>NC_136070.1:943439169-944708752 GCF_964261635.1 Lissotriton helveticus
ACACCACCACAAAAGTACAAAGCCTCCCTCGAACAAGCCCCTTCACCATCAGCCAGCGACCATCCTTATCACTACATACGTCATGAGGCTGGAAGTGCAACGTAGAGCGAAAGAGGAGAGCCACCCCCCTATGCTTTGTGGACGCCGAAGACCTATAGATAATTGGATATGCCTTATGTCGAAGGCGCAGCTCGTCCTTACGCGCAAAATGTGTCTCCTGGAGCCCCACAACATCCAACTGGTGATCCGTCACATACTTCCACACCTTCTGCCTCTTCTGTGGCGAATTCAAGCCCTTAACATTCCATGTCCCTATACTAACAGGCATGACGATCCCATAAACCAGAACTCTCTGTAGCCATCACTGGAACCCCCCACCCCACAGTCTCCAATCTTTTGTGCAAAGGTAACAGTGACAAGCGACCCAACGACCTCCCCCATGCTCCACCAGACCGACCACCAGCCTCCAGTAAAGCCGCCAACGCATCAATCCGCTCCCCACCCGCCACACTCACTCCCCTCCTTCCCCACCACACGCGCCACCAACCGCTCCAGTCGCCACCAACAGTTCCCTCCCCAACCCCCCCAACATTCAACCCCCCCCCTGAAAGAAAATGGAACAGTGATAATGTAAACAAAACAGAACCATTGAGGATAATACTCATCAGTCCCAGTAGTCCAAAGTTCGCGGAGATCCGTCCACTCCGGGGACAGGACAGGGAGACCAACTCGGTACCTCCCAAGGTCATGGTCCGGGGAGTCTTCTCCAAAAGTACATCCATTCACCCAGACCAGGGGGCCGATGCCCCTCCAGCGCCGATCCGCCATTAATCAATTCCTTGTCAGGCCGCTCCCGAACCTGCTTGCGACACCGGCAACGTTGCTGAGGCTACCGAAGCCACTGCGTTCCCCCTCTCCTGCAGGCTGGTATTGCGATCCGGTCGCCCCCGATCTGGGGAGGACCCCACTCTGTGCCATGAGGAGGATCGACGGCGCCGCCGAGATGGGGACACGTTCGATCCCTGAGACGGTGCAGCATCATTCAAACCCAAGAGATCCTTTGCCACCTGGAGGGAGCGTATCTGCGCCAGTCGATTTTGCCATCTGAAGATGATCCGGAAGGGGTGGCCCCAGGAATATGCGATGTTGCGTTCCCGCAGGAAGGAAGTCACTGGGCGAAAATCCCTCCTTTTCTGGAGCGTAGAGGCTGCCAAGTCCTGAAACAGCTGAGGACGATGGTCCCTAAACTGCAGCGATGCGATGGCCCTGGCTTTACGAAGGATGCGCTCCTTCACCTGAAAATCATGTACACAGACGAGGATGTCCGGGGGGGGGCCCCCTCCTCTCCTGGACAAACCAACTCGATGGACTCTATCCATTCTGATTTCCCTCACATCCTCCTCGTTCAAAACCTGCAGAAACAGTTCCTGTACGTATCCACGCAGGTCTCCCGCCTCGCCGTCCCATTGCACCGCCCTAATGCGGATGTTATTCCGACGGGATCGGTTTTCCAGGTCCTCCGTGTGCGACTGCAGGTCCAAGTTCTGTTCCGTGAGACGGATGATATCTTGTTGGAGTAAGTGCACATCATTGGCCGTATTCAAATCATAGTCCTCTAGAGTCGCCACTCTCTCGCCAATCCCATCTACGTCTCTCCTTACCTCCCGGAGGTCGGACGCCAGCTGCGCCCGCAGCTCGGAGATATCTTCCTTGATGGAGGCAAAAAGTTCGGTCATAAAAGCCTTGGTAGCCGGGGCCTCATCGTCCGACAATCTCGGCGAGCCACTGGCCCCCGGGGAAGCTGGCTGCTGTGAGGACTTAGATGATCCATCCTTCACTCCACGCCCCTTGCGGACTGTGTTAGACATGATGCCGGGCAACCCCCTTCCGGGCGGACCTTCTACCAGTTACCCTCAGAGGCAAGCGTTATGGGAGCACCGGGTCCTCAAGCGTAGCAACTGTCCCCGCAAGGCAGCTCAGTACCCTCCTCTTTCCACCAGGCAGGAAGCCCCCAGAGAGCCCTCGAGCGCCGAGACTCCAGCTGACATGATCGCACCAAAGCCAAGGAACAAGGAGCCTCCAGCTTCCGATGGCAAGTCCCTGAGGGGATGGCGCAGAAGGGCAACGCAGTCACCAGCAATCCAGGCGCAGGCGAGAGCCACCCAAATCCAGCAGGAGAGCCAGACCAAATGGCGCCGTCACGCTCCCTGCCCAATCCACCTCCAGTCCTCTAGGCGCAGACCCCCAGTGTCGCCACCAGCCCTGCACCAGTCCACAGCAAGGGACCGAGGCCTGCGCGTTCCCAGCCTCAGGGAAAAATGCGGGGCGCTACTAGACCACCCAGACGTCCATGCGTTTCAAAGCCGGCGCCCAGCCACCCCAGGCCTGCACCTCACCTAGGCCTGCGTAGGCTGCCATCCCCAGGCTGCCATCCCCAGGCCTCCTCCACTCTGCTGGCAGCCGCGTCTTCGTCGAGCTCTCCTACCAGGGTCGGGCCACCGGAGCGCCTCACGCGCCTCCCCTCTATGCCAGGGCGCAATTCCATGCACCGGGTCCGAGCCCAACAGCGTATCTTCGACGTGCGCAGTGTCCGGTATGCGCCGGGAGCCTCCACCGCCCCTCCGGGCCTGCACTGCGGGGCCTCCGTGCTCCTCCTACTCCGGGCCCTCTCCACTCCTCCGGCCGGAGGCGCCAGACACCTCCGGCGCTCTCCGGGATGCTGCACCGCCCTCCGCTGGTAGTGCGGCCCGTCCCCGTCAGCCGGTGCAGGGGGAACCCCCGGGTGGGCAACTGGCGGGCCCCTCTCCGCCGCCGCGGCCACCCCGAGCCACCGGACGGCCCTCAGATTACGCGAGGCCGGGGATTCCCAGGCCTCACAACTTCGCCGCTCCTGCAGCCGCCACAAGCGTCTCAGCGCCCCGCTGACGGCACCGGACCACTCCGCTCTAATTCGGAGACCCTCGCCAACCTTTTGGGGCCAGTCCGCTCACACGGCACCAAGCTATTAGAAGCTATGTCGGATCGACGCCGGAGAGGCTCGGAGAAGCGTCTTACTCCGACGCCATCTTGGCCACGCCCCCCCCAACATTTTTTTAATTCAGTTTGCTCCTTACTGATCTCTATGATATAGGCTGGCAGACAGGCGCATATCTCATGGGAACTACTGACACTGCCCCTGTCTCAGGGATGGGCACCCCGGATATCCAATTGTATGCCTTCTGTGCTCACGTGCAATTCCTACACTTCTGGGTGCACCCGACCACCTTCCAGCCGCATTCTGCTGTGGAGCTGGATGTGGCGGCGCCGATCCAACTTTTAGTTGCATTATATCAGTCAGGTAGACGCATTTGTGGGGAAATAGACACGGTGGAGACATTGAGGTCGGCATGGGAAAAACTACGGGTCAGAGTGCACTTTAAACTCCTGTATGCCCCATCAATACCCCTAGCACACAACCTGATGTTACCAACCATGGGAGATGGTAGGTTTAGGGCACTAGCTCTCCGATTGGGACTGCGCACTTTTGCGGACCTATACCCAGGTGAGACATTTAGAGCTCCTCCCGAGCCAGAGGAGTGACATCCGGTCTGTTTTTCGGAACAATTCTTCTATCACAAACTTAAGACCATGTGCAGAGAATTACACAACACATTCCCAAGTCCACCTCCACACTGCTAGTGCTTGAAAATGTTCTTAAGGTTGACACACCTCATATACTCATCACCAGACTCTACAATAACATGCAAAACACGGCCCCTTTGTTAACGCCCAAAGCCCTGCAAGCATGGAATGCGGACCTTCCCACTGAGCTATCTGAGGAACAATGGTCATGTTGTTGCAATCAGTTTACGGAACTGTCCCCAAACTATAAGCTACGCCTTATTCATTTCAAATGTATACATAGATTCTATAGAACTCCTGCTTAACTTCACCGCATGGGACTTAAGGACGATGCCGGCTGCTGGAGATGTGGTTTCGCTCCAGCAACAGTTTCGCACATGGCATGGCTCTGCCCCAAACTAGATGACTTTTGGACCTCCGATTTTAAAATTATACATGACATACTGGGCACGGCAAATGGCCCAGTTGGCTTATTGGGATATGTAAATGCGACACCACAGGGACTCCGGAAATTACACGCTCTTTTGTTATTTCTGGCTAAGCATATAGTTGCTATACATTGGAAGAGGAAAGGGTCCTGTGAACGATTGGATTTGTGATGTAACATTTAGTCAGGAACAGTTATCAACCTTCTGGAAGCTGATGCCATCAGCATCCCGGCCACGTGACATACTGGGCCCCTTTCTGGAGTGGGCCCGCACATGACAACAGGCAGAACCGGACCACCCAAACACACTGATGCACAACCCTTCAGCACACTATACCAGGACGTTTGCCGCTAGCACTGTAAGCAGGAAATGTTTTTGTACATACCAGGGGAATAATGCCTTCACAAAGTGTAACACACTAGATAATAAGCTTGTAAAGTTATACCATGTTAATTGCACAATGATACTTCATGGGGTGATGTGGATCAACAGACCTCCAAAATGTTTTGTATGTTTGGTATTATAAAAATGTCAATAAAAAAAATAATTTAAAAAAGTGTGTAAAATGATAGCGTTTACACTATTTGCTTAGTTTGTTTTTGTCTAATTATGCAAAAGTTCAGGAAAACTATGCGAAATCATATAAAATTACACAAATGCAAAATACATTATGTAGTGCTATATTTGAGCACAAAATGAGATTTGCAATTTTGCAGTAAAAACATAGCACGAAAAAAACATAAGTGGCATAAGGAAAAGGCTCTCATGTTCTGGACATTTATATTAGTCCCATGAATTTGCGATAAACTTTTGCCACAAATGCCATATAGTTATGTGAAGTGGCACTGGAATTTTAGTGGAGAAGTGTGGCTCACTGGTTAGAGGCGGCAGACCCGTAAGCAGAGAACGGCCCGGGACCAGGGTTCGATTCCCGACGCGGCAGGGTCGTGGACCAGGGTCAGCGGACTCGATAATTCTCGCCTCGGTGCCTACTCTAGTCAGAAGCCACACTCGGCAACTCTGGGCATCAGCTTGCCTCATCTTCACAACGGCCCCCCCAGACCGCTGGGGATGCTTGGTCGCACCTTAGAGATACCCATTAGGGACCATCTCTCAGGGTGAGCCAGGACGGGTTCCCCAGCGGTCGAAGCGTGGAGATACTCCTCCGGGAGTCGATTCCTAGCGCTATATAAACCCGCAATTAAATTAAATTAAATTAAATTATAACAATTGTAGCATGAAATTCTAGAATATTGCATTACTCAAGCAGCTTAATTTAAATTTCAACCAGGTCTCAATATTATGCCAAATGGTAATGATGGGAGTTGGTACTATGAGAAGTAGCTAGCCACCTTTTTTTTTAAAAGGCAGCAATACTTCCTACTAATGTACAATTATATGTCATTGACGATAGAGAAGAACACCATAAGATGTGAAAAAAACTGTGTTATGGGTTTTTGGTTGTGAGGTTTATGGTGGGTATGTGTTATTGGGTGGCATGGGAATTTCTGGGGATTAGGGTGGGTTTGGGTTTTTGCTGGTAAGGTATTTTTTAGTGTTTAGGGTAAGTATAGGTTTTTAGGTGATAAGGGCTTTTTGAGAGTTTAGAGTGGGTATAGCTTTTCGGGCGGCACAGGAATTTGGAAGGTTTAGAGTGGGGATGGGTTTTTGGGTGGTAAGGGATTTTTTTAGGTTTTAGGTTGGGTATGGGTTTTCAGTTGATATGGTTTTTTTTTAGATTTTAGGGTGCATATGAGTTTTTGGGTGGCAAGGGTCTTTCTAGTGTTCATGGTGGGTATGGGTTTTTGGGCGGTGAGGGATTTTTTAGCGCTTAGGGCGGGTATGGGTTTTTGGGTGGCAAGAGAATTTTTCAGGTTTAGAGTGGGTATGGGTTTTTGGGAGGCAAGGGAAATTCTATGGTTTAGGTTGAGTATGGGTTTTTCAATGATAAGGAATTTTTAGGGTTTAGGGTGGTTATGGGTTTTTGGGTTGTGAGGTTTGTCTTAGAGTTTAGGGTGGTTATGGGTTTTGGGTAGCAATGGAACTTCTAGGGTTTAGGGTGGGTATGGGCTTTTGGTGGTAAGGTATTTTTTAGGGTTTAGGGTGAGTATAGTTTTTAGGTGGTAAGGGCTTTTTTAGGGTTAAAGGTGGGTATGGGTTTTTGGGCGGCATAAGAATTTTTAGGGTTTATGGTGGGTATAGGTTTTTGTGTGGTAGGGGATTTTTTATGTTTTAGAGTGGGTGTGGGTTTTTACGTTATATGGGATTTCTTAGGGTTTACGGTGGGTATAGATTTTTGGGTGGCAAAGAAATTTGGGGGGTTTAGGTTGGGTATGGGTTTTTGGGCGGCATAAGAATTTTTAGGGTTCAGGGTGGGTATTGATTTTTGGGTGGTAAGGTATTGTTTAGGGTTTAGGGTGGGTTTGGGTTTTTAGGTGGCAACTGCATTTTTAGGCTTTAGGGTGGGTATGGGTTTTTTGGGTGGCAAGGGTATTTTTATCGTTTGGGATGGGTGTGGGATTTTTGGTGGGAAGGAATTGTGTAGGGTTTACGGTGTGTATAGGATATTGGGTGGCAAGAGAATTTTTAAGGTTTAGGGTGGGTGTAGGTTTTTGGGGGGCAAGGGAAATTGTATAGTTCAGGGTGAGTATGGGTTTTTGGGTGATAAGGAATTTTTAGGGTTTAGGGTGGTTATGGGTTTTTAGGTTTCGCCTATTATCATTCGCTTGCGAATGTAATAGGCGAAAATTCAAGGGCTTGATCCGACTCGTGAAACCACTGGCGTTTCTTCACAGTGCATGTGAGTCAGTCACCACGTGACCACACAAGCAGGCGCATCTCCCTCCCCACATCAAAGGCATCAGCTTCCCTCCCGAGACATCACCACATCAAAGGCAGCCCAGCCTCCTTCCCCCAGCATGCGCTCTGCCTCAGGCCGGCATCTCTCCTCCCCTAATTATTCACTGCAGGGCCTGCGTCTCGTCACCCTTCCTCCCAGTCCCCACAAGCATGCTTATCCAGTGGCTGCATATTCTCTTTGTTTCCCTGCACTCCTTTCTCTGTCTGCTTTAGTTCGTTGTTTTGAACAGCTGTTTGCGCACATTCGCGGGTTTCCCTTTATAACAACGCTGCAACTCAATTCAACCTTAACCCTGCAGGTAACATTTTAATTATAACCAGTATAATCAGTACGACGGCCGCCCCAGCCTAATCTCTAAGTATTGCGCCTGCACGGATTTCTTCTGTCTGTGTCAGGTTTCTCCCCCCCCCCCCCCCACCCTTCTCTTTCACCATTGCAGCATGCGAGTACCGTAAAGGACAGCATTCGCTGAAAGCAATAAGCATACCAAGGAAACTGCGATCAGAAACATAATTAACGGGCATTAGGCAACAGAGTTATAAAAAATACCCAAATAAACCTTAAGTGGTATTGTTTTTTTCTCCATCTGAGGAGTTGTTAATGCTAGCAGTTAATTGTTCCAATGTGCTCATTTTGCGCCGGCTGGTACGTAATGATGAACCAGAGCTCCGATGGTGCGTGGTTGCGTGTCTCTTGGATAGTTTCAGAATCATTGGAAATCAGAGGCTTCGGTGATCGCCCTCCCTGGCTTGGAACACACATTCTGTAAAAAAAACATGTACTCCGCAATATCATCATTTTTAAATGCTTTCATATTCTGAATAGAAGTAAATGTTGAAGTAGCTGCCGTGGGTTAAGGAGTGGGCGGAAAGTGAGCTGCAAACTTCGACATGTCTTTGTAGCAGTGTGTTTGAGTGTTACACAGTTAATGCAAAGAACATTGACAATGTACTATAGATCTCATCCGATAGCGCGAGTTATGTTTATGCAAAATTAAAAGGCAGACTAGTCGTACGAATTCACCAGGCTTAATTAATTACACCATGAACATGGATGTAAATACATTTTTTGTAGATCGTAACAATAAGCCAGTTTGCTGTAGACTAAAATCTTCACCTGCTGAATTTGAATACGTAATTGCGGATAACGTGACTTCCGGTGGTTTTTGTAGAATGGACTACAATCCATTGATTAGAAGCAAGACTACAAGTACCAGCATGCATTGCTATAGAATAAAGGGACCAGAGTACTGCGTTTTTAGTGATACACAGTAATTGCTAACATGTCTAAAGTATAGGTACGAGACATGCCTCAGTTTAGTTAGTATTCTTTAGCACTCTTCTGGCACAGTCAATCCATCAGATATTTGTATGTTTATTCAGCCCCCTGCCCTGGGAAGGGTTACACACGGAGGGTCTCTGGGTTGTTTTAGACTGCATGTAATTTATTGCAGGACACTGTTGTCCCGGTGTGGTCTCCCCTCTTTCCTTGTTCGTGTTTAACACAATACACTTTTTTCAATCCCGCAGCAGCATGTCTATATTTCTCCCCATAGATAGGAATTGATAATGTCGGCTAACAATTATTATATTTAAACAAGCATTGGCATAGCCAATAGATCTCACCTTTGGGAACTTATAAGTGTTTAGCCATGCAACAGTTAATGTTCATGCAGTAAGGATATTGTGCTGCATAACTAAATACTTATAAGGTCCCAAAGGCGAAACCTATTGGCTATGCCAATGCTTGTTGGTTGTGAGGTTTAGGGTGGGTATGTGTTTTTGGGTGTCAATGGAATTTCTGGGATTTAGGGTGGGTAGAGATTTTTGGTGTTAAGGAATATTTTAGCGTTTAGGGTGAGTATAGGTTTGTAGGTGATAAGGGCTTTTTTAGGGTTTAGGGTGGGTATGGCTTTTCGGGCGGCACAGGAATTTGTAGGGTTTATGGTGGGGATGGGTTTTTGGGTGGTTAGGGATTTTTTAGGTTTTAGGTAGGGTACGGGTTTTCAGGTGATATGGGCTTTTTTTATTTTAGGTGCATATGGGTTTTTGGGTGGCAAGGTACTTTCTAGGGTTTATGGTGGGTATGGGTTTTTGGGTGGTATGGTATTTTTAGTGTTTAGGGTGGGTATGGGTTTTTGGGTGGCAAGAGAAATTTTCAGGTTTAGAGTGGGTGTGGGCTTTTGGGAGGCAAGGGAAATTTTATGGTTTAGGTTGAGTATGGGTTTTTCAATGATAAGGAATTTTTAGGGTTTAGGGTGGTTATGTGTTTTTGGGTTGTGAGGTTTGTCTTAGGGTTTAGGGTGGTTATGGGTTTTTAGGTGCCAATGGAACTTCTAGGGTTTAGGGTGGGTATGGGTTTTTGGTGGTAAGGTATTTTTTAGGGTTTAAGGTGAGTATAGTTTTTTAGGTGATAATGGCTTTTTTAGGACCAAAGGTGGGTCTGGGTTTTTGGGTGGCATGGGATTTTTAGGATTTAGGGTGGTATGGGTTGTATGGTAAGGGATTTTATATGTTTTAGGGTGGGTATGGGTTTGTAGGTCATATGGGATTTCTTAGCGTTTAAAGTGGGTATGGGTTTTTGGGTGGCAAAGGAATTTTGAGGGTTTATGGTGGGTTTGGGTTTTTGGGTGTCAGGAGATTTTTAGGGTTCCGGGTGGGTATGGATTTTTTTGGTGGTAAGCTATTTTTTAGGGTTTAAGGTGAGTATAGTTTTTTAGGTGATAAGGGCTTTTTTAGGACCAAAGGTGGGTCTGGGTTTTTGGGTGGCATGGGATTTTTAGGATTTAGGGTGGGTATGGGTTGTATGGTAGGGGATTTTATATGTTTTAGGGTGGGTATGGGTTTGTAGGTCATATGGGATTTCTAAGCGTTTAAAGTGGGTATGGCTTTTCGGGCGGCACAGGAATTTGTAGGGTTTATGGTGGGGATGGGTTTTTGGGTGGTTAGGGATTTTTTAGGTTTTAGGTAGGGTACGGGTTTTCAGGTGATATGGGCTTTTTTATTTTAGGTGCATATGGGTTTTTGGGTGGCAAGGTACTTTCTAGGGGTTATGGTGGGTATGGGTTTTTGGGTGGTATGGTATTTTTAGTGTTTAGGGTGGGTATGGGTTTTTGGGTGGCAAGATAAATTTTCAGGTTTAGAGTGGGTGTGGGCTTTTGGGAGGCAAGGGAAATTTTATGGTTTAGGTTGAGGATGGGTTTTTCAATGATAAGGAATTTTTAGGGTTTAGGGTGGTTATGGGTTTTTGGGTTGTGAGGTTTGTCTTAGGGTTTTGGGTGGTTATGGGTTTTTAGGTGCCAATTGAACTTCTAGGGTTTAGGGTGGGTATGGGTTTTTGGTGGTAAGGTATTTTTTAGGGTTTAAGGTGAGTATAGTTTTTAGGTGATAAGGGCTTTTTTAGGACCAAAGGTGGGTCTGGGTTTTTGGGTGGCATGGGATATTTAGGATTTAGGGTGGGTATGGGTTGTATGGTAGGGGATTTTATATGTTTTAGGGTGGGTATGGGTTTGTAGGTCATATGGGATTTCTTAGCGTTTAAAGTGGGTATGGGTTTTTGGGTGGCAAAGGAATTTTGAGGGTTTAGGGTGGGTTTGGGTTTTTAGGTGGCAACTGCATTTTTAGGGTTTAGGGGGGGTATGGGTTTTTTGGGTGGCAAGGGTATTTTTATCGTTTGGGATGGGTGTGGGATTTTTGGTGGGAAGGAATTGTGTAGGGTTTACGGTGTGTATAGGATATTGGGTGGCAAGAGAATTTTTAAGGTTTAGGGTGGGTGTAGGTTTTTGGGGGCAAGGGAAATTTTATAGTTCAGGGTGAGTATGGGTTTTTGGGTGATAAGGAATTTTTAGGGTTTAGGGTGGTTATGGGTTTTTGGTTGTGAGGTTTAGGGTGGGTATGTGTTTTTGGGTGTCAATGGAATTTCTGGGATTTAGGGTGGGTAGAGATTTTTGGTGGTAAGGAATATTTTAGCGTTTAGGGTGAGTATAGGTTTGTAGGTGATAAGGGCTTTTTTAGGGTTTAGGGTGGGTATGGCTTTTCGGGCGGCACAGGAATTTGTAGGGTTTATGGTGGGGATGGGTTTTTGGTTGGTTAGGGATTTTTTAGGTTTTAGGTAGGGTACGGGTTTTCAGGTGATATGGGCTTTTTTTATTTTAGGTGCATATGGGTTTTTGGGTGGCAAGGTACTTTCTAGGGTTTATGGTGGGTATGGGTTTTTGGGTGGTATGGCATTTTTAGTGTTTAGGGTGGGTATGGGTTTTTGGGTGGCAAGAGAAATTTTCAGGTTTAGAGTGGGTGTGGGCTTTTGGGAGGCAAGGGAAATTTTATGGTTTAGGTTGAGTATGGGTTTTTCAATGATTAGGAATTTTTAGGGTTTAGGGTGGTTATGGGTTTTTGGGTTGTGAGGTTTGTCTTAGGGTTTAGGGTGGTTATGGGTTTTTAGGTGCCAATGGAACTTCTAGGGTTTAGGGTGGGTATGGGTTTTTGGTGGTAAGGTATTTTTTAGGGTTTAAGGTGAGTATAGTTTTTTAGGTGATAAAGGCTTTTTTAGGACCAAAGGTGGGTCTGGGTTTTTGGGTGGCATGGGATTTTTAGGATTTAGGGTGGGTATGGGTTGTATGGTAGGGGATTTTATATGTTTTAGGGTGGGTATTGGTTTGTAGGTCATATGGGATTTCTTAGCGTTTAAAGTGGGTATGGGTTTTTGGGTGGCAAAGGAATTTTGAGGGTTTATGGTGGGTTTGGGTTTTTTGGTGTCAGGAGATTTTTAGGGTTCCGGGTGGGTATGGATTTTTTGGTGGTAAGCTATTTTTTTAGGGTTTAGGGTGGGAATGGGGTTTTAGGTGGCAACTGCATTTTGTAAGTTTACGGTGGTTATGGGTGTTTGGGTGGTTGGAGCTTTTTTTAAGGTTTTGGGTGTGTACGATTTTTGGGTGGCCAGTGAATTTTAAGGGTTTAAGGTGGGTATATGTTTTTGAGTGGTTAGAGATTTTTAGGGTATAGGGTGGGTATGTTTTGTTTGGGTGGCATGGGAATTTTTAAGGTTTTGGGTGGGTGTGGGTATTTGTGGGGCAAGGGAAATGTTATGGTTTAGGGCCTGTATGGGTTTTTGGGTGATAAGGATTTTTTAGAGTTTAGAGTGGGTATGAGTTTTGGGTGGCAAGGGAAATTTTATGGTTATCGTAGGTTTGGGTTTTTGGGTGATAAGGAATTTTTAGGGTTTAGGTTGGGTATGGATTTTTTGGGCGATAATAATTTTATTAGGGTTTAGTATTTGTATGGGTTTTTGAGTGGAAAGACATTTTTTAGGGTCTAGCATTCATATGGGTTTTTGGGTTTCATGAGAATTTTCAGGGTTTGATGGGTATGGGTTTTTGAGTGGTAAGCAATTTTTTAGGGTATAGGGTGGGCCTGGGTTTTGGGGGGCAAGGGAACCTTTAAGTGTTTATGGTAGGTATGGGTTTTTGGGTGGTAATGAATCTTTTAGGGTTTAGTATTTGTATGTGTTTTTGGTGGCAGGGGATTTTTTATGGTTGATTGGAGTATGGGTTTTTGCGTGGCAAGGTATTTTTTAGGGTCATGGGTTTGTATAGGTTTTTGGGTGGTAAGTGGATTTTTAGGGGTTTACGCTAGGTGTATGTTTTTGAGTGGTAAGGGAATTCTTAGAGTTTAGGGTTTTATGGGTGGCAAGGGAATTTTTTTGCATTTAAGGTGGGTGTGGGATTTTTGGTGGCAAGGGATTTTGTAGGGTTTACTGTGTGTAAGGGTTTTTGGGAGGTAAGGGATTTTTTAGGTTTTAGGTTTCGGTATGGGGTTTTAGATGATATGGGCTTTTTTAGGTTTTAGGGTGCATATGGGTTTTTGGGTGGAAGGGGATTTTTTAGGTTTAGGGTGGGTATGGGCTTTGGGTGACAAGGAAACCTTTAGGGTTTAGGGTGGGTATTGACTTTTGGGTAGTAGCTAATTTTTTAGTGTTTAGCATTTGTATGTGTTTATGGGTGGCAAAGGATTTTTTGGGGTTTAGGGTGGGTAAGGTATTTTGGGTGGGGTGGGAATGGGTTTTTGGGTGGCAATGGATTTTTTTAATTTAGTATGGTTATGGGTATTTGGGTGGTGACGGATTTTTAGGGTTTAGAGTGGGGTTGGGTTTTTATGTGATAATAGATTTCTTAGGGTTTAGGGTGGCATGGGTTTTTGGGTGGCAAGGGACTATTTAGAGTTTAGATTGGGGGTGGGTATTTGGCTGGAAGGGGATGTTTTAAGGTTTAGGGTAGGTATGAGTTTTTGTGTGGCAAGTCAATTTTTAGGGTTTATGGTGGGTACAGGTTTTTGGGTGGTAAGTGCTTTTTTAGGGTTTAGTATGGGTGTGGGTTTTTGGATGGCAAGGAATATTTTAGGGTTTATGGTGGATGTGAATTTTTAGGGGGCAAGGGAAGTTTTATGGTTTCGGGTGGGTATGGGTTTTTGGGTGATATGAGAATTTTTAGGGATTAGGGTGGGTGCGTGTTTTTTGGGCGGTAAGGTATTTTTTGGGTTGAGGTTGGGTATTGGTTTTTGGGTGGCTTGTACGTTTTTATGAGGTTAGGGTGGGTATGTTTTTTTTGGGTGTCAAAGGATTTTTTATGTTTCTGGTGGATATGTGTTTTTGGGTAGTAAGGTATTTTTTGTTTTAGGGTGGCAAGGAATTTTAAGGGTTTAGGACGGGTATCGTTTTTGAGTGGCAAGGGAATTTTTAGGGTTTTGGGTGGGGATGGGTCTTTAAGTGGAAATGTATTTTTAAGGGTATAGGGTAGGTATGGGTTTTTGGGTGCCATGTGAATTTTCAGTGGTTAGCATGGGTATTAGTTTTTGGGTAGCAAGGCATTTCTTTAAGTTTCGGGTGGCGATGGGTTTTAGGTGGTAAGGAATTTGTTTGGGGTTAGGTCGGCAAAGGAATTTTTTAGGGTTTAGTGTGGGTATGGATGTTTGGGTGGTAAGGGACTTTTTAGGATTGAGGGTGGGTATTGTTTGTTGATTGGCAAGGGAATTTTTAGGAGTTAGGCTGGGTATGGTTTATTGGATGCCAACGGAATTTTTAGTGTTCTATATCTTTTGCGCCGGTTGACGCATCTTCACAAAATGTTCCCAAAAAGTGTGCCGGTAATTCGAGCTGCGCATGGAATGTTTTGGGGGAATAGAAAAAGGCAGAGGTCAAACAAAGTGCATTTCCCATGTTAATTAACTAAATCTTTATACACTCCTCAGCCTGAACTGCCTGACAGAATTATAAAAATTTCGGGAGAAAAGTAGATTCTGTTCTGGAGATCATGCCTGTTATTATTTGGTGTAAATCGTTCAGTAGTTATTGAGATATTATAGGAAACCACGTTTGTATATCTAGGCATATGTGGTACTTTTGTAGTGCCTTTATATTTATGTTTTTATGTTTAAAACTCAAACTTTAAGAAAACACTGGATGATGTCATCAGTGATGTCATTTAAGATGTCATCAGTGGTGTCAGGAATAATGCCACTGACCATGTCATAAATGATCTAATAGGTGAGGTCCTAAGCAGTGCATTGTGGTTTTGTACAAGTTCCTGTAACCGTTGGCTTTTTTTGTGAATTTGTAAGGGTTTTTTAATTCTGTTTCCTAAGTATAACGATCCTGTAACCTTTGTTTTTTCAGTGAATTTCTATGTTTTTTTTACCGTCAAGTAAGATGCTCATCACAATGCACATTGTGGGGCTAAACAAAGGGTCTGGCCTGGCATTGTGCTGCCAACACCCAAGCTTGCTGCTCCTGCCCACCCCTTCTTTGCTATCCATTGTCCAAGTCCATGACCCTGCTCCCTCATTACAGCACTTTGTGGCTATTGTTCTGCCACTGCCCTTCATGCTCCATCACCCTCCTCCCTACCCTCTTTTATCTGAGTCCATGCTTGAGCCCTCTCACTTCTGCCCTCCATGGTCTGATGTGATGCCACTGCTCCCCATCAAGCTTGATATCCCTGCCCACTCCTCCTGTCCTCTTTTGCCAAATTCTTTGCCTCATCATTGCCTTCCTGCTTAGCGTCTGTGCTTAGCTTGCTGCCCCTACTCTCTTTCCACTTGCCCTCCAATGTCTGTGTGCATGCCCCTGCTCCCCTCTGTCTGCTCTCCATATTCCATGGATCTGCCACACTCCTATCTACTCTAAGTATTCTGTTGAGCTGCCACTGCCCCTTCCACCTTCCTGGCATCATCAGATAGCTGCTGCCTGTCCCTGCTACCTCCACCCTGCCTGTCAAGTTCTATGCCCTGTCCTCCAAGAACCATTTTGTTGCTACTCCCTTCTGCCTCCATGCTCTGATTTGCTGCAACTGTTCCTCCTGCCTGCCCTGCGTGGTCTGTTGTGAAGCTCTTCCCCTGCCCTCTTTTGTGTGTGTCCAGACCATACTCCTCCCTTCTGTCCTCCACAGTCCTTTGTGCATGCTCCTGTGCCCTTCCTCTTGACCACCATGGCTGTTGTGCTGCCACTAACCCTCCTGCTTGCCATGCATAGTCTTCTGTGCTGCCACATCCCCTCCCATCTGCCCTGTGTAGTCAGTTTGCTGTCCCTGACTGCCCCCCACCTTTCCTCCAATGTCTCTGTGTATAGCATTATAGTCTCACTGTTGCCCTCTATGGTGTGTTCTGCTTCTGGTGCCCATCCCTTCTGCCCTCCATTGTCAGGTTGCTGCTCCTGCCTTGCCCCTGGCCTCTGTTTTCCATGTTCAGACCTCATTCTCTTCCTTCCTGCCTTATCTGGTCCTTTGTCGTGCCCCTGCCCCCTCCCTCCTGCCCGTCATGGGCCGTTAGGCTGCAACTATCCCACCTGTCTGTCTGGTATGCTCAGCTTGCTACCATTGCATCTTTCGTCTCTGTTCTCTGTTGTCAATGTGCATGGCCCTTTCCACTCCCTATTGTTTTCCAGGGTCCGTTGTGCTGCACTGTCATCCCACTTGCACTGTCTGGTGTATTGTGCTACTACAGCCCCTGATGCCTGCTCTGTAAGGTCCATTTGGTGCCCCGGCCCATCTTTCTCCTGTCCTCTCTTATCCGAGTCCAAGTCCCTTCCCTATTCCTCCTGCCCTCTGTGATCCAATGTACTTTTTTTACTAACATTTTGAACTTGGTTAGAGGGAAATTTTGAAAAAGCAAAACTTTGACAAAGGAAGTTCTTAGGATGCCTCGCGCTTCACTGGCATGAAGCGTCTTGTAGTAGCGCCACACCGGCACGTGACTAACAATGCAATCAACCCTTTTTTGGAGCCCCCTTCATCTTTCAAATAAGCTACTTTACCTCCTATTTTGCAGGCTTTTACTACAGACCCCCTCCTCCCCGGAAGGATAACGATGCACCAGTACGATATCAAAAGTGTACGTTATATATGTGTGTGTTGTTGTTCGGATTTTACATTGTTAAGCAATTGGGCTCGAGGTGGTCTTGCATAGTTTACTATTTCTCCACAGTTTTGTGTGCCTTTTGGAAACACAATAACACAAGGGTGTGTTTGCATACTCACTATGTTAGACATTTTGTGTCAGCTACGGATGATGTTTTTAAACTCTCCCCCACATTTCTTTTACAGGAACGCAGTGGCATATTTCTATGAACAAACTTATGCAGGTTGTATGATTCGCATGGCTTGCAATTTGTTATTTTCTTATTAAGAATCACAGTGAGGAGTGGTACCTATAGGAACTGGTTTCCTTGGGACCTGACGAGGAGCCAACAGGGGCTGGGCTTGAAACATGTTGACCTAATAAGAAGGGATTAGACTCATTGATATCTTTCCCCCCCCTTTTTGTCCCATGATTTTTAATCTTACCGACTAGGGGCAGGAGTAAAGTAGAGATGACCCACTAGCCAGGTAATTTTAACTTTGTATAGCACCCATACTCCACTCCCCTTTACCCCACAACCTCATCTTCATTATAGACAAAAACAATAAGTGCTCCCACGTAATCCGTCCGGTCGAAGCATGCCCCGATCTGCAGTAGGATCGGGAAGAACCCCAATGATGAAGCATATCCCCAAGGGGTAACCCTGGTGACTGAGGGTGCTTCAAGAAAAACATAGTTTTTCTCCAATTGTGGAACCTATGTCTTTGATTTTGACTGGGTTCTTTGTTTATTCGTGAGTTGTATAATTGAGAAGGGCAAACCCAGGTACTCCTCTTCCTCCCTCTCTACTTTTGATATCATTTAAGGAGTCCCGACCTTGTCTTTAATTGTGCTGATGTATCATCCATATGTTTTAGCCAAGCATTAATAGCAAGAGCGTATGATTCCAAAGAGCCACCCAGCGAGGGAACACTTTTATTGAGTAAACAAGAGATCTTTTCCTTGGATGTCTTGGCCCAACAACGATGGGGCCTAGATAGGGTTGATCTTCTACTCTTCACGCCCTGCTCCAATTTTAAACTAAAGGAAACTGTTGCATGATTAGGGCATGTATTGCAATTGACTTTGGTTACTTCCACCTCACAGTTAGGAAAAATAGGATCTAAAATATGGCCTGCTAAATGAGTGGGGAGGTAAACAAACTATGGGATGTTCCATGCAGACGTACTGTCAACAAGAGGATGCACAGATGGATTAGAAATGTTTTTTACACATAAATTCAGGTGAATAGGGTACAGTGGAGTGGGGTAGAGTGGAGTGGCATAGAGTTGAATAGGGTAAAGTGTAGTTCCATACAGTTAAATACTGTATAGTGGAGTGGCGTGCGATACAGTGGAGTGGCGTTGAGTGGATTGGGATACATTTCTGTATCATAGAGTGGAAGAGTGTTCAGTGGCATGTTGTAGAGTTTAGTGGCTTAGAGCAGAGTAACATACAGTGGAATAGCGAAGGGTGGAGTGGCATAGAATGAAGTGAGGTAGAGCATAATTGCCTACAGTGGAGTACCATACAGTGTAGTGGCATAGAGTGGAGTGGCGTACAATGGATTAAAGTACAGTATAGTGGCATACAGTAGAATAGATTGTAGTGGCATAGAGTGGACAGTAGAGTGACATGAAGTTATTAATGTTGAAAAATCTGAGGACTTCCTATCTCTAGTAACTCTAACTATAACTACAGAGTGGATACCATAATTCACCAGTTATAATTATATCAATAATCTGTAACTAGTACCCTAAAGTAACTTCAACTCGTTACACCATCATGCGCTTCTTCTACCCTTGCATATTACATCACTTATGACATGATAACATCCCTAATGACATCTGACATTACATCATTGATAACAAACCTGTGCAGGGTGAGGGTGCAATTTACAGTTACTTAAGGGCGCAGTTGGATTTCAGTGGTTTTTCTAGTTTAAAACATTGTTCTAACTGACATTGTTACCCAACTATAACTAGAACATCCCTATTACTTCACATAAGTTCCTATGTAAATAATGCCAAATGTAGTGGAAAATGTCAGTCATAAAAAACCACACCAAATTTACCAGTTACACCCTCACCATGACCTGCTTATGACCTTCATATCATATCAGAGCAGCGCCAGGATACCCTCACTCATGATAGTGTGCTTTACAAATGAACATGGTAACAGGCAAGAATGTCTCAACAGGTAATACTTAGAAGAAAACTACACAAATGTAAAATAAATTACAGGAATGAGGCAAGAAAAGGGAAAACACCAAAGTTGGATATCTCAGCTTGTATTAGAATGTTTTTGAAGAAACAATAATTTTAGTTAACAATATTACATTTCATTATATTCAAGTGTAATCCAGGTGCACACCAAGAGCTAGTGGAAATCTGAACGGAGCAAAGTGAGAAACGTGATACGGTAAAGGAAACAGTAAATCTTGGCAATCTAAGATTGTTACATAACATGAACACTGTGATCAAAAATTGGTTAGAAACATGTTAAGGGCCAAGGAAGCCATAATTCCGCTGAGTTACGTCAACGAAGCCATAATTCCGCTGAGTTACGTCAACAGCTTTTCGACCTGAATGGTTTCTGGTCATCATCAGGGCAGGATTGCACATCATTTTTTCTCAATTGCTGCATGAAATTGGGAAAAAAGAGAGAAGAGGTATAGACAGAACGAAGGAGACGGGGGAAAAGGGTAGGAGTAGTAGCTACCTGGTTCGCAATCTGGAGGCCTGTGGGGGGAAAGATAAACAAGACGAGGGCTAGACAGGAGCTCTAGGAACAAGGAAAGTTCCTAAAGGACGAAGGAAAAGGTGTAAGTTAACCATCAACTTTAATAATAGAGGTGTAATCTTTGAAAATGCAGCACTTTCATGGGAGCATCAATCAAGCATTAGAGTCTGTGGGGGTGTCAGGGTGCACAATGGCTGCAGCAAGGAGAGTGGAGTCCGGGAAGGTGCACAAAAGTTCCACCGGTGGGCAGGAATCCTGCAAAGTAAATGCGAGGTAAGTAAGTTGTGGAGGGGGGCAGTTGGAGAGAACAAGGGCACTCTTACCAGAAACTAAGGGTGCTGGAACACATGAGGGCCATCGTGAATAAAGATTTTTCATATCCGGTGGCCCGTCATTTTGCCATCAAGCACAATAGTGACAGGAATCTTCTGAGATACTTCTGCCTGGACCATGTTAGTGAGAATCCAAGAGGAGGCAATAGATTGCAAACACTCAGGAGATTAGAATCTCGATACATTATTGACCTAGAGACAAGGGCGCCAAGAGGTTTGAATATGGGAGAAGAACTGGCATCTCACTTGGGTTGAAGAGCAGATGCCAGTATGAATGTGTAACTGTACAATATAAGATTTTGATTGATATGTAATAATGAGTCAAAGAATGGGTTTTTTGATTGAAGTTGCGCCTAGATTTGAATTAATTGCTGCACATGGGAAATTGTATGAGGTTTGTCTATTCCTAGAAAGCAGCCAATACACGGCTGCAATTGCCGATCCACGGCAAGATTTTCGCCTTCATGATTATTCAACAATGTGGTCATCATGAGGTTGTTGCGTTATGTTGTATAACGTTTTTTCTTGTTTTTAGAACCTTTAAGTTTGGATTTATTCTGTCCTATAGGTCACAACAAGAAATTATATATCTTTTTGCCGATATACGGCTTGAATTACGGTTTATATAACCTAACTGTCATTTTCCTATGATGCATGTTAAACTATAACACACTCCAAGATGGCGCGCAATATTGCGCTTGTGGTGTAGTCCATTGTTTGTTTTTATTACTCTTGCAAACATAGATAATGGTGCCGCATAGCGTATCCCGATGTGAACACTGACGAAGGGATTTTGCTCCTGAAACGCGTTTGTTCTGAATAAACCCTTTGCTGATATACTGCTGTACCCGAGAGTGCTGTCTTTTCCTTAACCCGGCTGGGCATTATTAGGAAATTGGAGCTATTATTATATATATATATATATATATATATATATATATATATATATATATATATATATATATATATATATATATATATATATATATATAAAAATAGTTATATCCTTTACGCCAATTGAATGATGATACATGTTACAGTAAAATAAGCAAAATGGAGAACATTGACAGCATTACTCAACACCACAAGGTACTTAGGCATGTTGAATAATGATTAACATACATTTCTGACATGTTTGCAACCAATTACACCGACTTTTTATCACTTGCCAAAAATACATAAAACGCTGTTTCACCACCAGGAAGACCAATTATTTCTTCAAAAGGAAGTCTTACGGAAGCAATGTCTCAATATACTGACTTCTTCCTAATTGATTTTGTGAAAACTTTGCCCTCGTACATCCGGGACACTACGGATTTCATCTGAACTATTGCTAATATCACATGGGAAGCAGAAATGCTGATGATCGTTCTGGATGTTACAGGACTCTACACATGTATCTCACACCATCAGGGCATTCAAGCAGTACAATATTTCCTTAAAGGTCGATCATTGAATTTTGCATTACACAATGAGATGCTGACTGAATTTGTGACATCCTGTCTCAACAATAACATCTTCTTATTTCAGAAGCAACACTTTAGACCGATAAGAGGGACGGCGATGGGAACCTGCTTTGCACCCAGTTACGCAAACTTGTTCGTGGGCTAGTGGGAGAAGCAGGTTGCCTAGGCCGTCGACAACCAACAATGGGTCCAATCAATTATCGGGTGGCACTGATATATTGATGATCTCTTCATTTTTTTGAAGGGTCCCAGGGCTGAAGCAGAGGCATATATAAGACACCTGAATGACAACACATTGAATTTACACTTCAGTGGTCAAATAAGTGACATTGAAGTTGATTTTTTAGATTTTAGAGTTTTAATTTGGGAACGCAAGATCTGCACCTCACTATTCTGTAAAAATACAGCCGGCAACCCCATTTTGGAGGCAAACAGCCGTCATCCCAAACCCCTCAAGAACAGCATTCCCTACGGGGAATTGCTGCCCTTTAAAAGAAATTGCACAGTAGAAAAGGATTTCGAGACAGCATCACATGAATCTATGGAAAGATTCAAAATTAGAGGTTATTCAGAACAGATCCTAGTGAAATCTTTTGAGAAAGTCAAGAAAATACCCAGAGCGTGCCTCTTAAAAGATAAAAAGAGACCAGAGACTGTCAATCAAAGTACTCTCCGCTTTATCACAACCTTCTCCCAAGATTCCAAAATCATTCATCAAGTTCTCTCACAAAACTGGCATATCCTTAAATCGGATTTTACCATAGGAAATGAAATTATACTTATAGAAGAAATCGTTCGTTGAGAGATTTACTTGTACATAGTCACTTCGATCTTGTCCAAAGAACACCCAGATTGGGCAACCTTACTGGGTTATTTCCATGCCATCGTTGTAAAGCATGTAAAACCAGCCCTAAAGTTACTCACTATCAAATCCCTGGTAGAACCTCAGGCAGAAAGATTAACACATTTATGACATGCACCACACCCTACTGTGTATATTGTCTAGAGTGCCCCTGCAAACTGCATTACATCAGCAGTACGATACACCCTGTAAAAAGAAGGATACTCGAACATGCGAGAGCCATTGAACACAATGATCCGAATTACCCTGTGGCCAGGCATTTTGCCCAAGAACATCGGAGTGATCATAACCTCCTCCGATTTTTCTGTCTTGATCACATTCCTATCAAAGACCGTGGGGGGGGACAGAGAGACACAGCTACGCCGGCTAGAATCTAGATTCATCATAGACCTTCAAACTATGATACCACTAGGCCTGAATATAGAAGAGGAGTTATCTATACATTTAGGCTAGTAGTCTCTCTTTCTCTCTTTTCTGTCTCGCTCATCTGTAGATCCAGTAACTTTTTTCTTTATTGCTGTATTTCGAGATTTGAGTTCCAAACTTCAAAAAAGTTCAATACTACGATAAAGTAGATGTAGATACCAGCCTATAAAAGGCTTGATTGATTTTTTGTTGAACAATGTCTTTTTTCAGGTAACATTAATTTACACAATTGACATGAATGTATAAAGAGTGACATTTGTACAAAGGTCTATCTGCACAGTTAATTATGAAATTGGGACCCAGAATGAATTTATGTGTATATACTTTCTTTTGCCGATTTATGGCTTAATTTTGTTCTTTGCTGTTTCACGTGTTATGATGTAAAAACATATCTTAAGATGGCCCCCACATGATTTAACTCAAGGCTAGTGCATTATCTATGTTTACCAACCTACCCGGAAATGACATCATTGAATTGTAAATGGTAGTCAAACTTTATTACTTAAATCACGATGAACAAGATGTGTGCGGCAACAGTAAGAAAAAGGCGCGAAGCCGAAATGCGTCCTGTATTGAATTTAACGGCTAAATAAACCCGTTTTGATTTCCATCAGTGGAGTGCGGTCGATTCTTTTGCTTGCCGAAGGAAGTTGAGCCAAATATATATATACCTATATATACAAATAAATATATATATATTTTTAATCTTAATTGTTGTATTTTATCGTATAATGTAAAACAAATACACATCAGGTTGAGGCAACCACGGCAACCCACCAAACAAGACTAACTTTATTGGTGTTTAGTATGCAGTGATATAAATCCATATAACAATTTCACACTACCATGCTCTTGAAGTGCTAGTGCTAGGTTCACTTCTGGAGAACCCAGTGCCCCCTTTCACTCCCGCCCAGCGCCTTGCCCAATGAAACTCCCCCCATATCTTCTCCTTGAGATTCCCTTCTGTCTCTGTACTGGAGTCAGACTTGCTACCCTTCTCACATTAAGTATCGCTTACCCCTTTGTTCCCTCATCTGTTGTACCTGTCCACAGTAGGGCCATCAATTTTGTGCTCTAGTGTCCCAGTTAGGGTCCCCTTCCTCCGTGACAAAGACCTCCTTCAACATCTAGGCCCAATCCTATCTGCCCCCAACTTTATCATCTTATCTGAATACCTGCATGTGTCTTTCCTCCGCCAGCCCCCATTCAGCCATGTCATGGGCCCAAGCTTGAGGGGCCGGTCCCACTTGCACCATCCATCTGACACCTGCCATTTGGCCAATACTAGCTGTAAACGCATAAATGTATTCCGCACATTGCTATTTTTAGGTGCAGGATGATGCCCAGAAGACAATGCTGCATGGAGACCTCCACTTCAATGCCAGTTGCTTCCTTCTGGAGCTGCTCCTCAGCCTGCCAATTTATCACCAAATTGGAGCATCTGCATATCATATGCAGGAAGTGGGCTCCTTCTGAGTCACATCTCAGGTCCTCATCTCTCTGTGCCAGTGAACTTTGCTTAGGACTGCTGGCAGCTGATAGATATGATGCAAGACAATGAAGTGGGTCAGTTTACATCTGGATTTTCTAGACACCTACTGGACCTGTAAATGCCCTTGGACTAGTCCCTTTCTGACATGGGCTCCAACAGATCAATTTCCCATTTGGTTAAAATGTTGGGCTGTCCCCTGTCTGCCTTTAGAATCCTGTACAGCTGGGAGACCAACCTAAAAGTCACTCCCGTGTCCAGGGGAACCTCAAGAGTGGTTCTCTCCTGAAAGGCATCTGGAAAGTCCATCCATATTTTCTATACAGTCCTAGACATCTTAGAAAATTGGGGAAACTCTCCAGGCCTTACTCTAAATCTCTCCTGTGCCTAAAAAATGTGATGCACTTTCTATCCTAGTACATATCTCCCAGCACTCCACACCCACCCTCCCTCCACCGGCCATGGTCATATCAGCAATAATTCATTCAAAAATGTTGCCGCCAGAACTTATGCGAGAAAGGTGGTCTGCAGAATATGGTCCTTACTGCAGTCTTGCATGCCTAGATGACCCGGCGCATAATATACGGACACTGAGTAGTCTCTTGAGCCCCTGCTATAAGGCGTATCAGGAAATCCTCTTTGCCTGTGACGTCCGCACCAATCAATTCTCCCTGTTGTTGTCTGCAGTGCATTGTCTGGCCCGCGTACTGAAGCTGCATCTCCAAATACTGCTCCAGGTTGGGAGCAAAAGCCCCCCCTCTGCCACATCTAATTTTAAAATACCCAAACTGATTAAGCTTATTTTTCTTGCCTACATTAAGGAGACTAACCAACTGTCCATTTGTTTAATGTAGCTCTGGATATAGGACACTCTGTGCTTTGCAGCACATATAAGCGAGGTGGGAACAATACCATCTTTGCTACTGTGGCTCTTCCTGCCACCAACAGTGGGTTTACTCCAAAAGACTATGGAGGCCTGCAGGGCTACCAGGATCCTACTAATGTTGCAGTCAAACTACTGCTCTATCTCATGAGCCACCTGTATACCCAGGTAGCAAAATATCTCAGACTCCCATCTCAAACTTACGGCAGAGAGTTGCTTGTGTGGTGTGTTCTGTAGCCCAGCATTGGGGAATACAAAATACTTCCTCAAGTTAACATAGTCCCAAGTAGGGCACGGGTGCCTCCAGTTGTCATAGATATAGCAGTGCATTATCTGCATAAAATGAGATTACATGCGCCACCTCTCCCACCCAGATACCCCATTGCTCCAACATATTTCGTAGTTGTCTGGCAAGCAGTTCTATCACCAGAGCAAACAGGAACGGGAGAGGGGGTAACCCTGCCTAGGTCCCCACTCAATATTCTGTCTCTCTGAGATGTATCCCCAGATCAAACCCTGGCCACAGGGCACGAGTATAACAAACTCCATTTTCGAGTGCACTGCCCACACATAAGCCATCAGTATCAAATGCCTTTTCAATGTCCAAGGTAACCAGTACTCCCTCTAAATCTGAAAGCGGCACCCAGTGCATGACTTGCATGAGTCTTCAGATGTTCCTACTGGTGCTCCTGGTAGGCAAAAAAAACACACTGGTATTCTTCTCCTGGAAGACCTTTAGCAGTTGATCCAAAAGCAAATCACCCTATTACTGGTAGAACTCTGGTAGGAAAACATCCATTCCCAGTGACTTATTACTGGGCATAACTGTAATGGCTATCTGCAGCACATCTCTAGTCAATTCCAGCTCTGGTGCCTCTATGGTGCCTCTATTGACAATGACGAATTGACAATGACGAATGAGTGGCACTCATATTGCTTACTTATGTGTACAATTAACATAAATGTATTAAGTTGAGGATTCAATTTATTTTGTATAACCAATAGAAAACAGGAACCAATATAAGAACTAGGGGGTGTATCAGCTCCAATAAGGAGACGTTAATAGGGAGGAGGTTCACGGTATTATGGGGCAGGAGTAAATCAGCAGTGCATGACATTACTGAGAAATTAGTCAGTTTGAAGGATAAACCAATAGGTATGACTGGGAAGTGGAAAGGGGGAGAGGGTTCATGGCGTGGCATCAGGCATATTAGGCTACAGATGTAGGGTTGGTTGGGGCCTCTGCGTATTATGGTGATGTAGGTGCTTCTGAGGGTATGTCAGCAATAATGCCATCTGGAAGGCCTCCAGGCTAGTGTCAAAACTGTTTACTAGTGGAAATTTGTGAAGGCTGCACGTGTCTTCTCTGTGCAAGGCAGCACCCTCCACCCATCTCTAGGGCCTCTACCTGATCTCCCTGGTGTCTGGGGAGAGTTAGCGCTTCCAAGATGGCCAGGCACATCTCACCCCCAAGTCCAATAGTACTCCCAAACCACTTCTCTAGGAATGTCTCAAGGTTCTCACTATCCTCCCATTCCAGTATCCCCAGTCGCTGCAGAATGCATCTCCGGGAACTGTCCTCTGCATCCTCTAGTAAGTCATCAAATTGTTTCACCTTGGGGAGGAGCCTAGCCTGCAACCATGATGGCCGCCTGATCCCTCGGCTCCGCCGACCCTTTCGCTTTCCCTCCGAAGGGCTATTGATCCTGCCGGTTATCCTGTACCCACGTTGATGCTACGGACTCGGGAAACTATCCTGACTCCAACGGTACGCTCCCCTGCGTCCTTCCTGCAGCGGATGCAACGAAACGTCCTTGTCCCGTTCTGAGCATGATGGCGGTGTCCGGGTCTTTGTTATGCGAGGGCGACCGACCCTGAGTACAACGACCGCGCCTGCTCACGACGGCGGCGGTCGGCTGGCAGAGAGCGGCCGCAGTACTTCTCTTTCGTCGCAACGTTCCATCCCGCCCAGCCCGCCTCAACGCTTGCAACGCTGTTACAGCGGCCAGTGCTACATTGTGTCTTTCCCCAGCCGGTCGACGGCTTTTGATGCCTCTTTGTATTCCGGCAACGCTGTGGGTGCCATCTTGGATCGAGCGCTCGAGGTTTGCATTTACCGACACTGGGCTACACTACTGATGTTTGTGTCGACTGGCGCTGCACCGCAACTGAGTGCGGTGTAACAACATAGTGTGTGTCCACTGGGCCCCCATTGTAGCTTGATCGACGGAGTGCTGATGGGCGGTACACGATGGCTGTCTTTGATCGGTGTGGGGGTCAAGCCTGTGTCTGTGAGCCCCGAGTCTGGGAAGCTGCTGCGTCTATCTCTCCTGTGGCGTCTCCGACGCTTGACGATGTGCTGAGCGCTCTGGGTTCTCTGCGAGCTGCCCTATCTATCAATGCCCGGGACCTGGGGGACCGACTTGATGCCATTCTGCCCGCGGAGCCCTTGACTTGCTGTGTGGGTTTTCGCATGCGGTGCACTTCGCCACACCCTGTGCTCGGCTGCCGAGATGTGCCTGCCCAGATCTACGTGGAGGCGTTGGATGGCCCAGCTGTGATATTGCCTGTCGTGGTTGGGCCGAGGAGTGCACTGACTGGGCTGGTGCATTGGCTGGGGGATGGTTTTTGGACGCGATGCTGGACGACTCCTTTATGTACTACTGGCACGTTTCTCTGCCCTATCCTGGCTTTGATACTCTTGTTTTGGATGATCGCTCTTCGAAGGATGCTGTTGTGTGCCTCCCTGCTTTGTACAGCAGATGACCACGGGACATTGAGGTGGACAGACCTTGGTGGACAGAACTCGTTCTTGTGGTTGTCGTTTCGTCTGCTTCTTCCATCCACGATGGCTACGCCGCGATGGTGCCTCGTCGTCGTGCTCGAACGGAGGGGACAAGGTTGATGATGGTTTTTCCCTTTCTTGCCTCCTGCTGCCTGTTTTGAATGGATAATGTTCGCTGGACTGGGGAGTTGGACGTTGGGTTTCGCTTTGGGTCCCGGAGCCGGGGGGGGGGGGGGGGTTGGCTGGGTTTACCTGTATTTATGGTTTTGTTTACAACTGTCTGGCCCTCCTCCGATCTTCACTGATTTTCCTTTCCTTTTTCTTTTTATTATTTCTATATTTCGGGTACTCTTCGGGGCGATAGGCACGCTGCTGGGGGGGGTGGCCGTAGCCTCTGCATGCGTGTAGGGTGGGGGGTTAGAATTCTCTCTCTTTGTTTCGGTTTCTATGGGCCTTTTCTTCTTTTCTATATTCTTATTTCTGTCTTTTTCGGGTAGTGGGTGGGATCGATGCGGGGTGGGTGTTGACATGCGATTGATGTGCTGTGGGACTGTTCATCCTTTTGTGTTCATTGTATGTCGCCATTTTGATTTAGTCTCACGGCTTGCTGGATCTCTGTTGGTGCGCCTCGCCCGCTTCTGTTTTAGACGGATTGTATGGACTTCGATCCTCCTCCATTCCTATTCCTATGTTATATTCTATAAATTTAAAATGTAAACCTTCACTTATCCTATGCCTCAGTGTTACCCGTGTCCCTGGTGGACTGCTGAACACTTATACTTATTCTTGATTTGTTACCGAGTCGCCGTTTTGATCGCTGATTTGACCTGCAAGATGTTGTGGCCGGCCGGATGGTTGTGGGCCCGTATTTGTTTGCCAATACTACGAAATAAAGGTTTAAAAAAAAAATAAAAAATAAAAAATTGTTTCACCTTGTCCAACAATACCTGACCATAGTCAGGAGCAGCACTTTATCCTCACGATCTTGTGCCCACTGATTGACTTTGTGAACACCTGTTCATAAACAGGTTGACTTGCATTGAAATGGAGTTTATTTTGTATTCCAATGTTTGCCAGGACTACTCTATGGCAAGAACTTGTGCTCTCATGGGCTCTGGCGTCTCAGTGGTTAGCATATCGGCCCGGGTAAATTGGTGTATCCGTGCCTGTTGCAAGCTTTCTGCTTTCTTGTCAAAGCCTATGATGCATATGCAATTCTGCTCCTCTTCTGCTGTGTTCTCTCAGCCGCAATGCCCAGTGCCTACTAAATGGAATGCCTTTCCCAGTTCAGTTCTGGACCACTCAGCCATGTGGCTATGCGAGGAGGCGGGCTCACTAAACAGTCCCTCTGCTTACTGGCTTCCCAGTCCCCGCTCACATTTTTTAGGCCACCAAATCCTCCTCGCTTCTTTGCTCCTGCTCAACTCCGACCCAGTCTTTATCAGGGGGACGTTTTCTGTGGCCTGCTGCCACCCCATAGTAAGTGCTGAGGCCATTCTTGGCATCCGCGCAGCTAGCAGAGGAGGCTGGAGCACCAGACAGTCCCTCTGCGTATGGACTTCTCAGCCCCTGCTCCCAACTTTACAGGTGCCAAGCCCTCCACGCTGCTACTCTCAATTCTGGCACAACTGTAGTTGTTGTTCTTTCGGCCCAGCTCCTGTTGCTCACAGTTCACACCATGCCATCTCCTGGCCACCACCACCTTCTGACTCGCCATTCTAGCACATGGGCACACCATGAAGCAGTGCGCTGCAGCTGCCACCACAAAGGGAGTATTGGTCCTCTACCGTTGCAGCAGAATTTGCCCTCTGCAACTATCGGTACACCACGACTCTTGTCAGGTCAGTCTTGCCAACCAGGAGCAGCCTTAACCTTGTTGTGGACACTCAGCAGCAGGGCTCTCTGTACTCTGGTCAATGTGGTGCAGCAACTGGTAGTCTGCTGTGTGCCCAGGCTTCCACTAAGTGTTGTCTCTCTGAATCATGTGGTGAAAACACAAGATGCCAGAGAATGATACAGGGGTTCTGTGGTGCCTACAATAAAAGCGTGCAGTCAGCCATCTTGCCTGGGCACCCCCAGTATGATGCCTATATGACTGCTTGTAATTACCAAATATACCCAACTTTGTAGTTTGCATTTTTGTGACAAAGAGCATTTCAAACTGTAATATTCTTATTCATGACAAAGTTCATTATACTGTGAACTTTCCTAAAACTACATTTGCATACTAATCTGTAGCATTCATTTAGGATCATGGCAATCTGTAAACTCAATGCAAGTTAGAGGCCTGTATTATTCGTGCCTGGTTTTGGGTGGGATAATTATTGCACCCAATGAAACCTGGCACTGAGGCTTAAGGAATGTATCTGGTGCGATAATTATGACTTAAATTGAGTTTTCCCCGAAAAGGTGGCATAACAAGTGGCCTTAGGAGGTTAATGCACCAAAATTCACATGGCGCAGAATTTACTGGGCATTTCTCCCATTAAGTATGGGAGATTTGACCTCCCCAAAATGTATCGGGGCATAACTGCAAGGTTGTGGAGCTTATGCAAAACTCATAATTCCCATGTGTGCAGTAAAAGGAGTTAACACATATATTAATTAAAAACTGTACCTGGAATTGAGGCCTAAATCTCCAATTTGAAGAATTTTAGAAAATGAAACAACAGCTATGTGTCAGACAGCATGTCAACTGTAATTTCCTGTGCATGGCAAAGTTTTGAGCATCCCTTTAGTTCAGACTGAATATCAATCTAACACAAGAAAAACTGCACGATAGATCTGTAATCTGTATCCTTGAATATCTGTAATTCTTCACGCATGACTAAATCTCTAGGGCCTCATTTACAACAAAATGACGCAGGGTGGTGTCGGAAGCCATTTTGCTGCGCTGAGCTGTGTCATTTAAAAAACACAATGATGCGTCATATTTACAACAATAAGGTGCATCCCTGTGCTACCGCACAATTAACTGCCATGCGCCAATGCAGGCACCAGTGCAACATGGTGCAAGGGTGCCTGGGTTGCGGTGATGATTGTTTTAGTGCAGGAAAGGACACCTTCCTGCACAAAAACAATCACTGATGGGGTTTTCCTCTTTCTATGTGTGCTGCAGAATACAACTCGCATAGAAAGATGAAAAAACACAGAGAAATAAAAGTATTTCTCCTCGTTACGCCTCCTCTGGGGAGGCGTAGGATTCTGACGCATTCCCAGGTTTACGAAACTTTGTAAATATGGGAATGCGGAATAATCCATGAGTTTTGCGTGGGAACACCCACAGCAAGACCCATGGCCCACCCCTTCCATGCAAAGTGCTGCGTGAAAAGGGGCCGTATTTACAAGGCCACAAAAAGCCACACTGGGTGGATTTGCATGGCTTTGTAAATATGGGCCACCATACTGCGCAGCCGGTGCGTCAAAAAAAGTGACTCACAGGTGGCCTAACGGGTTTGTAAATAAGCCCCTTAATGTTTAGGCCATTACTTTTCTGACTATTTGATTTTGTTGTATAGTTAGTGATGTGTAAGTACAGTTGTATTTGTTTGATCCCTGATTGCTGTGGGTTGCATTGAGTGACATGTTATGTGGCAAGTATTTCAGCTTGACCTGGCTACTGCCAACGTTATTTAGCTTGCCCTTCTTCCTATGATGTAGGTTAGGTATGTGTTGGGTTTGTTGAAGTTAGATATTTGAGTATCCACGCATGGAGGGTGTCAACTTGTCATCCCTTTGTGTAGTTCTGCATGGACGTGTCCATTTTGCAATGTGTACTGTATAGCTACTTCATCTAGATGTGTATCATGTGCTGTAAGCGCTGTGTTTGCTTACATAAGTTGCACTTACCCATTCTGTACATATGCATGGAACTTGGGTATGCAATTGGTTGTCCCTGTTATTCTTCAGGTCCCAGGTGCAGTGCCCATGGAATTTGTCAGACATGTGAAAAAACAGTTGTTACATTTTCCTTTCAATGAAAAGAAAGAATAAAATTGGGTTATGAAACATAATCATCAAATTTAACAGGTAATGATCTAGAACGAACAGAAGACTTGACTCTTGAGGCAATGGAACTACTAGTTGCTTTTTGAGTACAAGGAAAAGAAGATTGTCGAACAATGGGGCATTTAGCAACACGCTTCATATTCCACAGTCTGCCATCTTTGGTAATAACACTATTGCTAAACACCTTCACAAGTTTCATAGGTTTACCAAACTTATCAGAACATTTTGTAACAAGACCTGGTTTTTTAATCCTAACAAAATCTCCCACAGCAAAATTTGGAGATTAGACATTCCACTTATTATCATACCACAATTTGGTTTTAGTTTGCTTACTCTCAACCTTCTGAGCAGCTTGTTCATTTCGGTTTGGCTTCAGCAGCCTCGGTATTTCAAAGAGTAATGTACAATATTTTTAGAGATGTAGATCACTTTGTGAAGTGTTTCCAGGACGACATTTTAATTTTTTCTAGTACTGATGAAGAACACCTTGTTCATCTTCGTTGTGTTTGTGAGAAGTTGAGAGAAAGTGGTCTGACTTTGAAGGCTAGCAAGTGCAAGTTGTTTCAATCTTCAGTTGAGTATCTAGGTCACACATTATCAGGGGATGGTGTGGTACCTAAAAGATCGAATGTAGATGGCATTAGTAAAGCTCCCCCTCCTGTTAATAGAGACCAATTACTGTCCTTTGCAGGTATGTGTGAATATTATAGTAAGTTTGTCAATAACTTTACCACTAAGATGGAGCCTCTAAGAAAGCTGTTGAGACATGGACATTCTTTTGTTTGGGATAAAGAGCAACAAGTGGCATTTGATCTCATCAAATCTGATATTTTGCATGCTCCCACCCTTAGACCTTTCTGTTTGAATAAAATGTGCATCCTCACTGTTGATGCAAGCATGTATGGTGTTGGTTCAGTTTTGTCTCAAAGATCAGGCCAAGAAGAGTGGAATGTTTGTTTTGCATCTCGCACACTTAATGAAACAGAGCGAAGATATGCCGTCATAGAGAAGGAGCTTTTGGCTTGTGTGTGGGCGATTGAACACTTCAGGAATTTCATTTGGGGAAGTAAATTTGTGCTGAGGACAGATCACAAGCCGTTAGTAAATATTCTTTCTCCTGGTGGTGGGTGGAATTCCACAGCTCGCATTTCCAGGTTAACTTCAAGACTTCAGGAATATTCTTTCACTCCAGAGTACGTCCCAGGAAAATAAATTGTTTGAAATCCACAGGAACAGGTTGTGATTAAAGTTGATTTAATATGCAGCACAGCAACAGAGGAAGCAGCTTCTTGGTCAACAGGAACAGTGCAACTGACCTGAAGTCCAGAAGTCAGTGGTATTCTAAAGAACACTTAAAGAAATACAACAAGGATTTAAAGATACAGTGTGAACACATGAAAGGAAAATGTAACACATCTCCCATCAATGAAAAGAAAGAATAACATTGGGTTATGAAACATAATCATCAAATTTAACAGGTAATGATCTAGAACGAACAGAAGACTTGACTCTTGAGGCAATGGAACTACTAGTTGCTTTTTGAGTACAAGGAAAAGAAGATTGTCGAACAATGGGGCATTTAGCAACACGCTTCATATTCCACAGTCTGCCATCTTGGGTAATAACACTATTGCTAAACACCGTCACAAGGTTCATCGGTTTACCAAACTTATCAGAACATTTTGTAACAAGACCTGTTTTTTAAATTCTAACAACAGTGCTATGTCAGAGTGCCCCAGCCTTTGAGGGTTCCCCCTGATAACGGCATAGCTATCCTGCAGAGAGTGTTTCCATTGTGCCCTTAAAATGTATCTCCCACTGATTCTATATAATCCTGTTGACTGACATTGCCTTTTCATGTGGATGATATGTGAGAGTCCACTACAGAGGTGAATCAGAGAAGGTGTGGTTCACTTTAATGACACATCCATACCGATGTTTGTTTGACCTCACAACAGGACATGGAATGTGTGCAATGTGAGTGTGTTACATTCACTATAGCATCTTGGTCATAGTTCCAATCACAAGACCTCATGGCTGTTGTAGTCACTTCAGTCTCACTTTAGCAACACTTGCGTAATGGTGACCTGCATGAGTAGTGAACTTCAGTAGTGATATGGGAGACAAGTGAGAAGTGGCAATACAAGTGTATCATCTTGGTTAGAGTTGGAGTGACAAGGCCTCATGGTAGTTGTAGTCACTTCAATGTCACTTTAGCAACACTTGAGTAATGGTACCTGCATGAGTAGTGAACTTCAGTAGTGACATGAAAGACAAGTGATAAGGGGCAATAGGAATGTAGCATTTTGGTTAGAGTTGGAGTGACAAGGCCTCGTGGTCGTTGTAGCCTTTTTAAAGTCACTTTAGTAAAATATGACTAATGGTAACCTGCATGAGAAGTGAACTTCAGTAGTGACATGGCAAACAAGTGAGTAGGGGCAAAATGACTGTAGCATCTTAGAGTTCCAATCAAAAGGCATCATGGAAGTTGTAGTCAGGTCAATGTCACTTTAGCAACACATAAGAAATAGTAAGCTACATGACAAGTGTATATTATTGGTGACATGTCAAACAATCGAGAATGGGCAAAAGGAATGTAGCATCTTGGTTAGAGTTCCAATCCTAAGGCACCATGGTAGTTGTAGTCAGTTCAATGTCACTTTAGCAACACTTGAGAAATGGTAAGCTGCATGGCTAGTGTAGACCAGAGGTGACGTGGCAAACAAGTGAGAAAGGGCAAAAGGAGTGTAGCATCTTGGTCAGAGTTCCAATCACAAGGCCTCATGATCGTTGTAGTCAGTTCAGAGTCACTTTAGCTACACTTGAGAAATGGTAAACTGCATGACTAGTGTAGATCTGTGGTGACATGGGACACAAGTGAGAAAGGGACAAAATTACATGTGACAGAGAATAATAGGTGTGATATTGATGAGGATGTGGTGTTGGGGAGCACAAATTAACGCACACATCACTATCGCTTTAAATAATTTGCAAACACATGTCCATTTGTGTACAGTGTGGCTGTGAAGTACCAATGCTTTTGGCCTAGGAATGCATTCTACAGATGTGTTTCGGATGATTGTTAAGAAACAATCCCAGACAGGGTCCCTTTGCACGTGCAATTTACTTAGGGGCCCCATCTCTTTTCTGGTCCATGGAGGGACATATTTTTGCTGAGGAGTCAATGGCAACAGGTAGTTGTATTACTTACCACCGATTTCGTCGACGACAAACTGTGTTTTGAAGGTGGTCAAGGAGGTAGAGTACAATGTGCTCCATGACATTGGAAGATGAGTAGAGGTGAGTTTCATCTTTTTATCCCCCCCTTTCTGCCATCTCAGATGTGGTGGCTGGACTGCCACATGTACCTAAGAGACAAAACAAACTGTCTGAAATTTCTCACCGTATTTGGGGGATGCTTACCTCATCATCCACGGAGTCATAAAGAGTGTGTGTATCTATGCGCCAGGAATATTAACAATCAAACATCAGACATGATTTTATAGTATCAAAAATATATAGTTCATTTACAATACATGTTTATTTTATTTATTTATTTTAGTGGTTTATAAAGCGCCCAATAACCCCATCAGGGTTTCTCTGCGCTCAAAGTGCTATAGGGCTTCAGGAGAAACTAGATTAGAACAAGGTTGCTTTTAGCATTTTTCTAAACTTCAGGTAGTCGTGCATAGTCGTAGGTGGATGGGGAGTTGGTTCCAGTATCGAGGGGGCCAGATGGTAGAAGGACACCCATTTGTGCTTTGTTGAAGCTGGGGATTTGGATCAGAGCTTTAGATTCGGAGTGGAGGGATCTGGAGGGTAGATATCTGATGAATTTGTCTTTCAGATAGCTGGGGCCTAAGTTATTTAAGGATTTAAATGCCATGCAACTGATCTTAAATTTAATCCTTTTTTGCACCGGGAGTCAGTGCAGTTTTCGAAAAAGGGGAAGAGATTCAGTTCTGGGAGGGGCATTGGTCACCAAGCGGGCCGCTGTGTTGTGGACTACCTGCAATTTGTTTAGAGATTTTTCGTTGGCTGCGATCAGCAGTGCATTGCAGTAGTGTAGTTAGCTCAGCACCAGTGCCTGGACTAAGGTCTTCCGAGTGGACAGGGGGAGAAAGGGGAATACTCTCCTAAGGAGGCTGATATTGTGAAAGCAGGCTCCCGTAGTTAAGGAGATCTGTTCCCCCAAAGTAAGTTTCTGGTCTAATTTGACGCCTAGCTTGGGGACCATCTAGCTGATGCTTCTCCAAATAGCATTATCTCCGACTTTCCTGCGTTTAGTTGGAGGAAATTATCGTTCATCCAGCCCACAGTTATTTTCATGCCCTCCGCGAAGGTGTCCTGAATGGTAGAGTTATTTTTTTCGAAGGATATGAGAAGTTGGGTGTTGTCGTCGTAGGACATAGGACAGAATCCCAGCTTTCTCAGGAGCTTTGCCAGAGGGGTGACATGGACATTAAAGAAAGTGGGGCTCAAACAGGAGCCCTGTGGCACTTCCCTGGGTACCTTGGTGGTCTGTGAGCGGAAGGGGCCGAGGTGCACGGTTTGCGTTCTGTCAGATAGGAAATTTTCCATCCATTTCAGGGAGTTCCCTTTTAAGCCTATTTCCTGTAGTCTCCTTAGTAGAGTCTGGTGGGAGATGGTATCGAACGCTCTGGACAAGTCAAGCAGCACTAAAAGTACCGCTTGACCGCTGTCCTGCCGCGCTCTGATGTTGTCAGTGACTTCCACCAGCGCAGCCTCTGTACTGTGTCTGGGTCGGAATCCGGATTGTGAGACGTCCAGGCAATTTGAGGAGTCAATGTATTCGGACAGGTGCTTGTTTATGTGTTTTTCTAAAAGTTTACTCTGTAAGTGGAGCAGGGAGATGGGGCGATAGTTGGAAACATCCTCAGGAGGGATATTGGGATTTTTCCTGATAGGAAGTATTTGTGCGGCTTTCCACTCTGGCGTGAGGGTGCTTTCCTTAATGGATCTGTTTAGGATACCGCATATGGGTCCAGCTAATTCCTCGCAAAGGGTTGAGGCAATTCTAGCAAGGGTAAAGTCTAATGGGGACCTAGATTTTACTGCTTTGAGGGGTACCTTTGTCTCTCCCGTAGTGAGTGTCGGGTAATTCTCTAGTGTTGTCTCATAAGGGGTGGCTGGTAGGGGGGTAGATCTTAAGGCCTGTCTGGGAGCCCTTGGCTGCAGTGATCTTATCGTAAATTATGTCAATTTTCTGTGTTAGGTAGTTAGCTATGTTGTCACATAGGGCTTGGGAAGGGGTAGCCTCAACCTCACAGGCCTTGGGGTTAGTGAATGTTTTTAAGATTTGGTATAGGGTTCTTGATGAGTTGCCTTCTCGTTCAAGTTGGGAGGCAATGTGTGTTTTGCGGGCTTTTTTCAGGTTTTTGTGATACAGGGTAAGGGCTTGCTTGAATCTGTCTTTATCTTGTGGGTCGTGTGAATACAGTGTGAATGTTGTCATATAAAAAGTGCATAAATCTATACACATCACAGTACATAGCATAACAACAATACTAACATTCTTAAAGGGAAAGTTGCCCCAACAAATCAAGAAATGCCCCAATAATACTCAAATGGATATGCCCCAATTCTCCATACATCCATTCAAACCGTGCTCTACACTCACACCAGCAGCCAACCACTGAACAAGACAAATGGAACAAAACCCAATATTAAAGAAAATTTTTTCTGATAAGCTAACAAATGGAAAAGAGATAGCAGCACAATATTTTTCAAAATGTAATTTATATAAGTATGCTCTTAAAGTAATTGCTTTTTACACTTAATTATTATAACATTTAAAGCATTATTGTTATCGCGTCTTGTTCATTGAACCTGCGCCGACACACGTTTCGATGAAGACCTGCAGATATGGTCACACCTTCTTCAAGGTGCTTAAAAGATCAAAGGATAGGGCAAAAAATAGGGGTTTGTGTATCCACTGGCGTCTCTGACTCCTGGAAAGCTGCTTGATGATACAAGGCAGTAATACCTTCAAAGATAGATAAAGGGGAGGGCCTGGAAACAGGTATGTCTCATTGTTCCAGCAGATATCCTCAAAGATGTTGCAACACGTATGCTCCAAAGAGGTAGCATAAAGGGATATGAAAGAGGCAAGACTTGGCATCCATGAATTCTTTAGCGTGTGGACTCAAAATTTGTCTCAAGATAAGTCAGACAGTGTTGAGATAAAGGACCGTCTGTCAATGTTCGCTCGAGATGCGGATATACAGAGTTCCCACCGCCACTGGACTGCCACGGTCATGCTGGCTATAAAGCAACTCGGAATTTGGCAGCATTTTCACTGGCGATCTGAGCCTCCCACATTCTCATAGGCCCTCTCTGCGGCCTTCATGCTCAGAATAAGCTGGTGATATCAGCGGTCTTTGGAAAGCCAATAAGCCCAACTTGTGATGCGGTGGTTGGACCACCAAGCTCACCGCACTCGAACCGCCACTGCTGGTATGTCGGACAACGGAACTGCCAAACTCGTAATAAACCCCTAGCCTAGTAAAGGTACTTATGGCTGTGAGAGCTGAGGAACATGCAGATCGACAGGCTGCTGATATGGAATCCGCAACAGCCCAGAATGAATCAACATTGATTATGAAAAGTAAGCAGAAACCTAAGGTGGAGGCCAATAAGATGATGTCTCTGAAGAAAAAGAAATTGTGTTTCCTACTTGAATTCTTGTTTCCACCTGAATGTAAATGTCTCAACATTGGACAAACATGCAAAGGCTCTTTGAAAGAAAATCATTTTATAACAGTCTGCAAAGTGAAAGAGAAACTAAGTGCATCATGACTAGAAGAGAAAATAGGTGACATAAATTTTCAGAAGCACTCTAGCCACGCCCCCAAGGCCAAACAACCACATCAACTGAGGCAAGTATAGACTAAACAAAGTAGATCGTCATCAAAGTCGTCCTCCAAAGCCTCTGTAATGTCATCGTCGAGTAACAGTGAAGAAGATGGCTGTGCGATGGCGATCTTTACTGCAGAAGGACATGCACATGTAGGATTGGTGGCTTGCAAAGAAGAACACCAATTAAAGAGGGATTACCAAATGAGGCAACCAAATGTATTTGGACAGTGCCTAAAGATTAAGCAAAAGGTGAATGGCTGCCTTATAACTTTTATTTTAGACAGTGGTGCATCGATCAATATCATGCCGGTAGAAAAATATAACGAACTGTCACTGGTACCCCGTCTGATGCCATTGTAAACAAAGGTATACACCTGGGCTGCTTCTACGCCATTGCAAAGCCTAGGGTCATTTGTCATGACCAAGAAGCATATGAAATGACTGTACAAGCACCAATTCATATCCCCCAGATACTTCAGCAAGTACATGTCTACTCTGTTTCAGCACTGCTGCTGACATGGGACTGATATTCCTCAACTAAACCCTCAATGCACATTCTGAAATAACAAGTCAATTCTCGTCGTTGTTTCACGAATTGGGAAAACCCAAGATTATGAAGGTGCAATTTCACATTAATGAGGACATTCGCCATTTACAAGAGGCCGTTGACAAAGAACTAGAGACATTATTAGAGCATGCCATCAGTGAACGCTCCACTGGTCTGAAGCCATGAGCATCACCCATTGTGGTAGTACCAAAAAAGGACAGTGGGGGTGCAGTGCACCTTTGTCTTGATATGCGTCAGACCAACAAAGGAATTGAGAGAGAAAGACACCAGATCCACACATAGCAGACATGATTACACAGCTGAATGGGATGCGCCGTTGCTGGGGCAGGCATGCGCCTTTCAAATATTCTAACATGACATAACATTTGCTGAGTATTTCAACCTATCACATGTGCTTTTAACTACGGTGATGATTATACTGGTGTTTGGGGCCACATGAAAGGAGCTCTTACACAAGTATGGTGTCGGCTCGCTGATACAGGCCTCACTTTATATGCTGAAATGTGTGAGTTTCACAAAACCAAACTCATGTTCTTGGTCATATCTTCTTTGAAAGGAGGATGAGTCCTACCCTGAAAAAGTATAAGCATTGTCATCCACTTGTTCCCCACAGGATGTTACCATGCTATGATCCTTTTTAGGAATGGCCAGCTATTGCTCCAGATACATTTGTGACTTTGCCATGTTGAGTACCCCATTAAGAGAGTTGACAAACAAGAATGTTCCTTTCCAATGGCTTTTTTTTTTATTTCAAAAAACCTTTATTGAATTATTGTACGGTACATCAGTGCAATACACATTCCAGCAAATCCAAATTTGCGATGTACATCAGTATTAACCACCTTCCCGTAACGACAATCATTAATTAGTAACTCCCCCCCTTAATACTTTCGATGTCGACCTATTTCCTTCCAGCACGAACATAGATGTATTACAAAGTGGGTAATATTGCAGAACATGGATAAGTTCAATTGTTCATATCTTGACATTCAATGGCACACCTCTTCATAGCACACCTCCCCCCCCTGGAATCCCTCTCGTGATCTCTCCCACTGTTCACATATGCATGATTTCAGGATACCCCTAACGGTCTTTACACCCCATCTAGGAACACTACACCTTTCAGTACAATTTGTCAAGTTCCACAGTAGCGTCTGGGGGTGCGGGGGGCGGGGGGGGGGCACCCAGAGACCCAACAGTATTTTCAGTTCCAAAGACTATTTCTTCCTGCCCTGCATCATTAGTGTCGGCCTGCGCTAATAAATATGTAGATAGTGGGCCCCAAAAATCTTTTGGGCGAGACTTCACAGGTAGCATTTCTGCATAAAAACCCAGGTTTTCCTGCGATGTAGTCATGGTGTGGATCCAACATTTAAATTTGGGCACCCTCTCTTTCCCCCAACGGCAAGCTACATGACGTTTCGCCAGGAGCAAACTCATAGCAAGGAATTTTTTGTGCGGATTTTGATCCTCTTGGGAAAGGCCTAGAAGGCCCAGCAGTGGGCAAGGGTCTAATCTAATCCTAGCATGGTTGATAAACTCTCAAATGTTTGTGTCTAAAAGGTTGCCACCTGGGGACAACTCCATGCCAGAGTGAGAAAGTCCGCTCCTTCCTCGCCACACCTAGTGCATCTGTTATTTTCCCGTAATTGAAATCTATAAAGCCTGGCAGGGGTGTGATACAACCTATGTAAAAACTTGAAATGGATAAGGCGCAATCTGCTATTCCCGGTGACCGATTCAGTGTGTGTACAGCTTCGCTACCATTGCGCGTCGGTCAGGGGGTTCTCTAGGTCCCTGTCCCATTCATGTCTGGCCTTTATCTCATGAGGTGGTTGGGTTTGCCGACTGAGTGTGTTTATAAAGGATTGATACTGCGTGTCTGGGTGGATCTTTCTGTAGGAACGCATGCAGGGGTTCAAATGTAGCCGGCTCTTCAGGGAATGCAGGGGTTGCCGCTTTCACACTCTGGCGAAGCCGAGCATATTGGAACGTGTTCATTACTGTTGATGTGCGCGGGGCAAAGAATTGAACTATGGTGCGAAATCGCCCCCCAAGATATAGATCCCCCCATGTGAAGTACTGGAGGGTCTCCAGCATTCTACGGCAGATCCCTTCTCCCGTAATGGCTAACAGGGGATTGCAGTTCAGTGGCAAGTTGGGAGAGTATAGCATTGGGGATTCTAATTTGTGGGCTATTTTCTGCCACGCCACCACTGTGCAGTCCACAGTGGAAGGGTCCCGTTTATGGTCGCTCACCGATGTAAAGAGGTAGGCCGATGGAGGCGTTGGCGCCATGTAGCCGTCCTCTACGGCAAGATGGGGCATATAGGGTGACGTGTGGAACCAGTACATCGCAAAATAGGCCTGCCCACAATAGTAATAGTATTCTAAGTTGGGAACATCAAAGCCACCTTGATGATATGGTAACATCATAGTGTTCAGGCTGAGACGCGGCTGTTTCCCACCCCATATAAGCCTCGTGAGCTGCGTCCTGAGCGTTCTAAAAATAAGATGCCCGGTGATATGGTATATTAATAAAAAGGTATAGCAGTTTAGGCAGCAGCACCATTTTGATCAATGAGATTCTCCCTGCTATGGAGAGGGGCAGACGCAGCCATTTAGTGATGGTATCGGTAATTTTAACCATCGTGGTACTGTAGTTAGCCCTCATCAACGCGTCCCTATCTCTAGTGATGTGGATGCCTAAGTACTTGAGTTCTTCCGATTTCCAGACCAATGGGTAGTCTAGCTGGTGCGGTAGAGTAGCCTCTGTTAGGGGAAAAATTGCAGATTTGGACCAGTTGATCTGAATTCCGGATATGACTCCGAATTTGGTAATCTCCCTAAGGATGGGGTTCAAATTTTCCTGGGGTTTGTGGTCATATAAGGTTATATCGTCCGCGTATAGGGAGATGAGCAGCTGTCTGGCCAGGTAGATCAGCACCATGTCATTGTGGTGCTGCCGTAGTGTTGCAGCAAGAGGTTCTATGGCCAGAGCAAATAGGATGGGGGACTGGGGGCAGCCCTGGCGCGTTCCCCTGGAAATGGTGAAGGTGGAGGATCTAGCGCCATTCAACAGTACCGATGCCATTGGGTAGTGATATATTAGCTGTATCCACTGGAGAAAAGAGGCGGGCATACCCATACGACTCAGAATGCCCATCAAATAATCCCATTCCAGGGAATCGAACGCTTTAGTAGCATCGAGAAAAAACGCCACTGCATCGCTCTTGGGGTCTATATCTTGCAGTACTGAGGACAAAGTTCTACGATTATGTGCTGTGGCACGATTCGGTATGAATCCCGCCTGGTCGGGTAGCACTAGCCTTTGCATTAGCAAGTTGAGCCTATTCGCAATTACTTTTGCAAGTATTTTCACATCGCAATTTAATAAAGATAGGGGCCGATAGGAGTCACAGCTTGTTGGGGCTTTCGCGGTTTAAGTAAAGAAGTAAGTATTGCTTCACGCATGGATTCTGGCAGGCTCCCTTCCTCCCATGCAGCATAGAAAACGTCCCTGAGGATTGGGGCTAGTATGGGGGCATACTCCTTATAAAATTCGATCGGTAACCCATCCGATCCCGGGGCCCGCCCTGATTTCATTTGCATTATAGCTTCCATTATTTCATCCAGTTCAAAATTAAGGTCAAGAAATTTACGTTGGGTATCGCCCAGCCATGCTAGGGCCATATCATCTAAGTAGGCTGCCAGGTTCAATGGGTCTCCTCTCTGGGAGGAGTAGAGTGTACTGTAAAAATCTTTGAATATATTAAGCATGTCCGGGAGATTCCTGTGGAGGTTGCCGCGTGCATCTTGTATGGCCGTTACATATTTGGAAAATTTCGGGGGCCTGATTCGGTCGCCAGGGCTTTCCCGGGTCGGTCACCTTCCCCATACACCCTCTCCATGTACGGTTTACCCCTGAACTTGTTCTCCCTGTCAGCCAGTTCTTCGTACTCTGAAAGCGTGTTGCGCATTTTGGCTCTGAGCACGTGACCGTCAGGGTTCGCAGCGAAGTCAGTTTCGAGCCGTTTAAGTGTCACCTCCAGTTTGTTAAGGTCCTTACGTAGTGCCTTTAGGACCCCCCCACCTTTGGAAATGCACCACCCTCGGACTGTGACCTTGAAGGCCTCCCACACTATAGTGATACTAGAGACCGAATTAAGGTTGCATTAAGAAAAAGCTTGGATATCTTGTCCTAGTTCTGTCTTGAAGGCTGGATCCTGCAAGTGTAGGGGATTTAGGCGCCAGCTCCTGTATCGGGAGTGCTGTGTCGGGGTCTGTAAGTCTACCTTGACAGGTGAGTGGTCCGAATATGTGCGGGCTAAATGTGTCACGTGACGCACCCAGTGCGCCATTCCCGCCGATAGAAATATATAATCGAGTCTGGCCCAAGAGGAATGAAACGCTGAGTAATGGGTACCTTCTTTCCCATCAGGGTGCATATGCCTCCAGCAATCTATAAGGTAGTTATCATTAATTAGTTCCTGCAGCGTCTGACTTGTAATAGTGTAGTGGGCATGGGTAGCATGAGACCTGTCTAATTGAGGCTGGATCGCCGTGTTAAAGTCTCCACCCCATACCACGTATGTCATGCCTATTTCTTGAATCTTGTTCCACAATTGGAGGAGTGTGTGGGGTTCGTCAAAGTTGGGGCCGTAGTAGTTTGCAAAGGTCATGTCATACGCCTTCAGTCTTCCCCACAGGAGGCAGTAGCGCCCACCCGTATCAGCGGCTGTCCCGCCCAATACAAATGACACAACCCGTCCTCTGCCTCCCTTACTCTCACCCGCGTCTTAAGCTGCAACCAACAGCCAGATCATCGGGACGGGGGCAGATCGCCGGGCAGAAGCATAGGTAACATATGTAGTAATCAGTTTCATACATCACCCCCGCAGTTCAGGATGTCGGCTGTGGACCAGCCCAGGGGGCCTACAAATTGTTTAGAGGTAGTAGTGTGTTCAATCCTGTTCTGACAGGGGGAGGGAGGTCTGGAGCGATCCCGTGCACTCGAACCTGCCGATGCATCCCTCCAGTGACGTTTAAGGTAGTCTTCCACCTGCTGCGGGTTCTGGAAAAACTGTTGCTTACCAAGGTGAGTAATCTTCAGTTTTTCTGGGTACAACATTGCGTAGGGGATCTCCTGTGCTTGCAGCTTCTTTTTGACTGCGGAAAATTTGCGTCGGGCCTCCTGTACTAGTTGGGTGAAATCAGGATAGAACGCCAAGGTTGTGTTCTCATAGTGCACCTGCTTGCGCTCACGAGCGAGACGCAGGACTGTGTCGCTGTCGCGGTAGTTTAGGAAGCGAGCTATGACCGGCCGCATCGTCAGAGATCTATGTGCGTGTTCTACCACCAGATTGGCCAAGAAGGATTCCCTGCCGAATAAATCGATAACTAGTTTCTCCCCGAAATCTTCCATCCGGCCCACGCTGGTGGATTCTGCCAGGCCTAAAATTTGCACGTTATTCCTCCTGGAGCGTGCCTCCAAGTCCTCATTCTTTTCTGCAATGACGCGTAGCAGTTTGTCCATGTGCGTGAGTCGACTGTTACTAGTAGTGGCTCCATCCTCCAGGTCGAACACTCTGGTTTCGACCTCCTTAATGCGATTATCATGTTGGTCTAGCTTGTTGACCATTGCTTCCATCCTTGAATTCATGGTATCCATTTTAGTGTCTATGGAAGTAAGGCTTTGTCTCATGCTCAGTAGCAGTGATTTCCAGTCTTCCTCCACCTCGCCCGCGGCACCCGTGTTGCCGCTATCGACGGATTGCGATCTGGGCGCCTTGCGGGTTTCAAATGGAAACTTAGGTTGTTTTGTCTCGGTGCGCCGCATGACAGAAGATTCCCAGCTATGCACAAGGTAGAGTCAGGCAGAAAAGGAGGGAGTGCTGGATTTAACGGTACTGAAGGGGTCCAGCCGCAAATCTGCTAGGGTGGGCAAAACAGTACCCAGTGAGTGCGCACTTAACTTCCGCGACAGCGTCAAATCACCACGTAGGGATAGGGTGCCCCGTACCCCTGTATGCTTGCTTCTAGGTACTATCCACAGGTAAAGACACAGCTGACCACCATAGGTAGCAAACTCTCACTAGTGTAGAAGTGCCGGGACCTCCAGAGTGCGAAAAGGTATATCCGGTTAATCAGTGCGGTTGCCACTTGGTTAAGGCCAGCAAGTGGCCTGGTGCTTGGGCAGGATCCCTCACTGTCCCTTTGGTCGTCGAAGTTGCTTGTTCCCCAGGACCATATGGGGGCAGATCAGTATTCTCTAGCATTCGCTGCAGATGATGGAGGCTAGGGGCAGGATCTCCCACTGTCCCCAGTCATCGCTGGCGCTCGTTGTCTGGAACTATAAGAGAGCAGGCTGGTGCCCTTTAACACCTGCTGTATGCGGCGGAGGTCAGCAGCAGGGGGTGTTACAGCCTGGTCTACATGGAAAGGGGGCAGTTTAAATGGCGGGGCCCCGGTGAAGGACTGTCCTCTGTATTCCAAATGGCGTCCGCACCTCCCCCAGGCTGTCTCAAGACCTGCCACAGTCACCTGCCAGGGGGGCGCTCTGTACCTTCTAACACCGCGGGCGTCTGGCAGCCCGGTCACGTCCCTCGAGGCTCAGCCGGCAGCACGCCCACACCGCCAATCTCCTTCTGTGAAGACGTATCGCGGCCGGCAGCTCCAAGGAGCACACACCCCCGGACTCCGGTCGAGCCGTTCTCAAGGCCTCTGCCAACCCCCGCAGCCAGTCTCGGGGGGGGGGGTGGGGCACAGCCGTCGGTATTGCGGCCACAATCTCCACTTCACCGGGACCGCAGGATCAGCAAGTGTGGCCGCCGCCGCTCTCAGTGCAGCCCACCACGTTCTCCTTAACTCCGGCCTCGGGCTGTCCCAGATGCAGTCGTATGAGTCCCAACGTCCCAAACCTCTACAAAACAAATTCAAATGGTATGAGCCCACACGAACCCTCCGCTCCTCATCCACTAATCTCATTAGTATACCTAGGATAAGGAAAGCTACTCACGGTGGCAGGGCCTTTAGCATAGCAGCAGCCCATCTCTGGAATAGCCTCCCTATTGCAATCAGGAAAACAAGCGAACTGATGCCTTTCCGAAAAAAGGTAAAGACATGGCTTTTCCCCAAAGTCTAACTGCCCCAAGAGTAATTTGCTCACTTCCCCCATCCTGCCCCATGATGCTCATTTCTTAGTTGCACTTTCACAGCGCCAGGATGCCCGTAGGGTTGCAGCGCGCTTTAGAAATGGCATAAATAAATAAATAAAATGTGTTTCCGCCGGAGCTCCTCCTGCGCCGCTCCCAGCGGCTTTCTTGATTACTCTGCACTCTAGTCTCCGAGATACTTGAGAAAGGTACCGGAAGAATCAGCAGCGCCAGGGCATGCACTGGTAAGGAATTTTGCTCACTACATATGCGCGGATGGTATTTATGAATGATTATCTGCCCAGCCGGGCTAGAGCCTCACAGGTGTGTGGCCATCTTGGTCGTGCGCCACCTAGCGCCCCCCTGTTCCTTTCCAATGGTTCTCTGAATGTGATCAAAGTTTCAAGCAAATCAAATTGAAAATGCAACTGAAAAAGCCTATTTTGATCCACGGTTACACACTGAGATTGTAGTAGATGCAAGCCCAGTGGGATTGAGCTCAATTCTTGCTCAACACAATGGACATCCAAATGCTCAGAGACACATTGTGGCCTGTGCTGGCAGATGTCTGTCTCAGACTGAACATGCCTATTTGCAGTCAGAAAAAAGAGCCTGGCTGTAGTGAGTGATTGTGAACATTTTCATGTGTTTCTGTACGTAAAGCACATCACCCATGTCACTAACCACCCAGGTGTTGCGCACCATTTTCCGAAATCCAAAAGCCAAGATGTCTCCTTGCAATGAGAGGTGGAGGTTGTGATTGCAAGAGTTTGATTACACTATTTTGCATAAGCCGGGGAAGGATCAAAGTTCCACACAGTACTTTTCACATGTGCCATTACAATGTCACAGTACAATGTCCAAAGTGGCTGAAGAGTATATCAATTTCATAGTAAAGTCTAGTATACCTGCAACTCTATCAATTAAGCAAATCCTTGCTGCTAGCAACACAGACAGAGAGAGACATGCTCATACTCAAGGATATGATTACAACGCAATCCTGGAGAAGGATTATATTGAATAACAAAAATGTGCAGGACGAACTTTCTGCCATTCAAGAAGGCATAGTACTAAGAGGTTTTTGCGGATTGTAATACCTGAGAGCTTGAGGCAACAAGTCATTGAACTTGCACACGAAGGACATTGTGACATTGTACCAACCAGGAGAGCCCTTAGAGACCAAGTGTGGTTTCCTCGTCTTGATGAAAGGGTGTGATAAGTAACTAAGCAGCTTATTAAACACTGTGGCTTTAATAGAATTTTGTTAGGTCATCAGTAATGTGACTTCATGTACATAGGAATGTTCTAAAACAGCCAGTTGATGTCTGCTGGGTTTGTTGGTGGATGAGATCTTTATTCCTGGATTAAACTTCATCTAATTCATCTAATTGAATCCTGGATTTATTTATGGAGAATACTTCAAAGGGTTTAAAAGGAACTGAAAACATGTCACCAGTATAACTGCTAATCTCTCAAGACAACACAGCATCCGCTAAACATGTCTAATCTTCCTAAACAAGCGTGGCAAAAAATTGCAGTTGATTTCTTTGGACCCTTAAACTATCATCTTGTGGTAGTTATTGATGAGTTGATGATTAGTGTCAAATTTGTCATCGACCACCCATGACAAGTCATTAAGAGGCTGGACGAAATTTTTGCAACATGGAGTGTTCCCTCCATTCTTAAGTCTGGCAATGGTCCACCCTTCAATAACATGGAGTTTAAAGACTTTCTTAATTTCTTCAGGAAATATCAGAAAAGCACACCTGTCTGGCCACAGGCAAATGGCCTTGCTAAACCATTTATTGGCACCCTTAAGAAAGTGGATCAGTAGGCTGCGCTAGAAGGAATTGATCTTAAGTCAGCCCTGCATTTAGCCCTTCGTGCTGATCAGTCAACTCCCCATTCTAGAACAGGTGAAAGCCCTGCCACCTTACTGTTTGGGAGAGCTATTGGGATGAAGTTACCGCAATGGACCACCAACCGAGTAATAGACACTGATGAGACACAGACATGTCTTGCAAAATCAAGATAAAGGCCAATGTAGATAAGCACAGATGCGTTCGGGCATGGTTTTCGAAGAAGGAGACTAGGTTCTAGCCAAGCAAAAAACAGAAAAGCAAGACTGGCACTCTGTTTGATGTTGATTCATTGAAAGTTATGACAAGTAAAAGGCCTATGGTGACCGCTCAACGTTCTGGAATGTAGATTACAAGAGTCTCATCACATTTCAAGCATCTGCCTCGAAGTTCGTCGGCCCCAGACCTTACGAGTGAGACAAGTCCACGAGGGCGCCCGGGTCAAGCATCTGAGTCTACATCTAAGACGCCAGATGACAGTGCAACTACTTCACCTTGTACAACTCTATTTGGAAGACTTGTGGGAGCACCTCAACAACTCATTGAGGAACTTTAATGTATATATGTTATCTGTACTTTTTATTTAACAAAGGGAGAGATGTAGTGTTGTGTGATCATGTGTAGTAGGATCCTTGTGGCCCCCGATGGACTACTTAGTAGTTATGTAATCAGTTGGGGTGTGTCTGGGTGTGGTTAATATATTTACAATGCAATGCGTACAGTTAACGGTTGCATGCTGTAGAATAAAGACGTGTGCTAAAGAGCTCCAAGTTGGATAATACTGTGGGGCCTAGGCCCACATGCTCATAGTAATTGCGACACAGACACCATAGGCATAGTGGGTTAGTGACCCACGAGCACGTGCGCTCGGCTCTTTTATTAGCTGTGTCACGTGGTCTCGTGACATCAGTGGTGGGTGGGTGTTAGGTGTACCATTACATCTATAACAACTAGACAGTGTCTGCTAGGACAATACATTCCTCCCAAACTTTAATAAAAAATTAAGGAAAGGCACAAAGTCCGAGCCTGTGGGAGGAAGTACATAAATATACAGTAATTACAGATTTACAGTGAGTCTCTTCAGCTGCTTGCTTGATGACGGTGATGGAAATTGCTGCTGAGACTTTATTTCTTCTTGGCTCGACGTCCTGGTTCTCGGTGGGCGTGCTCTTCTTTGCTTGCGCCGTGGACGTGTGGTGGTCAGTCTACGGAGATCTTGCTTTTGAGGATGACGTCAAACAGGATGACCAGAAGTTAGACTTGGATGGGGTTGTCTTCAGCTGGTCCGTCAGTTTCTTCACTGTAGGCAGCTTGGCTTTACTTTTCAAAGGGTGGAGTGTTCGAAGGACATTCTTCTCACTAGGACGCCCCTCTCGCGGGTGTTCTCCTGCCACGAGATATCACCGGAGGCCCTTTTACCAGGTTTCCACTGGGCCGGGTATTATTCCACAGCGTTGCTCCAACTCCACAGTCTGCGTGTGAATGGAGGAGTCGATGGGATACTACCTCACAAAGTCCGTAGCTCCACCTGAAGGGTAGTTGTTGACTCTTGCCTTTGCGCACAAGTTCCTCATCTTCCCGGGACATGCAGGTTAGATGGCGATGGACTCATCTCTCGTGTTGGGACCCTCTGCCACCGGTGTCCCTGAGGCCTTTGCCCCTTGGATCTCCACGGGCTGGTGTGGATTGGTCAGTTCTCCTTGTTCAGGACATCTGAGCTCCCTCAGCTTCCAGACTGCCGCTCAATCCCAAAGGTGGGTGTTGCCAATGGTCCGGCCTGTGCTCTCCTACCGTCCACGGGTCGCCGGGGTCTTGTGAATAGGTGCCTGTTCTGTTCTTGGTGCTATCAGTGTTCTCCAGGACGTGCGGGTCACTGTACACGATGTTGTAGTGTGTCACCTCTTCTTCTTCTTGTAGGTGTGTGGACTTGTTACACCTCTCTTCACCTTTTCCAGAAGTTGTTGATGATGGCGTCGTGCCACATGACTTCTTACTTTATTTCTCTTCTTCATGGCATCGTGCCACTCTTCTCCTTTTCACGACACAGTGCGGTCACCTTTCTTCCTTTGTCTTGCTGACCAGGCTTCTTTAAGCAGCGTGCACTCCGCCTGTTTCCTTCTGGTCTTGTCCTGTCTTTAGGACACTGTCTTCTCTCCACTCTTCGGTGACTGGACCGGTCATTACGATCTTCTCTCTTGTCTCCGATTAATTCTAGTTACTCTTGGTGTTGCGTCCGTCTCTCCGGGTCTTCTGATCTCTCGGTTTACGGACGTCTTCTGGCAGGACATATTCATCCTGACTTGGCAGAATTTCTTCTTTCATTTCTGGCGATCATTTTGGGTGATCGGCTTTTGTTTGGGCGCCCCTCTGGCTTGTCGGATCATCCTTTTTCCTGGGCGATCTTCTTTGCTACCAGATGGGGTGGACAGCTTGCTCTTCGTGAGTCTTCTTCCTATCCGCGACCGTTGGGATCGCTATTGGTTCTGCTGCAGTGCTTTTGCGTTGGCGCAGTTTCTCCTGCGCTCTGCTTTTCCGGAGGGTTAACTTCACCTCTCCATGGACCTTCTCCGGTGGGTGCACTTCTCGTGCTCGCTTCCGGTGAGGCTCTTTAGCTTCTTGGGGCGTTCACCTTGCTTGGTTGTTTTGCCTCCTTTTGGCTGCGGGATAACTTTGCGTTACTCTTCCGGTGCACGTCAGTGTGCAGTGTAGTGGCAAGTTCTTGCTTCACTTGGTACCGTCGTGATACATCTTCAGTGTAGCTTTGTTCCTTGCGGTTCATTTGATTCTTTGGCGTTGTCGCTTTTCCACTTGCGTGTCGCACTTATCTTCTTCACACTTGGGTACTTGCCTCGCACGTCTTCTGGTGCTTTGGGTGTGGCTTCCTTACTTTCAGGCGCTGTCCTGTACTGTCCGCGTCCGGGGTACACTTGCGCTCTTCCAGTCGGTTGCCTGTGAAACTTGCTGCTTGCGGTAGACGTCTTGACTCTCCCTCTTCGTCCAGCGTGAGGTTCTCTTCTTCTGTGATTGCGGTGAGCACCTGTGGCCACAGGCATCACTTCTGCAGTGATGATGGGTCTCCGTCTTCGGCCGCGTCGCTGCAGGCTTGCTTTACCTCTGTTGGCTTTCCCTTGTTGTGTCTTGTGCTTGTTGGCTTCTTTGTGCTTCTTCTGACGCAATATCACCTAGTGACCACTAGATGGCAGTGTGGGCTGGATTCCCTTCAGCAGGAGCTCGCCTCCTCTTGGTGATTTTTCCTTCCCATGTTGTTTGGGCTTGGAGTCCTGAGCTTGCTTGCAGGACCTGTTGATGCCAGGAGTGTGCAGGAGGGGGCTGGAGTCACTGCAGGTAAGTCCTTTCTTTTCCTTTTTGTAACTTGGGGCAGTTGGGGGCAGTATGCAGCTTGCAGCTGTGGTGCTTGCTTTCGCTGTCAGCCGGATGCCTTTTCACTGTTTTTTTTTATTTTGGATGCACAGAAGGTGGGGGCACATTTCTCCCCCAGCGCTGGCCATGCTCTTCTTTACGCTTCTTCCTCTCTGCCCTGGCAGCTTGTGACAGTTCTCGGGCGGGGGGGGCGGGGGGGAACTTGCAGGATCTGTGCAGTCTCGTGGGGTTGGGCATCACTCCCTGTAGCTGCGGGTGGGCTCCACTGACAGTGTGCTGTTTTGTGTAACCTTTGGGGGCACTTATGCTGATCGCGGGTGGGCTCCGCATGTTTACTTTCATTTTCCCGCTTGCACGTCTTCTCCTCCACACAGCGCCGCGCCTGCATTCAGTCCACCGCCGCAGCAGCTCCGGTCACACGCTGCGCGGCGGGGCTCTGGGTCGATGCTAGCAGGCCGCGGGTGAGCTCCGCTGGCCTTGCTAAAGTTGTTGTCCATCGGGGGTCGCCTCAGGCAGGCCGCGGGTGGGCTCCACCCGCGCTGCTATGTTTTTATTGTTTTTCACCCTCGCCGCGGCCGCCTCTCATCACACGCGGCGCGGCGGGGGACAGCAGACGCAGCAGGCAGGCCGCGGGTGGGCTCCGCTGGCACTGCTTTAATTAAATGTCTTTGTGGGCACACTCACGCCCGGCGAGGCGCGCTGGTCATGCGGGTGGGCTCCGCTTCATGTGCCGTAATAAGGGGGGTCGCTCCTGGCATGTGCGACCTCCTGGGGGCATTCATGGCTCGGGCTCACCTCTGGCCTCCGGGCCTTTTATTCCGCTGCGGCCGTGGTGGGTGGGCACCGCACGGTCCGCTCTATCCTCGAGTGCCTCGCTCAGCAGGACAGCTCCCGGTGGGGCCAGAGAGGTGCGGGGTCGGCTCCCGATCACCTCCTTATCAAAGGCTAGGCCCGGGGCACGATGCACGCCTCGTGGGCACTCGGCGGCCAGCGCTGCTTCCTCTGGGGGTGCCCTTCGCTCGGGCAGGATTCTCTCCCCCATTTTAGCAGTGGCTGCGTCGCGTGGAGTTAGAACCACTCCCTCGTCGCCATTGTAATACTGTGGGGCCTAGGCCCACATGCTCATAGTAATTGCGACACAGACACCATAGGCATAGTGGGTTAGTGACCCACGAGCACGTGCGCTCGGCTCTTTTATTAGCTGTGTCACGTGGTCTCGTGACATCAGTGGTGGGTGGGTGTTAGGTGTACCATTACATCTATAACAACTAGACAGTGTCTGCTAGGACACTACAGATGCCTCAACTACGACTCTCAGAATGCAGTGAAATATTAAACTCAAAATCCAGAACTGAAACTAGTGTCCTAGGGACATGCCTTCACTTGGTCACCATAAATGGACCTGCTTCTCAATTTAAAGCAAAAGGGAAGTTCTGCATAATCTAATCATCACCTCCCAATCCTTAAAACAACTAAGATTTCAGATGGAAACGCTGAACTATTTATATTACGTTTTCAATGTGTTTTGATTTCCCCTTCAAACTCTCTGAAATTGTATAGTATACCTTGCTTTTATGCTTTGCTTTTATGCTAAGGTCTCATTTCTATTTCTATGCTATTTCGTTAGCATATCGTTGACACCATACACCTTTGAGTCTGATCTATCACGGCCACCATCCTACTGCAGAGCACGTGTCCATGGTAATTATCTTCGTCATCTTATGTGCAATTTATGCAGCTGTGTATAGCGAACTCGACACAAGGTATTGGAGCGCTTTACGTGAGCACCCGTTAGGTTACACATTATGTATAATAACATAGTTAAACATTGGCCGTTTACATACATGCCAACATTTCAACTTCGATAAGAGGGAGAAATATGCGTGGGTGCAAAGACCTGAATAGCGCGTAACACGAAGCGGGTCAGGCGTAACACAAAATGGATCGCAGGAGTAACTGGGAGAGATGTTTTTTTACCATCTTCAGGAAATAACTTCTGTTTTATAGAAATAGGTCATACATACACCTGTAAGTAGAATGTAGCATGCTCTCTTCCAGGAAGAGAGTCATATGTATTAATTTCATCAATGCATGAAAAGTCTGCTGAAAGTACACTACCATCCATTACACAGGAGACAGGCACTGCAGAATGTGTGTGATCACACGTTATACAGAAGACATTCACTGCCAGAAGTGCATTACAACACATTATGCAGCAGGCAGACATTGCCAAAGGTGCACTACCACACATTATGCAGCAGACAGACATTGCCAAAAGTGCACTACTACCACACATTATGCAGCAGACAGACATTGCCAAAAGTGCACTACTACCACACATTATGCAGCAGTCAGTAATGAGGGTAGCATCAGTTCTTTGCATTGGGTTGCTGAAGAGAACCTCTACGTCTCCTGGATACTCGGCATTATCTGAGGGCCCCCAGACTGATCTTGTGGGAAGGGATCAACCCACGGGCTCTTCTACAAGATGGGCGGAGCAGTACCAATGTTGCGCTGAAACACCCCCAATAAAACCACCTACCCCAGCACAGTAGCATTTCTGTAGTTGATGCCCTTCCGAGCAGGTAGAGTACGCTAGCAGAAGGAAAAGCAGTAAAGTCCCGAAGAACTGTTATTTCCTGTAATCAGGGCCAATGTCTGTAGTAGCTTTTCTTTTACCGTGTTTTCCGTGATTGAAAGTTTCACCTGCATGCTCCAATGATTGTTTGAGAGGGAATGTTGCGACAGACTGCTTTGGGGCATGGGAAGGAAACAAATGTAGCTGCATCCTTTGTGCATAAGGAGCCCTATTTTTGTAAGGTACAAATGCGCCATTCCCAGTTTATCGCACAATCTGCATATTTAAGAAGAATCTACTCCTCGCTACTACTTTGTTTGTTTGTGCGCAGGTGTGTTCTTTTTGTGCGTTACCCAGGCTGGGGCAAAAAGCACCCACCTGAAGTGCTGTGACTCATCTCTCCGGTGTAATATTCGAAGGTGGTAGACTGGAAGAGCTACCAATGAGTCAACACAATGTTCACACGATCGTTCATTGACGTCAGAGTGACAACCACTGGTAAAATCCTACAAAAACAGAAACAATACTAGGGCTGTGAACGTGCTACTTGTAATATTTTTTTCTTGGAAACATGGTATTTGTAATATTGTTTTTAAGTTTTTTTTATTTCTCCGTTATTATTTAGCTCACATCTTATAATGTATCATTGGCACTTTATGTTAATATAAAGGTTTTTGATTGGTTGTCATTATTAGTTTAACTTTGAAAGATGTAAAAAAGAGTTACAATTGTCAAAGTCCAGCAGTCCCTGGGACCTTGCGCCCGCGATGCAGCCCAGGAGACGGGTTTGTTAACGATGCACACCCTCATTTGTGAAGGAGGCCGCAGCCTGCAAGGGGTTAACCAGAGCCGGTACACAGCGGCCTGCCCTCGCCTCCCGTGCAACATCGGAAAACACAGAAACCTCCGCCGTAGCCTTCACACACTTCTCAATTAACAACATGGAGCAGGGGACGCCGCCGAGCCTTTTAGGACTCGGAGGCTGCAGGAAAATACATTTGTTTCTGGAGTCCTGAACCCTGGGCCCGCCCAAGCTCACTTCTATACCAATAGCTTTTGGGCTGGCTCAGGCAAGAATATATTCACAACTACGGGATGTGGGGAGGAAAACAAATGTGGAGAGCCAACGTAACTTTGAGCTCTCCGTTTAGCTCAACTTTGAGTTATATTAAGCACCAGAAGCAGTTCATTGTGTAATTCCTGTGGAATCGGGTTTCTGGATGCTTAAATCGGGAGGCGGGAGACTAGCCTTGAAATCGGTAGTCTCCCTCTTGAATCGGGAGGGTTGGCATGTCTGCGTTTAATATCGCAAAAAGTCACTGGTTCTGCTTGAAATACATAGAGTGAATATGTCCGTGTATAAAGACTGTTGTTCTTTATAAAGTGACGGTTCCAGGGTATGTATGTGGAAATACGCCCATCCCAAGATGGCGGGCCTTTTATTTTTCTAAAGTTCAAGTGAGGTGACTTGTAAGTAGGCGGCAACAGTGGGGCAAAGTTCGGGACACTGACAGCGTGGGATTGACTTGTAAGTGGACGGAACATTGGGGTAAAATTCGAGCCAGTGACAGCCGCAGAAAATGTCAGGGCCCATGGCGCAGCTCATCCGGAGAAGTAAGTAGAGGGGTAAGAAGAAGGGTAAAGTGTCCGTGAGAAATACAGCAGGCTGTTTTCCTTACAACCCATCAGCTCAAGTCTCCAACGGCGGTCCCGCATACGCCCCCAAACTAAAGAGCATTATCGACTGTGTAAGCCCATGAACAGCAGACCATCTTTAACAGCCAAAACACAGTCACCCCCCCCCCCTCAAATATCTTTCGATATTACGCATGCCGTTCTACCTTTCTTTAATTATGTTTTCTCCTCTGTACCTCTCAACGAGTCTCCAAGCAGGCTGAAGGAGAGTAGTTTTAAGTCCATAAAATCATTGAGTGGATTTTTTTTTCTGATGGTATGCTGGTTATAAGTTAATTTTTTTCAATGTTGTTTTGCAGTTACTAACTGCTACAACATTTCATGAGCCTATGGTGACTGGTCGACATCGGGCACCGTGGCATTTTGTCATTTTACTTGCAAATCTGCTCAGAAAACTTATGCAGACTGAGCATCGATTATTTTGCAATGCATTATTTACTAATGTGTTGCTCATTTCAGCAGCCTTTATGGCAACCTGAATAGTTTCCTTTAGCCAACTTTGTAGGTGCTTGTTTCATTTTATGACATACATAGTCTGTTTATGTACAAGGACACTTTATTACGACGAGTTATTACAGTAAAACATTCTCTGGTTAATTATAAATTCATGCTTAACTAGATCCCAATCGCGTGCAGTTTTTAACATATTTTTAGTACTGATTTCCTAAGTCTGCTGTTTTAAAATTTGTATGCTATTTTTATTTTAGCATTCTGGATGACGTTCATGAGTTAATATACGTGTATATTAGAGATCTTCATATTTGCTTCGTTTGTTGAAAGTTATGGTTTTAATTAACCATGATACATTTGATTGACTTCAAGGAACGAGACGTCCTCCACATAAGTGAGTTGAAAGATCTGCATTGGACTTGTGAGGTCCTCAGCAGACTCCAGACAACGCCAGGCATAATGCTTATTCTCAATTTAATTTGTATTGCAACCAATTTTCTTCTAGCACTTACATTTCCAATGTGGGGAAAAGGAAATCAATTGAAGTAATGTACAGATTTATGAATGCCTTGAATGATCAAATATAGAAATATTTCCTGTGTTAAGGTTTTATACTGCTGACAGTCTGAGAAAATCTAAAGATCTACTTTTATAAAACCATTCGTATTTTTCTAAACTGGTGTAGTGTCTCATTTTATGGATGGGCGCTGGATTACTGAAGGGTGTGACGCAAACTTAACACATGTGCCTTTGGGATAGGCCTTCCTACTCTGTGCCAAGCTACCCTTTGTAGACTGGTAATCCCAGGTCCAACACTATCCATATGTCTAGGCACTGTGTATAGTACAATTCCCAAACAAAGCCTGCTGACATAAACAGTAAATAAATATACTTTAACCAGAACACCACTATTCTGTAATGTATACACCGTGGTCACGACTACATTTCAAACCTAATTAATAAGAGTCCACTCACCCCCAAGAATTAGTAGAAATCGTAGCCATCCAAATAACTGTGACTCCCTAATCCAATGTGTAAAAAGCCGAATCAAGCACCTTTCTTTGTTGTTATTTTTCCAGGACCATTATGAGCCTGGTGTAAACCAATAATACAAAATCAATCAGGGAAATAATCATTTAGTATAAACATTAATCCAAAACAAACACATGTTACAGAGTTTACCACTCACTGACCAGACAACCGCCAATGGCCCAAAAACGCCAAGCTCGAAGTGCGGTTGTGATGAGGGCGGGAATGTGAGTATAAGCACTACTAATACTAAGTATCGAAGTAGGATAACTCCGTCATTCATATAACAAAGCCATATTGGAAAAGTAAAAATTTCTCATTCATGATCTAGGCATAAGCTGTAATTAAGCAATTTACCAAGTAAGTCCTGTCTGTTAAAAACAAACTCCAAGATGTATCCATTGCTCACCTGTCTACGTTGTAAGCCAAGAGAAGACCGATGTCGCGAAGACAAGCAAGTGGAAGTTAATGCAGCCATAACTGAACATCAACAAAGGACCACCTATCCTTTGGCAACAGCGCCATGTTGGAATAGGTTACAAATGGGGGTGGGGTCGCACACTACTCGCACACCGGCGGTGTCGCCCCTAAGGACTCTGGTCAATGTAGTAAAGTGTTCGCGATGCATCATCTTTCGATCTTCTGCTATCTTCGCTGTCTTCGCCATCCCTGGACACGTGTTTCGGGGTGTCACCCCTCGTCAGCAGGGATAGGCCGTGTACTGGGGTTGCCGATGGCTGCCAATACCTGCCAGGTATAGTACCACTCAGGCGCGTAGGTGCGGGATCCCAGGCTCGTCAGCCCACTGCTCACGGGAACTTTAAAGTTAAGAATGGGGGTGGGGTCGCACACTACTCACACACCGGCGGTGTCGCCCCTAAGGACTCTGGTCAATGTAGTAAAGTGTTCGCGATGCATCATCTTTCGATCTTCTGCTATCTTCGCTGTCTTCGCCATCCCTGGACACGTGTTTCGGAGAATCACCCCTCGTCAGCAGGGATAGGCCGTGTACTGGGGTTGCCGATGGCTGCCAATATCTGCCAGGTATAGTACCACTCAGGCGCGTAGGTGCGGGATCCCAGGCTCGTCAGCCCACTGCTCACGGGAGCTTTAAAGTTACAAATGGGGGTGGGGTCGCACACTACTCACACACCGGCGGTGTCGCCCCATAGGACTCTGGTCAATGTAGTAAAGTGTTCACGATGCATCATCTTTCGATCTTCTGCTATCTTCGCTGTCTTCGCCATCCCTGGACACGTGTTTCGGAGAATCACCCCTCGTCAGCAGGGATAGGCCGTGTACTGGGGTTGCCGATGGCTGCCAATATCTGCCAGGTATAGTACCACTCAGGCGCGTAGGTGCGGGATCCCAGGCTCGTCAGCCCACTGCTCACGGGAGCTTTAAAGTTACAAATGGGGATGGGGTCGCACACTACTCACACACTGGCGGTGTCGCCCCTAAGGACTCTGGTCAATGTAGTAAAGTGTTCGCGATGCATCATCTTTCGATCTTATGCTATCTTCGCTGTCTTCGCCATCCCTGGACACGTGTTTCGGGGTATCACCCCTCGTCAGCAGGGATAGGCCGTGTACTGGGGTTGCTGATGGCTGCCAATATCTGCCAGGTATAGTACCACTCAGGCGCCTAGGTGCGGGTGATTGTAACTTTAAAGCTCCCGTGAGCAGTGGGCTGACGAGCCTGGGATCCCGCACCTATGCGCCTGAGTGGTACTATACCTGGCAGATATTGGCAGCCATCCGCAACCCCAGTACACGGCCTATCCCTGCTGACGAGGGGTGATACCCCGAAACACGTGTCCAGGGATGGCGAAGATAGCAGAAGATCGAAAGATGATGCATCGCGAACACTTTACTACATTGACCAGAGTCCTTAGGGGCGACACCGCCGGTGTGTGAGTAGTGTGCGACCCCACCCCCATTTGTAACTTTAAAGCTCCCGTGAGCAGTGGGCTGACGAGCCTGGGATCCCGCACCTACGCGCCTGAGTGGTACTATACCTGGCGGATATTGGCAGCCATCGGCAACCCCAGTACACGGCCTATCCCTGCTGACAAGGGGTGATACCCCGAAACATGTGTCCAGGGATGGCGAAGACAGCGAAGATAGCAGAAGATCGAAAGATGATGCATCGCGAACACTTTACTACATTGACCAGAGTCCTTAGGGGCGACACCGCCGGTGTGTGAGTAGTGTGCGACCCCACCCCCATTTGTAACTTTAAAGCTCCCGTGAGCAGTGGGCTGACGAGCCTGGGATCCCGCACCTACGCGCCTGAGTGGTACTATACCTGGCAGATATTGGAAGCCATCGGCAACCCCAGTACACGGCCTATCCCTGCTGACGAGGGGTGATACCCCGAAACACGTGTCCAGGGATGGCGAAGACAGCGAACATAGCAGAAGATCGAAAGATGATGCATCGCGAACACTTTACTACATTGACCAGAGTCCTTAGGGGCGACACCGCCGGTGTGTGAGTAGTGTGCGACCCCACCCCCATTTGTAACTTTAAAGCTCCCGTGAGCAGTGGGCTGACGAGCCTGGGATCCCGCACCTACGCGCCTGAGTGGTACTATACCTGGCAGATATTGGCAGCCATCGGCAACCCCAGTACACGGCCTATCCCTGCTGACGAGGGGTGATACCCCGAAACACGTGTCCAGGGATAGCGAAGACAGCTAAGATAGCAGAAGATCGAAAGATGATGTATCGCGAACACTTTACTACATTGACCAGAGTCCTTAGGGGCGACACCGCCGGTGTGTGAGTAGTGTGCGACCCCACCCCCATTTATGTTGGAATAGGTATTATTCATAGGAACTTAAGCGTAATCCAGATGATCTAAACCTCAAATAAAGTACATTATCAACCCATACGCTGTATTTACAGATATTTATTTATTTATTTATTCAAAGTTTTATATAGCGCGAACAAGATCTTTACAGATATCAGAGCGCTTCACAGAGACAGGGGTAGGGGCAGCAGGACTGAACAGAAATAATGGGAGCAGTATAATAGTCACTAACATAATAGGATAACAGTAATGTACAGAAAACATATCGATATACAATCAGGTAACAAATAATATAAGACGGCACAAGTCATTAATCCCGCTACATATATTAACAGTAGACTCTCGTAAGTGTGACAATGTGAAGTCCATTATCAAATGAAGTTACTCAAAACACATCACACAGGTTAACCTTCATGTATAGCCAATCTAAAAAGGGCTAATTACCCACAGTACAAACAAGTCGCCACTTAGTTGATAACCAGGCCACCACAATAGCTGTCATTATAGTGTGTTATGTAAGAACGCCACCACCCCTGCGTGTGAGGATAGTTCCACTTCTCACCAAGATCAAGCGAAGCGTGAGCTTTTAAATATAATCCTTTAGATTGTTGTGAGAGGCTGGCCTGGTATATGATGTACACTAATGTAAGTGGATACCGTGCACCAGTCCAGACAACACTTATTGTGATTTAGGCGGTCTTAGACAAATTTAGAAAGCTCTCTAAGTGGTAGCTGTGGAGAGCAGCCTTCAGGTTTAGTCCAGAAGGAGTGTAAAGCAGCGTGTTTTACCAGAATGCAATCTTATAGGTATATATTAAATGAAAAACAACCACACAAGGTATTTAGAAAAATATGTATTTATTATATAATACTCACTAACATGTTTAGATAACTCCTACCTGGAGAAATCCACACAATACTTTCTATAGAAATCAAGTAAATAGCACAATCTACAAAGCGGACTCCGTGGGGAGGGAGGGGGAACCAAACCAAATATTAAGAAAGTGGAATGAGAACCACGACTCATGTCAAGAAAATGCCTAGAGGGCGTTGAAGTGCTGGCGACCCGAGGAACCGTCCAAGGTGAGTGACTAGAAACCCCCATGGAGAGCGTGTGCAGTGTGAGAGCACAGCTGCGTTCTCCGTACAAATCAATGTGTAAGTTGCAGTTGCAATTTTAAAGGAAAAGGGGCCTTCCCAGTGGACCCTGAAGAAACCCCATGGAAGACAGAAGGTTGGCGAGCCACCCCCCCTGTGGATACCCTAGTACCCACGTTGCCTACACCAAGGAAGCTGGGTGCATAGGTGTGAAGTAGTGTCGGAAACCGCAGTAAAACCCAGTGGAGGACTTCCGGAAAATGCCGCTGCTGAAGAAGGAGAAAGTGTGCGGTGGAATTCGAGGGTGGATTCAACTTGAGGAGTACCTGCAAGCAGAGGGGACAGAGTCTGTCACTCAGCAGTGACCCGTAGACCTGGAAGGCGAATGCCCACCGATGTCGGGAGTTGACGGTGACCTTGACTCTGCAGCTGTGAGGACCAGGCGATGCTATGGAAGACCAGGAGCCATGCACAAGCTCCCCTACGTCAGATATCGAGAGTTGAGGGGTCGGTGTCCGTCGGGAGCACCAACAAGCCTTGGCAACTGCAAACAATGTGGAAGCCAAAGAAGGTGCAATGTCGGGACCAGCAAGGCCAAGGGGACTCGCCACAAGCAGGGGAGTCAGGATAAGCCTGAGCAATCAGGGGAGCCTGAAAGAAACAAAGATGACCCTCAACAGGACCCACAGGCTGGAGGCACTGGAGTCGCAAGAGGAAAACAGGACCCACAGGCTGGAGGCACTGGAGTCACAAGAGGTCCTCGAGCAGCTCACCAAAAGATGCAGGCCACGCTGCAAACAATGCGGTGTGGACGATGAATTTGGTCACTGGAGATGCTTGAGGTTGGGGCTACTTGGAGCCCGAAGATCTTGGTGGAAGGAAGCCAACAAGCCTTTGCAACTGTAGGTCAACGTGGTGCACAAGGGTTCGGTTCCAGCGGCTTCGACGAGGGGTACTGGCCTCAAACTTGGTGTCTTTGATGCCCACATGCTTTGGAAGGTTCCTGTATGGTGCACAGGCACAGACGATGCAGCAGACGAGCATGGAGACTAAGTCGAGCCCAAAGGAAGTCCAAAGTGCCAAGACGGTAGAAGTCGAAGTGGTGTCTGAATCGAATTTTGTTCCACAACGAATCGAGGGACCTACACTCAGGTAAGTCCTTAAGTACCCTAAAGAAAGTGTTGGGGCGATTCATGGTTCCCTCTCAGGAGAGGGATTGGTCAGTGGGGAAGATACTCCCATGTCCTTTGTCCAGTTTCGCCCCAGAGCTGGTTTGAACTGTACTATGCAAGGAGGGTACCAAATGTTTCCCTCATGCAGACTAAGTGGCGCTGGCAAGCGCACCCACCCGGCACCAATACACTACTAAATCCTGTCTGGGAGGTGGTCACACCTCCCTGTTACAAGATACATTTTGTTCTGCCTTCCTCTGCTCAAGCTTGACTTCTCAGCAGCAGGAGAGCAGAATCGTGTCTCTGCTTGGCAGCAGCCATGTTGTGCTGTCCGGATCCAGAGGACTGGCACCGGGAGCCGTGAGAGCCTAACCGAGGGCCTTTACAGTGCTTGGAGTCCTACGAGGTGGTATGATTCCAACATGTTTGATACCAAACATGATGGGATTCGTTGCAGCCAATTTTGAGTTGGTCATCGCGTAATTATGCGGTGCCCCTCTATATAGTATATGTCTGCTTCACTTACAACCCAGGAGAATGGACTCCGTATTGTCCTGCTCATGCAGGGGCACCCTCACGCTTCGAACCAAGCACCCTGGCTTCAGGATTGCAAAGGCCTGCAATAGGGGTGACTTATAAGTTTTAAGTGCAGGGACCCCAAATATAGGAAACCTATATCTTTCATAAGTGCTGCTAGCACCAGCTTAGACAGACTGCAATGGCAGGCCTGGATTTACAGTTTGAATTGTCTCCCTTGGGTGGTATAATACATGCTTCAGCTCATGGGGGACCTCTGGGGTACCTATGCCATGGGTACCTTAGTACCATATACTAGGGACTGATAAGAGTACCTTGGTGCCCAATCTGGGATGTACATAAGTACTGAACATAACAATTTAGGGGAGAAAGCAGAGAGACTGGGGTCCTGATTAGCAGGATCCCAGTCAGACTAGTCAAAAACAGCTTTGCACCAGGCAAAAAGTGGAGGTAACCATGCAGAAGGATCCTACCTTCCTACAGTTGTACAATGTAAAACACTAACAGCATGGTTCAAAAGATACAGGGTTTCATTTGACCATTCATCTCTAGGGATATGGCTTAAACACAGCAATCCATTATCGCATATCTATATCCTTATCATTGGTGTACATTCAAAGATATAACTACTTGACAAAACTCATTGTATATACTACACATAAGTGCATGTTAAGACTATCATTGAGATCAAATGCATCAGCAGTTGTTAAAAATACTGTCCAAGGAATACATGTCTCCCAGAAAGATCACTTTGTCTCTCTGGGGGGTTTGGTAAGTTACGAGGTCAGTGCACTCTTCGACAAAGGCCATGTTATTACCTGGTGGGTGGTAGATTACATTAATTCTGAGGGGAGAGTTGTGTTGAATGCGTAGGTCTAGAGTAAGGCATTGAAACGTGGCGAAAGGTCCATTTGGTATCTCCTTGCATTGTAGTGAATATCTGTAGAAGACTGCGCTGAGAGAGATGTAGCCAGAGTGAGTAAAGGGAATGTGTGGATTTTTGTGAAAAGTTAGAGTTAGGTGAGGTTATAGTTCTGATAAGCAGGCAACAGTGAGGAGATCCGAGGGTGTAGTTGTGAGTGTGTGTGTTCAGTAAGCATGGAGAGTACTTGTGAAGCGAAGGGTGTGTGGGGCGGTAAGGTGTTGAAATCAGGAGTCATCAGATGAGGTGACTCAATTGAGGGAATATAGCTAGTATGAGTTAGGGGTGTGATGTTGAAGGTGGAGGGAGGACTAGACCACGGTGGCTCAATGATGAGTATGGGAGGTAAGTGGGGTGTATTTGTAGGGTTGTCATTGTGGAGGAGGGGTGGTCTGTGTGTGTAAATGCAAGGTGAGTAATGAAATGAATTTGAAATGAAATGAATTTGTACTTGTAAAGCGCACTTATACCCCACGGGGTTTCTTGGCGCTGTACCCATACCGCTGTGGAACCCTTCCTGGCTTTTCCCTGTGAAATGCCCACTCCTGGGCACCCCAAGGTGAAGCCAGGCATCCCAGCGCTGTTGGGGCCGTTGTGGAGATTAAGCAAGCTATTGCCCAGAGTTGCAGAGTGGGACCCATGATTAGAATAGGCACCGAGACGAGAATTATCAGGTCCGAGGAAATTGAGCCCAAGACCTGCCGAGGCGGGAACTGAACCCTGGTCCCGGGCCAGACCTCTGCATCAGGGTCTGCCGCGCTAACCATTGAGCCACACTTCTCCACAGTAGGAGTGTGGATCGGCATGAGAGAGTGAGGTATGGTAGTATGGGCTAGTCTGTGTGTGATCCGGGGAGATAGGGTTATGCCAGTGGGCTCTGGTTGGGAGGCTGCTAGTTGTGACCAGTTGAGGATAAGTAAATAATTAGGGTAAGAGAAGGTAGTAGGTGGGGAAATTTCGGGGGTTATACTGAACGTTGGGAAGTATAGTTGGGCGAGTAAGGGTACCCAGTTAGAGGTAGGGTTCAAGACCACTGGCTGTGCATTGGTGGGAAGTTTGGGCAGGAGTTGAGTTGATTGTGTTGGGTAAGATGACATGTTGAACAACGTTTTGGAGGAGGCTTGCAGTAGAGCATTGAGGAGGACTAGGAAGATGCGGTCAAATAGTAAAAGGTGCAAATCTGTGGACTGAATCAGGATCTTACCATTATTGTAGATGGAGATAGTGAAGGTTCCATTGAACAGTGGTGAGGGGGAAATTTGGAGCTTGCAGCTATGAGGTGGTAGTGGATGATGTGTTGAGTTTGTCATGGAAGATGTTTAACCAGGATGAAGTTTGAAGAAGAGAAGGTCTGTTTTAAGCTTCCCATATCGGCTGCCGTGCTATTGACCAGCAAATAGTGTGTTTGGAAAATCAACCAGGGTGTTGTGTTTAATTTTTTTTGCTGAGGTTTTGGAGAGATTAGGAGGGTATATGAGATTGAAAGAGTTGATTCTAGCGTTTTTTTTCTTGGTAGACCTTGTGGTGCCATGGAGTTTCACTATATTTTACACCGGACGGAAAACGATTTGTCTAAGTGATGCTGTGGGGCAGTGGTAATGAAGGTGCACCTTCTTAGTAGCAGCGTCGGATTGGGAAGGCGGGCACCCTGGCATTGGCCGATGGGCCGGGGCTCCAGGGGCACTTGTGCGCCGCTTTTTTTGGGCCTCTGCAAACTGGTCCAAGAGACTTAGTCTTCCCTAATCCCCGCCATGCCACGGCACTCTAATGAGGCGCCAGCATCACGGTTCCCTCCTGACCTGTTGTAATTTCAGGCTGGGGTCCCACTGTTGCTCTGGCCTTTGGTAATTCTTGCCTCGGCCCCCTGCCTCGTAGGGCCTGTCTGGCAAGTAGCAGTGTCATCCCCTGCTGGGCCTTGGTCTTCAGGGTATGGGGGCAACAATGGAGGGTGTGAATATTTGCCGGGGGGGGGGCTGATTTGTGGCCTTTGTGCCATTCTCAGGCTATTGTGGGCCCAAGTGCTTCAAATGCACATTTACAAGGGTTAAATGCACAATGCCGTACAGGAAGATGTCAGCGAAACAAAGCAAGTGCACACATGTGGCAAAACCAGATGGGCCCCTGATTATAGGTAACTGAGTAAAGCTGAATAGCGTATTATATCATAAACAGAGCGTCACCTGTAAACCATGAGCTCCTGAAAGACAAGCTTCCTAAATTTAATTATCAGAGTTCTCTGCTGTCAGACAGAAAGGGTGTTATGCAGCCACAGAAAGGGCTTCCCTGTGTTTTTAGAAGATATTTGATGCAAACAAAGGAGAGGTATTCCTGACTTTGTGAGAGTTGCTCGCGAAAGGTCTGTGCAATTTGCACTTCTTGCAAAGTGGGGTACAGGATTTTAAAAAATGTACTCTTTTTTTAGGATTGCTTGTTTCAAGAACGTTCAGGCATGAATAACATCAGAAAATGGTAACTGGGAGTGTTGACGTGTATCCAGATTTCTCATTGTTTAGTCACAACGCACATTTGTGGCTACACCGAGGCACTGAGACGGTCAAGGGGTGGCGCTGTATAAAACATATACATAACACATCAATCAGCCCTTTGTATTTATAAAGAAGATATTGGGGCGCAGAAGGGGGCTTCTCCCAGCACATTTTCAGATTTTGTTCTCTGCAGCCTTGAGCAGTTCAGGGATATTGCTACACCAGTAATATGTGTGCCCCAGCAGTACTCACTTATATCGCTTATACCGCTGTGGAAAAATGAGAGAAAGTTGTCAGTGGACTTCTTTCCACTGTTTGAGAATAACACTATTATAGAGTTTTCATATATTTTCAAGCCCAGAACAGCAACATAAACTTAAAAAAAAAACTCTCTCCGCCTTGTCCCATGTTAAAAATATAAAAAGCAAGAAAAAAGTGCAAACGATTTGGAGGGTGCAGCAGGCAGGGGAAGTTGGAGGGAGAGAGAAATAGTACCTCAATCAGTCGTGAGCAACAGATGGGCATAGATTAACTTGATTCAATCTATACCTTTGCCCCTACTCCACTGAAATTACCGAAAATTATGTTTGGCCTGGGCTGGCCAATTAGGGATCCTGTAAAGAAGAGTGGCATCAAACGTACAAATAGTAAGCAATGCCCGGGCTAAAAGTCCTTTTTGTGAACAATAGTTAGGGCATGCTCTCACAGGCCTGATCCTAAAAATGAATTTAATATTGTATAATGTATTCGCATAATCGTGTTTAATGTAACTGGTGATCATGTAAATTGCTTTATTGACTTCAAGTCAAGTTCACACTATAAAAAACTACAAAAAAATAATAACAAGAAACAAATAGACAGATTCTACAAAGGCTGGACAATGATAATTAAAGAGAACTCTTTATATAAAAAAAAAAGTCCCTTTTCCATTGTAACATATTTTTTCAGCTCTTCTTTTTTAGTTTAACTATCAGTCACAGAGTATTAAGCCATCTTTAGAACACATTTTAAAGTGATTTCGCCTTACATTTACTACTTAAAGTACATACCGGCTTTGGGTAATTTTCTTCCATTTGGTACCGTCCAAGTGGTAACCCTAGCCAGATCAAGTGTTGTGGCCCTAGGCTATTTTATTTATCCTCGCCCGCATGCAGAGCTTCTAGTTATGCCAATCTCAATGGTTCTAGAAGCATTAAAATATTTAATTTACAAAACATTTCTAAAAAAAATGAGTCTAAGGAGACTAACCAGATAGTGATCCATGAAAGGGACGATTCGGGAAAGTGGGCCACTTTTTTTGGGAGTGCCCGGGCCGAATTGCGATCCCAATCTGACCCTGCTTAGTAGTGCACCAGTTCGACAGTGTGCAAAGTGTTCCGATCCTTTAGGAGTTAATCAGGTCATCCGCTTTACCAGAGAGAGAGAGGGCATGAGATAGAGTTCCTTTCTCTGGTTTCCTATATGGTCCAGAGAATGTGGTCCTTTCCGTTCTAATAACTTATCAGGTGAGTGCAAACCCAGCATGGCCCTCCTCCCTGCGCCAAACCACAACGCAGACTAGCATATATATATTGAAATCAGTGTGATGTATACTTATGTACATACCCATATACATACACACATACAAAAATTAAGAAAAGTGAACTATAGGTGTAATGTACCTAGTCATTCCATCATTCTCGTAGTCTTTCTTCGCCAAATCGGCGTGTAGTGAAGACTCAATGTACAAGGATAAATTGCCTCATGAGCCTTTTTACGTTTTGGAGGGTTCCATCAGGCCTAATAGGATGATGGTTACTGGGACGAAATTCAACCTCCTCCCCTCACGCGGCTCCGATGTCATCTTTTCTTAATTTTTGTATAATACACTTTGAAACATTTATACATGTGAGTAAGGTGGGTCTTTGTGCAATTCCCGTCCTGAAGAAGGAGGCTTTGAACTCCGAAACATGTTCATGTAGACGCACCAACGAGGTTGCTGTACTTAACTATACACTTACAACCTCACTTTGCACCCTTTTAACAATACCAGCCGGGGGCTTAATAAAAAGTTTTTGTTTCGCCACCCCACGAGCCAGGTATTTTTAAATTCTCACTCACTTTAAACTCACCACTCACATATATCCTCTTATCCCACACACATTCACACATAGTCCATTTGAAAGTGCTCCCACGTAGTCGTCGGTCGTAGCACGCCGCATCCCGTAGAGGGGTGCGAAGACCCCGATGATGAAGCATGACACCAAGGGGCCTGTTGGTGTGTGAGGGGTATTTAAACAACACAGAGTGTTTCCCACCACTGTAGGGATCTACTCAAACTGCCCAAGTGGATTCCACTTTGTTTTTGTGCTATACCCGGGGAGACTGAATCCACATTTTCTCTCCCTCCCTCTTTTGTTAGTAATAGTATTAGAACGACATACATTTATAAGTAGAGTACAAGGTAAAAATTAGTCTATAAATAACTACATTGCAGCACTCAGAGGCTTAACCCAACTGTGTGAATTTGGTGAATTAAATGATTCTCTTATAAGGGATCAATTAGTTAGATGTAAAAATAATTCAAGAATTCTAGAGAAATTACTTGCAAAAATCCATCCCTTAGGGAAGCTGTGTTGAAAATTAGTACGGTTTGGTGAACATTATCTGCGCCATCTTGCCTCTTCCCCTGATGCCACACTTTTGTCGTGCGCACCCGCCATTTTAAGATGCCCTGAACAGAACAAACCCTTTTTGCATGCCGCTGGCCCCTGACATAGCCCTTCGCCCTCACTAAGCCTGCACGCTGACCAACCCCCTGCTTGCACCTGCCTTGAATCATAAACCCCTCTCCGGCGCTGCTCTGCCTCAGGCCCTCATCCTGTCCCCAGCGCAACACCTCCCTTCTTCCCTTTCATGATCCCCGGCCCTTTGATGCAAACCCCCTTTTCCCCGTGTGCCCGTTTGTCCTCCTCGTTCCCAGGCCGGCACCCAGCTCTGCCGATACTATTCCTTGCCCCTCCCCGTACAATAGAAAGCTTCCCCCATCAAAGGATCCCCGGGTTGATCAAAGCCCCCACCCCACGAGATCCGATCGAACCCCGCATTCCATGAATTGACGGAATATCCAGCTGCGCGATACTCATCACCTGTTGTGACTAGGGTGGGGACCTCTACTGTAAATGTGTGTGGGAACGGGCCCGGAGGGGGGGGTTCCGGGAATGTCTTTCCGTACATCAAAGCTTTGTCATGAGTATGTAAACTGTAATAAAAACCGCAAAACCCTGTATATAAGGGGCCAGACCTCAGACATAAGTTAGAGCACCTCAGAACGATACCTGCTGTCCGTTTTGCCGTGTACTCCTCCGGAGAGAATAAAAACCTTGTTTCCTGCTTTCCAGTCTCCAGCGCCTGCCTCTTCATTGATTAAATAACTAGAGGGTCACAGAGGCAATACCGCCGGGCAAATATCGATTGTCCCCGACCCGAATCAGGTTTTTTTACAATTGGCGTCCCAAGCGTGGGGCCCATCAGCGACTCGTGGATCCAGTGGGAGAGGTCCCGACGACAGAGTGAATGACTGCAACGATCGGGAGAGCTCTTGCCCAATAGACCCTCGTCTGGCAGCCGATCATCCGAACTTCACTAGTTCCGAACAGACCTCTCTCGAGTGATCTACGGTCCTGACTGGGGACCATTAGGAGTGCCGTGAGAAATACGAGAAAAAGAGGACGAACGGGCGCTGGATTCGGAAGACAAGAAACTGTCCACACGGTCCGGGTAAGGTCGTGTAAACACGACGGATTGCGAAAATAATTGATTGCTTGATTGTTTACAAAAAAAATATACTAGTATTACTCTTTGTTTGACCTATTTGGAGATTCACTGTCTGCACACGGAGAAACAGTAGGCTCCTTCTCTTTTGCAAACAGTGAAGGATAGGTAACGTAACCGTCGCGCCTATCTTTCTCCCCCACTGACTCTATTATTTCTTAAACGGTTTTTGGGAGACTCCCTCTCCCTCACTGATTAACTGGGTTCTTTAACCCCGAACTACTGTTCGCAGATTGTCTTCTGGAGATTCTCTGTCTGCAAACCGGAAACAACAGATTCCTCTTTGCGGATAGTGAAAGGGTAGAGGACGCAGACTTTTGCGCCCTACTTACTCTCCCCATTGATCTTACTCTATCTTATTTATTTATTGATTGTTTGATTGTTCCTCGTTATTTGTTACTTTTTGTTCATGAGGTATTCACTGCCTGCAAACAACGTAGAATAGGAATATTCTGTCTAGTCTTTGCACCTAGTGATAAGATAGGCAGTGCTGACTTTTTAAGTCCCTCGTTACGAGCCGTCATGTCTGTCTTCTCCCCACTGATTGATAATTGGTTCAGCCCGGACCGTGTATTAGAGGTGGACCATATAGCTCCACTAGAAGGCACCCCTAATAAGGACATGTTCATAAACTATGGATTAGTTACCATAGCCTATAATAAATTGTGGCACAGGTATACCAAAGAAAGTCAAGACAAACAGTGGCCACTGGCAGGATCCTTTGACCTTGATAAAATAGAAACGCTGGAAATAGCCCTTCGCAATAATAAGACAACGCCTATTATGCTCGACAGTCTCGGTATGTGGCGCAGAGAGGCTATGCAACGACAGAGAAAAGACGAGGACAAACCAGGTAGAGAAATATACCGACAGGACAACCCCGGGACACCACGACCCAAAAGTTATCCCCCGACACTACGCAAAAGACGGCCAGACTTAGGGCCAGACCAATGCGCTTTTTGTAGATATGTCGGACACTGGAAAGCCCAATGCCCGACTCTACTGAGCGTGAGTAAGGGCAAAGGGCCGACAGGAATGACAGGCCAGCAGAATGAGAAAAAGCGCGAGACAAAGAAAAATCCGACTCGCACGGACAGACCAGATAGAACCACCACGTTTGATTATGCCCGATGGCACAGGTTCCGCCAGAACGATTTCAGCGACATGTTCGAGTTTTCCTAGGTCGGACAATATAAAAACGGGAACCCAGCCTAGTTCTAAATTAACAGACGGAGAAAGATAATTTTGGCCAAATAATCACTGTTTTATGTTTGTCTTTGGATCTTGTGTGTCATGCTTTTACTGCCCCCCGTCCGAGTTTGTGTGTACGTAATATATGAATCTGCGTCATCCCCCTGCACGTGCTTCCATGTTACATAAACTATGTTAATAGAAATTTTAGCATGAAACAACCTGGAAAGAAAGAAATGGGAAACGAAATCAGTAAGCCACTGATAAACACAAACTTTTATTTTAACATAACAAGCAAAGAAAAACACAATAACGCTAGAAAAACAAGAACGGTAAACTATAGAACAGGAAAGTCAACAGAACATTCGCCCCCCCCACATTCTGGAACCTTCCAAAGTAGGGCTGGGTTACGGCTACGCCCAACCGGCGGCAACCCATATAAGGCGGCCCCTGCTGCCAACACTTGGTCAGGAAATCTTAACGTATGGGGGAGCCGGAGGAGAGGCAGGGGCCAGCGGAGTCCAGCCGCAACGGCCCTAGGTAGTTGCCGGTAGTCCCGCCACATGCCTCCTCGGCCCAGCCGCAACGGGCCTGGGTAGTCTTAAGTAGTCCCGCCACATGTCCAGAGAAGAACGAGACACCTCTTCCTTTTCCCTTCCGTAACAGTCGCAGCAGCTCTGGGCGGCGGGATGCCCTGTCCACACCTCTGCAGGAATGCGTCCAGGTCGGGCTGGGAGGGAGAGGCGACGCGGACGAGCCTCCCCCACCTCCATGGATAGGAGGTCTCCCAGCCCCCGGCCCAACGCCGAACACCCCCAGTCAGGCGATGGTGCCCCAATACTTGCGCAGCACCGAACGTGCAATGGTGCCCATATTTTCGGAACACCGAACCTGCAATGACTGCACCGATACTCGTGCCGCGCCGAATGCGCGCCACAGGTGGCCATACTCCCACAGCACTGAGCACACGACTTGGGGAGCACCGGATGGGGAGAGACCTTCGTGCGGGCCGATGAAAAAGAGCGGCATGGGGTGCACCGGAAGAAGGAGACGGCGCGAACGAGTCTCCCTCGCCCCCCCCAGGTGGGGGCATCACAGCTGCACCCCAGCCGAACGTCCCGCTTTCACAAAACAGAGCCCTCTTCCTTTCACACCGAAGGATCTCTTCCACTCTTGCAAACTCGACGAGAGTGGCCCCTGTAGGGCCTCAAAATGGCGTCTGGGTCCGCTGGAAGGCGGGCCCCGGCCGCTAGAGCAACTTTGACCAGCAATATAACTCGGACACTTGCCCACTGGGGCACAAGCCCCCATCTCCGACAGCATCTCCGCAGCCTTGAAGATTCTACAAAGGTCCCCGGCGGAGCCTTCGGCCCCTGCAGGCTTCCGGTAAGGGACGGCTGCCTTGATCACTAACGAAACAGGCATGACATTGCCACTCCTTCTGTTAGCATGAATTCTAGAACTGCCGAAAAGGACTCTGGTCCAACTGCCGGTTGTAGGAAACATTTTTCCCTGATGCTACTTCCGGACTAACCCGGCCCCGCCCAAAATGGCGCCGGTATCAATAGGAACTTACGAACACCTCGTGGTGTCCCTTTTCACTATACAAACTTGATGTTCTGAGACTTATATGATCCTTTGTACACTTGGCTAGAAAAGACAAGGAGAGCTCACTCGACGAACATTGTGAAAGGATCCCGTTAAAAAAAATGTTGATTACAAATGAACGGTGTATTATATTTTTATAGCTGATGTATAACCCCATTTATGACGCACACATACGGTATGCATATAGGAAATCTGATTGCAACTATTCTGACTATGCTTCTAAATTATGAAATAAATGCCCCCGAACCCCCAGCCAATTAATAAACGTTTTAGTTTCTTACAAATGAATGAATAAAGCTTTCCAATATTTTTATTGCTGCAAAACGACACCCCTCACTGTACGCACTTTAGCCATTGCCACGTCCGGCCAAATACGACCGCACCCCCATAATCCACGTGCTGAAATGATTTTGCAAAATAAAGGTTTTCGAAACTATGGACGGGTATTGCATGCTTTATTTAAAAAAAAAAAAAAAAAATGTGGGATCGGTGGGAGAGTTCTTTTCTGTGCACCCTACTCTGCTCTCTCTTTAAGGTTGAAAGAAGATGGTTGCCCAGCCCTGGAGGTCGGATCGGATCGACAACACGACACTCTGCCTTCAAAGTACGCGACTGACTCATGAACTCTCGCATGGAGGAAGACCTCGACTTCCAAGGATGGGTAAAACGAACGGTGTAAATGAGGGAATGTAAAAGAAGGGTGAAATGAAATGATGTAAATATTATAAAGTACGACGTTCAAAGGTACTAGGGAACAGAGCTGACCCAAGAACCGAAGAACCTTAGAACGTCACAGCGTTGAAGGAGGTTTAAGGATCCCGATAGTGAGACACATCTTTCGACTAGATACCTCGCACTAGGCACCTCTGGTTTCCTTTTTACGTTTCCCCGCACACGACCTATATGGACACACTGCCCCCCCCCATACCCCCCCCCCCCCCGACTCCAGAAACCATATCCCGGGGACTCTGCCCCGAGGAGGAAAGACGAGTAAGAGGTAAGTAAAGGACTCTTGAATCCATGTATTTGAATATGCGCGAATGCTGTCCCCCCCCCCTTTTTTTCCCCCCTCTGCAGGTTACATCAGAGATTACAGCCGAGGTGTGGCAAAGATCTGAAGCCTTGCCGTGTCTAATACACGAAGCAGACTAGCGCTGCAAGGTGGTGCCTAAGCGCGCCTACTAACTACTCACGTATCGAACAAACCCGTAAAATTAGTATGACCTGATAAAAAGTGATCACCCTTAAACCAGACCACACGAATGAACCCATGTCACGTATGATGCGAAACTATGAGAGAATGTGTGTGTGTGACTGAGGCGTTGACCCAACTGATCGAAGGACCAAGAATGCGAGAAAGTGCGACAAAATGGTACCTCCTTTCTTTTTTTCCTTTTTCTCAAGGCACGTCCCCCTCTACCCCGTCTAATGCTCAAACTGCATGATTACAAGATTCTAACGCAGACCCGTGAATGTCCTTTACTGTGTAATGCACTAAATAGCCTTTCTTGAATACACTGCCACCCTCTCTGTTGCACGTGTACTATTTAGCCTGCCGTTGCGCTCTCTCTCTCTCTCTCTCTCTCTCTCTCTCTCTCTCTCTCTCTCTCTCTCTCTCTCTCTCTCTCTCTCTCTCTCTCTCTCTCTCTCTCTCTCTCTCTCTCTCTCTCTCTCTCTCTCTCTCTCTCTCTCTCTCTCTCTCTCTCTCTCTCTCTCTCTCTCTCTCTCTCTCTCTCTCTCTCTCTCTCTCTCTCTCTTTTTTTTTTTTGCACTCCCACTCTTCCGAGCGATTAACCCCGAAATTGGCAAACCGCCACCCCTAGGCACACCACCCAATTGGCTTCAAATACCGTCAGTATTTGCACCAAAAACTTGTCTTTAATACAATCACCCTGAGACCGTGTCATTACCTCTCCTTTTCGCTAAAAGTCAATAAACCGAGGTTGGGCCGTAAGGGAAAGGACAGGTAAGACGACAGAGGTTCCCTAATCTGGCCCGTAATAAGGGAACTACATGTCAACGGCTCCTATGTTATAAAAAAGGAACCTCAGAATACGCGACCCTCCCCGCCCCGAAATTGTCGCAATACCCAAACAGTAAAAAATGATCACCCCTGTCCCTGTATCAGCCGCTCCAAACTGGAGTTATGAAACTACCCCTCATTCCCGTTGTGAGAGATGGGTCTATTTACGCCCTTACCATAAGTTTTCTATGTCCCTAGTTGTTTCCCATAAAAACCCCTGTCTTTTCTGATTAAGTAATCAGGCCGTAGGAAGGTACGTAGGAACCAGAATGATGTTTTACAAGGTTAAAAGACTAGGCCGAAGTGAAGAAATCGTTGAAATGAGCCCTGCCGAAAGTGAAAAATGTTTAGTTGAAAAGCAGGACGCATCGATAAAAGAAATGTTTAGCCTATGTTCGTCCCCCAGCAAAATACCTGTTTAGTACCATGTTGATAGCACACAGAACCCTTGGTAAATATAAAACCCTAGAGAACGGCATATCTTTGTCAGGCTCGTCTTACGAAGGTGGGTCTCCATCAGATAAACTGTCGTAACTGTAATAAATAATTGTGAAGGAAAGTCATGGCAAATCCAACAGGCCCCGCCATCGGTCATTTATATGTTAGTTGTGAACCCTAATATAACGGACGTTTTCGTTTCTGCCCGGAGCTGAGAGAGAAATAGACTTTTGTGATTACCTTCCTCTGCAAATTCTCTAAAGACTGTCTTTTCAAACTCGTTTAAGGGTACGGCTGTCGGGAGAGAGAAGGACCGGATGTGGGAGCACGAGGCCTGACTGCAGACTATGGAACACCTGCGACATTGGCCAAGGCGAGACCACGACAGAAAAGAGCTGCAGGATGAGGCACTGTTTTCGACAAAATGAGAAGAAAGGGGCGACCTGATGCCCCTGCTCGATGTCCAGTGTTTGCCGACAAGTCCCCGCTCTCTGAATTCGGTCATAAGCCTGCCTATCTGAAATTCTCCGTCCCCCTAGTCTGTACCCGATCTGGCCCTGCTCCATCCCCCTTTTTCCTCCGACCTACCCGAAAGAACTGCTCACATGCACCCTTCTTCCATCTGAACTTTTTGACAATCACCTCAAAGGACACAGGGCGAAAAGGACCTTTTCGACCAGGAATGCGAGGGAAAGGTCGTGCCCTGCAACGCGAGACCTAGAATAGAGCTGGACCCGTAGCTCCACCGCCGGTGCTCCACAGCGCCAACGAAAGACAACAAAGAATACTGAGAACTCATTAACTGCGAACATTTTGACATCCCCAATCACCGTTTCTGCTGCGCCTCATTTCTCTCCCAGCCGCCATTGTATTGATTATGCACCAATTCGAATCTGATATATGTAATAACCTATCAGTTCACATTATGAAACGTACTTGCTGCTCTCGCAACAGAATCGTTTTTGTATTGCATTTCTATGACTTTCCTGCTAGACAAGTTTATCAAAGTTTATCAATAGGTCCGCCTCCTAAAACTAGAAATCTTAAAATGTATTGTTTACAACTCTTTCATCTAGGGTTCCTACTGCTTTCTTTCTCATGCCCACCACAATAGAACCGAGTAGAAAATGAACCAGCAAGATGCCTTGAATATGTTAAAGGGAGGACTGTTGAAAATTAGTACGGTTTGGTGAACATTATCTGCGCCATCTTGCCTCTTCCCCTGATGCCACACTTTTGTCGTGCGCACCCGCCATTTTAAGATGCCCTGAACAGAACAAACCCTTTTGCATGCCGCTGGCCCCTGACATAGCCCTTCGCCCTCACTAAGCCTGCACGCTGACCAACCCCCTGCTTGCACCTGCCTTGAATCATAAACCCCTCTCCGGCGCTGCTCTGCCTCAGGCCCTCATCCTGTCCCCAGCGCAACACCTCCCTTCTTCCCTTTCATGATCCCCGGCCCTTTGATGCAAACCCCCTTTTCCCCGTGTGCCCGTTTGTCCTCCTCGTTCCCAGGCCGGCACCCAGCTCTGCCGATACTATTCCTTGCCCCTCCCCGTACAATAGAAAGCTTCCCCCATCAAAGGATCCCCGGGTTGATCAAAGCCCCCACCCCACGAGATCCGATCGAACCCCGCATTCCATGAATTGACGGAATATCCAGCTGCGCGATACTCATCACCTGTTGTGACTAGGGTGGGGACCTCTACTGTAAATGTGTGTGGGGAACGGGCCCGGAGGGGGGGGTTCCGGGAATGTCTTTCCGTACATCAAAGCTTTGTCATGAGTATGTAAACTGTAATAAAAACCGCAAAACCCTGTATATAAGGGGCCAGACTCAGACATAAGTTAGAGCACCTCAGAACGATACCTGCTGTCCGTTTTGCCGTGTTCTCCTCGGAGAGAATAAAAACCTTGTTTCCTGCTTTCCAGTCTCCAGCGCCTGCCTCTTCATTGATTAAATAACTAGAGGGTCACAGAGGCAATACCGCCGGGCAAATATCGATTGTCCCCGACCCGAATCAGGTTTTTTTACAGCTGTAGCAATAGCTCAATCTGTTGAACATATGGCCAAATGTATAAAAGAAATGAAATGAAAGATGAAGTTGTGGCAGCCATACAAGATGAAACCCTTAACAATGAGGTACTTAAAGTTAAGAACAGAGAAGTCACCAAAGTTACGCCCACTACCAAGCTTAACAGAGAGAGTCTTAATCTTAAATGTGGTAGCAACAACCATTTAGCTAATAGCTAACATTGTTCTGCTCGTAGTGTTAGGTGCAAAAAATTTAATAAGAGACGACACCTAGCCAGAGTGTGTAGAGAGGGAGAAATTAACACCACTGTAAAATTGGTCACGAGTGAAAATGGAGCTCCAGCTAAATTTGTTTTCCAATTGAAAGACATTGTTGAAACTACCAAGCCTAATTATCCTAAATGTACTGTTCTTATGCCAATGTGCCTATGAAATGTTCGCGGACTCCTGTTCCCCCTTTACCTTGCTCAACATCCTGGAGTTCAAGAATTCTATGGATGAAATGAGCCCACCTGACATTTCTCCTGAAGGTTACACCAAATACCCCATTCCCCTTATGGGAATGATAACTGCCCTCATTGTTTTTAAAGGAAGATCAACTGTTGGTACATTTTATATTGTAGAAAAAGGTGCAAATCTTCTTGGCTGGCATCATCAGAGAGAACAAGGGATCATTTTAGATCCCAAAAAATAAAGAACAGGTTATTCCTGGTGGACAATTCTAATAACTCTTTGTGCAAAGATTTTCCTGATCTGTTCACAGACAAATTAGGGAAGTTAAAAGATTATCAACATAAGATAAAAATAAGACAAGGTGCCAAACCTGTTGTTCACAAGACTGGTCAAGTGCCTTTGTTGCTGAGAGATACCCTCAAAACTAAATTAGACAAATTATATGAGTTAGGTGTTATACAACCAATTGATTCGTCAGAATGGCTAGCGCCCTTAGTTTTAGTTTCTAGAGATAATGATCAAGGTATTCGTCTTTGTGTGGATCTGCGCAGCCTAAATGCAAATATTTGGGTGGAAAGGTTCCCCTTGCCTAATATAAATGAAATGCTGAGCACCATGGGCAAAGCCAAGTTCTTCTCTGTGATTGATCTTTCGATGGCATACCATCAAGTGGAATTGCACCCAGAGTTTAGACCCTTAACAGCATTCACCTCTCCCTTTGGAGCTTATATGTTTATCAGAATGCCATTCGGTCTAGCCTCCGCGGCAGCAATCTTCCAGAAAATGATGCAACAAATTCTCGGCGGAGTTAAGAACACGTTATGCTTCCAAGACGATATTCTAATGTATGGGTCATCTATGGAAGAACATGACAAAATTCTGTTTGCAGTTTGTCAAAAACTCTCAGATGCAGGATTGAATGTTAAATTTGATAAGTGCAAGTTGAGAGTTCATTCAGTCGATTATTTGGGACACACCATCTCCCAGGAAGGTGTCAAACCAAAATACAATTTGATTCACGCCATCAAGGATGCCCCTTATCCATCCAATAAGGAGGGATTAAAATCCTTCTTAGGGCTGGCTGAGTACATGTCGAAATTTGTGAAAACTTTGCAGAGATGTGTGATGGACTTCGTGAGCTCCTAAAGAAGAACAAAGAGTTCACATGGGAAGAAAGTCACAATGACATGATAAAAACACACATTTTGCGGTCACCAGCTCTAGGAGCCTTTGATCATAAAAAGAAAACCTTCCTATCTACAGACGCGTCTAACAAGGGATTGGGGGTGACACTGTCACAAAAAGATGAAAATGGGGAGACCATCCTAGCTTTTGCCTCCAGATCCCTGAGCTCCTCAGAAAAGAATTATGCCGTCATTGAAAGAGAGGCATTGGCGTGCTTCTGGGCAGTAAATCATTTAAAATTTTTCTTGTGGAGCATCAAATTCACGATACAAACAGATCATAAGCCTCTCACCTTTATGTTTTCTTCAAAAAATGATAGTAAATCCCCTCGCATCATGAATTAGATACTGGGGTTGGAAAATATTTGTTTCAAAGTAGAATATGTACCTGGCCCTGAAAATGTGATTGCTGACTACTTGTCCAGATCACCACTGGATGTCTTCCACGAAGATGAAAAATTGGACATTCCCATTCTGTCCACACATCTCGTTTCCTTTACCAAAGAAGAATGGGATGAAAGTGTAAAAAATGACAAGGATGTACAGATTCTTAAAGACTTAATAATTGATGGCTGGCCGGAAAACAAATCCCAAATTCCAGACTCTATTAAAGATTGTTGGGAATTCGTATATGAGCTAACCTTAATGGATGACAAAATTTGCCGTAAGGAGAAGATTGTTCCTCCCAAGGGCATGAGGAATAAAATAATCGACCTTGCCCATGAAGGACACCTAGGCAGAAGCCTTACCAAAAATAAACTCAGGAGCTGTTATTGGTTCCCAAAAATGGCCTCCTTAGTAGAAGCGAAAGTGAAGGAGTGTGCCAGTTGTGCAAAAGTGATGAGTAAAATTCTTAGGAAAGTGCCTCTATCCCCGGTAGAAGTCCCAGAAGTACCCTGGACGAAGTTAGCCTTCGACATTATTGGTCCCATGGATATGTGGGACCCCAAAAGAGATTTATGTTTGTCCTTATTGACTACACATCGCTCCCTGTTGTCCTGACCACCGCCCACTTGAAGCCTTTTAAACCCCTAGCGCCCTTTTCCCTGCGGGACCACATTTTTAAAAAGACCTTACTTGAGAGGAGTCATCGCCAGGAGGAGAATCTGCCCGTTTGTGTCACGGACCTCGCCGCACCCGCTCCGCGGGTGCCGCATCGCCTGATAGTGAGAGGGGCTGCTTGTCTCATACCGAGGGAGCTGTGGAGTGCTGGAACCGGGCTGAGGCAGACAGCGGGGCTGCGAGCGTTGCAGGGACTCCATTTCCCAGGAGTCCCTGCCTGACCGATAGTCAGCTTCCGGTCCGCTCTCCCTGTTGTCCTGCCCACCGCCCGTAAACTACCCTATATCTAAGGTCCTTTCTCCCGCAGCGCGGGACGCAGCTCGGGGCGAAGACCGGGCAAAGAGCGGGCCGTTTGAGGCCGTTCGAGGACGGAAAGGACTGGACTGGGCCACCCACCTTGTGTAAACCCTGTCTCCCTTCTAATGATCAAGTTTATTCGTTTTGTAGATTAACAATGTGTTCACGGGGCACTCGCAGTAAAACTGCTAAGGGAGGGAAAATGCTCAATGGGACCCTAGATGATTTCATTACTAAGACCAATATGGCTATTGATATTGAAATCACTAAAATGCAGAATAGAGTGTCCTTAGAGTTAGACGCAGCACGAAGACTATCTCAGGACTTAGCCCTGTCTAAAAAATCATCTCTAGGTAATATCGCCTCCGCTAAAACCCCCGAGCGCCTGTCTGGTCCCCGGCCACTAATAACTGAGGCGGTTATCTATCATTCCCCAACAACCCCACTTTTGGAGCAATCTTTTATTTCATTGTCGGCTTCTCCTGGGCCTAAACAGATCCTGTTGCCAAATACCCCTGTTTTGGATTTAGGTACCTCTAAAAAACCTGAGATGAATAAGCCGATTATAAGTGTTAATAAAAGGGATGTTGTTCAAAAAAGGAAACGCCTTGCGAGATCAGCATACGCCCGGAAAAAGGCCAAAATTGCTAGGGCTCAATTCTTCAATAATCGAAGACCCCCAGTCTTAAATAGGGTGGGTGCAGATGTTCCCCAAGCAAATGGTTGTCTAAGGGGTGAGGAGACTTGCACCAGTATAGATAGTGTGGAATTAGATTCACCAGTGAGTGTAACCCGTCCGCATCTTGTCGAGGGGGTTATTGAGGGACCGTCAGGTGAGCCACAGGGGGGTGATGAAGATTTCCTTAAAATCGTATGGGAGACACTGAAAAAGCTTTTATCCCCCCTTGAACTCAGACTCTCACGTATTGAGAATAACCTGTTAGAGATGGACAAGACAATTGTTACTTTAGCTAGTCTTATTCTTAAACAAATGGAAATTAATAACTCACAGGGAGATGAGAGCAACCTACAGGCTCTAGCTGCACCACCACCTGTTCAGCCCCAGCCAAAATCTAAACCTATACCTAAACCCCGTACAAAGGTTTGTAACCCGATAGTCACCACCCCACAAACTAATGCCCCAATTCTTCGCCCTGCCCAAGGCATACCTCCTACAAAATCTGGGTCTCGGGTCGTTGTCCAAAAATCTAAAAGGACCGCGACCCAACGTATATATCCACAAGGTCCCAGAAACACACATAACTTCCGTGGGGGTTATATAGATCTACCCCCAGATGCCAGGCCGTATGTTGTAGTGCTAGCCGGTGTGCCCGCTTTGGAGTCACATTCTCAAGAGAACTTTTGGTCACTAAAAAATAAGGTAATCTACTGGCTCAATACAAACAGACAGCTACCAAATCACCTAAGAAGTAATATTCTAATGGTACGTAGGGTACCTTGGGTAGGCCCAACTCCTAAGTCCATCCCGAGTGACTGTATTGTTTCTTTTGCCGATCCATGTACAGCGCAACAACTATGTTCATGGGATGCTCAAGGCGAAAATTCAACAATTGTTGTTAGGTCACTTACCTTCTTTTATCCCCCACGACAAAACCCAATCCTAGAGGGGAACTGGTCATTAGTCCAAAATACTGGGCGGGGCGGGCGAAGGGATGGATGGCAAGGTCACAACGGTTGGTGGGAAGGGGTACCAACTTCCAATCAGTTCGGCTGTTTGGAAGATATTGATTGACTCAGGAAGGTAAATGATTCCATATATGACCCTGAACTCATTGCCATCTCTGTGACTTCCGTTCCAATCCCACCTAAACCATGTGTAGATAATGCAACCCCAACTGAAGGACCAGAAATGGACCCAAGCCTTGTAACTAGGTTTATTGAGAGCAGGGCAGAGGATGTAAGTTTACCAGAGGTTAATTTTATTTGTAGTCAAGCGGGGTTGCTCAAAATGGTCTCCTGGAACATAGCTGGGTTAAGGAGTCGCTTGGACAATGATGATTGGGAAGTATTCATCGACACCTATGACATTGTTGTATTCCAGGAAACCTGGGCAACAGTCCCATTATTTAGAGTGGGGTATTTGAACTGTATAGCAGGAATTAAGCCTGCTATACAGGGTCCAAAGGGAAGAGCCTCTGGAGGATTGGTGGTGTGGATTAGAGACTCTTTGGGGTATCAATCTACGGAAATCTTAGTAGATAATCCAGACCTCCTATGTATTAATCTCACCAAGGGTAATAACGAGAGCATTGTTGTAATTAATATTTATGCCCGTGGCTGTCAAGGTGGCCGTAAGCAACCGGTTTTGAATGCCCTTGATTTGCTTCTGAGGAATTTAGGCTGTGATTGTTTTATGGTAGTGGCGGGGGATTTGAACTGCTCATTCGAACCCATCCTTAGTTTAGATGAGGATGTGGGAGCCGATGAGAACTCCGTTTGGAATATCCCGCCATTAACTATAGGTAAGGGTGTTAGGGGAACTGAGGCGGCCCTGCATTGGCTGGGATTTTGTATGGAGTGGGGGTTGCGGGCAGTGAACGGGCGCACAACCTCTGACAAGTAAGGCCAACCAACCTTCAATAACGGGACCACTATGAGTCGAATCGACTACATACTGGTTAAAATCGATTTTTGGTCGCTCGTGGTAGACATGGTGGTAGAGGTACGGCCAGAGAGCGATCATAATCCTCTCTCATTGGGCCTAAGGGTACCCGGCTTGGGGGGGGGGGACCCTCTGTAACAGTATGCCCGACGTCCGAGATCATTTTGTGCAACGATAGAAAGCGGGTAAAATGGCCTAGGGTCATAGCAGAGCCTCTGCTTATTGAAGAATTAGAGGAGGTGGTAATTAGAACTATGGGTAACATGGTGGATCTACCACCCACTTTTGGGGTTGATTCTCCCATTACCAACCTTCATGAGAAGTGCTTCATGGAATTAAAAATCTTGCTTACAAAGCCATCGAAGTTTAAGAAAGTTAATGCTTCAAAAAGGTGGTACAATAAGAGGTGTAGGGAAGCACATAGCAAATTAACTGCAGCAGTCAAATCTAGGGTCACTAATGATATTAAGAATGCCAGGCTAATTTATAAACAGGCCTTATGGACAGCCAAGAGGGAATGGGATGACCACTACTGGTCAGAACTCCTCTTGGCGTGTAATTCGTCTAATCAAATGAAGTTTTGGGAGACTGTTAAATGGGGTAGGGACCCGGACTCCCAAACACCTGTTAATTATGTCTCTGCATTGGATTGGGTGGGTTTCTACTCCGTTCAATTTGAAGACACAAGTGAAGTGCTTGTTACACAGAAAGAGCCCGCAACGGGTTTGCCTTTTAGTGTTGGGGCCGCACTTTCCTTTTCACTCTCGGACACTGAACGTGCCCTGGGCACTGTTCAGTCAGGGAAAGCACCGGGATTGGACGCAATCCCTGCAGATCTTTTCAAATCGAATCTTGACGTATGGGTCCCGTACATAACAATGTTGGCCAATGCCATCGCAGCAGGGGCCAGGATCCCCGAATCTTGGAAAGGGGCTGAGATTTTACCAATATTTAAAAAAGGCGACCGCACCCTGCCAAATAATTATCGCCCCATAAGCCTGATAGACTCACTTCAAAAAGTAGTTGCTAGGATGGTCCTCGCAAGAATTCAGGGATGGATAGAGCAGGAAAACATACTATCTCCCATGCAAGCTGGGTTCAGATCGGGCACTAGTACCACAGATCAGGTGTTCAGACTCACTATGCTTTATTGGAAGGTGGTTTCTTTGGGTGGAGGGGTTATTTATGCCGCATTTGTTGATCTCAAGTCGGCTTTTGATTTGGTCCCAAGAGCAAAACTCTGGGATTCATTGAGACTCATGGGCTTACCAGCTGAACTTTTGGAAATAGTTATGAGATTACACGAGGATAACTTCGCCCGAGTGAGGTGGGGTAAACAGGGTCAGGTGACCGACAGCTTCCCCATAAAACGTGGGGTGCGTCAGGGTTGTGTGCTGGCTCCCACCCTGTTTCTCCTCTACATTAATCAGGTTGTTAAATTTTTCACCAATTCTCAGACAGATGCACCTTCTCTGGGCGGGTCCAAGTACCCGATGTTAATCTTTGCTGACGATACCCTGCTTCTCTCTAAAACCCGTAGTGGGTTGCAGACAGCCCTGAATAGGTTTGCAGAGTTTTGCAGGGTAAATGATCTACAGATCAACGTAGACAAAACAAAATTTATGGTGTTCAGCAATAAAAACCCGATCGTAAGCTCTGTTAGTCTGAATGGTGTTTTGTTTGAACAGGTGAAGGTAATGACTTATCTGGGTGTGACCCTGGATTACCAACTAAGTTGGAAACCCCAGATCGAGGCATTATATCTCAAATTTGTTCGTCTCACGGGTTGCTTACTACAGGAACAGAAGAAATCTTTGACCAAACGCATCGCCCCAGCTCTAAAGATTTATGAAGCTAAAACCAAGGCAGCTACCCTGTATGGTGCTGATATTTGGGGCTATAAGGATTTGTCCGCTTTGGTCATAGCCCAGAATAAGTTCTTGCGAAACCTGGTAGGGCTTCCCCAGTCCACACCTACAAAACCACTGCTGCTGGACCTAGGTTGTAGACCTTTAAATGAGATGGCCCGGTTTCGCCTGGTGGCATTATGGCGTCGACTCTGGACAACTCCGGAGCTTAGCCTTTTTGCCAATGAATTGGCAGAGGTAAAATCATTGCTGGGTGCCTCTAGATTTCCCTGGCTTAGGGAAGTTAAACACATTCTGCTAGAAATGGGCCTTTGTCAGCTATGGACTAATCCGGGGGGTTCTACTTTTCCATCCAAACATGATTTTAAAGATCTGTTTTGGGCATCTGTTAATCCAACCGCAGTCACCCAATCATCAGATACCAACTTAACAGGGCTCTTCTTAACTCATAAATTGACACCTTTTCTTGAGCCTTACTGGGGCGTGATTTGTAAAACCCTCGATAGGAAATTGTACCATCAATTCCGTGTCGGGACACTTCCCATCAATGCATTTACTGTCAAGTGGACAGCGAATGCAAATAACAAATGTCCCTGGTGCCCGGATCATGTGGAAAGCATTGGCCATTTGTTCTTTGCCTGCCCAGCCTATCGAGCCCCGCGCTTAAAATGGCTCAAACCCCTGTGTAGTAAACCGAATAGTGGGAGACACCTCGAAGCCCTGTGGAAGTTTCGTACTATCAGATCTGAGCTCGTTGTGGTTGGTGTGGCCAAGTTCCTAGGCCGGGCTTGGTTGATCCGTATTAGGAATCTGAACCCCTTATAAATGATAATGTATGAAGGTCTTTTACTGTAAAGTCTTTTCAATTGTTTAATAATTTTATAAATGATAATGTATGAAGGTCTTTTATTGTAAAGTCTTTTCAATTGTTTAATAACTTTTTAAATGAGTTGTGAATGCTGTTTTTTAAAATATCTCATGTACTGTACGCTGTCTGTTATGAATTTTATTTCGAAATAAAGACGTAATGACCTGACTACACATCACATTGGGTCAACATAAAATTTACTCCCACCACGAACACGGCCAATCTCATCAGTTTTCTGGAGAACATCTTTTTCTTTGAAGGTGTCCAGCTACACTCATCACAGATAATGGGGTACAATTCACCTCTGAGATGATGAAAAACTTTCTGGTAAATCTCAATATAAAACATGAGAAAACTGCTTTATACTGCCCCAAGGCCAATGGATTAGTGGAAAGAGCTAATCGCATGATTAAGGACCACAAACAATTGGCCGTTTCAAATAACCTCACGGTCGAAGAATCGTTGAAGGAATGCATTTGGGCATACCACACAACTCCTAATCTCATTACAGGGATTTCTCCTTTTGTAATGCTGAGGGGAAGAGAGCCTAGCACCAAAATGAATCCCAGATGGTTGGAGGGAAGAAAAAGGGCCACCTTCAATCCGGAAACAACTCTCAAGAAAATTCTACAACATCAATCGAACTACAAAAATTGGTATGACACAAAATATGGAGTTAAAGAGCAGGTTTTACTCCCTAACACATTAGTTGTAATAAAGAAACCCACTCATGTGCAACCTGGGTCGAGAAAATACTTACCCTCACAAAGAGTGTTTAGGTCCAATGAAAATGTTGTTCATCTTGACAATGGTCAGACGTGGAGCGGAGACAGATTGGTCAATGTTACTTGAATGCACTTTATTGTCGCATGTAGTTTTCGTTTTCTCCTCCCTATGGAAGGGAGATGTGTTGTAATCTATTCCTGTTATTAATGACCTTTGGTACCTTCCGTCCTCCCCTTCCCATCCTTCCCTCTTGGTACATTCCCCCTGAAGCTTACCTTAGAATGTTCACATCAGGGAACTGTCATTGCTGTGGAGACTGGATGGTTGGAATAAAGGAGAGTTATCACTTCCTCCGTGTCAGACTCTTTATTGGCAAATTATAACAGTATATATATGTGTGTATATATATACACACACACACGTGCATGCACATACATACACACCCATAGAACAGTTAAAGAGATACAATGCGGCTGACCATGGTTCAGCACCTCAGTTTCAAAGTAAGTAGATAAGTTAATTGTTCGTGCAAACACGTCCGGCGCTCGCCGCACTTTCACTCCACTGAGGACCAGATAAACAAGTTCATGAGGAGAGGGACGGTGCACCAGAATGAAGTCAAGAAGTTCCATTGCGTTGGCTGAGGTCTGAATTTTAAACTGATATGAAAATAAGATATATTTCGATATACTTGAAACGTCTTGACTTCATTCTGGCGCACCGTCCCTCTCCTCATGAACACACCCATAGAAACTTAGAACAATTGGTTAAAAATGTAATTGGTTCTTAATGGAGCATTTTTAGTATCGGAGAGCGTAGAGCAGAAAGGAACTTTCTTTTATCCTGAAGGAAGAGGTAGGTGTAGCCCTTTTCTGTTTTAATGCTGAAGTGAAGTCAAGCATGATCGTCCTTTCTTTGACATATTAAAGCATTGCCCCTTACCATTATCACAAATGAGCTAACCTCACACACAGTCATCACATCCCAAACGTACACATACACACATCACATTCATAGTTTTCCAGCTTAAATATGGCTTGCAACAAATAACTCTTGTCGAGAATCCTTCTTTGTTTTCCATGGTTATGCCGCCAGCTGGAAAGTAAACAGCCCGACGCATGTTTCAGTGGATAAATAAACTTGAATCCATCTTCCTCACGACCGCTCACCTTCTTTATAATGCAGCGGAGGTTGAAAAGGGGATCAGTAAGCTAAAATCTAGTCTGTTTGGTTTAGCCAATGGAAGGACCAGATGTCCGACATGGGTGCCTCTGGAGATATTTTAAATTAATAAGCTTTTCTCGCATGATCTGGTTGTTCCAACCGAGTCGGCGGGCCACGGGCTCTACGGATATCCAGGGAGACACGATGCGAACCACTGGAGTGTAAAGAGGTGCAGGAATTTCAATAAAATTGGACTCCTCATAGCTGCCACAAACCAAAACATTGGCTTATTTATCCCAGAGTGGGCAGCACCCATTTTGCCAGTGTGCCACTTAAAAATAAGAGTGCCAAAGACCCATAAGAGAAATCTCCAGTTCTAGTGATACTTATAACAAAGGCAAAAACAACAGTTGATGGACAGAATGCAGAACAATGTCATACATTCACCCCAGTACAGAGATCTGGGCCTAAATCCATCGCTTTTTTGCTCACCATGCCATTCCAGTTTGAACCCAGCCATATGCAAATCAGTCTTGACCCTGTGCCTCATGGGAACAGTCCAGTCCAAACTGCCAAGCCAGGTCCTCCGTGGACTGGAAGCAAGCATCCTAGGACCGGTTTCTGGGTTTCATCCCTGTTCAGCCAGGATAGTTTGATTCCAGTGGCATGAAGAGCTTGGGACCCATGCCTGGGCTTACCTGTTCACTCGGGGTGACAAATGCAAAAACAACAGTTGAAGGAAAGAATGCAGAACAATGTCATACATTCACCCCAGTACAGAGATCTGGCCCTAAATCCATCGCTTTTTGCTCACCATGCCGTTTCAGTTTGAACCCAGCCATATGCAAATCAGTCTTGACCCAGTGCCTCGTGGGAACAGTCTAGCCGGAATTGCCAAGCCAGATCCTCCCTGGACTGGAAACAAGCATCCTAGGACCGATTTGGGAGTTTCACCCCTCTTCAGCCAGGATAGCTCGACACGAGTGGCATGAAGAGCACGGGACCCACGTCTGGGCATACCCATTCACTCGGGGTGACAAATGCAAAAACAACAGTTGATGGACAGAATGCAGAACAATGTCATACATTCACCCCAGTATAGAGATCTGGGCCTAAATCCATAGCATTCTTGATCACCATGCCATTCAAGTTTGAACTCAGCCATATGCAAAGCAGTCTCGATCCTGCATCCAATGGGAACAGTCCTGCCTGAACTGCCAGGCCAGGTCCTCCCTGGACTGGAAACAAGCATCCTAGGACCAGTTTCGGGGTTTCACCCCTCATGAGCTAGGATAGCTTGACTCCAGTGGCATGGAGAGCACGGGATCCACGTCGGGGCATATCCCTCCCACTCTGGGTGACAAAGCAAACCAGCATTGGCATAGCCAAAATGTCTCGCTTTTGGGACCTTATAAGTGTTTAGCCATGCAGCACATTATCCTGGGTGCTGTGCCACCTGGGATTGGAGAGTTATACAATTACTACATACTGGATGAGGAGTTCGATTCAATAATACATGCTTGCCTCAGGATAAAATTCTACACATTCAAAAGGCTTTTTACCGCAACCCCATTCTCACAAAAAATGCACTGCACTCTGAGATCTCTCATGTACAACCAGTGCACTGCAGTCCGACATGTCCTGCTTTCAGAAATGTCATAAACACAGACAACCTGCCACATGTGAAAAATCATCTCGAGTACATTGAGTTTACAACATTACTATGTACGTGAGTCCGGACAAAATGTAATAAGTTAGTTTGTGTATGTTCTGCCAGGCCGCTTCATCCTGCGTGTTATGCTGTAGACCCTTCACTTTACTCACAAAGCCGAATTGCCTACTCTAGAGATGATTAAATTGTGATCGTTGAATTTAATTTTCATTTTTTTCTCTAATTGGCAAACTCAAAACTGCACTTCCTCCTACCTTTCTGTCAGATTTGCGTTGTTAGAAATGTATTTGTGTGCCACTTGCTGCTGCTCTGCATGATTTGCTATGCTCATAGGCAGGACCACTGGAATTATCTGATTTTACAACTGTTGCGTTTTCCACATAATTATGGATTTGCCACATAATCCCTAATCTGCTTCATAATCTACAGTTTTTTTTTGTACAGCCTTTTATTGATTTTTGTATTATCCACCCTAAAAACAAATAGGCATGCATATATATATATATATATATATATATATATATATATATATATATATATATATATATATATATATATATGGACATCAGGTCCTATCCACAGAAACTATACTGCACTATAACTCTGCTTTGCATCATAAGTTAGATATTTCATCATGCCATCAAAGAAATGTTGGAATTGAGCTAAGGATTCCATATCTTCGCATGTTTTCTGTGCACCCCACGGGCCTTGTACACCAGTTCTTTATGTTTTTCACAATGATCCATAACTCTAGTCCATTCTGCAACGAAAGGGGCTTGTTCGTCTCACCAGTGGCTCACTAAGTCTCTTCGCAGCCTAGTAACCCATGGCTACCAGGGTGTGGGTGCTGCATGGACTGCCTAAATTGTCCATGGCCCCCCAGAAAAGCTTTTAAAGGAACATGCGCATACCCACTTTTGATATAATCTCTTGCTATTTAAAGAAGCAAATAGGTGCATTGCAGATAATTAAAGCAATGCCCTTGAATTCTAGTTTGATGCTGCAATGCTACGTATAATACGTGGAAGAGCATAGTTGAAGTAGGAATGAAGAGGTGGCAGGCAATAAGTAAAGGAAAAATGAAAGGAAGCAGGGAAACGAATGAAGCAACACGTCAGAAGGAAGGTTGTGGTGGAAAGGAGAGAGGGAAAGGAGGAGAAGTGGAGATGGAGGAAAGGAGGAAGCAAGGGGAAGATCTGGAGCGGGGCTGCTGGTATACAGAGAAGACGCGTGGCCTGTTACAGACCCGCAGACGGAGACTCGCTGTATGAGAGCTCTGGGAGAGGTGGGGGCGGGGGTATTTTGGGCCGATGGACGGTGTACTACTGTGGGGTCGGTTTGCCCAGGGCAGATGAAGGCGATTGTGCTAGTGTTGGGCGCAGTTCTGTTCCTGGTGGCGAGCGTGAGGAAGCCCTCGTGGCTGGGACCAATCCCAGCGCGGCTGGGCAGTGACGTCTGGGTAATCCAGCTAGGCTGGATCAATACCAGCTTGGCGAGGACGTTTTCGGAATCTGCGCACTGCAATGCTAGGCGCGAGAGCGCGCCACACCGAGACATGTGTTTTGAATGATCGCGCACGCATTTGTGCACGATAATTCAAAACACATGGCGGCCGTGCGGGTAACCACAACCAATAGGCCATGGGCGGAGCAACGCACCCGCCTTGGTCCAATTGTGTGCTGTCTTTGTAAAAAAGTCGCACGCATTGGCCAAAGCCAGGGACAAAACAAAAAGCACATGCAGGAGCGTGTGCGAGCCTCTGGAGGGATTTCTCAAAGCCCTTACATAAGTCTTCACCAGAACAGCGCAAGCGCTGTTACAGGCTCGACCTAAAAAGAACAATTGATGGACGCTTTTGGTCACTCATCTTGCTTCAATGAAGTTATTTTTTTGTCCCTTTGTTGTTGCTTTCTCTTGCCCTTGCATGCCATCGCTTGCCCATCTCCCCATCCCCTCCTTCTTCCTTGCACGACCCGTCCCCCCACTACCTCCCTCGTCGCTGCTTCCTTTATTTTTATTTGTTTTGCACAATCCCATGGTATTGGACCGCTTGCTCCGTCCTTCATCTTTCTATAGTGCTAACACCAGCCAATGGTATTGGAGCGCTTTAAGTGCTCAACAGTTACATTACACAATTATACATTCATTGTCGTATGCAGGGGGAAGCATAGTGATTAGCCCACAATAAGAAACTGTTCAGCCGGCCCCCGAGATTCGAAACTGGCTTTCCTGGTTCCCTGTCGGCAGCTCTGGCCGTTACGCTACATCCTTGGCAGCAGCTTCTCAACTGTATCTCGCTGTCACTTCCACATTTGTTCAGCAGGACCCCATCAACACCGAACAAGGGAGAGGATGCGGCCTAACTACTAGAGCGGTCTTGGCAGGGACGCTCAACATCCTGTGATTGTGGGCAAATCACTTAATCTCCCTGTGCCCAACAACATAAAAATGTGCCTGTCTGTAAAGCAACTGGTGCTCATATAAAGTGCTCTGATTCTTTTAGGTCAAGTTTACCCTATATAAAACTCCACACACGACAGCATTGGCAAAGCCAATAGAGCTTGGCAATGCCAGAGCTATTGGCCTTGTCAATATGAATGTCTTTTAGTCAAGTTGTCTAGCAGCAAATCTGCTGCTCAGCATGGCTATAACACTGGCCAAAACCCGCCACCAAACACTTCGGGCATGCCTCGTAAACCTTCCTGTGTGAGGCCTTGTTAATCTTTTTTTTTTCTTTTGTCCTCCTCGCCTGTCCTATCCTTTCTTAATCTTATTTTTCTACCCCTTTCCATATTTTTTCTCCAGTCCCTCATCTCTGTAACCTGTTTATTTATTTCTCAGCATTTGTTTTTCCCCTTATGTACTTCACACATTTTCCTCTTTTTTCACAACCGATAACGCTTATGTCTTCCCACCTTTCTACGCCAGTCCCTTTCTCGCTGTCACACTTGCTCACCTCCAAATCAACCATATTTTTTGTGTTTCGATGACTGCCTCTTTCCGTCTGTGAGAAGTTGGCCTGGTATATGCTGACCACTAATGAAAGTGGGCACCTTGTACCAGTCCAAAAAACCCTTATTGATGATTAGGTAAAAGACAACCTTTATTGAAAGCTATCCTAGTGGTAGCTATGGAGAGCAGCCTTCAGGCTAAGTCTCGAAGGAATGTAAAGCAGCTTGGTTTACCAGATTATAACCTCCTACATGACCAAATGAAAGGAGAACCACACAAGGAATATATAAAATATATGTATTTATTACTAAACATTCTCTACTAACCTCTTTATGAGATTAGAGAACAAAGCACACAATATTAAATCACTAGAACGACATTAAATAGTACAATACACAGTGGGCTCCAGGGCAAGACCAAACCATATACTAAGAAAGTGGTATAACCACCACGACTTGACAAGACACAGTGCCTAGAGCACCTAGAATCGCTGGGACCCTAATGAACCACCCAAAGTAATGACACAGGGGATCCACGGAGGAAGTGTGCAGTTTGAGAACACAGCCGCGAGCTCCGTACAACTCTATGGGAAAGTCGCGGTTGGAATTTTAAAGATTAAGGACACTCTGGAGAGGACTTCAAGCAAACCCTTTGGAACATAGAAGGTTCTAAGGCCAGCACTCTTGAGAGTACCGAGGTACCCGTGTTACCCATCCCAGGAGAGATGGGTGCATAGGGGTCAAGTAGTGTCGGAAATGCTCGTTGATTTCAATGGCGTGAGGTGAAGAAGTGCTGCTGCCGGGAAGATGTGAAGTGCCGGTGTGATCCAAGCCTGGATCGGAGCTGAGAAGAACCTGAAAGCAGAGGGGACAGAGTCTGGGTCACTTCACAGTAACCAGGGGCACGATAGACGAATGCCCACCGATGTCGGGTGATTCAGGTGAGAGGAGGTGAAGCTTGAATCTGCAGCCTCGGGACCAGGAGAAAGTCCGGAGGTGAGCTGTCCCACGAAGGATGTCGAGTGCTGGGAGGGTCAGTATCCGGATTGAACGCCATCAAGCCTTGGCAACTGCAACCCACGCGTCAGAGGAAAAGATGTTTTGGTGAGGACCAGCAAGGTACCAGGGACTCTCCAAGCGATGGAGAGTCAGGGCACATCTGGAGCAACCAGGAAAGCTCACTGAAAGTTAAAGTTGCCTTCACAGGGACCCACAGGCCAACGGATCAGGGATCGTGAAGGGACCTCAAGCTTCATCACAAAATACCTGCCCACAGAACACTCGCCAAGTGCAGGCTGGAAATCTTTGATGGAATTACTGCTCAGGTCAGGACTACACTTAGCCCAAAGCACAGCCTCCGGGATCGCCGAAAAGCATATGCTGCTGCAAATGGACATGGTGCCCAGGGGTACAGGGTGCACGGTCCCCACGAGAGATGCGGGTCTCAGGATTGCTGAGGGCACTAGTCGACCTCAGGGACACTTGGATACCCACATTCTGTGTTGCAGAAATCTTCGTAGTCCTCAGGAGCTCTGGAGATGCAAACCGCTCAGATGCGTTTAAGGTGCCTGCCTTGCAGGGGAGTAACTCCTTTACTCCAAGGGAAATTCTTCCGTCATCCAGCAACGTGCAAATTGTCGAAGTACTTGGTTTCTGTAGCAGAGTTTACTTTAGGTAAAATCTAAAATACTGTAGTCGGGGGTTCCTACTTTATACCCAAGGAAAGGGTGGGACACACTCTGGGGACCCACCTATGGGAGGGTCAGGACCGAGGGGTGGCTACACCCATGTCCTTTGTCCAGTTTTGCACCAGAGCAGGAGCAAATGGCTCCTGCAACCGGTTTGAGCTGGACTATGCACAGGGACACCAAACTTGCCCCCAGTTGACATCAAAGCACTCTGAGTGCACCCACTCCGCCCCAATACACTAGACCCTGTCTGGGAGGTGGTCACACCTACCTGTGACAGGAAACCTATTGTCAAGCCTTCCCTTGCTGGAGTTTCATCCGGAAGCAGGAGGGCAGACTCATGTCTGTGGCTGACAGCATCCATCTTGTGATGCCAGGGTCGAGAAAGCTGGTACCGGGTGTACCGGTATTGTCTTATTTCTCCCTCAAGGAGGGTGAATCATACCTCGCCAACAGTTACTGGCGGGGAGGTATGATTCCAAGGTGTCTGACACCCAACACAACATGTTTCCATGCAGACGTTTTAAAGTTAGCATTTACCGCAAGGTTATAATACACTTAAGAGTATATGGTTGGCTGCATCACAAACAACCCCGGAATATAGGTTTGGAAGGCTGCAGAGAGGCTCTGTTCATGCAGGAGCACCCTCTCGCATAAAATCCAGCACCCTCTCACATAAAATCCAGCACCCTGCCTTCAGGATTGATAAGGCCTGCCATAGGGGTGACTGATAGGTTTATATGTGCAGTGATATAAGGTAGATAAAGTGAACCTATCAATCTATCAATCAATCATTACATTTGTAAAGCGCGCTACACACCCGTGGGGGTCTCAAGGCGCGGTGGGGGGGGGGGGGGGGGGAGCTGCGACTGATCGAAAAGCCATGTCTTGAGAAGTAGGCCGGTAGGGAGAGTGTTCCAAGTCTTGGCGACAAGGTAGGAGAAGGATCTGCCGCCGGTGGTGGTTTTCCGGGAGCGTGGAACTGTGGCGAGCGCGAGGTTGCAGAGCGGAGGCTGCGGGTGTAGAAGCTGAGTCGGTCGTTGAGGTATGCTGGTCCGGCATTGTGTAGGGCTTTGTGTGCGTGGATGAGGAGTTTGAAGGTGATCCTCTTGTTGACGGGGAGCCAGTGCAGGCCTCTCAGGAGGGGTGTGATGTGGCTGCGTCGGGGGATGTCAAGGATCAACCGTGCCGAGGTGTTCTGGATGCGTTGCAGCCGTTTCAGGAGCTTGGTTGTTGTTCCTGCGTAGAGGGCGTTCCCGTAGTCCAGTCTGCTGGTGACGAGATCCTGGGTGACGGTTCTTCTTGTGTCGGAGGGGATCCACTTGAAGATCCTGCGGGGCATTCGGAGAGTGTTGAAGCAGGAAGCGGAGACGGCGTTGACCTGCCTGGTCATGGAGAGGGCGGAGTCGAGGATGACCCCCAGGTTGCGTGCGTGGTCGGTTGGTTCTGGGGCTGTTCCTAGCGATGTTGGCCACCAGGAGTTGTCCCAGGCTGAGGGGGTTGAGCAGAGGACGAGGACCTCCGTCTTGTCTGAATTCAGCTTCAGTCTGCTGTCCTTCATCCATTCGGCGACGGCCTTCATTTCTCTGTGGAGGTTGGCTTTGGCGGTATGGGGTTCTTCGGTGAGGGAGATGATCAGCTGGGTGTCGTCGGCGTAGGAGATGATGTTGAGGCTATGTTGTCGTGCAACGTGGGTAGGCGGTGCCATGTAGATATTGAACAGCGTCAGGCTGAGGGATGATCCCTGGGGAATGCCGCAGATGATCTCAGTGGCCTTGGAGCGGAAGGGTGGGAGGCGGACGCTCTGGGTTCTGCCAGAGAGGAAGGATGTGGTCCAGGCCAGGGCCTTCTCTCGGATTCCGGCGTCATGGAGGCGTGCTGTTAGGGTACGGTGGCAGACCGTGTCGAAGGCTGCTGATAGGTCCAGAAGGATGAGGGCGGCTGTTTCTCCTTTGTCCATAAGGATCCTGATGTCGGTGGCGGCGATGAGGGCGGTCTCGGTGCTGTGGTTACTGTGGTTGCCGCGGAAGCCGGACTGGGATGGTAGGTAGGTATGTAGGTATAACTTTATTACATGATTAATTAAAACCTTTGCAAACAAATAAAACATTAGTTCACAAGATACAGCTTCTTCTTTAAAAGATGTTAAAAGATTACAAATATGTTGTAGGTCATTAAAATTGCAAAGGAGTAAAAATTTGTAGGTAAAATAGTTCTTCTTAGTGAAAAAGATAAATCAGCATAGGGCTTGTTCTCATTGGCGGATCCACACCAAGAAATGATATTTGTGGAGAGAACGAGTCAATGAGCTCACAGCCAGGCCATACTGACTGCTGGGAGCTTAGCAACCAGGGAGGTATTCATAAGACTTAATCAAAGCGCTAGGAGAGACGGTTGTTGACCTTGACTCATAAGTACGATAGCATAGGATAAAGACCGATGACTTGGGGGTCTTCCCGACTTAGCTTAGCGTTCGCTTCCCTCATAAACCGAACAAGGCTGCAAGAAAGACGGATGTTGCTGCCCTCAAAACAGGCCTTTACCGCTTCCCTACAAGATCGAACCTGACTTGCAATCAGGAGCTGTTTGAGAAACTGTCTCCTTTCCGCTCTCAAACCGTTGCAGATGCATAGTAGATGTATTATGTCTTCGTTTAAATTTCCACACAGTCTGCAGCAGTTGGTGGAGGTTATGCGTTCCATGGAGGAAGGTGGGGCTTTGCTGGTAGGATTCCCAACCTCAGATGAAGGAACCGTTCTTATGTTGTTCTTGCGAAACCTGTTCCTAGATATGGTTGGGGCTTTGTTGACACATAGCTCTGAATTACGAACCAGCCATGGGATCTCCTACTAAGGGCAGCTTTGTCTTCTGCGAGAGATGCGATCTGTACTGATTTATTTACCAGGACCTTAAAACTTTTCTGGGATGGGCATGAGTCCCATAGGTTCTGTAAAGCTAACAGCTTGATTGCTGAATGGAGGTAGGTCTTCGCTGGGCTTTCATTTCTCTTTGAGATTTCCAACCACAGGTGAGTTCAATGTGCCCGGCTCAGCCCCTTTATTTTGAACCAGCAATTGGCGTAGGCCCCTTTCCCCGAGATTTCCTGCTTTAGCAGTCCAAATTCTAATCATATTTGTGCTGGTGAGGTAAATTGCGGAAGATTGAATATTATTCTTAGGGCCTTAGCAACCACAATGTCCAGGGTGACTTCATCTCTACCTCTCATTGCTTCGGTTCCATAGGTGATGGAGGGAAGGAGGCGCGCTCGGAAGCACTTCAGACTGGGATGGGTCCAGAATGTTGTTGTCTTCAAGGTGGCGGGTCAGCTGCCTGTTAACAATCTTCTCCGTGACTTTTCGCCGGGAAAGGGAGCAGGGAGATGGGCCACGAAGTTCTTGAGGTCCTTGGGGTCCGCCTTGGGTTTCTTCAGTAGGGCATTGATTTCTGCATGCTTCCAGCTCTCTGGGAAGGTTGCTGTCTCGTAGGAGATGTTGATAGTTTTCCGGAGATGGGGTGCGATGGTGGTGCTGACTTTGTTGAAAACGTGGTGAGGGTATGGTCAGATGGGGACCCGAAGTGGATGGAGTTCATGGTCTTGATGGTGTCTTCGTCGCTGACGTTGGAACAGGCGGCTGGTGCACGTGATGGGCACAGGGGTGGTGGTCTCGGCAGTGGAGGCGGGGGTGGTGGTGTTAAGGCTGTCGTGGATGTCGTTGAAGCTCTCGTGGATGTCGTTGAAGCTGTCGTGGATGTCGGTGATCTTGCTGTGAAAGAAGGTGGCCAGTGAGTCGCACAGGTCTTGTGATGGTGGAATGTCGTTGGTGTTGGAGCTGGGGTTGGAGAGTTCTTTCACGATGTTGAAGAGCTCTTTGCTGTTGTGTGCGTTGTTGTCTAGGGGGTCCTTGAAGGCGGTCCTCTTGGCGGTCCTGATGAGTTGGTGGTGTCTGCGGGTGGCGTTCTTGTGGGCTGTGTGGCTGGCTGGTGTTTGGTCGTGGAGCCAGCTCTTCTCCAGCTTCCGACAGGTGCGCTTGGAGGTCTGGAGGTCTTCGGTGAACCAGGTGGCTTTCTTGAGTGGGGCGAGGGTGTTGGCGCAGTCATTGTTTCACTGTTTGAGGTTGATGGCGGCGGTGTCGGGGTCGGTGGGTGGTTCCAGGGCGAGGACGGTGGTCAGTTGGTCCTCGGTGACCTTGCCCCAGCATCGGCATGGTAACTGTTGGGTGCAGTGGTGTGTAGTGGGTTTCTTGAAGGTGAAGTGGACGCATCTGTAGTCTGTCCAGTGGGGTTCGGTGGTGTGGTTGAAGGAGACGTGGGGACTTGCGGAGAAGATGGGGTCCAGTGTGTGACCAGCGGCATGGGTGGGTGTCGTCATGAGCTGTTTGAGTCTGAGGTTGGCGAGGTTGTCGATCAGGGCGGTGGAATTGGCGTCGTTGTTCTCGAGGTGGAGAGGTCCCCGAGGAGGATGTAGTCCGTGGATGCGAGGGCGTGGGTGCTGATGAGGTCGGCGATGGAGTCGCTGAACTGTGGCTGGGGTCCGGGTGGTCTGTAGACGAGTGTTCCTCTGAGGGTGGTGTTGGGGTCGGTGTGGATCTGGAAGTGCATGTGCTCGGCGGTGGTGAGGCTGTCGTCGGTGCTGGTCGAGATCTGAGGGTGTCCTTGTGGATGATGGCGATTCCCACTCCGTTGGTGCGGTCTCTGCGGGAGATCTTGTAGCCTTCTGGGATGGCTATGGCGATGTCTGGTGCCGAGGTGGTGTTCAGCCAGGTCTCTGTCAGGAAGGCGACGTCAGGGTTGGTCGAGTCTAGGAGGTCCCAGAGTGCGATGGCGTGCTTGCGAGCGGAGCGGGTGTTGAGGATGCATCGGAGGTGGTTGGGTTCTCTGTTTGATGGTTTGGCGGGCCGGATGCTGGTGAAGCTGCAGTTCCGGCAGGTGAAGGGCCCTTGGGTGCGCTTCGGGGTTGCCCTGTAGCAGGGGTGATCTCGTCCGGGATTGAGTGCGTGGAGGGTGCTGGAGTCGGAGTGCAGTCTGGTGTTGTGGCGGCCTCGGGGTCCAGGGGTTCTGGCGCTGGGCCCGGTCCAGGCGCGGACGGGTGCAGACGGGCTTGCCTTTGGCGCGCCTTCGGTGCGCCAGCGGCTTGCCCGCTGCGCGCGTCCGCTGCGCTGCCGCGCGGCATCCTCCATAAGAGGCAAAGTGGGAGGGAGGAGCAGCTGGGAGGCGGGAGCGGGGTGGCCAAAGGGCATGGGGGACGGGGACGGACGGGAAACAGAAGGCAAAGGGGGCAGGGCCGCAGGGGTGCAGCGGCGGGAATCGGGGAGCGGGGGGGTACAGCGGGCAAGGGGCGCTAAGGGCGCCTAAAATACAGCAACACAAATAAGAAAAGACGAGAAAAGACAATTCAAACAGAGAAAATACAATACAGCAACACAAATCAGAAAAGACAATTCAAACAGAGAAAAATGCAGTAAGGCACAGGCAGTCACCAGATCGCGGCCACAGGAGCACACCAGTGGCGAACTCTCTGCGGCAGCAGCAGCAGCAGGGGCAGGAGTCACGGTGCACAGGGGGAGCCATGCGGCGTGGGGAGCGACCCGACCTGCGAGCAGGGTCAGGGGTCACCTATATCTAAGTAAGGGGTGCATGCACCACCTTACACATGCTGATGTAGCAGACTTGTGGTGTCACTTTGAGTGGTCTCTCAGGGGTGGCACAATACATGGTGCAGCCCCTGGGAGGCCTCTTGGGTACCTATGCCCAGGGTACATAGTATACCATATAATAGGGACTTATAAGGGTACCCCAGAATCCAATCTAGAGTGTACCTAAAGTACTTGCAATCAATTTAGAGGAGCAAGCAGCTAGGCTGGTGTCCTGGATAGCAGGATCCCAGCCAGTCTAAGTCGAAAACACTGAAACATCAGCAAAAAGTGTGGGGGGTTAACTATAAGAAGCATATCCTCCTCTCCTACACCGTCCCCCTTCTACCTCTTTTGACATGTTTTTCTTTTTCACCCCTCCACTGGTCCTCCCTCTCGAACCCCCCCCCCCCCCCCCCCCCCCAGGTGTCATCCTCTGTTGCAGATGGCTCTGCATTTCACAGCTTAGAACTGTTACATTTGCTGCAACACGTGTATCTTCACTGCAGTGCAGACAAGGAAACAGAATTCATAAGTTTTAAACAAGAAAACATTACAATTTCATGATGTTTTGGCCATGATCACATGCCTACCATTGTTATCATTGTCACAAACTGAAGCACCTTTTGCTGGTTCACATGCTGTTTTAGTTGATTTTCACAAACGTTGACAGCCCCTCAAGAGGCATCATGGCAGACAAAAACAGTGCATTGTATGTAAAACTGAAGTTTTCAGGTTCTTGTCTCAAAATATTTGTTGCAAGCTCATCTGTTCATTGTCCAGACTGTCAAAGCATGAAAAGCAAAAATGGGCAAAATACAATTCTATCCCAGGCAATGCTTGCCGCCATCGTCCGACAGCATGGACTCAGCATACTATCCTATGCCGCCACCAGCTCATCCTCTCCCTCACGAGGCAACCTGACACCACCAAACTCAGCTTCCAGGAAGGAATTAGAGACGTTGCATCCTGGATGAGCCGCAGCTATCTGAAGCTCAACTCTGAGAAGACACAAGTCCTGGGACCCACCCCCTCAGCATGGACAACACCTGGTGGCCTTCTGCCCTCGCCTGCCCCCCTACTCCAACGGACCACGCCCGGAACCTCCGCATCATACTCTACTCCTCCCTCACCATGACCCGACAGATCAGCCCAGTCTCTTTGTGCTTCGACACCTTCTGCATCCTTCACAAGACTTTCTAGTGGATCCTCCCCAATCCCGTAAGACCGTCACCCATGCACTCATAACCAGCAGACTGGACTATGGAAACACCCTCTACGCCAAATCCCTGCTCCGGAAACTCCAGACCATCCAGAACACCGCTGCCAGGCTCGTCCTCTGCATTCCACGATACAAACACATCACCCACCACCTACTAGACCTCCACTGGCTCCCCGATACTCACACCTATAAATCCCTCCACAACACCGGACCCCAATACCACAACGAAAGAGTCTCCTTCCACGCACCAAAGAGAAACCTCCGCTCCGTTGACCTCACTGAAACCCTGTGCATCCGCAGGGCCAGAACGAATGGAAGAGACTAATACCACATCGCGGCAAAGACCTGGAACAAACTCCCTCTCAACATCAGACGTCCCCCCCCCCCCCCGCACACCTTGTCAGTGACTGCTGTCATAAATGCCCAGCAGTGTCAGGTTCAGGGATTTGTAAAGCAACTACCAGATGTCTGCAGGTAACAGAAATGTAATCAACATAGCCTAACTATATTGCTATATAAAATGCTTAATTCCTCCTTAGCTAGGTTGGCACCCTATACCAGTTCCAACACATATCTTTGAGGGATTTTCTCAGAGAGGGTCAATGTTTCTTAAAACAAGCTGGTTCCATTGTCACTCTCGTAATATTGACCACTGAATACCACATTATGCCGCAGATTTAAAAAACACACCACATAATTAAACTCATCAACATAAAATACCATTCCCAATGATTACACTCTTATTACACACACTCCCACACCACTTAATTCAAGTACACTCAAAACAACATAGTTACTATCCACAAAATTCTACTGCATACCATGCCTCATAATTCCACTCCACACATCCACTCCACACCATACAAATCTGCGCCACACAATCCACCACTAAGTTCCAACCCAACCCACATAGTTCCACTCCACACCCCATACATCTACTACACTCCATAACACGTGGGTAAAAGACATTGTCATTTACAAACCACAATAGCTCTACTTCTCGCAAATGCAAGATCTATTGGCATTGCCAATGCTTGTTTAGGCTATCGCCTGCAAACCCTCTTTGTAAACAGCATCTCTAACTATATTTGACTATCCTAATCCCTGCAATTCTTCTTCATCTTTTTCTTTGTTATCTTTTCCCTCGAAACATCACAGTTTCAGTGCTTCATTTCTTGATGACTTCGCTTGCTTTTATGTACCATATTGATGCTGAATATGGTTCTACTAATAAACGTGCTGTCTGCATCCTCCCTGTTGATCTGTGAACCATATTCATGTGCTGAAGGTTGAAATCAAGATTTTGTCTTTTCTAGTTGACACCCATCTTCCCCTAAGTCATGACAGTATTACTACCCTGTTCTGTTGCCAAGATAACAAACAATGAGCTTTGTGGCTTCACACATGTGGTCTGTTGCATAGAAAAGGGATACTTTGCAGGAAGTTCTAAGAGCAAAAGTATGGCTTTTGACATTCAAAATGTAATTCAGTTAGCAAATCTTTAATTTGACATTTTATTATTCTACAGATCTTCGCTTCTCCAAAGCCTTCTCACTAAGCTTCCGTATGATGTCCTCTCAGCAAGAAAAAGCAGATGTGTCGTACACATATGAGACTCTGAAGGTGACCCAGGCACGCGACAAAGTGCTACACGTAGAGCTGAACCGGCCAGAGAAGAGGAATGCCATGAACCAGGCCTTCTGGAGGTAATGAGGATGGTCCTGATTTGAACGACAGTTCCGATTATGTAAAACAAGCACCATAGTGTTTAATGTCCAGATTACCTACCAATGACCATATTCAGATTCTACCTTATTTCTCCTTGTCTCTAACTTTGAGGTCAGCCCTCCTCCATAAATGCATGCTCCAGGTCAGCAGATGACTATCCAACAGCTGTCTAATCCTTAACTCTAGCAAAGTGGAGTTTGTGCTGTTTAGCAGCAAGCATTTTTCTGGTCCTCAAGTTGGTGGCCACAAGAACTTGGTTCGCTTCCCACCCCAGATGCCAAGGTCAAGAATTAAGGGATTGTTTTTGACAAATTATGTTTTGAGGGCCATATTAATTCCATCACTTTAGCTTCCTTTTATATAATGAAGCTTCTCAGAAAAATCTTCCCATTTATTCTGCGGGACCTACAGAAAACTGTCATCTCGGCCCTCATTCCTTCCAAAATCGATTACTGTAACACCCTTTTTACAAACATTCAGAAAAGATGCCTTAACGGAATACAGATTCTACAACATGCTGCTGCTCGCCTTTTTCTTGGCATTTCCAAACATAAGTTGCTGTCCTCTGCATTGACTCCCATCCATTGTCTTCCCGTCAATAAGCGCTTTGACTTCAAGGCACTCTGTATCGCCTTTAAGGCACTTCATGGCATAGGCCCCAAATATCTCAGACAAAGCTTTCACTGGTATCTCCAGCCCAAATCGATTTGCTCTGCGGTAGCCTTCAACCTAGTAGCCCCTAAATTTAAAGTCTCTTCTTGGGATGGGAGGAGCTTCCTGGCCTGCACCACCAGACATTGAACTCCCTCCCCCTCGATCTCAAGAAAGAGACTCCACTATTAGTCTTTCGAAAAGCTCTCAAAACCTTGCTTTTTAAACAATAATATCTCTATATTTACCCTCTGCGTTTCTGCTTGATACCTTTTGTCGTGTAGTTTAGTGCGTCGACATCTTAGGGTAGATGAGCGCATTGTAAATCATGTTTTCATTTATTTCCTTTAGCAAAGTTGACTATTTCATAAAAATAACATATTCTCCTTGTGGCTCCTGCCCCTTAACTGTGAATGGCCAATAACGGAAAATACCACCTTCACATCTATCTTTATAAGTTCTTTAACTAATCCTTTGTCATCTCAAAGCACGTCAGTGAAGGATGGGCCACTGGGCCTATCAAATTTGTTATGCCTTTTTCATGCTTGACAGCCGTCCTCCACCATCTGCTCATAGTGAAGGTTAGTTATAGCTAAGGCTCCCAGTTTTCCGTATTTACTGATTTTTACAGATAAATGCAGACAGAAAACAAAGTGTTTTCTGTCTGTATTTATTTCTTAAAAGTGTAAAAATACTGAAAAATGTGCTTTTTGTGAAAGACTCTCCTTGCTGTCTTTCATTAATTTCAGGCAAAAACTGATCAGATAGAGTTACAAAACAGGATCCGATTTCCTTAAATACAGGCATAACTTAACATATATTTGTATTATAAACCTACTCTGCACCTATTGGTGTACTTTTATGTTATATGTGGTTGTTTAATTTGCTAAAACTCGACAGGCTTCCATGTATGAGTGCACATCTAAGAGTTAAATAAATGTGGAAATATACCATTTTACAACTCCATTTATCCTAAAAACACAAAATAAATATGGATAAATACAGACGGAAATGTTGAAAAAATAAATACCATAAAACCGGGAGACCTAATTCTAGCCCAACAAAACCACACACACTTCGTCCTAGCACAAGATGGCTGCTTAACGCTCGCCATATATGCCCTCTTTCATAGCAACATGTATGAGATTTAGACTTGAGTTTGTCTATGAATTTGGATCTGCAAGGAAAGTAGGAAATCTAGTTTCTTGCTCGCAATGAAAGTAGAATTCACCTCAGATATAACGACTGGCCATGACTGAAACCTCAGTCTGTTTGTAAGCAATTTCTTGCATTGTCAGTCCTGTTGCCCTCTCCAGCAGATGTTCCAACAGATCTTCAAAGGATGACCCCACTCCTCTCAGCCCATCGATCTTGAAAGCATGACTTCCTACATCATTGTTCTGGAAAGGCAAAGAGCGCTACCAATGGAACCCTTAAAGTTGGGACAGAAAAATCCAAATCAAATCCGTTCTAAAGAAACTGCTTGACAACGGTGCCCTACCAATTCTAAGGTCATAAAAACGAATTGCGCATGCTTTGCTAGAGCCCTAAATGGCTGTCACTATCCTTCGTTAGCGACCCTATATCTAGAGCCTTTATTTATTTTTCCTTTTCCCCCGCTGACCGCCTCCGCTGCTTACACAAGAGGGTCAAGAACAACATAGTCTTCCAAAGAACCAGTGGCAATATCCACTCCTGATCCATGCCACACAGTGCAGCAAAGGGAAAGGACCCTTTCACACCCAAGTATATTCCCACATTGTTGCTCCTTCTTTCAGTTCATCCCAAGAGTCTGGGTAAAAGCAGAGCAAGGTGGGAAAGTTGAAGTGCCAATGTGCCATCAGTTCGTCCACCACCATATATTCCTCTCCATGAATCTGAATATAAATTGCATGAAAAAAAGAACTGGCCTCGTCTCTAAATAGGTCCAACCCCGGTAGGACCATCTCTTCGGCTGATGGCACTGAAGATGGATGGAACGGAGAAAAATCTTAATCGACTCAACCAGCCCACTGTTTGTTTTTATGCACCTCGCACATATGAACTGCAGACTGAGTTCACAAGGAATGTAGAATGGAAAAATGTGAAGTAAAGGAAGTGTTAAAATCTAGAAAGATTTGAATATATTGAAGATGCAATTTAAAATATTAAGACCACAGTAAACAAAAATAGGCTCTGATGATGAGTTTTGACATGGGTATAGTGTTCCAAACAAGTCCCACTTACCCTAATACTGGAACAATGGGTGCACAAGCACACCTTCTGAAATGTAAAAGGGCTACTAAATTAATGTTCTGCTTAGCATAGATTGTGGATTCTCAGATCAAAAGGGGTATGGAAAATCGTGAGGCTAGCATTATGAATTTCACTTTTATTAACCACTCTGAGCAACACTTTAAAGAACAATAGAACTAGAACCTTGAGTGAGCACATTAATTAGAACACTGCATTCCCATATAAGCTTTGCATCCTCCATCGTCTTCCTCTTTTGGTGCTGCTACAAATAAGATAAAGTGTTAACCAGCTCGCTCCTTACGCCGCATTGTAATTTATTCTTCATTGACTCTCATTCGGTTCTCCCACAGTTTACTGGATCGGAGATGGTGTTAAACCTCAATTTCATGAATCAATGTGTCTCCGCGGTACAGCACCTCTGCTCACACTAACTTCGAAGTCTTCTTCGACAGGAATCAGTTCTACTCCCAGAGGTGGACTCACTTCCCTTGGCCAGCTCGTAACGTCACCAGAATTGTAGTAAGTAGATTAATAGTTGTTTGATTCAGCAGATATAGTTTATTGGGAGAAAGAACAGCAGTCTACCCAACGCTTGCTGGCCAAGTACAAACTGACTCTATCAGAGTTCTACAAGAGTCAGAGCCATCAGCGTTCTGGAACATGAAAGAAAAGCATAGAGAACAAGAACCATAGAGTTGAAGAAACAAGTAATATACAACAACCTCCCTTTGACAATGAACTGGCTGAGGGTCTGACGGAGAGTTTACTCGAGAAACGGAGATCCGGATATGGGGAATTAAGAAGGGCTGGGCCAGCAACGAACAGCTGACTGCTGGACAGGCAGCAAGTCCGTGGCGACAGGGAGGCGTCTTTCCGCATGCAGGGTGGTACGATGGTGGTGGCAGTGCAGGTAAAAATATTAAAACCAACAACATATGATTTAAAGATGGGTGCAAAAGATCAGCAATAAATTTGACATATTGCATTTTGAAGTGCAATAAATGTCGAAGTGGAAGAACTTTGTACCTAGTTGGTACAGAAACGTCTTTATGCCCCACTGCATTTCAGTAAAACCAGCAATTTGAATCTTCAGATTCAGTTTAGATAAGTTGTAGGGACTTCCGTGAAGGTGAGCAGACTATGTGATTTTCTAAAAGTATTTTAGGTTAAAAATATCCTTTTGTATGTGATGTTTGTCGAGCTAAAGTCTGCCTTTGACTCTGTTAACCCAAAGCAAGAGCGGAGTACGGTTAAGCTCACAGGGTGTGCCTCAGTGGTTAAGAGTAGTCCTGCAGTGATTTTATGGACAGACCACTGCAAAGGTCAGGTACAGACAGATGGGTGAGTGCACTCCTAATTTAGGGCAACATCTGAAGTTTGCCAAGGCTGTGTACTGGCACTTCAGTTGAGTAGTTTCGACAAATACCCTGGTTGTTTCAATCTTGACCTAACCAAAATGGGAGAGGAAAAAATTGCCATGCTCTTGTATGAAAATGCTGCAGAATTGCTGTCCCTAAAGTAGTTGTCCGCGTGCCACCTCTTGAAAGACTTTGAAATGTACTACTCAGAAAAACATCAGCAAAACCATATATATGGTCTCAAATGCAAAACGCTCACTCGGGGCCGGCTTTAGCCCTGGTGGCGGACGGTGCGACAATCATTTTTGGCGCTCTTACACCACAGACCGCCTCCTCGGATTCTCTCACTACCACTGGGCAAAAGAGCCCCTCTTCTATCTCTCCAATCATAAGTTATTGCTAAACACAGCGCGCCCCTCCTGAGGTTAGAGCCCACTCCACAGGTCAGCGCCCTGTGCGGCCGCACCTGTCGCACTTCCCTAAAGCCGGCCCTGCCACTGAAATGCTCTTTCTTTGTTAACAAGGTTCCCTTACTAGCATCAAGAGAAACCCTGGTCTAGCCTGGACCCCACAAAGGGAAGATTGCACTATGCATTCTCAGCCAGAATGCCCTGTGTGTTCCTAAACTGCAGGTGTAAACCAGGCAGTGACTCTTTAAGTTCAGTTATCCAGGTCTATAGTCTGAAGGCATTGGCCTCTTCTGCCTATGGGGTTGACAAATATGTACATCAAAATCATAGTCCTCTAAAGATTAGAAACCCTTTATTTGCTAGCTCTTCTAAGACTGGTCCCAGCAACCCCATAAATGCCTTCAAGGCCTGAGCTTGGTCTGAACTGTTTAACAGATATAACCACTTGGTTACCTCTTTGTCTTTGAACCAGATTATGTGTCTGGCTTCATGCAGAAACAAAATGACAAACTCTCTGTGCCGTCCCCTGTAGCGAAAATTTAGGGAAGCATAAAGTATAAGCCAACACTCAGAAAACATTTAAGGATATCAGATGTGGGAAATTAGTTGAAAATCAAAGGCTTCTAAATACATCCAAGATGATTACAGACGGCTATTGGTGTTGTAAGTTAGAACTTTTAGTACCGGAAAAAGTCAAAGGAAGTTTTGTTATTGGGATACACATCCACATCCACCAACTATACTAGTTTGAATTGCAGGCCTGGTGGTATGTCATCTTTAGGATTTGCATACCTTTATTGCAAAATGGGAATCCTGGTTGAGTGGCAGTGTAAATTGCGATCATGGTGAGACAGAAAATAGTTACCATTTTTGCTCTTGTGCTCAAAAACAGGACCACAATGAAGCAGAATTTTGCAGACTTCATTTAGGATTTCTGCCTTAAAAAGAACAGAGCTATAACAGCACTATGTCGTACGTCAGATATTGTACTACATTATTTAATGCCCGCCGTATATGTAGATAGCTTGTTACAAACAAGGTGACTGTTTTATGGCCATGGTGTGTTTTTTTTTATTTATTAAATCTATTCAGCTTGTGTATTCTTCGTCCCTGAATCATTGTTTAGAATATTTTTCTATTTTAATATTTGTATTTTGTATGAAGTTTACTTTTATATTTCGTGCATTAACTATTAAGAGGTTTCATAATGTTCTATAGTGCATTTTCCACTGAGTAACATCGTTTTAAATGTATTTTTCATTTAAGCTGCGTGTTATTTTATATATAGTTACCTGACGGTGAAAGACCCAAAAAAATAGAGAATATGTTGTTTTGTTAGCCACACCTTTGACCCTGCCCCCATTGCATGCAGTATCACAGTTGCCAAACTTTTTTTTTTTTTTTTTGTATTTGTCTTCTCACCCATCGAAGCTGCGATACGGAGTAATCGTTTGGTTCCCATACATTCAGCAAGCATCTCCTAGCCTCTGGCATCGATTGCACCCCCGTAACCTCACTCATCACCTCGTGCACACGGGTCCAGAATCGCACTATCTCAGGGCACTCCCAGATGATATGTAAAAAGGTGCCCAGGAGACCGCATCCACGCCGACACCAACCATCCACAGAAAAACCCATGTGTACCAAACGGGGACCAGTCACATACACTCTATGCAGGATTTTGAGTTGCACAAATCTAAGACGCGCCTGGATGGCCACCTCTTTAGGGGAGGAGATCGCCGCCCGCCAGTCCTCATCGTCCAGCTCCAGCCCATCACCAATCCATACCTCTCTAAGGCGAAACAGGAGATCAGACCTGGAGTTGATCCATTTTTTATAAATAAGCGAAATCGTACTATCAGGAACATGTCCGTCCAGTACCCTGTCCTCAAGCGGGGACGACTCCGGAATCTCCACACCCGAAGGGAAGACCGAGAGCACCGCGTGGCGTACCTGCGCATAGCGAAAAAATTCGCGATCGCTCAGAGCGTACTCGGTTTTCAATTCCTCAAACGTCTTCATTCTCCCCTTAGTCCAAACATCATCAATCCTGCTGATACCGATCAAGTCCCACCTATCAAACCCCTTCGACTGCCAGAGTGAGCCAAGTCTATCGGACGCGTACAGTGGGGTGGCACGAGTCAATTTATCAGACCACCCAAGCGCCATGGAAGCATGTCTCCACACCTGTACAGCCGTCCTAGTGGGGCCCGTCACGTTTCGAGGGGTAAGTTTCGAGTAGAGGGCTCTATTATAGTCACCCCCCCGGTAACAACCATTTGTCCATCGCGAAGGCCGGATTCGGCAAAGGGCCATACATGCAATGATTTATTGCCCCCAATTGAGACGCCCAATAATAGCGATGGATATCAGGCAAAGCAATTCCACCGTCGTACCACGGGAGCGACAGTTTAGCAATGGCGATCCGGGGCCTACCCCCCCACACCAGTTGTCTCTGTAAACTCTCAACCTCACGGAAATATTTAGCCGGGACAACGTCAAGTGTGTTTTGCAATGCGTAGAGGAAGCGGGGCAGTGACATCATCTTAAACAATGCCGCTCTACCTAGGGGAGAGAGAGGAAGTTTCCCCCAAGCGACAACATCTGCCCGAAGGCGCTGAAGAGGGGGCAGCAAGTTACGGTCAAACCGCAGTTCAGGTTTCAGAGTGTTAAAAATGCCTAGGTATTTAAATCCATCTCTTACAATCGTGATAGGACAACCACTTGGCAGAAGGGGGGCGTCTCCCGACAGGACGTGTACACAGGACTTCGACCAATTGATGACAAGACCCGAGTTTTTGCGAAAGGACGTTAAGACATCGAACAGTACAATGAGGGATTTACGGGGAGATGTGAGATACAGCAAAATATCATCAGCGTAGAGAGATACACGGTCCTCAAACTCCGAATTCCATCTAATGCCCTTCAGGGACGGCTCCCACCTCAACCAGGCCGCCAGCGGTTCCAAGGCGAGTGCAAACAACAAGGGGGACAGGGGACAGCCCTGTCGCGTCCCCCTGCCCAGTGCAAAGGGTGCAGAGACCCGACCATTGACCACCACCTGAGCCATGGGACCGGCGTAAAGCAATTTGACCCACCGAACGAACTCCGGACCGAAACCAAACTTGGCAAGAACCGTCCACAAATACGGCCATTCTATTGTATCAAACGCCATCGTAGCGTCCAAGGACGCCAAGATGGCGGGCTCACGTAGCGTCTCGGCCCGTGCCAAGACGCCATGCAACCTTCGGAGGTTAAGCGCCGTGTTGCGATGCGGTATAAAGCCGGATTGATCAGGGTGAACCAGGTCCCCAATGACAGTCGCCAAACGTGTCGCCAGCAGCCTGGCCAAGATTTTAGGCTCCGCATTAATCAACGAAATGGGTCTAAAAGAGGCACAGCGATCCCGAGGTTTACCATCTTTGTGGATGACGACAATAGTGGCCAGTCTCTGGTCTGGTGGGAGAGAACCCACCTCCAAAGACTCAAGAAACATAGAGCGCAGATGTGGAGCCAGCGAGTCCGGGCGTAGTTTATATAGCTCAATGGGGAGCCCATTAGGGCCCGAAGCCTTGCCGGATCGGACCGAACGGACAGCAGCGGCAATCTCGTCCACAGTAGGCGGTGCATCCAGAGCATCTCTATCAATGTCAGGCAATCGGGGAAGTGCAATATCACGCAATAGCAGGTGGGAGTCCTGCTCAGATCGATCAGACACCTGGGAATACACCTCGCGGAAATAATCGGCAAAACATGTAACAATATCAGCAGGGTCTGTACAACACTCTCCATTCTCCGCAACAATCACAGGGACGACACGACTTGCATTCTCCCTCTTATCCAGCCAAGCAAGTAATTTCCCAGCCTTATCACCCACATCATACAGGCGGCCCTGCTGTTCCCTTCCCATTTCCTTAGCAGCTTCAGTGACCAGAGCCCTGTATTCATGTTGTTTCAACTCCAGTAGATATAACCCCTCAGCGGTGACCCCAGATTCCAAGCACCCCTCCAGGGCCGTGACCTCCCCCTAAAGGCGAACCATCTCAGCACGGTTGGCCAACTTCACGCTACCAATCAACGAGAGGGCCTGGCCACGAATGACAGTCTTGTAAGCTTCCCAAAGTAAACTAGGGGAGGAAACAGAGCCCACATTTTCCGCAAAATAACAATCGTGTGTTTTAACCAGCTCAGCCCTGACCCTGGGGTCCTTCAAATACCAGGGGTTAATCGGAGCCACTCGGCCTGCCGAACCCTGCCGTGCATCAACCACCAGCCAAAGCGGAGAATGGTCCGAGATACCCCTTGCCAGATGTTTAACTTCCCGTATGAGGGATGCATGGGCCGAGGGCAGTAATATATGATCTAGCCTCGAGAGACTACCATGAGCACCAGAATGATAGGTATATTGCAACTGCCCCGGGTGAAGCAATCGCCAGCAATCAGTGAGCCCCAGCGTCTCCAGGAAGTCACTCAACCAAGTCTGGGCCTTCGGCAGTTCCCTGGGAGGGTGACGGTCACACATCCCCGAGACCACCGCATTAAAATCACCCCCAACCAAAAGCAGACCCTCGGGGAGACCCAGGATAAGTCCACTCAGATCAGCGAATGTGGTGGCTTGGAGGCCCGGGGGCACATACACGGAAACCAGAATAAGAACCTTCCCTTCCCAGCGCCCCACAATGGCGGCGTATCGTCCCTTATCATCCAGTATGACATCATCAATGGCCAAGGGGAGGGAGGTCCGAACCAGAATGCCCGCCCCCCTGGAGCCCGAAGTGAAACCCGAGTGCGCCACAAGGCGATAACCACGCCTATTCAGAGCGTAGCACTTGTTGCCGAGCAAATGAGTCTCCTGCAGTAAGACAACATCTGGAGTCAAACGTTTCAGCAATTGCAGCACCACCCTCCTCTTGATCCTATCCCCCAACCCGTTCACGTTCCAACACAATATCCGAAGTCCCCTACCCCCCATCCCCGAATTCAGCCCCTCCCCCGCCCCACACCCAAAGCAACTGCAAAAAACAGGAGTGTGCCTTTCCTTTGCCTTGCAAGTAACAATAAAATTCAAACCAACAACCCAGTCCCCCCAACAATGTCAAAACAACTATACCCCCCACCCCGCACCCCTGCTGAAGACCAAAGAGCCCCATAAACTTGCAGTGTGCCTGTCGCCCAACCACCCAACTAATCTACGAAAAGAAAACCCAGGAGGAGAAAGGACCCGTTCACCCCCCACCCCCCCCCCAAAAAGACTATTACTTGCAAACATTAATGACACAGCATAGCACAGTTCAAAGCCAACGTGAAAGGCACGGGGTCAAAGTCAACATCTACTCCTGCTCCGTCAAGCCACCGTCCGCCCGGTCCGACCCGCCAGAGTCCTCAAAAGGTTCTTGATCCGTAGGCAGCGAGTCAAGCCAGTCACTCACGACCCCAGGATGGTCGAAGAAAAAAGTACGATCCCTATGAACCACCCGCAAACGGGCCGGGAAGAGCATGGCATACTTCATAGACCTTTCCCGGAGTCTCTTCTTGACCCCTTGAAACCCCAGCCTCTGTTTCTGGACCTGTTGTGTAAAGTCCGGATAGAAGCTGACAGTAGAGTTCTCAAAGGCAATGGGACCAGACTGCCTTGAAGCCTGCAGGATAGCGTCTCTGTCCCGGAAATGAAAGATCCTTGCGATGATGGGTCGAGGGTTAGCACCCGATTTAGGTGTGCCGCCGGGGATCCTATGTGCACGCTCGACAGCGAAAAACTTGCTGAGACCCTTGGGCGCCAAGTGATTCAGCACCAGGTCTTCCACCAATAAGTCCGTCGAGGCAGCAGTCGATGATTCCGGGACCCCAATCAGGCGGATGTTATTGCGCCTGGCACGGCTTTCATAGTCCTCCAGGCGCCCAGAGAAATAGTCATTAGCTTTCCTCAGATTCCCGACTTCAGCCTGTAAGTCAGAGACGTCGGTGACCAGGCTAGTGGTCTTAAGATCCAGGGATTTGACCTTTTCGTTTGTCTTCGCCATGATCAGATTGACATCAATCGACACAGTATCCAGTTTGAGAGTCAAGGCCTCATATTGTTGCCCCAATGAAGCCTTCATACCGGTGATGGCGCCCATGAGATCCCGCAACGAGGGCTCTTCCTCAATCGATGAGTCCTCCGGCATTGTCGTCGAGGGTTTAGATGCTGCTCCCGGCGATCCTTTAGTAAGGGTGTACCGGTCCATAATGTTCGTTTGCAAAGCACTCCCTCGAACGCCCGGTTTAGGCCCGCGCTTCCCACTCTCTGGCTTGGTGGCCATCTTGGATCCTGGACCCGTACGGGTCGCTTGTTGTCGGGTAAAAATGGTGACTGCGGTGGCAAATGCAGGACCAAAAGGGCGAAGGTGGTGCCAGTCTCAGAACTGAGCCACGACAGATCGGCAGCAGGAGCGGATAGACCAAAAGTGTAGGCACGTCCGGCCGTCTACGCAGCTGACAAAGTCAGGTTGATCTCCGGACAGGAATCGAAACCAAAAGCGGTCGCCAGCCTATGCAAGTCTGGCAGTCCGTTGTTGTTCACTTACTGGACGGCAGGCCAGACAAGATAGCTCGGGGCGTCACCATGGAGCAGGCCAGAAAACTGCGACAGTCTGTAGCTCTGGACCCCGAAGTCCAAAAAAGTTTTTTGAAACAGATAAATGATCAGTAGAACTATGCCAATAAACACCCGTCGTCCGAACCAGGATAAAGTACAGGATAGTCGATGGAGGTGGCGAGGGTCCGGGAGCCCTGTGCTCACGCGACCATCTTGGGTGCGCGCAAAGCTCCTCCTCCGCCATACTTTTTTTTAATCCACTGAGACCGCTAGTTTTAAGTACTTTCTTTTGCTAGCCGTTCTCTATTATTTTCCTTTGTAACTTCGCTATGCTGCACAATGCACACGTTTCAGCCAGAAGCAACTGTAATTCTTCAAGGAGCTGAATAGGACAGAAAAATGCACCGGCGTCATGTGAGTCCTAACTTGTTGCCTACCATTAAGGCTTCTGTACGCTCTATTACTGCACAACACGCAATGGTGATGAGATGATACCCATATGCTGTCAGGTGGAGCCATTTCACATGCTATCTGCGATGGGTGGAAAATGCATACACTGAAAGGAATGTCTTCGGCGGTCTTTGGGTGTGACCAGCGGCAGGATCGAGCACATACATGACTTCCTTCACCTTTTGTTGGTTCTGTAAGCCATTACTGCAATATGTTACTCTCGCTCTCTCTTTCCCTCTTTCTCTCTCTCTTCTCTCCTCCCCTTTTAACTTGGCGGGCGCAGCACTCATTTTTGGAGAGGAATTTGTCATATTTTGAACCCAAGGCAGGGCTTTAAAAAAATAAAAATTTGTAGTGTAGTTCCTATCTTCCCAATAGGCTCTGCGCATTGGAATAATACCTACAGCAGTAAAGGCCTAGGCCAGACGTTAACTAGGTCTACTACTGTCGATACTAGACTTAAGTTTTGGGTTTGCCAGCGTAGCTCAGAGTTCGCTAGAAACTTTCTCGAATGTTCAGGAAAGAATTAACTCCCCTGATTAGACAAGAAGGGATTTAGTTTCTGACAACCATAGAATATGACAACTTTGCTCTCCCCTAATCAAGAGTGTATCTCCAGAGTCGTGTGAGCACAAGGCAATTATTTTACTCAGTCAGTACGTGCATTCTTAGTCTCATCAGATTGTAGAGAAAAGGAAGAGACGGGCGTGTTCAATAAAAAGGTGTTATTTATTGATCAGTCTCTTTTCTCGTACAAGAGAAATGGATCGATATTATTGCAATACTTATAGTTAAGTAAAGTGCATACATTAAAAGCAATAGTATAAAATAATACTGTAAAAACATTGATATGGTTTCTGAGCCATATGATGTTTAAAATGATTAAAATATATTTACATACACATATACATTTGACTAAACGTACTCAACTGGTGTTTCTAAATACGCCTACCCCGTGTACCTGACCTAAGTCTAATGCGTGGGCGGGAATAGAAAGTTACAGTTTAAGTTAAGTTTGTTTTTGCCAAGTGAATAACTAAAGAATTCTCTGTGAGGGGTTATTCAGTTCTGTACCTGGAAGTTAGGATGAATGAGGAATGGTATCTCTTTCTCTGCTCTCGATATTCCAGGCTGCCTGCGAGGGCTGCCCGAAAGCGCCGGTGCTGGGTCTCTCGGCAAGAGATAGCAGCAAGTCTCTCAGCGCGTCAGGAAGGCGGGGCTGCTGCCAGCGGGGTCTGCTCTGCTTCTGGGCTTCGGCAAGTATGGCTGCTCCGTCTTGTCACCACGCGTGTGTTTGCATAGGGCAAGATCGGCAATATTTATACCTTAAAGGTGCCGAGATTGACGTAAGGATGGACATAGATGCGTCAATAAAGATGTCATACGACTTGCTCGTTAGCACATTCTTTTACTGAAGTTCTCTGTGAAATCAAAACAATGGCCGCACGGATTTTCCAGGTTGTCATAGGTTTGATTTGTTATGAGAACGTCGTATGCCTTATCAGGGGCTGGAGGAATGTCGCTTGTCTAATTAGATCTCAAGCGTTATGACCTAATCAGATAACACGTTCCTGTGCCGTAGTGTGACTGCGTCAGATAACGGTATCTGCATCATGGGGGCTTTTCTTGCCTCATGGGCTGACTGTTAGTTAACTTGATAGTTAGTTTAACCAGAATAGGGTCAGGAATAGGGGGATCGATTCAGAACCTATAGGAATACATGACAAATTAGCTGCAACCTTTGGGAGCACTTTTGAAAGCCCCTACTAAACTCTCGCAGAGCAACGTATGCGTGTTGGCTCAGCGAGACCTAAAAAAGGGAGGGGGGATCTCGTCTCTTAAAGGGGCGTGGTCGAAGAAATTACAGGTGTGGCTTAAAAACACCCAAGCTAAAAAGTGCTTGTCATAGTGTGCCGACCATCTGGTATTTTGCTGTTTCTATCGTTGCATCCATATATATAAATCAGCAAGTAACATTACACCTACAACAAGTCAGAACTGTTGGTTTTGCCAATGATTGTTAGGTGCATAAGATAAATAAGCAACAACCATGGCTTCGTTGTATATATAATTTTGAAAATGCTTCCGTTCTGAAATTATGGGACTGTGAAAGAACAATAAAGAGTGTCTTTGAAGTTACCACAAAAGTAGTGAGCAGTGGTACTGCTGCAGAGTTAAGATTTTTTTTCACCCTGAGGCAGGCGCGGTGCGTCCATAGGGGCGTGGGGGCGTAGCCCCCCCGCCCGCAGCCGCCCGCAGGAGACACCGAGGGAGAACTGACAATGCATGCCAGTCAGCATGACGTCGGGAGGCGTCATGTTGATTGACATGATTGTCACCAGGCAGGCAGCAACACGAGTGCGCATGCGTGGGGACGGAGGGTGAATTTTTTACCCGTGGCCACGCATGCGCACTTGTGTTCGTGCTTTTTTGCGCATGCCCATTAGGAGCCCTTCGGACTCCTAATGGGCGTGCTCTGGGCGTAGAGTAACCTGTGCCCCTGCAGCGCCAGGATTGTCTGAAATATGGAAACAATTAGTGCGGACATGGCAGCCTGTTGACAAGAGCTGTGCAAAAGAGTGACCACACGCAAGTAAGGAGGAAAAAAGTGTTTTGACGTGTTTTATTTGTTTAAGATGCCCGACAGCACTGCAGTGCTGAAAGAAGAAAGGCGTGCAGTCTTAAGTAAAGAGTGCACTCTGTACGGATGTGTGCAATGTGGCTATTAATCAACCGTAGACAGTGTGAAAAAAGTTCAGTGGGGATGTAAATCACAAACTTATAGCCAGTTTCTCGCAGACTCCTGTCAGGTCAGTTTTCCTCCAAAGAGACCACGGATGTTTACAGTAAGGGTAAAATTAATGTGAATATATTAGATGGTGGAGTTGGGGGACCCAGCTTAAACGTGATTGGCCAGTTTCTAAGCGCCGCAGCAAAGGAAATTGAACAGGGAGAGTGGGTGCATGGATGGATGCATGCATGATGGGTGGATGGATGCATGAATGATGGATGCAGGTTGGGTGGGTGGATGGATGGATGGGTGGATGCATGAATGAAAGATGTATGGATGCAGGATGGGTGGGTGGATGGATGGGTGGATGCATGAATGATGTATGGATGGATGCATGGATGCATGCATGATGGGTGGATGCATGATGGATGGATGGGTGGATGCATGAATGAATGATGTATGGATGCAGGATGGGTGGATGCATGAATGATGTATGGATGGATGCATGGATGCATGCATGATGGGTGGATGCATAATGGATGGATGGGTGGATGCATGAATGAATGATGTATTGATGCAGGATGGGTGGGTTGGTGGATGCATGAATGATGTATGGATGGATGCCTGGATGCATGCATGATGGGTGGATGCATGGGTGGATGCATGAACGAATGATGTATGGATGCAGGATGGGTGGGTGGATGCATGAATGATGTATGGATGGATGGATGGGTGGATGCATGCATGATGGGTGGATGCATGATGGATGGATGGGTGGATGCATGCATGAATGAATGATGTATGGATGCAGGATGGGTGGGTGGGTGGATGCATGAATGATGTATGGATGGATGCAAGGTGGTTCGGGCTCGCTCGCTGCGCTCGCTCGCTGCGCTCGCTCGCTGCGGTGCAATATGCAAATTAGTTTACGCCTCACCACTTTCAAATGTCACCAGCCGCCCCTGCCCTGAGGGTGAGGGCAAAAATGGAGAGCCCGATAGGGACCCGTCTTGGCACCTGCATTTTAGAACTGCAGGTGCTGAGTACTGGTAAGAGCCGGCCCACTTAAAGCCCTGACCCAAGGTGAGCATGATAGGCAGATGAAAGAAGAGAGCAAACAGTGTCAAAGGAGGGCGAGAGGAGGAATGCACTTAATATACCGCATGGGTTTAAAGACTGATGCTTAAGAGTTCCTTGTGTGTCTAGCAGCTTTTAGGTAACAATAAAAATATCAAGGTAACCGGTAATTAATAATGTTCCAGCAAAGAGAGATCGGAGTTTTGTTTAGTGGGGGTTTTGATTCAGCGTAAATTAGCGCAGATGGTTAATGGGCCTGCTGCAACGAACGTGTACCATGCAGATAACCGAACTGAATGTTAGTGAATTATGAGTAGCACTTTACAAAAAATTATACCTATGTCAGAGAGGGGCTATGGAGCGACGAGGGGCACTGTTGGAGCGTGGTAGTGAGGGAATTAGTGGATGAATCCTGGGTGCTGCACTGGGGATTAGTGATGTCTAGTTATTCAGCTCTGATGTCCCTGCCTGTGACATAAAGAACATATGTGACTATTTGTCAAATGTATAATAGGCTTCTTCTAAATGTGCAGATTCAGTGTCTAAGCTAAAGCAACTGTTTCAATCCGATTGTAGTAGTGCACATTTTTTTTTTAGGTTTCACCCATGCAGTATTCTGAACAAGCATTGGCAAACCTACTTAGGCTTCTCAAAAGCTTGTTGACAGGCATGGCATGTGACAGAGGCACACGCATGACTGGCAGGCTTAGAATGTGTTTACTTTTAATGAAACATGGGCGCTGGCGGCGGATACGCCTCCCAATGCATGTGCATGCACCCTGCACAACTCAATAGATGTGTGTAATAGACGTGCAACACCCATTGAGCTAAAAGTGCTTATTTCCCCCCTCACACACACACACAAAACACACACAAACACACACACACACACCCACCCCACCACGCGATCAGCTTTTCCTCCTGCTGGAAAGTGACTTCAAAGGAGGGGTGAAGGTCACCAGTAACTGATAAAAGGCTAGTTCATAGACCCAAAAGTGGGGTCTTTCACCCTGCAGGGCCATGCTCTTAAGTATTCCTCTTTGAGACCATGATTGCCCGTTAAACTGTGATGACAGAGACTGCATTGGCACTTGAAAGGCGATCTCTGCCCTGTTCCCAACCTGACCCGAGTCCTTCCAAGCAAAAATGGTACAAATGACCAATTATACTGTATGCAGGGCTACTGGAATATGTGATTGTGCGGCCACAGCATTTTTCGAATAACTGTAGTCGTACCACATATACCACTTAATCCATAGACTGCTTCATAATCTGCCAATTTTAACAAAAACTATGTTTCTAGCTCAAACAGTTCAAAGGTTATTAAAGGTACAGCAATACATGTTACTGGGCTTTTAAATACCCTTTGCAAAGCTCGATTGGTCACCTACCTGTTGCTTATTACTTTATTGTGGTGTTCTACTGGTACTAATGAGGTGCAGCTAATGGCCAGACAGTGTTCATAAGTGTAAAAATGTCAAAATAATGAAGTATAGTGTCGCAAAATGTTCCACATTACGTCATATAATTTGCCCTTTCTTGCTGCATAATTTACTCAACCGTGTCGCATAATTTGGCCATCCCCGTCACGTAATTCTAGTGACCCTGATTGTATAAAATTGAATTTATATAGCGCTTACTACCCGTGAAAAGGGGTAGCAAGTGCTATATACTTGCAAAAAAGAAAATAACGTTTTTTTCTGCTTTTACATTGTATTGCAGCGATTCAGCATCCATTAGGCAGCCAAACATTTATTACCAACAGCATCTAGCATTCTGCAGCTCTTGTGTTTTTATTTTTTAAAATTCAAAGTACTGGCTAAAAAGTCAGAACATGCAAGGTGCTATTGAAAAATAAGGGCCTGTGCATCAGTTACTTTGTTGCGGTGGTTCATGGTAGCTGGCACCAGCACTTGAGAGGGGCCAGGGGCTTTTAAAAGATAGTCCTGTGGGCAGCATCTACGTTAAATGCTCCCGGCTTACTGTTCTATCCCAGAAGGAAGGCCAGATTTGACCCAAGCACTGTGAGTCTGTCAGGTAGTATTGGCATCAGGGTGATGGTTTAACAATAACGTCATGTCACACAGTTACTTTAACAGTCATGCAGTTACTCTAACACTCCGTACAAGTGCATCAGAGGAGAGAAGCTTGTCACTGTGCTCCTCTACCTTATGATTGCTATCTAGCTAACTTTGGGTTTGGCGGGACATGTGCATCACAGTCGGGGCAAGCGTGGTTTGCAGTATTCCACTGCGACTTATCGAGGGCTGCTGGTACTGACCTCTCATAGTCCACATCACAGAACTGTGTGTATTCCTCTTGCCCTGGGTATTGGTTAGCTGAACACGTAATAGACTAACAAGTGGATCTGCAAGGCACTGTGCATGGACAGCATCTGGCATTGCCCCTACCAAAGCTTGTATGCAAAATTGGAACTGAACTACTCCAGATATAATGTTGTGTTTCCTTGTAGAGTGTATTTTTTGTACTTAACTAGAGCAGATTCCATGTATACATAGAGCTGAGCCCCTGCACAGCAAGAATTGTGTTGATTTATAGATTGTGTACAGCCAGTTACAGGCAGAGTTCAGCTCTTTCATTAGTCATTCCTGCAATGTAAAAGCTGAACTTCTGTGGGGATTGAGATATTTATCTGAAAGAAACACGTTAGTTATAGATTCCTTACCTTAGAATTACCCCAGGCGTCAGACTGGATCCAGAACGTTTTTCGTCAGCAGTACCTCTGTGCGTCGGAAGGTGGCGTCGGTCGGCTCCGCTTCCGTCGCTGGCATTGTGGTCGCCGGGATGATGTCGCGGTAGCTATTTAGACGCCTCCCATGCGCGCTGATGTCAGTTTTTTCTTTTTCCACGCCAGCCAGTGCAGATCCGGAGAGAGTGGTACCTCCAGTCACTTTTTGACTGATTTATTTTTTGAGCGACTTTTGTCGTTGTCTTTTTGAGTCTATGACTCTTGGTGCACGAGGGATGCCGGCTTCAAGGCTTGCGGTTCCTGTAACCGTATGATGTCGGTTACGGCCACGGCGCCGCAGGCCCCCTTGGCCAGGCTTGGATCCAGATTGGCACCGGTTGACCTTATACACCTCCACCGGCGCCGCTTCCTCCGGCACCGCAACCAACGCCGGTCGTGTCCCCGGCCGGCGTCAACCCTGGCCTCCATCCCGATGTGAACCGGAGCCAGACCGCCGTCTCCCGATGTCGGATCCGGCGCCTAGTGGTTATTTTTGCCCCTGTTCACTCCTGGGGTCCCTTTTCGGCCAGATTGGCAACCTGAGGATGAGGAGGAAGACTGGGAGGGGTCAGGTGACCTTTAACTGATCAGCTGGAATCTGAACAGGACTGGAGAGAGGAATTGGGGGAGGCCAGTGGTCTTGACACATCCCCGGACCTTGGCATGTTGTCTCCTCCTACCGTAGCTACAGAGGAGGGAGCGTTATAGGCAGTGGTGCTGCGTAGTGCGGCCAACGCCCTCAACAGCGAGCTTCCTACGGTGGCGGAGGTGCTTCAGCCAGCAGCGAGCTCTTCAGAGCCCCTGCTGCTGTTTTAATGAGGCCCTTACCGACGTCCTTTTGGGCACATGGTTCAGGCCCAACAGGGGGCACCCTTGGATAGGATGATTGCCTGACACCACTGCTGGCTCCGGGTGACCCCACTTTCCTCTCCTAACACCCCACTCCAGAGAACTTGGTGGTCCAAGCCTCCACTTCCAAGAGCACATTCCCTACCGCTCCATCAAAAAGGGAATCCAAGAAGCTGGACCATCTTGGGAAGAAATTTTTCTCTTCCACCAGCTTGGGACTGCGGTCGGTAAACACGCTCGTCTATTGGGCCGTTATTCCCACTCTGTGTGAGATACGGTTGATCAGGTGCTGCCTCAGTGTCTGGAGGAGGCCTGGATAGTGCTCTCCCAGGCTGTCGCCGCCAGGAGGGATGCTGCTAAGATTACCATCCGTTGTGGGCTGGATACCACTTACTCTCTAGGCATGACGATTTCTACGTCTGTAGCCCTTCGTCGCTATGCCTGGATGACATCGACTGGCTTTTCGGGGGATGTCCAGAACACCTTGATGGACATGCCCTTTGATGCCCGTCGCCTTTTTGGTGACAAAGCGTTTGTTCAAGGACCCACGAGCTACATCCAAGTCCTTGGGCCTCTCCAGCCGCCCAGCACAGTCTGCTTTTAGCCCCTTTCGTGGCTACGGAACGGGGCCCCACTAAGTCCCGCCCAGAACCACAGGCCGCAGCAAGTTTCCCAACCTTCACACGGCTAAGGACGTGGGAACCAATGCCGTGGTTCACTGGACCAGCGGGCAGGATTAAGTGGAGTGGGGTAGAATGGAGTGGAGAGAAGTGGGGTGTATATTGGGGTGGAGTGGAGGTGCGTAGAGCGGAGTGGCGTGTCATCGAGTGGACTGACATGGAGTGCTGTAGAGTGAAGTGGCATGCCGTAGAGTGGAATGTCATAGAATGGCGGGGCATAGAGTTAATTTGAGTGTTGTATAGTGGCATAGTGTGCTAGCACACTGCCATTGCAGGCAGCACATTTTCAGTTGAAATGACTATTACATTTGGACAGACATACAGTTTTACTGTGCACAATGTGTGGAAATGTCATCACCCAGTGTATTGATGTGTTTTGATCATGTTCAAATATTTGTTTTCACCACACATCAGAATTACAAAAAATACCTAAATTGTATTTTTTTAATTCAGAGATATCAGTATAGTTAATTTCTGTATTATGCCAGATAAAAGCCTTTCGTTTCACTGCAAGATTGTTACACAAATTCTCTTACTTTGGAATCGAGAAAGAAAAGTAAACACCAAGCTCCCTTGGAAGACAGAGCCTGACGTTTGACCCCGTTCTTTGAATGTACAACAAATGTGACAAGATAAGAACAAGATATATAGACCTTTATACAGAAAATTAACATTAGGAAGAAATACAGTAAACAAGCAATTATTCACTGGACAGACTACCTCAAGCTGGACAGCCTAAAACAAATAAATCCAGCAAATAGAAAGCAAGCAAGTCCACAAAGCCAATGGTCAGCAATGGGCAGAGTGCATTCCCAGGGAAGCTTTCAGAAAGCCCACTAGAAGTCGTTAGCAAACCAGACAGCTGTGCTGTCCTGTAGGCTTCAACCTCAATTGGGAATGTATAGGTCTTGTGTGCTTCTATATATGTTGTTGTACTACGTAATGTGGGGCCAGGCTGCGAGGTGTCATCCCCCGCCCCCTCCCAACCCCTGCTTCACAGCCCCCAGTGTTGGTAGTGCATTAAAGGGAACCAAATGACATTCTCAGCCCAACTTGTTCATCGAATATGCCACCTTAAAACTGCTTTTGTAAACATTACTGCTGCAAGAAAATCACACTTTTTGCCATATCCATAATTAATCCAGTTTTGTTGATTGTATGTATATTTGTTGCCCCTCCCCTACAAATTATATTTTCACTTAGTTTAGTTAGTGCCCGTAATATTCTACAGATTATTTTTTTTTCAGATATTATTTTATCATGTCCTTCCAATTTGGATTTCTCTTCCTTAGAAATGGTAAAACGCGGGAAGTTTTTTCACGATACACACAGCTTTTCAAACTTTAGATATGCTACCTTACTTACACACTGATTTTTGACGTCGAGCCTGGGCAGCGCATGTGCTGCTGCGACACTTGCAGTAAGGTAAGGTAACTTTATTATGCATAGTTAATTAAAACCAGTGCAAACATTTTACAAAATCTTTCAAATCTCATAAGAAAATCGATTCAATAAGTCATCATTAAAAGAGCATACAATAAAAAAAAAACGATCTAATGACCAGGAACATTTCTTTTAAGGCAGGAGAGCATGTTCCTTGAGTTCTAATAAGCGTCTATATATTTTCTGTGTCAATGTACAGAATGTTTTTTGACAGTTTTTGCTCAAATATCGCAAGGAACTTTACATATCTGCAGTTCAATTTCGTGTTTGCAGGGTTCAGGCAAGCCAGCACCGCTTGCCTTCTAGTGCGAGATCCTATCTGCTTGAGCTGGTCCTTAAAGAGCTGTTGGCGGGCTGGCCGCAGCTATTGGCAGAGACAGGTCATGTGAAGTATGTCGCCCTTCTCTTTGTTGCAAAAAATGCAGGCGTCATGGCCATTGCTCCTGAGCCATGGTGGAAGATGCTCTCTAGTGGGCAAGACCCCTAGTCTGTATTTTAAGAACTTCAATTTTGTTGCCTTGGGGTAACCCTGGCTGAAGTATGGTTGTGGTGTCAGGGATTTATAAGAGTTTAAAATCATCCATGCATGGTTTCTTTTGGCAAAAGTCTCTTTGTCCTCTAATAGTGAAAGGGATTTGACGGTTTTCCAAACCAATTTTTTAAAGCATTATGCCCAAGTTGCATGTCCCAAATCGCTGTTAGGTTAGTGGCCCCCAAGGCTGCCTTCAGATAAGATCTTGCCTGAGATCCGTCCCTGCTTTGTACATCTTGCCATAACAGCAAGTTTAGAGTGTTGGTGGTAGCAGAACGGAGTTTGTGGCAGCAATGAATATAAGCACCCTGTCTTGCAAGAGTTTGTTTTTGTAATCCAAATTCCAACTTGACTTGGGCGGGCGATGTGTAGGACGGGAGCGAAAATATTGTTCTATAGGCTTTTGTCTGGATTATGTCCAGGTTCTTGGAGTCTCTCCCGCGTAATGCCTCGCTGCCGTAGCAGATGGAAGGTAGTAATTTAGCCTGGATGACTTTCAGATAGGGAGTCAGAATTGGTCCTGTCAGTTGGTTGGCTATACTTTTTAATGTGGCGGCAATGCAAGACCCCCTCCTTTTTACTTCCTGCTTTTGCTGTGAAAATGAACCGTCTCGGTCAAAAATGAGTCCCAGATATTTGTAGACGGAAGCAGGCTCTATTTTTTGACCACCCAATGTCCAAGACTTCTGAGGCTTTTTGTATATATTTATCGACATGGTGCGTGTTTTGCTCAAATTTATCTTTAGTTTGTTTTCCATGGCATACGTATGCATTTGAGTCAGTAGCTGTTGGAGGCCGATGTAGGTGTGGCTCAGTAGCACAACATCATCTGCGTACAGAAGGTTGCTCAGAGTTTTCCCTCCTAACCTCGGGGAGTGGGAGTTGCATGTGTTTAGTATGCCTGGCAGATCCGCCATATACAGGTTGAACAATATTGGGGCAAGCACGCACCCTTGCTTGAGGCCTTTGGTGGTACAGACTTTTGATGACAGATGTGTGCCGCCTCCTAACTTCACCTGCACCCAGGTATCCGAGTGAAGAAGCTTTAACATGCTTAGTGTTTGCTGCGGTATTCCCCATTTTTCCAGTTTCCCCCAGAGTCTGTCTCTCTCGATGTTATCAAACGCCGCACTAAAATCAAACACATGTGCAGCAGCAGTTTTTTTGTTTTGGCTGCATCAATCATTAGAGAGATAGCCAGAATATTTGTAGCTGTTCCAGTGTTTTTCCGGAAGCCAGTCTGGTTCAATGGTATAATCTGATTTAGATCCGCCCATGAGACAATCTCCTCCAAGATAGTTCCCGCAAAGTATTTTGCCTCATTGTCAATGAGGGCTACAAGACGGTAATTGTTTGGGTCCATTTTGTCGCCTTTTTTATATATGGGGACAATCGTCGACCCTCTCCAGGATTCTGGGATTTTATTTAGCAGTCTGACTTCCGAGAATAAGAGTTGCATAATAGTGGCCCATTCTATGATCTTTTCCTTAAAAAGAGCTGGTGGTATGCCGTTAGGTCCTGGAGCGCCTTCTTTCCTACCCTTGCGAATCTGTTTTTTTATTAGTATTATTTGCTGAGTGGCTGGTGCATCCATGATGTTTTCGGTAGACCTTGCTCCCTCATGATCGAGGGCTCCAACAAAGGCATTATAGAATCGGGCTCTGTATTGTTGGATACCTGAACTCCTGCCTGTTCTGGGTAGTTATTGAAGTGGCTGGAGAGATAGTTGATCCATGATTGTTCTATGATGTGAGAGCCTGGTTCGTTGTTTTGTGGGCGCAGAATCCTATTTACTGTTTGCCAAAAACGTGCGCTGTTACTGCTCTTGGTATCATGTAGTAATTTTGCCCATGTTTCGTTTTCGATTCATGAAGGGGGGTGGTGATGGACAGAGTATCTGAATTAAGCAGAACACTCCTACCCAGTCAAAGGATCCGGGCTTGATCCATCACCGTTTTTTAGCTCACTGCACCATCCCAGCCCAGAACCCGGCTACCTGCAAATTAGTCTGACCCTGGCCCAGTGCATCATGGGAACAAGGCAGACCAAACTACCAAGCCAATTCTTTACTGGAAAGGAAATAAGCTTCCGGGGACCGGTTTCTGGCATTACAGCCGTCTTCGGCCCGGCTTGCTTGAATCCTGATGGTGCAGTGAGTGTGGAAGGGTATGCTCAGACATGAGTCCCTTGCTCACTGCTTGGTAGTTTGGTCTGCCCTGTTCCCATGATGCACTGGGCCAGGGACAGACTAATTTGCATATAGCCAGGTTCTGAACTGGGATGGTGCAGTGAGCTAAAAAACGGTGATGGATCAAGCCCTGATCTGTTGACTGGGTAGGAGTGTTCTGATTAACTCAGATACTCTGTCCATCACCACCCCCTTTTTGAAATTATTTTGGCCACCATGAGTGTGGAAGGGTATGCTCAGACATGAGCCCCTTGCTCACTGCACCATCAGGATTCAAGCAAGCCGGGCCAAAGACGGCTGTAATGCCAGAAACCGGTCCCCGGAAGCTTGTTTCCTTTCCAGTGAAGAATTGGCTTGGTAGTTTGGTCTGCCCTGTTCCCATGATGCACTGGGCCAGGGACAGACTAATTTGCATATAGCCAGGTTCTGAATTGGATGGTGCAATGAGCTAAAAAACGATGATGGATCAAGCCCTGATCTGTTGACTGGGTAGGAGTGTTCTGATTAACTCAGATACTCTGTCCATCACCACCCCCTTTTTGAAATTATTTTGGCCACCATGAGTGTGGAAGGGTATGCTCAGACATGAGTCCCTTGCTCACTGCACCATCAGGATTCAAGCAAGCCGGGCCGAAGACGGCTGTAATGCCAGAAACCGGTCCCCGGAAGCTTGTTTCCTTTCCAGTGAAGAATTGGCTTGGTAGTTTGGTCTGCCCTCTTCCCATGATGCACTGGGCCAGGGACAGACTAATTTGCATATAGCCAGGTTCTGAACTGGGATGGTGCAGTGAGCTAAAAAACGGTGATGGATCAAGCCCTGATCTGTTGACTGGGTAGGAGTGTTCTGATTAACTCAGATACTCTGTCCATCACCACCCCCTTTTTGAAATCATGTTTCGTTTTCAGCATCTTTTTTTATGTTCCATTTTATGCGTTTGAACTCCGCTCTTAGTTTCCTCAGCTCCATCCGAAGATAAGAATTTTCAGGCATTGATCTTAATTTCCGTAAGGCCACGTTGATTAATCTTTTGTGTAGCCTTAGTTCTGCTCTAGGTCCTTTTTTAAAGTTTATCTTCATGCCCTCTTTGTGAAGATTGCTTTTTGGGACGGACTTGATTGCTAGTTCTTGTGGCAAAGATCCAGTGTATTGCTCCCAGTGTTGGATGTACCTGGCCGCATTTGGTTTTTGTGTGTTATATAATTGGAGGGCAGTTTCGGCCAGAGTTGTTAAATTGGTTGCCGTGCATTTGATCCTTTTTTGGTTAATAGAATGGATCGACCCTATCGTTCTATCTGGTTTGAATGCAGTGGGCGTCTTTGCTGATAGATGGCATTCCTGGGGACGATGATCGCTTTCGCCCTTGTCCTCCATTCTGAATCCCAGGATGTGGGGAAATAGGTCCAGACTGGCAAATGTATAATCCAGGATTGAGCTGGCTGTTTGTTAGTAGAATGTTTCTACTGGCGGAGAGTCAGTAAGAAATCTTCCATTTAGTGCCCGAAGGTTTTGGTGTTCTAGTTCTTTAAGTAAAGCGTTATTTGGATGCTTTTTCCTGCTTGGCGGGGAGCTTTGTGGTGGTATGGTATAGATTATGTTTAAAGCCAGAGCCTCTTCTTCTGTTGATTTGCCAAGCATGTTTTGATTGAAGTCCCCAGTCAAAAGGAGGAGTGGTTTTTCCATTTGAGAGACGTACTCCGCTAGTTGGGTGGAAATTGAGTCGGAGTCTTTGACTATGTGTTTAGGGTGGACGTATGCGTTAACCAGGCATATCTCTTCTTCTTTGTTGTTGAGCTGTAGTTTTATCTTTACTGATAAGGTTGTGGATGTGGAAGAGTCCATAAGGGCTGCCGATGAGATTGTTGTAGTAGATATGTATGTGGCCAAACCTCCTGACTGGTGATCAAATCTGTTGGTTCTGGTTGCTGCTGTTGAGAAGCAAGTGAAACCCGTAATATGATGTGTGGATGTTAGCCAGGTTTCTTGCAGCATTACTATGTCAAATAGAGAGATGTACTTTTGAAAATCCGGGTCATCCATTTTTGATGATAGGCCATTTATATTCCATGAGCAGATGCCTATAGATGGCACCCTGCCTGTGTGTCATCTCTTATTTGTTGATGGCATCAGGCCTCCGCGGGATGTATGAAGAGTTCAGATCCACATCCTTTAATCAATTAGTGATTCCTCGCTCCAGAACAGCTTCCTGGGGCGACCGCCGCTTTTTAGTAGCAGCTCCTAAGATTTGGAATACTCTGCCTCAACATATTAAAACCAGTCTCTCACTCCTGCAGTTTCGAAAAAGACTGAAAACCTGGCTGTTTAACCAGTGATACTGCTCATCACTCTGCATGAACTTCCTACCTCTGGGAAGGGACATCTCTGTAGTCTAGCGCCGAGACGCCTACGGGTATTCGTTCGCGCTTTATAAATGTTAGTAAATAAATAAATAAATAAGTGTACGAGACAGTGTTTCCCTTGTTAGTGCTTGGTTTTGGTGGAAGGCCCCCCTAGGGCTAACTTCTGTCCGTCCCAGAGGGCTATCTGCGTTTTTGTTTGGCTGGCTTCCTCTCATGAAGTTGGTCTGGTGAGAGTGCTGGTCTGGTGGGCTTTTGGCATTGCCCGACGCCCACTTGTTGGGTGTGCTGCTGCCACCCTCGACCTAGCTTCCGAATGCTGCCAGGGCGTATTCTCTCTTTTTTTGGGCGAGCTACCCAAGGCTCCTCTAAGAACGCTGAGGGTTTTTGTCTGTTTTGTCGCTGATTCAAGGCTTTTCCTCCTCTGAAGTGTTGATGGATAAGCTGGTTTTAATAGAGGAACTAGCTTGATGCCCCAGGACTTAAATTGCTCCACCTCTCTTGCAATTAAGTCTGCAACAGTACTAGAGGACCAGGTAGTCTTGGTTGCCTCCGGGGTGTTTGGATTTGTCGCAGGCAGAAATTCAACAGAAATGAAGTCATTCGAACTTATTCCCTCCAGACTGGGAATGTATTCCATTAGTTTAAGAAGATTGCCGCGATTTAGCGTGTCGTGCTGCCCTTGCGACGTGTATTCCGGAAGAAAGACGAGCATCTCTGTTGATTGTTTAATGCTTCCTTCCGCCTGGTATTTTCTAGTTGTTTGGTGTGCTTGAACTGATGAGCCCTGAGCTAAGGGGACTTCATGAGATGCCTGGGTAGTGTCTTCGCCTGGCAGATTGGCATTGTGGGTTATTGCTTTAAAAAGGAGTGTTTGCTTTGAGATTGTTTGTATTTCAGAAGTTCCGTTTGCTTCGGGATGCTCAGTTTGACTTGGATCTGGGCGAGTGGTCTTAACTAGTGTATCTCTTGGTTGAACTTCATGGGTTTGGCTTAGCGTTGAGCCAGTCATTCCGTTCCTGTTCCCCATCTCGGAAGTTGGCCTAAGTGAATAGTTACTTGCTGTTATTGGTAGTATGTCTTGGTTGGAAGTTGCTTCAAGTGTTTGCCTCTCCATTTGAGGCGGAGGATCCTTATTATGCGGTGTTAGAGCTCCTGTTTGGCCGTCGAGGTCCCTCGCTGTCTTGTTCTTGTCACAGTTTGGCTGGGTGAGTTGTTTCATCTTTGTTACCACAACTCTATGTACGTCTGTTTGTTCCAGTTGATCTTTTGGCGGAAGTCCTTGATTCAACGGGTTATAGATTGTTTTATGCAGCAGCTGCTGACTTAAACTGAAGGGCGTGCGGTCTTCGTCCTCTGTGGAGTGAACATTGTTGAGAGGAGGTTTGTCCTTTGATGCAAAGAAGATCAGAAAGTATTTAGTAGTAGATGTTTCAATTTCCATTTTTTGGTTCCGCCCTTTCCTTTTTTCTTGCCGCCGTTGTTTGGCGTTGAGTTTCTTTGGGCGTTCCTGTCCCGTCTGAATTGTTTCTTCGTGTGCGGGGTGTGATTGACAGTTAACTCTGTTTTGATTCCGGGTGTCTCCTCGTTTCTGAGTGCTTCTTCTTCCGGTTTTGTAAAGCCATTTTCTGCAGTTGCATTTCCTCTGTGTAGATTCCTTAAGTCTCCTATTAGGTCATTTAGCATGGACGGCAATGTGGCTACTTTATCTAGTGCCTGGCTGCAATTGCAACTTGGGTAGGTGTTTGTTTGTGCTATCACTATTAAGTTGTTTAAGTTGCCTAACTTGTCGTCGATGCCAGCTGTAAAAACTGCCAGTGTGTTAAGAAGAGTGAGTTGGAGCTCCATTTTATCGGATTGGTATTGTAGTGCATCTACTGCTAGTTGAATTGTGTTTAGCAGTGAATTCCACGTTGCGGTATTTTGTTCTTTCCCCCTCTCATTCCTCTTTGGATATGTTAGCAAGCTTGTTTGTATTTTTGGCTGCCAAGGGTGAATCAAGGGTTTGGGGCTCTTTGTGATCTGGTGTATAGGTTGCTACTTGCAGTAGTGGAGTATGGCTGTGAAGTCCCGCCCACTCTCTTCCCATATTTTAAATTGGCTTGTATCATTGTCCTTCGTAAACGCTGGCTTCTGGGTCATTAGTAGGCTTGTTAGTTCCTCCTTGGCACCCCCATGTCTGCTTTTGTTACCACCCTTAACAACTGGACCTATTACTGGTGGCGTTACATGGTCTGCTCTATAAGTTGGTGAGCACTATTTTCTTTAATGCTCTTTTCCCTATTCCACCCACGACATCGCAGCACACCGCACGCTTTGACTACTGTATTTATTTAAATTACTACGCAGTCCGCTTTATCTATAGCGTCCGCGCTTATTCAATGATTTAATTGACGGAGTGGTCCGCTTTCAGTTTAGCGGAAATGCTTATTTAATTATTTATTTTATTAATTAATAGCGCAGGTTGATTTCACTTCCGTGGCCGCGCTGCAGAACATTTCTATATTGAGTTTTTTTGTTTTTGCTTTGTGTGAAAGTGCACCATATGCGATTTCACTTTAATATTGTCCGTGTCCCTTTGTTTAGACTCTGCCCCACTGTAACCTGAATATGGCAAGCAGTGGCTAAAGAAAGGTGCGCGGCCAACATTAAAGTGCTCTTGCATTTGCGAGAGTTTGAGCTATTGGCCTTAAAATAGAACAATGCTGTTTATGTATGTGTTGGGTTTAAAACCAATAAATAAAAGGCATTGTTATTTACAATGCCAATGGCTTAAACGCTCGCCGAAGCTAGACCTAGTCCATTGAAAATGCTTGTTCTATTTAGATCTGGGATTGGACAGTGCAGGTGTCAAAATGACCTATAGTTAACAATATACATAGAATGGACTTTAGGTCTGCCTCTTTTATTAATTGGCTTTCTTCAAACAACTCTTTGCTCAGCCCAGTTAACTGTTTATCTGTTACCTAACAGCAATGGCTGTTTGGGTGTACTCTTGATACTTCAATCGAGTGATTGCTTTGACCTGCATAAGGGGCTACTTTACAACTATAGCCCTCTCTTGTTGACTTGAATGTGTTTATGATGCATGCATTTGCACATACAACCAGACCTGTTCACTTTGCTAGTGCTCCTTTCTGTTGTTGTTAGGAACGGTCAGTCTCTTTGACTCTTATTCCTTTCCTCTTCCTTTGTCCTTCCGAACCCTAGGGAGATGGTGGAATGCTTCAACAAGATTGCCCAAGATTCTGACTGCCACGCAGTCGTGCTGTCCGGAGCTGGCAAAGTCTTCACTGCAGGTAACCAGAATGGCAATTTATACGTAGTGCCGCTTATTGCATATTAGCTATTTCAGAATTCTATACATAGCCAGTCCTACAGTTACTGGTTTAATTAGTATTAGATGTGCCGAAGGATTAATTGACTAGCCAATAATGTTCAGTTCAGACCTATGCCCCTTATGTTACATACTCTTTGAGTTCGTACCGCAGCTATCTTATTCGCGTCTGTCTGTGATTTGAGAATTTTAATATTTTGTTTCAACCTTGCGTGTCACGGTCCTCGTCATGTCTTCGCCAGGCTGGCCTGGTCTTCTCAAAATAGAATGTACAATTGTAGGTACACTTGCACTCGGTACTTTCCCAGCACATTTACTCTCCAGAACTGCTACCTCCATGCATTGTGACACTACAGCCACATTTTAGTGTAGGAAAACAAGGGTACCCCAATAAGTGAACCTGGGGTTATGATATGTTTTAGGTAAACAATGGTTCAGGGTGGGCCTTACTAGGTCCTGGATAGTAGCCCCGGGGGCGGGTGGTGTGAGAACAGTTTAGGCTGGACAATTTAATCAGAAAAAGGGGGGGGAGCGAGAGTGTGTAGGGAGACAAATGCAGTTTATTTGCAAACGATAAACAGAATTTTCCAAATATTATCAGGTGCTCACATAAGTAACAAGGTGTGTGTTGTGACATTAATTACAACAGAAAAAGGAATCCCAAGTAAGTATGTAGAATAAGTAGTGGTTCATGTTGTGGGGGGCTCGACGGCGTTCCGATCTTTTACTGAGTAAAGATCATCTTCAGGACAAGGAGGTGAGCAATCTGAAACTGAATTGAGGTAAGTAGAATTAATTATATGGTCCCTACAGTAGAAACAGAACATTTGTGAGAATGCTCCCAATGGTTTTACAAATCAGTTGACCAATCTAATTATGTCAATATCACACATTATTTTACAAATCAGTTGACTAATCTAATTATGTCAATATCACTCATGATTCTGGATCTCCAGTCAGGTAAGTTTCATGGCCAGTAACACTAATACGGACAAACTGACCTGGACATGGGCTCCGGTGGAAAAGATGTTATGATCTAATATCAATTGGCATATTCTTAATGAACAGGAATGCTAATATCCACTGAGATGGACAGTGGGATCTTTTCTGATGGATACTTCTAACGGCAGAATTCTCACCTTGTAAATGCCTCCTGGTGCCAGACTGGATCTGAGCATTTTTCTCAGCAATGTCCTTATGTGTTGGTAGTGGCATTGTGCGACTGCGTTAGATCCAATCTTCCATGGTCACAATCTGCACGTCAATGGCCTTTCTTTCTCTGCCATCTGATGCGGATCTAAACCTTGCTACCTTTATTTCAGCCACCTGACAGAAGACTTTAAAACATTTTTTATGGACATGTTTCTCCGCAAAACAACAGTTTTTATACCCTGCAAAGATTACCACAAACTGAACTCTATATTCAGATGGATAGTATGTTTACTTATTCTTAGTATCACAAAAAAACTAACAATATTGTAGCTTGTTGTACAATTCAAATTATTCTACAGTGTCTTCAGATAGGTTGATGATGCTTCCTAGATGGTTTCAGCTGACAATGTTTCGTCCCAGCTTGGAATTTTTTCAAGGCAGATCAAATGATGCATGAAAAAGGTAAAACATTAATAAAAACAATTATTTAATTCAATTGATTAAAATAGGTTAAAGGTTTGGGGGCGTGGCTTGAGCGCGCGGCAAGATGGCCGCTCACTAGAGAGGCTCTGCTCGGCTGAGCCTTAAATCCACCAAATATTCTCCTTTCACACAACATTGGTATGCTAAAAAATGAACGCGCCTTACCTCTTGAGTGTCCTGCCCGGTTTGGAGCGGCTTTTGCAGGTTGGAAACGTTGATGCGCCTGCTGGCGAGGGGAGCCTGATCCTGTGGCCTTTACACAAAATGGCGGCTCCTGTGCGACCCTGAGGTCTGCAGGCCGCTGCTGTGATGGGGCTCTCTGTGTCTGCAGAGGACATCGTTGCTACCTGTGGAGCTGGCCCTGATCGCCGCGCACACTTGGCGCTCACCGGTGGCCTGCCCCTCGGGCTACCGTTCTGAGCAGTGGATTGTAACCTTGCCGCCGGAGGACCTAGTGGTGCGGTACCCCTGCTGCCTCGGGCCCGTGAAGCCTGCCTGGTCAGCCCGGATCTGCTTGGAGGAGCTGCGCAGCACCCTGGGTGCTCGGCGCCGGCTGCTGTGAGTGGGGAGCGGCCTAACCTCTGGCTGGTGTCTGTGGAGGCGGCGCCATTGGGCCACGGCCTGCGAGCTGTGGTTGGGCGTGGGATCGAGTGGGAGTGTGGCAGACTGCGCTGGATGGTGGCCTAACGACGGGGCGGTATGAGGTGATACCTGGCTGGCAGTGATCGTTTGAGGCACTCGTGGTATATTGTATGGGGATAGCTGCTGAAGTCCGGGGTATAGTGCGGCTGCTGTTATGCTGAGGCGCAACGAGTAATGGGTAGATGCTGCAGTAACTTTGTGCCCTTGTAGTGGGTGGAGGCCTCCCTCTGCTTAATAGAATTGGCTTGGACTTACTTTTGGAAGGCTGTGCCCCTTTATGCTTCTCAACCCCTGTTGTACCTGTGCAGTATTGGCATTTTTTGGGCGGTGAACTGCTTCTTGTTGGGGGGGACCTCTGCGTCTCGCGCCATCGTGCCCTGGCGTGACTGTGGTGGGTCGCACCTCGTATAGCTGTGACTCAAAAGGCTTGCTTGCTATGACCAGAGACTCCCTGGGCCCTTTGTTGGTGAGAACCATCACAGCTGTGCAAATTGGGCCTGTGGTGTCGTGTCGCACTTTGCCGTGAGGACGACTGATAAAACTCAACCTTGACTCACCTTTGAAGCGCGCAAATACTCCAAGACTTCGCAGAGGGCGGCCTCGGATTCAGAGGCTGATGCCCCGGCTGCTGGGACGCCCACTCTCGAGACAACGCTGCAGGCCATGCAGCGCAGCTTGCAGTCCATAGGGGAAACCATGGCTGCTGTGAACCATCGCTTGGATCATATGTCAACGCAAACTTGAGAAACACAATGTTTGTATGGGAGAAGTAGAACAGCGTGTGTCTGCAACAGAGGATGGACTTAGTGAGGTTGCCGGGAAGACGCTGAACATGGAGAAGGTTCTATCTTTAATTCAGGCCAAGAATGAGGATTTGGAAGCCTGTTACCGGCGTAATAATATTTGCATAACAGGTCTCCCTGAATCCACGAATGTTGGCAAGATAGAGCTGTTCGTTTAGAACTTGATCAGGGAAATCTGTGGTGCCGAACAGCTGTCCCCCATGTTCATTGTCGAACGGGATCATAGAACCCTAGCGGCGCGGCCTGTTCCAGGCGCTCCACCTTGCCCAATTATAGTGCGACTGTTAAATTACAGGGATCGAGATGTGATTCTACGTATGGCACTTGACAAGGGGAACATTGTGCACCAGGGCAGCTCCCTTTCAATCTTTCCCGATTTTACAGTCGCGGTGCAGGCCGCAAGGAGGGAGTTTGGTGCCGTAAAAAAGTTCCCACATTCCGTAGGGGTCCCCTACGCTATGTTATACCCCGCTCACTTGCGCATTGGTCCTGAGGGCGACTCCAAAATCTTCACCAATCCCAAGGCTGCCCTTGAACACGCTAAACATTTGAAACGGACACAACAAGAGTCTCTGGTGCCTTCGGACATTAAGGAACAATAGGGGCCTAGCAACCTGTCCTTCATGTTATTGCTTTGTTGTCTGTCTTTGTATATTGCAGAAATGTTGTTTCTAACCATTCCTTCTCTACGCAGGTTGCTACATTTGGGACTTACTGCCTATATATGACTCTCTCTGACCAGGAGCTGGGGGAAACGCTGCTATTGTGTGATACGCGTAGATACCTGCAATGCTCAGCAACTTCTTACTATTTAGGAGGCTAGAAGCGCTCCGACGCCCCCTCATGGGAGTTTCCCATCCGTGCTTGTTTACATTATCTTGGTGGGTGGGTTGGGTAGGACTGGATTGGGACTGTTACTCTTGTTGGGGTCTGATTTACCAAATGTGGGATGTCTTTGGCAAGTTGGGGAGGCCGAGGTGGGTGGGGGGACGGGGGGATTGGGTGGACGGGGATCAGCTGGCACTATCTGAGTGGTATATGTTTGACTTCTGGCGCAATGTTCTGATTACTGTTCTTAGCACATATACGCATCTGAGGTCTATCAAGACTCATCAGTGGTACTTTTAGATTCCTATCTCGGAATGTACGTGCCCTTAACATTCCCAAGAAAATACGCACTGTGATAGCGAGCCTTGACAGGCTAAATATTCAAGTGGCCATGCTTCAGGAGACCCATCTCACCAATCTCTCTGAACGGACTGTAGGATGCGGTGGGCTGGGGTGCAGATTGTTTAGTCTTATTCCTCGTATTCCCGGGGAGTGATGATCCTGGTCAAGGAGGGGGTCCCATTTCAGGTTCACAGCACAGAGACGGATGATCAAGACCAGCTGGCTATTGTGTTTGGAACGCTTGGGGGTACGAATGTGCTGTTAGTGAATGTTTATGGTCCGAATGTGGACGATCATCCCTTCGCGGATGTGTGGCGTTGTATCTCTGCTTTTGCAGCTGCTGAGATTCTTTGGGGGGTAGATTTTAATACATGCTTGGATGTTAACGTGGACAGGGTGGGAGCGGGGGTAGTGCGACATAGGCTAACCACTGATGCAGTCCTGGGGATACTAGATGCCGGGAATTTGCATGACATTTGGCGTATGAGGCACCCTTGGGTCAGAGAGAGCACTTTTATCTCTACGGTACATGGTACGTGGTCCAGGGTGGACTATTGGTTTCTGTCGGAGGCTGCTTTTACCTGGGTAGTGAATGTTCAACACCTGGCCTAAACTCTTTCAGATCATTCTCCAGTTCTTCTTGAGCTCCGGGTTCCTGGTTGTGGACGCCCCTCGTTTTCGTGGCGTCTGCAGCCATCATCCCTGACTGATCCAGTTTTCGAGCATACAGTTGGGGAGGCTATTCATAATTTCTTAAGGATAAATGAGGGGACGGTTGACAATCAAGGGGTTCTTTGGGAAGCATTCAAAGTTACAAAGTTACAATTCGGGGGGGAGGGGTCTGTATTGGCACACCGGCAGGGGTCCTTCGGGATCTGCCCCGAGGATACACAAGCTGGCTGGGGAAATAGCTGCTCTGGAACAGGCCTATGCTCCTTTCCGGCCCCTGAGACGCTGTCTGCAATACGTGATCTTGTAACTGAACATAAAGAGAGAGTGGATCAAGAAATGGTGCACAGATCCTGATGGTGCACTGCCATTATTATGGGGAGGGGGAAGCTCTAGTCGCTCGCTGGCGCAGAAGTTAGCTACCCCGCGCAGCCATGCCTATATTACCGTACTGCTGGACGGGGAGGGAGGGGCTCATTTTGGCAATACTGAGGTTAGCAAAGTGGTGCTGGACTTTTATTCGGATCTATATGGGGAACAAAAGCGACCAGTTGCGGAGGATATACATGCCTACTTAGAAGATGTGGCGCTGGGTTGGCTGCCTCCACATTATAAGGAATACCTCATGCAGCCGTTTGACGTTGAGGACGTTAAGCAGGCCATTATGTCTCTCCTGACTTGCAAAGCAGCAGGGCTAGATGGTCCTCGCGCCACGCCTACTAGAAGTATTTGCTGAGGCGTATGATTCCGGAACTTTGCCTTCCTCACTTAAAGAGGCCCTATTAGTAATGCTTTTGAAACCTGATAAGAAGGCGAATGTCTGTGACTCCTACGGGCCCCTCTCATAAACATCAATGCCAAAATATTGGCTAAAATGATTGCAACCAGGCTCCAGCCCTTAATTCCCAAACTGTCCTTCCAGACCAGTCTGGATTTGTGCCCTCAAGATCCACAATGCATAACCCCCGTACAGTGTTTTCTACTCTACATTATTTTGAGCAGGATTTCCTGGCTGTGGCTGTACTCCTGGATGCGGCCAAGGCCTTTGATTCCATTCAGTGGGTATTAATGTTCACTGTCCTGCTGTCAATGGGCCTACCACCGTTTTTTTTTTTTTAAATGATTCACCTCTTGTACACTACACCAGTTGCATGTATTCGAGTGAATGGATGGGTCTCTGCTCCCTTTTCTATTAAAAGGGGCATGCAGTAGGACAGCCATGTTATTTGCGTTGATATTGGTGCTGACGACATGCTGCTCTATGTCCGCGAACCCGCCACATCTTTATTGGAGCTATTATGAGAGTATGTCAAATTTGAGAGACATTCAGGTTTGGGCATCAACTGGGCTAAGTCCCCCGTGTTTCCGCTAACTGCAGGTACTAAAGAGATTGACTTAGACTATCCTTTGCAGTGGTCGGTTGACCCAGTGAAATATCTTGGCATATGGCTCCATAGGGACCCTGAGGTGGTGATTACGGCTAATTACGTCAGGGTCGTTGACACGATCACAGACTAAGTTGCACGCTGGGCTAAGCTTCCCCTTTCACTTGCGGATCGCATTGCGGTCATAAAAACTTATTTTTTGCCTAAACTCCTTTATTCATTTGTTAATATTCCAATCCATCTGAACAAAGCGCTGTTCACTGCATTGCATTAGACTCTTAACATTTGTTTGGGAAGGTGGGAAGCCCAGTTGCAGCTGGAATGTACTGACTTTGCCATTTGAATGTGGTGGCTTTGAGGCCCCTGACATGCGCTTGTTTTACTTATGCGCCCAGGCGCAATTTGCGCACATTTGGTATTTCCCACAGAGGTTTCAGCCCCATATTGCGATAGAGACAGACTCCGTACTACCGATGCCGCTGATCTCGGTGGCGCTGAAGGGCGGTGGAGGAGGCCCGCGCAGTGAAATTAGTCCTGTTCACTGCACGGCCTGGGTGTGGAAAACTATTGCTAGCAGTGCTCAGTTGAATTATTTGCATGCGCCAAAACTGCTACTTGCTGCGCACCCTGGGATCTCTGCAGCTCGAGAACCGGCAGCCTTGAAGACATTGAGCACAGATGGGATTACTCGTATTGGCGACTTCAATAAACAGGGTTGATTCCGTACTCTGTTATACCTCCAGGCGGGTCAAGAAGCTGGACTGATGCTTGGGTTTACCTATGTGCATGTGCGGCAGGCAATTCGGGACATTTACCCTGCATTTCCGGAAGAACCGCGAACACTACTGGCCTTACAGGTGGTGCTGGGGGGTGAGGACCGAAGCGGTCTGATCACCAAATTGTGCAATGCATGGCTTCCGGAGCAAGACATAAGTGCATCTCCCTCTTACAGTGAGTGGAATACTATTTTTGGCTCTACGCTGACGTTGGAGGGCTGGAAGTTTTGCTGCGTCTAAACTGGGCGTCTTACGGCAAATTGCAACCTCCACATCATCCATTTTAAATACTTGCACCATCAAAGATAGTTAACTTAATTACCTATATCCACACGTTTATATTTGAATGGTAGATAAATGTACAGAGATATAGCTTCTTATATGCTTAAAGAATCACGAAGATCTCTAAAAGAAACAGATGGATGACATTAAGAGTAATCAAAGCGACCTCTAACATAACCATAAAGGTAATGGGCGTTCTGAACCCAGATGTGATAGAAAAAAAGGGCAATTGACCTCAAGCTTACATATTAAGATGAAATGGAACATCTAACCCAAGTGATACGCATGTATCGTTGCTTCCCAGTTCGGCGTAAATATGTATGTTCTATTACTTTCGCTACGTGACGCAACTGAACTCCATTCAAAGGTAAAGGTTGCCAATTCTGAAACCAAACAAACATGTACAATAAAAGTTAATCTTATTCATCCAGTGTACTTAACAGAGACTAGATTAATAATGAGTCCGTCCTTAAGGGTTCCTATGACATATTGCAAGATTCAATGTCTAAAATCTCAGTAACCGCGCTTGAGATCAAACCACTCTATATAAACTAAATGATATATAAAAGCTGATACCTGATAGAGACATCTAGCCGCAGATTCCCTAACTTAGAATATCCCCAGACGTGAGACTGGATCCGGATTTTTTTTGCAGCAGCACCTCTCGCGCCGCGGGACGGCGCCACACGACCCCTCCCTGACGTTGTCCTTGTACTTGACATCAGCGAGGTCATATAAGTCCCTCCAGGCACGCTTACGTCAGTTTCCTTCTTTTCCGCATGCAACGCGGATCCGGAGTGAGCTCCTCTGGCCTGTATTCAGGCCACTTTTTCAACGCTTCGCATCGGGAGCAGTGTGCCATGCCTTCGGGCTTCAAATCTTGTAATTCTTGTTCGCGGCAAATGTCCGCGACAGACCCGCATCGTATTTGTATGTGGGGTCTGGGCGAGCACCATGACTCCACGGAATGTGAAGCCTGCCAACATCTGAAACCGAAGTCTCGGCGGTAGCGCCGTATGAAGCTTCTCTCGGCACGGCTGTCCCGGTCTGAGTCGTCTCTCCCCCCGGCCTTGTCGTCGACTGCGGGTCCCTCTACTGTCCAGTTCCACCGTTGATCGCCCTCTGGGGTCCGGGGTTGTTTTTATTTATAATGTTTTATATAGCGCAAACTTGACCCAAGAGGGTATTCGAGCGCTTTACATTTAGGGTCATTGCGTTTAAAGTTACATCAGTTACAAGAGCAAAGTAAGGTACAGTACACATAAACATTGTTGCAACAATTCGTAGGAGGGAGGGGAGGAAGGAATAATAGCGGGGAGACGAGGAGGAACTGTGCCCAATGTCCGGCTGGGTAGGTAACGGTCAAGGGGGAAACCAGGGCCAATCTCCTTATTAGCTGTCTAGAAGCTCCACCGGGCATCAGCCTTATAGCTCAGGTCTCAGCGTTCAGGAAAACTAGTTTTGAGTTTATTTGATTTGAGAAGTTTATATAGTGCTGTCTAGACCCGGAGGAAGGTGTCCTGGCAGGGAGACAAGTAAGAACTGTGACTAATGTCCGGCTGGGTAGGTGACGGTCGTGGGGTAAACCAGGGCCAATCTCCTCATTCGCTGTTTTGCAACTCCACCGAGCATCAGCCATGTTGCTCAGGTCTCAGCGTTTGGGGGAAAAACGTTTTGAATAGATACATAGGCTACAGTAACAGAGTAAGGTAGTGGAAGAGCATGCCCCCAAAAAGGTCATGTAGAGCACCAGTCAATCTGAAATTAAGGAAAGCACTGCAAAGTCAGCAAGCTGCCACATGAACTGGGTACTGCAGCACTGTTCAATCTTTAAAATCTTCAGCACCCCATCTCTGGGAGTGAAATGTGATCCATAAAATAAGTGGTGCCACGATGAAAGGTTGCATATCCTTAGTATGACTAGCACCAACAGAAGGTTTAATACTGCGTGTCTCTCAAAGGGGAGGAATAGCAACATCTGTGCAAAAAAGGTGAATTAAGCTCTTCTTGCTTCATCTTCTTTTAAATCAGTTTCTACTTGGAGAATGGAAGGACTAATAAAACTAACATTTTCATCAATCCAGGGATTAAAACAAAGATTGTAATGGGAAAACAAAAAGTGCTACTACCTAAATTTGCACTGAAACTTTTGTTAACCACACTCGGGGAACATGGAGAAAAGAATAAACTATTGAAGCGCTTGTGCTGTAATAGAATAAAGGAGTGTAAACAAAACGACTCACCATATATGTTTAATATTATGCATACTGCCAAAACACTTTCTAGGTCTTGGGCCTTGGTGCTTGCTAAATGTGACATGTTGGTGGGAGGCAAAAGACCATAATGCATTTGCAAGGTACTTTCCAGTTTCTGCATCCTCCAAGCCTGGTCAAGTGCAAGTAAAGATGCTATGATGTAACTGAGGAAATGTTACCCCTTTGCCTCCTTTCCTCTCGCTTCAAGGACTCATGTTCTTGAGGAATACACATAGGAAGGACTGAGGAAACTCACAGGTGTGGATATGCCTTGGTTCTTCCATTTCCAGATAGCAGTGCAGAGACATTGGCCACACGATGGATCACAATAGGAAACCTATGCAGAAGGTTGCAGCACCACAGTGAACTGGGTTCCTCTGAGAATTATCAGTATCCCCTAGGTCTTACTCTCCACTGCGGCAGTATGTTTGCATTTTCTGACTAACATGGTGCTGCCTCTAATGAAAAGAGCCAATCAAATGTGTTGAGAAAACTTTGTTGAATACAGGACCAGAGCGTAGCCCTTATTGTTCTTCACCTGAAAGCAAGTAGTAAAATCACCCACATAGGGTTGTCATTTTAGTGCTCTACTGCTGGTTGTTTACCACTAGAAGTGGCCATCTTCAAGGCTGCTTCAGACCAATCTTCATAGCTGAACGAAGGTTTAGGATATATTCATTTGAAAGTTTTACTAAACCTCTTTGGCCAATTCAGAGTACAGTTAAAAAAAACAAAAAGTTACTATCCACCAGTGCTCTATTCCTCAGTCGACATGCCTGAGCTTCTGATGTTCTTTTCGAAGCCACCTTGAACAGATCTTTTTTCTGAAATTCATGAAGCCAAGATTTACCCACAGGCTTAGAGTTAGGTGCATTCCAAAATCTGAGCCCTGTAAACTCACTGTTTAATCAAATATGCACGTGCCAAGCACAATTTCGAAAATGGTAAATAGTTGGTGTTAGACCCGGTGCCATTGGCGTGAGTCTCCCTTCCATTTTTTACTGATTGCCTCCTCTGTTTTTGATATGTTTTGCTGGTTATATGCTTTGGGCACTGTGCCACTGCTATTCAGTGCCATAGTGCAAGTGCTTCCTATGTTAAATTGATTTATTAATTAGTGACTCCATGATTGGGTCATTTGATTTACTTATCAGACCCTTGTACAGTGCACCTTGTGTGACCAGGACTTGTAAATCAAATGCTGCTGGTGTGCTTGCAGCACTGGTTGTGCCACCCACAGAAGCAACTTTTAAAGTGTGTCTCAGGCCTGCCATTGCAAAGCCTATGTACAGTCTAGTACTGCCATGCTGACTTGACAAGTGCACCCACTTGCCAGTCCCTAAACCTTCCCTTCTCTTCATATCAGACACCCCTAAAGTAGGCCCAAGGGCAGGGTGCATTGTAAGTATATGGTAGGACAAGCCCTGGTGTGTGTGGCATGTCCTAATAGTGAATTACAGTCATTTTTGTATTTCACTATTGCAAGGCTACCTGCTCCCCATAGGCCAGAATGGGAAGTTTGATTATTAAATCTGTTAATCCTAACTGACTCAGGTAACATGGTAGAAATTCGAATTTAGTATTCCTGAACTCCAAATGATCAAATATATGTTTTAGTAAAGTTGGTTTTAACATTCTGTGTTTGAAAATACCACTTTTAGAAAGTAGGTATTTTCTTGCCTAACTATCCAAGCCTGCCTCTGCTAGGTTGTGTATTCTTTTTCTGGAGTTTGAGTGACAGGGGCTGGGGGATTCCAGGAGAGAGGATGAGTCAGACTTTAGACCACTTCTGGGAACAAGACAACCCTTTTTCCAAGGGGGAAGAACCAAGGAAGCTGCAGGAGTTTAGACTGCCCCTCTGCCAGTGTGCTGTTTGCTGGGTTGGCCTGCAGTGGTTTCGGATTGTCGCATCGCGGCGCCATCTTGCGCATCGCAACCAGGCCACATGCCGATAATGTTTGCATCATCTCCGCTCCGGTGTTCTCCACTTGGTAAGTCGAGGCGCTTGTGGCCTAGGTCATCGACCTCACCTTCTTCTGTGGTCAGGGGCTCTGGTTCCTGTAACTTTCCAGACGTGCGCCCCCCCCCCTCTATCCACCCTTTCCGGGTGTGGGGGCTACTCGGGCCCAAATGGAGGCCTATGCTACGGCCTTGCAGGCCTTCCTTGGGTCCTCTCCCGTTCCTGAGGCATCCGCGGGGCTTCTGCTTCTTGTGGGGTCCCCGACGGACTTGCCAGAGGGTTCGCCCCTGGCACCAATTGAGCCCTTGCCTCACAGGAACGTTGGAGATGTGGTGTTGTTAGGGCGCGGGCCTGCTGGGTCCCCCTCTACTCTCCACGTGGAGTCGTTAGAGCACGGCCCACCTGGGTCCCCCTTTTTAACCCATGGCGCTTCTGCCGCACTGCATAGCCCCGGGTGGGTCTCTGTGGCGCCGCAGGTGGTTGCCCGTGCTCATAGCCCTGACTTGAACACACCCCAGTCTTCCGGGCAGGCAGCCGCCTGTCCGGAGCCGGGGTCGGCGCCGTCCCGGCACCAGAGGCTTGCCTCCTCGGCTCTGCCTCCGCTCCTTTCCCTGGAATTAGGGCCTGCTCTAGATGAGGCGGAGCCGCCGCCGAAAGATTGCCACCCCGGCCGGCGACCTCTACTTCTTCAGAGGGGGAGCTTGTCATTGTTTCGGCGCCAACTCGACGCCGGAGGCTGCCGAGTCGGCGTCTGACGAGGCACAATCGGCGCCGACAAGTGGTGCTTCAATGCTGGGGCAGGAACGCCTTTGCATTCACTAGTGCAGCCCTTCGGTCCTTAAACACTGTGTGTGTTGTGGCTCGGGCTACCTCTGCCCTGTGGGACTCTGCAGAGTCTTTGCTTACTGCCACTTCCGAAGGTGCTCGAGCTGACCTCCTTCACTCCATTCGAGATGGCCGCGACCTGGCCGACTTCACAATCCGTTCAGCCTTAGATACTGTGGATTCTTTGGGCTGAGCTATGGCGAATTCTGTTGCCTTGAGGCGTCACGCTTGTTTGCGAGATAGCGTCTTCCCTGAAAATATCTGGGAAGGTCTGGTTGATTTACCCTTTGATGGGTTTTGCTCTTTGATGCTCACGCCGAGTCGGTGGTTCACCGGCTGCTGGCGGGCTTTCGTCCTCCCACTTAGGTCCTTTTAGGCTTGTCTTCTGTGGTACTTTTTCTTTTTGCATCCTTTAGATGCGCTCTGTGTTTAACATGGGCAGTAAGCTTTTAGATGCGCTCTGTGTTTAACATAAGCAGTGAGCTTTACGTCTTCTTTTTTATGTGGCCATAGGTGATTACCCTTTTATTAGCATCTCTGGATGCGTTTTGCTTTCAGTTGCCTGTTGGCCTTCTGTCCACAGATTGTTGTGTCCTCTGCTTGTGGTTTTCAGCCGGTGGCTCAGCTCGGTAATGTCATTACGGCCCGAACTCAGTTCATGGGTGCCGTTCGTTGCTGCATTCTATGACCTGGCTTATTGCCCTAAGAGGTGTCCCCCGTACTCCGGGGTATACATACTCCATGTGGGGTAGTTGTACGCTATTATATAGGCTTGCTATTTCACCTGGCCTGGAGATAATGTGGGCTCCATGTGCCAATTGTAGGTCCGTTGTACGGTGTTCCATATTTTTCCTTGGTACTATCTGCTTTCGCGATGGTTATCCACCTCTTTTGGAGGTTTCATGGTCTCCTCTTCGTAAATGCCCCCTATCTGCTCTTAATGTGCTAGGTATGGTCCTGCGTATAGATTATGTCTACATACTGGTTGCCTTGGTTTCTTCTTCTTACGTCGCCACCTCTTGTCCTGGTTGCAAAGTTTGGACCAATATCTCCATGTGTGGGGGAACCTTTCTAGCTGGTTGCAGGTTGCCATAGGTCCTCCTTGCTTCCACTTTCTAGAGTGATTTTTCCAATTGTCATATGCTCCCTTTTTGGTGTTCGACACTGTCCGTGTCTTTTGGAAGTGTTGGTCTTGGGTTCTGAGACTCTTTCTGCCATTCGTTGACTTGGTGTTTTTGGCCTCTTCCTTCGGATAGGCCTACTCCTTGTTAAAGCTTTACCTGTGTGACAGTTCTTCTGATGGCAGTGTTCATAATTACTGTCTGCGAGTCTATATTGTGGTTGGTCCTCCCTTTGGCTTCATGCTGCCCGGTCAGGCGCTCTTCTCTTCTTGTGTAAGCCACTTTAAGGTCTCTGTTGCCGTTGCCGGTGGCATATTCTACCTGCTTCAGCAGGTTAGGGATTGATGCTATTGCCCCTCTTTACCCTTTTAGGGTTAGGTGTGCGTTGGCGTGCTTCTTGTCCTGCTGGCTATTTCCAATGCATTGCTCAGGGCCTGCCTTGCCTTTGGGCCTTGCTACCGGCACTTTCGGCTTCCTTTTATAACCTAATCTGTTACGCGCTGGTGCATTTCTTCAGGTTCATTCCAAGCTTGGGTTAATGCACTTTTCGCGCGCCATTTAGTGGAGAGTGATTCTTCTTCTCTCTCTCTCTCCTGAGGATCATACCATTCTACCTTCTTTTTTATACTGGTATGGTGTGGCGCCTTTCTGGCATGTTGTCGGATATCTTCTATCCTGTGACTTCTGCTCTTCGAGCTGCTGGGGTTGCTGTCGGACTCTTCTGCCACAGTCTCTTTCTTTTTATCTATCACCCTGTTGCAGAATCACATGCCTGGCACTTTCTGTTGTCCTGTCGCAGTCCCGCCCCCCTTTTGGAGTATGACTGTGGTATCTATTCTAAGTTAAGGAATCTGCGGCTAGATGACTCCATCAGATATACGAGTTACTTACCTTCGGTAACGAGGTATCTGGTAGAGACGTTGTCTAGCCGCAGATTCCTTAACGCCCACCCAGCCTCCCCGTTCTGCGAGGACCTTTTTGGTGGTATTCTCCACTGGCCTCTTCTGTTGCCATTTGGTTTTATCTTCAAGGGCTTTAGATTGTTGCACTCCCCTGGGTGCTTTCGTAGTCTCAGCAATGAGCAGAAAGAGGTAGAATATAGGTTAGCTAAGAGCAAAAAGGGGCAAGATCTAGGTCAGGAAAGAGAGAGAATAATGGTCAGAAATGAGCAGAAAGAGGCAGACTGTAGGTCTGCAAAGATTATAAAGAAGCAATATAAAGGTGAGAAACTAGCAGAAAGAGGCAGAATTGAGGTCGGAATGAGCAGAAAAAGGCAGAATGAAAGTCAGATAGAAGCAGAAATAAGCAGAATATAGGTAAGCAATACATATAAAGAGGCCAAATAAAGGTCCGCAATGAGCAGAAAGAGGCAAAATAAAGCTGATAAACAAGCAGAAAGAGTCAGAATAAAAGTAATAAACAAGCAGAAAGAGGCAAAACAAAAGTGAGACATGAGCAGAAAGAGGCTAAATAATAGTCCTAAATGAGCAAAAGAGGCAGAATAAAGGTCATCAATGAGCAAAAAGAGACATGACAAAGGTGAGAAACAAGCAGGAAGTGTCGGAATAGAGGTCATAAACAAGCAGAAAGAGGCAGAAAAAAAGATCAAAAATGAGCAGCAAGAGGCAAAATGAAGGACAGAAACGAGCAGCAAGAGGCAAAATAGAGATTAGAAACTGCAGAAAAAGGCAAGTCAGAAACATGTAGAAAGACGCAAATAGAGATCAAAAACGAGACGAAAGAGGTAAAGGTCATAAATGAGCAGAAACAAAAGAGTAATAAGAAATGAGCAGAAAGAGGCAAGAAAAGGTCAGAATCTAGCATAAGGAGAAAGAGGCAAAATAGAGCTCTAAAACCAGCAAGACTGACAAAATAAAGCTCAGAAACTAGCAGAAAGAGGCAAAATAGAGCTCAGAAATGAGCAGAATGAAGCAAAATAAAGGCCAGACATGAGCACAAAGAGGCAAAATAAAAGGCAGAAATGAGCATAAAGAAAAAAGATAATCATCACAAACAAGCACAAAGAGGCAAATGAAATGTCAGAAACAAGCACAATGCATTTCAGAAACAAGCAGAAAGACGAAATATAAAGGTCAGAAGTGAGCAGAAAATGAGCAGGTACTCATGCACCCTCTCACGGAACAACTCAGACACTCTCACATCCATTCACAGACTCATGCATTCACTTACAGACAAACTCGGGCATGAACACCCATTCACAGACATGGCCAGACACTTATACAACCACTTACAGAATCACTCATATTCTCTATCCCACCTTCTCAGAGACTCACGTACAAACTCACATACCGCTCAGAGATTCACACACCCACTCACAGACCCACTCAGACACTCATATACCTACTTGCAGCCCCACTCATACTCTCTCACACCCATTTACAAGCCTACACCTCACTCATATACCCACTGAGATACTCAAGCACTCAGTGTCAAAGGTTAGTGGTTAACGTTAGGAAATAAAAAAAATTAAAATGTACAAATTCACTTAGAAGACCAAAGGTCAGGGAAGCTTTTTTTTTTTTAAAACAACAAAATTCACTGAAAAAACTAAAGGTTACAACAATGTTTTATAGTTAGGCTCAGATTTCACTTGTTCAAAACCAGTGATATTCAGCAGTTATAGTTACCTGAGCTAACTATAACGTATGCTCTGCAATGCACCTCTTATGACCGAATATATTACATCACTTTATGACATGGTCAGTGACATCACTCATGACATCTCAAATTACATCACTGATGACATCATCCACAGAACCACTCACACACCAACTCACACCCCCATGCAACGTCTTATACTCCAACTCACACACCCAAACAACTACTCGCATACCTATTTACAAACCCATACAAGTAAGCACACAACCACTCACTTATTCATAGTCACTCACATACCCACCCACCCACCCATAAAGCCTGATCTTATAACCAGTCACTTACTGATACAGCCACTCACACAACTACACACTCACCCACACCGGTACTGGCACACCCAGTTATTCACCAATACAGCCACTCACATACCCACTCACTCACCCATACAGCCTCTCAGCAGAGTCACTCACTTTCCCATAAAACCACTCCCTCAACCACACAACCAATTGCATGCCCATTCACACATCCAAACAACCACTCACACAGCCAGTCACTCTCCCATACAGCCAATCCCACAGACATTCACTCCTCCATACAGCCACTCACATATCAACTCATTTAATTAAACATTCATTCAAACAGCCATTCACTCACCCCTACACCCACTTACACACCCAGTCACTCACTCATACAGCCATTCAGATACACACTCACCCATATAGGCACTGACACAGCCACTCATCCACCCTTACAGCAACTCACACTGCCACTCATTCACCCACGCATACAGCCATGGAAACACCCACTCACTCACCAATACAGCCACTAACCCAGCCACTGTGTCACCCACTCAGCTACTCAGACACCCACTTATATACTCATACAGCCATTCACACATCCACTCACATACCTGTACCATCACTCAGATACCCACAGTTACACAGCAACTTACACTAACTATGTTAAAAAAGGAATCACTCAGTAGAACACAAAGTGTACTAATTTAACATTTGTGGTACCTTAGTATGTTCAATTAACACACAAAAACATCTAAAAAAAAGACTCACAGTCACTGGATGATGTCATCAGATGTGGCCAGGCCCTGTTTCCAACCCCACTAAGGCCAGCAACCCAAGGCTGTGTGCAATGTGGCGTTGGCCACAGAGCCTGGAGTGTGACAGTCCCTGTGGCAGCCAACTCCATGCTGCGCATGGCCTTTCACACTAAAACTTAAAAAGTGGGCCTATTTGCTTTATCAATGAGTGAGCATATCAAATTATGTAAAGCACATCTATCATCTTTCTCCAAAAATCACCAACATTTTAAATCAAATATTTATTCTGATAATTCACACACGCAATGTTCAATAATAATGATTTTGATAAAAATATTTAATAAACTGTTAATAAAAAAAAGAAATCAACATATCTATGACTCTTTCTTTTAACATTTATGATCGCATTTGGTGGGTTGAAAAATGTTAGAAGAAAATCTCAGACTTTTTTTATTTTCAAATAAACCCAACATGTCTCTGAGTCTTTCTTATAAAATATTCAGCCCACAATATGCAATCATAAAAACAACGACAAGAGAGTCACAGTCCAGCTGAAGAACATAGAGATCCAATTCAGAGTGTTTAAAGAAATTGTAAATTCCCCTGGAGTCATGGATTTAATGACCCTGGAGACATACCATATTACTTTGGAATTTTTGGGAGGCTGCTGCAATTCCTGCAGCAGCCCACAACATTAAACTGCAGGCAGTTGAAACGAGTCATGGTAGCCCTCTTATAAAATAACTGCAAAATAACTCCGGAGTGTTGGCAATCCTTTGTGGATGATGTGAGAAGTGAGGATTGATCGAGTACTTTTGTGGAGATTGCTTACTCCACCACAACCCAACACACCTTTCATTCTAGCTTTCTGACAAGTTTGGGGGAATACCAATCAGTCATGATTTATGAATCACTTTATGCCAGTTTTCCTTTGGAAAGTGCATGGGGAAAACACATTTTGGGACCTCCCCCACTTTTTCTCAGCCCCCCACTTGATGGATCACTCCAAAACTTTCCATGTAAACTTACCTATGATGTAAATTATGCCTTCAGAAAACTAATATCTATATCAAATGTCATCATTTTAAACAACATGTACCCAGCCTTGCCATCTCAGCACCAAGCATGTTGAGGAGGTCCTCCCCCAAGCCAATTGGGTCAGGCCTGGCGTGCATCAACTGCCCCTGGGTCTGGGAAACCAAGGTGTGGTGGTACATGCTGCACCACACGTTTCTTCTACGCTGCTTGTGCGCTGCCAATGTGTACTCTTTTCTGGGCCTGTTGCCTTCTGCTACATGAGTGGATGTTGGCGCTGTCCAAAACAAATCAGCACTGTCACCTCCACCTCATAAAAAATATGGTGGGGTGTTAAACCCTTGCACTGCAGTGGACAACAGGGTGTCCGAGAGTGCATTCAGTGCTGTCTGCCTTTGTCCTTTGATATGGATAACTAAGGGAAAAGGGAAGATATTGCAAAAATAGACAAGCGAGGAACAGAAAATGAAAAGTTAGCACACAGGACAGGCATAATGTAATAAAAAGTGAAAATAAATTGAAAAAGTGAAACTTTGATAAAAATGGGTTTGGTGAAGGTAGTTGGACTTAAGAGCAGTGATACGTTCCAAAGTGTGGCCAGAGCAGGCTTAATTGAATAAAATGGCTACATGATTATATAATAGGTCTTGTACTTCTGTAGTATTTTCTTTGAATTTGAAATAAATCCCTAGTATAATTTTTCAATATGCAGACCCAGAGATGTAATTTTGCTTATTTGTTTTTTAATTTTACATAATTACATAAATGCAATTTTTGCAAATCTCTCACACAGTGTTTATTTAATTACATTAAGTTGCATTCAAATAATTAAATGAGAGAGTACACAGTGGTAGCAGCTAGCATCAGGTTTTAACGTTAAAGTTATTCTGTGTAGACCAGATTGCGTAAGTAAAGGTTTTTGAATTTAAATGTAGTTTAATACTTAACAACTGTTGGGATTAGGGTTAGATTTAATATTGCATGGCAGTTGCTCAATTAGCCGAATTTCATCAAAATGTGTTTATTTAATATGACAATTATGCATTTTACGAGCCTCTGCCAAGCCTTAGTGGGGCAAAATGCTTATGATTTCACAGTAAATATAAGAGCCACAGCAGCACTGTATGGGAGATCCAGCTAGTTGGTGGGGCAGGTGGTGTGTACTGGGGAGCTGCTGGACTGCGTCCGGAGGCTGAGAGGAACTATCCGTGACGTTGCCTGTCTCCATTCCACCAGCGGATGAGGTTCTGCCATCTCCCCATACCATACTGGACATGGCGGAGACTCAGCGAGAGGCCTGCCGGTGCAGAGAAGGCGCACACAGCTCGGGCAGGAGTTACCGATCCTATGGGGATCCCACCCGCCATTGCCGACATCCACCGCGAGATGAGAGACGGTGAGCGGGGACATTCCTAACATTGTTGGGAGCACCAGGGGGCCTGATGGTGAGCCTGCGAGGCGGAGGCCCCCCTCACTGTCCCCCTTGGTCATTTTTAGGGCATAAGTCTGTATTGGAGAGCCTATATTTAACGAGCCTGACCCCAAAATGGCACCTACAGAAGATCGTCACCAGGGGTCATGGGGGCAACACCCCAAGGGAGGCCCCCACAGACATCAACAGCATAGTGGCCTCAGGTTAGATGGTAATGACAGCAACAGCACCGCCTCTAGAGAAGACTACGATCGGCTTTAAGACCAACCAAGTAATACTCCAGAGGCTCCCCGCCTGATCCCTAAATGGCAGCTGTCGCTCCCCCCCCCCCCCACCCCCCCTAGCAACAACAACTCGGAAATACCCACCTCGGGAGACAAGCATTCACTGGCTCTGCCCTCAAGCTCCTCCTCTGCACAACAATCTCCATCCCCCTTTCCTGTTGAGCAAAAGATAAAAATGGGGACCGGCTGAATGTTAACACCAAGACCAGAACCCCTTGCCTGACCCCAAGATGGATGCCATTATAGTCCCTTCCATGTTGTGTTCCTACTTTGAGATATTTAATTTGACATTGACCCTTCCCCCATCAGGACATTGAATCTGTGAACTTACCCCTGACCGTGGAGACCTAGTTTTCTGGCTGACGCTCGGTGGAGCTACCTGGTAGCTAAAGAGGAGATGGGCTATGGATTTTCCCCCTCGGCCGTCACCTACCCATCTGGACGTTGGGAAGATTTTTTCCTGCGTCTGTCATATGCTCCCTCCTACTCCTTTACCCTACACCATTACCCCTCTACGCTCCATTTATTTTGCCCTCTATGTTCTTTAAATGTTTTCCAATTTGAGACCTAGCTATTTGGCCAATACCCGGTGGAGCTAGTTGACCGCTATAGAGGAGATGGGTTTTGGGACTTCCCCCTCGACCGTCACCTACCCAGCCGGACTTTGGGCGGACTTTCCTTTGTCTCTCTGCCGTACCTTCCTCTTAACACCTGTCCTGGCCCTAGTCCCCACCCTGTTTATCTCTTCGCTCTACTCCTCTCCACTTTCCTGCTGCTAACCTCTGCCTTCACCTGTCCTTGCCTTTGTCCCCACCCTGTCTGTCTGCAATTTTCCCTCGTCATTTGAGATCTAGCTATGTTGTCTGATGCCCGATGGAGCTACCTGGTTTAGCTATAGGGGAGACAGGTCAGGGATTCCCTCCTTGGACGTCACCTACCCAGTCGGTCTTCAGCCAGACTTCCTTCGTCTCTCCTGTCGTCTCTTCCCGCATCCTCCCTCTATTTTTGTCTCTCCTTCTCTCCTCTCTCAATGTATTGAGACTGAACTATTTTGTCAAATGCCCGATGGAGCTACCTGGTTTAGCTATAGGGGAGATGGGCAGTGGACTCCCTCCTAGGTCGTCACCTACCCAGTCGGCCTTTAGACAGACTTCATTTCGTCTCTCCCTGTTGTCTCTTCCCGTATCCCCCCTTTCTCCCCTTCCATGCCCCCTCCACGCTCCATTTATTTTGCCCTCCATGTTTCTTTAATTGTTTTTCCCATTGAGACAGAGCTAATTGGCCAATGCTCGGTGGAGCTACCTGATAGCTATAGAGGAATATGGGTTTTGGGACTTCCCCTCGACCGTCACCTACCCAGCCGGACTTCGGACAGACTTTCCTTTCGTCTCTCTGCCGTATCTCCCTCCTATCCCTTTACCCTTACCCCCTTCCCCTCTACACTTCAATTATCTCTCCTTCTATACTCTTGCAATTGTTTGTCTAGCAACTGATGTAAATTGGAACTGATGTAATCTTGTAATGTAATTTTTGTGGAACCTCATGTAAAGCGCTCTGATACCTCTGGGTCTAGCCAGCGCTATATAAAACTCTTGAATAAATATACAGTTAACCTCTGCTTCTTTCTGTTACATGGTGCCTTTGATTCACTGGAAGATTTGTTTTCCTCTCCAGTTCCCTTCCCTTCAGTCTGCTCTACTGCCTCGGGTCATGGTCTCCTCGTGGTCATCCTCTTTGAGGGTCGGTTGTTCTCTGTTTCCTAACTCTGTTTTTAGAGGGGAAAGGCCAGTCTTCTCTTTCTTTCCTATAAGTGGACTGTTGTTCTTTCTGTGTTCCATTCCTACTGGAGGGCACAGTTCCACATGGCACTATCAGTCTATTTCTGTCTGTTGTAATGTTCTTCCCTTGTCGCACTCGAGAAGGGGCCTCCGCTTGGCCTGCGAGGCTCTTTTTCATAGCCTCCACTTCTGTGTGTAGGCGGTGTCTATTCTGTATGTAGCATGGTGTCTTCCACCATCCCCCCTTCTTTATTCACGGAATTTTCATTCCTCGCACACTGTTCCCATACTTTCACAGTTTTTAGTTGGTGGCTCCGTGTTGGGCCGCGGAAAAGTTTCTCCGAAGAAAACTGACGTCAGCTCCCCGGGAGGGACTTATATGACCTCGCTGATGTCACGTACGAGGACGACGTCAGGGCGGGGTCGTCTCGCACCGTCCCCCGGCGAGTAGAGGTGCTGCTGCAAAACAATTCTGGATCCAGTCTCACGCCTGGGGATATTCTAAGTTAAGGAATCTGCGGCTAGACAACGTCTTTACCAGTTACATACTTACCAAAGGTAAGTAACTCGTACATCAAAGCCACAGAAATGTATACAGAGCTCCTACTAATTTTACACAACTCCAAGGTTTACAAAAAGGGAAATCTAGTTCCTACCCATATGATAATTGATATCAAGAGTAAGCTGGTCTCCGAGATGGTTAAAGACCTTGATAAGTCCTTAAAAAGATCTTGGGAGAATTAGCAAAAAAAATAAGGTGGTGACATATTGTGAATATATGACAACAAGAACCTTTTCCTGAACATTCAGGAGACCAGTGGCCTTGATACCTCACATGACACTGGCCTCAAGTCTCCACCTGGCCCCTCTGTGGAAGAATTTGACTAATTTGCAATGGCAATCAGAAGGGAGAAAGAAGTTCTTGACCAGCTCTGCTCATTGGAAGTTAAAGCAAATGTACACGCTGAGGTGCTGAAGCCAGGGCGGACCTCTTCAGAACCACTCATTTTCAGTGAGGTTCTCACAGACACCCTTTTGGGAAGCTGGACGAAGATTGGATCTTGCCCTCCTGTTTATGGTCAAATAGCCAGAAGACACAGACCAACTCCAAGAGACCTATCTTTTGTCCTAAAGCACCCTAAAGCTCAGAGCCTCATGGTTCTGGCTTCTACAGGTAGACTGAATCTAAAAGTGTTTCCCAGCTCCCTGCCAGACAAAGAAACTAAACGGAAGTTCTTCTCTGCCAGCCTTGCAGCCATGTGTGCAAACTCGAGTTGCCTCCTGGGGCTCTACTCTCACATGTTGTCGGTCATTATGAGCGATATCTTGCCCAGAGACCCAACATTTTCACCAATCTCAAAGAGATCATCCAAGGTGGTCAAGACCTGGCAAAGAATGTTATAAGATTGGGCCTGGATTACACCAACTGTCTTTATAGGGAAGTTGGTACCAGTGTGGTGCCCAGGCGTCCTGCACAGATACGTTCTACAGGCGTATTGAGTGATGTCCCAGGTATCTCTCATGGGCATGCCACTTGATGGTACCCATCTCTTTAAAGAAAAAGCATGCTCTGCTTTAGAGCGCTTCAAAGAAAGCAAAGCAACAGTGCACTCTTTGGACTAGCAGTGCCCGTACAGCATTTTCACTAGCAGTATCTGCCCTTACGAGGCTTCAGAAGAGGCTTACAGCAGAGAACATGATAGACCCTGCTTTAACAACGGTCCTCCCATGTCTGTCAATGATCTGACCAACAGCGGCCATGCCCCTGGGGGTAACAAGCTACACTGATTCCCCCCCGCCACCTCTCCACTGTAACACCCCCTTATATTTGCCCTCAATGGCGCACTGTCACACGGTCGAAGGCAGGATAAGTTCTAATCTCCAGGGGTGGCAATGCCTCACATCAGACAGGTGAGTGCTTCTAATTTTCCCACATGGTTACTCCCTACCCTTCTTTTCCACTCCTCTGAATATGCTACCTACTCCACAACAACTTCCGGAGGACCACTTATCCATTCTGGAAAGGGAAGTTCAAGCTCTCTTGGTGAAGGGAGCCATGAGAGAGTACCGGCATCAGAGGTTAGGCGTACTTGCTACTCCGGCTACATTTTGGTGCCGAAGGACAGAGTGCTTTTTCCTATCCTACACCTCTGACTTCTAAACTTCTTACTCAAGAATTACATTTTCAATGTGGTCGCCCTTGTCCACGTTCGTTCTGCCCTAGATCCAGGTAACTGGATGATGGTATTGGATTTGTAGGATGCCTAGTTACACATTCCCATCCTACAGTCCCACAGACATTTCCAGTAGTTTTCGGTTGGCCAAGAGCATTCTCTGTGCCCCTTCTTCCTTACCAGTGCCCTTTGGATGTTCACGAAAATTATGGTGGTGTGGTTCCTGCTCATCTTTTGCAGTTGAGAATACCAGTCTTCCCATACCTTGATGACCGGTCCTCAACCAGTCACAAACCGCCTCTAGACAATGGCTTGCCTGTTTACATCTCTGGGCTTCTACATCAGTGTGTCAAAGTCTCACCTGATTCCATCACAGAAGCTTCCTTTAATTTCAGCCATCTGGGATACTGTGCTGTTGCAAGAGTTCCCTGTGCCTCAAGAAGTACAGGACATTCAGGCTTTGATCCAGATGTTTCAATCTTTGGCCTGGGCCTCAGTAAGAGTATCTTTGAGGCTTCTTGACTTCTTGGCCTCCTGCACAGAGCTAGTGGACCATACCAGGTGGCACATACAGGTTTTACAGTGGGATCTTCAGTCTCAATGTGCTCAGCACCAAGGGAGCCTCTCAAATTCTGTTAAGGTGTCATAGGAGACTGCAACAGATCTACAGCGGTAGCTGCTGGACTGCGACTGCAAATGGACTGGTGGCAGACCTCTCTCCCTACCCTACCCAGAGCTGACTGTTGTAACAGATGCATCATTGCTGAGCTGGGAATGTAATCCAGGAGAGGTGAAGATCAAAGGACTTTGGCCTCTGGCGGAAATCTGCCTCCAGATCAACTCAGAGTTGTTGTCTATTGTCTTGGCATTGAATGTTTTCCTCCTGTCCATCAATGGAGAATGGATGCAGGGTCTAACGAACAAAACCAATGCCATGTGGTATTGCAGCAAGCAGGGCAGAGTGGGCCCATGGGTCCTGTGCCAGGAGGCTCTGCGCCTCTGGAACTGGCTGGGTAGGGACATCTCCCTGATCGTCAAAAACCTGGTAAAATCTTCAAACACCAGGGTGGAGAATCTTAGCCACCGTTGCCCAGCAGATCACAAATGGTGGCTGCACATATAAGTGGCACAGGGCACTTTCCCAAAATGGGGCGAACCCTAGTTCGATATTTTCACAGACAACGTGACGCGTCCACCAACTTTTTGTGCATTGGAGTTTCCAAGCCAGTTCTTGCTCAGAGATGTTTTTTGCCTTAATTGGAATGAATGACTCCTCTTCAACTTCCTGCCTCTGACTATCCTTCTCAAAGTTCTGGGGAAAAAATCTCGAATGAACAGGCTCAATTTGTCTCCGGATTTGTGAGGAGACTATGGAACTCAAAACCTCTGGCCATGAGCATCTGTCCTCATTCCAACTGTCTCTTTGGGAAGGCCTCCTGTCACAGCAGCAGGGCAAGTTCTGCACCTGAGCCTGCACAGCTTACACCTCCACACGTGGAGATTGACCAGCAAAAGCTGACAGCCTTCAATATGCTTCCCAAAGTAGTAAATGTCATTTTGGCAGCCAGACTTTAATCGACTAAAACCATGTATGCGGGACAGTGTTGTTTGGTCTAGTTGTCTGATGTTTTCCTTTACTCCTTAGCCGCGGGACTTGCTGTTGGAACAGTTTAAGGTTTTTGTTGTTTTATCGGCCTGATTATCTGATCCACCATTTATGTTTAAATTACCAATTGTGATTCCTTTTCTATAAAGGATAACCTGTATATTCTCGCCAAAACCCTTTGTGGTGCCCCAGTGGGACCTCAATCTGATTGGCACTTTCCTACCCTTTGTGGTGCCCCAGTTGAACCCCAATACATAGTTGCCATCTGAGGCTGCTCACAGTGTTCTTCATAGGGATCACATCAGTTTGTCGAGTGAGTAAGCTGCAAGCACTCTCGGTCCAGCAGTACAGCTCCTTCATCTCAGGTAAGCTAAGGACTAAGGCAGCCTTTCTTGCGAAGGTTACAACGCCATTCTATACTGAGCAGTATGTCACCCTGACAGTGTTCTTCGATCCACTTCATCCTAACAAGGAGGAAGAGTAACTATATTGCCTATATCCGAAGAGAGCTCTGAGCTTTTACATTGATCACACCAAATACCATTGTGGGAATGATCACTCTGTGTGGGATTCTCTGAGACACATAGGGGAAGAACAGTGCTGAAAGAGACCATCTCCAGATGGATCTTAATTTTATTATAAAGACCTACTATAGACTGGTTAAGAAATAGCCTCTGGCAGGCCTGTGGTTCATTCCACTAGACCCAAAACTGCTAACATTGCCCAAGCATGCAGAGTACCTGTTTTGGGCATCATCTGGGCTGTAATGTAGGTGTCAGTTCACACATTCACAAAATAATGCTGCCTGCATAGCCAGGTCCGGTAGGAGGGGCACTTTGCCCCTTTGGTAATGCAGGATTTCCTGGTCTGAGCCATTCTACAGACCCACCACTGGCGGGAGGTACTGCTTTGGTGTCTATTGAGCAGGTGAGGAATCTGCGGTATCCATCCAAAGAACAAGTTACTTACCTTCTGTAATGCTCTTTCTAATGGGTACTCTATTTAACTGCAGATTCCTAACCAAACCTTCCTCCTCCATGTTCTGTAGAATGGACTCCTTTGGTTCATACTAAAAAGATTCCAATTGGAGTTTTGCACACTGGCGCAAACTGTATTCTAAGGACTCCACAACCAACGGCCCGAACAGGTAACAGAAGAAGCTGACGGGGAGGTGTCAATTGTATTGTGGCCCTGATGTGACTTCTGGATTGGGCAGACCCCATGCCGAGCAACACACCGTCACCTAACTGCGCACAAGGTGAATTACAGTGAACAATCTCCAGATCATTCTGGCTCCCGCACATATTAACAAGGTGAGGAATCTGTGGTTATAGTATCCGTCAGAAAGAGAATCGATGCAAAATGGCTTCAACCATAGGAGTTGGTTTAGTGTGTAGATTGTAGGTTTCCAACACTGTGGTTGTTGCTGTTGTGGTGTGTTTCTACTGCTTTTCATGCGAGTTGGATTAGTGGGTGAGGTTTGCTGGTCTTCACTTTGGTTACGTTGAAAGCTTCTGCGTACAGGCCTTTATTGGGAATGAATCATTTTGTAAACTGTTTTTGTGTATGTTGTTTGGTAGGTGCTGTGTGCTGGCCTCCTTTATGCTCAGTGTGTGGATTATGGTTACTGAACTGGGTTTTGGTCGTTATGAAGACGATGTGTGCTGGTCTGTGTGTGTAAATTGGTATATGATGTGTGTTGGCCCCTTTTGGGTTTCAAGAATGGTGTGCTCTTTTGTCCATTATGGTTGGTATGGTGTATTTATTTGTCATGGTCTCAAATGTGTTCCTTTGATTGATAATGTACTCTAGTCAAAGGAGGACTGATTATTATGATCGGCAGCCCTCTTACACAAAACTCACATCATTAAACGATTCACTTTATCTTATTTATGACAGGAATCGATTTGATGGACTTTGGAGGTGTAATTTTGCAGCAAAAGGGAGAAGATCCCGCCAGAATTGCCTGGAACGTACGCAAGAAAATCCAGGAGTATCAGGAAACTTTTAGTGTGCTAGAAAAGGTAAGCGGTCTACATACCGGCTGTGTCCAGTGTACCCATGATTGCTCCTGACGCTGTTTTAGTGCTAGCTAGTACTGCGTGGCATTTAAACATTCCTTTAAGAAAGGCACCCTTACTTACACAGATCTGAATTTAAAGAGTGAGCGTGTTCCTTCTTCCCATCAGAATTCATAGTGTCATTTTATTGGAATTATTTTGCATCTACTGTAAAATCCCTCCCACAACTGTAATCTGCCTTGGTCTGATTGTGGGCTCTCTTTCAAACACAGTGGTGTAGCATCTCCGCTAGAAGCTCGAAATTTTCCCTAAGATTGTTTTCCAGTTAATACCTCGCCCAGGCCTTAAAATCACTAACCCCCTTCTACTGCTTGCTTACTTCAGCTTTAACCTCCTCTCATGCAGTCCTTACTGATTGGGGGGGGGGGGGGATTTCTAAGAGCGGTTATTCCCCAACAATGATTGGTTGTTTATTTAAAGTTCATAGCACTCTGACTTCCGTCTTCATCCTGTTTGTTAGTTTTTATGGAGCTAATAACCTCTGTTTGACACTGCAAGGCCTAATATGCCCTCCAGTTCTGAAGTCCTCCCTAGGGGAATAGCGCTTCCCCAGAAACTCTGAGCAGTCCCCTTCCAATCCCTAACACTCGCATCATTGAAAAGTGATGTGTGTGATTACATCCCTAGCTAGACTGTGTTTTATATTGGTTATGCTATACCTATAACTCCCCTTTTCTCCCTTGTGCTTTAGTGTCCGAAGCCAGTAATTGTTGCCTTCCATGGAGCCTGCATTGGAGGAGGTGAGGGTATTGATGGGGTTGGGATTGATTGCTTAGTGACAGGAGACTGTTGAAGAAGGAGATTTGACACACGCGGACGGACCCCAGGGCACTCAAAAGGCGGGAGAAGAGGAGGGATACTCTGGTTTGTGGCATGTGTAGCTGTAGATACACATGCTGTGCATACTCACAGCATCTAGTGTTGGGCTTGGATGTCTACATCTTGTTTTTGTTCAAAGAAAGTCTTTTGAGTCACAAGGTATAGTGACTCCTCCCTTATGCAGTATTGCGCATGATCATCGGCGTCATAGTTAGATTGTTTTATTCTGCCATCGCGTTTGCATGTACTTTATCGAGGCTCTGAGTTAACGCCGCCTGGCAGACTTTGTCAGTGCCTCTTGAGTTTTCACTTTTTCCGATAGTTAAAGGACGATCTGCGCACACACTTCTTCCGTCAACTATGGCGTAGTTGATTTCTGCGTCAAGTGAGATCTCGTCGGCCAGGGGCGCGGTGCGGCCGCCTTTACTGCTGCTCGCCTTCGAGAATGGTTGCAGCATAATGGAAAAGACACCTTTCAGATACTTTCCACAGTGCCACTCCCAAGTTCTTGTGGACAGACCAGCACACAGTCTGCAACCTGTGCCTTTCCCCAGAACACAACAATCGTGATGCAAAAATATCATTGTCAAGAATATCGTTTTTTTCCCTTTCTTTCAGGTAAGTAATATAGTTGTCAAGAATATCGTTGTTAATATAATTTTTCATAATATAGTTGTAAAAACGATTGTTTAATTCTTTGTTTTAGTTTCTATATACATTGTATGTGTTAATATTATTTGAATAATTGTTTATTATATTTTTTTAATTTAGTTTGTAATTTTAAGTGATTTATAATTGTTATTATAATTTCTAAAAGTAATTTATACTGACATAGTGGGTTGCTAGGTTTAGCCGTGTAGGGTGGGAAATTAATTAAGTATAATTGATTGATAATTGATTAATAATGTAATTGTTTATTAATTATGTTTATGTTGTATGTACGGTGCAGGCTATTAGGTTTGTAGAGGTATAGGGTAAGAAACTAAATAAGTATTAACGTATTTAATTGATTATTAAATGCCAATTGTGTAATTATATTTTTTAAGTTACATAATAGGTGTTCGCTGCTGGATTTGTAGTGGTGTAGGTCAGGAAGATGAGTAATACATAATTATTAATGTATTTTATTTTATTAATTATGTTAATTGTGTTATATTTATTTTAATTTTATTTTAATTGTAGGCTGCTAGTTGTGTGGGGGTATAGTGTGGTAAGGTAATTAAGTAATACATTAAAAACATTTAAAATTGATAATTGCATCATGTTAATTGTGTGTGTGTGTGTGTGTGTATATATATATATATATATTCACTGAAAAAACCATAGGTTATAGACCATATATAGTTAGGAATTAGCATTTAGAAAACCTTATTTTACTCACACAAAACCATTGAAATTCCATATATAGTTAGTTGCACTAACTATATATCGCGCACCCGCAATCCACTGCTGATGATGTCACATATTACATCATTCATGACATGGTCAGTGACATCACTGATGACATCACTGATGACAACATCCAGTGATTATGTGTTTCTGTAAAGTTTAAATATGTTTTACATATTGAAGAATGAGTGGATGTATAAGTGTCTGAATGAAGGTTTTAGTAGGTGCGTGATTGACTGTATGAGTGAGTGATTAAATGCGTCTTACTGAATGCACGGGTTAGTGACTAAACTGTCTGAAAGTGTGCATCAGTATGTCTGTTGTTGTGCAAGCTGCTGCATGTGTTGATCAGTAGCTATATAAGTAGCTATATGGGTTATTGATTGGTTGCACAAGTATTTGTATGGGAGACTGAGTGTGTGTATGGCTGGCTGGGAGGTGTGTGACTCTGTGCAGATCAATGTGTACTTGTATCAGTGATTCTATAAGAGAGTAAGTATGTGTTAGTATATGTTTCAAAAATGTAAGGTGTTCTGTGTTTAACTGTATAGATGAGAAAATGGAAGTGTGATTGATTCTTTTCAGGACTGACTAGGTGTGTGAGTAACTCCATGGATGAGTGGCAGAGTGTGAGTGTCTGTATAGGTGTATGAGTGCATATGATAGTGTTGTAAAGATGAGTGATTGTATGTATGAATGATTGTATGGGTGAATGAGTGAATGTGTGTGTAGACGTAGGAATCAGTGAGTGCGTATGTAGTAACTAGTATTGGTGTGTCAATGGTTTCAAAAATTATACTCTGTATTTAACACTGGGTGTAACAGAGGTTATATTAAAGTGTGAGGAGATGCATTGTATTGTCACATTAATGATATCATCATTGATGTGACCATTGATGTCAAATGAGATATCATCAGTGATGTCATTTGAGATGTCATCAGTGATGTCATCAGTGATGTCATCAGTGATGTCACTGACCATGTCATGAATGATGTAATATGTGACATCATCAGCAGTGGATTGCGGGTGCGCGATATATAGTTAGTGCAACTAACTATATATGGAATTTCAATGGTTTTGTGTGAGTAAAATAAGGTTTTCTAAATGCTAATTCCTAACTATATATGGTCTAACCTATGGTTTTTTCAGTGAATTTCATTGGTTTTTTAACAGCTAATATCTGTAGCTGTAAAATGTATTCTTCTTTAAATCCAAAAATATATTTTATATGTTTATTAATAAAAAAAAAATTTAATATTTTTTTTTCTTCGTTCCCGCTTCGCGAATCGGGAAACTTCCCGTTAGCTGACCTTGATGCCGCGAAATAGACCGCGAGCCGGTAAACGTTTCTTTACCGCAACTGCCGCGTTAGAAAACAACATCGTGACGCCTCCCGTCCACATGACGTTTCGCGTTGTCGCGTGATAAGTCATATGACGTGCTACGTTAGCGAACTGGTACGCGAAGCGAGGCGCAAAGCGCAGGTTTCTGGAAGCAAACCGGGAGGCCCTGCAAAGCGCGTAACGTAAACACAGCAGGTCATGTGACTTGGTAATAACACTTTTCATTGGTTCATTTCACTTTTGGTTTCCTAATGATGTAAGACTAGGTCATATAATCTAAAATGAACACTTTTCATTGGTTGAGAACTATTGTTTTTCCCAAATGATGAAAATCCCTCCTTCTTCCCTCACTCTGACTTTCATCATTGTGAGAGAAAGACCCTTTGTTACCAGTGAGCAATGCCTTCTTTAGTAGCTTCAGCTGGTGCTTCCCCACCACCTCCACCACATCCAAGGAAGAGTGGACCACCTGCTCAAGTTATAATTCAGCAAGAAGAGGAAGAAGAGGAACAGGACGAAGAGCACGAAGAGAGGCACTTTTTGCCTGAGGAGCCCAGGACGTCTCACCGGAAAGAAAACTTCATTTGGCAATTTTTTAAAATTCCCAAAGGTCAGAAAAAAGTAAATGCAAGATACGTAACTTGCCTTATATGTCAAGATAGACTGTCCAGAGGGACCGACAAAAAATACAGTTTCGGAAACTACACAATGCATCGCCATATGACTAGGTGGCATCCTAACAACTACAGTGCTGCACAGTTTCGTAACGACCTAGATAATCTCCCTATTATGGCCAGAAGATCTGTTGTACCGGAAGTAACGGGACCAAAGGGCAGGGAGATGGTGCCAAATATACAAACGAGATTTCGTGAAGTAAAACAAGTCTGCGTACATTGCAGTGGATTCATTTGCTACGGAGAAAGTAGCATCACTCTGATCAACAGAGCTATTGACAATCATGCTCATGTTTGTCCGAAACGCCCCAAACAATAAATTCTTTTTTTTTTTGTTGCTCCTGTTGAGCCCTTTACAATGAATCGTTTTCGTTGCCCCCTCCAAAAAAAACCAAAAAATATATAAAACTGTTCAGAAAAATTCAAAAAAAGTAAAAAAATGTTCAGAAAAATAATTAAAAAAATATAAAACAACAAAAACAATTAAAAAAAAGTTCTTTTCAGAACTACCTCCCCGGTATTAAAAAATTGGTACAATATTTGGAACTGTGCCAACCTCTATTTCTCTTAGTTCGCTTCCCAGTTCGCTCGCCGGTACGCGAACCGGAAGCGAACCAAAAAAACAGTAAGTATAAGGGAAGGAAACAGACAGTTATGTTAAAAGAAAGACAGCTATAGGGGAGTAAACTAGAGATACTATTACCCGTAATCCACTGCTGATGATGTCACATATTACATCATTCATGACATGCTCAGTATGTATGGAAAGGGGCAGATTTATATTAACTAGCACATCCCCAGAGATGCACCAGTTAACGTGCACCGCTGCTCTACCACCCACAGTCTGCCGCATTTACAATCAGATAGGACAAAGCTGCATCAAAACCCTGCGCCTGCTTGAAGCAGGCATAGATCTTGACGCAGGTAGGGTGAAAGCCAAAGCAACAACTAAGTGTCGTGTGCAGAAGTTGCAAAAAAGGAAAAATGGCGTTTAAACCAATAATGAGCCCATGCTAACTTAACACAGTGTAAAGATATCCAGGATCTACATCAGTTTGGGGTTCACGAACCTGGCAGGTAAAAGGCACTGAGGCTTTGCACTGTGCATATCTCATCCCAAATCATATGTTGTTTGTGAATGAAACAATTTCCCAGACCAAATGCTTTGGATTGGCTACTTCTAAAAAATTAAACACCCCTACTATCCCGGAGTTAGAGGAATATGACGGTTGGAGTAATTTTACTCGGTTGTCCATTAAAGATTTACAGGCCCTACTCCATAATTCTTCCTTTAACATTTCCAGTATAAATCCAAAAGGTTGGCTGCTTTGGCAACGTGCCTTATCCACGGTTTAATAACGCTGCCTTTTGCTTTATATAAGTTTTCAAATTGTATGAAATATATACCAATAGGTCGTTATGCACCTTTAGGTAGTGGTTTTCTTCATGAGGTCTGGTCGCTTCCATACACATACAGATGTTTCAAAGATGATCAAGAAGTTTATCTGAATGGAGAGGAATGCACTGAGACGCCAGATCATTCACTAATGTGTAGGCACATACAGTTACACGGTTCATGCAACAAACACCGACCAAATATGGCTTGCGTGTTGCAAGGCACGCCAGTTCCTGCTATCATCCCCACGTTCAAGTTGTTGGAAAATGGTAGTTATTTGATGCTCAATAATGAAGATTGTTCTGGGTTAATTAAAAGTATTCCTTTTATCGTAACAGTAAGTGAACGGGTTATTTGCTGCAGAAATGTTCTATTTCCTCCCACACATGAACATAGGGAGTTTTCAATCTGGCCACAAATACCAACCTTGGGAACAGATTTCAACGGCATGGCAAGAATAAGAACTCTTTTGTCTCAGAGAGAGGTGGCCTTGAGTTCGGCCCGTGAAACTTTCGTGCTTCACATAGCGAACACCCGTACAGAGGTGCAGACCCTTTTAAATACAGATTTGCCTTTCCATTTCAGCAAGATGGTTCGGACTATCTTTAACGCGTCCTCCACAAAGGGCCTGGCGCACTTTTTTAAAGTTGTTACCAGTGGTCTCGTGACTTCATTTGAGAAAATCTTTGGAGTCATCCCTGCTTTCTTTCATTCTATTTTTTCCACTGTGCTTGGTGGATTCCCATTTTTACTTGCATTACCAGCGGACGCTCTTGTGCTGTTTTACATTTTTAAATATGGATGTCCCTCCTGTGCAAGCTCCCGCCCTGCAGCTGCTGACGCTGTTCCGCAATCGCATGCTTGAATATTATGGCACAATGCCGTTGGCGATATTAAGCACGGCATATGGATTATCTTTTCGATTCTCCTACTTCACCTGTGTCCAGCCTGTATTTCACTGCCTGACCTGTGATTTCGATTGGGCCATTGATTTGTGTCTCTGCGGACCGGTTTCTCCTGACGTCGACTTTAATCAGCTGATGACTCCTATCATTACTCACGAGTTGGTTTGTCCTGGCGAAAGGATTATGGCTGTGGCATTGATGCATGGACTAATTGGTCCCTGGAATTTACTGGCGGCAACACAGTCTTTCTTGGAACAGAGCTTTCTTGAAAACCCACCGAGCTGTCCTCTGATGGTGATAGAGGATCCGGTGCTGGGAGAGCACGTATGTTCTTTTCCGCTTTTAAATTGGATGGCTGAACTCTTTTCGGATGAAGACGGTGACTTCCTATTGGAGGCTGTTGCAGCTTATTTTGCATACACAGTTATGTCATAGACCTTTTTCATGTTTGATATGCTGAGTACTAGCATTTCATTGACAATTCATTGACTTATTTGTCAAGTTTTTATTATTTAGCTTGCCTATTGGCTTAAGCCTCGATAAAGTAGTTGGCTGTTTTATTTTTCTTTAGCATTAAATTTTCCTAGTTTTTAATGTTTTACCTTGCGGACCGTCCACATATAAAGTTGCAATCTGCTCTCATGAGATGCCACTTCTATTATCTTATTCAGTTCGTTTCCGGATCATGGGGAAGTGTCATCTAGATCCTGGATATCTTTACACCGTGTTAAGTTAGCATGGGCTCATTACCGGTTTAAACGCCATTTTTCCTTTTTTGCAACTTCTGCACACGACACTTAGTTGTTGCTTTAGCTTTCAACCTAGTAGTTCATCGTGGTTTACATGAGAATAATATGTTATTGCTCTACTATCTGCTTTGCTTGTTAAACTATATCTGTACAGCGACTGCTGAAGTTTCAAGAACAACACGATACAGAATTGTTATGAGGTCTGATCTCCACGACTTCATACTCATAACATAAGTGCAGCTTCTGCCAATTCTGGGCATGAGGCGGGTTTTATATTGCTTTGCCGAACACACATACACAACACTTGATGCGGTTCACATGAAGAGAGAGCTGGTGTATGCTGATGTGATTCCTTCAAATCTAAGACACTAAAGTATGGGCACGCCCTAAACCAACACAAAGAGACCTTCTTAGCAAATAATATAATATGTGTATTAGGGAGGGTCAGATATAAGCAGCCGCGGGCCGTGGAGGGAGTTACGGTGAGGCAGGGAGGCGGGGAGGGGGAGGGGCAGGGTGGAGCCCTCTCCACCCTGCCCCTCCCCCTCCCCGCCTCCCTGCCCCACCGTAACTCCCTCCACGGCCCGCGGCTGCTTATAAGTGTTGCTAACTCTTATTCATTTACAGCATGTTAACATACTGTCACCATTCGCTTTTTATGTACTAGTAACTATGCTGGTAATTTTGCTACTGATAATATGTGTACTTCTATTATCTAAGATACTACGCCTGAGAAGACGGCATTAGTAAATAAACATTTCAAATACACATGTGTTCTTCTTAACTCCATGTTCTGGTTTCTAAGAAATATATAACGACCGACTGTTCATGAGTTCCACGTATCCTGAGGTACTATAAGTTCATATTCTGGATTGTCTAAACATTGAGAGTTTGTTATATCCAATGTGACACTGTACCTAGCTTGCTAAGGGGTTTTTGATTACTAAGGTGAGTTTTGGGGCACCCTAATTCGCCGAGGTTCCAATCCTCTGTCCACAGTTCTGTGTGAGAACAGAAACCCTGCGACAGGGACACCCCTGAGCCTTGCTGGAGCTTCATCACACTTGCGATACAACTCCAGCAATGCGCCACCTTTACGGCACAGATACGTCACGCATCTCTGCTGTTTTTGCCCCATGATGCGCCGCATTGTAAATGCAGCACACCATAGGTGACGGAACAGCGGCACAGAATGACTAACACATCCCTGGTGATGCGCCAGTCATCATAAATCTATCCCTATGCTTCTTATCTTGTTAGAGATGAACCGCCATATGTATCATCAAAGTTTTTTGCATTTCCTAAATAGCGAACTTTAAGGAATAAATAGCGATTCTTTACCATTCCTAGTTTGCGATGAGCTATTTGCTAATTACAAATTACCCATTCATTTCCATGCAGCAGGAGGCCCATAGGAATGAAGGTGCAATTTGCGATTAGCAATTACCTCATCGCAAATTACGAATTTTTCCGAGGGTGCAGGGGTGTCTCAAGAACACCCTGCTGCACCCCTGAAAAAGAAATTTGGGGGCATATGGCGCACATAAATTTTGAAAACATTCCTTTACCTCAAAAACGATTTTCAACTCATAATTTGAAAACACTGCACATGGGGAAATTACTTACAATGTCCTTAAGACACATAAAAGCGTTTTTTGATTGCCTTTGCAGCATGTTTCAGTCACCTTTAACATGCCTATGTAACGCAAACATTCAAAATCTAAATTTGCCATGCACAGGTGGGAGCATATTTACAAGCAATTTGCTCCACAGACAAACTTCTTACATTGAAATGGGAAAAATAACATCAGAGACTCTCAATTACCTTATAAAGAAGCAGACACCATTATGTCCTTGTCATCAATATTAAAACCATTGCTTTTTCTCAAAAACGATTTACAAGTCATAATTTGAAAACACTCCACAGCTCCTATGCACATAAAAACCCTGTCAGTACTAATACTTCACATTTTCTCCAATTACAATTTCTCAAAGAAACAAAATCTATTTGTAAAACACTTGAGACAAAGCAACATTTGAAAAACACAACTTTCTTCATAATTTTCTCCTTAAAGCACACTATTTTCTATCTAAATTAAAGAAATCTTTTCTCACCTTAGCAAATACTTTGAGTTTCAAAACAGTCTCAGAAACACACCAATTTGTCTTCAGCAGAGCAAAAGGTATGCACTCCAGAGTCTGCAGCTATCAAAAGCACAGAAATGCTGTAATTCTTCACACATATCTCTCATGTCACCCAATCAAAACTCTTCCCTCACTTTTTTTCAAATGAACACCCTTCCCCCCTCTGCCATTTCATGCCTTTTCTGCATGGCAACCACGTCTTGGAAGACCTCTGGTGTTTGCAAGTTCACACAACAATGTTGCAATTGAACTCTGAACTCTCAGTGCACCTCATATCCAGTGCATTCTTTCATTTAATGATTTTTTCTTCACCACTCAAAATACATCTTTCAAACAACTCATCCATGCACCCTAACTTTCTGTTTTCAGCAATCAAAATCCACCAATCACTGTTACTGCTTCATTAACACACAAACTCCACAGTTTTTTTCATTTTAAACTCTTATTTTTTCAACTGCCATTTCATTGCCACACTTCATCTGACTGCAGGAGAACCTTCTCTCACCATGTTTTCTGTCTGGATTGTTGGACATAGTTACATCTATTGGGCTCAGAGGTATGCTGAGAACAGGAATTTACCTAACCTCAATTTACAAGATGTGGAAATTAAGTGGTTTGGCCACAGAGTATTAAAATGTCACCAATTGATACCATTGGTGAAAACCTTTATGCATTTGCCAAAACCTGACCTGTTAATTGTGCACTGTGGAGGTAATGATTTGGGCACTTTGACTGGGGTAGGTCTGGAAATGCTTTTAAAGGACACCTTTGAGCAATTGATGGCACTTTTTCCTCAGACTGCCTTGGTATATTCAAATATATGCCAAAGACAGAAATGGAGGTGGTCAAACCAATTTTGTCCACAAATTGAGAAGTCGAGGAAGCATGTAAACAAATCTGTTTCAGCTTACATGAGAGACCATGGAATGGGCTCCCTGTACAACAATAACTTGCGTTACTACATGCAAGATATCTACAGAGGAGATGGAGTTCACTTCTCAGATGAGGGCAACAGAGTTTTCATTTTGAATTTAAGACTGTGCATTGGTACCTACTTATAAGTACCTAAATGTACCATAAACCCAAAAGCTCTTCTCAGAGCTACCCTACATCTGATCACTCACAATTATTATTTTACTCTAACTTTTTTCACTAATTTTCAAGAAAGTACGCTCCCCAGAACGCTTCCCGGTTCGCGAACCGGGCGCACTCCACGCAAAAAAACTAAAAAAACGATATATTTTTTTTTTGCCCTGCGAGACCCTTTTAAAGCCTCCACATCAAACCTAGGGGGTCAGGGACGACCTACTATGCCCCCTTATGGTCATTTGCCCCTTCGCTTTGGCCTCCTCTTGTCTCTCGATCCTACCGAGAGACAAGATGGCGGCCGCTACGGACTGTTTGGAATGTTTACAGACGCCGAAGAACCAATCAGCTTCGCAAAGCTCCGAAGCGGAGCGCTGTTACAGATATATATCTTTTTTTGAACGTTAATTTCTCAAAATCCACTGGAGCACATATATTGAGACCTAGCAAAGGCACATCGGGCTACCAGTCCCTACAATTTTGCCAAGTTTCGTGCAAATCCATTCAGCCGTTCGATTATTATTTATTTATTTTTTTTTGCCCCGCGGGGCCCTTTTAAAACCTCCACATCAAACCTAGGGGGTCAGCGAGAATCTACTATGCCCCCTTATGGTCATTTGCCCCTTCGCTTTGGCCTCCTCTTGTCTCTCGATCCTACCGAGAGACAAGATGGCGGCCGCTACGGACTGTTTGGAATGTTTACAGACGCCGGAGAACCAATCAGCTTCGCTTCACAAAGCTCCGTTGCGCGAAAAGTACGCGAACTGCAGCGCTGCCCGGTCCGCTGTTACAGATATATATCTTTTTTTGAACGTTAATTTCTCAAAATCCACTGAAGCACATATATTGAGACCTACAAAAGGCACATCGGGCTACCAGTCCCTACAATTTTGCCAAGTTTCGTGCAAATCCATTCAGCCCTTCGGGCTAAAAGTGAGGCCAACCGCCCTATGGAAAACTCAATGTTAAAAACACGTTTTGGGACCCCCCTTTTTTCTCGGCCCCCCCTTGACAAACCCCCCCAAAATTTTCAAGGGCTGCTCAGAAACAAAATGTGCCATTTTCCTGAAAATTTCAGCCAATTCCATCCACAAACGCCAAAGTTATTAGACATAGAATTTTCAAAAATCCCATAGAAAAAAAATCCTAACTATATATACCTACTGGCGACCGCCAGTAGGTAATATATATGTATGTATGTGTGTTGGTTAATTAATAAAGTTTGTAATGATAGTTTTATATTTGTTGTAAATGAATAGGGTGTTTTTGCAAATATGTTATGTTTATTAGATCCTAGGGCTCCTGAGGCGAAAAGCCGGGAGTCAGGGCACACATACACATTTGCAGCTCTTCTCAGCTCTTAGGCTGCTCCTCAGTTTTAATCACGCATGTTGTGCTTTTATTTTAATTTTAACCTCACGTACTGTGTTCATTGCCTACCTTTGAGAGTACCCCTCTGTACTTCCTGCGATAACCAGGGGCCGATTTGGTGCTCTGCTGGCTCGCAGGCAGCTATTCCACGGGCGCAGACTTCGGGAGCCATCTTAGAACTCTCACTCACAGGTTAGCGGACTTGTGTTGCGGACGAGTATCGGCCCAGATGCTATAAAATGAATGTCACTCCACGTCCGCACAGCGGGCGGCGCGCCAGAGGCAAGCCCGTCTGTACCCGTCCGGGCCAGTCCGGGCCTAGGGCCAGACACTCTATCCGTTGCCCCAAAACGCCGCAAGGTATATTCTAAGGAAGAACTAATGCAGGTGAGCTACATAATGGACCTGTCCTGTAGGCAGCTCAATAGGGCAGATAGTCAATTTAGGCAATGCAAGTGGTGTCCTAAATACACCCAGACAAAGAAAGCTGGGGAACAGACACTGAGCCAACTTAGCATGGCACTTCTTAATTGTAGGTCGCTACCTAAGCACTCGGTAGAGATTAACTTTATGATCCAGGATAATAACCTTGATATATTGTTTTTAACAGAGACTTGGTTGTCTCCCAACTCAGAGTTTGACATCGTTAGCGCCCTTCCTCAGGGTTTCCTCATCCAGTGTCAACATAGGCCCCATGGGAAGGGAGGGGGTCTTGCTATAGTCTACAGAGATCGATTCATTTGTAGGATTAAAGATAGCAGCATATCTGATGCAGAAAGTATTCATTTTACCATTCAAATTACCCCGAATAAATCCCTATCAGGCCTCCTTATTTACCGCCCTCCGGGCTGTTTAAGACAATTTACAGGATCTCTTCTAGACATCACCATAGCCGCATCCGCCACTACATCTAACTTTATCATTTTAGGGGACTTAAACCTACACTTTGACGACCCCGGGGATAAGGTGGCGGCGGATCTCAGGCTTGATCTCAAATCTCTTGAGTTGAACCTGGAAAATATTGATGCCACTCATTCCAAGGGACATCTTTTGGATCCAATATTTTCTAACATCGCTCATCTGGATGCAAGCCCCCCACTTCCCCTCCCATGGTCTGACCACTTTTTAGTCCCGTTTATATGGAATACCTGTATGGACCTACCATGAGTGACAGTACCACGTACTCTAGAGAGAGCTTGGTCCAAGCTATCCTTGGAGAACTGGACCCTGATACTGGAACAAACTGCCCCTCCGCCGGATCTAGATCCATTGGTGGCGGACCAAAATTTTCAAAGCTGGTTGAATAGTTCCCTAGATGTGGTACTACCCAGAACTAATAAAAAAAGAAGAGTAGCCTTTTTAAGTCCCCATGGTACACGATAGAACTTAAAGATCTCAGAAAAACCTGCAAAAAATTTGAACGCATCTGGTGCAAAGACTGGGCCCCTAATAAAAAAATCTGCCTATTGATCTGCTATCAGGCTCTACAAAACATCCCTAAAAAAGGCCCAGGCGGCCTTTTTTGAAGAAAAAATTAAATCATCCTCCAATTCCTCAAGGGAAACTTTTCAGATAGTGAAGGAGCTCCTTAAGGTACCCTCTCCTTCAAGTATGCAGGGGGTCTCAGAAGCAAGATGCAACCATGTAGCAGATTTTTTCGATACTAAAATCCTAAATATACTCAAAAGTCTTCCTCATAGTGAGCTACCTCCCTCTTTTGATGAGTATACTCCCCCTATTTCTGGCCCCCATCTGGATTCATTCACTTTAATATCAAGGGAAGATTTTTGCAAAGGTCTGACTGCCATGAAGAGTGGCTCCCCATCTGACCCCGTGCCTATGCATATTTTGAAGCTAGTCTCAGCCACCATTGCCTTCCTAGCATCCGATTTAATAAATGCCTCTCTCACCCAGGGTATTGTTCCCCCTAGCTGGAAGTGGGCTATAGTGAAGGCCCTACTAAAAAAACCTGCGCTGGACCCAGCTGAGTTGGCCAATTTCCGCCCTATATCACTGTTACCTGGTCTCAGCAAGATAGCGGAAAAGATGGTAAACCAGCAGCTTTCCTCCTTTCTGGAAAGTAATAAACTGTTGCGTAATTCCCAAACGGGCTTTCGCCCTGGTCAGGGCACTGATTCTGCCTTGATAGCGGTGGCGGAAGAGGCAAGGTGCATCTTGGATTCAGGGGGATCCACGCTCGTGATCCTCCTGGATCTAAGTGCAGCTTTTGACACGGTAGACCATGGAATTTTGATTCAGCGCCTTACCAGGCTGGGAATATCAGGCACAGCTTTGCAATCGCTCTCATCTTTTTTGAGCAACCGAACCTTTCAGGTTCGGGAAGGCACTATACTGTCCAAACAAATCCCCCTCCAGTGTGGTGTCCCTCAGGGCTCTTCATTGAGCCCTACTTTGTTCAACGTATATATGGCCCCTCTGGAGGATGTGATTACTCCCTTTGGGATTAAAGTAGTCACCTACGCAGACGACATCCAGCTAGTCGTCTCGCTATCCCAAGAGGAAAAGTCCTCAGAAAATCTGTTTGCCTGTCTTTCGGGAATACACTCCTGGATGACCAGATCTCTGCTCAAACTGAATGGAGCCAAGTAGGAGATTATGCTTCTGGGTCATCAGTTAACATCTCTTCCTAGTTCCATCTGGCCTGCTTGTCTGGGTGATCCTCCTACTCCTAAAGACGAAGTTAAAAGCTTGGGGGTCTGGTTTGAGCGAGACCTGTCCTTTAAGACCCAAGCGAAAAAAACAGCAGGCATATTTTATGGCCTTCTTCGCTCTGCCCGTAAAATTCTCCCCCTCCTGCCATTCCAGTCTAGGAAGTTGCTAATTCAGGGGCTAATATTATCTAGGCTGGCCTATAGCAATGCTTTATTCTTGGCAGCACCCGAAACAACTCTTAATACTCTCCAAGGTGTCCAAAACTCAGCAGCAAGGTTGCTTACTGGCTGTTCAGCAAGATCTTCAGCCAGACCCGCACTTAGATCCCTTCACTGGCTGCCTATCCGTGAGAGGATAACGTTTAAATCTCTCTGTATTACCCATAAGGCACTACAGGATAAGGGACCCCCTATTCTTGGGAGTTTGATCCACCCTTATAAGCCCTTGCGGACCTTACGCTCCGACTTCGGAAATCTTGCCAAGGTGCCCAGAGTGAAGAGGGCGCGCTCTGGGGGTCATCGATTCTCTGTAAATGCGGCCATGCAATGGAATGCTCTCCCTGTCAGGATTCGTATTGAACCCAACTACATGAAATTCCGGAAGCTTCTTAAAACATTTCTTTTCCCCAAGGACTCCTAATTAATCTGGGCCCCCCTCAGTTTGCTCTTGGTTCTTTTAGCGCTGGGACGTCTCCGGGCAGCCATGCGCTTTATAAATCTATTTTCATTTCATTATAAATCTATTTTCATTGCATTTGAATTGAAGTACTTTCCCTACTGTTGCACAGACTGGAGTGGGTATAGTACATTTTACCCTTCCAAAATCAAACACTTTTTCTACTGTTGCACAGACTGAAGTGGGAATAGTAAATTTAACTCCCGCCGAAGTCCAACACTTTCGCTACAGTTGCACAGACTGGAGTGGGAATAGTAAATGTTACCCCTCCGAAGTCCAATCCTTTCCCTATTGTTTTACAGGTCAGAGTGGAAATAGTATGTCTATTATTCCCGACTTCAACTTCAATACTTTGTTTTAGTATTGTTTAAATATAACTAATATTATTTGTTTGTTTAATTATATATATCTATTTTTTTTCCCCAAAACGAAGTGAACGCAAAACACCTCGCAAGCCCACTGATCAAGTATCAGAAGTTCATTTGTGCATGACAAAAAAATATATATATAATGTTATATTTTTAGCGGGAAGCTTTGGACATAAACAGGCACAGAGCAGCCTCTCAATTCACAGCACAAAAAAGGTGCCGAAGCTCACTTTCTGGAACAGCAGTGCATTTATTTACAAATTTAAAATTCAGCATACTCTCGGTTCGTGGCTCTTCCGCATTTCAGCTGCGTAATGAGCCGTGATCAAAGGTGAGGTAGCTTGTCTGTAAAAGTGACTGTGTGCTAATTCAAAACCTGGCTACCACGTGACTCCCATAGTATCGAAACAAACACATATAAATCAGAATGCACTACAAATTTAATTCAGATGTAAAATATTCATCTTCAACTGCAGTGCAATTTCCAAATAAAAACATTGTGTCCAAAAACTGAAGTTGTGTGCTCCAAAGTTATTTGCTTTTTAGTGCATTTATACTGGATTTTCCGTCAAGTTTGGGACAGCATGTGCAATTATAATTCAGCCTGATACTGCATGTCGTAATTCTTCAACCTCAGCTTCTAAGAGTGCTGCCAAAATGTCTTGAGTATTGCAGACAAGCTACCTCACTCGTGATCAAGGCTCACTGTGGAGCCGAAACGCGTAAGCACTGCTGTTCTAGGAACTGGGCTTTGGAGATGTATATAATATCCATATATATAACATCCTCCGTGATAAGGGAGCCCCCCGACCCTGCAGGGCGGCTTCAGCAATGTGGGTACGGTCAAACCCATCAGTCGGAGAGAAAAAAAAGGCACCAAAGCCTATTTTGGGACAGCACAATGTTTTAATCCACAATAATAAAAGCAGCACAGTTGATTTCCTTCTCCTGACATGCTTTGGCTCGACACAAAGCCTTGATCACAGGTGAGCCCATTCATATCTTAAAGTGATTACATGCTTATAAACTAAACTGCAACGTGACTTTTTAGTTTAAGAGCATACAGTTCCCTTAGTGCACTGGAAACATTGTCGCATATATATTCAAAATGCAGTGTGAATCTTCAAATAAAAAATAACTGTTCCAAAACACTGCATTGTGTAATAAATTCATTTGTTCAGTGCACTTGTAAAACACTTGCTTCACATCAAAAAAGCAGTCTGGTTTAAAACTCTATAGTCTCATGATTTGCATAGAACTGGTACAATATAATGTTTTAGGAACACTCGCAGTCCAAAAAAGTCGAGATGAGGCACTCCCCTTCTCGTAATCCCTGATATATATTTTCACAAGAGTCCCCCAAAAGTAAACGCACACTCAGGACACGTCCGTCGTGCTGAAGGTTCTTTACTGCATACTCCCACTATGATGCGTTTCAAACGTCTCACGGTCTTGATTACATGAGGTACAGCAGGAAGTGCTGGTGGATATCCAAAGTGTAAAGGAAATAAACAAAAAACATAACAATACTTATTGATCGGACTATGATGGAACCTACCAAACAATAAAAGTGTAGGATTGAATTCATATTGCACACAAAATATAATGCCTTGATAAACATGTTCAAACATTTCATAAACATGATTGTGCTTAATCAGATCACTGTAATGCATAACCAGAAAAATTTGGTCAAACTGCCCAAGTTACAAACAATGTGCAAGCGTAAGGAGAGAAAAAAAAACTGCCTCAGTGGTAAAAATAGACCTGGGTCACACAGGTGAAATTGGATATGGAGTGCCCACGGTGAAAGGTGGCCAAATGCTGGTGGGAGCACGCAACCGGGTGTGCGGTCATAATGGAAAGGGTCCATGCAGGCTTGTTCAGTTAGCTGGGATGCGTACCCCAATCAACCGTTTCTGCGGGAAGATCTGTGTGTGTATGTAAGGCTGATGTAAGCGGTCCAGTGTTTGACAATAGCGCCCAAATGTGGAGTGAAAGTGAGTGTCCTGGACAGCCCAGATAGCAATGACTAGAGTGAGAGAGGGGTCCATCCAAGGCTGGGAAAGATAGAAAAAGGCAAGTATAGCCCAGATGGCTTATGTAGGTAGACTGAATAATTCCCCTGTGGCCAAGGCAGCAAAATCAAGCCTGTGTGGGCAAACAAATCCGTGTAATGGGGGGAGAGAATGTCATCATCCTGTACAGTCCTACAATTGAGGACAAGGGTGTGTGAGAGAGGGGTGCGTCCAAGGCAGGAAAAAAGGGTACATCACGGATACAGCCCAAATGGCATACATTGTAGATGGAAGAAACCCCAGTGGCCTATGCAGCCCAATCAAGCCTGAGTGGGCAAAAACATTGGTGGTGTGTGTGGGAGAAGGGGGTAGAGGAGAGAACATCATGAGAAGATGCAGTCATAAAGAAATTAGGACAAAATCAGTTGTCGCAAAAAGGAGGGCAAAGAATACTCGTATCTATGCGGTGAACCACCCGACCTGTGCAGACAAATAAAAAGGTTGGGGAACCCATCAAGGTATCTCCTCCTATCACATTTGAGGACCCCTTCCTTTCATTCTGCAACAGAAATATAATAAAAATATATTCACAGAAGTGCAAGAAAAAAAAATGGCAACATCATGGATAACAATCACAGAAACTGAGCCCACCCGCTAGCTATGGCAAGAAGCTGGAAGGAGTGGGAGGGGGGGTTGTGGAGGTGAAGGGAGCGCATAAGTGGGCTAATCTTCCTGTAGATGTACCCCAAATTCTTCATCTGAATTGTGCCCCCAGGACTTTTGGTCTCCAGGTCAAGAATGTATCTGGATTCTTTCTTTCTCAATCTTCATGACCTGTCCCACCCCTCAGATTATGGGGAATGTATTCAATGGCAAAGAAAGCGAGGAGAGAACTGTCAGAAGAGTGTTTCTCTTGGAAGTGTCTCACCACTGGGTAGTTGGGGGTCCCCTTTGTTGATGGCTCTGAGATGTTTGAGCTCTTTTCTTGATCATATGAATTGTGCTGCCAGCATATCTGAGATGGCAAATAAAGTACTTTCCCTACTGCTTCAATTGTTTTTTTAGGCAACATTCCAGTTGCAGACATTTGTAAGGCTTCTACTTGGTACACACCACAAACATTTACTAAACACTGCAGTGTGAACATACTAGCAAACCACAGTTCCAAGTGGGACAAGCTATTCTACGTACATGTTTCCAGTGTTCTGTAGCATCCTCCGGCTAACCACAACCTTACAGGGGAAACTGTTTACTAGTCTATGCACAGCATGTTTATCTACAGCTACACATTCCACGAATGGAATAGATTACTTACCCTGTAAATATCGGTTTGTGGTATGTAGTGCTGTAGATTCACATGTGCCACCCTTCTTCCCAGAAGCCCTGGGTTGTTGCAGATTCCATAGTTCCATTTATTTTGTCTTGCTTATTACATGAACATCCTTATGCTTCACTTTACTCTCTTTCCTAAAACCGCTGGGTGGGAAAACCATCTAACTATGGAGCCGATGTTCATGCATAATGCTGTATAAGGGAGAAGTCAAAATATCTTGTTACTTGAAAGAATTTCTTCGACCAAAATAAGTTGTACATGTCTGAGCCCAACACTAGATGGCAGGAGTATGCACAGCATGTGAATCTACAGCACTAAATGCCACGAATAGATGTCTACAGGGTGTGCAACCTTTTCCGTTTAGGATTAATGTAGGAGCATGGGAAGTATGCAATTTATGGGGAATCAAGACTGTGGAAAGTGTATTGTGACATTTATAGCTGAAGGATCAGGGGATGACTGTTAAAGATTAGTACAAGGTGTGTTTTGGGTATCTGGCATAGTAATGGGCTGTGTGTAGGAAATCATAGTGATGGTTTTCGGAATGTTGTGGAGTTTGCAAGTAGTTGTGCATTTTTGGTGCCATCAAATAATTATTTTATTGTGAGTGGGAAATGATGGGCTAAGAGTTGGATTAGGTTTAAACATTTCTGTGACTGGTATATATAATTATAAATGGATAGCTGTCAACAAGGGTGGGAGTCTTTTTAATCGAGGAATTCTGACTGGCAAGGAATCTAATGATGAAAAACACTCCACTTGATGTCAGCGACTTACTGTAAATGTTATTTATAAGCCCCACAACTATTATCAATGCATTTTTAAGGTGAAAAATTATTGTTCCTTGTGGCAAACTTTGAAAGGTTAATTGTTTGCCATTTTGTGATGGCATGTTTTAGAATTGTTTCTTTGCTGATAAAAATAATGTTTCAATTTGGAGTATATTGCTGTTTCTTTGTTTAGCACAGTGAGATACTCTGATTTAGTTGATAAGAGACTTGGCGCAATTTTGCACCATATTTATCTTTGGTGACCATTTCATGAGTCCTCAATGAGTGGTGGGAAAATCAAGTTTTGTACCTTGTTCCCACAGCACCAGTATCTATAGAGGGAATGAAGATGTTGTAAGTTTATGATTTTTTGAAGATATAATATCTAACAAAAACCTTCTTAATTGCAGGGGTGGATCTGATTACGGCTTGTGATATTCGATACTGCACCCAGGATGCGTTTATTTCAGTGAAGGTAAACGTACTGTTGCATCCCACTTCATTTTAACTCGCTCCATTTCACTTTAACTCACTCCAAAAATTGCCCATACCCACTTTCTCGAAGTAACTCTCGGTGCTGTGACAGATAAAAAAAAAACGTATTTGCTTTCTCACTGAATTGGTGTGCTTTTTAGGGCTTGCAACAGACAGCACGTGGGCTTTCTGATGGATACATCTGCTTGTGGATTCCTCACCTTATGAATATCCCCTGCACCAGCATTCCGCGGAAAGTTTTCCTAGCTCTCCGCACCGACGAGGTCGTCACAGCATCATGGCTCCGCACGCGGCTCCGCATGACATCACCGGAGCCATAAGAAGACCACGTCAGCGTGATGACGTCAGTTCCCTTTTTTCCACGCTGTTGATGCTAGCATTTTTTTCTGGGACTCTCCATACTTCGTTGGATACTTTGTGTTTTTTATTGTATCTCTTCCTTTCTTTGTAGCGATGTCTGCTCTGAGGAAGTCGGGTTTTAAACCTTGCAGAGAATGCGGTAAACAAATGACGATTATGGACCCGCATGAGGATTACCTTTGGTGTTTGTCTTCGGACCATGACGTGGAGGGATGCTCTTCGTACAGGAAGATGAATCCGAAGGCGTTAAAGGAGCGTGCGGCCAAACTCTACATGGCCAAAGCTAGAAAAGAGAAAAAGAGTCGAACAAAGGTTGAAATCTGGTTCTTTGACGTTGAACAACTCCAAGAAGAAGAGGAGACATGCTTCTCGAAGCCGGTCTTCGAAGTCGGTGGTGTCAGCATCACCTTCTCCTGCTCCTCTATGTCGAGAAAAGTACTTTGTTTCTCGCTCACCTTCAGTACCTCCTCAGGTGACTCCGGCTCATTCTCCTTCCTTTAAGGGGACTCCGGAGCAGGCTACGACGCCGAGATTCTCACCCTCGAATCCGGCTGATGATGATGTGGTTCCCTCGGCTCCGGTTGATCCACCTGTGGCTCCAGCGCCTGAGGTACCTTGATCGGATCCTTGACCGGCCTCTTATCCTCAGTTTCCGATGCTGGGCTCTGATCCCTCGCATTTTCTAAGTGCGATGTATGGTGTTTTCACCAGGGCCTCGTACACCTCTGGTGCACCTTCAGGTCCCATGGGTCCCTTGGCTTATAATTTGGGTGTGCCTCATCAGTATCCTCAGGCCCCCTTTATGCCGTTCATGCCAGCGTCGTCGTCCTGGTCTTTTCCGGCTCCGAGGATGTTGACGCTGTATGGACAGTCTCTGGCTCCATCCCGTGAAGCTTCCCGAATTAGATTGGCTCCGTTTAGGGATCCACCATTGACGCCGATTCCGGAACCGTCGACTCAGCGAGTGGCTCTGCCGCCGCCGCAACCGAAGTTGTGTTCGAGGAGAGAGGCGCAGAGGTTGTTGGAAGAAGAGCGGTATCGGGATCAAGAGTTGGAGGAAGGAGTGGTTTATGACACAGAGGATGTGTTTGAAGACTTGTGTGAAGCGAGCGTGCTTGACACTTCTCCAGAGTGTGATTTTGTTTCGCAAAAGGCTTCTCCCTCGAAAGATGTTGCTCCATATCATACAGTTATCAGGAAGGCTGCAGAACATTTGGACTTGCAGCTTCCTGTGGCGGAGTATAAGCCTAATCTTCTCACTGAAGTGCTTCATTCTTCTTCTTCAGTGGTTGAACCACTCTTGCCATTTAATGATGCTCTAATTGAGCCAATACTTGAGGTGTGGCACAATCTTCTTTCGGCTCCTGCAGTTTCGAGGTCAGTCTCGAGAAGGTATAGACTTGCTCCGGGTGATCCGGTTTTCCTTTCCTCTCATCCATCTCCTGATAGTCTGGTGGCACAGGCTTCTTGCTCGAAGCAGTCAGCAGATCTGTTTTCGCAGGCTCCAGCGGACAGGGATTCCAAAAGGTTGGAGCAGTCTTCAAAAAAGGTCTTTTCATCAGCCAGGATGGCATTAAAGTCTACCAATGCCACTTGTCTCTTGGGCAGGTACATTCACATTTTAATGGACTCTGCGAAACAGCTAAGTTATCTGAGGAGGACAAAGGGAATCTGAATGAGGTGCTGGTGTATGCTCAAGCAGCTGCTCGCCAGGTTATCCAGTCTCGTCTGGATACAGCGGATTCTGTTCCCATAGTCATGGGCTCGTCTATTGCTTCAAGGAGGATCGCTTGGTTGAAATCTTCGGGGTTTTCTCCTGATGTGCAGGCTGCTCTTGTTGACTTGCCATTTGATGGTGCCAAGCTTTTTGGAGAAAAGGCGGACTCTGCTTTGCTGAGATTTAAAGACAGTAAGGCTACCGCAAGATCTTTAGGTCTGCAGACTCAATCGAGAGGCTTTGGATTTAAAAGATACAGTGGCTTTGGGAGGTCTTCCTTTCGTGGATCCAGGCAGCCTCAGCAACAAAAGCAGCAGGAAAATTCCTTGTATACGAGCTACAGGGGTAAAGGCAGAGGTCGAGTTCGCGGAGCCGGACGTCAGCCTTCCTCCTCCTCCTCCTTGTCCTCCCCAACCCCTACTGGTAATGCAGGAAAGCAGCCCTAGATCCACTATCCTGGATCATGTGGGTCCCGTGGGAGGCCAGCTTACCCTTTTTCTACAAGATTGGAAATTAATAACTTCGGACCTTTGGGTTTTAGATCTTCTAGAAAACAGGTACGCCCTTCCCTTCAGGAAATTCCCTCCTCCTTACCCTCCGTGTCAAGGGCTTTGCACAGAGGATCATTTGCTTCTCCTTCAGAAGGAGGCTTTTACCCTATTACAGAAAGGTGCAATAGAGGTAGTTCCGCAGCAGGAAAGGGGTCAGGGGTGCTACTCCCGGTATTTCCTGATTCCCAATAAGGATGGCAGGTTACGTCCCATCCTGGACCTCAGAATCTTGAATCTGTTTCTCAAGCAGGAGAGATTCAAGATGCTCACTCTAGCGTAGGTTCTTCATGCGCTGCAACAAGAGGACTGGATGGTGTCCATCGACTTACAGGATGCGTATTTTCATATCCCAATTCTGAAGTCGCACATGAAGTATTTCTGTTTTATGGTTGGGTCGCTACATCACCAATTTGCGGTCCTTCCATTTGGTCTTACTACCGCACCTTGAGTCTTCACCATGGTGATGGCCGTGGTGGCTGCCCATCTCAGGAGGTCGGGGATTCCTGTTTTCCCTTACCTAGACGATTGGCTGTTGAAAGCAGAATCGCCAGAGATGGTGCGTCATCATCTACAGGTTACAACCCAGCTGTTGTACAAATTGTTTTTTTCGATAAATGTACCCAAGTCTCACCTGGTGCCCTCTCAGCGCAACCTGTTCATAGGGGCAGTACTGAATACCACTGTGTTTCGGTCTTTCCTTCCTCCACAAAGGATTCTCGACATTCAGGAAATTATTCCCTTGTTTTACAATGAAATGGTTGTTCCAGTTCTGAAGGTCCTTCGTATGCTCGGTCTGTTCACATCCTGCTGGTCAACCATGCATGCTGGCACATGAGGGGACTTCACTGGTGTCTCCGCAGGCAGTGGTATCAGCACAATGGAGATCTCAGGAGCCTGTAAAGATCTTCACAGAAGCTGCAGCGGATCTTTCTTGGTAGAGCGTGGAGGGCAATCTGTCTCCAGGAAAGCCCTTTCATCTTCCTCCATCGCTGGCCACAGTGATAACGGATGCCTCCACCCTAGGGTGGGGTGCACATCTGGGGGATCTGGAGATCAAGGGTCTTCGGTCTCCAGAGGAAAGGTTGTGTCACATCAACCTTCTGGGATTGCGGGCGATTCGTTTGGCGCTCAAGGCCTTTCTCCCTTCCCTTCGTGGTCAGTCGGTTCAAGTCCTGACGGACAACACTGCCGCGATGTGGTACGTCAACAAGCAGGGAGGAGTAGGGTCGTACGTCTCTGCAGAGAGGCGTTGCGGCTCTGGTCCTGGGACTCAGGACCATCGGATTTGCCTGTTGGCAAATTATCTGACCAGGGTACTGAACGTTCGTGCGGACAGTCTCAGTCTGCAGTTTTCTGCCGACCACGATTGGAGGCTTCATCTGGAGGTAGTTTAACTCATCTTTCAGATGTGGGGAACTCCTCAGGTGGACCTGTTTGCCACTCTCGAGAACGCACACTTCCTGTCATTCTGCAGGCTCCAGTTTCCGAGAGAAGGAGCGTTGGGGGATGAGTTTCAGTTGAGTTGGGGCTCACAACTTCTTTATGCGTTTCCTCCCATACCCTTGATTCCTCGGGTTCTGAGGAAGATTCGCCAAGACCGGGCCAAAGTTATATTGATCACCCCGTATTGGCCAAGAAGGGTATGGTACACGGACCTACTTCACCTCTCGTCACACCCTCCGCTCTGTCTCCCTCTCAGGGCAGATCTCCTCTCTCAGATGGAGGGGCAGGTTCTACACCCGCACTTCCAGAGCCTGCACCTTCATGCCTGGAGATTGAACAAGGCAACCAGAATTCTTTTTCTTTCTCGCCTGACGTGATGTATGTTATATTATCGGCCAAGCGACACTCCACCAAGTCCATCTATTCCTACAGGTGGTCAAAATTTGTTAAATGATGTAGAGAGAGATCTATTGATCCCTTGAAAGCTCATCTATCTGATGCTCTTTGTTTTTCACTTCATTTGGCTCAGTAGGGTTCCGCTGTAGCCACTGTTAAAGGATGTTTGTCTGCTTGTTCGGCATTTCTTTGTTTGCCTGATCAACCTTCTCTTTTTACGTCTCCATTAGTTTTAAGATTCATTAAGGGGCTTACTAACATGTTTCCGCCCATTCCTTTTATTATGCCCCAGTGGGATTTAAATCTGGTGTTAACTTTTTAATGGGTTCCACGTTCGAACCTAGGCATAGTTGTCCTTTGAGACTTCTGGCATTCAAAACGGTCTTTCTAGTGGCTATCACTTCGGCTAGGAGGGTAAGTGAGCTCCAGGCTTTGAGTTCAAAGCCTCCTTTTCTGACCATACATGCTGAAAGGTTGGTACTCAGGACCAAGGCTGCTTTTCTCCCTAAGTTGGTTAACGCCCTTCTATCTAGGACAGTCCATTACCTTTCCTACTTTCTATCCTCCCCCTCACCCTTATAAGGAGGAGGAGAGGCTTCATCGTTTGGATCAAAAGAGGGCGATTAGCTTCTATTTGGATAGAACAAAGGATGTTCGTCAAGATGACCAGCTCTTTGTTGGATATGCTGGTCGAATGAAGGGCAAGGCAGTGCACAAGCGCACTTTATCGAGATGGATCATCTTGTGCATTAAGGTATGCTACTCCCTGGCTGGTAAGGAGCCTCCTGTAGGCATTAGAGCTCATTCCACCAGGGCTAAATAGTCTACTTCTGCCTTGTCCAGGGGTGATTCTGTTTTGGACATCTGTAAAGCTGCAACTTGGGCCTCCCTCCACACTTTCGCAAAGCATTACTGCTTAGATTCCGAGGTGAGGAGGGATGGCCATTTTGCGCGCTCTGTTTTACAAGACTTTTTGGTATAGAATAGTGGACACCCTCCTCCAGTATTTTGAACTGCTGTGGGATTCTATTCATAAGGTGAGGAATCCACAGGCAGCCATCAGAAGAACCATCAGAAGAACAAGTTACTTACCTTCGGTAACGCTTTTTCTGGTGGATACATTATCTGCCTGTGGATTCCCTCACTGACCCACACTCCTACCCGTTGTCCACTCTTTTATACCTTAAAAGTTGAGGTATTGGTTATTTGATGTATTTTTGTGTACTCAAGTCTTTATTACCTCTATGTGTTATTATTGGCTTCTTTGAAATGTAAGCTTTCTCAATTTATTATACACTGAGTGTATTTGTGTGAATTCTGTATACTATATATGCATTGTCTCTATGGTCGGTCCGCCCGTTTTGCCTCGGTGGCACGGAAAAAATGGGTGGAACTGACGCCATCACGCTGTCTTCTTATGGCTCTGGTGACGTCATACAAAGCCGTGTGTGGAGCCAATATGCAGTGACGCACTCGCCGGCTCGGAGAGCTAGGAAACATTTCCGCGGAATGCTGGCACAGGGGATACTCATAAGGTGAGGAATCCACAGGCAGCTACTGTATCCACCAGAAAGAGCGTTAAGGTAAGTAACGTGTTCGTCTGTTGCTAGACATACTGTTTGAGCTTAGAGCTAATTAATTGCTTACCTTTGATTGGTTTCATTGCAACTCTAATGTGCTGCCTTTATATTTGTTAGCTATATGGGCTTTCCTTCCTAGTTTTGTGTTTTTCTGCGCCTGGAGCATTGACACATTACTTTGTCCTTTCACTGCTTGCTTTTTCACAAGCAACTTTTTCTTTTTGCTTAGAAACTCTGAATGCATGAGTTTTCCCACCATTTCCCTTGTGTGTTTCTCTCCACCCAGCAGCTTGTTCTGTGTTCCGCTCTCTTGCAGTGTGGTTCTCCCCCACTCCCCTGATTTGCCTTCTCGTGTGCTTTCTCCTCACCAGCTCCACATTATTCTTTTTTGCCTGTTTAACCCCACCACCTGGCATTTGTGTTGCTTCACCTCACCCACGACCTTGTGTGGCCTCTGCTTTTCATCCGCTTGTTGCTTCCACCCGTACCCCTGTTTTGCTTCTGCTACCCCTGAACAAAAAGCCTGTGTAGGTTCCTCCACCTTCTTTAAAAAAAAGAAAAACACCTTAAACCATGCCTGGTGTTGCTTCTGCCATGTCCACCATTTTGCTGTTGCTTCCCATCCAAGCCCCACTTGTTGGGCCCCACCCCGTGCTTTGTGTTTTTCTTTCTTTTTAAATACGATTCAACATGGATTGGTAGCTAAAAAGAAATAAAAGCAACCATGTACTTTTGTTAGTGCGCCCATGCGTGGTGCCCACACCTACAAAACGACATGGTAAGCCAAATCAGAAGTTTTTTTCTTTCTTTTATTCTTTAGCCGATGCTGTGCTGTATAGCTAAAACAGTTAGGACCCAAAACAAGAACAATTGGCTTTTCCTGTGCTTGTTGATTGGTGGAGAATAAACTCAATCATAGGACACAAGGCCTTACATCTGCCACATCAATGCATACTCTTTACTTAATGCTACTTTCTTCTGAAAATTTGGACACACCACCACATAAATCCTTCAGTGCACAGTCACAGAGTGCAGTCATCGGGAGCTAATGCAATTATCAGCTAACCCACAGTAGGGGTAGTGAAAGAACCTCTCATTCGTTATCTATCAAGTAAAATCAGTGTGTCATGTACCATGAATAAACACGATTTTCATGCTTTTAGTAACTGTCAGTTGTGGCTCCCATTGCCGCTTTGTTGCCCATGAGCAGAGTATTCTAGCTCCACAGACCCACCTGCATCATTGCCAGAGCCGCATTGCCTTAATATGGGTGGGTAGAAGAGTAGTGTTGTAGTCCTCTTTGATACCCAGCAGCTTCATGTTTAAATATTTACCTGAAATGTATTGCTTATTTATCTATCAAGGCTTTACAGACGACGGGGAAATTCTTACCTTTTATCATAGCCCTGATCACCATCCATTGGACACATGCCATATTGGAGAAATCTGGCCTGGGTTTGCAAATTATTTTTCTTGCTTTGTTTATCAATTCATGAAAGCAGATAATGGAAAACTCTTCATTTAGATACAAGGGATTCCCAGAATATTGGGTCTCTGATTGAAACTGGTCTAGACCAATATTTCAGGAGTAGGTTATTCCTTGCCAAATGGAAATGAGAATTTCAAGCTATCGCTTCTTACTAGATTTATTTGTTCCGGGACTTGCAACAAAGGTCAGGAAATAAGGGGTGCTGAAGCCTCCATCACTAGGATTTACATGTTTGTCCCATCAAGGACCAACTTGCTCTGTAGCATCCATTCCAGCATTTAAATAGAGTATTCTGTACACTTCCCTATCTCTGGCTAAACCTTTTGCCTTCGTGTTTTTCGAACATGGGAAATCCTGCGTGTATTTCTAAAAAAAACCCTCCAATGGCTGTGTGTGCAAAATGAACAAGGATGGAGAGATTGTTGATCTCTGAAGAACAGCATCATTAATTTCCATATTGGAGGAGAGGCGGAACTTAGCAATATTTCTGTTTCAAAGCTGGAAAATTTAACATCTATTTATTTGCAAAGATGGCAATTCCGGCCACTCCATCATAAAGATTAATAGAAGAGGGTGTTAGAATGTGTTGAAAGCAGGCAACAGAGACAATTATTTGACTTGTGCCTGATACTCATTATTACTCATCTCAAGACTCTGCCTGAACTTCTGCCAGTGCAGACTCTGTCCAGCGACTTGAGTGAAAATCGGATCGAAGACTGTTCACAAGATGACATTTCTTAGATGTTTCTACAGCTGCTTGGACAGCTTCCACCATCACCTTATTGTTGATATGCCTGTTCCAAATATGTCAATAGCTCCCCGTTTCCAGAGGGTGTAACCTTTTCATATCTTTGTATCAAGTTTTTGGCTTACCATCAAACACAAATCACCTTCAACTGGCATCTTATTTTTACACTTATCAATTCTATGTCAGGACCGGAGGCTTCAGATTATGCTTTTTACCTTCTTCCCTGTTTATTATATAAAAATCACAGCAGCCAAAAAAGTACCCACATAAGCTCTAAATCCCAGAACAAGGATAAGGCTTGCCAATACATCCAAGAAAAAACACAGATTTGCATATAAAAACTACAAATCTCATCAACATGTCCAACAAGTTATCACAGAATAGTCCTTCTCTAGTGTCCGTGACGGGTAGGTATGACGTCCCTCCTGTGACCACTTCCTCTTTCTTCGCTGCTTCGCAGCCAGTTAAGTGTTTTTTTCTTTCTCTCCCCTAGTTTATTTCTCTTTTGTTATGGGGGTTTCTGTGTTCAAACGCTATGGTTACTGCGTGTTGGGGCTTTAGTATTGTGGGTTGTTACTCCTTTTTTCCTTTTCAGAGCCCCATACTGATCGCGGGAACATTCGTTGTTCCTCACGCGATCTTCCAAAACATTGCGGCATACTCTCCGCCCGCCAGGGGGAGCCAACGCGTCTCGTTCGCCTCAGCGTGTTTTTTTTGTCACAGGTAGCCGCGCTGAGGAGATCGACCCGCCGGAGCCTTGCCCCGTCACCTCACCTTCATGCCTGGGTCCGTATTTCGCCCCCGTTACTTGATGAACGCCCTGCGGGGTCTGTACAGCGGTTTTACCGTGTTTGCCGCCTGAGGGCGTTTTTTTGGGCACATCGAGCTGTGTGCTCGTTTTTCCATACCTGCAGCCCATATTTCCCACCATTGGCAGCGCGCAGGGAGGTGACAGTGACCCGGTCTAGTAGAGGGTCGGTGCGCTGCAGGGTTAGTGCTACCCTAATCCCTGGTGCCACCAGGGCCAAACTTGCCAGACAGGGTCTGTCCCAAATCGCGCTGGTTTTACCCGCAGTCCTGATCCTGTGCCACAGCCCTTGAGTGACTAGTGGGGTTGAGTGTAGCCTCCAGGGATGGATCAGGAGGAGTATTACGAGGAGGAGGAATCCCATCAGTACCTGAATGATGAGGAATTCTATAACGCAGTCGATAGTTCTATTTACCGCTGCGTGACGGAGGTTGTAGGGCCCATGGAAGAGTGCCTGTCTGCCCGTATCATTCAGGAGTGTGAACGGGTGGCGCAAGCCCATTTGGGGACTTCTGGCAACTCGTCAACCCCATCGGGGGACAATCCCCCAGCCCCCAAAAAGGTTTGTAAGGAGGGGGTATCTGGGGCGGCGCAGGGTGTGGACAGGGACGCCTTTGAGCGGTTGTGTGACGCTTTTCTGGCCAAGGCGACCGTGCCTACCCCTGCGCCTCCTCCAACCCCGGGTCCTTCAGGATCGATGGGTACAGCACCCTCATCCCCTGGCAGGATGTCCCCAGCAGACACGGACGATGAGGATGGGCCTGTGTGTTCTTGCCGCCCATCAGGCTTCGCCGCTGAATTGCCCCAGGACAGTTCGGGTATGCTGGACCCGGATGAAATAATGCATCCACGGTCAGCTGCCTGGACCCCGGGAGAAAAGGTGGCGAAGTTCGTCGCGGGGCGCCTCCGCAAGCCCCTGGAGAAAGAAGCGAGAAGCTGTCTGCGCAGGGAGTGCCCTAGACCCACCTTGGAGGGGAAGGTGGCCCTTACGCCCGAGCTAGAACCGAAGATGGCCGCCTTCCTTGCGAAGTTCGTTAAAGTCCCTCGCAAGGGGATTGACCGTTCCTGGCACTCCTGCCAGGATAAGCTTTTAGATGCTACAGGGCCTATAACCAAGATCCTGGATATGGCGGAGGAGGCAAAAGTGACAGGCGCCGCCATTTCCCCCGACGTCCTGTCGAACTGGGCGCAACGAGTGGTGGTCTTCTTAGGGAACGCCAACTGCGCCCTTTCGACCGAACGCCGTCGTTCACTGTTAATCAAGTTGGACCCGAAGCTGGGAGACCTAGCCTCCTCGGAGGTGGGAGCTGTGGCCCAGGGAGGCCTCTTTGGGGACCCTTTTATTGAGGAGTTGGGGAAGTTCGTCTCTACGTTTACGTCCCTAGACAGACCTCAATCGAGTATCAAAAAAGTTTTTCCACAACGTTTCTTCCGGGGAGCCGGTCGCGGTGGGGGCCGCGCGACCGGCCGTGGCGGTCAGCAGTTTGTTAACAGAAATCAAGGCTCCGGGCGAGGTCAATACAACACCTCATTGAAGTTCAACAACTTCTACCCTACTAGAGGCCAGCGCTTCCGAGGTCGAGGTGGATTTAAGAACACCGCTGGAAACAATACAAACGGTGAGTGTCATATCGGCGGATCAGGTCCGCATTGGGGGGCGAATAGCCTTGTTTCCGGAGGCTTGGGCCGCGATCACGTCAGACGCATGGGTCTTACAGATGGTCTGCGGGTTTCGGATAGAGTTTTACGATCGGCCCTTTCAAGAGAGGCCCCCACACCCTATCGTTTTCTCTCAGGCCGACCCGCAATTGGTCAATGAAGAGGTCTCGGACTTGCTTCGCAATGGAGCCATTTGCCGTTCGGTCCGCCTGAGCAACCTGTTTCTGGTGGAGAAGGCGGATGGGGGACAACGGCCGGTAATCAGCCTCAAGGAGTTCAACGGTTGGTTGGTTTACCGGCATTTCAAGATGGAGGGTATCCATCTTCTGCGGGACGTGCTGCTCCCGAACGACTGGATGGTCCGCTTGGACCTCAAGGATGCGTATTTGGTGGTACCTATCCATCCTCCGCATCGTCGTTTCCTCCAGTTTCTTTGGGGGGGGGGCAGGTGTTCGAGTTCACCGCCCTTCCATTCGGACTTTCCTCAGCACCTTGGTGCTTCACCAAGCTTCTCCATCCTGCGGTGGAGCTCTTAGGAAGCCAAGGTATTCGGATGATTGTCTATTTAGACGATATCCTATTGATGGCCCAATGCCCCAGGAAGTTGAACCTTCAGCTCCAACAAACGGTATCCCTGCTCCAGGGCTTGGGGTTTGTCATCAACAGGGACAAGTCTGTCCTCTCTCCTTCACAGACAGCGGTGTTCCTGGGATTTACTGTGGACTCAGTCCGGTCCACTTTGAGTCTACCGTCCAGGAAAGTGGGAACAATTCGCCACATCTTGCGTCAAACGATCTCGAGATCTCACACATTTCTCCGCCAGATTACCCGGGTGGTAGTGCTGCTTTCCTCCTCCATCCGGGCAGTCTTCCCGGGGCCCCTACATTACCAGGCCCTTCAACGCCTTAAGGCGCATCATCTCCAGCGAGGCCTAACATACGATCAGTCGGTTCTCCTTTCGGTCGAGGTGAAGGAGGAAATGGCCTGGTGGCTCGCCCATATGGAGGCCTGGAATGGCCGAGCGAGCTTCGGGCCAGTCCCGGTCCTGGTGATAGAGTCCGACGCCAGCAGGGCCGGTTGGGGCGCCCGTTGTGGAGAGTTTTCCACAGGCGGCGCCTGGTCCTCCGAGGAGCAGAAGCTGCACATAAATTGCTTGGAGCTGCTGGCGGGGTCCTTCGCGGTGCGCTGTTGGACCAAGGATTCGGTTCGCTCCTGTTTTCTGCTTCGGATGGACAACGTCTAGGCGGTCCGATACGTCAACCATCTGGGAGGCCCTCGTTTCAAAACCCTAGCGGATTTGGCGAAGGATTTTTGGGATTATTGCCTAGCGCACCATGTGTCCGTGACAGCGGAATACTTGCCAGGCCATGCCAACCAAGTCGCGGATTGGCACTCCCGACACTTGCGGGACTCCAGCCAGTGGAAGCTGGACGTGGAGGTTTTCAGATGGCTGAACGGTCTTTGGGTCCCATTCTCAGTGAACCTCTTTGCGTCGCATCTGGACCACCAGCTCCCGCGGTTTTTCAGCAGGAGGCCGGACCCTCTCGCGGAGGCCACGGATGCCTTCCTCCAAGATTGGAGTCGGGAAAGAGCTTATGCCTTCCCGCCTTTTGCGATGGTGGTGCGGGCGGCGGCCCAGCTTCGCCGTCAGGAAGCAGAGGTGGTCATGGTGACACCCTTTTGGAAGTCTCAAGTTTGGTTTCCGGTTCTTCTGGAACTTTCTTGGGATTCTCCAATCCTACTCCCCCGGTTTCCGCGTCTTCTCAACGTGGACGGGGATCTCCATCATCTGGTAACGCAGAGCTCTCTCCACCTCATGGCATGGCGGCTTTCAGGCGGCGTTGGTCGCTCCCTGGCCTTTCGAGACCAGCTGAGGATTTCTTGTCAAAAGCCTGGGCAGGGAGCACGGAAAAACGCTACCGCTCCGTCTGGAATAAATGGACCCGTTGGTGTCTTCGACGGGACTTGGATCCCCTGGTCGGAGGCGTCGTTCAGTGATGAATTTTTTGGCGGAATAGGCTTCAGCCGGCCTGGTTTATCGCACTATCAACACGATGCAGTCGGCGATTTCGGCAGCCCACGATCCGGTGGATGGGGCGCCGGTCGGAGAGCATCCTTTTGTTTGTAGGCTCCTGAGAGGTATTTGTCTCTCCTTGCCCTCGGAACCGCGTTACTCGGTTCTCTGGGACGTCAATGTGGTCTTGAACCTCTTGTTGTCTTGGCAGCCGAATAAGTATCTGTCTTTGAAAGAGCTGTCGGCAAAGTTGGCTATGCTTTTGTGCTTGGTGTCATGTCAACGAGTTTTGGACGTACGAGCCTTGGACATCTCGGCGAGGGTTTTCTCACCGGAAGGGGTGACTTTCACATTGGGGCGTCACACAAAATGTGCGTCAAGGACGATTTCTTACCCATCCTTGGTGGACGCTCCCAAACTGTGTGTAGTCCAATGCTTGAAGGCATATGAGGAGTTGACCCTAGAACTTCGTCCTCCGGGCGAACGACAGCTACTGATTGCTTTGCGAAAGCCACAAAAGGCCGTCTCTTCACCCACCATCGCCAGATGGGTAAGGTGGATCATGCAAGAAGCAGGTATTGATACAAAATTGTTCGGTGCCCACTCGGCTAGAGGGGCCATGGCTTCTAAGGCTTTCTCGTTGGGAGCCCACTTGGAGGATCTGATGCCCGCTGCGGACTGGTCCTCAGATTCCACTTTTAAAAGGTTTTACTTTAAACCGGTGGTGGATATTGCACATTTGGTGGTGAGTAAGCTTTAAACTAGCATAATCTGAAGCCTCCGGTCCTGACATAGAATCGAAATTTGCCTAGCATTGTTTTTTTTTTTTTTTCTTCAAACTGTTTTATTAATTTTGTGCACACAGCATACAGTCACATATCTCATATCAACCCTCTTACGATCCACATCCGGCTGCCCCTCCCGCACATACCCCATCAACAGCTCCTAATCATAACGTCCCCCCTCCCCCTCTACCCCCACCCCCCCTTGTCAGTGTGCCTCTACGCCCTTGTTATGGCTTATCATATCCAACCATTCTGCAGTAAGCATCAATCCCCTTCGTCCTTTACTCACACCAGAGCCCAGGCACGGGTTAGCACTGCTCAAGCCCTCCATTCAATCCCCCAGGTCCGATGTCCCATGCAACTCGCCTCCTCCCCGCTTCCGGATTTCTAGTCCAAGTCCCCTCCCCCGGCCCCTGCAATCTCCTCCGCGCCTTGCCCCGTGTCCCCCTCCAGAGCTGCCGGTTCATCAGCCTCCCCACCTTCATCCGCCTCCAGAAGCGATTGCAGATCTGTTACTAGCGCGCTCCATGCCCTAGCTTTTTCCAGCGCTCTATCGTTTGCTGCTCGCATAGCTAATCGTAAGCGAAGAGAACCTTCACACGAGGCCCATTGCAAAAAGCACCTCCGCCACCTCAGGAAGTTAGGTCCCCCTCTAGATTTCCAGTGTAATGTAAGTTCCCTTTTAGCCATTATGAACCCCAAGTCACAAAACTTACTAGTGATCTTAGTGGCAGGAGTATGGGGAAACCAGAGTAGCAGACATGCACCCGCGTCCGCATCTATACGCCGACCCGTGACCGCGTTCAGGCATGCGAAAACCTCACTCCAGTACGTGCCTAGCCCCGTGCACGACCAGAACATATGTTCAAAGTCAGCGTCCTCAGCAGCACATCGAGGGCATAGTGTTTGCGCGCCTCCAAATATCCGATGAATCCTGGCAGGCGTCCAGTACGCCCTATGAAGTGTGTAATACTGGAAAATTTGCCTAGCATTGTAAAGGTAAGTTTCAATTCTATTAAGGACACGGAGGCGAGAATTATTCCTCCCAGGCCACCTGCGGATGCGATCCCGCCCGTACTACACCGCTGACGTTTTTGTGTGTTTTTTTTGCTAGGAAATGATGGTTCAAAGCAGGACCAGTGAAACCGAGGCGTGACTCGCGCGAATAAAGAGAAAGTGGTCACAGGAGGGACGTCCTACCTACCCATCACGGATACTAGAGAAGGACTATTCTGTGATAACTTGTTGGACATGTTGATGGGATTTGTAGTTTATATATGCAAATCTGTGTTTTTTTTCTTGAATGTATTGGCAAGCCTTATCCTTGTTCTGGGTTTTAGTGCTTATGTGGATACTTTTTTGGCTGCTGTGATTTTTATGTAATAAACAGGGAAGAAGGTAAAAAGCATAATCCTCGCCTCCGTGTCCTTAATAGAATTGAAACTTACCTTTACAATGCTAGGCAAATTTTGATTCATAACTCAGCCTCCCTCCTTTTTACAGGAGGTGGATATTGGAATGGCAGCTGATGTTGGCACTCTTCAGAGGTTACCACGAATCATTGGGAACCAAAGGTAACGTACCTGCACTGAATGTTTACGGAAGGAACCATGGGCATGTGGGTCAGTTATTGTCTTTGGTTAGGTTTTCTTAAGTAATTGTGATGTGGATGTTTATTTTCCATTTATGATCTATACTGACCATTGTCTGATAACTTTTGTAGGTGGCATGGCTTTCTTCTCAGGCAGTTAATGCAATGCTATGTGTTTTGTAGGATGTTTAGCCATTATGTCGATTTCTTATGTGAGGAGTGGGTACTCTGTGTAACTCTTTAGTAACTTTTGTGTTTGATTATTTTGCAGGGTATGAATACTTAGAAAGAAATAGGCGATAAGACACAAGTCTCATGTAGTCTTTTGTTACTCTTCAGCCGTGGCTATGTCTTTTTACGAAGATTGCTTTTAAATAAGGTTTTATCCCACAATTCTTGCTAGGAGACAGTTTTGTGCTTTAACCACCCACCCTTTTTGGTAATTACTTTTCTATGTTGCACGTCCGCTTCTCTAAACAAGGTTTCATTTAAGAACCCTTCTTATATAACAAACGCTTATCTGAAATATGCATGCCTCCTTTTCTGTTTTTACACCCAGACTTCCTGCATTTTTGTGTGTATGATTTCTCGTGGAGACCTGCTTTTTGATAATTTTTATCTGAACAGTCTTGAATCTGTCTTTTTGCTTATGAGCATGCTAGCTTCTACAAGTGAGCCCAGTTCACAAACTGAAACCAAGCCAATTTTGTGATTAGTGGTAGCACAACTTCCTTATTCCTGCAGATGATACCTCTTCAACCTCTCCGCCATATTATGGCTTCTGACTTGGCATTGGAATCTTGTCTGTAGAGAGTGTCCATGGATTTGACATTAACTAATTGCATACCACGGTATATCCTTTCATTTATTCATATTTTCACATAGTCAAAAACTCGTCAAAATATTCTAGCATGACTGACCTTATGAAACCATGCTACTTACTGTGTATGCTGTAATGAAGTAGCTTTAAGATATTGCCCTGGTCTTTACTTTAGCAGATGTTTTTAATAATGTCCCTGCTCTCACTCCCACTTAGTGGCCTATAGCTACCAGCTTCATGTCTGTGTATATTTTTGTTTTGTGGGATTATATCATGTTTTATCCACTCACTCTGCATTACTTGCTTAGCCACTCTGACTCAGTCTCTCTAGTACACTTTCTACTGCAGTACAATAAAGGCCAGTTTGCAGTTTGTGGGATCTTTATCACTGTTAAACACCCCCACTTTATGGGGCATACTGGTGGGGTGAATGATTAAATAGAGGGATGAAGACCTAGAGGTGCAGGACAGAAGGTAGAAGAATGAGAGTTGCATGAGGGTAGGTGAAGAAATGAGTTGCATGAGGGTAGGTGAAGAAATGAGTTGCATGAGGGTAGGTGAAGAAATTAGCTGCATGAGGGTAGGTGAAGAAATTAGTTGGGCCGAGCAGAGCTAAGGGAAGAATGTGGGACACTTTCTTGGGGGTTCCGGGCCTACTTTTGGTCTCAGTTTATCCCTGGTTCTTTGCAACAGTAACACTTTAAACATACACAGATGCCTTCAGTGAATTCATGTGATATTGTACACCCGTTCAGCGAGTATTTGTCAAAAAGCAACTGATCATCCACCAGCAAACAAGGAAGAGAATTACTGCCTGGGTTAAACGCAACAACCTGAAAGCTAGTGCTTAATTTGTAAAAGAAAGAGTGCCGGTGCCCGAAGCTCAGCGGCCGGTTTAATAAAACGTGGACGTGCCAAGTGCCAAGGCTGGGAATCTTAAATACCCTACCAGACACCCTCACCCCCCTCCCTCCTCCTCGCCCCTTTCTCTAACTCTAGAAGGTTCCTGCTTTCTCCTTCTGTTATAGTTCTTTCGTCTTTCTGATCTGTGTGTTTTCCTCTCTTCAGCTCGGTTAAAATCAGATGCGTTATAAATAGGTACTGGTGGCCGCCACCGGAAATCACCGGCTCAAATGAAGCCCTGCTGAAAGCTTGTTTCATGTACTCTTATGCCAATATGGCCTCCTTGGCCTTGCAACTTTCCTTCTCTGACCTTGCTAAATCAAAAATATGTAAGAAAGCGAATAGTACCCTCCTTGTCAAGCAACAAATGTGTGAACAATTTACTGCAACTTGGGAAGAAAACAAAAGAATCATGTAATCAAATCCAGTGAAATAAAATTAAATAGTTCAAATTCTAAAAATTGTGAGTAAAACGATTTACAATAAAACACGAATACATTATTTTACATTTTCCCAGTGTCCCATTAGCTACAGGGAAGGATTTAATCAGTCTGGGGCCTCTTAGTTATGATTTTATCTAGATTCCGGGGCGTAAAACTTTTTTTTCTAAATGTTAGAATGTCACAAGCCTGTTCTCTGATTGGCACGCGCTTCTACCCGCGGGCTTACCACTGTTAAAACAGATCTTTTTCGGGAACTGCGTATCCACACAGCCATTGCAGTTCTCAGGGGAACGATGCAGAGGAAAAGCAACCACACTGATGAGAATTTTTCCAGCGAAATCGGATTGATTTAATTCCCCGAGCTGTAGAAAAATATCCCATGCCAGTGTTTACCTTTAAAGTGTACGAGTGCATGACTGAAGGAAAAGTTCGCAAGCCTGTTTGTGGGAGCAGCACGAGCGTTCGCAAAATGTACCGAAGTGTTCCAGACTTGTGCACAGCAAATGGCTCCCTTTACTCGAGGACGCTTGGATGAGACCCATAAAACTGTTTGAAACCTCACTCTTTTTACAGTTCCCTCTAGCAAACTGAGCAAGCGCGCCACGGCTAATTAAATCCCGATGGCCCTGCACGCCTCTGCTGGCTCCTAAGAGCAAATCGCTCTGGGAGTAAACCTTTTAAAAGAAGCTGGGACTTCCACACGCCTTTGGCCAATTGCGTTCTAAAGCTAGACGCAAAGGCCAATGGCGTGTGAGACCCACATGCACAAGCTTTTAGGAAAGCTGTGCTGATGGCAAGAGGTTGTTTTCCTTGCTACGCTAGGCTCGACCTAAAAAGGCACTCCAGTTAGGAGACGGTTCGGAATTCTCTCCATATATTTTTATTGTTCATTAGCCATTTTACAGGATGTGTTGGTTGTGATATTCTGTGCCATTTTAATATTACATTCCATTTGGAAACGTGATGATGGTGTGCAGTCTTGGTGTTTTTGGTTTTCATCTGTGATGGGCTCATCTTTGAAGAAAAACTGCTCATAAGAACATGCTTGTTTTGGTGAGAAGAGGTGGCTTTGTTTAATTTTTTATACATCTGATAGAAGGAAAAGTATAACTTAATTGAACAGAAAGGAATATTTTTTTGTGAATGTACTTGCTGCTAATGGGGGGACAATTTTAGGGTTTTTGTTTAACATTGCTATTTAGAAAAATGCTAAATATCACCGATAAAATATGGGGGGGAGGCGCCGGTGAAATTGTCTAAATGGATAAAAGTATTCCTGAAATACATTTGGGTGTGTCCAAATACGTTAACTAAGGACAAAAAAGTATTGCTGTTGCTAAAATCTTTAGGGGTAGAAGGACAAGAAGTATTCAAAGGGTTGCCTGAATTAAGTACTTAAGATGCGAGAGGCCTAAACGAATTAGAAATGTGTTAGGAAGCTTGATTTACACTGTTTACTGAAAATAAGTACTATATTGGGGAATTTCTATTTTGGTAAAAGAGTCCAAGGGGAAAGTGAGAGGGTAGAAAAATATGTGGCTATCCTATGGAAACTTGCAGCTACTTGTAAATTTGGACCTTTGTGTGAAGGGTGTTCTCGGGACCATTTCCTTTTGAATTGCAAGGATGACAGGTTGAGGGAAAGAATGAGCCACCCGTAGCGTGGTAACAAAGAAACCCAGTGGTGCGATCCGCCTGTGCGTAAAGATGAGGGTCTTAAACAGGGTAGTGATTGTGTATCGCCATCCTATCGACTTTAGACCTGGCATCCACTTACCATCAGGTGCGATTGCATGAAGATTGCCAAGATTAACAGCGTTTTTCAACTCCTTTGGCATGTATACATTTATACGCATGCCCTTTGGTTAACTTTCAGTGTCATTGGTATTCCAAAGGATAACGGAAAGTTTACTGAACAGTATTGTGGAGTAACATGCTATCAAGATGATGTGCTAGTGTGTAGTCGTGTTGGAAGAACATAACAGGAGGTTGAGGCAAGTATTGTCTTGTTGTCATGGGGAAATATACGTATGTTGTTACTGATGTATGGAAGGAATTGGTCAGTTCTCAAGCTTAAAACAAAAGATGAGGATGTAACAAATACATTTGCAATTTAATCAATCATAGAAAAAGAGGCACTAGCCATGCTTTGGGTCTTAAAGAAATTTAGCAATTGTGTGGGGTGATTGTTTTTAACTAAAGGCTGATCACAAGCAATTACTTAGGATTTTTATGAAAAAAGGGCTTGATGCAGTATCTGCAGGAGTTTTCATTTGAAGTGCAATATATTCAATGGAATACAACCAAATGTACTGAGTGGGCCTTTGCTCTAGCCCCCCCCTGCCCCCACTGTGGCAATGGATCCTGCAGATTTCTATTACTGGTGGTATGGTCCTGCACAGTGATTATTGCCAACTACTGGACGAGAGTAACCCTGGATTTAGCAGATGTCCCGGGATAGAAAGCCCCCCCTTACCCCGTTGGTGTTATTGTTGAATTTGTTTGAGGGCTCTGGAGGCATGAGAGCTGAGCGCTCATTTCTGGATACGGCTCTCCTGGTTGCCAAACATGATATCGCCGCCAGATGGATGTCACCCATTCCTCCCACCTTGGCGTGCTGGCGATCTGGAGTGTACAGGTGTGCGCAACAGGAGCTTGTGCTCTATGAGGCAAGGGGCTGCCCCTAGAAACACAGACGTGTGTGGGGTAAATGGTTATTTCAATCCGTTTGAATTTGTTGGTGGGAAGTAAACTACAATGGGCTATCTTCAAATATGATATATGACTTGTGAGCCACTGATTTGTATAAATGTCAATTCTTCTCCTGTATTGTGATTGATTCTTCTCCTCTATTGTGATAGATGTGTGTCAAATAGTCCTGGAATTCGCAACTGTGCAGTGAATTGTTGGTCAAGACTAGTTAACAATAGAGAGGAAGATCAGGGTGATGCAGATGGTAATATGGATGTGAGAGTGTGTGTTACTGGAGGATTGATTTCAGAAGGCGAATGGAAGGAAGAAATATGTAAGGATAGTGATCTGACAAGTGTAATGGTGAATAGAAATATGAGTGGTGTAAAGTTTATAAGGAGAAAGTTGTGAATTTGAAACCATACTGGGATGTCTGAGAAGAACTACGTTAGAAGAATTGTTAATTGTTCAGGGGTTCACAACTTTTTCCCCCTGCAAACCTTAGACAGCGAATTGGCACAATTCCCAGATGTCCACACAGTACATCTGGGAATTGTGAAAACAAAAGAAGGGAACAGGCAGGATTTTTGATGGGCTGGTTTGGATGTTTTGGAGGACAAATGGTGCAGACAATGTGGAATGTTACAATAGTGACAAGGTATTGAACTTAAAAGACCCGTGATGCAGAGCAGACAGTTCCCGGAGGCTCCTTTGGGGGAAATTGCAGTTGATATCATCGGCCAGATACAAGGGGAACATGCTACGACATATGTTATCATACTAATTGATTTATTTTCAAAATGGCCTGAGGTTAAATGTGTGATGGACAGTTCTTCAAAGGGTACAACACAATTCTTGGAGGAATTCTGTTTGAAGGAAGGCTATCCCAAATCATTACTGGCAGACAATGGGGTGCAATATTGTTCAAAGGAAATAGAAGAATTCTGAACTAAATATGGGATTGTCCATAAGAAATTTGCACTATATCACCCAGAGACAAATGGTGTAGTTGAGCGTTTTAACAAGACTCCAAAGGAAGGTATTCAAATTGCAGGTATCAATAATAAGTCATGGAAAAAAGAGATTAAAAAAACTTTTTGCGTATCGCATGTGTCCTCCTGCTTCAACTGGGCGTTCTCCTTTTGAATTGCTTTGGGGAAGGAAACTGTACACGTGTTTCACCAGGATGGATGGTATGGGGCAAAGGAGATGTGGAAAATCTGAATGAGGGGCTTTGGAAGAAAAAAAAGAAAACAATTCAAGAAAAAGGGAAACGGGTACGACATGAAGAATGCAACTGGTGTGAAGAGTGGAGATTGGGTAAAAATAAAGACACCAGTAGGTCAGGCGTCATGGTCCAAATTCTCTAAACCAATGCGAATGAAGTTGTTTTAGGAATGCGATAAAGACAAATGATAACAGAATATGGAAATTTTAATAGGATATATAAGTGTCCTGAACAATGTGTGAGTTGTCTGAATGGCGGTGCAGGTGTCACTACTTTGTTGGGTGATAATGAGTCAAGCTATGGTCACCGTTTTGATGGTTCTGATAGAAGGAGCAAGAGAAAAAAACAGAAGTTCTGCTTATCTGAAAGATTTTATTTAGGGTTAATTATTTTCTGGTCAATGTTTGTTATGGATCATGTGGAGCTAATTAAATATTACTTGTTTTGTTATGGTATTATGAGATTAAGTTAATTGCTTCTGTATAATTGTTATGTAATTGTATGAATCAATTTGTTATAAGTTTTACTGTAAAAAAAAAAGTGTGACAAAGATAGAAGTTGGAAAGTGTAATGTCGTAGCCTAGCAATGGAAGGTTGAGGGTAACTGGAACTTAGAGGGAGATTCCAATGAATGACAGTTGCTGAAGGGAAGCAGTGGATGAGGTCTGTCAAAACAAAGGTTTTACCTGTAAACTGATATTGTGTGGAGCATCTGTTGAGCATCTATTTCATAGTATTTTGTCTGTTTCAACATTTCTTACAGGTACCAGTGATGAAACTAGTACTTACAAATGTACCCGTGTGAGAGTTGTCACAGAGTTTCAGGGCCATCAACCATGTATTCAGGAAGTAAACCATCTGCATACATGTGTTTGTGAGTAAATACAAGAAGGAAAGTACCCAGTCACACGACTTTGGTGCATTCGGTACCATATGGCATGTTCAAACAAGATATGCCCCCCTCCTTTCAGTAGTTAACCAGTGGACTAACTTATCATCCCTTTTGCAACTGCACCCTACAGGTTGAAGAGCACACATTCCAAAACTACATCTGACACAAACAATGATCAGTGTCATTGTGTGGAAAAATTCCATTCTGTTATGCAAAAGTTTATGCAAGTGTTGGATTTGCAGTCCCCCTCCTATGCCTGCTAATTCCGCAACATTTAAAAACTTGCTTTTCAGACACATCCAAACAAAATTTGGCCAAGGAAATCAGTTTCGGAGCAGTCCTTGGAGATTGCATCTGAATCCCATCACTGATGGTGGTGATCGCAAGCAGTCACCTAACAGCTCAACCTCTGTGATGCCATTAAAATGCTGCATTGTAGGTGTGGCAAATTCTGTCACTGTTAGTCATGGGAATATTTTTTATGCTGCAGTACACTCGTACGATTCTGTGGTTTTAGGTATTAATATCTGACCTTGATGTAGTGCTCACCAATTCCTAACTATGAATAAATCTAACTTAGTGACAAAATCCACTAATTTCACATAGTCATAATTTCTTAGACAAAGGAATTAGCCAACATTCAGTAGCATTATGTGAAATAGTGTACTCTGATTCGGAACCATACTTATCCCCCCCCCCCTTAGCAGCAATAATTTGACGTAAATATTCCTGTAAGAATTTGTCTCCCATCATCTGGGACACATTCTGTCCCACTTCTCCTTACAAAACTGTTTAAGCTTGGTGAGAGAATGTATTTATGCAATTCTCTAAAGCTCTTTTGGGTCCAGCAACAGCATCTCAAAGGGTTGAAGTCAGGACTTTGGTTTGGTCATTCTAAAATCTTGATTCTTTTCTTTTTCAGCCATACAGTCGTAAATTTAAATGTTTGACTTGAATCAGTAACCTATTGTATGATTCCATTTCTGCTCAGCTTTAGATGTTGGCTAGCTGTTATCCTATTTTCCTTGAGCCTTTAGATGCACTGGTGAGTAGAGTTATTCATGCTGGACTTGACTGTGTAGGAGTCAAACTCCTGCGACTGTGATACGGGCTGAAGTCCTCACCTCCTCCACACCATGGTTGACATTTGGTTTAAGGTTCTTGTGCTGATACGCCATGTTTGTTTTTGCCAAACGTTGTGCATCACAGCCAGACAAGCCCAATTTGGTCACATGTGTACAGAGTACATGGTGGCAGATGCCTTGTGTCTCGTTCTGGTGCTGTTTTGAAAGCCTAAGCCTTACAGAAATTTTCTTTTTGGAGCGTAGGGGTTTGCTTCTTGTGACCTTTCTGCAGAAGATGTACTCGCCGAGTATTTTCCTAATGGTTCGATCATGACCTCTTTCTTCGCAATTTCTAGGAGCATCATATGATGTGATCCTAGGGTCAAATTGCTGGGACACCCCCTCCTGGATTATATTGGGAAGTGTCTTGAACGTTCTTCTTTTTTGAAAATCGTTTTTACTCACTATAATGAGACAGCTAAAGTTGTTTTGAAGTATTTTTAAACCTTCCCTGAGTGGTGGCCTTCTTGATGTGTTGGTTCATAAGTAGAGGTTTGTAAAAAATAGGGAGGTCTCCTTTTGAATCCAATAGGGGACAAGGAGTAATGGAATAGAAATACACAGGAGTCCCTGACTTACCAAACAATTGGGAAAAACATATCCACAAGATAATGTAGAAGGAGGAACTCACAAACCCTTTGATGCCACAACCGCATGTATAATAATTCACACCATTAGAGGAAATGAAGTAAAAAAAACATTAAAATAGTATATAGAAAATTGTACAATTTATTCAAAAGATTATACATTCATAAAAAACTCTTTCTGTGCCAGTTAAAACAATTAAAAATGTGTCAATTCACATGAAGAACAGTTAAAAGAATTTTATTGACAAAGTTGTCGACGCAGCGTTTCGGTGTTATGATACGACCTTCATCAGGACAAGATTCTAATTTAGAAAGAAACATACAATTAGATACAGTCACTATTTTTTCTTTTTTACAAAGTACATCAGTAACCTTAATAGGAAAAACAATTGAAACAGTCATTGAACTTTCATGGCACAGTTACTTCCTCTTTTTATTTATTAGACATGTGGTATGCCGAGTTTGGGAATGGGAGGCAAAAAAAGGGGGGGTGAAATTCTCTCGCTAAGGATTTAGCGTTATAATAAGTAGTTCTTGCAAAAAAAACATATCTTTATTCAATTAATAGTACCTTATATGGGGAGAGGGTTGAAATCGATGCCTCCCGTTCCCAAACTCGGCATACCACATGTCTAATAAATAAAAAGAGGAAGTAACTGTGCCATGAAAGTTCAATGACTGTTTCAATTGTTTTTCCTATTAATGTTACTGATGTACTTTGTAAAAAAGAAAAAATAGTGACTGTATCTAATTGTATGTTTCTTTCTAAATTAGAATCTTATCCTGATGAAGGTCGTATCATAACACCGAAACGCTGCGTCGACAACTTTGTCAGTAAAATTCTTTTAACTGTTCTTCATGTGAATTGACACATTTTTAATTGTTTTAACTGGCACAGAAAGAATTTTTTATGAATGTATAATCTTTTGAATAAATTGTAAAATTTTCTATATACTATTTTAATTGTTTTTTGATTTCATTTCCTCTAATGGTGTGAATTATTATACATGTGGTTGTGGCATCTAAGGGTTTGTGAGTACCTCCTTCATAAATAGAGGTGCAAGTAAACATAACAGTTGTTCTAGGTAAAGAAAATCTTGCATTCGTCGATCCATTCTTAAGTCCCCAGTAGTAAATAAAGCAAACATTTGAATGGAAATAAGAAACACATAGGATATCACCCGAATATCCAGTATTTAAGAGGTCTGGTTGATGCTGTTGTGGCAGCTGGGGTGCTTGGCAAACAGTGTATTTTTACGGAGGGATAAAGACTAGCTTGTTTTTGGTGCATCGCTGTGCATCAGCTACATTCAACCACTAAGCAGCTGTTCCATGGAAATAATTTGATAGCAGTGGTTAGTTGAGACATGACCTGCCAATAGAGCATCATTTTGCACACTGAGCTGCAATGATAGAAACTCAAGATGGTGCTTCAAGTCGGAGTGGGTCGGTCAAGAATTGAACAGTCGGAAATAAATACAGAAAAGTTAAATAGATACATTAATATGAATACTAAACACATCTGGTGACATAGGGACACAAAGGTAGGGACCACCCACTAACAAATATATTAAATTCAGAGCAAATGCTAAAGTGAGTTATAGCTGCCCAACAGCCACTGCTTTGCTGAAAGAGTATACTGTGGGCATGCAAGCAATTTATTTTATTGAACAACGTTGCGTATATTTTCCGAAGAATTAATAAGCAAATTATGAAAAACTGATTTGGTTTAATACAATCTTGTACGGATGCACAATGTCGTTATGGTAGTAAGTTTTCAATCTTCCATTTATTTTGGACCAGCCAACACCAGGTTCGCGCCCTATACAGCTTTAAAGCCTGGGTCTTTTTCAAAGCTCGCACTTTCATATAATATTGCCCTCCAAATTCCCCTTCACCAGAGAACAGCATCTGTTTGTCAACTACTTATATATTTGACATCACCCTGGATACATTTCATGAGGAATGAGGCAAGTTCCTGCAGACATAGTACTTTGAAAAATGAAGGAAAATAAGGACTAGTACATGCCTCGCAGGCAATGTAAATAGGCTGTGCACATAAAAGCATCAATACTAAGCCGTCACACACCCTCGTACATCCAGAGGCATATTCACATATCAGTCCTCTTCAGGATCCATTTCCTGCTCCACAGTAGTTTCCTCCAGTTCTTGCTTCAGGCGAACCTCCACCAGGTCTCACTCCATTCTACTCCCTTGGTCAGTCCCACCATACACAAACCTATGTCTCACCCTGCATTCTGCTCGTACCCATCTCGCTAATTACCAGAGCCATTGTTTCCTAGTGGGTCGTCGGTTAGTCATCCATTGTACTGCTATGCATTTCTTTGTTACCGTAAGACCCAAATTAACACCTTTTATGCATATTTAGCGTGTTTATATCTGGCGTCTAGGCCTAGAATACAGATGAATCATTGGCAATAACGGCAGCTCAGATAGATTTCATGACGAATTTTAATAACAAAATTGCAAAATACAGCACGATGTGATGCATGATTGCTCTTGGCAAATAAATCAAGTATAATAAAAAGATTCTAAGAAAAATAGAAAAGTTTAAAGTGAAAGTTTAATGAAAGAATTTGCAATAATAACACTTAAATGTACAACGCAATCATTGAGCAGATAATCATGAAAAAAGAACACAAAATAACACCATCAGGAAAAATAAATGATAACAACTACATAGTTACAATGAATTAAACAATATAAATTCAGAAAATAAATATTAAAATAGAACAATTTCATTTGTCTAAATAGATCATGAAGGTTTAGGCACTTATTCAGTTCGAGGATTATGAGTTTGTGTTTTATGAGCAGACTTATCCAAAAAGGAAGTAACTGGAAGCCATAGAAGGTCTCTTTTAATAGCTAATGAAACAGGGTATATGCATGCCCTATCCAGTCTATGGTGATAACATACACTGTACCACCATGCTTGAAAGGACACTTGAGAGGTATCCTTCCAAGATTTGGTAATTTGTTGAAAAGCTACTGAAAAAAATCATATATACCGAAATCCCTGGATCGAGATGACCAATAATCAGAAGTGCTACCCAGAAAAAGGTTAATAAAATTAAAAGGAGAATGTGAGTTAAATATAGAATTTATCTGTTTCCAAACTTTTAGCCAAAAGTCGTATGTAAGAGGGCATTCAAATAACATATGTTTAAGATCTGCCAACGGTTGAGAACAGGACCAATAATTGGAAGATATTGTAGAGTCTAATTTATGGAGCATAACAGGAGTAATTAATAGTCTATTATAAATAAAAAATGTTTGGGTTGTGTTAGCCGCTCTAGAAGATTTTCTTATTTTGGTCCAAATTGTATTCCAAAGAGATGTGGGAAAAGTGGATTGTAGATCTATTTCCCAAAGATGTTCCACTTCTGATTTATCTCTATCTACCGGAATTGGAGTTATATGTTTATATATTTGAGATGCAGATGGCAACGTATCTAGTAGCTTGCAAATAGGAGAGGGAGAAAATGAAGATAAATGTTCAGAAAAGAGATAAGCCACCTGTAGTGCAGAGACAAGTAATCTATATTTATTTTCATACAAAGCTGGAGGCGAAGAAAGATTGCGCTTCAGAAAAAGGAAGACATGAACCATCATGATATATTTGAGAAACTCATTTCAAACCGTTAGAATACCAATCTTTCCACAAAATAACTCTGCTGTTAATTTTAATCGAAACCTTATACCAAATAGAAGAGGTCAAACATTTATCGTTATGTGATTTGAAGGAAATAAGAATGGGGGAAAGGGGGAAAGTATCTTGCACAAATTTTTGAAAATTGGAGGAGGTAAGAATGTAGGTATTGATGTGAGAGACAAACATTCCAGCAGGGGAAAGGGACTGAAACAAGATTTCTCCAGATCTGCCCATAAAGGTATAGATACAACATAATTATCCTGTAATAAAAAGGCAGAATGTATAAGACAAAATGCTAGATTATATTTACCGTAATCCGCAAAGTTAACTACTCCTGAATGCTTTGATTTTTTAAGTTTACAAAGATTTTTCACATACCATTAAAATTTTGACAAAATTGAGTACATTTTGTAGTAAGTTTGGGAATATTAACAGGAATAAGAAAAAGAAAAAAATTAGTAAAACGTATCGGCTTCATGCGGTGCACGTTTCTACAACAAACTAGACCAACCTCTATAAGTCCTAAGAAATATTGTGCAAATGTACAAGATTAAATAAGACACTGAAAGCAAAACCCTCCACAAGAAGGGAAAAGGTGTCACCTGCCTACGGATAGCAAGAGCGCACAGCGTCTCTAAGTAGCTATAGATGGATCTCTCATATGGGGAGCAGAGTACAGAAGCGACTATTGACATTCAAAAAAGCATGTTGAAAAATAATAAATACACAAGATTTAATTAATTAAAATATAACCATTTCAAAACATTATATGCATTTTTTATTTGTTGAAATATATACATGAAACTGTAAGCAAAACAATTTATAATAACAAAAATGTAGTCAATACGAGTCAATTCAACTAAGAATACAAGGAAATATGGCTTCCCCCAACAGAATGAATAGTGACTAGACAATTAAAACTTCTTCAAAATAGTAGCATCATAACATAACCTATACGGTCAGACACACCAGGGACACATTCATACTACTAACTCACTAACACAGTTGTACATTTAAACGGATTGCATAAGAAAAGAGATGGGACCTTGAATGAGAAACAATGTGGTATCAGGCACTGTTGTTGGAAAAGGGTCCAAGAGGGGCACATCAATGCGGCATTGGGGATCTGGGAGGTAGTTGGAATAAACTAGACCAACCTCTATAAGTCATAAGAAATATTGTACAACTTATAATCTGGTTAAGGACATAACATTTGCAATGGAATCCCAGATTTGTTATTCTTTAGCATGTACCACTATGTGGTTCCAGTCAGGCTGGGTGCTGACGGGCGTTTCGGTGTAGGGCTAAGGTCTAGCCATGGCGTTTCGGTGTCGGGCAAGCTCGAGCCAAGATTGAATAAATCATATCCGTTTTTCATCATTTGCTTATGAATTCATAGAAAAAATAGTCAACGTTTTTCAATTAACATGGCAAATCAAGGAAGCACAGTTGGCCCAAACCTCAAGTGTGTATAACTTCCTGCGGGACACACAGAAAAGGGTATTACTAAGCAGGCAAAGAAGTGTTGGGCCATAAAACTGTCTGATCAAATTATCATCATTTTTTTAAATTGATGGGTTGACATATGACCAAACCACTACACGATACCAGCTTTTGTAATACAACAAGAAACTGCTTCTCCATCCCTCCCTTCCATTTCAGAATCCAGCATTACTAGAAGTGTTGTGTATGCCTCTAGAAATATTCCACTATGCATGTTAATAAGAGCAAGTGTGTCAATTTCTGCCACTGCCCTTGAAGGTCGCCTTCATGCTATACAAGCCATTTAAATGATATTTTTACTTTTATGATTCTTCTAGTCACTTTATAGCTCATTGTTAAGTCTCATAAAGAGCACCACTATTGTTGCTCATCTTGATATACCAGGAGATGTTGTTATGCTTCAAGATCGGAACGGGGTTGCTGCACTACTTCTTTTGGACCTCTCAGCTGCCTTGGACTCAGTTGACCATGACACTCTAATACAAAGATTCAAAGCCGGCATTGAGGGGACTGCTCTCAACTGGATCACATCCTACCCTCAAAACAGAACAAATGTCCCCCTTTCTCATCCAAATCATACTTCACAATATCAGGGGTCCCGCAAGGCTCTATCATATCACTCATGCTTTTCAGTGCACATGCTATAACTATGCAGATGACACACAAATACTCCTTAAACTGGCCAGGCTTGGGTACAATCGAGCAGGCACTGAACTTAAACCTTATCTTGGGAAAGTATGTCAAGGCCAGGAGAGGTTCATTACACCTGGCGTTTATGGACCTCTCCTGTGCTTTTGACTTGGTAGACATGCGAAAGTTGTGGTCTCTGATGGAGGCAGCTGGGGTGGACCCACCATTAATGAGTCTTTTAAGACGGTTACACTAGCATAACTTTACCACGGTCCGCTTCACTCAACAAGGTTATTTGTACTCATCCTATAAAGGTAACCAGAGGGGTCAGACAGGGATGTATTACGGCACCTTTTCTGTTTTTATTTTATATTAATACCTAGACAAAGTCCTGAGTTTACGTAGTGAAGATATGAGATATGTCTAGAATCGTCTCTCGGCCAGTCCCAGTTCTCGGCCAGTCCCAGTTCTATATTATGCGGAGACACAGTTTAGATCTCACAAACAGCAATTAGCCTCCAGAAACTTTTTAATTGTTTTACTAGTTTTATGGCAACCCTTAGTTTAAAAGTAAATAATCAGAAATCATTCATTTTAACATGTGGTCCTAAAAATACCAAAACTAAACCTTTCTTTATTGGTGAGACACTAATTACTAAGGTTTTACATTTTAATTATTTCGGTATCATGTTTGAAGCAAATTTGTCATGGAGCAGCATGACTAGCCAGAGAATACAGTAAATGAGAGTAGTGTGTAAATCTATTTTTAGATTCTCAAAAAAACTGGGGCCCAAGCCAATTAGAGATGGTCCAGCTATATAAATCCAAATGTCTGGGAATGGAAACATATGGAGTGGACGTATGGGGTCATGAAATACTAGCAAGAATGCAGGCCTTTGAAAACCAGTTCCTCTGTCGGTTACTGGCCATCATGAAATCGAGCCCAAGTTTCATGTCCTTCAATGAATTGGGTGTGGGCTATTTGGAAGACAAAGTTAAAATAGCCCTCCTTTTTAATCTGGGTTAAAATCCGGTGTACACCACAAACAGGCTTGTCGAGAGATATTTTGAGCGACTGTCTGAATTTTGGACAATAAATGCTCTATTCCTTGGCTGGCATATGTCAAGAAAAGCTCTAATGATATGGGCCTGATTAACTTCTTTGATTTTCCAGATAGCATTGGGCCCCAAACTAAGGCCACAGTTAAGGAAACATGTATTATGATAAATGAAGAGATTAGAATCACAAGGTCAAGTCATTTAACCTCAATTCTTAAAAATTTGCCTATTTCTACAACTCCTGGGTTAGAGTCGTATTTAACCTGGGTGGAAAAACCAGAACATAGTTTTTATCTCACGGGGTTCAGGTTACATTCAATTCATTATAACATGTGAAACATATATATTTTTTAAATGTAATCTATTCCTCAATATTTAAATAGTGAAGGGCATGTAGATAAATAGTTAGGATAATAAATACATATTGTGATAGATTAATAAAACTGGGACAAATAAGCATCAAATCAAATAGCTTATATGAAAACAATGCAGTGACCTATTAATATTTTAAGCATAGATAGATAGATATTTTTTCCTTTTTTAATTATAAGTAAATTATACATATCTTACGCAGTCCTAAAGAATATCTATATATTTTAAAACCATTGGTATTGTAAATATTGTTACAAAGAAATACACATATCTAGATACATACATATAATCAAAGTACAAATGCTTACAAACACAGGGATATCCTGTGCAATTTGTTTGAGTATGGTGGCTATGTAGGAAAGCAGCAACTCTTAAGTAGTCTTCTGAAGATAAGATAGTTATCTGTGGATCTTATGTTTGGGGGTAATGAATTCCATAGTTTGGCTGCTTGGACAGAGATAGATGTACCACTGATGGTTTTCTTCTTGTGTGGCGATATGCCAATCTTAAGCGGAGGTTGCTTTGTTGAAAGAATTTGGTGATTTTATTCCTGATGAAAAGCGGTCCTGTTCCATGTATTGCTTTGTGGGTGATACAAAGCATCTTGAAGGTGGATCTTCTGGCAACCGGTAACCAATGTAGGGCCCTCAAGGCAGGGGCGATGTGGGCTTGTGGCTTTACATGCAGGAGTAGTCTGGCAGCAGAGTTCTGAATGTGTTGTAGTCTTTTCATAGTTGATAAAGATGAAACGTGGTAGAGGTCATTGGTGTAGTCAAGTTTAGACAGTACAAGAGAAACAGTATCCTTCACCTTTGTGTGGAAATCCCAGGTGGGGGAAGATTTGTCCCAGAGTTTTCATGGTGATGAAGTTTGCTAATTTGTCCACTAGGGCACTCATTGATAACTTGGAGTCCATGGTAATTTCAAGGTTTCTTACTTCCTTAGATTATTTAGGAGGTGGTTCCAAATAGTCAGACCAGGCTCAGAGTGGGTCATAATTTGTCCAATCGACACAGGTGAGTATTTCCGTTTTTGGAAGCATTTGATTTGAGATGGCTTCATGTCATCCACTGATCAACGGCTCTGAGGCAACAGAAGATTTGTGAGTTATCAAAGTCTTTGGGGCTTTCCAGTTTAAGGAGTTTGTTCAATAGTCTTTATTCGGTCATAACAGTGACCATAAAAGCACAGAATTAGAAATATTTTGTACATCATATAATTTTATAAATTCAGAGGTTATTAAAAAGGCTTCACACATCAAATTAAATAGATTTAAAACATCATTAAATATAATGTATGTATACATTTAGCCAATTGTGGAAAATTAGTATGTTAGCACCCCTGGTGACTAGGACTCATTTACAACTACTGGCAATCTCATCAGGGCTAAAATAAGTATCCTTATGAAGGATACCAGCTCCTCAGTTTATTGCAGACAAAATATAGTTGAGGACAGAAAAACAAATTGTAGGAGTATTTAAACATTTTAAAAAGATCATTCCCTCCTGGTGCGATGAAAAGTGTGTGTGCTTTAAAAGTGGTCATAAGAGTCTTGTCAAACTTCTATATAAGGTGCAAAAAAAGTAGAAAATGCTCTGTCGTTTGTGGTAAGAAGTGTGTGCATGGGCAGCCCGGAAGAGATTCAAACTAAGAGCCAGAGTTAGGGAAAGCAACCATATAATGGTTATGGATATAATTACTTTCTCCAATATTGTATTTTTTGTAGATTCACATGCTTGAATCTTCCCTATCATGGTTGGAGTCCCACGGTAGCAGTAATAAAAGCAGTGCTAAATTATTTGCATTAAGCTCCATTGAAAAACAGTAGCAGTTAGTTGTCAATTTACTTTGATTTAATAAACCCAAACTTCAGCCAATCAGATCAGAGACCCTGAAGCACTCGATCCTGCAGAACTACCATACCTCAGATTTCTTACAGCACGTCGTGTTAGGGAGTCTCCCTGAGCTCTGTTCAGTCACAGTGTATCTCTGTTAACCCTTTGACCTGCAGTTTCAAGTTCATCTCTCCACTTTCTATCATACCAGAGTCTAAAAAAGGGCTTTTATGCCTTGCAAGACTTAAGAAAATCCAGGCTATATTCTGAGGACCCACATTAAGAATGCCTGTAATGTCTTTATCCTGATAATAAGCCCAAAGAATACATGTACTGCCATACTTTTTCTGCCAAAAACTCCACGATCGATAGGGTACATTACTTCTGTGGCTACAGAAGTAGGCCATCTCTGACTCTGATTCAGAGTGTGAGGAGAAGTCTCATACCTCCTCTAGAAAGAGGGAAAGTCGTCATCTCAGAGACTCTGAAAAATCAAGGTCTCACAGCATAGAGACTAGTGAGGAGAAAAGATCAAGAAAGGAGCCAGCTGGTCCTTCTTCCTCTTATCAAAGGTCTGAGGACATCCTGCATGTTCCCAGTAAGGGAAAAACTATGCCCCTGACTCAGGACTTTTCAAAAGTGTCTCCACTGCCCCCAGCTCACCTCCTAGGTTTCCAGGAATCTGAGGATGAAGGTATTTTTGGCCGTGCAAACAGCCCTTCACAATTAAGGGTGAAATGTTAGGAGTTTGACGACGAGGAACCAGAAGCTGATCAGTCCGTCTACCTTGAAGGCGATTATTCTTTCTCCGATAGGGAGCATACCTCTGTTCAACAATTTGATACATTTCAAGAGCTTTATCCTTATGAGGAGCAAGAGGATGAGCAACAGCATGTTCAGGAACCTTTCATCCTTGTTCCAATTTCACTAGTCAGACTTGCACATGATGCTCAATGACTATTACAAACTGTTCCCTGAGGACAACTCTGCCCAGCAGCCTCCGCCAAGGTAGGAAGTACCTCCGCAGGCCACGCCTTGACCTCAGGAAGACAGGCCTATACTACCAGCTTTAGTAATTCCAGATACTTTTCAGGATAGGAGCTTCAGACAGCCTAATGCCCATGATGACTGGGATGATTATGTTTCACCGATGCCAGCATCTTCTACCCCACCACTGGCAAATTCGCTGCCTGTGGATATCAGCAGTTTCCATTACCTGTTGGACAGAGTGTCTAAGCGATTCGACCTTCCTATGCCAGCTAAGCAAAGTGTTTCCTCTACGATTTTAAGCCGGAACACCATGCACCACTCATGCTATCCTGATCATGGATTTTATATGGCAAAAAGGACTAAAATTAATGAAGACTCCAGCGCCTGTAGCGTCCGAAACTAGATAAAAAGTACAAGGCTCCAGAGGGTTCCCCTACATGTCTCTTTGGCCATCCTTGGCCAGATTTGGTCATCATGAAAGCTGCTCAGAGAAAAGCAAATAATCCTTCTACGCCATGCACAGCCCCTCTCGATGCGGAAGGCCGCCGGCTTGATAATATCAACAAAAGGTTCTTCGCAAGGCTTGCTACTTCAATCAGAGCCTCCAATGCCTTGGATATTCTGGGAAGAAATGACTGGCAGATGTGGTCTGATAACTCTCTTCAGCAGGAGGAAGGTCTCAGGATACCAACAGGAGACAATGATGCAACACAGGCTCCTTCACCGCAGTCCTACTTCAATTAGGCCACAAGTTGTCCAAATTCTTCAATCAATGGAAGCTCATATCTTCTGACAAATGGATGTTAGATGTATTCCAGCAATCTCACACCCTGGAATTTGTTCGAAAACCTAAAACCTAAAAAAAATTCTGCGATGGAAGACTTCCCATCGTCCTCTTCAAATTCTCAAAAAGGAAATCCGATTGCTTCTCTCCTAAAAGCAATAGAGGTGGTGCCGCACTCTCAACACAGCCGAGGTTTCTATTCCCACTTCTTTTGATCAAAAAGAAGTAAGGAAAGTGGAAGCAAGTGATTGATCTAAAATTAATGAACAAGTTAATTAATCAAAAAACACCCTTTCAGGATGTTACTCTGCAACTAATGGACACGGGGACAATCTCTCTTCCCTGGATCTACTGGGCACACATTTTCATGTTCCAGTACATCCGAAGCACCAAAGGTTTCTCAGTTTTTGAGGTGGCAGGGTGCCATTATCAGTTCACTTTCCACAAAAAGGGGCGAGGGTCTACTATATACAACTCAACCACCCCGAACCCCCAAAGAAGATACGTAAGCACACAAGGAGGGGTGGAGAGAACGAAAAACACATATAACAAAAACAGATGGAGAAACTCATCTGTTTTTGAAAACTGCCATCACTCACACACCGAAGTGTGTGACATGCTTCATCATCGGGTCTGCTTACAAAACGCCCTGGTGTAGCCACACACAGGGCGGAGCATAGGGGAGTGGTTAAAAATAATAAATAAAAAGGCCACAGGACACAACACAAAACACACGTAACATGTAAAGTGATATATCGGTGCATATCACCCTGTGATTTAAACTGGTTAAACGACAAAAGTGCAGTTAAGGAAAAAGTGATTTAAAACTGGTTTGAGGATACCAAACAAACCTTTAATACTAGGTTCCACAACTAGGATTAAGAGAAAGTAGGATGGGTCGTGTTTTTGAAAAGAAATTTAGGATTCTCAAAACACCCCTCCTGGTACTGCTTGTGCCAACATGTTTCGACCGACTTACTGTGCCTCGAGAGGTCACCCCGGTCTTCTTCAGGACGAATGTCGTTCCCAGTAGCACTTAGGGCTCAACCATACTTCGGTCAAAATCCCACGATAAGGCCGGTCTTAATAGATCCTGGCTCCTTCGTCACATGTGGAGAATGTTCCCAATGCAATAGGAAACATAAACAAGTTTATATAGTATACAAACTCGAAATGATGTCCGGCAGGAAAGCCTCCCTGGAACTGTTCCGTAGGACCGGCCTCTCTTCAATGCCTGCTTCTGGAACACCGCTGTTTTTGTTATATGTGTTTTTCGTTCTCTCCACCCCTCCTTGTGTGCTTGCCATTATCAGTTCACGGTGCTACCCTTCGGGCTAAAGTCAGCCCCCAGAGTATTTACCAAGTGCATGGTGCCAGTGGCAGCTTTTCTCCGACGGTCCAGTCACCAGGTATTACCCTACCTGGGCGATTGTTTAATCAAAGGTCCCTCCTTCCAGTAGGCAAAGAAGTCCACAGAGGCCTGTCTACAACTGTTCCAATCTCTAGGCCTCAAAGTCAACAGGGAAAAATCATCTCCCGTCCCTTCTAGATCACTGGTGTTCCTAGGAGCAATCCTGGATACGGAGATCTCAAAGGCCTTTCCCACAGAAGAAAGGGTTTCCCACTTGCAGGCAATCACGCTATCACTCTTCGCAAAAAGGTGCGTTTCTGTAAGGATATACAAATCCATGCTAGGAATGATGTAATCCTGCATCCCGTTAATTCCCAATTGCAATTCGTGAACATCATTTCTATAACCTCAAAGATGAAGATGGCAATGTCCTGGTGGATGGTCAAAGAAAATATCTCTCAGAGCCTATTCTTCCTGCCTGCTGTGCCCCAGGTTGTGATTGCAATGGATGCCTTCATGGAATGATGGGAAACACATCTCCAGGAGCTAAAGGTCCACGGGAAGCGGTCCAGTCAATAAGCATTATGTCACATAAATCCCCTAGAATTGAAGACTGTTTTTCTTTGCCTTCAAGCCTTCCTTCCAAGGTTGCTAGGATTGTCGATTCTAATCAGGACAGACAAAACCACCACTAAGTTCTGGAACGACTAGAACTCAGATTCTCTCAGCCCAAGCTCAACAAATATGGGAGTGGCTGATAGCCAACAAAATCTTATTGAAGATGGAGCACGTCCCAGGTGTGCAAAAAGAATGGGACGATTCCTTCAGCAGAGAAAACAAGCAATGTCATGAGTGGGGGGAACTCAATCAAAGGCAACTAAAGAAGGGTTTTCAGTCGAGGGGGCATCCTACCCTAGATCTCTTTGCTACATACCCTAACAAACAAATGCAAGTATTTCGCCAGAAGGTTTCACCAACCAGGGTCTTGGGGAAACACCTTCCACTTTTCTTGGGCCAGAATGTTTGCTTGCACTCCCCAGAGCCAGCCCCCCATTTCTGCTCATTCCAAAGATCCTACAGAAAATAAAAAGAGAGCCCTGCAGACCTATTCTAATTGCCCCGTCATGGGCAAGGCAATACATGTACACCGAGCTTCATCGCCTATCAGTGTACTCACCCATTCAGTTCCAGCTGACAGAGGATCTCATCCCAATGAACAAGGGCCAAGTAGTTCACCCACAAATTTGCGCTCTCAACTTGTCGACCTGTCTCCTCACCATGCTGAGTTTGGAGTGAGAACAATTTCTGATGAATGCACATCTATCCTTCAAAAAGCCCGAGCTTCTTCGACGCTCAAATGCTATTCAGAAAACTGGAAAAGATTCTGCTCATGGTGCGCTTCTCAGGCTTGCTATCCTTTCTCGTCGACACCAAAACAGATTCTGCCTTTACATCCGGCCAAAAAACAGGCCTTTAGCATGCATCCATCATGGTACACCTAGGGTCAATTTCTAGATAAAGACTACATTGGGGGCAATGGTCATTGCGGTCCAACAGGCTCGTGAAAGAGTTTATGAAAGGTCTATTCAGAGCTTACCCTCCTATCAAGCCTCCTCCAGTTCTCTGGCAGCTGAACCCTGTCTTGTCGCAACTCATGAGCCTATTCATAAGTGAGACTTAACATTTCTTTCATGGAAGATGGCATTTCTGTTGGCCATTACATCTGCTAGGTGTATTAGTGAGATTCAAGCTTTCACGATAAAACAACTTCACATACAGTTTTTGGATGACAGAGTACTTTTACACACTAATACTTCATTCACCCCTAAGGTACCTTCAACATTTCACTTCAACGACCAGTCATTCTGCCTTATTTTTTCTCCAGTCCATCTTTACTTGCAGAGAAAGCTTTCATTTGCTGGACATTAAGCGTTGTTTAAAGTTCTACTTGCAAAGAACAAAAACTTTCTGAAAATCAAATCAATTGCTTATTCTTTCTCTGCTCCAAGAAAGGGTCAAACCTCATCACAGGCTAGTATTGGTTGCTGGGTCCCCTCAACTATACTCTACTGTCATGAGAAGCTGGGCGTCCGCTGGCTGCAAAGGTGAAGGCTCACTCAAGTTGTTGTTTCATGGTGGGCTGGTTCGCCTTGCCCACCGCCATTATTCATTGGGTACTTCCAACTAGTCTGATTTAAGCATTTGAATCTATAAAAGCTACTTACCAGTACAATGTGGTTCCCCTGTATTGATATATTTTATGGATTCACATGCGACCCTCCCTCCTCCCCGTTAAGGCTCACCAATTGTATACCTCAGTTACTTTATTTACACTCGTACTCGAAATCTGAGGTATGGTGGTTATGTAGGGGATGACTGATTTAGTGTCTTTGCTCTAATTTGCTGAAGTTTGGGTGTATTAAATCAATGTGAATTGGCTACTAACTGCTATCTTTTTTTCAATGGAGTTTAATGCTTTAGCACTGCTTTTATTACTGTTACCGTGGGACGCCCATCATAGCGACAGACGATTCAAGCATGTGAATCTATAAAAGATATCCGTACTGGAGAACCACAGTGAACAAATAAGTAACTTGTTTCTTTCTCCTAATGTAGAAGAATAAAAAAAAACAAATATATACCCTTGGGCTCTCTTCAATATGCTACTCTGTAGCATCGTATACCTCTCTCAATATATCCTCATCCTCCTCTCTCTGACTCATCCCAAACCTCATTCTTCTACTGTGATTTCCAAACCTCACTTTTCCCCTCTCTATCCTCTTTGGCTGACCCGAAACCTCATTTTACTACTATGATCTCCTAAGCAACTCTTTCTAAATCCTTCCCTCATGTAACCTAAACTTCATTTTACTACTAAGATTTCCTTAATCTCCTTCTAGAGACTCTTTCCTCCTCCATCTCTGCTTTTACTAATCTTAAGCCTCATCTTACTACTATGATCTCCTAAATAACGCTTTCTAGATTCTTCCCTATTCCATCCATCCATCCATCCATTATCCTATTCAATCCAACTAACAGACTCAGGTCCACCGCTAAAATGAATACATATTTCCCTACACCAACCCACCACTAATCCTCTTTGAGTTCCGAAGTAGCGTGTCACTCGCCAAAAAGTGCTTTGACGCCTCGTCAGTGGTCTTACTACTATGATCTCCCAAATAACACCTTCTAGACTCTTCCCTCTTCTATCCCTCCATTATCCTATTAAATCAAACCAACAGATGCTCAAATTAACACATATTTCCCTATACTAGCTCACAACCAATCCTTTTTGGAGCGTGCTTCTCGCCGAAAAGCGCTTCAATGCCTCGGGGGCAGTAAGCACTATATAATTGCAATTACAAAATGAGGCAGTAAGTATGCATTTTAACACACTTGTTTGGAAGCCTTTTTATAAGTATTTTCCTGACCTTCCTGCTGTACATGGATTCCCAGGAAGTTGTGATGGAGGGAAAGCCAAAAGTAAAATTCTGAAAGGATGAGTATACCTTTCTCATTGCAGCCTGGTGAAATTCTAGCCTCATTGAAGCATGATGAGGTGATGTTTTGTGGAATAAATGTATTTAAAGTACCTGAGAATGCTGTTTTACTCTGTATCTGTGACACCAACTAAGGGGCCGATTTCGATTTTGGCCGGAAGGGCTCTGAACGACGGTCGGAGCCCTTCCGCCCGCATCAAAATGTGCCGGCCAGATTCCTTTCCGACCGGTCCATTCGGATGGGCTCTGTCAGAAAGGAATCCGTCTCGGATTTCCGGATGGTGTCCGACGGGCTCGGAGAGCCCGTCTGCTGTCCGGAAATCCTTCAGTACTTCCCAGGCCGCCTCTACACAACGGAGGGAGTACGATGGCACTTTTTCCCTGCCTTTTTCGTGCCGGTGTTTCCGGCACGAAAAGGCAGTCAGAACTGTCTTTGGGGGCCGCCAGTAGGCCCCCATGGGTGTGAGGCTGCCGAATGGGGCCCCTCTGTTGATCCCTGCACCCGGTGGCAGGCACCTTGGGGTGCCGGGTGCAGGGATGAACTGCACTCCTGCTTTTCACAATGCAGGCATGCATTCCGCTCAGAATGCATGCCCCCATTGTGAAGTATACGGGTGCGACCGAACAGGGTTCTGTCACATCGTACTTGCAGGGCCGTAACTGACGACAGCAGGTCAGCCGGTTACGGCTCCTGACCGATGTCGGACAGACCAAAGTCTGTCCGACATCGGAATCGGCCACTAAGTAGTGGGAACTGGTTGATTTAAGTTAACTGAATATAATTTTGAAAGGAATTTGTTTCGCCCCTGCACTGTTTCGGACACTTATGCCTGAAGTGTTGTTTTTCCACCACTTCTTGCAGTTTGGTGAACGAGCTGACTTTCACTGCCAGAAAGATGATGTCAGAGGAGGCTCAAAGCAGTGGCCTAGTGAGGTATGTAAAACTGTTTATATTTTGACATATTCTCCGTAGCTAAATAATTCTGTTACTTCCCAAGCTGTACTAGTAATCTTAAATTGTGGTTCAGGTATTATTTCATTACATTGTGTTTCTGTTCCTACCTGCTACAGTAATATGCAGATCAGGGATTGATTAATGTGCATGATGGATGAATTATTCCCTGCTATGTTTTAAAAATCTCTTATAAAGCCTACTGGGAACAAGTGTTAAATGAGATCTCGGAGGTGGGTGAGGTAGAGGTCCAGCGATACCCTGGGTGTTGCCTGCTAAATATCTGGAGGCCTACGGACCTTAGCCTGGGACTACAGACTTGGGCAACGCTTGGGATGGCGACGGCTAAGCAGAATATAGCCAGGAACTGGGGATCCGGGGTGGTGCCCACACGGCTGCAATGGGAAAATGACATGGATACCGCTATGGTGGCCGAAAGAGCGGTTTATACACACAGGGGATGTCCCAAAAAATGGTCCAGAATATGGGGGAAATGGAATGAATCCCGGGGCAATGTTTGTGAACCTCCGCGAGCGTCATCAACCGCTGAAGACAGCCCATGAGTATAGAGGGGGTCTCAAGATTAGTTTATAACAAAACTCTACTGTGCTGGTGAGGGGAGGAGCGGTGTGATTGATGTCATCTACTAGGCAACTTGAAATATACTAAGGTAACTGGTCATGTACGCAGTGAAACGTGTAATGTACTGATTAATTACAAATGGAGACGATTGATGTTTATTGATGTATGTGAATTCCTGACAACGAAATAACAATAAAATGTGTTTTAAAAAAAATCTCTTATAGTGAGAAGTGGGTACCATCCACTGATGTCAGTAAATTGTGGTTAGATATTTAAGTAGGTGTGGATCAGACATGTTCACAATGAACATAGTCTGTTTGACATCTACTATAAAGCTAACTTATGGATACGTATATATATAGATATAGATATTTGCAAAGTCTATATCCCATATGATTTGGTATTGTGCATGTCTTCTTTTTAAAAAAAAATTTATTTCGATACTTTTTATTAAAAAAAATTCAGTTTTAACCAAAGCCTAAACCACAATTCGATCCCCCGCCCCACGATAGCTGGTGGCATGTCATAAATAAATGTATATAATTCATTCTTAAGAAGCATCCTCTGTAAACACATTACATTGCTTACAGTTCATAAAACCTTCTCAAATACAGTACTAGAAAATGCAGCAAATATCGAAGCACGCCTAGCTACCCCCCTACCCTAAAGTGTCCCATGCCATTTTAGCAATCTTCTAGTGGTCAGGCCTAACCTCCCCCTCATTCTGCCAGTGTTCGACCCACTCCGTCAAGGGAGCTTACATTCTCAGGCCTTTCTGCCATGTATGGTCACCCTTTCTTGCGTACTCCGCTTTCTCCAGATTGTAAACCGCCAGAAACCAGGCCGACCATTGCTGAAACCCCAGAGCGTTAGGGTCTAACAATGCTGAAGCGATACACAACCTCAGGACAGCCATAGCTATGTAAATCAGATCTTGCCCTTCTTCACCTGCATCTTCCCTTAATACTCCTAATAAAATCAAGGCAGGAGACAGACATTTCCACGTTCAACTCCTCACAAAAAAATGTAGACATTTTGTGTTTCAGATTTGCAAGCTCACTACACGATGCAAAGATATGGACAATGCCTGCTCTATATAATGCGCATCGGGCCAACATGTTCCTTTCCCCTCCCCCCACTTAGCGATCCTATATGGAGTATAGTAAAAAACACATCTTCTAGTACTGCGCTTGCAACTGTGCAGGTTTAAAAATGGCTTGAGTGGAGTCAAAAGATTGAAAGAACATTGTATCCGTTATCCCAACTTTCTCTTGCAACTTCTGGGAATATTTATCCAGATAATCTTTCATTGCGGAGGTGAGAAGATTATAGATTACACTAATCGGACATTCACCAATAATCAATAATCTTATCGACTACCGTACATTTAGAAAACCCAGTTGGACCGCCTGTTTTTCTTAATAAAAAGTCTCTCACTTGGAGGTATTTAAAAAAAAAAACCTCCAGCCAATACAAAATTTATTTTTAAGGTTGTCAAATGATGTTGTACTCATGGGGGAGAGAAGAAATCCCACCCTACACATCCCTATATTGACCTAACTACTTATAAGTTGATCCCTTTCAATCCCTGGTAGATTTGATTTACTTGCCAACGGTGTGCCAAGCAGCACTCCAGACATTAAAAGCCTCATAAAGGGTCTTAAAACTTACTTTTATGCAATAGCTGTCATTTAGCTGTCGCCATAAGCAATCCCATGCATCTTTCCCCATTACTAATTCACACGGCGAGGGTACATGGTCTACTGTCCCTTCCTTAGGGTATTTTTTTTAACAAGACTACACTGTATAGCAGAGAGATAGCCCAGCAGTATAGTTTCACATTGGACAAAGCCCAGCCTACTCTCTCTTTTGCTAACATAAGGAATTTACTTGCCCTTCTAGGTCTAGTGTTAGGCCCATATAAACCGTGAGAAAAGGTCTTTCATTTTCTTAAGCCACTGGGCAGAAAATTCCAGCGGAATGGGCTGAAAAAAATAGAGAATCTTGGGGAAGAAAAGCATCTTTACAACATTACCTCTACCCACTATAGATAGATAAAGGGTGTTTGATCTACATAGATCTTGTTTGAATTTATTTAAGAAGTGTTCTGAATTGTCTTTAACTATTTTATCTACTTCTGCTGAAATGCTAACTCCCAGATATACTGCCTTATCCATGACCCCCTCGTCATATAGTTTTATTTTCTCACTGATTAACAAAAATAAGACCGAGGTAGCCAAAGAGCCTCCCAAATTGTATTGCCTCGTCTTCCACTTCCTTGAGTGCATTTAAGGGATCAGCAGTCACCAGGGCAATATCTTCAGCATATGCCAACACCTTTGTTTCCCACCCTTGTATTTGAATCAGTAATATTGCAACATTATTTTCAGGCCTACGTACAAAGTGGTCAATGTAAATTGCAATTAGGAGCTTTGAACACGGACAGCCTGGATGTGTCTCCCATGAGATTGAGAATGGATTTACCAGTACCCCATTCACAGATACCCTGGCCACCGGATGGCAATATAGCATTTTGATTGCTTGAATAAATACCTTACTGACACCCACCCTTAACAGGGTCACCCACAGTAATTGCCATGAGACTCTGTCAAGTAAATAGCATCAAAACGTGAGATAACTTTCCGTACATGGTCAGTTGTTCCTCTTCCTGGGATAAACCCATGTTGTCGGACTGATATTATCTTGTGTAGTATTAGCGCTAAACGAGAGGCCAAGATCTTAGCATATATTTTGGAGTCACCATTGATCAGAGTGATCGGGCAATAAGACCCCAGTTCCACTGTCGGCTTATTTTTTTAGGGGAAATACCACAATTTTGGCAGAGGACCAGGAGCTTGGAGGTCTGCCTCCCATAAAGATATGATCAAACAACCTGGTCATACAATCCTTAAGTTGTTGAGCAAATGTCCTATAAAACTCCATGGGGATACCGTCCATACCAGTAGATTTACTACTTGGAAGGCTGTTCGTCCCCAGAAGAATCTCTACCCACTGTGAGGAACCCTATAGCTGTTCCTGCTCTTCAACTTAAAAGTTGTCACAAGGAATTGCATCTAAATATTCATTAAATGCACCAGGACCCCCCTCGGTACTATACAGGTAAAGAGAATTGATAGTATTATTGGAATGACGCCCTCATTTTAACCGGGTCAGTTATCAATCCCATGGCAAGATCCTGAATTTCACTTGGTAAATGTTGCATACTCCGTTGTCTAGTTTGAATTGCCAAGTAATGCCTAATCTGTTCACTGCATTCATAAGATTTTTCTTTCCAGACCTTAAGCTTATCAGTGAATTTCTTAGCCAAGATTTCCAAAATAGAAGATTTGGGCACCACCACTGTTGCTTGTACTTCCCCCAAATCACCTCCTTGTTGTGAGGCTGTGACCAACTCCTCTTCCGCCTGAGCCAAAGCAACTTGAAGATCCTGTAATAACTGCCGCCCTTGCCAATTAAGATTCAAAGACAACCTTAAAGTTTCCCCAAGGATACCTGCCTTCAAGGTGTCCCACACTATATCTATTGATGATGCATTTCCCAAATTATCCTGCAGGAGATAGAAATCCAATTTATCATATGATTACGGTAGTCTTCATTGACCAGAATAGCCCATTCCAAGCTTAATGGCATCACCTTAGGCTTAAAACCTTCCCCCTTGATTTCTACAACTAATGGGTTATGATCTGAAGATATACAAGAGGCTTTTTCTATGGCACAGTCATGGATTAAAGAATGAGAAACACATAATCCAGTCGAGTGAGCAAGATGTAGTATAGAAAAAAAGGTATACCCTGGATCTAAAGGCTTTTGCCAATTCCATAAATTGACCAGATCATGATCCCTACACAGGCCCCTCAGGGCATAAAATACCTTGGGTTTCCTCCCTGTATAAACCCAATCCGCATCTGCATTCGGGGACCAGCCGGCCAGAATATTAAAGTTAAAATCCCCGCAGAGAGCTACAGGAAGGGGCCACCGTGCTAATTCCCTGGTCACCCATTCAAATACTCCAGGCCATCCACATTGCTTCCATAAATTGAGCATATAGAACATTTTTCCCCAGAGTATATCTGACATTCAGATATAACCCATCGGCCACATTTATCAGCCCGCGTCCGGGTGAATTGCAGGCTACTACTACACACCAGGATAGCCACACCACACTTCTGAGCATTCTAAGTTGTCCCTCCAACCAATTTATATCCTAGAGAATTTAGCCAATTAAGTTGTGCTCCTTCAATATGGGTCTCTTGCATACAAATATTGTCTGCTGCTAACAGCTGTAACCCCCACAGCTACATTTTGTCACTTCTTATAATCGTTAAGCCCACAAACATTAATGGTAGCTATTTGCAATTTACCCATTCCTAACCTGCAAGAGAATCCAGATGCTTGACCTCTTCATCTTTGAGACCATATTCGCTTCGAGATAATCCCCCTAAAGCATGCAGCCTTCCCACCAGCATGTGAGTTCCCCCCACCCTTCTAGGCCCTACACACACTCCCCCGACCTTCCCCTGCCACCACCAAAAAAGGAGCAACCAGGTCCCAGCCTGAACCAGTATGGTGATATCTGACACAATCCCACCCCTACTGTTCCCCACATCCCACCAGTTGTGCAGCCAAAAGAACAATCATGCAACTACTTTGCCATCTGACATAATCTATCTGAGGGTCTGACTGTTCTGACAAAGTTAGTAACAGCCTATCCTTTCTCTTTCCCCGTGGACTACACCCTTAGCCCTAGATAGTAAGCCCCTTCACTAAGCACCACTCCCTGACCCAGCCAAAATATCTTTTACGTATGCCTGAACTTGGACTTCTGGGGTGAAGGAACGGATTTCCCCCTAAAAACAATCTTTAACCGGGCTGGATTCTGTAGGTAGACCTCGGCTCCCAGTTTTTGAAGTTCTGCGAAAAGGTGCCTTAATCGCCATCTTCGTTCGACTGTGGCATGAGCAAAGTCAGGTCTGGCAAAAAAAGTTATTGCATCATATTCTCTTTTTGCATTAGGGCGAGCCAGATCGTAGACAGTTTGCTGTAATAAAAAATTGCTGAAGTACGCCACCACGGCCCCTGTTGTTCCGGTTCTTTAGAAGCAATCTTTGATACCATCATTGGAAGTCGGTGGGCCCGCTGGATTTCCTTGTCCCAATCCCATGAGGACATCCCAGGAAATGCACTGTTCAAGAAAGATACCATATATTTTCTAACATCGTTTCCCTCTACCCCTTCAGGTACCCCCAAAAATTGTAAGTTATTACGGTGTTGCCGATTTTCTTGGTCTTCCAGCTTTCACATCACGTCATTCAGCAACCCCTCCTGTGTTGCACCCTGAGACTTAAGGGCCACCACTTCTGTTTCTAGGATTGCTGTTCACTTTTCTACCATGACTATTCTCTCAACAATATCTGTGCACGTTTTACTAATTTTTCTAACTTCACCCTGCAGCTTTTGGGCAGCAAGACGGGCTTGTTGATTATCGCTCTTGACTTTCTCCTGGAAGTGTTTTATAGATTGAAAGATCGTTACAAGTGAAGGATTCCCAACTCTAGCTGTGTCTGGTGTGCCCTGGCTAGCCATTGAACCCGGCTCAGCCAACTCTTTCTCACTTTTTTCCTCAATGGGAAACATTAACTGTGTGGCAAAAAAGTACCCGTACTGCCTCTGTCATACGCTTCCTGTGGGGTATTTTCCTTCTTTTTCTTCTTCCCCTTTTGGAAAGTGATTTGCTTTGCTGAGATGGATAAGTCGAATCTTGTTGCCCAGTCCTACTGCTCCACTTTGTAGCCCCTTCTCCACTTGACAGAGATGCTAGCATCCGAGATGTCAGATTCATCTGTAAGGGAAAATAACTTCTCCTGAGCATCAGGGGACATAGCCGGCTCTTTAGGACCATTTCCTATTTTATCCTTGGAGGCTTTATATACCTGAGAATTGACGTCCTTGAGTGTTGCCTTTCGGCCTGTTCTAGCTGCCTTATCAGCAAATATGCGTACTGGCATAGGACCCGTCCCGTCTCCTTTTGATGGCACCTCTAGAACACTTCATTTTGATGTGACCAAGATCCGGAGTTGCCTTCTTGTACATTCCCTGTTACTCTATTCCCTTCTGGGCACAAGATATTTTGCCACTCAACAGCACAGCCAATATTCAGTACAGCTGCTTTTCGGTTTCCACCTTATGACCAGCAGCACTCATGCCACCGGCCCCAGAAGATGAAAATAAGTTAACAATGTGGGGCTGAGATCCCCCTGCATCCCAGGAGTTTCACTGTTTTATCCTTACTGGGTCGGTAGTCACCTTTCCTCTCTCCAGCTTTGCTTTCCACAATAGTCTCGCGCCGAGGGAGGGGCTGGATGGCCGTCCATGCCGAAGCAGAGGCAGTCGGGGGCACAGCCCGTTGTTTGCTTTTGCCGCCTCACACGGTCATTTCTCCTGCTGGGCTTCCTTTAAATCTCAGGGGTGTAGATGAAACCAAAATCGAGCTCGGCTAAACCAGCAACTGTCAGAAATCAACAGACGCCGCTGAAAGCAACAGGCGGCCCAAAACACTACACTGAGCACAGCCAGCTCCGGTCTTCCAATTTTGGATCCGATTGCGGGGCTCTGCCTCCAAGGTTCTAGCTCCAGTGCTGAATCTGCCCCACATACTTCTCTCGCCATTGGGCGGCAGGCTGACTGACTGGTGGTCCGACGGCGGGAGGGTAGAGCCGTTGTCTCACTCAGATGTCATCTTGCCTTCTATTGTGCATGGGTCCTACTGTAAAAATACACGTCCTCACACGTGTGTGCGCATATATCATCACTCATGCTCGCACCTAGTGAATGATGCAGTTATGTCACTTTTTTTTCCTGGCGCACCGGCAAAAAAAACACTGGGAACACCTATAGGTTAATAAGGTTACACCTGTTGGTTTTGCCAATACTTGTTTGTACTTTGTGTATAGTGATTATTAGAATCTGTTGTTAAAAACGGATTCTATTTTTAAGCTCTTATTTTTTCGAAGCACCATAAGATTTTGAGGGTAAGAACCACCAGGGTGTTTTGTGTTCACCCTCGATTAAAGCTGTGATTGTTGACAGACACGTCTAAAATGAAACCAGGAGTGTCCTATGCCACCATTCAAACCAGGGCGTTTTGGTTAAATCTCCAAACGGAGGACGTACTTCCATGGAATATTCTCTCTTTTCCAGCCAACGGTCTCTCCAAATCCTCTTTTATGGACTCCATACTGGTTATAGGGATTCTGGTCTTGTGCCCTACCCTTCTGCCTGCTATTTTTATAAAATTACATTTAATGTTATGCTCATTGCCTTTGCGTGGTTAATAAAAAAAGAAAGATAATCACAAGAATGTCCAGCCTCTCTGCCAAGTGAAGTGAGTCAGGCACTGTTGGAGTCCCAGCAAGATTTCAGTTTCTGAACTTTCCTCATCCAGATTTGTAAAGCACAGCAAACCCTCCTTTCCTGCCTCCCCTTGTTTGTTCCATGAGGTTCGTTCTCTCTCTGTCCATGGTGCTCAAGCTGAAAGTATGATTAGACCATTTGGTAGTTTTACTTTGTTTACACTCCTAATCCTAATGTTCTTCGTTTTCTCTGCCTCGTTCTTTATCATTCACTTCCTGCTGTTTCCCTCTTTGACTCCCTTACAGAAACTCGCTGATTTCTTTGTCACTCTCCATTCCCCTGCTTTTTCCATCATAACTCAATGTCTCTCGTTTCCTGCACGCTTCCCTTTGTGGCTTTACGCCTTCAATCCCTCCTACCGCTGTTGTGCTACTGGTCACCAAATCCTGTTTCAATCTCTCTCATTCTTGTTCTCTAATTCCCTTGAGCACTCTCCGCTTAGCTCTTTTTCCTGCCTTCTTAACTCAGTTCTCCAACTCTGAATTTCTAGGTTTCAACTGGTACCTCATCTGTTATTTTGTTCCCAATGCTTTATATCACTCACACACCCCGCCTTCCTGCTGTACTTCTTCCCTCCATGCCAGTCCTTCCCACGCTCCCCTTTCCACTTACATCTCCAGTCCTCACCTTTCTTGCACCCCGTGCTTTCCCCTCCGTCGTCTCCACGTGTTTCATCCTCACCCTTCTCTCATCCTCACCCTTCTCTCATCCTCACCCTTCTCTCATCCTCACCCTTCTCTCCTTTATCCCTCCTTTGCAGCCGTGTGTTTGAGGATAAAGAAGCAATGCTGAAAGGCGCTTTCGAGGTGGCTTCCGAGATCGCCAGCAAAAGCCCGCTAGCTGTTCAAGGGTCAAAAGTGAACTTGGTGTACTCCCGGAATCACTCTGTGCCAGAGGGCTTGAACTACATGGTGAGGAAATATCAATGTATCCCAGTGGTTCATGTTTTATGCATTTATGCGATGTTTTCTTCTAGGTATGATATTCAGACACTGGTTACTGTACTTTGTCCTTACTTTCTGTCCTCTCCTGACATGTAACCAAAAGTAGTTACCGGCTCTAAAACAGCGTTGCTGCAGGGGAGCAAATAGACCCAAAACTTCAGTGGCGGCTAGTCAGTGCTTTAAATTGAAACATCGAAGTGCAGGTACTCTGTACCAGAGAACCTCCTTGTTTCTTCTCCAAATAAAAGTATAGCATTTCTCTTGAGAGGTGCCGGTACTCCCCCTCTCAAACTTATAAAGTGCCGGTACTCAGTACCGGACAGTACCGGCCCATTTAAAGCACTGCGGCTAGTACTTAAAGCTGGCGGAGTCGAGACGTGAGTAAAGCAGTATTAAACCACACATTGGCAAAGCCAATAAGTCTTACTTTAATGTTCTAACACACGCAAACAGCCTTTGTACATTCCTGCATTTTCATACTTTAGCACTTTAAAGCCAGATCTGTTATATTTGCCAGTGCACGACCTCAGACAGCATACATCATGCACAGAATTAATGGCCATAGGCGAAACAAACAACAGAGACACACACCGGATGTTGGTCTTGGGCAACAAAACACAGATAATTGATGCAGTGAAAAAAGGAAGCCGCACAGAAACCGGCAGTATATCACAACCAACCGGCCCTCCAGGCTTACCTACAACCTCGGAGATCCACGGAAAATACCAAGAGGCGGCCGAGAATAAAAAACTAACACCAGCCAGACAAAGATGTGACGTCACCCAAGAAAAACGATACGAAGGAACCAAACACTGCCCACAAGGCATAGAAGAAACACTCCCAAGACAAAGCAGGTCTCAAGGTACGTTACAAGACTCCACAACAGAGGGCATACCTACTAACGCAAATAACAACCAGGAGGTACCATCAAAAACAACTGAAAGGACCGTAGACTGGAAAAGCCGGGTCTGGGGTGGAAAAAGTCTACCCCCACTATGGGCATAAAAATACTACTAAGGCACGGAGTCCGTCACATAAACTTGAACTGTAACGATGACGCCACCCCAGAGAGGGGTACAGAGTCTGAGTACATCAGAGCCCCCCAGACTAGCACAGCCACGACCGGAGGCTTAACGAAAGAGAGTAACCAGACCACAATAACCACGATACCCCAGCGCGCACAGGCAATCAATATGCACGGAACACAAACATCCGCTGGGACCGGGCCCCACTGCAAAATCAGCCCAGATAACATACCAGAACTAGGGAAAGGCCCTGAGAACCGGTCTAGCAATGACAACTTACACCTCAAACAACTCTTTTTTACCCCAGAATACGAAACTCAGGGGCGGCATGACCTCCTCAATAGGGGAAATTTGTTTAAACTTTACGCCAACATTGAAGGGCTTTAACACCTAACTAACATTGACCTACTTTCAGTCAAATTTTGCAAGCAGACACAACTAGTTCATTGGAACAAACATTAACAACATGGCGAACAGCAGAAATCGCCCAGTTAATACTATCCTTTAGAGAGAGGTTCGATTCATGGGGCATAAGACTTTCCAGGCCGGTAAAACCATGCTACCCAGGTCCTCTTGAAGATCGTCCGGCGACAAAGGGAAAAAAAGAATATCTGACAGAAAAAAAGGATCAGGTAATTTCAGTATTACGGAACGCTAGAGGGAACAGCCCTTTATCGACAATTCATCCCCCAACCACAACAGGTAACCAAATAAACTCCAAGGAAGACGCCGCCTACTGGCGCTGGCTAACCGACACATTAAACAGACAGAAAAATAATTGACCTCGCCAAAAGCCCCAAAAGGATATTACCCAGGAAATCCTCCACCTATTGTCCTGGAACATAGCCGGATCCAGGAAATGGATGGAAGAAGGTTCGCCACCCCATAACTGGACAGCATGCGACATCAATGCCCTCCAAGAAACATGGGCATTGGAGGAGCTACCTCTTGTTGGGTACACTCACTTCAATATACCAGCAAGGAAAAACTTCCACTATGGTCGACCAAAAGGGGGTTTATCAGTTTATATCGCGTCGGACATCAAGATTAACTCAGAACAAATAGCCCCATATGGGCCAAACATGCAATTAACAAAACTATCAATGCCGGGCAGACCAACTCCGACACTACTGGTTAACTTTTACGCACCTACAAAGGTGAAAGAGAAACAAGTCGCATTGGATCAGCTAGTATCCACAATCAGGGATATTCGAAACAATAATCCACCCTGGGAAATCATCGTAACAGGTGATTTTAATTCAAACCTAATCTACACACCTGAGGATGATGAGATTATAGCAGCTGACAATGAATTTTGGAATGTCAAACCTCAAACTCAACTGCAAACAGAGCGCTTCAATCCAATTGGTCGAAAACTGGTAACAAGCCTGGAATTCCTTGGGCTGCGGTTCCTTAACGGAAGAACCAAAGGAGACAACCCGCCGCAATACACTCATCTAGGAACCTTGACGGCCTCAAGGCTCGATTATACAGCAGTCTCTCTTCCACTATTTCCATTCGTCCAGCAATTTTCAATAGAACATACCTCAAAAAGTGATCATTCATATCAGCATATTTATTTCAATTTAAAACTGACCAAATACCATAGCTGCAATACAGTGGGAGATAACCTCGGCACCACTAACCTGAAATGACTTAACTGGACAACATCGATGAGTTGCAGGCAAACGTGCAGAGACTAAAAATAGAGAGTGAGGTAACAACAGCTACCCAAATACAAAAATGGGAGAACTTTACGGGAAAATTAACAGAAAGTATGTCCGTTCCAAATAAATCACAGCCTCCAACTACCAAAATTTCTCTGCCAAAGAACTTGGCAAAACTCAAAATAGAGATAAGGAGAAACGCCAGAGCATTAAAAAAGACAACTACGTCATCCAAAGACTGGGTCCAAAGACAAACCCTCAAAAAAGAATATAAAAAGAAAATGTGGGAATACAAAAGATCTTTGAAGGATGACTTCTGGGTAAAACTACTCTGCACCGCCAAGAACACCAACTCAAGCACATTTTGGAGGATCATTAACAGCTTAAATCACCCTTCAAACCCAACATCATCCAATGTCCAAGAAGCGGACTGGGTCGCTTTATTAACAGAGAGGTTCGCGGAGGTAACATTAGACCAGCCCAACCCAGGAGCAACCCAACAAATTACCAACGAAGTGGCCAAAAAAAGAAAAGGGAGCATTACTCCCAGCGGTGGAATGAGAACCTCTTGCATGCAAACACCAAACCCAAAGGATGATCGCAGAGCTAATCCATCTCCAGACGGGGATCTTTTGGTAACCAGGCTTCACCGTGACGTGGTTAGCCCACGGGAGAAGAAGGACCCAACAAACAAGGTAGAACAAACACGGTATAGCGAAGAGGACATAAGAAGAATCATAAGGAAGTCACGTGGCAACGGAGCTCCAGGGCCGAATGAGATCCCTCCAATAGTCTACAAAATTGATCCGGACTTCTGGTGCAGAAAATTAAAAAAATTATTTGAAGAGGTAACAAGCGAAAATCAAATACCATCAAGTTGGCAGGGCTCCATAATCTCACCCATCTTCAAAGGAGGAGATAGAACATCCCCAGCTAACTACAGACTGATCGCCCTCCTAGATGTGGAGGCGAAGTACTTTGCATCCCTTGTCCTGGAAGATCTAATAAACTGGTCCGACGACACAAAGAGAATACCATTGAACCAAACAGGCTTCAGGAAAGGGACTGGGACACTGACAAATATTATGTCTCTCTCAGTGCTAGACGATAAATATCTCCGAAGAAAACAGCCCCTTCACCTATGTTTCATTGATTTAAAGGCAGCATTCGATAGTGTAGATCGTAACATCTTATGGAGGAAATTGCGCAGTTGGAACATCCCGGACAAAATCCTGAGAGGGATCTTACTCCTTTATTCCAAGACTTGGATGGAAGTTAAATTGGGGAACGGAACACGGCTCTCAAGAAAAATCAATACCAGCAAAGGTCTCAAGCAGGGCTGTGTCCTAGCCCCCCATCTTTTTAACCTTTTTATGGCAGACCTAACATCAAGTCTAGATAAGATTCCATCCCATCCACCTAAACTTGGCTCCTTTCCGCTAACCCATCTATCCTATGCGGATGACGTGGTACTGTTGAACCTAACGAAGATTGGCATCCAAAGGTTATTAGTAGGGCTGGCAGAATTCATAACAAACAACAACCTGGAGATAAACACAACAAAAACAAAAACAATGCTTATCACCAGGCGGCGGACAGCCAGCCCACACATCTACCTGGAGGGAACAAAGCTAGAGGCCGTGTCAAACTTCAAGTACTTGGGCTTCTACTTTGATAATCGACAAAGCCATCAGCAGCAAATGTCGTACATCGCTCAGAGATCAAACTCCCTCTCATTCGCTTTTAGATCTTTGGCCAAAAAGCTTACGGGGCCATCATATAAACCTCTACTGGCAACAATAAAAGCAAAAGTTCTTCCAACCCTGTCATATGGCAGTGTAGGATTGCATGGGAAGGATGCGGACCTGCTTAACAAAATGCAGACAGCCATCTTCAACTCCACCTTCCAAATACAACAGGGAGCCTCACCAGCTCAGACGAGGTTAGAATTTGGAATAATAAATGAAACACTGGGAAGAAAATATGCAAATATCAAGTACTGGTATACACTGAAACAGAATACGTCAGCCTCGGAACTGCACCAAGCACTATGGGAAGAAATAAGATCTGATGTTAACTCCCCATATAATCAGTATCTTGAAAAGGCCATAACTGAGACTGGAACAAGAAAACTTTGGGAACTCAACCTGCCTTACCCGGCGTTCAAACATGCTATAAACAAGTCGGCAAAATTCCACTCCCTCTTACTTGATAAAGCTACGTTTAGCACCAGAAAACACGCATGGATGGTCATATCAAATTACAAAACACTCGTGGCAGCCCCATATCTAACAATCACATTCCCAGCTCATAGAAAACAAAAATTAATGGGACTCCGTTTGGGGAAACTTCCATCGATTATGGACCAACCAATCTGGGTGCACGATGGACCCAAATTATGTAGACTATGTGGGAGGAGCAATGAGGACTTTTTTTTTTTTTTTTATAAAACTTTATTGTCAAGAAGGCATATAAGGCATTCACAGTAACATCACTTATTGTATTTTCATAACAGTACTTAGTGTATTCCAAAATCGGGATAAGTCTCAGCATGAGGCAGTGCCTGCGGCAATTATATTAGTACGGATGAGAAGGAAATACATGCTATCGAGCTGCATACAGTCTTATTCGATAATACTTCACTCCCTGTTGCAATTCGCAAAGTGCCCCCTTAGAACAGAACAAGTAATTCCTAGCAGGTTCAATCAATAAAACTAAAATCATAACCATTAAAACCTAACGGGTGTCATCATCACAATAGTACATTGTAGTCTTACATAGACAAGTCCTCATCGACTGCACATATTCCGTAAATCCGTACAAAGCTTTCTCGTGGTCCCGCTCCATCCCACCACAACTCAGACTACCACTCACCATGCCCCTTTTCCTAATCTTCTTCTTCTTCCGACTCCACATCATCGTCCTCCGGTAAGGGTGCACACGGTTCCCCCCTGTATTTGTTCCAAGGCAGCCATACTTTATTCCATTTACGGGGACATGCCCGCAGCACATACACCGCCCTCTCTTTCACCAATAGAATGTCCATATTTTTAATCCAGCCGTGCACCGTAGGAACTTCCGGGGCACCCCATTTCTGAGCAATGTCTCTTTTGGCCACTGTCACAGCCAATGTGACCCACAACTGTCCATACCTGTTCAGGTCAGTAGGGTCCCAAATGTTCAATAGGCATTTACGGGGTTCAGGGAGAAGTGACACCCCAAGGACTTGGGATATTGTGCGCATAATTTGTCTCCAGACTTCCTGGATCAATGGGCAGTCCCAGAGTGTGTGTAGCAATGTACCCTCCTCCCCACAGCCTCTCAGACAGAAGGGGTGTGGTGCTCTCTTTATCCTGTGTAGAAGCGTCCTGGTGTAATAGGTGCGGTGTAGGATCTTGAGTTGTACTAACCTGAACCTGGCCGATATGCCCACCTCCCTCGGGGACGCCAGCGCCTCATTCCACTCAGTGTCATCCATGTCTCCTACATCCCCCTCCCACCTCTCTCTAAGTTTCTGCGTGGGGATTGTCAGGTTGTTAACCAATTTCTTGTATGTAAGAGAGGTCGCTTTTTGTTCCATAAACTCAGTCAACAACCTGTCTTCTAGTGGCGACGATTCCGGGAGTGTGGTGTCAGGTGGAATGGCTTGTAGGAGGGCGTGACGAATTTGCACATACCTAAATGTTTCAGTGGGGCCCATAGCATACCGCTGTTGTAGCTGTGAGAATGTAATGACTGTGCCCTGATCCCAGAGGTCACCCACCACCGAAATCCCAATTTGATCCCAGCGTGTGAAGCCCTTACTGGACCTCAAGTTCCCCAATGATTTTGCGTCCCACAACGGCGTCATTCTAGTGATCTTCCCCTTCCATCCCATTCGAGATTGCGCTGTGTGCCATAGGGCAGCCGTATGCTGCGTTGGGCCAAGCAACGTGCGGACTTGTGAGTGGTTGTACAGCACCGATAGCATGCCGTCCGTCCCCAACTGCGACCAGTCCGCCTTATAAGCGGGGTCATCCCGCGGGACATGGATCCAACAATTAATCACCTTAAGTTGGGATGCCCAATAATACAGTTGAAGGTTGGGAAGTGCAATCCCTCCGTCGTACCAGCTCTGAACTAGTTTGGCGTGTGCTATACGGGCGGGGCCGCTGCCCCACAACAGGGCAGACACCTGTGCAGCCACCTGTTGGAAGTAACGTGGAGCCACTAATAATGGGGCGTTCTCCAGCACGTAGAGAAACCTAGGGAGAGCCATCATTTTAAATAACGCTGCCCGCCCAAGGAGGGTCAGCGGAAGGGTCGCCCAATATTTAACGTCCGCACGTAAACGTGTCAGTGGCGGCACCAGGTTCGCAGTGTAGAAGTCCGCTGCTGTAGCAGTGATGAAAATACCTAGGTATTTAAAGGAGCCGGTCGCTAATTGTAGGGGGCAGTCAGTCCGTAATACGGGCTCCCGGCCATGAAGGACGAATATTATGGATTTAGACCAGTTTAGGGTGTACCCGGACGCCTTCCCGTGTTCATCGCACAGAGCCAACAGGGCAGGAATACCCTCATTGGGATCGGTCATGTAGATCAGCATGTCATCAGCATATAAGGATACCTTATCCTCCCACCCGTCCTCCCAGGTGATGCCCCGAAATAATGGCGTTGCTCTGAGCAGGATAGCTAGCGGTTCTAGCACCAGTGCAAAGAGCAAGGGGGACAGTGGGCATCCCTGCCGGGTTCCTCGCCCCAAGGGGAAGGTCCGCGAAATGTGGCCGTTCGCCACCACCTGCGCCATGGGTGACCTATATAGTAGCCGTATCCATGCTATAAATTTTGGGCCGAAGCCCATACGAGCAAGGACCGCAAAGAGATACTCCCATTCCACCAGGTCAAAGGCCATTTTGGCGTCCAGAGACAATATGACTGCCTGGCCCGGGATGAGATGTGCTCGCGCCAGGACTCCATGGACTCTCCGCAAATTCAGTGCCGTACTTCTGTGTGGCATGAAACCTGATTGATCGGGGTGTATCAGGGTCTGTAGATGCGTAATCAGGCGACTAGCCAGGAGTTTCGCCAGGATCTTCGCTTCCACGTTTAGCAGGGAGATAGGTCGGTATGACGAGCACGCCGTCTGCGGTTTGTCAGGCTTAGGAATGGCCACTATCGTGGCTATGCGTTGGTCTAGAGGGAGTTCAGCCCTATCGAAACTCTCCACATACATATCCAGCAGGGGCTTGCTCAACAGGGGAGCCGACGCTTTATACCATTCCACGGGTATCCCGTTGGGACCCAGCGCCTTTCCGGATCGCAACGACTGTATAGCCAATTGGATTTCCTCTTCATTTAAGTCAGTTTCCAGTTCCCGTTGTGCGTCCTGTGAGAGCTCGGGGACCGCTATGTTATTCAGTGACGCTAACGCCTCCCGCTCTGTGACCCCACGAACCGGTGTGTATATGTCTTGAAAGTGACGTGCCAGGGTGTGAACTATCTGCTCAGGGTGTGTCTGTAGCTGGCCGTCCTGTGTGTAAAGCCAGGGGGAGACGAGCTTAGTTGTCAATCTATCAAAGAGAACCCTGACACCAACCGAAACACGAGTACTAGAGAAAGGTCTTGGCTTTGTTCCCACACCGACCCCAGACCCATTCCAAGAGATGATCGAACTGAAACAATTTTTTAGGAAAATCCGTCTTCGGGCATTCTTTGAAAACCAACCTGAGCTCCCGGATCTTGATACAGGTCTAAGAAAACCCTCCACCTTTACTCCCACTGACGGGATGGTACCACCCGAAGTCCTGACTTTTGAGCGGGCGGTCCTGAGGAGCATGCGTGAGATACCTTCGAAGAAAACCTTCCACAATCTGTCCAATATAGAACGACTAGCAGTCAAAACACTAGGCCAAGACGAGTCGATCGTCATTAAACAAGCAGACAAGGGGGGCGCCACGGTCATTCAGAACTACGAAGACTATGATCGTGAGTGCAGAAGACAATTGACAAATACCAACCATTACAGACCTCTCCTTGAGGACCCAACTAAAAGATTGACAACTACCATCATGGGCCTTGTGATTGAGGGGGAGACTAACGAGTGGATTAGTAGGAAGGAAGCAGATTTCTTGATCACTCCGGATCCTGTTATCCCCTACTTTTATACTCTCCCGAAAATACACAAGGGCACGTCTCCTGTCCCTGGGAGACCCATTGTCTCTGGAATTGGATCTCTACTAGAACCACTGTCACAATTTTGTGATGCGTTCTTCCAACCTTACGTCAAACAGATACCATCCTACCTGCAAGACACCAGGGATGTACTCCGTCTAATTGCAGACATAGATGGCAGAGAGGACACTGACTTGCTTCTTACCCTCGATGTGGAGGCACTTTATACTAATATCCCGCAACAAGCAACCCTGGAAGCAGTGGATTCGCTGATGCGAGAAGAGGAATGGTTATCCCCAACACCAATAACATTCATTATGGAACTGGCCCACATCGCCCTGACCGAGAACTTCTTCAGGTATGAATCCCAGTTATACCATCAAGTGCGGGGGACTTCGATGGGTTCTACCTTCGCGCCGAGCTTGGCCTGCATTTATATGGCTTCGTTCGAGAAGAGGTACATCTACCCTCCGGAGCAAAACCCCTACCGAGAGAACTTAACTCTCTGGCGTCGCTTTATCGACGACATCTTGATTCTTTGGAAAGGGGACCGTCCCAGCTGTGAAGCCTTTTGTGACTGGATTAACTTACAAGACCCCTTCCTTAAATTTACTGGAACCATCTCGGAGACGTCCATACCATTCCTCGATCTTACCATCAATCTGGGACCCGAAGCAATAACCACCACGCTATACAAGAAAGATACTGACAGAAATAGCTTGCTTCTCTACCAAAGCCACCATACTAAAGCCCTGCGAGATAATTTACCCTTTGGGCAATTCCTTAGAATTCGGAGGAATTGTAGCTCTGTCCAAGACTTCAGACAAGAGGCCCGGACCCTACAGCATAAACTCCAGGACAGAGGGTATCCCACCCGGTTGTTAAAGAATTCGTACAAACGAGCATTGAACAACAATAGAGATGCCCTTCTAGAGGTCCACCCTAAAGAACCAGATGACATCATCACCTGTGTCACCTCCTACACCAGGCATTCATCATTTATCAAGAAAGCCGTGATGACACATTGGGGTATCTTGAACTCCACTGGGATGGAATTGGCACGACCACGGTTCGCTTTCAAAAGGACTGCCAACCTCAAGGACACATTGATCCACACTCGCCCTAAGAAATTACAAACTCGACCAGTCAGGACCCTTTGGGATCTTCCCCCTGTCACTGGACACTACAAATGTGGTTCCTGTGTGGTATGCCCCCAAACCATCCAAGGCAGAACAATCGAACTCCCAGGAGATTTCACCTGGACCTTTCACAAACACACCAATTGTAACAGCTCGAGATGTATATACATCTTGGTGTGCCCCTGCAGATTGCTCTATATCGGGATGACAATGCGCCCGGTGAAACAACGGATAATGGAGCACAACAGTAATATTCGATGCTCCAAAACACACACCGGGCTGTATGAACATTGCAAGGAACACAAACATACCACTGAGGACATAAAGTGGACAGTTCTAGAATGCCAACCTGGTATGAATCAGCAATCCCTCTTCAGACTGGAGCAGAGATGGGTACACCGTCTACACACAGATGAAAACGGGCTCAACGATGCGGTGCCCTGGACAATGCTCACTAGATAGCTGACCAATGGACTGTTTTGTCCTTACTATGCCGAACCCAGCCCATAACCATGAAGCTGCCTATTTCCACCTCCCTCTCAAGATGGCACTCACGTTTCCCTCCCTCCTCGTTAGCACGCGAAGCCGTCTTCGTTGTTAACCACCGGCAACACACGGAGCGAGTGAATCTTCTGTGTCCATTATTTACCACTCGTTGCCTGGTAACACGCCGGGGCCACGCCCACTAAACTGGCCACACACACGGGTCATAAGTAGTGCGCCCGGGACGCCAAACTTTACCGGCTGATCTGCGGCACCGTCCGCAGTGGGAAGGGTAGGTGACTAGACGCCCTACGCCAGGAACTCCGAGGTAAGGCACATATGCTCCATTCTGCGCCCCCGCGTGCGCCTCTTTCTGAGCGCCACGGCGGGACCAAGCTTTAAGCAGTTGAATGGGGAGACGCATTGACCGCCAATCGATAACATGGCGGGGATACTTCCTCCTAACAGGTGGTCTCCACCAAGTCCTGGCCCCACCCGGTCAGCTCGAGGAAGCCTCCGTAGTGTAACAAACGGGTAAGGTTGTTCTACATTTTACCATCACTGTATTAATGCGGCTGGTGTTACGGTTTAATCCAAGGGTTAGTTACCCATACACTGACTCCATCTAGTGTTCTTTTCTGAAACTTCACAAAGACATGTTTGAAGTCTGTTTTTCTCCCCACAAATGTTGTCTCAATTTCCACTAGCTATCGCGCATGCTGATAGCACAGTAATAGCCCTTGATTTTCACAGGTTTTTTACTGCATGACAAACTTCCAACCAACTTTGTTGGATACCACTAAGCATGCGATCTTCCTTGAGCAAACCAAAGGCATGCTCACCCACTGTATATTATGACAGTCACAAAACGCGAATGTTTCCACGTTTGTCCATGATGTCTCTCTGGTCTCTCCTTAACAGTACACTTCTCTCTTCTCTCTCCCATTTAGTCCTGGGAAGGGTCCTGAGGAAAGGACTGCCATACGACACCTACCAGGTCGTATACTGGGCCCCCTGATCACGGGGGAGCCCTTGCAAATCATATGAGCACCCCTTGGTCCTGACGAATTGCTCTATAAGCAAGAAACATGTTGACCATCCACTCACCAAGGGTTGAATGAGGCTTACTACCTTGATAGTTCTGCCTCTATACCCCTTGTATTTTTAATAGAGCAGTGAGCCATATCATTAAAATCCCAATTTTTGGACTCCACTGACTCCTTTTATTTCACCCACGCTCACTTTTGCACACTCACATATTACCTCCTTGCATGGTCCCCTTACATCCACACACCCTTTGGCGAAGGAATAGAAGATCCCCGCCAAAGAGCAACAAGTATTGTTGCCCGACAGGCATTGCACTGCCAGCCTGGCGCAGGGGCAGGGTACCGATGATGACGCTGAACGATCACCGGGTGGGATTACAAGTGTAGTCCAACCGGCGACTTGTGTGAGGTACCCCAAAAATTCCAAGAGAGGGTTCACTACACTCACCTTTTTACTGTTTGACCCGACAAGAGAGAGACCAATGACAGTCCTTTAGCTGACTGCAACCGGGGAACTCTGTATTTCTTTTTGTTGATGACCTATATAGTAGCCGTATCCATGCTATAAATTTTGGGCCGAAGCCCATACGAGCAAGGACCGCAAAGAGATACTCCCATTCCACCAGGTCAAAGGCCATTTTGGCGTCCAGAGACAATATGACTGCCTGGCCCGGGATGAGATGTGCTCGCGCCAGGACTCCATGGACTCTCCGCAAATTCAGTGCCGTACTTCTGTGTGGCATGAAACCTGATTGATCGGGGTGTATCAGGGTCTGTAGATGCGTAATCAGGCGACTAGCCAGGAGTTTCGCCAGGATCTTCGCTTCCACGTTTAGCAGGGAGATAGGTCGGTATGACGAGCACGCCGTCTGCGGTTTGTCAGGCTTAGGAATGGCCACTATCGTGGCTATGCGTTGGTCTAGAGGGAGTTCAGCCCTATCGAAACTCTCCACATACATATCCAGCAGGGGCTTGCTCAACAGGGGAGCCGACGCTTTATACCATTCCACGGGTATCCCGTTGGGACCCAGCGCCTTTCCGGATCGCAACGACTGTATAGCCAATTGGATTTCCTCTTCATTTAAGTCAGTTTCCAGTTCCCGTTGTGCGTCCTGTGAGAGCTCGGGGACCGCTATGTTATTCAGTGACGCTAACGCCTCCCGCTCTGTGACCCCACGAACCGGTGTGTATATGTCTTGAAAGTGACGTGCCAGGGTGTGAACTATCTGCTCAGGGTGTGTCTGTAGCTGGCCGTCCTGTGTGTAAAGCCTCTGAATACCTTTGTTACATCCACTCTTTTTATCTAACCACGCCAGCATCTTCCCGGCTTTATCGCCCAGGTCATAAATCCTGTGTGCTGTGTTCGCCAAGTGCCCCTTGGTAACCGTTGTTAGATGCGACAAATGTTGTTGTTGACTGAGGTGTAGCGCATGAGCAGTGACAGGGGTAGGATCGGCCATGTGCGCTGCGTTCGCGGCATGCAATGCCAATTCTAACTGCGCGAGGTCACGTCTAGAGTCTCGCCTATGCCCCGTAATGGCTGCTATTGCTGCGCCGCGCAAGACTGTCTTGTACGCCTCCCAAAGCACCGAGGGCGAGGAAACTGTGCCTACATTTTCCGTAAAATAGTGTGATGTGGCCAATTTAAGCTTTTTCCTAACACCAGGGATTTGTAAGTAATTGGGGTAGATTGGATAGATCCTCGCGCGTCTCTTTTCTTTAGTTGTAATGTGGAGGGACATTGGGGAGTGATCAGATACACCTCTAGGCAGGATCTCCAATTTGTCCACCGAGCCCAGACCCAACCCCAAGAAGAAAAGGTAATCAATGCGTGAGAGGCTGTTGTGTGTAGCCGAGTAGTGCGTGTACTGAGTTGCTGTGGGGTTCAATTGACGCCAGGCATCAGTGAGGCCCAGCGCCGTCAGAAAACCAGGAAGCGTGGCCGTCCCTCTCAGGCGTTCTCGCACGGGAAAGGTGTCCAACCTCGGGTCGGATATGGCATTGAAGTCCCCCCCAATAATCATGTCACCCTCTGGGAGGTCAAGTAGAAATTGACCCAGCGCCGGCAAGGCCGCAGAGTGAAGCGCCGGTGGGATGTACACTGACACTATGTTGAGGGGCCTCCCTTCCCACTGGCCATAGAGCGCCGCAAATCTACCCTGATCGTCCCTTTTGCGGCTTTCCACCATAAAGGAGGAGTTCTTCCTAAGGAGTATCCCGGTGCCCCTGGATCCCGTGGTGAACTCAGCATGTACCTCCATGGCATAGCCCCGTCTGTTGAGTGCTTTGCATGTAGACCCAGCAAGGTGCGTCTCCTGCAGCATCACCAAGTCAGGGCCGTGGCGTTTGATGGTTTGGAGAACCAATCCTCGCTTAATCTTGTCCCCCAGACCCCTAACATTCCATGTGAGTAGTTTTAAGGGAGACACCATTGTCATCGGCGGGCCACCGTCCGCGGGTGTGTCACTAGCCTGCTGGGCCATATGGGAGTATGATCAGTGCGATTGACATGTGGAGTCGGAGTGGAACACATATACAATGACGTGTGCTAGGATACCACGAGTGCATAGCCCGCAGTCGGACCTTGTGCCATAATGAAAAGACGATGACTAAGAACAGTAACCATAACAATACAACCAACCCCCCCCACCCCCTCCCTGCTTCCCTGCACCACGGACTCGAACCCGCCCGCATCCCCAACTTGGCAGAGTGCATAATCCCATCCCCGTACACCTTACTTGCTCGTGGGGTTGGTGAGACCCCTACAGGCACCGGCCGATGCCCGCCCTACTCAGCTCCATCAGCATCAAGTTCCCAAGGCCATAACATAATGTCCCTCCGGCAGCCCAGTCAATTTAGCCCTGTACAGGTTGTCCAGAGTCAAAGGGGTCCCTTTCAAGATCCGAATCCAGTGCTGTTGCGCCCTCCGCGTCCGCGGGGCTCCTCGACGGTCGATCCGCTGGGTCTTCGCTGTGCTGACGACTTTGGTCCCTGTGCGGGCGGCGAGGCCGGCCCACCTGCCTCCATCCATCAAGCCAATCTCTAGCCACCTCCGGCGTGTCAAAAAACCACGTTTTTCCTTCGGCCACAATCCGCAGCTTGGCAGGGAAAAGCATTGAATACTGCAGGCCTTTGTCGCGTAGCGCTTTCTTCACCTCCGTGAATGACTTCCGGCGTCTAGCTACCTCCGCCGTGTAGTCCGGAAAAAAGGCCAAAGTGGAGTTCTGAATTTTTATGGGCGGGGAGACCCTCGCCGCCTGAAGGATGGCGTCCCTGTCCCTAAAATTGAATAATCTGGCCAGCACAGGTCTCGGAGTGGCCCCCTGTTTCGGTGTTCCGCCGGGAACTCGGTGCGCCCTTTCAACAGAAAAGAAGTGGGACAGACCTTTAGGTTTCAGCTGGGATTTGATCAGGTCCTCAACGTAAAGGTCCATAGCAGCTTTGCCCTCGGACTCCGGCAGGCCCAGGATGCGGACGTTGTTCCTCCGGGAGCGCCCTTCCTGATCATCGAGTTTCTCCTGCAACTGTTTAGTGACTTTCTCCATGCGCTCCATGGCAACCTGCAGGTCCGAGGTGTCCTCGATGAGCGATTTTGTAACCACCTCCACTTGCGACACTCTCTCTGCCATTTTTTTAAAGTCCGCTCGGAGCAGAGTGACCTCCGAAGAAATGGAACCCACTGTCGTCTTGACCTCTGTGAGGGTCTTCATAACGTCGTCCAATGTCACCTTGGGAGGGGCCCCCGCGTCCGGGGACGGTCCAGTCGAGTGGCGGCCGCCATTCTGTGCTTGCCCATGTTGTCCGTAAGCAAATTTGTCGAGCTTAGCCTGCGTCGACGTACTTCTTGTGCCCTTACCGGCCATGCTGATTTGGCAAGGATGTAGGCAGTCGTAGAGGGTCGGTAGGGTGGTTTGTGGCCCACGCGTCGGTCACCCTCCTCGGGCGTCAGGCAAGCAATTGCGGGTACCGTCGGGTCCAAGATGGCGCCGCGCACCCTCCACAGGGCCCAGACGTGGCGTAGAGAGCAGCCCCCCGGGCTTCGCGGAGCTGCGGTGCGGCCTTCCGCGTGACCGATTCTGCACTTCACATGCACTGTAGTGTAAATAATTGCGCCTCCAAAGGTTTCTCGCAGGGGGGCCTCCAACAGAGTGCGCCTGACTCCTTTCGTTTCCCACTACTTCTGTGCCAATGCGGGACCTCTCGCCCGCACAGGGCACCGCACAATGACCCCTCTTCGCCAGTGAACGGGGCTCAGATGCGCCCCCCCTCCAAAGCGGGTTGAGAGTCTGGGAATGGTTGCGCAAGAGGATGACAGCGCCCCCAGAGCAGTCCGCCTCACCACGTCTCAGCACTAGCGCTTCTGGCCTCCCGGTCAGTCTCACCCTCCGTTGTCCGGGATCCCGGTGGATTTTCACTCCCGCCGGCAGCCTCCGCGTCTACAAACGGCGCCCCAGGCCAGACACTCTACGCAGCCACACCGGGGGCACACTCACTTCAAGCGGTGCGGCCGCCCACTTCACAGGACAGCAAGTAGTGGCGGCCGGTCTATGCCACCGCGCCCAGCCGATGAGGATGTATTTCCGGTCGGGTCCGCCAGGCACTGTGGGTCGGTGTTGCAAGGCTGGCACAGGCCCCAGTCCGTCGCCTCCAACTGTAGCCGATCCCGGTGTTCAGTCACCACCGGGGTCGGAGCAGTGCGTGTCGCTCGGGTCCCTGAGCCGATGTCGCTCCTTCGAGCGGGTTGAAAAAACGGATCAATAACGGATATTAAATGCGGGCCGGTTTGCCTGGAGGAGCTCCCGCTTCAAGCTGCCACCATGTTCGGCAGTCGGCCACGCCCCCCCAATGAGGACTTTATTCATCTTGTCTGTATCTGCCCGAACCTAGCTCAAGCTCGAATCTCTCTTTTAAAAAAGTCAATGAACGAGCGGAGCATAAGAACGTGCAGATCTGCAATCATGGCAACCTTGAACCCAATAGACACGCGATTGAACTGTCTACTACTAAAGTGCCTTGCAGCCCACTCCCAAGCGCTAAAACACAACTTGCCACCTTGTCCGCAAAAGGATAACACAACAGTGGTAGCTCGGGGAGAGGGCTCTCCGGAACCTAACAGAGGAAAAAACCAAGAACTCTTGAACTAAGTTAGACAGACTGTATTTTAATTTCACTCCATTCAATTTTAAATAACAAACACTGTATTAGACTGGGAATGTTTTAGAAATTATTATCAGAGATTGCACGTATATATTAAGAAACTTTAAACACATTAGTTGATTCTTTTAACTGTATTGTTGTGGTTTTAATTAACTGAAACAATAAAAAAAAAATTCACAGTGAATTTTTTTTCACAGCATACATCAGACTTGCTAGCATCAGTTGTCTGCAAGGTTGTTGGTACCAAGCAGGTCCTGTGTCTGATGTGCATGTCTGACGCACAGAATAGAAAGCACTGAAGGCTTTCTGGGAAGGTGTCTTCTCACTAAAAGCGACACAAGGTGCAAAATAAACAAATGCTTGCAGGTTCAAGAAGATGGGTGTTGGGGTCTCTCAAATAGCACAAGAAAGTGCTGCCACAGATGTTGAGGAGTAGACTTGTATGAAACCCATTAACAGTGTGGCACATGTACTGTGATTAAGAAAATCGTGAGAGCGTTCTACCTGGCAATCACAAAATGAGGGGGGGATCACCAGGGGCTCAAAAGGTAGGGCTATCCACAGAGCATAATAAGTACGATAGAAGGTCATAGTGTAAAAACATGCATGTATTGGTACTTGTATAGCACAGACCTATCTGGGGAGCAGCAGAGCGTTGCACATTATAGGAGGCAGTGTAAGACAGTGGACGATTGTGTGCATCAAGTGAAGGTTTAAATCTGTTTTTCAGACTAGTAGTTTACACATTTACATTTTAGACACAGTGAAATTAAGAGATTTGCGCATAACGACATTTTTAGTTAACTGCCATGCGGATTCAAACCAATTTCCCCAGATTAACAATTTAATCACTAGACCGCTTGCTCCTTCCTTAGTTGATGTAATAAAATATATATTTTTTAAGTTTGAGTTCAGAATGTGGTTTAAAATGTTATCTTAGCCTTCATCAATCTTTGTCAACATTAATACTCTACTAATATTTTACCATAGGCCTTAGGCTGTGTTCCTCATACCTAGCTAGTCTGAAGATTGAATGCAGACTGTTTTGGTATGTAGGTATTACACATTGACAGCACAATGATTACGCTGTCTCTTGCTTAAGTTTTAGGTTTTCGTTTTTTTGCCTCACAATGGGTTAAAGGTATTTTTACATTTAGAGAGCAGGGGGGGATACAATACAGGTAACTCTGTAATAATGTCTAATTTTACCAACGAGGGATGTCTGAGGACATCATAGACCACGAAGCCAAATGGTTTGTAAATGTAACCAGAGCCTCACGACGGCAATATATGACCGTTTTACACATTATGCATTTATTTATATCCCGTTTCTTTCAGTAAGTTAGTTTGAAAAAACTGTTCTCGTTAAAGTGCAGCTAACAATGGGCAATGAACAGAATGCAAATGTTTGTTCTCCTGGCACAAATACATTCTTAATAAAATAATGGGAGATACTTTTGTTCACATGTCACAAATAAATTCTAAATAAAACAATGGGAAATGGTGAGGTCGGCAAATGTATGTAATTCTGTGACTGCCGAGTTAACCACATAATTCTGAATTCACCACATGCTTTGCATATTTCCCTAAAAATATTGTTTCTACCTAAAATGGATGGAAATAGTACTTCAAGAGAATGTGCCACGTATTTTTAAAGTTTAATGCAGTCTTCAATACTGCATACGTTCATGCCTAGAACCTATTATATGTACTGGGGGGGTTGTACGACCGTACAACGCAGGTAAATACATTGCATGCCTTTGCTATGCATTTTTTAGCACGCATGTTTTTACCGCAAATATGCATTTACAACGCATGCCAAAAGCACGCATTGTGTTTAGATTTAAAACCAATGTATTTGTGGTGGGAGCCCCCCGCAACTTATCATAAATGCATGGTATTGGCATGCATTGTAAATGCATATTCAAGGTAAAAATATGCGTGCTAAAAAATGTGTGATACAGGGACAACAAGGTAAGAGACTCATTGTAAAGGCTGTTTCCCGTACTGGGGCAGCTGCCAATGTTATGTTACAAAGTCAAAACAAATGAATTGTCTATACTTGTTTTGTATATGATTCTAGTCAAAGAGCATACTACCCAAATTATGTGAAGTGTATAAGTTTGATGTGCCATACGAAATTCCATTTCAAAAGTAACTAGACCACTTTGTGCAATTCTAAAACAGATTCCAAGTGACTGTATGGCAATGTGTGCAGCACCTCCACTCCCACCCAGTGCTCAATTCATAAAAACGTCCTGATGACCAAAATGTTTCTTTGGAGATTGGTGCCATCACCATCCGCTGCCAGCACCACCCACTGCCACGGTGAAAGCCGTACTTCTGGTGATGAAGGGGGCACAGGAATGGGTGGTGCTATGTGTCCTTTATAAAGGTCTGAGAACCAACCAAACAATAATAACTGTGGATACACAATATTTTCTTTATATCGTCTAATGCAATTCCCTCTCAAAGAATGGTTAATTCTTAATTTCCATCTATGTATTTGCTTCTCCAAGAAGGGAAATGGTTGACTCATGTCAGCCTTCGGTATAGTTCAGGACTCACCAGGACCAAAGATAAAGAGATGACAAATAAATTCTATAGACAAGACACATAAATGAATATCTATCACAAATGATATCTAATAAATGCAGGAACTTGTGAATCCACAGTCCATTGTGCCCAGGGGGAAAACTGTGCTGAAGACATGGACGAATGTCAGCCATGAAATGCAGAGAAATTGTGTTGAAGAATGACCTTAAAACCGAAATTTGCATAAAAATGATCACTGTTATGATTCCAATGCTTATAATTATTAACGTTATAGCCCATTCCTACTCGTGCACTCAGGTTATATTGAGCTGTTAAGTTTGTACTAGTTGATTCAATGCCCATTAGATCCCCCCCGTGTTAGACTAATGTTCTGATTTGTTACCTTTGCCTCAAATTGTAAAGCACACTGATATCCTTCCGGATCAAGTTTGCGCTATATAAAACTTTATAAATAAATAAACCAAACCCATAAACCCCATGAATGTTTGCCAATAAGACATTCTCAGCCATGCAGATGCCCATACTAAGCATCCAGTGTGCCTGCTGTGTCTCGTTCGATCTCTTTGCAACTATCAGCGAATAGAGACTCATTCTGTGTTGTGTGCGCATGCATGAGGCCAATGCCGTAACCAAACTCCGAACATGAATGAGAGACACTTGTGAGCGTACCTCGACGTTCTTGAATCAAGATTGAACCGGGCTATTAGTCCCGCCCAACCCGTTAGTCAATGAAATCAAAATCATCTTTATTCAGCTTCCATAATTCGTAGAAAATCATAAAAGCACAGGTAAAAACATATTTACAAAGGAACAATTGTTAAAATTTCATATTTCAATGCATACATAGCGCTAGCAGTTAATTAAGATTAAGGTTGAGACTGTGGTTAAAACAAAATTTAAAAAATCGGGCTACAAATTTAGCATGTAATTCACTATCCAAAAATTGAAGTGCTAGGAAAGCGGGACGGCAAGCTCGAAATCTCATAGTTCTTAGTATTGGAACAATCCAACGTCTACGTGGGGTTTCATAGAATCTACGAAACAGCAATGTATGAATTGAGGATTGTAGGGAGGTAGAATCACACGGGCAAAGTGCTAAGTTCCTGGACCAGTCATTTTGTTGGGGAAAAGAAATCAAGCGATGGAAGCTATCTAATCTAAATCTTGTTAATAGAAACTTTTCATACTGGTTCAGGTTAAACATTAGATAAGGCTGCATAGAAAAGGTAGTTTGTACCGCTAGCAAGTGCTGGACTGAGGGCTTCCCTATTTCTTGAGTAAGTCGTAGCTCACCTAGATGGGAGAGACACAGTTTTTTCAACTTCTTCCTTGGCATTTCAGAGATAGTAGATGGATTGGTAAAATATCTCTGGAGACCGAAGTCCTCAAAAAAGGACTTTACATATGCTAGCCATCTTATCTTATCCATATTATCAAGTACCACGCATTCCTGAACGAGACTACGTGTTAATTCGCACTGCTGTGTGGTCCAGATGCGCCTCCATAGCATGATCGGTTGAATCTTTAAAATATCTGAGATGTAGTCCAACCCTAATTGTAGGTGGCAACCATATGTCGTGGTACTTTGGGGGACTGCGAGTAGATAACGCAGAAAAGAGTTTTCTACTCTCTGTATGTCGTCCATGTTTATGTGCCCCCATAACCCTGAACCATAACTAGCAACACTAGTACACTTTGCCTGGTAGATTTGTAACATTTCCTGTAGTGATCTCTTTCCTAGCTTCTGCGCAAATGCCGCCAACGCAGACGTGGCCCTCAGGAACAGTAATTTCCCAGCCTGTACGGCCGCTGTCCATTTAAGCTTATAATCTATTAAAACCCCTAAGTAGGGGTAAGATGTCGTGCACTCTAGACTGCTGTTATTAACAAAAATATCTCTAGTTTTTTTCGGTCTAGGGCCAGCGTGCATGGCATAGGTCTTTTTTATGTTTACTTTAAGATTCAATGAATTAATAAAATTGCAATATGTATTTAATGACCGCTGGAGCTGGACAGGGGTTCTTGCCAAAATTACTGTGTCGTCTGCGTACAGTAACGCCGGAATTGGCCGACGACGTATTGTTGGCGGGTCCTGACTTCCCTTCACCATCTCTAATTCCAGCCCATTAGTGTATAATGTGAATAGGAAGGGGGCCAGAACACAACCTTGTCTGACCCCCCTCTCTATCCTGAAGGGCTCAGTGAGTTCCCCCCTGCCCCATGCCTCACTCTTGCAGTTGCCTCCGAGTAGAGCTCCCTCAAGAAGTTCACCAACGGAGGATCCACTACCATAGCCAGTATAATTGCCCACAATTTGGAATGACTGACTCAGTCGAAGGCTGCTGTCAGGTCGACATAAACCATATACAGGAACCCTCTTTTTGCTAGAACATACTTCCCCATAAGAAGTGAGAGGTTTAGAGCCTGGTCCACTGTACCCAGACCCTCTCGGAACCCATATTGGAGGTCAGATATTATACTATTATCGCTTGCCCAATCCGGGAGACGGTCTAAAAGAATTCGTCCGGCGATTTTACAGAGAGAATCTAGTAACGATATGGGTCGATAGCAGGTGGGACTATGGCGATCGCCTTTTTTTAAAATCGGCAAGATTGATGTGGACCAGGAGTCGACCAGACCAACCTTACTAGCTGCTTCCAAAACTCTAAGTAAAATTGGGGACCATAGATCTGGTTTATATTTAAAGAGGTCCACGGGAACCCCATCGGGGCCTTAGGCTTTTCCTGATTTTGATGTTTTTAGGGCATTTATTACCTCCTTGTGGTCAAAGGTTAGCTGTATGGGGTAGCTTATTTGAGTTACAGCCTCCGCTAGGCCCTGAATGGCGTCCTCTACTTGTCTAAAAATTTCATTTCTGTAAAATGATGTACCCAAGTGTAGGCATCTACTGCTACATCCAATTTTGGAGAATCGTTTACCTCAAGTAGAAACGGAGATTTAACTATTCTCCAAAAAGTGGTCATATCCTTCATATGGCAGCTTTCATGCAGTTGGTTCCATAAACTATTTTTAATCTGAGATTTTCGATTTTTTAGTGCAGCATTATAGGCTTTCCTCAGTGTGACAATTTCGTTCCTGTCCCTTGTTTCCTTACAGAGTTTTAATTCCGTGTAGGATTTTGTGCACTCGGAATTGAACCATCCTTTCCTAGCAGTCCCTTTTAATTTCCTTTTGTAAGTTAGTTCTTCTTTAATGATTTTAGTGATGCTCGTATAACTAAGGAGTGTTTGTTCAGGAGTGGAATTAGGATCTAGACAGACATCAAAAGAAGACAGGCTTCTCTTTACTACGTTAGCCGTAACTGACTCTCGGTCTACTTTACCCCATTTTAGGGAAAAGCCATAAAGTCTATCCATGTTCAAGGATTGTTGATCCAAAAGACTCCAGTAATCAGTATCGACCAAAGAAGAGGGACTGCTTATAGTCACGCTATTAGGAAAGTGGTCACTTACGGCGCTAATAATTGTCTCGAAATGAGACAATATTGGTGAAATACAATGGAAGACGAATATAAAATCAATTGTGCTTGTAAGTCCTCTCCCACTAAAAGTAGGGGAGAAGGGAACAGGGGGGTTGACTAATTCGTTTGCGAACCCTAAGTCAAGGAAACCATTATTTCATTCATGTGGTCTCCTACACTCATATGTACAAAGTGCGTTGGGTTGTTCCACCCTCGTCCTGAATTCCACAGATATTAGTATTGCTTCTTTTGCATAATGACAAATTAAAATCACCACCCCAAATCAACGCTAGCGATTTATCACTGTGCTTCGAACTTAACCCTTGTATTAAAAAGGAAACCTTATTTAAGATGTCAATTAAATCAATTAAATTTACATTATTATAAAAATGTACTATGAAGTAAATGGACGTCTTTTTGACAAACATCAGAAGTACCTGGTAATTACTTTCTAACATCACAACTTCAATTTTATCGACAGACAAACATTTGCTGTGTACATTATTAGACCCCCTTTTGGCCTTCCAGCAGTAGATTGAATGGCCGCTGAAAAGTAAGTTTTATATCCCGCCAGATAGACGGGGGTACGAAGCCATGTTTCCTGCAATCCTATAATATTATATTTCATCGCTAATGACAACCAATTTTCATTTGTGATTTTAGGGAGCAGACCAGCTACGTTCCTAAAAACAATATCCAATTTTAAGCCCTTTGTCTTAAGGAGTAAGCTCCTTTTCTGCATGGAGGGTTCTCTGTGTGGGATTAAAGCTGGAATTGGCATGTCTGCATTACCTTTACAAGTCAGATCACCTGAATCATGAAATGCCGTTTTCAAAACCCCGCCATTTATGCATTGAATGCAGGTAGTATCTGGTGGTAAGCCAGCTTGTGTGACCCCGGGAATTGTTAAATCCCTTTTAGTTGATACCTCCATAACACTCACTGGTGATGTCCCTACCACCGCCAAGTCCAGTCACTCATTGTCATCCAGACCTGATAGGGCACTGAATCTATTGTAGGTTGAAATCGGCTGTGGGGACCACTGAGCTTTGTAGGAATTTTGCATATGTAAGGGGGTAAAATGTATGTTTTTTGGAGGGTAGAAAAAACCCAGTGGCAGAATATTGATCCCTGAGGTGTTAGCAATATGATTCCGCCCTATATTTAGGACTTCCTTTACCAGCCGGGAGGAGCCAATGTCATAACTATGCAATCCCCCGTCAGAACCTCTTCCCTTGCCCCCACCCATTGGACTCATCTAACCATCTTGAAATCTTGAAAGAGGTGGCTGTGCAACCCAACCCTGTTTCTCAGCCAGTGAAGCGACTTGTTCTTAAGAGCTGTCCATGTTTCCTCACTAGAGGATTGGTTAGGGGGTACATTACCTAAGATAATAACATCTGGTGGAAGATCCAAATGGGGGTCTACGGCCCTATGTTCAGCCGGGAAGGAAGTAGTAGGGTAATTTTGGCTTGGGTACTGAGGGGAAAGAGGGATTTGTGCACAATATGTTATTGCCTGTGGAGCCGGATTAGTGAGTGTATTAATGTGCCTTGGTGGCGTATGCAAAGCCCCTCTTCCAACTTGGGTAATGTGCATCTTCTTTGTCAGAGAAGTGACCAGAGGAGCTGCCCTCTTTGTTAATAACCCCTCATTTTCCCGAGTATTTTGATTCCCTGCCTGAATGTTTAAAGTCGTGTTTGGACCTGAATCAGTGCTTAAAGGTTGGTTCACTGAGCTAGATTTAATCAGTAAGATATTTTCCACATTGGTCATTCTAGTGGATATCTGGTCTAACCTGACTCTTATGTATGAATCCAGTCTTTCCACTAGAGCTGTTAATTTCTGTATCTCAGAATGAGACTGGGTAGTGGCAGTACCAGGGCGGTTGGCTCTTTGTTGTGATTGCATTTTAGGCTGACCTACTTGTCTCCTTTTAGATGGAACAGTTTTTTGTTGTTTGGGCGTACTGGGGGGAGGGTGGACAACAACTGGGTCCACTTCTTTATGGATGTTGTTGCTGCGGGTAGCTACTTGTCTTGATTTTTGTTTGGGCTTTTTTTGGGGGGGTTGGGTGGGGGACTCACTACCAATAGACTGAATATCATCAGTAGATGGTTGGATACAGCCGTTTTCTGCGCTGGATACTTTCCTCCCTAAATGTAAGTGGGTTGATTCTTCACTAGGGGGTGGCTCCTGACTTAGCCCGAAAGATGACCCCACAATAGACTCTTCTACTGAGAGAATCTGTTTGTCCAACACATCAACCGCTCCAGTTAAATAACTCAGTAGAGTCTGCTGTGTGTCGATTTTAGGCCTAATTCCCCTGGGGCTCAGTAGTTTCCTTTTACCCATTGTTCAATGTAAATTACCCACAATGACAGTTTTTAAGGGATGAATCGGACAAAGAGAAACAAAAAAAGGAAATGGAAAAGACACAGTGTGAGCCAAGAATGTAAACCAATGGACTGGGCCCAGCCCAGCCTCCTCTGGCAGATGACTGCCATGGACGGGCACGCCCTTGGCCCGGGCGAGCCTGCGCGCGTCCCGCGATGCGGGAGCCCCGGTTGGTATTTGAAGGGGCGGGGCAACTGCTATGCGCCTCTCCGAGACCGCGCTGCCCCCTGGATGTTGTAGGCAGGGCAGTGCGCGGTCCGCGGATCTAGCAGAGCGCGACTAGCAGGCAGGCACCCCCTCACTCGATCAAACAGTCCCCCTGTGATGGGCAGCGACGACTAGGCTGGATGCAGGTAAGCCTCAGGGTGCGAAGGCCAAGTGTTCCAAGTTTCATTGTGGGCGACCCGTTAGTGGTATCCAGGACAAATAGGAGGAGCGAGGGTAATTCACGTTATCCTGTGATATCATGTTCTAAAATAAAGCAAGAGGTTTCATGAAAATTGCTCAGATTAACAGAACTCGTGTCTAAGGTCCTGCTGCCAATATTGAATATATCTTATCCGTCTGGTGGAAAAGTACGTTTATGAAAACTGTGGACAATTAACACGAAACCTCATTAGCATACTATCATCTTGTGTTAGACAACAGGTATTCTAAACGCTATTGTTTCCAGATACTTACTGAAAATATTGTCTGAAAATATTACACGGGATCCAAATCTCACCTTGGAGAGATGAGGGGAAGCTTCCTCAGCACCAACACTACTGTCACATGCCCGAATCCAAGACAGTGCTTGTTTAAAGAGACCAGCGACTGCCATATTGTTAGAATGCTAGAAGCGTGCAGGAAAAAGGCACACCAAAGGCACCATGTTGGAAAGGAAATGATGCCGTAAATCTGTGGAATACTAACTGGCAGGCCCTTATTGCCCAATTCGTATGAGACTACATGCAAAGCACAAAGTTCCAAACACACGTAAGCATTGCTAATAAAGTACATCTACCCCACCTATGATCTAAATGACAACAAGTAGGGATGCACCGAGGGGAACCGAGATTCTGGCCTGGTGTGCATGCATAGTGAACATATGTTAGTCATACTCAACTGACTCTGTGGGGGTAGAGACCAGAATAATCATTAGAATCGTCACACGAAAAAAGAAAATGTAATCGTTGTTTTACATTGTACAGATTGCAAATACTAATCACGATGCACTACACAACTTTCCTGGACCACCATGTTGGTATTGTCTTTACTGCACGCTGTTGTTAAAAACCATGACTTTTACACTTTTTTAAGTAACAAAACAATTTAGAAATGCTGCTGACTGTGCACATTTTAACTAGTCCTGGTGACCAAAATGTTTCTTTGGAGATTGGTTCATGCACCATCCACTGCTAGCACCGACATCACCCACTGTTACGGTGGAAGCCAAACTTCTGGTGATGAAGGGAGCACAAGGAATGGGTGAAATGTGCTATAAAGTTTGCCTTAGCATAATTGTTGAGCCGCTTGTTCAAACGTCTCTCCCATTTCACTCTCATTCCCCGTTCTTCCCATCTCAGTCACACTCTCCTCTCATTCTCTTTCCCTTTTAATCCCCATATTCTCACATACACGTTCTGTAGTAGGGGATCTCTGTGTATAGTCATAATCTAGTGAATAGTCCCGGGATAAAGTGAGAGAAGGGATTGAGAAAACAATTCAAGAGAGAGACCGAGTAGAGTAGTGATGGAGAAGAGAGAAGGAGTAGTTTCTGTCCTGTAACTCCAGTTCTGTAGTAGGGGTATCTCTGTTATAGTCCAGTTAACGCCAGACCTGTAGCATTACGTACATAAATGAGTCTCCACCGGGGAGGCGGGAGGGCGCTTATGACTATAACAGAGATACCCCTACTACAGAACTGGAGTTACAGGACAGAAACTACTCCTTCTGTAGTAGGGGATCTCTGTGTATAGTCATAATCTAGTGAATAGAATGGCAAGCCCATCCCCACACCAAGCGGCGGTGGAGAATACAAAATTACGCCACTATTGTGCGAACAGATTCCGCAGCGAAGCCTGCCCAACCTGAGCGTCTGCCCTGGCATCAGTGTCCAGGCAGTAATGCTTAGCAAAGGTATGGACCGACTTCCAAGTGGCCGCCTTGCAGATTTCTGCAATGGGAACATTACGGAGCAACGCTGTCGTGGCAGCCTTGCCCCTGGTGGAATGAGCCTTAGGTTTGCCCCCTAAGGTCTTATTAGCTTTCCAGTAACACAATTGTATGCAGGACACAATCCACCTAGAGATGGACTGTTTAGAGGTAGCAAGACCTGTCCTGACCGATCCATAGTTGATAAACAATTGGTCTGACCTACGAATATCTTTGGTTTTATCCAGATAAAATTTCAGCACCCTCCTAACATCCAGGGAATGCAAAGATCTTTCCGCTGGAGATGAAGGGTTCTGAAAGAACGTAGGTAAAGTGATAGTCTGATTGATATGAAAATCAGAAACAACCTTGGGAAGAAACTTAGGGTGAGTACGCATAACAACCTTAGCAGCATGAAATACAGTATAAGGTTCTTGGCAACACAACGCCTGAATTTCACTCACCCTGCGGGCCGACGTAATGGCCACGAGGAACGCCGCCTTCCAGGACAGGTGCTGCAACGAAGCCTTATGAATGGGTTCAAAAGGCTCCTTCATCAATCTGGACAGCACCACATTCAAGTCCCACGAAGGCGAAGGAAGCCTGACAGGAGGGAATACTTTCTTCAAGCCTTCCAGAAAATCTTTGATCACAGGGATCTGGAAGAAGGAAGTCTGTGAAGGGCATTTCTTGTAGGCAGTCAAAGCAGCCAGATGAACCTTAATGGAATGGACATTAAGGCCCGACTGCGCCAGATACAGCAGATATGGAAGGATGACATCCTCCTTGCATGTAGTAGGGTCATAGTTCTTAGACTTGCACCAGATGCAAAACCTCTTCCACTTGTAAGCATAAGAAGTCCTAGTGGAAGGTCGCTTAGCCTCCTTCAGTATGTCCATACAATCCTCAGGGAGATTCAGATGGCCATATTGCACTATTTCAGGAGCCATGCCGCCAAACTGAAAGACGAGAGGTTGGGGTGCACCATCCGCCCCCCGAACTTCGTGAGAAGGTCCGGCCTGCACGGCAGCTTCATGTGAGGAAGGAGAGACCGGTGAAGCAGGTCCGTGAACCACCACTGTCTGGGCCATTCCGGGGCAATCAGTATCATCCGCGCCCTGGACTGGGACAGCTTGATGAGAACCGTCGGAATCAGGGGAATGGGTGGAAAAGCGTACAGAAAGCTGTTCGACCAGTTGATCCATAACGCGTTCCCCAGCGTCCCTGGTTGGTAGTACCTGGAGGCGAAGTATCGGCATTTGCTGTTTTCGGCGGTGGCGAACAGATCTACGTCTGGAGTTCCCCACCTTGCGAAGACTTCTCCTAGTACTTCGTCGTTTATGACCCATTCGTGGTTTTCCTGAATCAGTCTGCTCAGTTCGTCTGCCTGAACATTCTGCACACCTGGCAGATGGGTGGCTGTTATCGACAGTCCTCGAGCCAGAAGCCAGTGCCAGATCGCCTGCGCCTCCTGCGACAGAGTGCGCGACCTCGAGCCCCCTTGCTTGTTGAGGTAATACATCGTCGTCGTGTTGTCCGTCTGAACAAGCAGGGAGTTGGTCTGAAAGGATGGGTGAAAAGCCTTCAGCGCCAAGTGGACAGCTCTGAGTTCCAGGAAATTGATGTGGTACGTGGACTCCGTCGGGGACCACGTCCCTTGAATCTGCAGGTCTCCGGAGTGCGCTCCCCAGCCTTGGAGAGACGCATCCGTCCCGATAGTCTGTGTGGGAATGTCCTTGTGGAAGGGAACCCCTCTGAGGAGATTCTCCTTCGAGCACCACCACTTCAGAGACTGAAGAGCATGTAGAGACAGCCGTATCTTGTCGTCCCAAGATCCTCTCCTCTGGTCCCACTGATCCTCCAAGCACTCCTGCAGCTGTCTCATGTGCAGCCGCGCATGTGGCGTCAGGAAGATACAAGAGGCCATCGATCCCAGCAGAGAAGACACCGTCCTCACTGTCGTGGATGGAGTGGACATGAGAGCCTGAGCCTTCCGAAGGAGTGATAAACGTCGCTCTTCCGAAGGAGACACGCTTGCTGACAGCGTATCGATGGAGGCTCCCAAGTACTGGATGCACTGGACCGGAGTCGGGACAGACTTGGACATGTTGATGTGCAACCCCAGCTTGTTCAAGAGAACGCACGTCTTCTGGAAGTGTGCTTGAGCTTCCGAGAAGGAGGAGGCCTTGATCAACCAATCGTCCAGGTACGGATAGACAAACACCTTGTTCTTCCTCAGGTATGCCGCTACCACTGCCATGCATTTCGAGAATGTCCTGGGAGCAGACTTCAGCCCGAAGGGAAGCACCGTGTACTGATAGTGATTGGTGCCGACTTGAAAGCGCAGAAACTTCCTGTGTTTGCATGCAATTGGCACATGGAAGTATGCGTCCTGTAGATCTATGGCACACATCCAATCTCCTCGTTGCAGCTGAGGATAGATCGGATGCAACGACAGCATGCAAAACTTTTCTCTGCGAATCCACTTGTTTGCCTGTCGCAAGTCCAGAATGGGCCTGAACTCGTTCTTGTCCTTCTTGCGGACCAGAAAGAACCGAGAGTAAAGACCTCTTCCTCTTTGAGACAGAGGTACGTCTTCTATCGCCCTTTTCCTTAGCAGGATGTCTGCCTCCGCCTGGAGCTCGCGCAGTTGGTACCGCGAGCTGACCGGAGGGATCGATGGAGGCGGGCTGATGAACCGAAGACTGTATCCATTGCAAACAATATTCAGCACCCACTTGTCCTGAGTAATTTTTCTCCACTCTGCCAGAAAAAATTGAACGCTTCCCCCCACCGGAGCGGGTAACGGACGAAGGGGAAGTAACCGCTCAGGGTCGAGACCCGGCCGGGCCCTTGGTCGCGGTAGAGGACTGCTGTCTACCTCTACCCCCCTGGCGTTTCTGGAAGGGTCTTCTGTATTGCTGCTGTTGTGGCTGCTGCTGATGTTGCCCAGAAGACTGTCCCCTTCCTCGACCCTGCGACCCGAACCGCCGTTGGAACTGGCGGTAGGGTTTCTTCTCCTTGGGCTTCTCCAAGCCCACCGCCGTCAGGGTCTCAGCCTCGGCCTTCATCCTGGCCATTTCATCATCCGCGTGTTTCCCGAAGAGAGTGTCTCCGGAAAATGGCAGATTCGCCACACGTTGTTGCGCTTCAGGCTTAAGCGACGTCAACCGTAGCCAAGCATGGCGTCTCTGGTTAATACCGTGGCAGTATCCATGCGCGGCCAGCAGGGAGATATCTGCCGCGGCGCTGATGGCCTGGTTAGAGACCAGCATCCCTTCCTGGACGATCTCCATGAAGTCCTCTCTGCGGTCGCGCGGAACGAGGTCCGCAAACTGTTCCATGGAGTCCCACAGTGCCCGGTCGTATCGACCCAACAAAGCCGAGTCACTGGAGGCATTCATCGTTGTGGAGGACGTCCCACACGCCTTCCGCCCAGAAGAGTCAATCCAGCGGCTCTCCTTATCCGGGGGCACGGTGGATGCAGGGGAGGTGGCATGGAGCTTCCGAGCCGCCGTCACAATCACCGAATCCGGTGCCGGGTCCTTTCTCAAGAAAGCCGGGTCCGACTCAGGAGCTCTGTATTTCTTGACGAGCCTGGAAGGTGCAGACTTCACCACCGCCGGCGTAAGGAAGAGCTGTTCAGCCGGCTCAAGGAGTCCTGGCACCAAAGGCAGTAGGGGGCGAGGCAGGTGTTTCTTATGCAATGTCTCAAAGATCACAGAAGTCGAAGGCGTAGGAGCTGTAACCTTGATCCCCAACTTCGCCGCCCCACGCAGGAGAACCTCCTGGAACGTGCCAATGTCATCTATCGGGGACACCCTAGTCTCCGGTGAATCTGACAACGTAGGTGAGTAGGAACGGGTCCCGTAGGCAGAACCGGACCTGGACCTATGTCTCCTATGGCGATGCCTGGATCTCGAGGAAGATCCGCGTCCGCTCCTAGATCTGTCTCTTCTCCCCGAGCGAGACCTCGATCTCTTGGGTCTGGGACGCTCCGTCGGCCTCCGTGGTTCGGACGCCCTAGGCTTCGGAAGAACCTTCGACTTAGGAGTCTTCTTCGGAGGCGTCGGGTACTTGGGCATCGACACCGACCTCGGTGGAACCGGGGGAGGAGGAGTAACCGGAACCGGGGCCTGCGGAGCCGGCAATGGAGGAGGGGTCGGAGCCCTCGGAGGTGGACCCCTAGGTAAAGGAGGCAGAGGAGGAGGAACAGTAGGCTTCTTCGGGGTATACACCTCGGAATACGCCGTTCCCGGCGAGCCATCATCCCGTCCTGACTGTGGGGAGCCCCCCACAGTCCTGGGCCTGTCCCTACGACCTCCTGACGCCGAAGAACGGTGTCCAGACGTCGACCGTGGGTCCTTCGACGTCGATCGGCCCTGTGGCGTCGACCGTTTCACACTCCTCGACGTCGATCGGTGTCTATGCCTCGACGTCGACCCCGACCAGATGGATGAACCTCGAAATCTCGACGACGGGCGATGGCGCCTCGACGGCGACCTCGACCTCTTCGTTCATCTCGACGTCGACCGCTTAGATCGTCTCGACGCCGACCTCTTAGATCGTCTCGACGCCGACCTCTTAGATCGTCTCGACGTCGATCTCTTTGATCGCCTCGACGTCGACTTCTTCGGCGCCGGAGACCTCTCCCGTCTCGACGGCGACCGTGACGCCGAGGATCCCCTCGACGACGATGTCTTCGAAGGCGAACGGCGGTGTCGCCTCGACGGCGAGCGCCGACGCCGGGACCTCCGATGTCGTCCACTCGACGCCGACGACGAGGAATCCGACACCGGCTTCGACGGCGGCCTCAAAACGTCCCTCGACGCCGACGGGCGACGTTTTCTCAACCCAGAGCCCTGGGGAGACCGGGAACTGGCCGTGGACCTTCCTCTCGACGTCGTGGTCATAGCAATTGACCCAGACGGAGATCTCGGACGTGAGCTGGACTTCCTGCCCCTGGGGAGCCCCCCAGAGGCCTCAGCATGGGCAGCAGAAGCCCCTCCAGACCCACCTTGAGACTTCAATCTTCTTTCTTCAAGTCCCTGAAGTCTGATCTTCCTCCTGTCCTTCAGGGTCCTGCCAGAGAAGCCTCTACATATCACACAATCCTCAATGATGTGGGAAGAGGAAAGGCAGAGGATACAGACCTCATGGGGGTCTGACTTGGCCTTCTTCCTGGAGCACTCCGGGCACTTGTCAAATAATGCTGGCATTATGGACAACAAAAGAGTGCAGAAAACCAAGAAGAAAGTCACCAAAGTACTTTAAAAGTACAAAAAATCGAATTTAGTGAAAAACACCAACAAAACCCTTGAAAAGGGAGAGCTCAATGCTCCAGGGTCCTGCTTGCAGGAGCCGGAAAAAAGAACTGAAACTAAGTTGGACCTGCTATGCATTCTGGGATACTGGGAGAAGGTTCTGGAAGGTTCCTTAAAGGCACAGTATCCTATTTAAGCCACATAATGGCAGCCTATGGGGCTTGTCTGTCCAGGTTCTTCTCTCTATCATTCCTGAGGGATTTTGCTGTTAAAGCAAGGGAAATCTGTACAGGCTGTGCTGTTTTGTGGTTTTTATGGTGGAATTTCTAGTTGAAGTACTGGCCAGTGTAGCCTTTTTAGGCTGCATTATCTGTCTTTAAATTCTCTCTTAAGTGTCTATGCATTTCTGCATTTTTTGACACTGTAAGAGATTATTTTTGATTGCTCCGGGGTCCACGCACATGGGCGGGACTATTCACTAGATTATGACTATAACAGAGATACCCCTACTACAGAACTGGAGTTACAGGACAGAAACTACTCCTTCTCTCTTCTCCATCACTACTCTACTCGGTCTCTCTCTTGAATTGTTTTCTCAATCCCTTCTCTCACTTTATCCCCCTCCCCCTTAACTTCTCCTCACTCCCTATCAGAGACAGGCCATGTCTGAGACTGACTTGGGTGAGAGGCCTGTTGTACATTCACAGAATGTGAGCTGGTGCCCTATATCTTAGCGCCCAAGAAGCTCAGCTTCTAAATTGTAGTAATGCTCATCTTGGCTTGTGGACTGTATCCCCTCAATCTGTCTATGAAGGAATTCAACTCTGTTGGCACGTGGACTCTGTCCTATCTGCGCAGAGGTGCAGCACTATGTATGCAGGGACTTTGCTGTATTTGTGAAATAGCCTATCTCTACAATATGATGGGGTCTGTGGCAGTCTTACTCTGTGTGTGGGAAATCATTTCTGTCTGTGGAGGATCTCAGTTATGTCTTCTTGGTGTTAAACCCTATCTCCAGAGGAGCAACCTATTTCAGTTTCGGTTTCCTCCCCTTAAGAAAACAAGCACTAAAATGAGCTTCTCGATCCTGAGCAGTCCTGACCCTTCAATAGATGCTTAGCAGTGCAATAGTTTGGTGACTTGTATTGCTTTGCAACTCTTATGACCCACGATTCCAATTTGCTGTGAACAAATTATTGTCAGTCATTGCTTCCATTTGGTCTTCATTTGTAGCATGGAAATTTAGAAAGATCAGAGAAAAATAGGTAGAGGCAAGGAGACTAATGATGAAAAAAAGAGACAGGTGAAATATAAGGGGCGTTAATCAGGTGCAGAGAAATGTAAAGAGAGGATAACGGGAGGCAGTAGAGTTTGATGCAGAGGCATGTGGAGAGAGGGACTACATGGGCAGAGGGCAGGAAGAACGAACAGTGCTGAGGCCAAAGTGATGGACTATGGTCAATGCAGTATAAGTTAAAATACACAGTAGCACATGGAAAGGAAAGAATGGACCTGGTAGAAAAGGAAGTGCAGTTCTAGGAAATGTCTATCACAGCGCCATGTTGATCTGCCTCTTCAAACTATCACATGTTTGGCCACCAACCTTGCAGGGCAGGAGGCACACATAGACATTCTTTAAGGTGGACTGTCGGAGGAAGTGAACACCCAGCAGCCTTTAGCAAAGCACAGGGGAAAATTGCACCAGCTGGTGCACATTCCATTCTACGAGGGTGACACAACATCCAGGTTTTTCACCACTTGCCCCAACAAATTGAATTAAACATAGCATATTTCTTGGTTTTCAGAGATTGTCGACCGAACATAGGAGGCAGGCTTGTATGTGTAGCAGTTCAGGCCTAGTCAGCAGCCGGCAGCAGAAAGCAATTTGGTTAACACAGATGATTATTTTTAAAGTTGCATTTAATTCCCCTTAGTTCAACATTGTCTTGGTGAGCCCTGTCAGTTAATTCATTCTACGTCCCTCTGTTGACTCAAAACTGTAGCCCTTATTCTGTGTTTGTGGAATGTTTGCTGTGGCACTGTGATTGCATGGACTGTTAAAATAACTGTGTTACATGATGTCATAGTCAAGCCACTACCCTGGCGCCAGCACCTCCTGACAGACTCACAGGCAACATCAATGCTGGGGTCCTTAGCTGGCTTTCCTGGGGGGATAGGGCAAGCAGCCAGGAACATTTTACACTGAGGACTCAGTCTACCGCCCTTCAGACTATATTTTAAGAGTTGTTGTCCCCACTTGTAAGTGATGGTGCCATTCACCAGCAACCACCAAAACAAATTAGGTACTGCTCTACTCCTATTCTGCCAGCATCACTTTGTGTTTCGTATTTTTTAGGTAATGCTTTGAATTTTTAGAAGCAAAATCACAACCTCTCTAATTTCAGGATGCTGTTGATAGAAATGTCCAAACTGACAAATGATCAATGAATAGGTGCAAAAATATACTTTTTTTTAAAACTGAAAAAAACATTCTTCCCTTTTTCATTTAAATAGCGCATACTACCCCTCGCCAGTAAGCACTATATGAATGCAATTATAATTTAAAACACTTTTTTTTAATTCTTCGCTTGGACGTGCTCAGGGCATCAGCCAAGTCTGCAACAAGGCAGACCTCTCCTTTCAAGTGCAAATTCTCTCTCATGTCACTGCTAATGGGCCAACGTTGTTTCTCCTTTAAAACAGCAGGGAAAGATAAAACACACTGCCCTGCACAAGGAGAGCCCCCACCATGGGGTCTTTTGATTAGGATATTGTGATTCACCAGGGACCCTTACCTCCTGCTGAAGAAAAGGTTTATTTTGACATTTGCTGTCTGAACACTACCCTGCCCAGGCTTTTCCAGTTACAGGCATTCACGAAGATTCAGCCCATGCTAAGGCATACAAAATGAGGTTTGGGGGGTAAAGCCCTATCTGATAGAGACATCTAGCCACTGATTCCTTACCTCTGAACTTCCAGGAGTCGGCTGGATCCGAAAGATTTTTGATAGCAGTACCCCTGCACGTGCTGGTACTTGGCGTTGGGCGACGCCGAGTGACATCGCTGGCGTTGTGTTTGTCGTGACATCTGCATCGTCAATATAACCGCCACTCCAGTGCGCTGGTTCTTTCTTTCCGTGGCAGCAAGCACAAATCCGTTGAAAAGAGCTTACCTCCTGCCATTTTTTACAGACTTTTTTCGACTTTGACATGATAGTGGTTCAGCACCCAATTTCAAAGATTGATAATGAAGCGTATTAAGACACAGTCTATTGTGCATAATTTTCAATTTCAAACAATATAACTATTATCGTAAAGTCACAACAAACGCATATGAAGATAGTTTCTTCTTTGAGTTAATCTTTGTCTTTTTTTCTTTAACATCACATCAACGAACAGTAGGCAACGGGTTTCCTCCACCAGGGACTTCTTCATGGCTCAGTTCATACATTAGCATAATTTGTCCATCTGAATCCAGCGAATTCTAAAAGTATAAATGGAAGTAGTTGTTTATCAGATGTGAAAATTTGGTGTATATTTTGTCCTTCAGTGTAACTGCATGGCGTCTGCTTCACTCTGAGTGACATCGCCGGCATTGTGTTTGTCGTGACGTCTGCGTCGTCAATCTAACCGCCTCTTCTTTCCACGCCAGCCAGCACAAATCCGTCGAAGATAGCTTACCTCCTGTCATTTTTTGACAGATTTTTTTCAACTTTTTGTCGACTCCTTTTGGTGTTCTAGGGATGTCTAGCAAGAAGACCTCAGGGTTCAAGCCATGCGGCGCCTGTCACCGCGCCATGTCGGTCATGGACCCCCACTTAGTGTGTCTCTGGTGCCTGGAGCGCGATCACGACACAACGTCGTGCTCCAGTTGCCGGGCCATGGCGCCGAAGGGTTTGAGGTAGCGATCCCTAAAGGTGGACTTGTCGTGGTCTGGTAAGAGGCACCACAAAAAGCACAAGAAGTCAAAGCGCTGTCTGTTAAGAGACTGAGGAACCTGTGCGTTCAAGGCCCTACTTGGCTGAGTGTGTGTTTCTGGGTCGGCTCCGCATTTCCCTTCCTTTCAGGAGCCGGGAACATCCCCTGCCCAACTCAAGGAATTTTATGATGCCATGTGCACCATATTTTAGCGGCCTGACCCTTCCGGTGCGCCCTCTGGCCCCGGAGGCTCACATAAAGGAGTCCCCGTGGGGTCCGTGTCTTCGGCTCCAGCGCCACAGCCTCCTACTGGACCCGTTCCCGGGTCTGGACCAGCACCCGTCATCCCTTAGCAACCTTCCCCGGCCCGCGTCTGGCGCCAAGGTTCTCGGCATTGCTGTTACCACTGGCAGCACCTCTGCAATCGTCATTCCGGACGATACGGAGCTGGTCGGACATCCACTGTCAGAGAGACCGGCACTGAAGAAGCTATACGTCTCCATGCCGTGCAGCCTTCCCTATTCTGAAGGATCAGGAATGGATGCGGAGGATTGGGAGGGGGAGCAGGATCCCTCAGAAATCCCACAACCTGAGGATATGGACTGATATGAGTAACTGGGTGATGCCAGTGGCCTGAACACCTCCCCAGATTCTGCCATGCTGTCTCCCCCTAAATTGGCTATGGAGGAGGGGGCATAGGGTTGCGAAGTGCGGAGGTCTTGAACCATCAGCTTCCTACGGTAGCAGTCAAGACTAATGTCTTGACAGAGGTCCTGCAGCCTGGTCACTCCACCTCAGAACCCTTGCTGACTTTCAATGAGGCCTTAATGGACGTTCTTCTGGGCACCTGGTTTAAGCTCAGCACGGGCTCCTGTGAACAGAACGATTGACGGCTGCCATCGCCCTGCACCGGGTGACTCCGCTTTCCTCATCGCCCACCCCAGCCTACAAAGCTTGGTGGTCCAAGCTTCCACTTCCCGTGGCGCATTCCCTTCTACACATACGAACAGGGAATCCAAAGACTGAAAAGCTTTTGGAGGAAAATGTTCTCTTCCGCCAGTCTATCATTGTGGTCGGTAAACACTGCATTTGTTTTAGGCCGTTATTCCCATTGGACATGGGATACGGTTGCGCAGGTGCTGCCCAGAGTCTCGGAGGAGGACCCGGTTCTCTCTCCCAAGCAATTTCAGATGGGCGAGATGCAGCAAAGTTCGCCATCCGCTGTGGCTTGGACATGAAAGACTCGCTAGGGAGAGGAATTTCCTCGACAATGGCAATACGACGCCATACCTGGCTGAGAACGTCTGGATTCTCAGGAATGTCCAGGCTAATCTTATGGACATGCCGTTTGATGACTCCCGTCTCTTCGAAGACAATGCACATGCAGTGCTTAAGAGTTTTAAGGACCCGCGGGCTACAGCGAAGTTCTTAGGCCTCACCACAACATACCGGCCCTTGTCTGCTTTTCACTCCTTTTGTGGCTACGGGAAGGGCATCTAACTGTGCCAGCCTTACTCCAGCCAGAGAGCCCCACAAGTTCAGCAACCTCTGTGGGGCTGTGGACGCGTTTCACCACAACCTCTAGGTTCGGGCAGTCTGAAGTGGAGCCAAGCCAAACTCCCCATCTCCACCGCACGATCTTCCTAGTCCGATTCCCCCTGGATCATAAAAGTCCAGTTGGTGGTACGATACGCCATCACCTCCATCACTGGTGGGATGTCACTTCATCAGGTGGGTGTTGCAAATAGTCCGACTAGGTTACTCCCTCCTCTTCGAGACTATCCCTCCATCTATGCCTCCAGAGTAAAATCAGCTGACGAAGGATCATCTTATCCTATTCCATGAGAAAGTCAAGACTCTCTTTGCCAAGGAAGCTATAGAGAGGGTTCCTGGGCAAGAATTAGGCTTTAAACGTTATTCCCGCTATTTTCTGGTTCCTAAGAAGGATGAAGGCCTTTGTCCTATCCTCAACTTCAGAGCCCTCGCCTACTTCCTCAAGAAGTAGGTGAGGGCTATGATAGACTGGCGGAAGAGTAGAAAAATATCCTGTGATTCTGGGCAAATCACTTAATCTCCCTGTGCCTAACACTAACAAAAATGGATGTGTGTCCTCATGTAACGTAAATGTAACGTAACTGCTGCTATGTACAGCCCTCTGATACCCGATGCACTATGTAAAACTCTGGGGAAAAAAACGATGCTCACCCTTGTTCAGGTCCTGTCTTCCTTGGACCCGGGAGATTGGATGGTAGCCTTGAACTTGCAGGACGCCTATTTCCATAATCCCGTTCTGCCTGCCCATCGTCACTACCTGCGGTTTACGGTGGGCCACGAGCACATTCAGTTTGCTGTGTTCCCCTTTGGCCTCGCCAGTGCACTCCAGGTGTTCACAAAGGTGATGGCAGTGGTCGCAGCCCATCTGCGAAGATCAGGGGTTTCAGTCTTCCATTATCTTGACGACTGGTTGCTGAAGGCAGGCTCGTCCCAGGCAGTCATCTCCCACCTCCAGACTACGGCGAACCTACTGCACTCGCTTGGGTTCACTATCAACATGGCGGCAAAGTCACACCTGACTCCCTCTCATATGCTTTTTACCAACGGAGCAATTCTGGACATGGTGCAGTTTCAGGCTTATCCTCCCGAGCAGCGAGTCCAGGATATTCAGGGTATGATACAGATGTTTCAGCCTCTAGCCTGGATTTCGGTGAGAATGACTGAGGCTGTTGGGCCTCCTGGCATCCCGCTTATGTACCCTGCCAGGTGGCACATGCGGGCTCTGCAGTGGGACCTAATATTCCAATGGGCACAGCCTCGGAAAAATCTCACCGACCTGTTTCAGATATCGGAGGGCACTGTGAAAGACCTGCAGTGGTGGCTAACAAACTGCGATTGGTACAGAAGCAGGCCCCTCTCCCTTCCAGATCTCACAATAGTGATGGATGCATCTCTTGTGGGATAGGGCGGCCATCTGGGAGAGGTGGAGATCAGAGGTCTCTGGCGAAGCCAGGCTCCATATCAACCTGTTGGAGCTTCAGGAAATCGAATTGGCACTGAAAGCCATTTTCCCGTCCATCAAGGGAAGGCTAGTTCAGGAGTTCACGGACAACACTCCTGCCATGTGGTACTGCAACAAACAGGGCGGTGTGGGGTCCGGGACCCTCTGTGAAGAGGCCCTGCGTCTCTGGACTTGGCTGGAAAAACAGGGCATTTCCCTGGTGGTTGAACATCTGGCCGGTTCTCTGAATGCCAGAGCAGACAAACTCAACTGACGGTGCCTTGCGGATCACGAGTGGCGTCTTCATCCGGAGGTGCCGCAATGACTCTTTCAGTGGGGTGGAAAGCCTAGGTTAGATAGTGCAGCTCCGAAGAGCACTCACAATTTCAGCTGGTTTGCGCGTTGGAGTTTCCCAGGCAGCTATCTCCCTGGGACTCAAGTGGAGCTTGGAGCTCAGGCCTCCTGTACGCCTTTCCACCCACACCACTCCTGCCCATAGTGCTCAAGAAGATCAGCAGCCACCGGGCACAAGTCGTTCTTGTGGCTCTGGACGAGGCACGGAAAGTCGGGTGTCCTTCGATTCTGGTAATGCGTATCGTTCCTACGATCAGGCTGCCGCTTCGGGAGGATCCTCTGTCACAGCAGGAGGGGAAGGTGCTCCACCCGAACCTTTCCAATTTCTTCCTCCTTGCGTTGAGATTGAGTGGCGAGAGTTCACAGCTTTTGACCTTCCTGCCGAAGTCTGCCAAGTTATCCTGGCAGCCAGGCGTCCCTCCACAAAGACGCCTGCTGATGGAAAAACTTTTGTAAGTATTGTACAGACAGGTCTATTGACCCCCATCTACCTCCTTGCCAGATGTTCACCTGTTTATACTCTTCCTTGGCCCAGCAGAGCTCTGCTATGGGCACTTTAAAGAGCTACCTTTTGGCCCTAACTGCTTTTTGCAGCTGCCAGATCAGCCTTCGCTTTTCAAAACCCCTCTTGTGCAAAGGTTTTTGAAGGGGTTCACCCACTTGTTTCTCCCTTCCCTTTTTATTATGCCACAGTGGGACCTTAATTTGGTCCTTACTTTTTTAATGTGCGCACTGTTTGAGCCGTTGCACAAATGTCCTCTATGGCTGCTCACTATTAAAACAACCTTTTTGGTGGTAGTTACCTCTGCCAGGAGGGTGAGCGAACTGCAGGCACGGTCATCACAGCCTCCCCGTACCTAGCAGTCTTTCCAGACAAAGTAGTACTCTGGGCTAGGGCATCTTTTCTGCCTACAGTGGTAACACCCTTCTATCTGGGACAGTATGGTACTTTGCCTACTTTTTATGCACCTCCACATCCTTCTAAGGAAGAGGAGCGTCTCCACCGTTTGGACCCAAAGAGAGCGTTATGATTCTATCTTGATCGCACCAAAGAGTTCAGGATGGATGATAAACTCTTTATAGGGTATGTGGGAGCAAAGAAGGGGCGTGCTGTTCAGAAACGACCATATCAGGCTGGGTTATCCTCTTTATTAGAATATGTTACTTCTTAGCAAAGAAACAGCCTCCTGAAGGCCTTAGGGCCCATTTCACCAGGGTGAAGGCCGCCACCACAGCCCTCCAGAATGGTATTCCAATTACTGATATCTGCCAAGCGGCCACATGGGCGTCTCTGCACACATCCGCCAGACATTGTTGCCTGGATTCTCAGGTTCACAGGGAGGGCCTGTGTCGCCGCTCTGTTTTGCAGGATTTTCTGATCTAAACCTTTTCTGCAGTCCCACCTCCGGGGGAAGTATTGCTTGGGTATCTGTTCAAAGTTAAGGAATCTGAGGCTAGATGTCTCTATCAGATGGACAAGTTACTTACCTTCGGTAACGCCTTATCTGGTATTGACATACTCTAGCCGCAGATTCCTTACGGACGCACCCATCCTCCCCACACTGCGGAATTGTTTTTAGTGTCAAGGCTGTTCCCCTTCAGGGCCCTAGTTGTCTTTAACACACCATGGTCAGTCACTTTATGGCTCCGCACCACTTACGTGGAAAGACGTAAAAAGTACTGATGTTAGCACGCCGGAGTGGCGGTTATATTGACGAAGCGGACGTCATAACCACGAATAACACGATGCCGACAACGTCATGTGGAGTCGACCGACGCAATCTACCGGTGCGCAGGGGTGCTTCTATCAAAAATCTTCTGGATCCAGCCTGATGACTGGAAGTTCAGAGGTAAGGAATCTGCAGCTAGAGGAGACTATGGGGCCTATAACGATGGCGGATTTCCCGCATCCACCGGGCCGGCGGAAGCCACCGCCGGCCCGGAGGATGCGGGAAATCCGCCGCGGAGGCTTGAAAGACCCACCGCCAAATTAGGATGGCTGGTAGGTCTTACAATCTGTCCTCCGCTTTTCCGCCGCAGTCTCCTTCCGACCGCAGCGGAAAAGCATTAACATGGCTGGCGGTGTCTATCAGACACCGCCATCCATATTAGGATGGAGTACAAAGTATGCTTTCCCACGGCAGCTTTTCCGCCGTGGAAAAGCATACGGAGCTTCACTTCGGGGGCCCGTTGCGGGCCCCCTGGGTGAAGAGGGGGTGGGGGGTGCACATGGGGGGTGCCTATGGTACCCCCCTGCATTTGCGTGGACAAAGCGGCAGGCACCGCGCGGTGCCTGCTGCTTTGTGCACGCAATTGCCGTGCATGCATTTTTAACATTGCGGCGGGTGCAGCTTGAAGCTGCACCCGCCGCAATGTTAAAGATTGAGGATGTGACCGCCAGGGTGGCGGTCACATCCTAATTGCACAGGAGGGAACTCCGCAGGCAATGCGGAGGTTCCCTCCTACTCTATGGTGGCGGACAGACTCAGGTCCGTCCACCATCATATTCGGCCCCTAAGTTTCTACCAGATAACACGTTACCGAAGGTAAGTAACTAGTCCTTTAGCCTAATGGGTGTTGTGCGCCAGATCCGCTGTATCTATGAGCAGGCAGGATGCCATAAGGAGGGGAGGGGAGAAGCTGTAGAAACTATATAGGTTCCTGAATGTCGGGAGCTGCAGCAGTGTGACATGCCACCACAGCAGGGTCATAGACAGTAAAGTGTAACAAGCACAGGTAGTGGAGACAAGATTGGCAGCTGTCAGTTGAGAACAATGGTGGGATGAAGTGCAGCATCAAAGAGAATCTACAAATGGTGAAACAAGCGGGAGGCGAGCAGAGGGATCCGTGACAGTGGAGGCAGTACAGAGGTGCATTTAGCTTGGGGAGTGCAGAGAACGAATTGCAACACCAATGAGAAAGGCACACAGTGAGTGTTCTTTATTTGGGGATTGAGAGAATTGGCGAACTCCCATCTTAGGAGACAGGATAAGGTGATGTTCTCAATCATCAGTAACAATGAAATAAGAGTTGCAGGTGGCTGTTTAATTTGGTAAAGACAGTAGGAGATTAGAGCCACAGTGAAGCTCACTCAGAGGGATAAGACAGATAGAACCTAAATGGAGGTATGGCCTTCATTTCCATCCTTTTTCAAGTTTCAGTGGGATACATAGTTAACCCATTTGTTAGAAAGGCATCTTAATTCCCCTCTCCAACTGTGGGAATATTGGAAAATGACTCCTAGACCCACCAGAATGTATATTAAGGTCTTGATCGCAAATAGTTTTTGTAAATCACAAGGGACCTATTTAGAGTTTGGCGGACAAGATACTTCATCGCAAACGTGGCGGAAGTCCACTTTTTAGTATTAGTGCATTAGAGCCTATGGCACATACGGCAGATGGGATAACTGAAACGTCATGGCAGATGGGATATCCGGCACTTTTTGACAGGGCCTTCTTTAGAGTTTGGAGGATGGGATGCTCTGAGTCTTATGATTTTAATGAGGTGGCCTTGTCTCCTTATCGTTCTGTAGTCATAAGAGAAGAACAAGTAGTGCACGTCTCATCGTGTATGGATAGTTTGGTGTGTTAATGCTGCCGAAAGTCTTTAGAATGATCTTTTCAGTGCATCCCCATGACATCTTATCTTTGTTCTCCTTAGGCTACTTGGAACATGAGTATGCTGCAGACAGAAGATCTCATGAAATCTGCCATGGCTGCAATGGAGAAGAAGACCCCTCGGGATGTTGTATACTCCAAACTCTGAGCTCGCCCCTACAAAAGGAACATTGTGCACTAAAAGAGCTATCTTTGGGACACCGGGCAGGTGTTGGACTCAACCGAACTGTAATATTGATTCTAAAGCTTGTGCTTTGATTGCCATGGGCAGATCTGGTAAAGTGAATCACAAGTAAAATACTGCCCCGCCCCTTATGGCAGCTTGCTAAAATAAATGCAATTAATAATTTACAACTTTGTAGAATCAGAAACACGGTTTAGCATATGATATAAGAATAAAGGGAGTATTCTAAACATCTCGAACTTTTGATGATGAATATGTTCCTGACATTCTAAGGGGAGAGTTCCAAATTAAAGGCACTGCACTTGAGACCGAACATTGCTATCTGATGGACCCAAGGTGGTGGGACAGCATGCAAAGTGACTGAACTTTGATCATTGCTGCGCTAGCACTTGGGTGCAAACATCGTGCTTACTGCTGCAATTGTTTTTAAGCCACGTACCTTTTTTAAATTGTTATTTGACACTCGATAAATTGTGCGCTGACTCCCCGTTCCACCGCAGCAATTTATGCTGATTGTTGTGGAGGGAGAATAGAGCGCTTCGCACTTCCTGGTGGTGCCATTAGCGGGCGGCCATATTGGCAGGGTGACGCTCCAGCCTTTCCACGAGCCCTGACTACTGAAAGACTCATAGCGCCGACGCGCAGGATCTACAATTGGAACTTTGATCATTGCTGCGCTAGCGCTTGGGTGCAAACATCGTGCTTACTGCTGCAATTGTTTTTAAGCCACGTACCTTTTTAAAATTGTTATTTGACACTCGATAAATTGTGCGCTGACTCCCTGTTCCACCGCAGCGATTTATGCTGATTGTTGTGGAGGGAGAATAGAGCGCTTCGCACTTCCTGGTGGTGCCATTAGCGGGCGGCCATATTGGCAGGGTGACGCTCCAGTCTTTCCACGAGCCCTGACTACTTAAAGACTCATAGCGCAGGATCTAGAATTGGAACTTTGATCATTGCTGCGCTAGCGCTTGGGTGCAAACATCGTGCTTACTGCTGCAATTGTTTTTAAGCCGCGTACCTTTTTAAAATTGTTATTTGACACTTGATAAATTGTGCGCTGACTCCACCGCAGCGATTTATGCTGATTGTTGTGGAGGGAGAATAGAGCGCTTCGCACTTCCTGGTGGTGCCATTAGCGGGCGGCCATATTTGCAGGGTGACTCTCCAGTCTTTTTATGAGCCCAATCTATTTAGACCTCATGTCATCACCGCGCAGCGGGAGCGCCTTAGAAGCGCCGAAGAGGCGCCTAAGAAGCCAGTCCGCACCTAGCTGTGTCCAGATCCCAGGTTCCCTGGCAATATGGCTGGTAACGTAATCACCTATGATTCCCCATCCTTGCACGAGTTAAGAACAGTCGTTAACTCTAAATGTCTGCACTCCATGCGCCTTTCGGGCACTATGACCAACTGTGCTTACTGCAACTGGGAACTACCATCTAACATCATAGGGAAACATTCCACCTATAGGACGTGGAGGATGTTCCTCCTCAACTGTAGATCATTGCCCAAACACCATACAGAGTTGGCCCTCTTAATAGAAGAACACAAGCCCGATGTACTCTTCCTAACGGAGACTTGGCTCCAATTGGAAGCCGACCCAACCACAGTATGGGCAACCCCACAAGGCTATACTATAAAGAGATCTGACCGAAACATGGGCAGTGGAGGTGGTTTAGCCATCATCTATAGAGAGCGGTACAAATGTCGTATTACCCCTACCACAACATCACTCTGTGAAAGCTTGTTGTTTTCGTTAGAATTATCCTCTACTAACACCTTTACAGGCCTTCTGGTCTACCGACCACCCGGAACACTAGGTCAGTTTATTTCGAACACGGCTGACCTAGTCGCTAACCTAGTGCTTACCTCGGCGAATTTCACAGTGCTGGGCGATCTAAATTTGCATTTAGATGATCCACTTGATTCCGCAGCCAACAGTCTTCGGCTGAGCTTTCAAGCGATGGATCTGGCTCAAAAGGGATTCCTTCCGACACATAATAAAGGACACTTTTAGATCATGTGTATAGCAATCTTGATAATCTAAACACCGAATCGCCTCTGCCATTGCCCTGGACCGATCACTATTTAATACCCCTTACTTGGGTAACGGGAAATTCCCTTCCCGTCCAAGAACCTAAAAAACATTGGGGAAGAAAATGGTCTAAACTTTCCTCCACCAAGTAGGAATCTGCTCTTGTTGAACTTAAACCTCTGAAGGTCTCTAATCCTGACACAGCCAGTACTAATTTTGACAACTGGATCCATAATTCCCTTGACTCAGTTCTCCCGAAGGAACCCCTGCACTGTATAAAAAGGCAAAAAGTAGCCCCCTGGTATACTCCTAGATTAAGGGACATGAAACAATCATGCCGTAAATTAGAAAGGACCTGGAGACAAGACCGCGCACAGCACAAGAAGGCAGACTATAGGGCCGCAATTAGGCTTTATAAAACCGAAATTAAGGCGGCTCAAGCCCAGTTCTACGAAACAAAAATTAGTTCAGCTGCAAATGCTCCTAAGGAAATTTTTTTGATAGCCAAATCATTGATTTCCCCCCCCAGAGTGAGCACCATTAGATGGGGCACTTGCCCGTTGCAATAATCTAGCAACTTTTTTCTATCAGAAGATTCAGACCATCTATTCATCTTTTGCCTCCGACAGAATTGAACCTGATGCTGCTATAATAGTGAACCCCAGCATACCGGTCCCCTGGACGCTGGAAAAATGTACCCTCCTAGACTCTGTCTCTTTAGATAAAATAATTCCTAAGGTTACCTCAGGATCCCCTAGAGACCCAGCACCGCCACAGTTCCTCACTTCGGTCATCGAGTCAATCCGTCCAGTCATTCTTGATGTTCTTAACACCTCAATCATCTCGAGCACAGTTCCGACATCTTGGAAATGTGCAATGGTCAGGGCCCTCTTAAAAAAGCCCAATCTGGACCAAAGCAACTTAGCAAATTTTCGCCCTATTTCCCTGTTACCCTGGATGAGCAAACTGCTCGAGAAGCACATTAACAACATTTTAGTGGATTACTTAGAATCCAACGATCTGCTATGTGCTTCCCAGACGGGATTTCGTCCCCAACACGGGACTGAGACAGCTTTGCTGGCAGTGACCGAAGAGACAAGAACTGTGCTGGACCAGGGAGGAAAAGCAGCCATCATACTATTAGATCTCAGCGCCACGTTCGACACGGTTAACCATGCCACTTTATTACATCGACTTAGTGGCATGGGAGTGTCGGGCGCGGCCCTGACATGGCTCACATCCTTCCTGGACGAGCGCTTCTTCCAGGTCTTCGAAGGAGAGACTGTATCCACCAAGCAGCCACTCAGTTGTGGGATTCCCCAGGGCTCTGCCCTGAGCCCCACACTTTTTAATGTTTACATGAGGCCCTTAGCGGAGATAGTCCATCCATTTGGCATCCGAATTGTCACCTATGCAGAGGACACTCAGCTTGTGGTCTCATTGAACCACGCTGAGGGGTCGTCTAGCACTCTGAGCCCTTGTTTAGAGGCTTTGGCCAGATGGATGGAAGTCTCCTGCCTCAGATTAAATGGGGAAAAGACGGAAATCATGCTACTGGGCAACCCCTCACCTACTATCCTGGCCTCCATCTGGCCTACGTGTCTAGCCCCTCCCCCCCCCCCCCTCCTCCCAAACCACAGATAAAAAGCCTGGGAGTTTGGTTAGATAAATCACTTGACTTTACTTTCCAGGCCACTAAAACCTCATCTATCTGTTTTGGGCTGATGAGAATGCTCCGGAAAGTTCTCCCTCTGCTTCCGTTCCAGGCGAGGAGAATCATGGTTCAGGCCCTGATACTCTCTCGCCTGGATTACGGTAATGCTCTTTACCTGGGAGCTCCGGTGGCCGCGATCAACAAACTTCAGGTCACCCAAAACTGTGCGGCCCGACTGCTTTTTCAAATTCCACGCTGGCAGTCGGCCAAACCTGCCCTGAGGAAGCTACATTGGCTCCCTGTGGCTGCCAGGGTACAATTTAAAGCCATGTGTCTGGTCCAGAAAGCTATACGCAGAACAGGCCCAGCCATAATGTACCCTCTAGCCACTCCCTACCTTCCCCTCAGAGCTCTCCGCTCCAGCTCGTTACATCTGGCCACCACCACTAAGATAAACAAAGCTAGCTGGGGTGGCCGCTCATTCTCACACAATGCTGCGAGAATATGGAATTCCCTGCCTCTTGCTCTTAGAGAGAATAACAATCTGCTGGTTGGGACTGGGTTGTTGGTTTGAATTTTATTGTTACTTGCAAGGCGAAGGAAAGGCACACTCCTGTTTTTTGCAGTTGCTTCGGGTGTGGGGCGGGGGAGGGGCTGAATTTGGGGATGGGGGGTAGGGGACTTCGGATATTGTGTTGGAACGTGAACGGGTTGGGGGATGGGATCAAGAGGAGGTTGGTACTGCAATTGCTGAAACGTTTGACTCCAGATGTTGTCTTACTGCAGGAGACTCATTTGCTCGGCAACAAGTTCTACGCTCTGAATAGGCGTGGTTATCGCCTTGTGGCGCACTCGGGTTTCACTTCGGGCTCTAGGGGGGGCGGGCATTCTGGTTCGGACCTCCCTCCCCTTGGCTATTGATGATGTCATACTGGATGATAAGGGAAGATACGCTGCCATTGTGGGGCGCTGGGAGGGGAAGGTTCTTATCCTGATTTCCGTGTACGTGCCCCCGGGCCTCCAAGCCACCACGTTCGCTGATCTGAGTGGGCTTATCCTGGGTCTCCCTGAGGGTCTGCTTTTGGTTGGGGGTGATTTTAATGCGGTGATCTCGGGGATGTGTGACCGTTACCCTCCCAGGGAACTGCCGAAGGCCCAGACTTGGTTGAGTGACTTCCTGGAGACGCTGGGGCTCACCGATTGCTGGCGATTGCTTCACCCGGGGCAGTTGCAATATACCTATCATTCTGGTGCTCATGGTAGTCTCTCAAGGTTAGATCATATATTACTGCCCTCGGCCCATGCATCCCTCATACGGGAAGTTAAACATCTGGCAAGTGGTATCTCGGACCACTCTCCGCTTTGGCTGGTGGTTGATGCACGGCAGGGCTCAGCGGGCCGAGTGGCTCCGATTAACCCCTGGTATTTGAAGGACCCCAAGGTCAGGGCTGAGCTGGTTAAAGCACACGATTGTTATTTTGCGGAAAATGTGGGCTCTGTCTCCTCCCCTAGTGTACTTTGGGAGGCTTACAAGACTGTCATTCGTGGCCAGGCCCTCTCGTTGATTGGTAGCGTGAAGTTGGCCAACCGTGCTGAGATGGTTCGCCTTGAGGGGGAGGTCACGGCCCTGGAGGGGTGCTTGGAATCTGGGGTCACCGCTGAGGGGCTACATCTACTGGAGTTGAAACAACATGAATACAGGGCTCTGGTCACTGAAGCTGCTAAGGAAATGGGAAGGGAACAGCAGGGCCGCCTGTATGATGTGGGCGATAAGGCTGGTAAATTGCTTGCTTGGCTGGATAAGAGGGAGAATGCAAGTCGTGTCGTCCCTGTGATTGTTGCGGAGAATGGAGAGTGTTGTACAGACCCTGCTGATATTGTTACATGTTTTGCCGATTATTTCCGCGAGGTGTATTCCCAGGTGTCTGATAGATCTGAGCAAGACTCCCACCTGCTATTGCGTGATATTGCACTTCCCCGATTGCCTGACATTGATAGAGATGCTCTGGATGCGCCGCCTACTGTGGACGAGATTGCCGCTGCTGTCCGTTCGGTCCGATCCGGCAAGGCTTCGGGCCCTAATGGACTCCCCATTGAGCTATATAAACTACGCCCGGACTCGCTGGCTCCACATCTGCGCTCTATGTTTCTTGAGTCTTTGGAGGTGGGTATTCTCCCACCAGACCAGAGACTGGCCACTATTGTCGTCATCCATAAAGATGGTAAACCTCGGGATCACTGTGCCTCTTTTAGACCCATTTCGTTGATTAATGCGGAGCCTAAAATCTTGGCCAGGCTGCTGGCGACACGTTTGGCGACTGTCATTGGAGACCTGGTTCACCCTGATCAATCCGGCTTTATACCACATCGCAACACGGCGCTTAACCTCCGAAGGCTGCATGGCGTCTTGGCACGGGCCGAGACGTTACGTGAGCCCGCCATCTTGGCGTCAGTGGACGCGACGATGGCGTTTGATACAATAGAATGGCCGTATTTGTGGGCGGTTCTTGCCAAGTTTGGCTTCGGTCCGGAGTTCGTTCGGTGGGTCAAATTGCTTTACACCGGTCCCATGGCTCAGGTGGTGGTCAATGGTCGGGTCTCTGCACCCTTTGCACTGGGCAGGGGGACGAGACAGGGCTGTCCCCTGTCCCCCTTGTTGTTTGCTCTCGCCTTGGAACTGCTGGTGGCCTGGTTGAGGTGGGAGCCGTCCCTGAAGGGCATTAGATGGAATTCGGAGTTTGAGGACCGTGTATCTCTCTACGCTGATGATATTCTGCTGTATCTTACATCTCCCCGTAAATCCCTCATTGTATTGTTCGATGTTTTAACGTCCTTTCGCAAAAACTCGGGTTTTGTCATCAATTGGTCGAAGTCCTGTGTATATGTCCTGTCGGGAGACGCCCCCCCTCTGCCAAGTGGTTGTCTTTTCGCGATTGTGAGAGATGGATTTAAATACCTAGGCATTTTTTATCACTCTGAAACCTGAACTGCGGTTTGATCGTAACTTGTTGCCCCCTCTTCAGCGCCTTCGGGCAGATGTTGTCGCTTGGGGGAAACTTCCTCTCTCTCCCCTAGGTAGAGCGGCATTGTTTAAGATGATGTCACTGCCCCGCTTCCTCTACGCATTGCAAAACACACTTGACGTTGTCCCGGCTAGATATTTCGTGAGGTTGAGAGTTTACAGAGACAACTGGTGTGGGGGGGTAGGCCCCGGATCGCCATCGCTAAACTGTCGCTCCCGTGGTACGACGGTGGAATTGCTTTGCCTGATATCCGTCGCTACTATTGGGCGTCTCAATTGGGGGCAATAAATCATTGCATGTATGGCCCTTTGCCGAATCCGGCCTTCGCGATGGACAAATGGTTGTTATCGGGGGGTGACTATAATAGAGCCCTCTACTCGAAACTTACCCCTCGAAACGTGACGGGCCCCACTAGGACGGCTATCCAGGTATGGAGACATGCCTCCATGGCGCTTGGGTGGTCTGATAAATTGACTCGTGCCACCCCACTGTACGCGTCTGATAGACTTGGCTCACTCTGGCAGTTGAAGGGGTTTGATAGGTGGGACTTGATCGGTATTAGCAGGATTGATGATGTTTGGACTAAAGGGAGAATGAAGACGTTTGAGGAATTGAAAACCGAGTATGCTCTGAGCAATTGCGAATTTTTTCGCTATGCGCGGGTCTGCCACGCGGTGCTCTCGGTTTTCCCTTCGGGTGTGGAGATTCCGGAGTCGTCCCCGCTTGAGGACAGGGTACTGGACGGTCATGTTCCTGATAGCACGATTTCGCTTATTTATAAAAAATTGATCAACTCCAGGTCTGATCTCCTGTTTCGTCTTAGAGAGATCTGGATTGGTGATGGGCTGGAGCTGGACGATGAGGACTGGCAGGCGGCGATCTCCTCCCCTAAAGAGGTGGCCATCCAGGCGCGTCTTAGATTTGTGCAACTCAAAATCCTGCATAGAGTGTATGTGACTGGTCCCCGTTTGGTACACATGGGTTTCTCTGTGGATGGTTTGTGTCGGCGTGGATGCGGTCTCCTGGGCACCTTTTTACATATCATCTGGGAGTGCCCCGAGATAGTGCGATTCTGGACCCGTGTGCACGAGGTGATGAGTGAGGTTACGGGGGTGCGATCGATGCCGGAGGCTAGGAGATGCTTGCTGAATGTATGGGAACCGAACGATTACTCCGTACCGCAGCTTCGATGGGTGACCTTGGGCAATATGATCGCCAAAAGAGACATTGCGCAACTGTGGGGCGCTCAGGGACCACCCGGGCTTCGGAAATGGAAACAAAACATGGACTGGTGCATGTTCAGGGAAAAGACTGTATATATTTCTCGGGGTACCCCCCGCAAATGGGGGAAGATATGGACTCAGTGGAACACTTACCGTGGCGATATATGTACCCCCCCTCTCCCTGACCCAGATGTTGCACCTCCGTCCCCGTAACCCCAGGGTTCCTCCACTTACCACTGTGTATTGATTACATTTTGTTCCTTCTGCCCCCCCCCCCCCGCGAGACTCTTTTTCGATGGAACAAACGCTCATTGGTTGACCTTCCCGCTCACACACCATGTACTGCAACGTTGTTTATATTGCTGTCTCTCTTTTTCTTTGTTCCTTGCAAGTTGTTTGTGTTTATGTTATAAAATTAATAAAAAGTTTCAAAAAAAACAAACAATCTGCTGGTTTTTAGAAAGTTTTTTAAAACTTATTTGTTCGGAAGAGCCTGTTAGCACCCTACCCTGCCGCCTTTCTGATTCCAGCTAAAGCGCTGCGAGGCCTCAGGGTAGACTATGCGCTATATAAATATAATTTTCATTTCATTTCAATTGTGAAGAAAGCCTTTTCTCTCTTTGAGGCTTCTCAACTTTTATTGGGCACAGTTAGTAGAATAGTTTAGGAATTTGATACATGTGAATTTTACATTATCTTCTGACATGAATGTATTGTCAAAACTCATTATTAAATATTAATCATCATTACATCTGTTGATTCATTCTTGAGTGCTGTGTAGTTCATGTAACAAAGCTCCAGGCAACGCCCCTTGCACCAGGGTTAAGGGGCTTAATTGCTATACCAAGTCTCACTTCACCTCACTTCTGCAAGTCTTACACAGTTACACCATCTCTCTCTTTTGGGGGCAAAAAACTCCAAACACCTATCTTATGCAGACATGATTGGTTGGGTATTTAAACACCCCTGTTCCCAACAATACCAGATCAATCAAAAATCAAGAGCTTCTAGAATAAAAAATGAAGTGGAACTAAGTGAATGTGGATGGCCTTACACAACTCACTGGGTGCAGCCTCTGTTTCTAAGGTGTGTTTGTAGCTATGCTCCTGTGCCTTCATTGGCTGTTACGTTTGAACACCCAAGCCACTTGCCAGACTTCACGCCTTTGGGAAGCTGTGGGCTCACGTGCCACTGGGGATTGCAAATCCCACACTCCTTCTGGCCACGGCTCCTGATCAGCCCAGCCTGACCGTCCACATCCGTCGGAGCCCAAAGGAGGCTGGGCCTACCCTCTTAGCTCGAGCTTATGGACATCAAATGATCTGCTAGTCATGCTCTTTATTCATCGATTGATAAACTCTTGAGCTTTTCTTAGTCCCATTCAAACTGAAATCTACAAACGGCCTGCCTTTCCCCATTTTGCTGACTTTCTATTTTAAGCTTTACTGAAGGTGAACCTAAAACTGTGTAGCATCCAATCCATTCCAGTTACGCTTTAACAGTTGTTTATTCTCTGGCAATCCCTGCATGCTCAGGGTGTGCAAAGTTGCTTGAAAGACATCTAGTCTGAGCCACCTGACAGTCCACTCAAGGTTTCTCAGTGTACTTTGTCTACTAACAATTTGTTGGCTTAGTCTTTAGAACAAATATAAGAAGATGTTTATACAATCGTGGAAGAATTCTCCTCTGTCTTATGTTATGTCAGATCAGTAAAGCACAAGCTTCTAGTTTTAGTGATGCTGAGGGCTTTTCCAGGATTCATTGATTGCTTCTTTGTCAGTATCTTGCATTCATATTTTTGTTTTGGCGGTGTTTCTCTTTCATTATGTGGCAGTATTATTGCATCTCAGATTGTTGTCTTGTGTCTGAGTTGTCATCTTGAGTTGATAGCGCCCCTCAAAGAAGATCGATTTACATCTATGTGCCTTTGTACTGTAGCAAGGTATTTGTCCATGTGCTTGGTCTCTTGTTTTTCTGCTAATGTGGTCTCTTGTGTTTGGCACCTTGTTGGAGTATCTATTTGACTAAATGTCTTGAATTGGATTCTCTTATACACAGCTAGCTAGTGAAGAGCTGCTAGGGCTGGTGTCACTGACTAGTACTTTGGAATTTTGAAGACGATCCTGGCAGAGGTGTTTTGAATCACTTGGAAATCTCTATCACGAATGGAGGATTTCGGAGGTAAAGAGATTTTCCATAGTCCAAACGTAAATTCATCAGCCCCTGCCCAACCAATCTCCGCGTAGGGAATGGAACCCAACTTAGCAGTTTTCTGAGAGTCCTTAGAAGTCCAAAGCAGCTTGATGCCAGTTTCCTGGCTTGTACCTCATGGAGAGTTGTCAATCCAGAACCTGAGGCTTTTGACTCCTTGAGTAGCGCGAGGATGTACAGGAAGAGTTCTTTCCGACAACCAACACCTCTTTTTTTCACTGTTAGGTTTTTGGCTGCTGGCAGACCTCGAGTCTGCTACTGTTTCAAATAGTCATTTAGTTGGTTAAAGACTATATCTGTATCCAAGGTGAGAGAGATAATTTGTGTATCGTCTTCATAGGAGACAAGCGCTAGTCCATCAGCCTGCACTATCTCCGCAAGTCTGGAGCACATACAGATTAAATAGCGTGGGGCTTAGGGAAGAGCCATGTGGAACCCCAAATTTTAAGGGATGAGTTACAGAAAACAGGGACTCTTCACATACCTGTAGACTCCTGGTTTCATGAAAGGGAGTGAGCCATTTTAGTGTGGCTCCAGAGATTCCTGCCTTCTCCATCCTTTGTATTAGAAGGAATGGGATACGGTGGTGAATGCTGCGCTCAGATCCAGCAAAATCATAGTCACTGAGCAGCCTTGATGCAAAATTGCTCTCAATTCTTCTGTGGTTGCGTGTTGGGCAGTTTCAGTACTGCTTCCAGGTCTAAAATCTGTTTGAGGTGGATGTAGAATAGCATGCGTCTCTAGAAATGAGCACAAGTGCTTGTTCACATACTTCTCCTTGACTTTGGTAACCATTGGAAGGAGGGAAATTGGTCTAAATTTTTAACATGTAAAGGATTAGCAGAGGATTTTTTCAGCAAGGGTCTCAGAACTGCATGTTCCCATGCAGAAGGGATGCTCCTGGACAAAATTAAATGTTCCCCTTTCCCAAGTATGTCTGGGGGGCTGGGTCCAATGGTGACCCTGATTTAATTGACTTTAAAATCTCTTCAGTGACTCTTTCTGATTGCATGAAATGCCACCAATTTACCCTTACCCGAACTTCCCACACAAGGTGTCTTACTAGGAACAGAGGGCCAGATGTATCAACATTGCATTTTGCGAGTCCATAATAGCGAATTTAACCGATTTCCTATTATGGACTCGCAAAATGCAATGTATGTAGGTTTTGCAAAATAAATTGTGATTCCTACCCATTCCTTATTTGCGAATCGCAAATTGCCCATAGGAATGAATAGGAATTGCATGCGCAATTTGCGAGTACCCAATAGGTACTCGCAAATTGCGCATGCAATTTCAAGGGTGCAAGAGTGCCAAATGCACGCCCTGTTGCACCACTGAAATATGCATGTGTGCACATGTGGCGCACATATATGCCCCACATGTGGCACACATATATGCCCCAAGGGCATGTATGTACGCCACATGGCACCTTGAAAAATGCAAAAAAGTGCATTTATCATGGAATTCGCATATTATAATTCGCGATTCCTTAAAGGCAGGTCGCACATTTTTTTGGCTTCCTGCATTTCATTTAAGGAATCGCAAATTGCGTTTCCTTAAATGCATTCGCTAAATTGGGAATCGCAATTTTTGCGAGTCCCTATTTTGCTAATGCCTTTAGGGATGATACATCCGAAAAGGCTTTTTCCCGTTCGTAAACGGCCCGATTCTGCGAAAAAAGCTTGATACATCTGGCCCAGAGTCCTTTTGCAGGAAAAGAAGGATATTAATTACTTTTCCAAGAAAAAGTTGGCAAACATATTACAATGTACCTCTGAAGGTAGGGGGTCGAGTTGACTCCTAGCCGGCTGCATGAGGCTTTTCACCAGCTTAAATGATTTTTTAGACGAGTTAGGCACATTTTCAATTTTTCTGCTAAAATAAAAGACTATGGGCCAGATTCATCAAACCAAAATCCGCTCGCAAAGGGCCAGATTCTGAGAATCTGGCCCTTTGCGAGCGGTAATTTTGCATTTGGGATGCATCATCCCAAGGGCATGTGTGTGCGCAACATATGTGCAGATATCAATTTTAGGGGTGCAACAGGGTGTCCTTTGGACACCCTGCACCCTTGAAATCGCAATCTCAATTTGCGAATCGCTAATTGCGTTTCGCAAATTGAGATTGTCTTCCCATTCAATCCTATGGGCCTCTAGGCCCATAGGAATGAATGGGGAGGTATTCCTTAATTGCGACTCGCAATTTGCGAGTCGCAATTAAGGAATTCTAAGAAATCGCAATTATTTATGTGATTTCTTGATGCATTCCATTTTGCAATTCCTTAATAGCGAATCAGTATTTTTCGTTATTAAGGAATCGCAAATTGGTTTGTTGATGCATCTGGGGGTATCTTCTCTTATTGCATACTGATATTTTATCATGCCTTTCTTGTAGATTACCTTACTGGTCTCATCATAAGTTTTTCTCTAATCCCTTTCCAACTTTTTTGCTTTCTTTTTTAGTTCAACAAGCTCAGATGAGGTCATCGGGGTTTGTCCACCAGGGCGACCTGCGCTTTGAAGCCTCAAATGGACAAGGATGTCCAAGGAGTTGTCTAGCCAAACCTCAATGTTTTTATACCTTTCTGCAATGTACCATTCCATTATGGGGATAGAATTTGCTAGGGAGCTTTCCCATATCCCTGCATGAAGCTTTGACCAACAGCGACTTTATCTAGCTGGATGAGGTTGATTGACTTTGTTCCCAGTACTATGCGATAATCTAACTAGTATCTTGGAACGGGCCTTCTGTGATCATATTAATAATATTTGTAAAGATAGGCGCCAATAAATGGCTTAGTCTATGACAAGTTGAGTCATTTGGATAGCGTGCCGATCGGTTAGTACATTTTCAGTGCTTTCACAACTATCATTATCAAAATGTAGATTTAAATCCCGCAATAACATGAAGTTCGCCTTCTAAAAAGCTAAGTTCTGCTGCTAGATCAGTTAGCACTCAAATTAATTGAGTTACTGGGCCAGGAGGACGATCGATCAATATGCTTGAGACGATGAAGGTAGCCGAAAGCTCCATGGAGAAAAGCAAGTTTTTTCTCCCTGGAGTACAAATGGGTACGAATTTTCCTTTCAACTCATCTTTAAATATTATTATGACTTCCCCCGCCTCTCTTTTCTCCACGAGCACACCTTGCGATTGCATATCTCTGAGGAATAGGTAAATCCAATTGCACCTGGTAAGACACAGATGTCTAGGTTTGTAGTATTTACACGTCTATGTAAGTGATGTGCTGCAAGTAAGTCAGATTGTAAAGATCTGAGTGTATCTGTGTGTTCTGATGTCCAATAAGAACCCGGGTAATTCAGGGTGAATAAATTCATAAAGTGGTTTAATGGTTTGTGCATAATCAGGAATGTATGTTCTGCCAAAATGAAGAAATCCTAATGAGGATTGTAGTTTCTTTAAAGTGTTTGGAGATTGCAGTTGTGCACACTTCTCAACAAAGTGATGGGCAAGACTCTTACTCTCATGTGTAAGTCCGTATCCTAAGAAAAGGACACTTAGAAATGTGATATGAAATTTCTTGAAGTTGAACATATTGCCACATGCAGTGAATCCTAAAATAATGGGATCCACTCTGGCCAAGTGTGTATTTAACTCATTGTCTGTGAGGTAGATATCTACAAAGGCTAATGAGTCTGGGTCAATATCATGTAGAATTGACAAAATGCGGGCAGCAAACAGTCTTGGACTGTTCCTATATCCCACTGGTAGACTGGTAAAGCGGTGCTGAAAGCCAAGGTTCGAGAAGGCTGTCCAATCTCTGCTTTCAGGAGCTAGATTTTGGCTGAAAGAAATGCTCAAAATATCCAAGGTTGTTTTGTATTTTTATGGACTAGATTATTAATCAGTGCCGTACTCTGTGTATTTTGTATAGCAAACGATTGTGTATGACTATTATCTGTCTGCAGTCTAAGACTATGCAATAAGAATGATCCGGTTTCAAAACAGGAAAATGAGGATTATTCAGCTGAGAGACACAGGGTTCAAATATTCCCAGGTAATCCAATTGGGAGAGTATTTCTCTAACATGTGATTTAGCCTATCGTTCAATAGAGTATTGTGGATGCACTTGTGAGCTGGAGCATATGGGTATAACATGATAAGGAGAGTCCTTATCTCAGCCAACATAATTCCGGTATAAGGCCGAGCTTGTGCAAGAGCCCATTCTGCTGCATAAGATTGTTTGACTTAATCAAGGACACTGCCCATATCTCTACAATGTGTTCAAGTACTCCACTCATTGAAATATGGCACTTACTAATCCTATTGATAAGGAACGCCTTTTTGGACCTCAAGTAGATTTATCACTTGAGAAAATGAAAAAAGACACAGAAATGGTAAAATCTGAGAGCCTTCCAGTCCCCATCCAGCAGAGGTTCCTTTTGTCTGTCATTTTATAGAGGAGGATCCAAAAGTAATAATTCAGATCCCAATAATACCCCCTTATAACACAAACACGCAACCCACTTCACCCACGGGTTTCTATATGTTTGGTACAGAGGGAACAACTTCAGAGGAAGAGGTACACCATCACGTACCACTCCATCTCCCAATAAGCAGTGCCTTGCCTACCATTCCCCCCGATCATCATACACCTGTTGGGGGAAGACTACAGTACTTTTTTCCAATTTGGCAATCAATAACCATGGACAAATTATCCAACATGGTTATTGCCTGGAACTCACCAGCGATCCTCCCAATATTCCACCTCGCAATCAGCTGTCATTACAACACTTACGGCTACTCAAACAGGAGGTACAAGCTCTATTAACAAAAGGAGCTATAGAACTGGTTCCAATACAATATCAAGGTTTAAGAGAATATATTCAATGTATTTCGTAATTACCAAAAAGGACAGGTCTCTATGACCATTATTAGGTCTAACACCCCTAAATCTGTACATACTATCAGAGCACTTTCACATGGTCACTCTCCAACAAGTGCTCTCACTAACACAGTGAGGAGACTTTGTCTACACTAGACGTAAAAAACGCATACTTTCATATCCCAGTCCATCCAGCGCATCGCAAATACCTCAGATTTGTGATAGCAGGAAAGCACTACCAATTCAAGGTACTTCCATTCAGAGTGACTACTGCACCCAGAGTATTCACAAAATATCTGGCAGTAGTAGAAGGTCATCTGCGAAGACAGCAAATCCATGTCTTCCCATACCTAGACGATTGGCTCATCAAAGCCAAAACACAGGAAAAGTATATGCAACACACTCAGTCTACAATAAGCCTTTTTCATCAATTGGGATTGTTAGTAAATGCGCAAAAATCCCATTGTCAACCCTCAAAACTGCAAAAATATTTAGGAGCAACACTCAACAGTCATAAATCTCTCGTAGCCAGAATTCAAAATTTCCAGAGGATCTTACTGCAGTTTCAGTTAAAACAGCACCCGTCAGTAAAAACTTTCATACATTTGTTAGGAATGATGGCATCATGCATTCACATAGTGCCTCATGTGAGGTTACAAATGCGCCCCTTCAGGAATGCCTAGCACAACAGTGGTATCAGGCACAGGGTTAATTAATAGATCTAGTGTTGGTAGACAGCTGCACTCATCGCTCTCTGCAGTGGTGGAACACAAAACATTTATAAAAACGGCGGCCTTTTATCGATCTTATTCCACAAGTCGTGCTAACAGCAAATGCATCTTTAACAGGTTGGGGTGCGCATCTCCAACACCTGACAATTCAGGGTTTATGGGACACCAAACAAAAAAGTCTCCACATAAATTACTTAGAGCTACTAGCAGTTCAACTAGTATTAAAAACATTTCAACCTCATCTAGTAGGGTAAGTTGTCTTAGTTCGAACAAACAGTATCACAGTGATGCACCATGTACAAAAGCAAGGGGGGTACACACTCTTTACAGTTGTCACAACTCTCAGACTATTTGGCGTTCGGCAATACATCAGAGAATTAATCTCCTAGCAGAACACCTTCCAGGAATACACAACCAGTTTGCCTATCTACTCAGGATGCAGCAACAAGTGCACGAATGGGAACTACATCCCCAAGTTCTCCTTCCCTATTTCCAGAAATGGGGATTTCCAGACATATATCTCTTTGCCAGAGCAAAGAACTCAAAATTCCCATAGGTCGCCTCCAGATTCCCACGCCATCTATCCAAAAACAATGCCCTATGAATGATCTGGTCAGGGATATTTGCTTATGCTTTTCCAACTCTCCCTCTACTTCCACTGCTGGTTCGGAAACTCACGCAGAAGTCGCTCAGACAGATTCTAGTAGCTCCCACATGGGCTTGTCAACCATGGTTCACCACATTACTGGAACTGTCAGTGGTACCACATCAGAAATTGCATCTCACTTAAAACCTTTTCACACAGAACCATGGAGCAATTAGACATCCAAACCCCAAGGAGCTCAACTTAGCGATCTGCCTCCTGAAGTCATAGAGTTTGGAAATTTAAATTTACCACCGGATTGCATGACATTACTGAAAGAAGCAAGGAAACCTACCACTAGACCATACTATGCAGCAAAGTGCAAACAGTTTGTCATATACTGTCAAAGTAACAAAATTGATCCGCTTGATGCATCCATACAAAATATAATTTGTTACCTATTGCATCTACAACAAGTAGGATTAGCCTACACATCTATAAGGTTACATCTTGCAGCAGTATATCTAGACAACAGACAACATTTGTCTCTATTCAAGATCTCAGTAATTAAAGCCTTTATGCAAGGACTTCAGAGAGTAATACCACCAAGAGTGCCGCCTGTACCTACCTGGAACCTTAACATTGTTCTTACAAGGCTTATGGTCCACCCTTTGAACCTTTACATATTTGTCAGTTACAATTCTTTTCATGGAAAGTTGCCTTCCTAAGATGGCGGATCGTAGACGCCACTGAGAGGTCGCTCCCGATCGAGCCCCGATACTCCGAGAGAAACTGGCGTCTTTTCGCCGATGTCAAATATGAGTTAAGCACTACGCAAGCAAGCATAGAGAAGGTGCTTGACACATTAAGCTTACCGGGATCACAGGATTAACGGTTTTGCTCGCTGCAACCCCCGGAGCCGTGGAGGGAGGCCGGGCTGAGCTGAGCTGCTGCAGCTGTTGCCGACCGGGTGCTCCGTGCTTCGTGCTCCGCTCCGCTGCTCCATTGCTCCATTGTTTCAGGCAGAGGCTGCACAGGTGTTCTGCATCTCTTTCCTGCGCCCTTTCGACATCCCTTTCGGCACGCAGGCACGGAAGCGGCTGAAGTGTGTGGGCTCAGCAGAGGATTTAGGCGAGGAGCCGAGGAGCTGTGGGAGGGCTCGTCCACGGCCACGGCTACGGTCACAGTTCTGGTGAAGCTGCTCGCCCATTTCTTTTGTATACCTCGTTTATACCTCCTGTTTGCCGAGGGCCTTTTTTTTTGGGAGAGAAGTTTCCGAGTTGCTGTGGAGTGAAAAAAACGAGCGTACGCAACTGAGAAGCTGCGGTGAGTTTGTGTGCTTTACTAATTAAGGACTTGCTACAGGGGAGAGGAGAGGAGAGGGGAAAGAGGGGAGAGAGGTTTAAAGAAAGGCTTAAAGACTTAAAGATGTGTTCACTTGCTCACAGAAAAACGAAAAGAGCAGCGCCGATGATGTGGAAAAACCCAGTGCGACAGAACCGAGCTGGGAAAGGTGCTCCTTCGGGAGAAAGTGTAGAAGAAGGATCCGCTTTGGCGTTTAAAATGATTAAGCCAATTTCACCTGCAGTAGTCGTGAGGACGCCGCGGCGCGTTGTCAATGCTTCCGAAATTCCCGGCAGTATAGAGACTAAAGTTGGTAAGCCGCTACCTACGCTCCCGCACCCTCTTTCTCTTTCTACGCCCTCCAAGGATAGTATTCCCTCACCAGCTCTAAAAGACAAGGACAAAAATAAAAACTTAGCAGCCGGGATAGCTACAAAGAAAGCTATGGGCTTAGAAGTCAAGGGTTGTCCTGCCTCCGCTGCAGAGACAGAATCTGGTAAGCTTATGGGGACTGGTGCCGAGGTGGTCTCGGAGCATATGGGAACAGCGGAGGGAATAGTGGAGCTAGGGGGCGCAAACGGAATATTGGTGATACAGGAAGAAAAGCCAGATGAAAAGCCTGAAATATCCCTTGTAAATCCTGCCCTTCTATCCCCATCTCCATCTCCATCTCTATCTCCACAACCTTATGCACCCATCTACTCTATTGAATCTGATAAAGACAATAACGCAGGGTCAATTAAGGAACTTACTCTGGTGAGGGTAGGGATGGGGGCAGCGGTAGTGGCAGTTGCTCCAACGGAAATAACAACTGAAAATATCAGCATCTCCTTGCCAGCACTAGTATCTTCAATAGTACATCCCCCGCCATTAGATCAGAGCCTAGGCGGGCAGAGAGTAGATGGAGAGTGTGCTATGGCGTCAGAAGAGATGATGGATAATGACTCTAACGATGAGTATGAGGAGCTTCCCGAGGAAGAAGGAGAGTTCGAAAAGCAAGAACATGCTATACTTGAAGCTAAAGACAATAACCTCTCGGGCTTTAGGAAATGGGGGAGGAAAAAAAACAAAGCAAAGAAAGGGGGGAGAAAACTGAAACCTATAATGGTAGCTTCTACATTAGTACCAATAAACACAGCAGGGAAATCCATTAGAGACCTAACACCTTTGCTCAAGTGGATGCAACCTCAAGGGGCCATTAAGAATACTGTTTTGTGTTCTCCAGGAACTACTCCCACTATTCTAACAGAAGGGGGCACCTTAAAAAATCTGCAAAATTCTCCCGCAAAAAATGGGGCTTTGATAGGTCAAGACCAAGATCAGGATCAAGATTTAAACCTAGAATCATTGGAGTTAATTTCAAAGGCAACCTCTGATAACATTATGCCATCTCCTGGTCATACTCAATCTAATTCTAAGGACAAATCACCGGTTAGCACTGCTTTAGGCGGTAAGGCCCTTCCTTTGCAATTTGTAACATCCTCTTACTCTTCCAATGCATCTTCTGATACTTCTTCCTTGGACCTAATTTAAAAAACTTTATTGATACATCGTCAAGAGTCTCAACAACACTTTCTCCAATTAAGGGAAGACAATAGCAAGATGCAACTTTGCTTACAGGAAGTTACTAATAAACTGAACGGGGTAACCAAAGAGATCGATGGATTACAACAACGGGTTGTCGAAGTGGAGGAAACCTTAGCTACTACTACGGCCCAAACAGATCAACATAATGAAGTAATCGGGTCCCTATTGAATAAAGTGGAAGAATTAGAAAACAGGCAGAGGCGACAGAATTTGAGACTTTTTGGAATACCCGAGGGATCGGAGGGCTCAGATGCCAGGGCCTATTTTGTCAAATTATTCGAACGGGCATTTCCTGACCTGTCCGATTGGGATTGGGACTTCCAACTACAATGGGTGCACAGATTACCTATAACTTTAAGAAACAAGGAAAGCAAATATCCACGTCCAATTATGATTTACTTTGGCAATTATCTGCTAAGACAAGCAGTCTCAATTAAAGCCAGACCTAATACTCCTGTGACATTGGACAATATAACTTTTTTTGTTAAATCTGATCTTAGTAAGATAACTATGGATAAAAGGTGGGGGCTGCGTAAACTGATCGATCCTTTTAAATCTAAGGGTGCCACCGTTTTCCTTCAAGAACCTGCTCGTCTCAAAGTCACGAAATCTGGTCATACTTATTTTTTTAATGATGTAAAGGAGGCTGAGCAACTACTTGCAAAAATGAATTCAAATGCTTAATATCAGATCGTTGAAGGAAAAGAAGGATTTAGAAAGAGGGGTAAAGAGGAGAAATAGCTAAAAAAAAATGGAAGGGAAAGCAATTTAAGATTGTACAGCTCACTGGAAATTCACTGGGGCATTTTCTTTTTGCTTGTGATTTTTGATTTTCTTTTTGTATGAGGTAATACGGAGAATGCGGTTCTCGGGGAGACCTCTCTGACTGGCTGCCCTTTGAGCGGCAGCAGAAGATAGGGGTAAGCTTCCAGGGAGATACGGGGAAGGGGTGCTTCAAGGGTTGGGGGTCAGGGTTAGGGGGCGATAGTGGGGTAAGGAAAAGACAATGGGGGAAAGGGTGGGGGGTAAAAACGGAAAAGGACAAGACAAGTTTAAGGGTGATTGACTTAGTACCTTATAGACTAAGAATGAGTTTGAATTTAAGGAAAGGTGCAATTTATTTTGACTTTGTAATTAGCCAGTATGTTGCGTTTTAGATGTTTAGCCTGGAACGGGTCAGGCCTGAATAATAAAAATAAAAGAAATTTATTATATGAAGAATTGAAAATATATGATCCACATATGGTTTTGTTAACCGAAACGCATATTTGTTTTAAGGATAAGAAGCTATTGGGTCAATTGGGATTTGAGCTGGTGATATGCACTACTTTAAATGCTCCTATTCGAGGTGTGTCCATCTTGAAAAAGCGACAATTAAGTGTAGAAGTGATAAATTCTGCGGCGGACAATGGGGGTCGCTGGGCAATTACCCAATTGCAGCTGGAAAATCGCAAATTTGTTTTTTGTGCTATTTGTGGACCCAATACTGATGACCCACATATTTTTGACTGGTTAAATATGGAACTACTTGCATGGGAGGGGGAACTTATTCTGATGGGAGATTTTAATTGTGTGTTAGACTATAATCAGGATGTTACAAAGAGATGTATATCTCGACGCATGCGTAAAACTAGGGCGGCAATCTTAGAATTGGCAAGGATACATAATGTTAAAGACGTATGGAGAAATCTGTTTCCAGATATACCACGATATACTTATTACTCCCCACCTCATAAACGGTGCTCACGAATAGATTTGGCTTGGGCTTCGGACGAAATTATTAATACAGGACATATAGAGATCTTTCCAATGATCTCATCCGATCATAGCCCTATACTTTTCATATTTAATATTGTCCAAAGGGTACCTGAACTTAGACCCTTCACGTTCCCTAGATATTTGTTAACAGACTCAGTATTTGTAGCTAAGCTTAAGGAACATATTAAAGAATTTATCGAAATTAATATCAATACTGCTAACCTCCTATCAGTCTGGGACGCTTGTAAAGCTTCTATCAGGGGAGTTGCGCAGCAATACGTATTTTATCCGTAAGAAAGAGACTAAGGCTATCTTAGCTAATATTTTATTACTTGAGAATCAACTAGTTGATAGACTTAGAGCTATTGAGATGATGAGATGAACGCGCAAAGCATAGCTCAATTAGAAACTAAACTCGTAAGTCAGCGCTTAACTCTTAAAAGCTCTCTTAGGGAGAAAAACTCTCAGAAAATTATCAAATATAAATTATCTCAATATGAATGTGGGGATAGAGTTGGGAAGCTTTTGGCATATAAAGTTGCAGATGATCGTGCAACAACCCTAGTTAAAGCTATTAAGGGTCCACATAACATTCTATACACTCAACCAGCACAAATTTTGGGACAGTTTGTCTCTTATTATGAAAATGTATATACCCCCGAGAGTAGATGCACTGAAGTCCAGATACAATCCTATATTAATCAGAACTTGCCTGTAGGAACATACTTGGAGCAAACATCAATTGACCAATAGGAAGAGGTTACATTAACAGAGCTTCGTCTCGCTGTTACCTCTCTTCCATCTAATAAAGCGGCTGGCGAGGATACACTTCCCATAGAGCTATACAAAACTTGTGCAGATGAAATTCTACCACTGGGTTGCTTGGTCATTAATTCAATTGCTGCTACTGGGAAGGCCCCGGATTCATGGAAGACAGCCAAAATTATGTTCTTTTTAAAAAAAAACAAATCTTCTGTGGAGTGTGGGTCTTACAGACCTATCTCTCTGATAAATACTGATGCTAAAGTTTATTCTAAACTTTTAGCAACACGATTAGCTCCTCTTATGCCCCGGTTAGTAAACGATCAACAACACGGTTTTGTTGTTGGGAGGGATACCACCACACATGTCAACATGGCTATTACTGCTTTCGATGTCGCTACAACTAATCTCACCCCATTCGGTATGATACTTTTAGACGCGGAGAAGGCGTTTGACCGAGTGGGGTGGGACTATCTGTGGGGAGTCCTAAGACAATTCGGGCTCAGAGGGCGTTTTTTGAGAAGCATACAGGCATTATATAAGGACCCTAATGCTAAAATTAGCTATGCTGGGGCACGCTCATCAAATTTCTCAATTCTGCGGGGGACGCGGCAGGGATGCCCGTTATCACCCCTGTTTTTCGCTCTCTCCATGGAGCCATTTATTAATGCCTTGGAAGCTCAAACTAAGATTGCCCCTATCCGGCATGAAGGTAAAACTCTAAAAATCACCGCATATGCAGATGATTTAGCTATCTATACCACCAATGTTGTGGATGCATTAATAGGGATAACGGCAGAAGCTAAATATTTTGGGACTATTTCCGGTTATAAATTAAATATAAACAAAACACAAGTCATTATGAATTATCAGGCCAACCTACCAGTGCAAGGACTCTGTCAATCTGCAGTATATCTAGGGGTAAAGATATCATCAAATATTGCTGATAGAAATTCTTTAAATTATGATCCATTATTAAGAGAAGTGTCCAATCTTCTGAAAAAATGGCACAAGATCCCTTTAAACCTCATAGGTCGTATGAATTTGATCAAGATGAACATACTGCCCAAGTTTTTATATCTGTTCCGTTCTATACCTTGCCGCGTTAATAACTTATTCTTTAAAAAATTGGACGGCAGTCTAAGCAGTTTCATTTGGGGCTATAAGAAGGCTCGTAGGTCTATGACTATCTTAGAACTCCCACTTGAAAAGGGAGGTTTAAACTTCCCTGATTTCAAAGCCTATTTTTTTTGCCTCTTTCTTAGGTCGGCTTCGTAGCCTATTCGTCGCTAATAATCAATATTTTTTCCACCAATTCATGCTCGGTGGTCACTCTAAACAATTCCTGGCAAATGTACAAGACCCAAATTACTTCAAACTTGTAAAATTTAAGACCGCGAGAGATGCTGTATTTATATGGAAACAGATGCTGACTAAGTGCAATACTTCGTTTTTCCACAAAGAGCTGCCAATATGGGACAATCCCGGGCTTCCAGATATTTTTAGAGATAAAACTGGCCGAGAATGGGCTAACTATGGTATTGAGACACTAGGGGATCTCTACGGTAGAGACGGTTTTCTACAATTTCCAACATTGCAACTTTTGTATAAATTGCCCGAAAAAATGAGATATAAATACATTCAAGTTAAGGATTACTTAATACGTAAAATTAATCTGGTAGAAATTACCATCTCAGATATATGGAATTGTTTTTATTCTGTGCATAGAAAATCATTAATTAGTTTGGGATACAAGTGTCTCTGTCAAAATAGCTTTGACGAAGCCCCTAGATTGGCACTAAAATGGACTGTTAGCGTAGCATCTAACGTGACAACCCAGAACATCTCCGCTGCCTTAGTCAATATCAGTAAAGCCATCCAGTCCTCCAGTTTGAAACTCCAATCTTACAGGACGATCAGTCAACTGTACTATACTCCATTAAAAATGTCATAATGGGCATAAAATAATTTTAATAATGATCGTACTAAATGTCCTAAATGTGGTCTGGTGGCAGCAGACCTTATACATATGATTTACTCGTGCCCATCATTAGCGAAATTTTGGTAGGACATAGAAAATATTTTACCCTAAAATCAACTGATTAATTTTTCATTAAATGCCGCTGCGGTACTATTGTCCATATACCCGGTTAGTTCTATTTATAAAGATCTGCTAAATATTACATTGGCTTGTGCTAGACTGGTGGTAGCTAGGGCCTGGATTGCTCAGAACGCTCCTCATTCAACCGAATGGTGGACATTGGTTTACGAAATGTACACTATGGAAGATGCCATTGCCAGGAATAGAGGAATCAAAGCTAAAACAAAGTTTACCAAAATATGGGGTAATTTTTTGTAATGCCAGTAATGATTCGAATCATGTATTTTTTCTGTTTACAATGTTATTAATTATTAGTGATTTGTCCTGAAAAGGAATTATTTCTTTTACTTTCGTCTGTGTTTTCCTTTTTTTGTTTGTTATAATATGAACTTGCACCAAATGGAACTCTATTTATTTTATCTTTTTGATTTTGTATTTGGATATGTTAATCTCCTTGACTTGCTTGTCAAATAAAAAATTATTATAAAAAAAAAAAAAGGAAAGTTGCCTTCCTAATCGCCATCACTTCATTCAGGCGCGTTGGTGAGTTGCAGGTATTAACCTTGGAAGAACCCTTCTTTCAACTACACAAAGATAGTAGAGTGGTTCTTCGTACAAATCCTGAATTCCTCCCAAAAGTAGTTTCTGCTTTTCATATTAATCAGTCAGTTGTTACCTGTATTCTTTCCTCAGCCTGATTCAGTAGCGGAAAGTACTCTACACACGCTTGATGTTAGAAGAGCACTACTATACTATATTGACATGACAAAGTTTTCGTAAAACAAAACAACTTTTTGTTGCTTGTAAAGGAAATCATATTTCGAAATCTGGCATTTCTAGGTGGATAGCCAAATGTATTCAAACTTGTTATGTTAAAGCTAAAAGAACTTTAACTATTCCTCCTAGAGCACACTCTACTTGCAAAATAGGAGCATCAGTGGCATTTTTAGGTAATATTCCCATAGCTGACATATGTAAAGCAGCTACATGGTTCCACACTACACACATTTACTAAACATTGTGTGGATGTCTTAACACATCAACAAGCAGTGCTAAACACACTTTCAGGCAACTGCAACATTCACAGGTTAGCTACCGATTTGGGGAGTATTGCTATTTAGTCTATGCAAAGCATGTATAGCTGCAGCATACATGCCTTGAACGGATTATGTTACTTACCCTGTAAATATCTGTTCTTGGCATGTAGAGCTGTAGATTCACATGCGTCCTGCCTCCTCCCCGGACACCTATCGTTGTTGCAGTTAGTAATACAATTATTCATATTTCTTCTGCATGGACATCTTTCTTTACACTAATTTACTCCATTCTCAGGCTCTTGCGGTAAAACAATTTAACCATGGAGTCGATGCCCATGCGCATTATCACCGAAAGGAGGAGTCATCTTACCTTGTGACTAGGAAAGATTTCTTCAATGAAAAACAACTTCCAAACATCCGGACCCAACACTAGATGGCAGGAGTATGCAAAGCATATGAATCTACAGCTCTACATGCCAAAATCAGGTACCACATCAGAAATTGCATCTCACTTAAAACCTTCTCACACAGAACCATGGAGCAATTAGGCATCCAAACCCCAAGGAGCTCAACTTAGCGATCTGCCTCCTGAAGTCATAGAGTTTGGATATTTAAATTTACCACCGGATTGCATGACATTACTGAAAGAAGCAAGGAAACCTACCACTAGACCATACTATGCAGCAAAGTGCAAACAGTTTGTCATATACTGTCAAAGTAACAAAATTGATCCGCTTGATGCATCCATACAAAATATAATGTGTTACCTATTGCATCTACAACAAGTAGGATTAGCCTACACATCTATAAGGTTACATCTTGCAGCAGTATATCTAAAAAACAGACAACATTTGTCTCTATTCAAGGTCTCGGTAATTAAAGCCTTTATGCAAGGACTTCAGAGAGTAATACCACCAAGAGTGCCGCATGTACCTACCTGGAACCTTAACATTGTTCTTACAAGGCTATTGGGTCCACCCTTTGAACCTTTACATATTTGTCAGTTACAATTTCTTTCATGGAAAGTTGCCTTCCTAATCGCCATCACTTCATTCAGGCACGTTGGTGAGTTACAGGCGTTAACCTTGGAAGAACCCTTCTTTCAACTACACAAAGATAGTAGAGTGGTACTTCGTACAAATCCTGAATTCCTCCCAAAAGTAGTTTCTGCTTTTCATATTAATCAGTCAGTTGTTACCTGTGTTCTTTCCTCAGCCTGATTCAGTAGCAGAAAGTGCTCTACACACGCTTGATGTTAGAAGAGCACTACTATACTATATTGACATGACAAAGTTTTCGTAAAACAAAACAACTTTTTGTTGCGTTTGCTCCACCTTGTAAAGGAAATCATATTTCGAAATCTGGCATTTCTAGGTGGATAGTCAAATGTATTCAAACGTGTTATGTTAAAGCTAAAAGAACTTTAACTATTCCTCCTAGAGCACACTCTACTTGCAAAATAGGAGCATCTGTGGCATTTTTCGGTAATATTCCCATAGCTGACATATGTAAAGCAGCTACATGGTTCCACACTACACACATTTACTAAACATTGTGTGGATGTCTTAACACATCAACAAGCAGTGCTAAACACACTTTCAGGCAACTGCAACATTCACAGGTTAGCCACCGATATGGGGAGTATTGCTATTTAGTCTATGCAAAGCATGTATAGCTACAGCATACATGCCTTGAACGGATTATGTTACTTACCCTGTAAGTATCTGTTCTTGGCATGTAGAGCTGTAGATTCACATGCGTCCTCCCTTCTCCCCGGACACCTATGGTTGTTGCAGTTAGTAATACAATTATTCATATTTCTTCTGCATGGACATCTTTCTTTACACTAATTTACTCCATTCTCACGCTCTTGCGGGAAAACAATTTAACCATGGAGTCGATGCCCATGCGCATTATCACCGAAAGGAGGAGTCATCTTACCTTGTGACTAGGAAAGACTTCTTCAATGAAAAACAACTTGCAAACATCTGGACCCAACACTAGATGGCAGGAGTATGCAAAGCATATGAATCTACAGCTCTACATGCCAAAATCAGATGCTTACAAGTAACATAATCCTTTCTTGCAGCATAATTTACTCAAACCTGCAGCATAATTTGGCCCTCTCCTGCCGCATAATTTCAGTAGCCCTGACTGTAGGGAATCCAGGTGTTTTTTTTAAGTGCTTATGAATCTTGGGTAAGGTATAAATTACCGGGGTACGATGATGTCCCTTGTTTGAGTACGCATGTTCCTTCTCATTTATCACCCCCTCATCAAGTGCATTTTGTGTAATGTGATGTATCTCATCCTGATTAGTTTTTAGGACATCTGTAGTGATCGTCTCTAGTGTCTCAAGTTTATGAGTTTTCTCTGGATTTCTTCGTATTCTGAATGACGATAGCGCCGCTTTTGTCTGCAGGTTTGATAGTTAGGCTCTATTATTCGTCAGTGAATTAAGAGCTTGTTTCTCACTGATGGGGATTTTGTTAGTGATAAACCTTCTCTGTGTCTCAAGAGCATTGACCTGTTTTAGAACCGTATTTTTAAAAGCCAGGATTTCAGGGCTCATGGGATGGCTAGGAGGGGCAAATTGCAATGGTAAGTGTGAGCCTGTCTCATCAGTAAGGGGAAGTTGTGGTTTGTCCTTGAAAAAATGTTTCAATCTCATAGTTCTGAAGAACTTGTAGAGCTCACTTTTGAGTCTGAAGAAATCGTTTTTTTCGATGATTATAAACCCCAAGCCTTTAGCAAAAACCAGAACAACAGCAACAGCGGACCACCAATGCTGCACCTCGTGACAGTTCCAATGTGTGAAGGTGCTGTGCAATCGACCCCTACGCCAGCTGTTGGATGGCGCTTCTGTGCTCCAGATCAAATGACAATTATAATAAGAAGGGGTGGCAGCTTAAAGAGTCCAGTAGGCCAAAGTAAGTAGAAAAGTCACTTCTTTATTAGAAAATATTCATATTCATTCCCTTGTAGGGAACTTCATCAGGGCTTTTTCAGATAGAAAGGAATCCCAAATCTGGCCATTGACGCAATGAGATAGAAAGGAATCCAACTAACATATGTTGCATTTGTAAGGCCTATTTGGTGATCCAGAGGTGGCTTTAATCTTCACTCCGGCTTCTCCAAGGTAGGGAGATGCTTCCGAAAAGTCAAGTGGCGTTGGAACCCAAAATATTGGAATCAACAAAAATTTGTGATCATACCCCAGCCACTCACAGGATGGTGAAGGTAATATGATAGAACGTGTTTCAAAAGGAATGGCAACAAGGTAGTACAGCTCCAATTCGACAAATATCTGTAATGCAGACCGAGCCACTTCGCGGGCGGAAGAAATGGCAATTCAGTTCAGTAAAGCAGAAATGGAGAACAGCACAATTAGTGGGTGAAATCTTTTGCAAAGTAATGTGGTCATCAAAGAAAAAGCGATGTATTTAATTTGTGGCAAGTATAGTGCAGCGTGGTTCACAAAAGCTTGATAACTTAAGTCTCACTAAATCTCGTCCAGCTCAAATCCTGAAAACGTGCCGTATGCCAGCGGTGGAAGACTGGGTTTCGCACACCCCAACGGAAAATCGGGGTTATCAACAATGGGAGTCATAGTGGAGGGAAATGTAGTCCAACCCCTATGCTGCACTAATTGATCCCAAGCTTTCAAAGTCGGTGAAGTCACCGGGGAAGAATAAAGACCCCACACTCTGTGTTTGAGCGGCAGCCATAGCTCACGCCAGATGTTACAGCCCGCTACCGTCTGGCCCATCAAGTTCCAGTGTTTGCTGGACAAGGGCCTATTCCACTCCTTGACGTATCGGAGACACTTGATAGTAAGCCGTCAGCAAGGGAAAGCCCAGCCCACCTGCAGCATTTGGCATGGTGACGATGAATAATGCAAGCCTTGGCCATTTTTTGCTCCACAAGAATTTATTAAGGAGCCCCTGTAGTTTCTGAAGAGTGCCCGGCGGAGGACTCACAGGTAGCATCTGGAAAAGGTAGAGGACACGCGGAAGCACCATCTTTTTCACAGCCGCCAGCCTCCCGTACCAAGCCAAGTTGAGGTGGGACCAGTACGAAAGTGCTTTGGTAGTTTGATCCACCAATAGCTTATAGTTAAGGGAGACCATTTTAGCGATAGAAGAGGTCAGTCGGATACCCAGATATGTAATATCAGAGTGCACCCACTGAAAGACAAAGTCCTGCTGTAAATCTTGCACCTCTGCATTGGGAATAGAAATGTTAAGAATTAGCAATTTTGAGAAATTTACTTTAAATCCTGCAACCTTCCTGAATTCGAGGAGCTCCGCCGATAGGTACCGCAGGGAGGAGTGAGGCTGGGTAAGCGACAGAATAACATCATCGGCATACAAACTGATTTTGTGTGTATCAGCACCAAACTTAATTCCCGCAATACCCATATTTAACCGTATGCGTTGGGCAAAAAGCTCCATGTAGAGCGCAAAAAGCAACGGGGAGAAGGGACACCCCTGTCGTGTCCCTCTAGTGATGGGGAAAAGGGCTGATTTGCACCCATTCACTCGCACCACTGCCTTAGGGGCTGCATAAAGGGACCGAACCCAACGCACAAAGTTGTCACCCATCCCGAAGGGCCTCAAAACTGCAAACAGGTATTCCCAGCCCACCCGATCGAAGGCTTTCTCTGCATCGATGGAAAGGAAAAAGGCCTTAGTCCGAGATCGGTGGACCAGGTCTATGAGGTGAAGAAGCCGTTTGGTATTAGCCCCCCCCCCCCCCCCGTCGCATTGGGATAAAGCCTGCCTGGTCCGGATCTATGATTCCGTCCATCAGTGGGCTTAGTCTCGCTGCCAAGATACTCGCAAAGAGTTTTGCATCGATGTTGAGAAGAGAGATCGGCCTGTACGAGCCGCAGTCTCTAGGGTCCTTCCCAGGTTTAAGAATGACTGTAATCGCTGCCTCTGACATGGAGGGAGTCACCTCCCCCATATCGAGAAAGGAGTTGAAAAGACATGTTAAAAGAGGAGCCAGCTCCACACAGTAGGTTTTATAAAATATGGCAGAGAAGCCATCTGGCCCCGGGGATTTGGCTACCTTCAAGCGAGCAATCGCAGATATGACCTCTTTATGCGAATCGCGGTATCTAAAGCATCCGCCGACATCCTGAAGTGAGGTGTAATGTTGTAGGACCCCAAGTTGTCCGCCATTCCTCTAGAGTCCGCTGCCTCCCCCCTGTACAGGCCCTGGTAGAACTGCCGAAAGGATTCCACAATAAGGGCGTCAGTGGTATGCTCAATTTCTGAGGGTCTCTAATGGATTGTATGGCCGTCAACCTATGCGCCAGCATCCTCCCCCCCTTGTCCCCGCTCAGGTAAAATTTGTGTCGCTTGATCCGCTGCCCCCCAAATTCTGGAAGGCTTTCCATGCAGAACTCTTCTTGCCTTTGTTCTCGATCTGTCTCCAATCCTTGGAGTCGGAATCGGTGCCAGAGTGCTGGAAGTTAGCAGTAGTGTCACCTCTGCGAAAAAAGCCAACTTTGGACCCGGCCTGTCTCTCCAATTATAGGCCGATCTCCTTGCTCCCTTTCCCGATTAAGATCCTGGAAAAATGGGTGACCCGCTCACTCTCAGGCTTCCTGGAGAACATCGGGTGGTTCGATGAGGCCCAGTTTGGCTTCCGCCCCGGACACGGGACGGAGTCCGCACTGGTGACCATGTTGGACAATCTCCGCTCGCGTGTCGACAGTGGTCGGGCAGCCTTTTTAGTGCTGCTCGACATGTCGGCCGCGTTCGACACGGTCCGCCATCGGACCCTGGTCAGGAGACTGGAGGAGTGTGGGGTCACTGAGGGGGCTAGAGACTGGCTGATATCCTATCTTGGTGGCAGGCAACAGTTGGTCTCACTTCCGCCATTTAGCTCTGAGCCAAGGAGGGTAGGACCGGGGGTTCCACAGGGCTCGGCCATCAGCCCTATATTGTTCAACTTGTACCTTCGCCCTTTAGTCCAGCTAATAAAATCTTTCGGTGTCTCGGCATTTAATTATGCCGACGACACCCAGCTGGTCTTTTCTCTGGAAGGGAGCAATGCGGTATCGCTGGATACTTTCCATCGCTGCATGGCAGCTACAGCGGACTGGTTATGAGCTAACTCCCTTCAATTTAATAGCTCTAAGATGGAGGTGCTCCATTGTTCCATTGACCGGATTCCGCGGGCACTCCCAGAGAACTTTTGGCCCAGTACCTTCCTTGAGCCAGTGTTGGCAGCGGAATCAGCCCGCAACCTGGGGGTGATTTTTGGCCCTAACCTACAACTTGACATACACGTCAACAAAACCACTGCTACGTGTATGATGCTGCTACTCATGCTACGCAAAGTTCTGCCCCTTCTCCCCGCTCAAGCCAGGCCGGAAGTAGTCCGTGGGACCATACTAAGTCGTCTTGACTATTGCAACGGGCTTCTTCTGGAGGCTCCAAAAAACCTGACGGGGAAGCTACAGCGGGTGCAGAACATGGCCGCCAAGCTGGCTCTCTACCGCCCTAGGTCCAGCTCTTCCACTCTTGCTCTACGAGACCTACACTGGCTCCCGGTAGGCTTGCGGATACAGTTCAAAGCTGCATGTTTGGTGTTTAAAGCTGTACACCGTCAGGGCCCCATTCCTCTGCAAAACATGTTTATGTGGTACTCTGCTCCACGGCCCCTCCGCTCTTCATCGGCTCATCTTCTTGTGGTTCCGAGGTTTCATAGAGTGAGGATGGGTGGCCGCTCTTTTAGCGTGGCAGCGGCCAAATTTTGGAACTCCCTGCCACTCTCTTTGAGGAGTCACAAGGACTATCTTCCGTTTAGGAAAGCGTTAAAAACTCACCTATTTCCAAAAACGGTTTGAGCGGTTAAAGTGTACGGCTCCTTGATCAAAGCGCCAGGATGCCCTTTGGGTGACAGGTTCTGCGCTCTATAAATACATTAAATAAATAAATAAATAAAAATAAAAATTTACAAGGACTGAGATAAGAAACAAGTCCTCATCCAAGAACTTCCCGCCTCCGGCACCGACTAAGAACGCAACTAATGCCAATCATGTGGATCTCAAGGGACCCCAGAGTTGTCAGTCACCAACACCACAGAGGTAACAGCAGCTTCCCTCTCCAGTAGACTCGCGGACCCATCTGGTTTCACCGGCGGGGGGGACTTCCCAACGCGCTGCCATTCGGTCGAGCGTCTACGCCGTGTAGCAGGTGATCTGATGTTCCCAGGCAGAGGAGCAGGCCGCTCCAGTCCCAAGATCTCGATGGCAGCGTCCAGTGAACGAACTTGCAGGAGCTTGCCATTGTGCTTGAAAATCAGCCGAAATGGGGGGCCCCACGAATAGGGGATGCCCTGCTCACATAGGTGATTAGTGATGGGCTTAAAGTCTCTATGCTTGACGAGGACGAAGGCCGCCAAGTCCTGGAAAAGCGCTGGTTGAGGGCCCAGAAATTGCACGGGGTTCAGGTCACAGGCCTTCAGAAGGATCCTCTCCTTAATCTGGAAGTTGTGGACACACACCAGTATGTCCGGTGGCCGAACCCTGTCACCACGCGACAAGCCAACACGGTGGACTATTTGTTCTTCCCCTTCGCCAAGTATCTGTCGGAACAGCTCACCAACATACTCACGGAGGTTATCTCCCTCCCCCTTCCAAGGGACCGCCCGGATTCTAATCTTGTTCTGCCGGGACCGGTTTCCCAAATCCTCGGCGTGGTCCTGGAGATCTAGGTTTTGTTCCGTTAGGCGAATGACATCCTGCTGGAGTTGGTCGATTTCATCTGCATTGCCCAAGTCATGTTCCTCCAAGGTCGCCACCCGCTCCCCAATGGCATCTACATCTCGCCGCATTTCGCACATGTCCGAGGAGAGCAGAGAGCGGAGTTCCAAAATGTCCTCCTTTATGGCTGAGAAGAGTTCTATCATGAAATGCTGTGGTTGCCGGTAGATCATTGTCCTCTGGTTGCAAGGATTTGACATCCGACTGAGAGGTAGCTTGCCCTTTCGCCTTCTGTCACAGGTCCTTCAGGGGTTTGTCCCTCCTATTCCTGGAGGACAACATCTTGCTGCAGGCAAGGGCCCGCGCGCAGCAGCACGTGGACGGGGCAAAGGTATAATCAGCTCCCCGGGGACGCAACCGTGGCCCACTCACGTTGGGGCATGAACAGAAGCCCAGACAGCAGCTCCTCACACCGCCGCACTACGCGACCCTCGTGGCTGTCCAGAAGAAGGAGGGCCAAAGCTTGGTCGGGCCCCCACCCAGTCCTTGAAAGCACCACAGATCCCCGGGACAGAGGTTTTGTCTCAGCCAGCAGAAGGGGACTCAGGTGGGGGCCCGGGCACTGGCCGCAACAGATTTATGCGAGGGGTGGGGGGGCGTCACTACATACAGCGGGGCCTCACTCGACCGCGACGTTTCCCACCGCTGGGCCGCACTGCACCGCCTTCCGCCGAAACACGGACCGAGAAGGCGGCTAAGACTCTCCACACGCTGCTCCCCACCACGCTCGAGCAGAAGCAGGCCCTCAAACTCCTCTTGGGGCAGCGGGCCACCTCCGCACTTCTCCCGCAGCACTCAGCTAGAGCAAGAGCAAGGCACAAATCCTGAGGAAGAGGCACCGCCGGCCGACCCACGGGCCGAAGGTAGGCCTCCCACTCCACACGGGACCCTCAGGCCCCAGCGACGCAGCAAGGCCCACTCGTAGTACACACCAGGAGGGGGGCACCCGCCCCCCCACAGATCTATAAACCTCACCGCTGCTGGACACGCTCTCAGAGCAGGTGCATCCTGCCGCACCCAGACATATGCAACATCTCTCAATCAGGCGAGGGGGGGGCACAGATCGCCCCAGGCACCTCCACAGCTGCAGAGCGTGAGAGCAGGGAGCGAGGCCCCTCGCTCCCTTAGTTCACAGGGCCTCCCACCGTCCGCCAAGCCGCGGACCGAGTACGCCGTCCCTTCTCTCCGCCCCTCGTGGCTCACGGGCCCTCGTACCTCGGCCCCTGCTGCAGCGTTCCAGAAGCACTGACCCGGTCACTGGGAGCTCGACCACCGCCACCTCCTATCCAGGACCGCCGGACCACACTGCACCGGGTCGCACTTCTTCCTGGGTGCCACACTCCCGCGTAGGCCCGGCCCCCAGGATGGCAAAATGGCGGCCACTCCCTGGGGCTCGACACCGCTCACACCGGTCCGCTGCTTTGTCCCTGTGCCCCCCACTCAGTCCGCCACTCCGTAGCCCCGTTCGCGTTGGCGCCGGGCAGCCGGGGCACCTCAGGGCAGTAGACAGCCTCCGCAACCCCGCTCAGTCAGGCCCGCCGGGCCGCAGTCAGCTCAAGGCCGGTCCGTCCAGAGAGGGCGGATAGCCGCATAGCAGCGCAGAAATAGGGACACCGCCGGAGTCCGAGTGTCAGCAGGGACAGCAGACCCCTGTGGCTAGCTCAGATGGACATCAGTAGGGGTGATAATCAAAGCTTTGTTCAGGCGGCGCCGGAGGGACAGGAAAGCACGTCCTACTCCGCCGCCATCTTGGCCACGCCCCCCGGTGCATCTCCTTTAATCTTAAATGAAGCATTAGCATCTTTTAATTTTTATTAATATCACAATTTATTTTAGATGGTATGAATTGTCACTATCTCATTTTGCAAATAAATGGTGAAATGTTGTGCTGTGTTGTTCAGGTAATACTAAAGATAAAATTGCAGTTGTGACGAAGTGGTTGGTCTTTCGAGCAAACTATCATCATGTGGAAAAGCAGTAGAAACCTGAGATTGATATGTTCCCATAGTTAATGCACAGTCATGGGTTCGGAATGCATTTTGGTACCGGCTGACCCTCTGTCAGTAAACCACATGCCGTACAAAAGGGGGTGGTGATGGACGGAGCATCTGAACCAATCAAACACTCACACCCAGTCAAAAGATCTGGGTTTGATCCATCACCGTTCTTTAGCCCACTCTGCCTCCCCAGTTCAGACATGGCTATATGCAAATCAGTCTGACCCTGTGCCTCATGGGAACAGTCCAGCCCGAACTGCCAAGCCATGCCTTCCCTGGACCGGAAACAAGCTTCCGAGGACCGGTTTCTGGCATTCCAGCCGTCTTCAGCCCGGCTTGCTTGAATCCAGTGGCAAAGAGAGCAAGGGACTCACGTCTGAGCATACCCTGCCACACTTATGGCGGCCAAAAGCGGTACAAAAGGGGGTGGTGATGGACGGAGCATCTGAACCAATCAAACACTCACACCCAGTCAAAAGATCTGGGTTTGATCCATCACCGTTCTTTAGCCCACTCTGCCACCCCAGTTCAGACATGGCTATATGCAAATCAGTCTGACCCTGTGCCTCATGGGAACAGTCCAGCCCGAGCTGCCAAGCCATGCCTTCCCTGGACCGGAAACAAGCTTCCGAGGACCGGTTTCTGGCATTCCAGCCGTCTTCAGCCCGGCTTGCTTGAATCCAGTGGCAAAGTGAGCAAGGGACTCACGTCTGAGCATACCCTGCCACACTTATGGCGGCCAAAAGCGGTACAAAAGGGGGTGGGGATGGACGGAGCATCTGAACCAATCAAACACTCACACCCAGTCAAAAGATCTGGGTTTGATCCATCACCGATCTTTAGCCCACTCTGCCACCCCAGTTCAGACATGGCTATATGCAAATCAGTCTGACCCTGTGCCTCATGGGAACAGTCCAGCCCGAACTGCCAAGCCATGCCTTCCCTGGACCGGAAACAAGCTTCCGAGGACCGGTTTCTGGCATTCCAGCCGTCTTCAGCCCGGCTTGCTTGAATCCAGTGGCAAAGTGAGCAAGGGACTCACGTCTGAGCATACCCTGCCACACTTATGGCACCACATGCCAACTGAGCTAAATTGCAAAACTTCTTCAACATAGACAGTGTCCTGCGTCCTCGAGTTACACGCCTGTTTCTTTTCCTACAGCTTGTGGCACTACTTTAAACTCTAGAGCTCTAGTAATTTTATCAAACTGGGAGGGGAAGAGGAAATAACAATAATACCAAAAATATCAAAAACTAACCCATTCACTGCATTCTCACAGAAAAATATACAAACACAGGAAAATAAATAAGCACTATGTACTATGTGTATTACCAAAAATGCTAAGATGTTTGTGATATCTAAAGTGTGGCGAAGACATAATCGCCGACTAATAAAAACATGTAAATCACCCTAACCTCCTCTTGTCCGAGGGTTTAACTCATACAACAATGAGATGTTTCCATCAAAGTATGACTTTTTTTGCACATCCTCACGAGCTAAGAAACTTAATGACACCATTGGATTAGGATTTCCATTTTATAAGTATTTGTTTTCAACTTTCTGCAACAATTGCAATGAACTAGAGACTTAATAGGCAAAAGAATAGTGAACTAGGAATGTGGCCATAATTTGGGTTCTTGAATTCTGCCAATGGACCGGTGTTCATTTTGCCCAAGTGATCAAAGATCTTTGGGAAGGGTTTGGGGTCATGCAAACCTGCACTGTTCCTACCATCCTCCAACAGTGGGCACAGTAGAACTGAATGGTGTGGAAAAAGAAAGATTTGTGCATCCACTGAGCTGTCCTGGCATGAGGCACTATCATTTGTTTGGAAGAGTGAAGGAGTGACCGAACAGCCCACATAAAATACTGCTTGGCCAGCCTATGCACATCTCAGGCCACATGTCCATTGTTCCACTGTAAATATATGATAGTTCATGATCAGGCGCTGCAGGCCCTTCCTGACTGAACACCAGCTGGATATGAACTACACCCAGGAGACTGGGACTGCCAGTGCCCACATCAGTTGTCACTCCCTTTCTGACAGGTCCCCTCTATAACTGCTACAGCTGCAAAGTGTGAGGGGCTGATCTTCTGGAAGCACAGCCTTCCCACCAAGAAGGTGCTCCACCACTGTCATGAAGAGACCCTATATCCATGTTCGGGTCGAAACGCCGTCGACAATTGCGAAAAAGCGAACCTATATTAACTGACATTCTATCATCATATAGATGTTATGTATTCCAAAAAAAAGAAACAGGTCGCTTTTGTAGACAACAAACTTTATTTGACACCTGCACATATTGTTTCACAAATGTTATTCACATACCTCGGTTCATAGTTTCACTTGGGGCACAATCCACAATTGTAAATACTTGTTGTAAAATTGTTTCACACATTTTTGTGTTTTTCAATACAATTATTATACAAACTAAACAGTGTTTGGATACCCTTTCTATCTGACATCCCACCTAAACCCTGCTAATAGAGTAACGGCCAACACTTCTACAAGGCCCAATAAGAAATTGCTATGGGTACCAACAGTTCTGAATGGTACTGTAATGCTCATTTCACACAAATACCTTTTACTTCAAAGTAGGAACATTGAATGACATTGAGACTTTGAACTTTTTACCGCAGAGAATAGAGGCAAAAGAGCTAACATGTTTTGAGGAAAAAGAACTATGTGGAATTGAAAGTTAAGTATGATGCAAAGTAAAATTTAATATGTTATTTAATATTTGTGCACACCTGTTCCAACAGTGCCTAGTAGATAATACATTACAGAGTAATATGGCACATCATGTTTACAAGGAAATACTACATGCTTCTATTTCATATTTGAAATGGACCCATGTACTTCAGGAGCCAATTGAGCCACTTGAATATATCTGCCTATATTTGGGATCCCAAGGCCACGTTCATAAGGTACTTTGTAGAGTATTGCTTTGAGCAGTTTGATTTTTTATTGTTCCAAATACACATGCAAAGTTTCTTCTGGATTGTTTTTAGTACTGATGCCAGGAACAAAAGCGGAAGGTTCTGGCTGCGTATAGCAAATGGGAAGATTTTTTTTTAATGAAATTGATCCTGCCTATCCATGGTATGTCCCATTTTTGTATAGATCTTGAAACTGGATGCCAAATAGCTATCGTAAACTGATGAGGGTGTTGTGGGAGGATCACTTCCAAGTATTTGATACCTGTTTGGGCTACATGAAGCCGTGGTTTTTCAGTACATTTATACTATTATCTTGGTGTGTTACTACCCCCATTCTTTAGACTTCTTGTGGTTTATTATGAAACCTGACTACATGGCAAATCACTGCAATTTCAAAATCAATGCTGTGCTCAACCCAGCTGGGTCAAACAACAAGTATAGTTTATCTGGAAATAGAGCTAGTTTAATCTGGCCTGTATCAGTAGGTAAGCCTCTGATATTGTGATTGTTCATAACTGTATGGACTAATGGCTCTATAGGAAGGGCACCAATTGGGACAAGGGATTACCCTATCTTGTGCCCCTAGACAAGATGATCTGCTTGGATAACTATGATCGGATTTTAAGTTGTGTGGAATAGCACTTGAAATTAGCTTTGTGTGTGAGCAGGACCCACGCTTAATTTATTTAGGATTTTCTATAAGAAGCAGCAAACTGCCTTGTCAAATGCTGTCTAGGGTCAAGCAAGAAAAGGAGCATTGAATTTTATCTGAGGAGCCCTATCAATCGCATTTGAGGGACACCTTTTTATTATCTCCCTTTGGTGACCTTTTATGAAGCCTGTCTGGTAGTGGGAGACAAAGATCAGTAAAATATCTTAGAACCTGATACTGAGGGTTTTGTGTAAATCCCCACGCTACAGTTTAGTAATGTGATTGGTCTACAGGTTTTGTTAATAAGGTAATATTCTTCATAGAATATGTTAAATACTTTTGCCAAGCAAGGTGGTAAAATATCGGTAAAGGTTTTTATAGAACGAGGGTGGTTATCCATAAGGACATGGGACTTTATCGTTCAGAAGAGATTTAATGGCTGGGTCTGAACTGGGGTGGCGAAGTGAGCTAAAGGACGATGATAGATTCAACCCAGATCTGTGACTGGGGGTGAGTGTCTGATAAGTTTCAGTGCTCCGTCCATCATCTTGTGTTCGCTTTGTTTGCCCTAAGTTGGCAGGGTATGCCCAGACGTGGGTCCCTTGCTCACTTTGCCAACTGGATTCAAGCAAGCCTGGCTGATAAGGGGTGTTACCCTGAAACCGGTCCCAGGATGCTTGTTTCCGGTACAGTGAAGACCTGGCTTGGCAGTTCAGGCTGGGCTGTTCCAATGAGGCACATGGTCAAGACTGATTTGCATATGGCTGGGTCTGAACTGGGGTGGCGAAGTGAGCTAAAGAACGATGATGGATTCAACCCAGATCTGTGTCTAGGGGTGAGTGTCTGAAACGTTTCAGTACTCTGTCCATCATCTCCTTCTGTTTGCTCAGAAGAGATTTAATGACATTCTTTTCAGAAATGGGATCATCCAGGCCCTCCAAAATTTCAGCTGAGATAGTAGGAAATTCAAAATCAGCTAGAGATGGAGCTTGTACATCATAATCTAAGGCTTTAGCTCATAGCAGTGTGCATAATATTGCAAAAAGGGGGAGGAGCATGGCCACACAAGATGGCCTACAGGACGCGTCCATGAATGTCTCCTTGCTTGCCCCTGAGATATCTTGAGTAATACTGCTGCATGCAGCATGTCGACTGGGGCATGTCTGCCTCCAGAGTCGGGGGTTATTAGCTGCCTCCCAGACCTATTTTCCGGGATTCCTGAGTTCCCGCACGGCAGGGCCCCTGCCTGGCTTGGGGCGGGCCTGCAGGCTGAGTGTGCAACCATGAGTTTGCAACCAGGCCGTGGTTCTCTGATGCTGCCTCCCCACTCGTCTATTGTGAGGGGCAGCTAATGTGTCAGGAGGCCGCATATCATCCACGGGGAGGCCCATGACCACACGGCCTTAGAGCAACAGTGGCCGCAGTTCCACAGTGCAGCTGGGCCTTGCCTCCCCCCCCTTTCTTCCCTGGGTGCCTAGGGTGCGGGCAGCCCAATGCTGCAGTTGAATTGATGGAGCAGAATATCGCCAACGCGTGCATTAGCCCAGAAGAAGCTGCCCAACTAGTTCGCCGAATGGCTGGGCTTTGCTGGCCTGCCCATTCACCAGGAGGAGAATGCAGAGATCCTCTGGAGCTGACCACAAAGTGCAGAACAGCCTTGGAGGCGCTGAGTAATTGTGTGCCTCCTGGAGTCAGCGTATGGAGGTGGGTGAGGCTTTTCTGCCCCCCGGGAGAAGAATTAGTGATCGGGGGGCCTCAAGGTGGACATGGAGACTGGTAGCATGGGCTTTTGGGCGCAACAACCTGTTGGACTCGGCCCTTTTTGCAGGGTTGTCCTGAAACTTTTTGCTTCTTCCTCCTATTTTTTCCTGACCTGTTGTTGTGGCTATAGGACTCTGGGCACTAAACACTGCTGATCAGTGCAAAGGTGCATATGCTGTCTGTATAAATTGGGTTTATGGATTGGTGTTTCCATGATTGTGATATTTGATTTACTGGTAAGTCCCTAGTAAAGTGCACTGAGTGTGCCAGGGTATGTGAATCATATGCTGCTACTAGGCCTGCAGCACTGATTGTGCCTCCCACATGAGTAGCCCTAGCCCTGCCACTGCAGTGTCTGCACGCAGTTTTAAACTGCCATGTCGACCTGGCAAGTGCACCCACTTGCCAGGCCCTGACCTTCACTTTTCTTACATGTAAGGCACCTCAATGGTAGCCCAAGGTACCCCCAGGGCAGGGTGCAGTATGTGTGAAAGGTAGGAAATGTACTGGTGTGTGTGAGGCATGTCCTCATAGTAAAATACTGCCAATTTCGTTTTTCACTATTGAAAGGCTATCTGTCCCATAGAATAGAATGGGAGGTACTTTGTAACATTTTACAGGTATAACTTCCCATTGGGACAAGATAGAGAAATTAAGTTTAGGCTCTCTGAACTCAGAATTTAATAACACATCTTTTAGAAAGTAGGCATTTTCTAGTTTAACCATTCTGTGTGTCTCTGCCTGTATGTGGATTGACTGACTGGTTTTGGGGTGACAGGGGCTGAGGATGTGCATTCACTGTAGACAGCCACTGGGGAGATTGAGGTGTGCATGGACCTTCCTGAATGACTCAGAGCTGAGCTGATAGCACTTAGCTTTATTTAGAGGAGTGGGAGGAGATTTCCTTGCACCTGAATAGGGCCTGTCTCCCTTGCACAATGCGATCTTCACGTCCCGTGGTCATACTGCACCAATGAGAACAGAACTGGTTTGAACTGGGCTCAAAGACCCTTGCACAAAGAGAACAAAGACAAAATGGGGTATAAGTAGAAGACCTTAAACCCCAGAATTTTTGATCACCTCTGGGCTCAAGAAGAACTTTTGCCAAGGAGAAGAGCTTTTCTTGCGATTTTTCTAGCCGCAGCACCACCCTGCGAGTAGAATATCGCTGCACCGCTGCCGAACCGATGTAACACCTGTTGCGGTTGCAAGAACCGACGCATCATGGGGTCGCAGCTGAAGAAATTGACGCAGCACCGCTTGTGGCTACCGTATTGATCGCTGACGCATGCCGGATTTCCACGCATTGCACCTGTGTGACAAGTTTTCCCAACGCATCACCCGCAGAACTGTCTTGGAGTCGACGCATCACTTCCCCCTACAGTCCGGATTCAACGCATCACTTCTCCTGCGTGCAGCAGAACTGTCGCATTGCCTCCCCAAGGACTCCCCAAGGACAACTGACGCATCTCTTTGTTTCTCAATGCTTCCCATCTCTGCGGCTGTTTAGCCTTGTGAATTTTGACGCATCTACAGGTACTTAGTGTAGAATCACGCACCCATAGTTTTCTATGGACCCAGTTACTTGAGAACTTTGAAAAGTCATATTCTTATTACATGTATTTTGGATTTTTGTCGTTTGGTCTTCTGGGGTTTAGATAAAGATACTTTATTTTCCTAAACTGGTGTGGGGTCCATTTGTGGTGTTATCACTGTATTACTGTGTGTTTTGAGTACAAATATTTTACACTTTGCCTTTGGGATAAGTCTGTCTGCTCGTGCCAAGATACCCAGGGGGTGAGCAAGGGTTATCCAAAGTTTTTATCCCCCTTACCCTGACTAGAATGAAGGGCCCCTATTTGGACAAACGTACCTACCTCTGCCAACTAGAGACTCCCATTTCTTACACTAGCCATTAAAAAGGAGCCCATGCTGGGGGCACAGTGTGGACCCCCTCTTTCAGAGAGCTGGCTGGAAGTGAAGCGGTCCCTTTGCAACGGGATGGATGCCTGAGGGCTCGGAGAGCCGCGCTTTGCTGGCTATCACTCCTGTGGCAGTGGGCCCTGATTAGTGACCTACTGTGACACTGGAGTAGCACAGGGGGTCGCAACAGCAGCTGTGCTCAAAGATATGGGCTCCTCCCAGCCCCCTTGGGTGCTTTCACATGAGAATGGAATGCTCCTTGCACTGCATTCATCATGGGAAAAGGGAAGCCGCTGGCTCCCATAAAAGGGAACACAATGGAACACAACACAACCCAGATACCATTTTGTCGATTCACTTGAAGATGGTTAAGAATGTGGGATAAAGTGCCCTAGGGAAAAGATGGGGTTCTGGAGGAAGGGCCCCTGCAATGGTTGGGGATCACACAGTCGTGATTTGAGGGTCAGAGGAGACGCAGGGATGGCAGTGGAGATGGAGACTCTCGAACCCCGAGTGTGGTGAATAAGGAGGATGGCACTATGGCGCTGGACACCACGGGCTCCGGACTGGGAGAAGCAGTGGGGCCTCCCACCCCAATATTGGGTATAGAGATGGGTGACACACTGGTATGATTTGGAGATCCTGAGATTGGCTCTTAAGGCTCTTAATGAAATGAGGGCCGGGGGGGGGGGGTTCCCTGTAGAGTTCTTGAACGTCTTTTGGGAGGCTCTGGATTCAGGGGTCATCCCACTCACTATGCACGAGGGCATTATCTGTCTTAATTTGAAACTGGGTAGGATTGCAGAGGATCCACCCTTTTATAGACCCCTTACCATGATAAATTCTGATGTCAAGATACTTTGTAAATTATAGACAACCAGGTTATGGAAGTTGGGCGGTCGTAAGAGGCACCTGGCAGGGATGTCCCTTTTCGCTGCTTTTGTATGCCCTGACCCTTGAACCTTTGGTGATCCTTCTTCATCTGGAATTAGAGCCGTGGGGCATACAGGTGGGGGTATCGAATCACATAATCTGCTTGTACGCGGATGATGCGTTGATTTATGTCCATTCCCCAGAGAGGCTGTGTGCCGTACAAAACTTGTTATACCTGCTGGGTCCTGAAGTATTTCAGAAATTGAATAGCTTGTTGGCATCTCTGGTATGGGCAGGAAAGTGGAGCTGGGTCTCCCTACCAGTACTAAAACGAGATATGGAAGAGGGAGTCATAGCTCTCCCAGATATGCAGTACATCTACAAACTGTGGCCCGGTAGATGGCCGAATCTGATGATTGGGAGGAAAGACTCCTGCAGGGAATATTGGGAGGTGACTCGCTGGCATGCTTGTTGATGAGGGGGGAACGCTCTGAGGTCACAGTCCCATAGATGGTGAGACATACTGTTTAAGCCTGGGCGGAGTTAGCGGAATTCCACGAAGTGCAAAAAAATCTCCGCCGCGCTACGCAGAGACCCGCAAGTGGCGGAGTGTGTTAAAATGACTGCAAACAGCATTTTTCTAAGTGCCGGGTGTTTGTTGCACAGTGAAATTATCGCGAACTGCACCATGCACAGTCCAAGTGGGTGCAAGTAGGCGCTGCTTCCTTTTTACTGCTCAAGTAGATTTTCTACTCTAGCGGCAGCTTTCTCAAAGCGAGCCGACGGTTTCTGAATGCATTGAGAAACACGACTGCCCGCATTGAGAAATCCCGCCGGGAGGTTGATTTTCCTTGCTCGTGCTCGCCAACTTGACGTTGACGAGCGCGAATGAGGAAAAATCTTGCCAGGAGGTGGATTTTCCTCGCTCGCGCTCGGCAACTTGATGTTGACGAGTGCGAGCGAGGGAAAAAACTCCACTCCGCTCAATATGGGAGATGGTGGTAAAGAAAATACTCTGCAGGACCCCTTTCGACAGAGTTGGGTCTGCGGGACCTTGCACCGCTATAGCTCATAGACTCTGATAGGTCCATGAATCATTGGAGAGTTTGAGACTGCCTCTACCCAGGGGAGGCCTTTATCACCGTTTGGAACGTATGAGAGGCCTTCCAGGTGGGGGAGGGGGCACTGGCATTGTGCCAAACTGGAAAAAGTAGCCAGGGAGGTTTGGTGTGAGTTCCGGGCAGTGCCACCACCATCTCGGGTGTTTGAACAGCTTACTTAGATGGGGGGAAGGTAGGCACCTGATCACCCTCTTCTGTAAGGCACTAAAGGGAGACATGACAAATCTCCCTATTCCGAGGCCAACGGGTATGGAAGGCAGAGTTAGGAGAGTCCCTCACCAATGTAGGCTGGAATCAAGCATGTAGGTTGATCTACACAATCTCCTGAAAATAATAGATTCAAACTTTTACTCTTCAATTACCTCCATCTGCCTTTTGTGACACCCCACGTATTGAACACGAATGACTGCACTAGGGGGGGGGGCAAAGTGTGCCTGCTGTGGTGAGAGGGTGCCTCTTTTCTGCATCTTCCTTGGCTCTGTTACAAGGTTCATAGATACTGGAGGGAAGTAGTGCCTAGGGTAAAGACGGCTACAGGAGTTACGGTCCCATTCACTCCTGTGGCATATTTACTGGGGCTAGTGAAGAGGCCAAAAGGGAGGATGAAACCCTAGTCCTTTTTTGCAACTTCCACTCCTACTGGCCAAAAGACAAGTTGCTATTGGCTGGCTGGGCGCCCAAGACCACAAATAACACATTGGGTTAAGGATATGTTTGAGTTGGGGGGTGGGCGCCCCACCACCGCGAATCTGAGATACCGCCCGTGATGTACGTGTATTGGAATATGGAAGTATGCATCTAATAGATCTAATGATGTCATATAATCTTCTTTTCTTAGCATCATCATCATATGTTGCAAGTAAACAACAACCTGTTGTGAAGGCTCGAGGTGTAGTGCAAAGCAGCCTCACACACGCCTGTCCTGATTGGATGAGAAAGCGTTAGAGGATATGGAAGCATGGGGATCACTGCTAGACAGGGTTAACAATCATTAAGGATATGATGCTGACTCAGAGCTGGATGAAGGAGTAACGTAGACGCCCTGGGTGCACTGCTGTGTATAGCACTGTGGAGTTGTTATGGTGTGTACACTCCAGGGTGGTTAGTTGACTTGGTCTAAAATGTATCCCCTTATCTTGGCTGTCGTAGTGCAGCTGGAAATGTAAATTCACTGTGGGGCACATGTAGAGGATAACTTGCACTGTTTGATTCATGTGTAACATTGTGAAATTGAAAAAGCGAAAAATAATGTTTTTTAAAATATATATATTGTTAAAAAAAAGTATCAATGGCACTCTATCTGAAGTTTGGATTCATCCTGCTGCATTTTGAACTGATTTGTAAACAATTTCATCTTGTGACCAATGTAATATTATATGCTAGCAGTCTAACTGATGTATGCCCTCTTTCACAGTATTTATGTGGAGTGTCTAGTAGTGTGTGCTTCTTCTTCTGCAAAAAGGGCTTCCAATTCTTTCCTGGGCCTTCTAAATTCAAAATACATCTTCTGGGATCAAGTTGCTAGTTTTCTAATCTAGTGTATCTTGCTCAGTCCATCTTATTCTTCATATCCTTATGAATGTGGTTATGTGTTCTATACGCTACCCCTCTGAACTGCGTTAGCTGTATCCCATACTGTGACCGAGGAGATTTCCTCTGAAATACTTTTGAACATTTAGATTTGGAGGGCATCACATATCCTACTTCTCAGAAAAGGATCGCGGATGGCAATTTCTTTCAGTTTCTAGCTTCATGGGGTTGTGGGGCCAGTCTCTCTAGGTTTGTAGTCCACGACTGGGGCGTGATTGGAGAAGACTTGAACTCCAATGTCTACACTGAAGATGGATTAATGCTAAATTCTTGATACTACAGAATAGTCAATATGAGCATGAGATCCGTGGACATTTGAATAAATGGCATGCATCCCAAAAATTGTCGGCAGAATGTATTTTCCCCACTGATTTATCTTCCTGAATTGGGTCTATTTGTATTTACGGAGAAAGACAATCATCATTTCATTTTTGGCAGTTTAATAACATAGCACAACCAAAAACAGAGTTCTAAACTCTGTTTTTGTTTGTGCTATGTAAAACTACTAACATTTTATTTCGAGGCCTGTCACATGCCCTAATGTCCCCCTCCAAGAATGTATCCTTCAATGTCAGAGGTAATTTTTTAAGGTGGAGACTGGCGCGTGCATGACAGGCATCAACATTTTATTTTTGGCAGTTTTACAAAACTTCTAATCTGGTTTCTGCCGGCAGGAATCTCGAGGCGGGAGACTAGCCCTGAAATCGGCAGTCTCCCACCTGAATCGGGAGAGTTGGAATATATGTAAAACATGAAGTCCCGTTTGTCTGGAATGGTTGTAGGCTAAATGTTTATGATATTCAAACTATCTAAGGAAGAAGGTGGGACTGCTGTTTTCTTCAATGAGGAAGATGACCTGTTTATAGACAGATCAAGAGCTACTTTGAGAACCCACCCCGGCCCAGTTATAATTTCATTACTCCCAAATCCTCCTCCTGTAGGGAAGATGTGTGTGTGGAAAAAAGCCTTTTTTGTAGTTGTGACCATATATCGAAAAGGAAAATGTATACAGACAACCCCTCACTTTGAAAGGGGGTCAAGACGCCCATTGTATCCTCTTTGGGAGACTACAAGCCTGCCACTCCTATGCTTGCAAGTGGGTCAACTCATTTACTCCATGGAGTCATTTTGGGCACTGCTGTGTGCAGTCGCCATTTTAAAAGCGCCTCGCATCATCCGTTGAAGAAGGAGATGGAGAATCAGTTGTGATTATTCAAAATGTCCATTTCTTCTGAGTTCCACTCACCACAGCCACAACCTCCTGGGATTGATGTTTGGATGGGGGATAAAAATAATTCTAGCATTCGCAATAAGAATTTTCAACTCTATTAAGTACATAGGTGAAGATTAGGCTTCTTTTTCTTTATTTTTTCAGCAGCCAATCAACATTGAAAATTGGAAACACTACATTTCCCATGAATACTCACAATCACATGTACCAATCATATAGAACATTGCCCTATATAACTCTAAAAACGCCATCTTATGTCCTCGTTCTTTGAAGTACTGCATAACAAAACATAGCACAGCAAAACACAACAAAACATAGCATAGCATAACAAAACAAAGGATAGCAAAACAAAACATAGCATAGCATACCAAAACAAAGCATAGCATAGCAAAACAAAACATAGCATAGCAAAATAAAGCATAGCATAACAAACCAGAACACAAAGTATAACAAAACATAGCATAGCATAACAAAAAACAAAACATAGCATAACAAAACATAACATAGCAAAGCATAGCATAACAAAACAACATGTCATAGCATAGCAAAACATAGCCTAGCATACCAAATACAACAAAACGTAGCATAACAAAACACAACAAAACACAGCATAACAAAACAAAGCATAGCAAAGCATAGCACAACAAAACAAAACATATAGCATAGCAAAACATAGCATCCCAACCACAATAAAACATAGCATAACAAAACATAGCATAAGAAAGCATACCATAGCATACCAAAACATAGCATAGCAAAACAAAGCATAGCATATTGAAACACAACAAATCATAGCATAGCATAACAAAACATAGCATAACAAAGCATAGCATAGCAAAACACAGCAAAACATAGCATAGCATAACAAAACACAACATAGCATAGCATAACAAAACAAAGCATAGGATAGCAAAACATAGCATAGCATAACAAAACAAAGAATAGGATAGCAAAACAAAACATAGCATAGCATAACAAAACAAAACGTAGCATAGCAAAACACAATAAAGCATAGCATAGCATAACAAAACACAACAAAACATAGTAGAACAAAACAGCATAACATAACAAAACATAGCATAACAAAACAAAGCATAGCATAACAAAACATAGCATAACAAAACAAAGCATAGTATAGCATAACAAAACATAGCATAACAAGGCATAGCATAACAAAACATAGCATAACAAAACATAGCATAGTACAACAAGGCATAGCACAATAAAACACAACAAAACATAGCATAGCATAACAAAGGATAGCATAACAAAGCATGGCATAGCAAAATACAACAAAACATAGCAATACATAACAAAGCATAGCATAGCATAACAAAATGCAACAAAACATAGCATAGCATAACAAAACAAAGCATAGGATAGAAAAACAAAACATAGCATAACAAAACAAAGCATAGGATAGCAAAACAAAACATAGCATAACAAAACGTAGCATAGCATAACAAAACACAACAACACATAGCATAACAAAACATAGCAAAACATAACAAAACATAGCATAGCTTAACAAAACACAACAAAACATAGCATAGCAAAACACAACACAACTTATCATAGCATAGCAAAACAAAACAAAACATATCATATCATAGCATAGCAAAACATAGCCTAGCATACCTAGCTGGACGCCGAAAAGGGTCTCGTGGAGGTTCTTGTGGTCAGTCCTAGCATGGAAGGGGTTCCCGGCCAGCATTATTGTCGCTATACAGACGTTATATCTTAATCCATCAGCGGCTATCAGTATTTCTGGTACTCTGTCTGGGGAGATAGCGCTAGGGAGGGGGACAAGGCAAGGTTGCCCTTGCTCCCTCCTCCTATTCGCCTTATATATTGACCCTTTTATATCTGCTATGGAGAATAAAGAAGCGATAAAGCCGGTTGTGATAAACGACGTGGCATATAAAATATTTGCTTACGCAGATGACATCGTTGTCGTCACTGCGGACATTAGTAAAGCTGTTCCAGAGGTAATCAAAGCAGCCGAGGCTTTTGGGCTGGTTTCCGGCTACAAACTAAACGTTGCTAAAACTCAGTTGATTTACTCTGCGGCCGGCCGCCCAGTGGACATAAAGTTTGAACCTGTAGTAACATATTTAGGGATAAAGATATCTCCAATAGTGGAGGATATTATCCCCCTGAATTTGGATCCAATTATCATCTCCTCCAATAGGATGCTGGAGCGAATCAATAATTTACATTTATCTCTTTACGGACGTAGTAATGTGCTGAAAATGCTAATCTTCCCAAAATGTTTGTATATATTCTGGACTATTCCTTTACTTATCTCTTCTACATTTTTTGCCCGTATTGAAAGAATGTGTGCGCGGTTTCTATGGACATATCATCGCTCCAGGAGAGCGTTGAAGTGGTGTATGCTGCCTAGGGTTAAAGGTGGCTGGGGAGTGCCCAATTTCCGAATCTACCATTGGGTTGCTATTTTGCAACACATGGGGCTTTTAATCTCCCAGGAAGATCTAGCGGAAGACTTTGCTGCTCCCTCTATTTATGAGATGTTGTTAGGGGTTGAAGCAAGGCAATGTTTTAATCGAGTAATAGAACCTAGCTATTACAAAAAAACTAAATTTAAGGCAGTGATCTCTGCTTTTGAAATATGGAGGAAGGTAAAGAAGAAGCTGGGTATTAGGACTAACTTGAACTTAGAAACCCCATTACATAATTGTTTGATTCTTCCAGAAATATTTAGAGACCAGGTAATGAATAGATGGCGGAACGCCGGGATCTGTATGCTTGGCGATCTCTTTCAGGGGAATCAGTTTGTCTCTTTTGAGTTACTACAGAGGAAATATAATTTGGGTCGAAACGATTTTTTCAAATATCTTCAATTGCGCAGCTTTTTTGATCAGAAAATAATACAAAAACAAATTCTTTTAAATAAGATAGAGATTGTAGAAGCCATTAGATTATGAGCAAGAATGGGACCTCTATATCAGATATTTATGGATAAGGCGGAGGATGACTTTGTGGTTTGGAGACAAAATGGCAAAATAGATTCGGGGTGGATCGAATTAATCTCAAAAAGGTAATTGATGTAGCTACGAACGTCCTATTTAATGGTCCCCTGAAAAGCCAACACTATATGTCAATTTATGATTTATACTATACACCAAAGAAAATAGCGACTTGGAAATCTAGTCGGGGGGGACAGCTGCAGCCGATGCGGACTGCACGCTGCAGACGCACTCCATATGTTTTTTTATTGTCCTAATTTGACTCAGTTTGTTGAAGGTGTGGAGCTGTTTCTCCAGGTTCTAGGCATCCCGCAATCGTTATCCGCGGAGTTGGTTATACTGGGCCGGCTAGAAGGGGTGGCCAACCTCCGATCAGCAAGGGAGGAAGGATTTATATTTATATGCATGTCTATTTTTCGTTGGTGTATAACATCCCAATGGCTTGACCCTGAGCCACCTACCTTCATCAGTTGACAATCTAAATTATTGTCTATATATCATCTGGAGATGGCGGCCTATAAAACTAAGGGTATGAGGAGGAAGACTCAGGGGTTAAAATTATGGTCTCCAATTATTAATTGGCTACGAACTTAAGATTTGAATGTACAATACCATAATACCCAAACTACATTTAGATGGCTTTTTAATATCTGCTGCTGTTATATGTTGTTTTCTTATTATGTAAGATTGTGTCTTATCTGTATGCTGATATAAAATTCAATAAATATATAAAATAAAAAAAATAGCATAACAAAACACAACAACACATAGCATAACAAAACATAGCAAAACACAACAAAACATAGCATAGCTTAACAAAACACAACAAAACATAGCATAGCAAAACAAAACATATCATAGCATAGCAAAACAAAACAAAACATATCATACCATAGCAAAACATAGCCTAGCATACCAAACACAATAAAACGTAGCATAGCATAACAAAACATAGCATAGCAAAACAAAGCATAACACACACAACCACACACACACACAACCACACACACACAACCACACACACAACCACACACATATAACCACACACAACCACAACCACACACAACCATCTATCTATCTATCTATCTATTGCCCTCACTTTATCGCCCTCACTCTATCTATCGATCGCCCTCACTCGATCTATCACCCTCACTCTATCTATCTATCTATCTATCTATCTATCTATCTATCTATCTATCTATCGCCCTCACTCTATCCATCTATTGCCCTCACTCTATCTATCTATCTATCTATTTCCCTCACTCTATCTATCTATCGCCCTTACTCCATCATTCGCCCTCACTCTATCTATCTATCGCCCTCACTCTATCTCCCTCACTCTATCTATCTATCGCCCTCACTCTATCTCTCTATCTATCTATCGCCGTCACTATCTATCTATCTATCTATCTATCTATCTATCTATCTATCTATCTATCTATCTATCTATCGCCCTCACTCTACCTATCTATCGCCCTCACTCTATCTATCTATCGCATCACCACAGCATCACTCAGCACCACCACAGCATCACTCAGGGGCATCACACCATCACTATGCGCTACCACAGCATCACTGAACGCCACAGCATCACTCGTCGCCACCACAACATCACTCAGCGCCACCACAGCATCACTCAGCGCCACTACAGCATCAATCTGTGCAACCATTCAACAACAACTGGTTCAAATATGTTCTCTCTATGTTTCAAGCTTTATTACAAATGTCGCATAAAGATGTTAATATTTCGCTTCTGTACCTGGATTTTGGTCACAATAAAATACACTGAACATAATCTTCACAAAATTATTTACAAAAGTTTAAGCTATTGCCATTATAAATTACAATAACTTTTATTTATGTATTAATTATTTAAAAAAATTAAAAGCCATTGTTATTTGTAATATCAATACATCTAAGTCACATAAATACAACACATATTGCATTACAAATGCTATAGGTGTCACATTTGCGAAAGTTATCACTATTGGCATTGTAAATGACAAAGCTAATAATTTCGCTATTTTCAAAACCAACACATAAATAAAAAATGTGTCATTTACAATACCAATAGCACAAAATTTCCTAATGCGAGACCTATTGCATTGCAAATGCTTGTATAGTTTTACTTCACTTTACTATGAAGCTAGTGGGCCTAGATTGCGACATGTCATTGGGACATAACCTAACCATCATGACCGGATCCTTAATACAACTAACATTTCAGATGGAAAAAGCTAGGAAATGTTGAAATATTTATATTACGTTTTCAAAGTTTTTTGATTTTCACTTCAAACTCTCTGAAATCATATAGTATACCTATCTACTATGCGATGGTTTCAAGTCTGTTTCAATGCTATTTCAAAGAGCATATCGTCCGGACACTATACACGTTTGAGTCTGATCCATTACGGCAACCATTCTACTCCAGAGCACTAGTTTTAGGTAATTATCTTCGTCATCTTATGTGTATGTATTTTTTTAGGTTTCACCTAGACAGCGCATGTGCTGTCTCTTTGAGACGTGGTATCTACTCTGTGGGCTTACAGCCTGCCCATCTCTTTTCATTAGTTACTTTGCGTGCCCTTCAAAAAGGCTCGTTTCTATGTGGGTAATCTGTTATATTTGTCCCTCCTTTTTATGTGTCAACCTCTCCCATGGAGCACGGCCTTGCCCTTTTGTCCATGTAGGTTTGTTTAAGCGCACTCATTTTTTCGTTTGTTTCTGCCCCTGTTTTCGGAATGTCTGCTTTCTTTTCTGTGTGGTCTTGTTGTTTGCTTCTGGATCCAAACGCGTTCACCGATTGGATTTGACGCAACAGCAAGGATTGCCATTGTACTAATAAAATTACATTTTAAAAGCTTCATAAAATTGCTTTGAATGCACTTTCTGAACAAAATGCGTTCATCCAAAACACATTTCGCCGAAGGGAGCTTTTTTCCTAAATTAGCGTAGCTAACAGCAAGCTTTGTTGTATTCCTTAAATTTTGCAATCCCTTTGTATAATTGTATTAAATGTGCTACCTGATGAAATTTGGCTCTGGGTTGTTGCTGAAGCCTTTTATTTTGTTTGTTCCGTCATGTTGTTTACTTTTCATCTAAACCGCTTTTTAGGTCGACCCTATCGTTGCAGGGAATGCGCTGCTCGTACTGCGAGGCATGCTGTAGTGGGGTATGTTTTAGAAGTGGAGTGGAAGCCCCGCCCATATTTTTCATTGGCTGGTGGCATTTTCTTTGGTAAACGCTGGTTTCTGATTCAGTGTGAGGCTTCTTAGTCCCTCCTTGTTACCACCCTGTCTCCTTTTGTGACAGCCCATCAGGACAGGATCTTTTACTTGCGGTGTTACACTGTCTCCTTTATTAGTCCGTAAGCACTCTTTTGTTTTTCTTTTGGTTTTGGCAATGACACCCGCGCCTTTATTTTTTTGGCATCGCGCTTTCACTTTAACAATAGCTGCCGGCCAACCCTGCAAGTGCTGTGTGGGGCGCCCCCCAGGACTTACAACTACCTAAACAATTAGCAGCTACCTATGGCTGTTCTGGGTGGGGGTTCTGTTGGGAATGTGGATGCTTTTTGAAGGAGGAGGTGTGTCCTCATGTGTGGGTTAATGACTTGTAAACAGCCGTGCCTGCCTGCTTTAATTAGATGGACTCTCCGCCTGCTGCCATGAAGGGTCGGTGTTGGGGCGGCCTCCCGCTCCCTGCCGTTGTGTGTTCTCTGCCCCCTCCTACTCCTGTCACAGAGCCTTCCAGTCTGTCGCAGCTTTTGACCTGCTGCCTTCCCTGCACCTCCCCTCCAGGGTTCTGCGCTCGCGCTCTGTCCCATGCGCGGACCTCGGCTGAAGGCTGCCCTTGAACGTGGCACTACCTGTAGGAGTTTGTCTTCATCCCAGGACAGATAGGACCGCCCTGGACGTCTCGCTTCCTCGCTCTTTATTATTTGGCTCTGCAGTGTGGGCACGCTCAGGGGTCCAGGACGACCACCCCGAGAAGACAAGGTAACAATTAAGAGCTGCTCCTGTCTCCTCTCCTAGGGACAACAAGTAGGAGACGGTTAAATGTTTCTGTCTGCAGAAGCGATTATCCTGTTTCCGTAAGAGGTGCTTTTGAAAGTGGACTTTCCGTTTGTTTCTTTGTTGTAGAAGCAGATGATGCTATTCTTTGCATGGATACTGGCCCGCTCAGGGCTGTGTGCGTAGGACTGACCACTCACACTGAAGGGGGCCCCTGAAACGAATGGCAGGCAGAAAGGACAGGGGAAAAACCAAAGTACAGTCAGTAACACCCAGTCTGCCTGTAAATTACTTATAAAGGGTTCAAAGTCACGTATATGTTAGAACATACACAATCAAGCAAGATCTTCCCCAATACATGTAGGAACATTAGACTATGGAAAATATCTCATTTATTTATATCATGGTAACAAATTAATAAGGACAAAAAACAACAAAGAGGATTGGAAATCAAATACATCTAGGCTCATCTATGGTCACAACACACACACTCTCATGTCAAAAAGTCATCCACAAATCCAACCATACTCATACATCCTATGTACTCAAGATTTCATTACATAGCAATATACATTATAAAACAAGGACCGGGAAAGGACACACCAGTGTCTTTGAAGAGAGCCAGGGAATGGACAGGGAAGGTACTGGCAAGTGTTGTTGACTGTTCTGTTGGTTTGGGAGCAAAAGGCTCAGCCTGTTCCTGTGAAAGAGACTGAACCCAATAGTACCTAATAACAGCACCAAGACAGAATAGTCAAGCACCTATAAACACACACAGACACAAGACGGTCTGGAACCCCTGTGCCGGCAGGGATGGGTTAGAGTCACTCACAAGGAAAGCTGAATTATTTTTTTTACACTTTTATATAGCGCGTGCGACTTACATGAGCATCCAACTACATTACAAAAGGGTCAGATTTCTTCTTTTTTAGGCACTTGGAGATTAAGCATTTCTCCCGGAATCACAGGATGTTGAGCCGACCCCGGGACTCAAACCTGGTTCTCAAGTTCCAAAAGGCTGCAGATGTTGCCGCTTAGACATATCTCTTTCTTGCCTGACATTAGTGCTCCTGCCTGTCCGCCTGTTTACAACAATGCGAGGTCTATGACAATTTAACCACTTGACATAGGGACCTGTGTTCTTTCACTGTCCGCCTGTTTGGCCATCTCTTGGTTTCGCAGGATTCCAATCCAGCCCTGCTCGTCACGGGATGTAAAACTGGCAGACAGCTCTCGGACATGAGTAATACAGCCTTTGTCTGAGAACTCCTTGGCTCTGGCCTCTCATTTGCTTCGCAGTCTCTCTGCATGGCATTTTCTGTTCTTAAAAACACTCCCCCAGGGCTGCAAATGTGGGCTCTACCCTGTGCCCTCTGCCTCTGGGTGGCTCATTTGGTGTCAGTGTGTTTATCTGTACCAGCATCTCCCTAGCAGATCTGTGTAGGGCTTCATTAATCTCGACTCTAGCTCCAGACGCGCATTGTTCGGCACCCCTCTTCCAAATTAACTTTGTTTCAGTCAGTTTTAGGGACACTAAATCCTGCCTGTCTTGTTATTTTATCATTACAGTCCAGACTCTGAGTCCCCGCAGACCCATCAAACAACGCACACGCACAACAGCAAAGAACTCTTCAGCATCATCAAGGAGTTCATCCAACCCTTCAGTGAGTCTACAGACATCCCTCCCTCACAAGACTTCTACGACAAACTCAGCACCTTCTTCCACCACAAAATCAAGAACATTTACAACAATTCCAAAGAAGAAAGCCAACACGCAGTGTTGTAGACGAATCTAGGACTCTAGTTAAATATTCCCGATTTATGCCCTTATGTGGTTATATCAAATCATATCCTTATATAGGCATAAGAATCGTACCCATATTAAGACATAGCCAATGCAGTCCAAATACGGCAAGGCTACTCCCATAGACTCCTTGAAAGCACAAAGTGTTCTTAAACAAACCAAGCCTCCAGCAGCCCGGGGATTCCCCCTGCTTCTGTATTGATTTGTCCTAGAACTCCCGGAGTCCTGAAAGAACTGCGAGTTCTTAGTGACGTCTTATGTCCAACCTTACGTCAAACTCGGCACCTTCCAGGTATAAATATACCAGCATCTGCCCTAGCAAAAGACACGGTGGTTTGGAGCAGATCGACTATCTACTTGCCCGACGCCCTGCTGTAGCAAGTGCCGAAGGAAGCCGACCCTCCCGTTGACGCACTGAGAGAGACGCTATCTTTTCTCCTGCCGAGAAATCCAGCTCCAGTGTTTCCCTGTCACCCTTGCGGGTTGCTGGGAGATCGAGTCCTGAGAGAGAGATACAAAACCTCCTTCATTCTATAACCAAGGTATGGGGCTGATTAGACCCTTAGAGCATTCTTGATTTAGATTCTTGGCAGAAACTATCTTAACTCAAACTACAGCTCACTTACTCCTTCCCTGTACTAGGCTTCGGTTAGGTACATCGGGGTAGGCGTATCTTAGAAGCACCAGTTGAGTACGTTTAGTCATGATTTTATCATTGTATATATGTGATCTATTTTAAACACCGTATGGCTCAGAAACCATACCATGCTTTTACAGTATTATTTTATAATACTCCTTTTACTGTACGCACTTTACTTTATGACAAGTATTGCGATTGTAGCAATTCACTTCTCTTGCATGAGAAAGAAGACTGTTCAATAAATAACCTCTTTTATTAAAAAAGGCCCGTCTCTCTGTTTCTCTGCACTTCTGGTGAAACTAAGCATGCACGATTGACTGAGTAAATTAGCTATCTATTGTTTCCGCGACTCTGGAGGTATACTCCTTATTCTGGAGGGAGCAAAGTTGTCCTGTTTATGCGGTTGTCAGAAACTAATCCCATCTTGTGAATTCGAGAAAGTTTCTAGTGACCTCTGAGCTAGCTGGCATTCATAATTAAGTCTAACATATTCAATAGAGACCTAGACGACCTCAGTCCTACGTCTAAACTATTGTTTATGTTATTCCAATGCGCAGAGCCTATTGGGAATATAGGAACTACACTACATGGCGCCCAACCTTTGGTAAGGCGATAATTTAACGCTAGATACTAGAGTAACTCAGTCGTGCTTTTCACACAGACCCCTTTTTCCCGAAAAAACTCCAATAGACGTCTGGAGTGGATGAAAGGTTAATATCCGCCAAAACTTAGTAGGATGAGAATCCTATGAATTAGTTTTTGGTTTAGTCAACGTTGAAGGATACAGTGTTCCAAAATATTGTGCACCTAATCTTTGTTTCCTTGAAACTTGCTCTGCAAACTTTTCTGTCAGCAAAAATGACGGAAAGTGACGACGAAAGGGAAAGAGCTAGAATAGCAGCTCAGCTCAAGCAGTCTTAGATGACACAGCTTTTCAACAAAATGACCCGGATGCTATATTCATACCGGTAAATGTAAGAAAGAGTGTAACTTACACATTTATAAATAATGGAGTATCATCAAGAGGTGGTACAGTTATATTTGTGGTAGAGGCACATGAAGATCGGCAGACAGAGGTATTCTATTCTTGGATAACGTTTCCAGTAGCAAATGCTGTGACACACGAGTTCCACTACTACAAAACAGAGGAACCTCCGGAGGAATACGTCCCTTTCGAGGACGTTGAAATTCCACTAACTTACCAAGAGCATCAGATCTGGTTTAATGGCGCCCTAAAACATCAAAATCACATTACCAGGCTTGGTCCACTAGGTAGACCAGGAGCCACATGGCCGGTTCTAGCCAGCTATACATCACATCCTGACATTGAAGAAATGTCAGACAGAGAACTTTTAGTTTAGCTAAAACAAATAATTAAAATACATAGGCAATTGGTCCAATATTTCATGCGGACTTTAACAGTCCAACCAGCAATACAAATTCCACAGCACACCCCTCACCAGGGGAACACAAATAAAATTACACCACAGACTATACAATCAGTCATTGGCAAATTACCCGCAAAACGGGAACAAATTCCGTTCTGGTTAGCTTAAAAAATTACTCAAATAGAGGCAGTATTTCCTGATACTACACCTCACGAAAAACACAGAATTCTGACAATCTGTCTACCAATGGGGATTGCACCACATATAGAGGACTGTGACACTTGGGGAACAGTCTTTGCTTCAATATACACAAAAACACATGATGTTCCATCTATGGCGGTTATACCAGACGTACTAAGACAGATTCAAAATGAATACGGCCCAGAGCCTGCTTTAAATCTAGGTATGAAATTACTGAAAGACTTTAAGCAAGTCTCGGCTATACTACTAGCCAACATAAAAGGAGAAGCAGCATCTGTGGCGATCTGCCAAAAATTAAAAGAAACAAAAATAACAGACCAACCTTTTGAACATGCCAGAATAATGGAAAAGGGCTATGAAGATTTAGGTAGAGATAGTTTGGGTGGGAAACCACTAAAACCACAACTAACTGAAAATCCTGAAAAAAACTTTATTAAGAATAATCTCATTACTCCAAAAAAGAAGTGGGAGGGTAATAAAGCAACCACTCTCAGAGAAAAACAGTTTCAGTCCAGAGGAAGGTCTCCCCAACGGAGAAATAGATCTCCAGGACGAGGGGACAGGTCTCCACAACGGGAGCCCTCTGATAAAAAGATACAACCTTAGAAATAGGTACAATTTAAGAAAACCTGACAGATATCAAGATAATGATACACGATCCTCTCGATCTTTTCAGACTTCCTCACAGAAATCAGAAAGAAGAGGATGGTCAGAATATAAAGAAGAGCACGTCAAGTCCATAGACAAGGAACCTGCTCATCAAAGTAAAAAATTACAATTTCCCAAAAAGAAGGTAGCTAGTATTAAAATAAAACATGCCGAGGATTCTGAGGACACAACTCAAGAACAGAGAATGGGCCCAGACAATGCTAGACAGCGCAGCAGAAGTGACCATAGCTCGCAAGATCCTGATGAATCTTCTGGAGACAGTGGACACGAATGAATACATTCAGGTGGAAACTGCAGACACCAGAGTTAGTGTACCCCATAAATTATATGAAATAACATTACCTATATGTGATGCGGCCCCGCTGTCTTCACCACCCGGACTAGACCCTCCTAGAAACCTACCACTATCGGGTGTACCCGCTGCAAGCCCTTTCGAACATTCTCCTGCGTCTAAAAACAGTCTCGGAACAGTAACCGTGACAAGGAGACCCCCGCCGCTCTCTGTCTTTCAGGATCCAATCAGAGGACGCCGTCGACCGGAAGCACTTCCTTCCAACCCCGGAAGCACCACCCCTGGGACAGCGGCAGAACAAGTGAAAAACGAATGCGAAGCCCAGAACGCCGTCGGAGCATCGTGGCAGGACACTCAGACTGGAGCAGAAGACGGAGAAGAAGCAAATCCCGAAGAAGACGTGTGGTCGGAAGATTGGTGGAGTCCCTAAGGAGGTGGCTGAAGAGCGGCCGCGACTCACTGGAGAGTTGCGGCGGACCGTGTAAGTACCTGTAAACCCACCTTAGAGTACGCTAGGTGCTCATTGTATATACCGTGTAAAGATCTCTCCCTCTCTTAGTCACGAACCACGTAGTCATTGCACTGTAAGATATTTGCACCGTAAGAGATTTGTAAAGCACCCCACTGTGTTGAGCCCTTCCTCCCCTCACGCACGTCTCTGACACTCTTGCTGATTGCCTATCCTTCGTCCCTTTTCCCGCCCCGATCGCGATACCTCCTTTCCTCACGTTTCTCTCTCCTTCCTTTACTGTCCCGGTGTCGGTGAAAGCATACTCACAGAGTTCCCATCCGGACTAACAGTACCTTGTTTCTCTTATTTGCCCTCCGAGGTGCCTCCCCGACGTCAGACCCGGCCAGAAGAGCCCCAAGAAAGGAACCGGACCCGAACCCCCAAGAAGGACCCGGACTATCCTTTGGATCCCTATGTTTATGACCCTCCTGTTTCTTGACTCTTGTGTTGAATAAAATCCGGCATAGCCCACTACATCCGGCCTCCTTGCCTGCTTTTCCGGTCCGCCGCACACCCACCATCACATCATAGAAGGGGACAAAACTAGGAAAATAAGAGGTCTCTTTTGGGAGAATCTATCTAAAGGCTATGATATCCTTCTAGCAGAGAAAGACTGGCCACCACGAATCTAGGACTCTAGTTAAATATTCCCGATTTATGCCCTTATGTGGTTATATCAAATCGTATCCTTATATAGGCATAAGAATCGTACCCATATTAAGACATAGCCAATGCAATCCAAATACGGCAAGGCTACTTCCATAGACTCCTAGAAAGCACAACGTGTTCTTAAACAAACCAAGCCTCCAGCAGCCCGGGAATTCCCCCTGCTTCTGTATTGATTTGTCCTAGAACTCCCGGAGTCCTGAAAGAACTGCGAGTTCTTAGTGACGTCTTATGTCCAACCTTACGTCAAACTCGGCACCTTCCAGGTATAAATATACCAGCATCTGCCCTAGCAAAAGACACGGTGGTTTGGAGCAGATCGACTATCTACTTTCCCGACGCCCTGCTGTAGCAAGTGCCGAAGGAAGCCGACCCTCCCGTTGACGCACTGAGAGAGACGCTGTCTTTTCTCCTGCCGAGAAATCCAGCTCCAGTGTTTCCCTGTCACCCTTGCGGGTTGCTGGGAGATCGAGTCCTGAGAGAGAGATATAAGACCTCCTTCATTCTATAACCAAGGTACTGAGCTGATTAGACCCTTAGAGAATTCTTGATTTAGATTCTTGGCAGAAACTATCTTAACTCAAACTACAGCTCACTTACTCCTTCCCTGTACTAGGCTTAGGTTAGGTACACCGGGGTAGGTGTATCTTAGAAGCACCAGTTGAGTATGTTTAGTCATGATTTTATCATTGTATATATGTGATCTATTTAAACAGCATGTGGCTCAGAAACCATACCATGCTTTTACAGTATTATTTTATAATACTCCTTTTACTGTACGCACTTTACTTTATGACAAGTATTGCGATTGTAGCAATTCACTTCTCTTGCATGAGAAAGAAGACTGTTCAATAAATAACCTCTTTTATTGAAAACGCCTGTCTCTCTGTTTCTCTGCACTTCTGGTGAAACTAAGCATGCACGATTGACTGAGTAAAATAGCTATCTATTGTTTCCGCGACTCTGGAGGTATACTCCTTATTCTGGAGGGAGCAAAGTTGTCATGTTTATGCGGTTGTCAGAAACTAATCCCTTCTTGTGAATTCGAGAAAGTTTCTAGTGACCTCTGAGCTAGCTGGCATTCATAATTAAGTCTAACATATTTAATAGAGACCTAGTCGACCTCAGTCCTACGTCTAAACTATCATTTATGTTATTCCAATGCACAGAGCCTATTGGGAATATAGGAACTACACTACAGCAGAACCGCCATCAACCACCCCGACACCTTGAAGCCAACGAATGAAAGCTAGACAGCCTTCACCACCGAAGACACACTGAAGACAATGAAGTAAATCTACTCCAGGGCCCCCACAGATCCCTGCCCCCACCACATCTTCAACAGAGTCACCGACACCATCGCCCCCATGCTTCCCCACACTATCAACAGCTCCCTCGCGAACGCCTCCTTCCCATACGACTGGAAGCACGCTAAGATCAACCCCATCCTGAAGAAACCCTCGGCAGACCCTACCGACCTCAAGAACTACAGACCCATCTCCCTGCTCCCGTTCCCAGCTAAAGTCATCGAGAAAGCCATCAATAGCCAATTTGCTACCTTCATCGAAGAGCACAAAACCTTGACTCTTCCCAATCCGGCTACAGCAAGAACCACAGCACTGAAACCGCCCTCGTCGCCGCAACAGATGACATAAGCTCCTTCCTGGACAGAGGAGATACAGTAGCCCTCAACTTCCTCTACCGTTCAGCGGCCTTTGACACAGTCTCTCACCGCACCCTAACACGCAGACCACGACGCAGGGATCCGAGACAAGGCCCTCGACTGGATCCGCTCATTCCTCTCCGGCAGAACGCAAGGGGTCAGACTCCCTCCATTCATCTTGGATTCCACACCGACCACCTGCGTAGTCCCCCAAGGATCCTCCTTCAGCCCCATGTTGTTCAACATCTACATGGTTCCGCTCGCCCCATCGTCAGAACCCACGGACTCAACATTGTTTCATATGCAGATGACACTCTCCCTATCCAACTAACCCAACGCAGCTAAACACAACTTTCAAGAAGGTATGTAAACAGTCGCCAAATGGATGAAGTGCAGCTGTCTACAACTCAACACGGACAAAACAGAAGTACTCATCATGGGCCCACACCCGACGCCTAGAACGACATCTGGTGGCCCTCGACCTCGGAAGCCCGCCCACCCCCACGGACACACACGCACCCTCAGAATCATCCTGGACTCCGAACTCAAAATGGACCCCCAGATCAACTCCTTTGCATCCTCCTGCTTCCACACCCTCCGCCTCCTACGCAAGTCCTTGAAATGGATCTCCCTCGGACACAGAAAGACTGTCACACACACCCTCGTCACCAGCAGACTTGACCACGGCAACGCACTCTTCGCCGGAATCAGCAAAAACCTCACCCACAAACTTCCAAACATCCAGAACGCTGCCGCCAGACTAATCCTCAACCTGACACGACACTGCCACACCACCCAGCAACTGCACACACTCTGCTGGCTCCCCATCGAGGAAAGAATCACATCCAAGATTCTCACCCACGCACACAAAGCCCTTCGCAACACCGGACCAGCATACCTGAATAGCCGACTCACATTCCACGCACCCCAAAAGACCCTACAATCAGCCCAGCTCTGCCACGCCGTGGTTCGTCACACCAGGAAGTCCAGATCGGGAGGCCACTCCTTCTCCTTCCTCATAGCCAGAGCCTGGAATGCCCTCCCACTCCACCTCAGACAGACAACATCACTCCCCAACTTCACGAGGGATCTCAAAACATGGCTCTTTGATAGACCTCCTCTTTGTTGGACAGGACCCTGCGCCTCCCCCCAGGCCCCCCATCCCCAGCACCTTGAGACCCTTATGGGTGAGTATATGCCCTCAACAAACACATGATTGATTGATTGAGTAAAACCGGGCTGTGTTTATTTGTTTGCTGTGCAGTGGGTTCTTAATGACACAGAAAAATACTTAAGGAGCAACAGCGTTTTTTTGTGTAGTTGTATCTGTGTGAGATTGTGTTCCAATCAATGGGATGTTGGTTTGAATCTAGCAGCACTTAGAACTATCTAAGGACAGTTATGTGGCAACCGTGCCAGAGTTACCACAAAACTCATGTATTTCAGATTATGGTGCCAAATCAGTGGTGATAATCCATTTCTAATGCTCTCATGAGGTTATGTCCAAATGTGCGGCGCTGTCTCAGTCTCAGCGTTTTGCTTACATACGTTTATGTAACACTTATTCATCGCTGTAGTCCTTAAGGTAATATTACACTTACAATAAACTGTACACAGCTGTAAACAAGCATTGGCAAAGACAATAGGTGGGGAGTTGGCTGCCAGTATTTTAGCTTTGTCAACGCTTGGTTTGTTTTGTCATGGTTTGTGTACAATTTTAGTATTGGATAAGCTGTCAGGCCATCAGCAAAATATATAAACAAATATGAAAAGGATTGACTAATGCCTTAGTATTAAAAACAAAATTAAAAGGTCTGCCTAAAGTGAAAACTAAAAGCAAGCATTGACAATGCCAATAGGTCTGGCCTTGGTAGACTGGTGAGATGTATATATTTTTAATCGTTATTGATAGCACATGCCATATGAATAAATAGAAAATAACACACAACCACCTTAACAGGGCTATCATATACCAGGGATAAAACATTTAAAATTATAAAAGCATTCCCCGTAGTAGCCATTTTACTAGTTATACTTTTAAATAATAGTGGTACCTTGTCTTTTATTAATATTATTTGTGAAGTAGACAAGAATTACCCACCACCTGATCAAGTACTCAAACTGTAGGCTGCTACAACATTATAGTGTCAGTTATGTACCTAATAACAGCAAGTTACAATACAAACAGAAAATAAATCATAATTTAACTGAGCACCTGGAGTGCAAGCCAATATGTAAAGTTAATACCAAAAAGAGATTTAAAAAAATAAACTCACTTTGAACTAGATGTGTCACAGAAGAGAAAGGAACTGCTTTTCAGTGTACGTGAACAATGTTGAGGATTCCAAGCTGAGGGGCACACAATAGATGTGAATATAAGCAAGTGGTCCTTAAAACTTCCACAAAGCTTATTTAGTTGTACCTTGATTTAAAAAAAATAAAGGCAACACATTTTGCTTCAAAATTAACTTCTTCAGGGCAAATCAATGGTCTATCTAAAAACGTTCAATGAGTTGGCCCACTTAGTAGGATCATAGCACATCATTGTGTGGGTGTATATGTTATGTAAAAGGTCTCTCATGCAGTCAGTTCACATATTACGAGTTAAGACATCATGGATGTAGGAACACCCATTGTGTGGTGTCGAGTGGAGGGGCATTGTGTGGAGGGGAGTGGCATTGTGTGGATTAGAGTAGCAATGAGTGGAGTGGAGTGGCATTGTGTGTTGTGGACTGCACCAGAGTGGAGTGGCATTGTGGGGTGTGAACTGGAGTGGAGTGGCATTGTGGGGTGTGAACTGGAGTGGAGTGGCATTGAGTGAAGTGGCATTGAGTGGAGTGTAATGGCATGCCGTAAAGTGCTTCAACGCCTCACCAGGGGTAGTAAGTGCTAGAAAATAACAATGACTACTGAGTGGAGAAGAGTGGCATTGTGTGGAGTGGAGTGGCATTATGTGGAGTAGAGTTCTGTGGCATGAAGGGGAGTAACATTGTGTGGCATGAAGTGGAGTGAAGTTGGCATTGAGTGGAGAAGAGTGTAGTGAAGGTAGCATTGAGTTGACTGGCATTGACTGGATTGGAGTGGAGTGGCATTGTGTGGAGTGGAATGGAGTGGAATGGAGTGGCATTGTGTGGTGTGGAGTGGAGTTGTATTGTGTGGAGCGGAGTGGAGTGGCACTGTGTGGCATGGAGGAGAATGGAGTGGCATTGAGTGGAATGAAATTGAGTGGATTAAAGTGGAGTGGCATTGTGTGGCATGGAGTGGCATTGTGTCCCATAGAGAGGAGTGTAGTGGAGTGATGTACAGTGGCATAGTGTGGTGTGGACTGGCATTGAGTGGAGTGAAGTGGCATTGTGTGGAGTTGAGTAGAGTGGAGTAGCACTGTGTGGAGTTGAGTGGCATTGTGTGGCTTGGAATGGGGTGGAGTGGCATTGTGTGGAGTGGAGTAGAGTGGCATTCTGTGGTTTGTTTATAAATACGTGCATTTTAGATCAGGAGGGGCTACTGGGTGAGGGAGCAACTTATATTGTACTGGTTGGGGGTAAAGGAGATAGAGCCAGGCAGTGTTGTGGAGCTACAAATGTTAAAAGCATTTTCCAAACAGGAATAGCAGGCATGCTTGATACTCAATCATGATAGAAAATGATATTGAGTAACCATCACCTTGTTGTGAGAAGAGGCAAACAGAACAAACTGACGGACGTTTAAACCAAGGATATTCCAGAGCTGAAAATCTAGGAGCCCTATGACTCTCTAGGACGTTGTGGTGAGGTTGTGGGTGCGGAAGAAGCAACATGGAGATGGAGTGGCTTGGACGTTGAGGAAGCACCACCGACAAGGGGGTTGGGAGAGACGAAGAAATAGTACCTCAATCACAGCGCAAGCAGCGGGCATATACTATTTAAGATGAATCAATCCGTGCTTGGACCATGGTTCACAGACAGAAAAGGGAGTGCTGCCTCGCACTCACTGGCCAATTAGGAAGCAGCAAAGGAGAATGACAATGATGCAAATGAATGGGTAGACTACAAGGTTGATCAGTTGGTGTCCATAACCATTGTAGCCAGTATGAATCTAGCCTCCATTATAGCGTTTCTCACCTATAAGTACTTCCATCTCGTTGCCACTGAGTTTTCAGAAAGTTATTGTTCATCCGTGCCTTAATCGAAGAAAAGCTAACCTAGAATTTTATCAAAGAGAAGGAACCACTTTTATCCACTGGATTAGGATATCAACACCATGTGAAACTGTTGAGAACCCAAATTAACTCATTAGTTGAAAAAGGGCTTGACATAGATTTTTAATAATATGGGGGAATGAGAGGAGTCATAGGGAGCACCGCATTGCATTGCTGAAATGTCTGATCTATAGGGTGGTAAACCCGACCGATTATGTGCAACCTTGGCGAAAGGCAGAAAGTAATTTAGTTACCAGACCTTCAATGCCAATTTCTTCAAGACAAAATAATAAGATACCATGATCAAATGTATTAAATGCTGCGCATATGCCAAGTTACCCTAGCCATTCTGTGTTTACCTGGTCCATAATTATTCTAATATCAACAAAAATGGTTAACCAGGTTTATGTTCTTCATCCTGGACTACAATCCAGCTGTCTAATGCTTAATGATTCTCCATATATTAGCTACAGCTCTTTCAATTACCTTCACAAGAAAAGTAGAAGTTTGATAGGAAAATTGGTTTTTGTTCCTGTTCTATGAAAAGGATAATTTTTAATAAAGGTATCATTACACCACTTTTACATGCTGTCGTGACAGTACCATTGTCAAATAACAGGTTAACTTTGAAATAAATTAGGCAAAGATAACTGGCTGGTAGCTTAAGCACAGATGCTAGACAAATGTCGCCAGCGACCCAGATTTGCCTTTATGAAAAATGTCCATGGCTTCTGCTACCAAGTATCAGTGGAAGCAATTGGCAATAATCAGATCCAATAGCCATCTAATATTGTAGTACATTTTTGGAACTTTAGAGGGAAAGAAAGTTCCCAGCGCATTGCAGAATCTTTGTGGAAGTTGGTGTACTGTTTCTTCCAGGCAGCTGCGAGAATTTGTTTACCACTGACTATAATTGTTTATCTGAGTTTTGAACAGTGGTGTCTCCAGACGGGAATTTTAGTGCCGATACACAAAATGCCACAGATAAAACTGGGGGAAATATATTTATATATATATAACATAAGCGTAGACTTAGCGAACCATTTATAAGTTTAATTCTTTTAGTTTGCGTTTCTGCATGTCTCTCTATACCTGTAGCAGGCAGATGGAATGGGGGGTTAACCACTTGACCATTCGGGCAACACATGATTTTAATAAAAACAAAGAAATTCCTTTCTGTGTTGTTCAATCTAGTTTTGACATATCAGCCTGCATTAAAGAAATTTTGACTTTCTGACCCCTATATTGACACCATTGATTATGGATACACAGACAATTTAAGTTGATAATCTCACTCAAGACTTTTTATTCTTAATTTTTTTTTCTTTAGTTTAAAAATTGTTGGTACACATTTAATAAAACATAATACATTTGAATACTCAGATATAGGTTTGTTTTAACAGTTTTTGTTTGAAAAACATAGCATTAAAGTACAAATCTCTGAGTAACCACTCAGTGTAGTGCAATAAACAATAAGTACACAAATTACAATAAAAAGTATAAAATTAGGTCCATGTGTCGACGCGTTTCGGTGCTTTATTCCTTATCGTATAAACACCTTCCTCAGGACAGAACTTCTTAAAAACATGACTTCTTCATTATGAATTGCCTATCTTTGTATTCCTTTCATGTACTGGTGGACCTTTCAGTTATTTTCTTGGTCCTCCTCGTGAGACTCTTTTTCATGAATTCTGTACACAAGTCCTCTGTTCACACGGTGAAGCTCTTGGTATTGCCGCTTATTCTTTATGGGTCTTAGTTCTTATGGACCTTCGCCTTATCCTTATGGGCCTTCTGTCCAGGAATTTTTATTTTTCCAATCGCCCTTTAGTTCTTTATTGGCGGGGGTATTTCAACATTCCCTCAGCCTTCTGGGTGCGAACACCTCTTGTTGCTCACAGGTCGTTTTTCTTGGGGTATTTCAATTCTAACCCTCTCTCCAACTGCAACCTGCCTTTATTTTATCTTGAATACCTGAGGGCGGGATGTTGGCGCGGTCTATCACTGTCTCGTCTTGTCTCTTCCGTGGAATTCCACGGAAGAGACAAGACGAGACAGTGATTAGAATTAGAAATTGAATTGAAATACCCCCGCCAATAAAGAACTAAAGGGCGATTGGAAAAATAAAAATTCCTGGACAGAAGGCCCATAAGGATAAGGCGAAGGTCCATAAGAACTAAGACCCATAAAGAATAAGCGGCAATACCAAGAGCTTCACTGTGTGAACAGAGGACTTGTGTGCAGGAATCCAAAGATAGGCACTTCATAAGGAAGAAGTCATGTTTTTAAAAAGTTCTGTCCGAGGAAGGTGTTTATACGATGAGGAATAAAGCACCGAAACGCGTCGACACATGGACCTAATTTTATACTTTTTATTGTAATTTGTGTACTTATTGTTTATTGCACTACACTGAGTGGTTACTCAGAGATTTGTACTATAATGATATGTTTTTCAAACAAAAACTGTTAAAACAAATCTATATCTGAGTATTCAAATGTATTATGTTTTATTAAGTGTGTACCAACAATTTTTAAACTAAAGAAAAAAATGTAAGAATAAAAAGTCTTGAGTGAGATTATCAACTTAAATTGTCTGTGTATCCATAATCAATGGTGTCAATATAGGGGTCAGAAAGTCAAAATTTCTTTAATGCAGGCTGATATGTCAAAACTAGATTGAACAACACAGAAAGGAATTTCTTTGTTTTTACTGATATCACCCAGTCCTTTCTGGTATATCTGGGAAACTCTCTTCTTTTGGAACACATGATTTTAAACCTTCCTTACATGTACAAACCCATAGAGGGAAAACACGTTTTTTAGGTCGAGCCTGGGCAGCGCATGCGCTACGCTGCGAGGCATGCTGTATTTGAGCATGGACTTGAAGCCCCACCCACTCTCAGCCCATATTTTTCATTAGCTTGTGTCATTGTCCTCAGTAAATGCTGGCTTCTGATTCGTTAACAGGCTTGTTAGTCCCTTCTTATTACCGCCTTGTCTTCATTAAAACCTCCCATGAGGACTGTCCCTTTTACTTTAGTTGTTACATGGTATGTCTTATTTAGTCTGTAAGCACTATTTTCTTTAATGAGATTTTCCTACTGCAGGCACGACACGCTTTCCTGAAACATTCAGTGCGCCATGCGTGCTTTCACTTTCCAAGCAGCCCGGGACAATGGCGGACGCATCTTTGTGAAGTGAAATAGGTCTCGCATTTACAAGATGTGGAGCTATTGGCAATGTGAATGATGATGCCTTTCATTTATGTGTTAATTATCAAAATAGATAAATAAAAGGCATTGTCATTTACAATGCCAATAGCTTAAACTCTCGCAAATGCAAGACCTATAGCATTGCAAATGCTTGTTTAACTGTTGATGGAGGTTATTGCAACAAATAAAAATACCAATGTGAGCCACGAGATGGCAGCAATGACATTAAAATATTTCATTACATCCAGATGGAGTTTTTCTAGAGAACCCTTGTTTCAAGCACAGGAGGAAGCGTTCTTGAACGGACATCAAAAGGCGATTTCTTTAGACGAATAAAGTGAAAGCACGTCTTTAAATTGTGTGCGTTTTCAGCCATTTTTCTTTATTTATGTTTGCAACAATTAGTTTGTTGTCATTTCGTTAACATTTCTTTTAGTTCTTATTTTTAATCTGATTTCTGCTACTTCTTTTCTGAAACATCACTGACACAAGCACCGCGATGCCGGAGCCCTACTAGTGATATAAGCCTGTAGTGTCACACGTTTTTTGAAAGACACTCAGAGGCTTATTTATGAGAGCCATACTTCATTTTTGCAACACGTAAAGTGGTACATGCGTGATGCAGGCAGGGCCGGACTGGGAACCAAAACCGGCCCTGGCAAAGTGCTCGGCCGGCCCCCCCTCCCCCTGGGCGGGAGGGGGCGAGCGCTTTGCCAGGGCCGCTTTTCAGCCGATTTTGTTACAGGGCCGATTTTGCAGCTATGCTGCAAAAACGGCTCTGCAACAAAAACGGCCCCCAGGGCCCAAAACCGGCCCCCACCCTTGCGGCCGACCGGGGTATTGCCCGGTGCCCACAACGGCCAGTCCGGGCCTGGATGCAGGGCTCTCATATTTATGAAGCCTCGCAAAGCCACCCTGCGTGGCTTTGATGGCCTCATAAAGCATGAGTACGGGGATGCAGTGCAAATTGCTGCGTCACCTTACTCGGCGCCCGGGAGGCGTTCCATGGGTGGTGCAGTGGGTTTTTCCGCACAATACCCATGGAATTTAAAGTGACCCAGATTTATGAAGTGATGTAATTCTGGGAAAGTGTCAGATCCATAAGCATCCCGAGGTGAGATGTAATACGAAGAAATATGTTAATTTTTAGCATTATCTACTTGAGCCTCTGTAAGCCTTTGGGGATTCACTTGCCTATACCATACTTTGGTATAGTGTATACAGAGCCAGCTTCCTACAATGGGTTACCTTAACAAAAGGCAGTGCTCACCCATGCCTCAAGTCACTGTGCCAGCAGAAGAGAGTCCTCAGCACAGTCTCCCCCAAGGGTACGTGCCTCTGAATCAGTATGTAAAACAGGAGGGATCTATACACCCATTTAATGGCTAAACTGCACAATCAAACTAGATAACCTAGGGTCAATCATTCCTGATTAAAAACTATCACTTTTAATAAATAATCCACAATGGAGTGATATAATCTGATGTACTCAATGAAACACTTCCTCATGTTAAAGACATATTTTTTTATTTTTTAATAGAATTTATTATATTGTTACATGATTTCTTTTGCACAATTTAATCACCAAACATTTGTAGGAAGTTGGCTCTGTATCTACTATACCAAAGTGAGGTATAGTGTGCAGAGTCTAGTGGAACCCCAAAGGTAAGCAGAGGTAAAGTTAGATAGCACCTCACTCTCTTTTTGTGGTAGTGTGGTCGAGCAGTAAGGCAGTATCAGAGGACAGTGTTAAGCATTTTTTGTACACACTCAGTCAGCAAATTAATTCACACACTCAAAGACTGAACTTCAGATCAATTGTTTGTGTATGAAAATATTCTTTTAGTTATTTTATTTTCTAGAACCAAGCAAGCCTGGCACAGGTAAGCAATAAATACTTTACAGTAGTAATGCAGGTTGTAACCAGTTTGAATTGCAATTGTAAATGTACTATGGTTTGACTTACAGTATTGTTTCTGAGAAATGCAATACTTAGTAAATACAGTACATATACTTTGTATAGGGTTTCAATAAAATTACAGGTAAATTACTTCTGAGATTACTTTTCTTACTCAGAGTAGTATACCCGGGGACTACTCTGGGACATTTCCTGCAAACAGGTAAGTAAAATCGTTTTTGATAGTTAGTGCAATTTTAAAGAATTTCTTTAGGTTTTCAAACTCCACACTTAAAAACTTTTCCAAGAAAAACAGTCAATGTTATCCTATAGAGGAAAATAGTGTTATCAGTTTTGAGGTAAGTATTTGGTAGTGGGAGTTGAGGTTCTGGGAGTAGACTCAGGGGTCCCCCAGGGTCAAGGATGCACTCTAGTGACACCCTCAGTGCCACTAGGGTGGCCGGGTGCAGAGTACTGAGGCCCAATGCTATCCAATGGGGCATAGGGGGCCTCTAGTTGGTGGCTGCTGGCAAGCAGGCTACTTGGTTGTGGGAGCAAAGCTCCTGGACTTTAGCTCAGGGCAAATGGGGAAAGAAAGTAGCACCAGAGGTGCACCCTCAGCGGAACTAGGGCGGCCGGGTGCAGGGTGCTGTTTCGACGTCGGGCACCCTGTTGTTTTCAACGAGGAACCTCCGGTTTGCAAAGGCACTGCAGGCTTGGGGACGGAGGTCTCCTGGGTGCGACCACCACTCCGAGAGGTAAGTTGGGAAGTTAGGGGTTGGTTAGGCCCTGTCAGTTTGGGCACCCAAGACCGTGGGGCGTCGGTGTAGGGGTACCTTTTGGTGTCGGATTTTCTTACCAGCTCCTGGTCGCGGTCGGGGAGACCTTCCGAATTTAGGCTGCAGGCATCGTCTGGAGGCTTGAGGCAGGTCAGGGGTCACCAGATCTCAGGTCAGGATTGCCAGGGGGACCTCCTTGTGGTGTTTGCCCACTCGAGTTCGGGCTGTGGACGGCGGGTGCAGAGTGGGGCGGATTCGCAGTGTCCGGCCGGAGCCAGAGGTTGCAGATGAACAAATCCGGTGTTCAGGGGAGACAAAGTCTTTATTCTTGAAGGCAGGCAGGTCCTCCTGGGTTTTCTAGGTTGCTGGCTGCAGGACACACTGGGATTTCACAGGAGCAGGTTTGAGGGGGAGACAGGCCGGTAGGGCTGGGGCCAAGTCAGTGGGCGTCTTCCTCTTGTTAGCTGCTGCACGGCTGTTCGGTCCTTCTTCTTCTTCTTATAGTTTTCTCTTGTCTGAGAAAGCAAGGTACTAGATTTAGGGGTGTTACAGGTAGGTAAAAGGCAGGGACCAATGGGGTCCCTTCCCTGGGGTGGGTACACCCCCTAATATGCCACCCTCCAGTGGGTGGGGGATATGAGCCTGTCCCTGGTTGGCTGAGTCCCCGCATCTGAAAATGGCGGGGACTGGGTGTTTTGCTTCACCTAGCCTCTCCCACCTGTGGAGTAGAGTTGGCAGAGGTGGGCACACCTCTCTTCCTCACTTGTTTTTCCCTCTGGTTCTCCCACCCAAAGTGGGGGTCAGAACCAGTGGAGAACAGTTTCTGAAAGCAGCAAGTGGCCTGGAGAAGCTCACAAAGGCATCAAACCTTTAAAGCTTCTACTTCATGAACCCTGCCCATCCTGGGGGAGGAGGCTTGGCACCTCGTCCCACGATGTACCTTGTTTCAGGCCCCAGAGATCAGCAGGCTCTCGACACATGGGTCAAGAAACATGTCTGGTGGTGGCAGCTGAAAGCAGCCACTCAGTCTGGACAATAGTGGTAGGTTCGTTTTCAGGGGGCATCTCTAAGATGCCCTCGGTGTGCATTTTTCATTAAATCCCACATTGGCATCAATGTGGGTTTAATGTGCTGAGAAGTTTAATACCAAACTACTCAGTTTTCAGTGTAGCCATCATGGTGCTGTGGAGTTCGTAATGACAAGCTCCCAGCACCACATACTCTTAATAGCAGCACTGCACTTACAATGTCTAAGGATGAATTTAGACATTGTAGGGGCACAGGGCTCATGCACCTCTACCCTCACCACTGGAATTGTGCACCCAGCTAGAGGGGTGACTGATCTACGCCAGGGCAGTGGGTTGTAGGCATGGCACACAGAGGTGTGTGCCATGTCGACTCTTCACTTTGTTCTGCACCAAAAGACGCAGCCTGCAAAGGCAGTGTGTTTTTGTGTGTAGAGGTGCAGGGCCTCTAAGGGTGGCACAATAAGTGCTGCAGCCGTTAGAGGTCTTACCTGGTCACAGTGCCCTGGGTACCTGTGGTACCATTTACCAGGGGCTAACCTGTGGCCAGAGATGCCAATTGGGTTAGTTTTGGGGAAAGAACACTGGCCCTGGGAACCTGATTGGCAGGGACCCAGGGCATAGCAAGTGAAAGTGCATCAGTAGTCTGGCAAAAAGTGGCGAGGTTACTGCAACAGAAACTTGCTCAGCTTGTGTGTGGGCTGTGCCAGACCCATGGCTTGGGTTCTCTCTGTTATTTTACCATGTAATCTACAAAACACTACAAACTACCCCAATCCAGACAGACTCACTCTAACAAATATGCTCCACTACAATCTACACCATTCTACCCCACTTCAAACTAACAAAATGAAAACCACCACCTGCAAACAACACTTAATAAAGCACCACCATTAACAAAATAAAAAAACAGAATAGCATACTGCGTTTTAAATGCTAACGTTATTCAAATGACAGCATCCCTTAAACTTCACATTTTATTAACAAGAGCATAACATCCAAGATGCACCAAAAAATATAAAACATTAAAAGCTATTTTGTTATCGAAAAACACATGATATATATATATTTAAGCTGTTGGTGGAAAAATAAAGAACTGAAGACAAATATACCTGCTGTGGTCCGTTCCTGGTCATGCGGTTCTGAAAATTGAGCGCCTAGTTATCAGGACTGTGTTATATATATATATATATGTCATGTGATCAAGGCCGTGGTTGGCCGAAACGCGTAATGGTGGTGTGGTGGAGAGCAGAATAAAATAACCAGCACCAATTCCTGGGTTCGCCTCGTCATTTTTCTGCGTGACTGCTGAGACGTTTTGTATGCCTAATATATATATATATATATATATATATATATATACACGCACACACACACACACACACACACACGCACACTGTTTACTTTGCCAATGCTTTCTTTCCCCCCTGCTGTTGTATATAGAGTACTCGATCTAAAGGTATTGGAGGGCTTTACATGAACATCCGTTACATTACACAATGACACATTCACACTGTGTATAACAATATAGTCAGGGCTTTAAGTGGGCCGAATCTCACTGGTGCTGTGCACCAGCAGAATTATTAAAGGGGGGGGGGGCATATGCGGTCTGGTTTTTTCCATACTGCAGTGACAGCAGCACATCGATGTGTGCATGCTCACACTGCTCACTTCTCACTAGTGGAGAAGTTACTGCATGACGTCATGCCGGGTGAGCATTAATAGAGGAAGCGAAATCCTTTAAAGAGAGTCATTTTCTCTTTGGATTTCCCTTCTCTTTTTGAAACTCAGTAGCAGCAGCATTGTTGCGGTGTCACAAGGGCTTTAAGTGAAAGCTTTTTCAATATTATATATAACAAGCCATAGTGGCTCCTTATTTATAGGGTGACCAGAATTTTAAAGCCAAAAAAAGGGACATTTCCCAAAAATAGATGAAGGACTACAATTTTACTTCAACTAAGCGCACAGAATGACAGTGCTCCTTAGCAGAGAATCGCAGAGGAGGCAGTAAGAACAGGGCTTTAAGTAGGCCAGGTCTGTCCGGGTCTGAGCACCGGCAGTTATTTTCAGGGGGCCTCGAAACGGGTCTCTATATGGCTCTATTTTCGGGCCTGGCAGAGGTAGTCCGTTTTCTTTTTTTTATCTTGCACCAAACTTATTTTGCTCTAGCTGGAATTGCCAGGCTAGATCTTGAGGTTGCTGACCTTTGTGCACGCTATAGATCCTTTCTTGCTGATTTTTATCATATGATGCCGGACTGTGGGGAAGTATCACAGTCGAGGACAGAAAATCATGAATCATTACATTTACTGTCATCGGGGAGCAGGCGAGAATGTCATTGGATGCTCTTGCTGTTCAATCGCATGAATGCAGTGTACAGACTTAAGGCAACATTTATATCAACATCATATAATTTCAACAATAGACTACACACTACACCTGAAACCAAAGGAGAACCAACAATATCTGACTTTCTTTACAAAATAAACATTATTTTTATTGATAATAATACTAGAAAAATCATTTCACGTTAAAAAAGATCCCATTTATGCTCATTCATTCATCTTCATTCATACAACATGGAGCTAACATACAATAAAATTCGCAATTTTCTTCATTTCAAGCAGGTACAGTAATAACAATTGATGTCTAATAGTCGTGGGGAGACAATGTGGCACAACAGTCCAATTCAGATATTGTTGGTTCTCCTTTGGTTTCATCTATATTGTGTAGTCTATTGTTGAAATTATATGATGTTGATATAAATGTTGCCTTAAGTCTGTACACTAGATTTATTAGTCCCTGCCTTAAGGAACTGTACCCTATTAGCAGGGGCCCTCTCTCTTTACAATATACAATCGCATGAATGCATCATCACCGCTGTGATTAACAACCGCCTATTAAATACCATACTTATGTTAATGGCTGCGAACTGTCGCAGGGTGAACCTGCTGCAATATTGATGATAAGTTGTGCATTCCAGAGTGCCTGGCATCATTACTCGCTCAAAGGCTACTTTATCACCAGTGCAACTTGAGAAGTACACTGGAGAACACCTGCGGGAAAAACACATATAATTGAAATGCAGAATAGGCGTTTCTGCTGGGAGAGAAGGACTGAGAAACCGGCGTAGTACAAAGAGACCATCTTAAGAAGCGGCATCTTGCAGTTAATGGTCCACTGTGTAGCCTACTTGGGTTATCCTCATGCGCTAATGGTCATGTACCCTAGACTTTAGGGGATGCCGAGGATTCGGTCAGAAGGAGGGGTGGTGGCCTTCATAGTCACACATTCGTCAGAAGAACCGCCACGTCGAAGCACCTACTCCTTGCCAGTTGGTTCCTGCTTTCTTCATTTAGAGCATAACAGCTCAGCAAGTTGTCTTGCTGCATTGTGCCAAACCTTAGTACATTTTGCTCTAGCTTTCAATAATATTCACTCACTGAAATAAAGAAAATATTTCTGCCTGGGATGTATTCTAGAAACTAGGAAGGTCTTCGGTCAGTGATAAACACAAAACATAAATTCTAAGAACTCAAATGAATGCATTTTTCTGGTGCAACCCTAGAATCCTGACCGGGGCTGGACAAGCCATTTGAAGCACCTGGAAATATTCTGGTGGAGCAAGGTATGAATGTTTGCTGCTGGCCACAGTCACTTTTACTCCAGTCTGCCAGCAGCACTGCACGGGCTAACAGTAGTGCTTGTAAAAACCACCCCCACACAGGACTCGTGGGGTGTTTGCAACGGGGCAGTGTGGCCATCCCAAATAATTTACTATGTGTCTAGAAGTACTGAACGGCGCCACCCGCTCCTAGGGGCGTGGCGCCCTTAGTGGCATCCGGGGCAGGAGCCAACAGAGACGTCCTCGAGACGGAAACAGAACGGGATGAGCCAGCAAAATAGAAATGGGGCATGACCACCACGTGAGCCTACCACGTGACCCTAACGTCATCAGGTAGGCAGGGTCGACCGCCCCTCTCGGGGGAGGCTGAACTAACCCTCTTTGTCCACTCTCAACAGCTTCGGCGGCAGCAGACCAGCAAAGAATTACAGCAGTAGGGGGTCGCTGCACGTGGAGAAAAGGAGAGGGCCTCACAGCGTAGTCTCTTGGTGAGTGATGGTATATTACTGTGTGTTTGTTTTACGAAACAGTTTCACCGAATTACAGCAGTGGTACATGTTCAGAACGTGAGATTCGTTAGTGCTAAACTATAATTCTGTTGTTTTTTCACTTCGAGGAAATGCTTCGGTAAACGGAACGCAGTGATGGAGGAAGTTCCTGGTCCGCCACCACGCTCGGAAAGCGGCAGCCTAGCCCGGTAATATCGGAAGATGTCGCAGCGCTGGCCGCAATGGCGGAGGCCTCAGGGATCGGGCAGGGAGCGGTATGTAAACTGCGATCGGCTGTTTTGCCAATGTTAAATACAGGGATCGTAAAAAGATTCACATTTCCCGTGGTATTATTAACACAAATGCTAATTGATTTTCGTCAATGTTGGTAGAGCTATGATCAGATGTGCAATATTCAGCTAGAATATTTTTAGAAAGTAATGCTGTTGTGGTTACGTTTCCTGCTCTGTGCCAGTCAGGAGGAGGTGGGGCCGAAGTAGCATGCCGAGATAGCACTGCCCGGGGCAGCAGCACGTGAGATTCACATCCCGAGATACAAGGCAGCCCAGAGCAATAACATGGATTGATGGTCCCTTACCCATCTCTGAATACATTTACAAGTGAACAAATTTACAAACCCAAATGTTAAGGTACACGAGGCACAGTGACAATTGTGAGCAAACAAAATACAAGAGTTAGCATACGGCACATTACAGGAGGAAAAAGTGACATGTGGGCAAGTTACAAAAGGCGATGTATGAACGGGGGGCCGGATCGCATGGCCCGCACAGACGCACAAAAATGTATATTTAGTCATTCTACCCTCGTTACAATCGAGTCTGGCTGGATATGGCTGTGCCTTATTAAGGTGACATCATAGGGCCTATGCAGAAACACACGAGGCTTATGCGTCTGCGGGCGCATGGGGGATTGCTAAGCCGGGGGCCTGAGCTCAGAGACGGGAAGGGAAAACTGAGATCTTCCGGCGGTCTTCTTATGGTGCCACCAGATTAAAGCGGTTATCGCTCCAGGTATTTACTTTGCATCTCTCTCACGCCCAGGACTCCTATTTATTCAGGACCATGGTGCAGGAGGATCTGTCACTTATACGATACCAGGGGCACGCTCTTCGCAAAAATTTATTTTATAGTGGCGCATCACTTCTTTTTAAAAAATGTAATTGCGATTAATACTTTGTTCTATGAATCGAACATGGGAGACATTTGGGAATATCACTGGGGGACAGTACCTTTGCTTACCCTGATTACTGTTTGCGGAGGGAGTCAGTGCACCTCCAGCGGCCTCTTATTGTGCCATCAGATTAGACGGGTTATTGCTCCAGTTATTTTCTTTTCCTCTCCCTCGCCCAGCCCACCTATTTATTAGCGGCTAGGGCACAGGCATGCAGCGGACACACCGGAGATGCGCCTAAGACAAGTCCGTGTGCACCCGTTTCATGCCCGAACAAGACTCACAAGCTAATGTTCCTTGATTCACACCTGTGTGAATCACACAACTTAAATTTTAATCGTAATATTCCATAGACACTTTAGCCAAGGCTTAATATTGCGATAAGAAATAAACCAGACACAAAGATACATATAGGTTGAAGTTTAGACAAAGGGAGCCTCTTCACGAAGACCAGAATCCCTCTTTGGGTAATCAAAACGTAAAGAGGAACAGGGTGGATTAAAACAAATAGTTGACACTTAGCGGTTGAGCCCCATCCTAAGCAAAGTAGGAAGGATGTTAACTGAGACGCGAAACTTTAAAAAAAAAAAAAAAGTTCATGACAGAATTAAAGACTGATTACAGGTAGTAGGAGTGCAGGACTCATAACCAGAAGATAAAGACCATAATCAAGTCTGGGGAAAAGGACAACATTGAGAGTTTTTCATGCCAGAAGAAGTATGGAAAAGATACGGTATTGGATGTTATGAAGCTGCAGCAGCCATGGGCAGGAGAGGAAGCTGTCCTGTCAGGGTGATCCCTGTTTTATCTCTTCTGATTGTTTACAATTTGAGCAGGTCATGGGTGCCATTCGGTCCGTTATGCGCTTCATAGGGCTATACTTCTCATTAGACGCACATTGATTTAACTTGCTCGTTACTTTCCAAGGAAATGTCTCTCTTGATGGAGCGTTATAAATCCTCAGACTAACTTTTTAATTGAGGTCTGGGATTCACAGATAATTTTTAGACATTGCACACCACCAACCATCGAGATATTGTATGGTGGGACACCACATCGATTGCACCACACCTCTAGTCTTTGAAACAAATATATGCATTTGGGTTGAAACTCATTTCAGCAACAACGTATGTATTTCATGTTGATTGACATTTTTCTCACTATCCAAATTTCATATGCAAATTTTTCATATTGCAGTTTCCTCAACAAATCATATTATGTTAAAAACCGGTGCCCGGATGTTTTTGCACGGGTAGCCCTTCCCCTTCCTAGAGGACTTAAATCCAAAGTGATTCCATTTACAAGAACATTCAGTAAAAATTGCCATAGACCTTTTCTCAATTTTCAAATAATGCTCATAACTGCCATTATTATATTGTTCTGTTAAAAGCTGTCAATGTACCTATGCACATTATGTACCCATAGGTCCATGGGCCCATGACTATCCCTTTCATTATAAATTGATAAATAAACACTTAACAAGTGAAGGGGATCGATTGTGCCCCAGTTCCATGTTAGGTATTGCAATTCACTATATTATCCTGTTAGATCGGACATCCGTAGCGAGGTATTCCTCTTTTGACTTCACTTCCCTATTTCGCTGAAATCATATTTGTTGGCATGAGGACAACTAATACGGGGCAAAGTGATGGTGCACTCCCCTTTTAAACAGATAAAATTGGCATACACGCAACTGTCTCAGTTGTTATACTTATTAGTCCCTAGTAGGTGGTTCAACATGAACCCAGGGCCTGTTTATTAAATACTACAAATGGGCTACAGCACTCATTGTGCCACTCCATGGAGCAGCACAGTAAAACATATCTTAAGCCTGCACTGCAACCTGTTGTGCATTCTTATCCCGCTATTTATCCCCAGCAAAATAAACCTTTTGCATACATGTTCCTTTTTAACGCCTTTAAGTCACCCATAAGGCAGGTCCTAACCACTAATAGGGCAGGGGGCTTGGTATTTCAAATGAAGGACATATGTGATTATGTTTATATGTCCTGACAGGGAAAAGCTCCATAAAGTCGCTTGTATCACTTTTCATGGCTCGTTCTTTCATTAGAATAGCACTAGGTTACCTTAATCTACTTAATAACTGATAACCTCAGTTTAGGAACAGATAGATAAGTTGTTTCCCACTCTTGTGGGATTTTGCACAAAAAGCATAATACGTTGGAACCTTGCATAGCTAGGTCATTATCATGAATAATTTGTGTTAATTTGCCATTTTCACAAAACAGTCCGTGAAGGCGTGAATATATAGCCTGTGATGCAGTGTTCCAGTTTATAGTTCAATTTTAATGCGTTCACGTTTCCCATTGGAAGGGTATGAATCTTGAATTCATTTTATATATGACGACGTCTCTAACATGACCACCTGCAGTTACTTAAGGGTCATATTTTACATATTACTCCAACACTTCATTAGCTAAGATTACGCTCCGTCAGCCGTGCTGAATACTTAGTAATATTTATTCTCTGCATAATCCTTCCTCGGGCTTCGCTTTGTCAGGCAGCAAATTTGACAATGGGGGAAAGTAGCCTTCAAGAACATAAAATCTGTGGATGCTTCACAGGCTGGCAATCGCCAATGTGTATTTTATTCAGGATCCTTGATGTCAGGTAGCTTGACAAGGAAGGCTTGTCACTACAAGTAATTGCAGTCGACCGGGAGGTTAAATTTATTACCGGTCTACCTTCTTCGGTAGGATTGGCAGACACAGGTCAGCTGGATAAAAGGGTGAAAAGCAGCAAGTGAGGATAGCCACCCTGCAAATGAAATGAGGATTCCAAGGTAACAGAAGTGGTTTTCTTGGGTTAGTCCCATTCAGCTCCCTACGGTGCAGTCTTCTTGATCAGGCCTCAACATAAGCGTCTTGATAGATGGTGGGTTACCGATGGGGGGGCCCGGTGTGCCATCAGCTGTGAATGGACAGGCAGTGTAAGAGCGGCGGCTGATCTGCAGGCACCAGAGCTCCCGGTCATACATGCACAGGGGAGGGTGCTGAGGGGCACCCGGCAGTGAAGTCTGTCAGGTCGGGGGAGGGCGAGCGCGCCAGTAAGCTACTCGCCCTGTGGCGGGGTCCCAGGCAAGAAAAGGGTGTGGTCTTCCCGTTTTGGTATGGACTGGCTGCCCATGGAAAGGGCAAGCAATCATTGTGGGGCTATGAGCTGGCGGGAGAGGGGGGACAGACCTGCTGGTGGTCCTGACCACTCCTGCCGCCCTACCCAAGATGCATTGGAGGGGGTATACCCCGGTATGGTTGTCACAAGTAGTGGCAGATTATTTACCTGCGGCTCTGTTGACCGGAGGGCGGTCAACTTAAGGAGAGCAGGCTATCTTGGTTGTGGCCTGCTGGCACAGCACGAAGGACAAGCAAAAGGCCCCTTGGAGAGCGGGGCGTAAATATAATGGCAATGTATAACTTTGAGATTATTTAATGCTGTGGTGCTGATAAGCAAGTGTTTTAAAGATTTACCTTAATCAAGATGAATAAAGGATTAATGACAATGCTTGAAGTTTAATAAAAGACTACGCGGTGAACGACAACAACCTGCGTCATGTCTTTTATGGGGGGGGGGGGCGACTCGCATCCGGTAGGCACACTATGAACTGCGCCACCCGCTCCTAGGGGCGTGGCGCCCTTAGTGGCATCCGGGGCGGGAGCCAACGGAGACGTCCTCGAGACGGAAACAGGACGGGATGAGCCAGCAAAATAGAAATGGGGCATGACCACCACGTGAGCCTAACGTCATCAGGTAGGCAGGGTCGACCTCCCCTCCCCCGAGGGTACAAAAGCCTCGGGGGAGGCTGAACTAACCCTCTTTGTCCTCTCTCAACAGCTTCTGCGGCAGCAGACCAGCAAAGAATTACCCATCCCTGCAACAAAGAAGCGAATGGCGGGGTCCCAGGCAAGAAAAGGGTGTGGTCTTCCCGTTTTGGTATGGACTGGCTGCCCATGGAAAGGGCAAGCAGTCATTGTGGAGCTATGGGCTGGCGGGAGAGGGGGGAACAGACCTGCTGGTGGTCATGACCACTCCTGCCGTCCTACCCAAGATGCCGGGGTGTCGGTTTATAAACATTGGAGGGGGTATACCCCGGTATGGTTGTCACAAGTAGTGGCAGATTACACATGTGGGACAGGAGATGTGAGTTGTTTTTCACCCCTTTGTGAAGCCCCTGCAGCTCCACTCTGCCTATTGCTTGAGGAATTAGGCCCCCACGAAATGCTTTCTTAGCGCCCCCCCCCCCTCGAAATTTGGCTCTACTTGCGTCTCTGGGGAGGGTGTATGGAGTTATCCATACATATCTTTATTTAGACCACGCCCCTACTTGGACAGACCACACCCCTTTAAGAGGTTTGTCCCGCCCCTTTTAGAGCACCCCCAGTTTTTCCCCCCACTTAAAGCCCTGAGTAAGAAAATAAATAAAATGCTATTTTTAAAGGCATTTGCATACCTGTTAATTAAATTGCTTTCTTATAACAGCTGCTAACTATCCCTGCTTTGCAAATGTAAAAAGATAAATCCCAACGTTTTCAGCCAACCCTCTCTAAAATTCGGGACATTAGCTTAATTTCCTGAAATCTGCAGGGACAGCTGGAGAAAAACCAGGACTGTCCGGGCAAATCCCAGACGCCTGCTCACCCTACTTATTTATGGTATGCACCTAACAACCAACGGCAAAGTCAATAGTCCTGACTTCTTCAAGGTATAATATTACTTGTATCATATAGCTGGATGCAATGACAGAAACAGCAAAATACAAGTCGGGCAGCACACTGTGCTAAACACAGATTTTTGGGTTTTAAAGCCACGCCCTTAAATACATTGGCCGCGCCCCTTTGAGACACCCCCAAGTTTTTTCAGCCCATTTAAAGCCCTGAATATAGCTAAACATTGTCTGTGTAATATCGCGCAAAGACCCCAGTTATGCTCGAAATAATACATAGAATGTATCTGCCCCTGTATATACGATGATAGTACTGTTGTTCATCACAAAGAGAGGGTTCAGTAGGTTTGTGTGCGGCAATACGCCCATCCCAAGATGGCGGTCGATTTTACCTTCCTAAAGTTCAAGCGAAGTGACATGCGAGCAGGCGGCAACAGTGGGGCAAAGTTCGGGACAGTGACAGCCGCGGAATATGTCAATGGCGCAGCTCATCCGGAGAAGTGAGTGAACGGGAAAGGAGTGTAGAGTGGTGTGTGTGCGAGAAATACCGCAGGCTGTTTTCGTTACAACCAATCACCCAAGTCCCCAGCACCGGTCCCCCTAACGCCCCCGAACTAAAAAGCATTATCAACAGTATAAGCCCATCGACAGCCAGCAGACCATATTTAACAGCCAAAACACCTAGTCACACAAACTCCCCATATCCATCGATATTACGCAGGCAATTCTACGTGTTCCTTTAACTGTATCCTCAGCTCTACCGTTCAACATTTCGAGTCACCAAGCAGGGCGAGAGAGTGGTTTTAAATATACTAATTAGCGGACCTTTTTTTGTGGTGTGCTGGTTAGAAGTTAAACCAGTTATTACCTTCAACAAAATTCCATGTGGCCTATGGGGGCTGGGAGGCATTCGGGCACCTTGGCACTTTGTCACTTTACATGCATAATCCGCTCAGAAAACCTATGCAAACTGCGGATCGATTATTTTGTAATGTATTCTTTACTAATTTGCTGCTTATTTCCACAGTCCTCATGCAACCTGACTAATTTCCTTTAACCAACTTGGTAGTTGCTTGTTTTATTTTCTGAAATAAAGGATCTGTTTATGTACAAGGTCACTTTATTAGCATGAGTTGTTGTAGTAAAACATTCTAGTAACTCAACTGGTATTTGTGCATCACCTTTGCACTCTGATTAATTATAAATTCGCGCAGTTTTTAACACACACTAATCACGTGCAGTTTTTAACACATTTTTAATGCTGATGGTCTAAGTCTGCTCTGTTTTATATTGTTTATAAGGTTTTTATTTTAGCATGTTGGATGTTGCTTATGAATTAGTATTTGTATATAAAACAGATCTTCATATTTGCTCGTTTGTTTAATGTAATGGTTTTAATTAACCATAATAAATTTGATTGACTCCCAGGAAGGAGATATCCCCTACATGAGTAAGTTGAGAGAGATGCATCAGTATTTGGAGGTCTTCGGCCTGTCTTCAGCAGACTCCAGATAACGCCCAGCAAAATGATAATTCTCCTTTTCAGTTGTATTGCTATCAATTTTATTCTACCCCTCACATTAATATCAAAATCATCAGTCTTTCCTAGTTACAGTACTGATAATTGATGCCTATCCTCCCTTGGCATTTGTCTAGCATTTATAATGCTTTTTTTATGGAGTTCCTTCCTTTCCCTAATGAAGGGAGCTCTCTCCATAATCACATACTGTTTTTAGTTCGAAGCCTAACAAACAGCACAGCTGTCTGTTTTTTTAGGTCGAGCCTTGAGGCATCGCACATATTCTGCTTTGCAAGGCATGCTGAAATCCTCTCTAGGCTTTTAGGCACGCCCATGCTTTCCATTGGTTATTTTGTGTGACCTTCTAAAATACAGGCTTTTCATTGGTTGAATTTGTCCCTCCTTTGTGTGATTGGTTTCCTCCCATGGCGACTGGCCCTCTTACATGTACTCATTCTTTCCCGGCGCACTACGCTGGTTGGGGCGCACTATGTCTGTTTTTCCTCTCGGCTTGTTTTTTGTTGGGAGAAGCGGAGCTTGAGGAAGATTGGCCTTCCGAATGCTTGTGTTTTTACACTTTAAATGAAATGCGCTTATCACCAGAGTCAGATAATGAACCCTTATTGAGGGTAGAGGGTAAACATCGCTAGTGTGCACTTACTGAGCAGCAATGGCCCGCCCGCCGTACCCTCGCTGTGGGTCCCACAGACAGCCTGCGCTCCTTTAATTTCCGATTTCCTCTCAAGGGCTACTCTAAATTTTTGAGGCATTGATTAGTGCCGCTCTGCTGGCCTTCTGCTACATGTGCTGTGATGCAGGTACTATTTGCACTAAGACTCAATCAAATCTTTGTGCTTTTTAAACGCATCCCCACCTTTTTCTCCCCCTTCCACCTCCTTAAAGGTTCAACCACTAAAGGGGAGGAGGCTCAGGAAGCAACGTGCTGTTGATGCAGAGTGCTGCTCGGGTTGCAGCTTCACCAAAAGCATACAATAACGCTTTTGTTTTTTTATGTTGCTAATTTGTTCATTATTCATTTTGCAAGGGTTTGTGCATCAATATTATTTAAAAGAGAATAATACAGTATTTGTATGACACTGTAGAACCTTAATTGTCGACTCCTGTAGAAGCTTCTCTTTGAATAATTTTCACACCCCCAGCTTTGAATTTGGGCTCTTCATTTGGCTGGTGACTTGTTACGGAGATCTAAAATACCTGACAACGTCTTTAGTTTATTGCATTCCTTTTGGCGGCCACGTTTGCTGTAGGTAAACATTCATGCCTGTTGTTCATCGGACACTCACGGGTGACGTGTCTGTCGTCGCTGTTTACATTTTGATAGCAAGTTCTTTTTGGTATCCTCCGAGTTCTTGCTCTAGTCCTCGGTTGTAGGAGGAGTGGTTGTTGTGTGCAGTGTCTTGCTGGCTTCATATTTGGAAGGTTGCTGCATGGTTCGACCCCAAGTTTGTGCAGTGGTTGCCAAGTCGCCTCGTCATATCGAGGTGGTTGAGAGGCATTTTGGGCAGCTTCATTTATAAACATTGGCCTGAACATATACTGGGGTGGATCAGAAAGAGTGGCATGGGAACACAAAGCGGGGCACCATGATGTCAAACTGATGGCTGTGGGGCACAGAAGGCACACAGAGAACAGTAATGCAGAGCAGCAAGAACGGCGACTGAAATAACCCAGACCGCTTGCTCAATGCATGCATAGCGATGTTGGGGAAGCTCACCAGGAAATTACACTATCCATGTCTTCAGTTTTACTTTAACCTACAGATGCATTCATAATATATTCATGATCTTTTCTGGTTGTTTTTGAGTTGAATGTGCATTAATGTCTTCTGGACGTCCAAAATATTAATCAGTGGTGCTATATTTAGTCAATGTATTATCTGAGTACATTTACTCTCTTTAAGTGAACATAGATTCAGCACATCAGTGGTTCTATTTCCCTTTGAAAAAATGAAGGTTGCTGCTGATACGGTCACCAGTGTCACATGAGTGCCCATGGATCGACTTTTCTTGGCATCCTTCATTGATGTATTTTTCTGTTTTATCTGAAAAGAGGCAATATTTTTTTTGCTTGGAGCATGCATTTGGTAGTGCCGGTAGACAATCTTGGTGAACTGACTTTTTTGGTATGAAGATTGTAGGAGAGTAGGGTCTGCTATCCTATGGTCACCCCAAATTTTTGCTTTTTGCTTCACTGGTTTATGACTTAATGTGGCTGTGGGCCTGCTAATCAGCCTGCTGTTCTCTCTCTCTAAATTAATACCAATGCACACCAGGTGCATTACGAATTGGAACTGGTTCACCTTATTGGCCCCTGTAACAGTGTACCCAGGTACCCAGGGCATAGGTGTTTCCAAGGCCTACCAGGGGCTGCAGCATGTAATATGCCACCCCTGGCCTGGCCTCCATATTTGACACAACTGGCTGATCACTCAGCTGGGGTAAGTCGGTGTAAGCACCCCTTACTTAGGTATAGTATGTCTATATCTAACTTAAAATGGACACATATGTTCCTATCAGCCCTCCTATGGAAGGCCTCATCAATCATGGAGGCAGAGTGCTTGGAAATATGTGAGATGGTGCTCTAGCATGAGCTGAGCCTGTCTGCAGCTTTCGGAACCACGTCCTTTAGCTGTTCCATGATACTGCCATACCATATACTCTTAAGTGCATTATGAACCTCGCGGTTAAATGCTATCTTTGGTTTGGCTTTATCAAAACATGTCGAGTAAGGTGTCATACGAATTGGAATACTACCCCCTCGCTAGTTCTGGCGACGGCGGTAGCATTCCACCCTTCTAGAGGGACACGACATGTACATAACCTGAAACCCGGGTAAAGTTAAACATGAGCCTCAGCATCACAAAATGGATGCTGCCACCACAGACACAAGTCTGACCTCCTGCTGCTGGGAGTCCTTCCAGCGAGGGAGGCTTGGACAAAGGGTTTCCTGCCTTGGGTGGTGCTAGCACCACCCCAGACAGGATTTTGTGTATTGGGTAGGACAGGGCTGAATAGAATGAGACATGCCTGGGGCACACAAGGTGTCCCTGTGCATAAGCCAGTCCAAACCGGTGCTGGGGCTTCACAGCCCCAGTCTTGGCGTGGAGATGGACAAAGGAAAGGGGGTGTAGCCACCCCCCTTCCTGGTCCCACCCAGAGGAGGGACCTAGCAGGTAATCCGGCCCCTAGATTTGGAATAAGAGTAGGAGCTGTGTCCCAAGACTTCAGATCATCCTGAACTCGACTTGAAACTAAGAAGAAAACTGGACTTCGACATTCTGCTGCACAGAAGACTGAAGAGAATCTCCCTTGTGGCCAAGGAGTGACCACCCTGTGAATACAGGCACCAACCAGCAACTCGACGTCTGCTTTGCCGCCGCCTCCCGCCGGAGCCCGAGCCCAGAGCCCGACAAGACCTGGATTCTCAGACATCTCACAGCCCGATCCACAGTCCCTGAAAAGAAGAGACCCGTGGAGGCATCGAGAGACGTGGGACCGGCCATCTTGAAAGATCCCCGAGAAGCTGACTGCGCAGCACCCAAGGCCCCCTCGACGCTGTGCTTTGGGGTTTGAGAAGCCCCACCGCCGAGCAGCACCTGCACCAAAGATCACCCCCCCAGCATCTCCACGATCTGCGTGGGCCCTTTTGCACTTTGCCACTCGACGCGTCATCCCGGTCACTTGCGACGCGGCTAGTGGCCATCTTGGCGACGAAATCTACAATCTAAACCGCTGGTCTGGTTGCTCCAGACTGGCCCTCGCTCCTGTTAAAAGGAGCAGCCCCTCTGACCTTGCTGGTCCGAGAAATAAGCTTTCTTCACTTCCTGCGTGGCTTGCATTAGCCAAGGCCTGTTTTCTCCAATCAAGTTGCCGACACCGCCATCAGCTAGAACCTTCGTGGGACAGCTCGTGATCGACTCCTGGACGTCCTCGACCTCTTTGTGTCCACGTGGCTGCGGAGACAAGCTGCACCTCATCGCCTGTTTGCACCCGACATCGCCTGGTTCCATCCTAGTTCCACGGTAGTCACTGGCTAGTGACTTTGAACATTGTCCCCTCTGCTTTCAGGACCCGCCTGCAGCATCTTCATCTCCAGGCACCATCGACCTGCGTGACGAAACCCAACACTACTTGGCACCTGTGCACCCGCTTCCTGTGGGTGAGGTAACTCAGCAACGCCGGTGTTCCTACACTGGTACATACCTCTAGTGCCTAGCTCTAAAGTTTTGTCCTTCTAGGTCAGTCGGAAGGTTCCTAAAACAGTAACTTTATAACTTTTACGCACTATTGACATTGCATTGGTGCATGCGTGCACTTTAAGCACTGCACTCGAGTCCCGCGGGCCTTTCCCGACTTCTTCACTGTTGGTCCCGAACAGCTCCAGCGAATCCCCAGGCCCTAGGCCTATTTCCTTTCCAATTGGTGGTTCTTATACCACTATTTTAGTATATGATTTTAGTGGCCCCTAGGGCTCATCCATATTGTGCAACTTTTGTATAGTTAAACTGTGTTTTGTTTTAACGCATTTGCTTCTGTGCTCATAAAGAGTATAGGGGCTATTTGTAGTGAATAAATATATATATATTTTCAATATATATCTGTGTGGTGTCCTTTCATTTGGTATTCAAGGGGATTGTGTATGGTAAAACAGCTTGCTTCACATGCCTTTACAGAGTTTAGCCTAAGACTGCTTTGTCCACGCTACTAGGATAGCTGGTCTATAAGGTTGACTTACAACCAATCATCATAAGGGTTGCTTGGCATGGTACAAGGTGATCACTAGAACTAGTGAGCATCATATACCAGGCCAACTTCTCACAAAGATGATGTGTGAAAATGTCTGTATCAACAGAATCCTGTAGGGGCACTGTACTACTTTGATTTTGTTCCTAAAAGTGCTCAGAACGCCAATCTTTGAAGGGCTATACATTTCACCCAGAAAGGAGGCTCCTGTTGACCCAGTACCTCTCCGGCTGCAGGGCACGGTTTAGTGTGTCCCTACCTTCATATTGGTAGGCCCCAGAGTTTATGAATACATGAGATTTGATGTCAGCAGGGCTTGCTACAATGTGGCCTGTCTGGAATAGCCTGAAGCTGTGTGCTGTTGCGCTTGCTGCCTGAGCTCTTCGGCCAGCCCTTGTTTCTTCTTAAGTTGAGCCAATAGCGCTTGCCCTGCAGGATGATCTGTTGTATGTACTTTGTGGGGTTGGACACCTCCTATAGCTGCTGATTGGTATGGAGAGCCTCACTCGCAAAAGTTTTTTTTTTGCTTCTACATCACACATTCTAGTGTCTTGCTCCTCCTGTGTAGTACTGGTCTAGCATTTACCACTCTTCCTCCTCAGCTCTCCAAAACCCTTTGTCACCTCAGGGCATTCATTCCCTCCACTGCACACATGCCGCTAACGACACAGCAGCGCATATACTTGCAAAGGGGCATCACGCTGGGCTCTTAACTCAACAGGCAACATCCTTCTTATCCTTAAGAGTGGCTAGGAGAAGGCATCTGTGGACCAGTGGTGTAACAATAAGCCCCGCAGACCCCGCGGTGCGGGGGAGCCCCCGAGCTCGAGGGGGCCCCCTCTGGCACTCTGTGCACGGGCGGGCCTGAGAGGTTTTGACTGGGTCGGGACCATGACCCAGCCTTGCAAAGGCATTTGAAGGCATGGCTCAGAATCACCGCTATAAAAAAGATTATTGAGCATATTGGGCGCCACTAGTCTCCATTTGTTAAGGCGCATCGCAGTCAATTCGACAGGTGCGCAGCCAGTGTTTGTTTAATTATTTTAATATGTTCCAGGTAGTACAAGCCAGGCCCAGAGACGAGGTGACTATAGTTGCCATGGAAATCGCCTCTGGGCCCGGATTGCTACACTTTTATTTGTTACATCTCGTCCGGACTCTGGGGCCCCTGCACTGCTGTAATTGATTCGCGCTCTCTGTAAGGGATGTAATGGGTTATTCCTTAAGACCATGTGTACCAAAAGCACGGCTGTCCCTCTCAGAAGCATGTTGAGAGCCAGCTTGTTAGACGTGAGAAGGTTTTCAAGTTAAAATAAGACAAAAAGTCTTATTTTAACTTGAAAACCGACCTACAAATACAATTGGTACAAGCAGTAATAATTAGTTTCCTCAGGCATTAAGAGAAATTTGCGAAAGAAACACTTCATAGCTTTTCACCCCCATCCAAAACAGCAGCCCCCCTACAATATTACACAACTTTTTATAATTCAAAATGTTTTATTTTTATATGTTCCTGAAAACGTAACTGGCAAATATTCATGGGATGGCCAATAAATTGTGTTCAGTGAAAAGTTAAAGGTAATTTATCTGCCCAAAAAAAGGCTTATCACCCTGAAAAGGCTGGCAGATGAACGCAGGTCACACCGCACCAGCAGAACAACCAATTGAGTTTGGGCACTTGTGACTTTGGAAAAACAAAAAGATTCTGCAAAATGTATCCGTAACCTTCCATGTATGTTTTTGGGATAGGGAGGAGTGTGGGGTTGCAGGGTCTTGTGTGCCTTCTGTGGATATTTTTTATAAAATGCGCAAGACACAGGCTCAAATGTCGGCAGGGCTGTCTATACCACTCATCCTCGTCAGGCCGATAACACCAGAACTGCTGGGTAACTGTGACGTGTGTAAGATATATCCTGTAAAGTACTGCAGCGGTGGCAGAAAGGGACACCACACAATACATTCATGCAATAACCCATGTCACAAACACACAACAAACAATTCTGGGCAATCTAGTTTTGAGGGAAACTCCTAATTGTTTTGCTGAATCTTTCAATCTATTTATTGCATGCGAGGGTGAGTCAAAGTGAGCACCATGAAATGGACAGGAATTAAGTGATAACTGGGCTGGAGGAGGTTAAGGTTTCCAAGATCAGGGGGTGAGGGTTCTTTTGGCATTGCCAAATATAACTTGTATCGCGCACAACCAGGCCATGGGCCAGTACCACTGGGGTCAGCAGGAGGGTACAGGCGTATTGATATCAATCAATCAGGGTTGGTAAAGCCCAGCCACTCACCCATGAGGGTCTGGGTCATCCGAAGAGCAGGCTCTTGAGGTCCTTCCTGAAGTGGGGCAATGTGGGAGCTTGGAGGAGGGGGAGTGCAGCGGGTGCTGTGGCACTGGGACAAAAGCCTGTGATGGGAACACTGTACCCCAATTATTGCTAGATTTTGATCATCATTTTGTTGAAAGTGTTCATTGAGGTGACAAGAAACGATAGAAAAAGGATCAGGCATAGAAATGACTCACGAGGTAGGATCTGTAGTCCCCTGTGGAGTACTTCTGCTTTTTTTCTGTCCCATTAGCTCTGTCTCTCCCATTCAACTTTGTAGAGGCAAGATTCAACAGTTTATTTACTTTGTTCATGCGACAAAAGCATGGACTCCTACACCAAAGCATCAAGTCTGAACAGCAGACACACTGGGCATAAGGATACAGACTCGCTGGAGGAGGAAGGGAATGGGGAGCCCAGATGTGGATGGTGGTGGATGACAATCAGTATATGGTGGGAAAGAAGGCAGAATATGGAAAGGCAGTTACAGGGCAATCCTTATAAATTTGACTGCATTGCCTGAAAACGGTCTTCATTATTAACACAACCAGTTTGTTTGTAAATGAGAGATGCTAGTAGGTGGATACAAAAAAGGAAGCACTGGTTTAAAGCCTAATGTCCTGATCGTAGCGTCCCCTAGCTGTTACAGTCTCAGCCTTGCTGTGTGTTTTTTTACTGCAGCTAAGAGTAGCTGAACTCAGCAGATGATGACACCAGTGCTTGCTACAGACAACTGTACCCTTTCAAAATCCCAGTGTAACCAGCCTGCCATTTGGAGTATTTTCTTATAGTTTTATAAGTTAACCTGGGAAGCATGCAACACTCACCACGCTATGCCCCTTTTGCAGAAAACAAGCACATGCCTACCTACACTCACCTTCACTCCACTCTTTCAGGGTTGCTCAGCACATTCTGAAATTAACATTATTTCACAGGCTCAGCTACTTTGACTTGTGATAAAGTGTCACTCAAGTGTCACACACAAGGAAATGCAATTTCACATATACGCATACTCCAGCCATTGAAATGTCACTCTTAAGCAACTTGGAACCTTGGCAGCAATGCGGAGAGGGCCCCCCTATGTATTTTGCAGGGGGGCCCCCTCAACATTCGTTACACCACTACTGTGGAGCTCTAAAGTCCGAAGGGACGTGGTCACGGTTGACCCATTTCATTGCTTAAATATGTGACAACCGCCCATTCTTTGCTTTGATAATAGTTATCATCGTTAGGAAGTTGAAGTTATGAGCACTCGCACATTACAGTTGTGATTGAGTGCCTGGATAATGTGCTGCATGGCTAAATACTTATAAGGTCCCAAAGTCGAGACCAGTTGCATTGCAAATGCTTGTTTAAGACATCTTTGGGACATTCACATTCGGAAAGCTGACCTAGGAATTCTTTCCGCCCATTGCTTACAATTGGCTGTGTGGTTTCTAACTGACATTCGCTTGCTTTCTATATGCTGGCTGTATTTGTTTTAGGCTTTTCAACTTGAGTTGTTCCATCTCATGGAACATATCCTCTTCACTGTATTCTTCTACAGTGCTCGATTCCTAAAACAGGCCTTTAGAGTATGTTCTTATCTTGTCACAGTTGTTGCGCATTCAAAGACAGAATTCAAACATCAGGCTCTGTTTTCGTAGGGTCCTTGGTATTTATTTACTTTTTTTTCTCTGACTTCCAAGTGAGAGGCTTTATCTGACAATCTGGAGGGGGGAGCTTCACTTCACTCTACGACACTACTCTACTCTATGCCACTCCACTCTACACAATTCTTGGGTACTCTACTCTGCTATACGACACTCCACTCTACGCCAGTCTTCTCCACGCCGCTCTATGAGACTTTACTTCACAACACTCTACAACACTCACAACACTGTACTCCACTATACAACACTCCAATCTATGGATCCCTATAGCACTATGCAACTGAACTCCACACCACTTTAGTCCACTCCACAACACTTTACTCCACTCTGACACTCCACGCTCCGCCACTTTATGCTATGACACTTTACACCACTCTGACACTCTACTCCCCTCCACTTTACACCCCTCCATTCTGTGCCCCTCAACTCTACGCCTCTCCACTCTACTCTATGCCACTCTGGGCTCCTCTATGCCACTCCACTCCACGCCACCCCTCTCTATTCCACTCCACTCGATTCCACTCTACGCCAGAAACCGGTCCCAGGATGCTTTTTTCCGGTTTAGGGAAGACCTGGCTTGGCAGTTCGGGCTGGACTGTTCCCATAAGGCACACGGTCAAACTGATTTGCATATAGCTGGGTCTGAACTGAGGTGGTGAAGTGAACTAAAGAATGATGATGGATCCAACACAGATCTGTGACTGGGGATGAGTGTCTGAAAAGTTTCAGTGCTCCGTCCATCATCTCCTTGGGTTTGCTTTGATTCCTATCCCACACTCAGCCAATACTCTATGAGCAAAAAAACAGCAAAGTCACCCATGACCATCCGGTACGATCTCTTTACTTTCCCCTTCCTCTCGAACTGTCCCTCACACACCACCCATGTCGACAGACGCACTCCCTGTCCCTAGCCATTCTGTTCCTCACCAGACTTACCCACACTAACTCCAGACGGCTCTTAATGATCACCGTCCCCATAATTATCCATTTCCAGGTGCTCCAGCATTTCACCCCAGTGCTCCAGGTCACTCTCTGCATGCTCATCCACTCTCACCTTTTTCAGCCTGCATTTCTCAGCCACTGCCAGCTCCCTTAGGTCTGCCAGCAATCGGCCCAGGTACGGTGGCGCAGGCTTAGCCAATGAATTGCAAAGCGCTGCCTCACAACTACCAGACCCAGCAAGGCAAAACGATATCACATCTTCCTCCTTTTACAAGGGGCTGACAACAGCCCAAGCAGGCAGAGCTGGATCTCTTTCCCCACTCAGGTGTTCTTCACTCTATGCAGGCTGTTTAGCTCCCCTGTCATATGTAAGAAATGAGCCGGAGTCCCGCCGCACCTGGGGCACCCATTAGCCCTAGTCGAGAAAATCCTGTGTAATTGCTTTGGCGTGAGGTAGGTGCAGTGTGTAGGAAGGTGGATATCTGACTATGGTTACCCCAGATTTTCTGCTTTGTGTTTAGCTGGTTTTCGACTTAGTTGGCCTGGGATCCTGCTAGTCCGGGCCCCAGGCTATCTGCTCTCACTGTAAAATGGACTCCATGTACTTTAGGTACATCCCCAATTGGACATTGGGTCACCTTATGAGTCCCTGTATAGTGTACCATAGGTACCCAGGGCATAGGTGCACCCAAGGCCTACCAGGGGCTGCAGCATATCTTTTGCCACCCCTGGCTGGCGATCCAAACTGACACAACTGGCTGATCACTCAGCTGGGGCAAGGTCGTGTAATCACCCCTTGCTTAGGTATAGTATTCCTATACCTACCATTATATATAGACAGGTATGCACCTATAAGTCACTCCTATGGCAGGCCTTAACAATTCTGAAGGCAGAGTGCTTGGTTTTATGTGAAATGGTGCTCTAGCATGAGCTGAGCCTGTCTGCAGCTTTCTGAACCATGTCCTTATAGCTGTTCTATGATATAGCCATACCATATACTCTTAAGTGCATTATAATCCTCGCGGTTATTGCTAATTTTGGTTTGGCTTTATCAAAACATGTCGTGTAAGGTGTCATAGGCTTTGGAATACTACCCCCTCGCCAGTTCTGGTGACGGGGGTAGCATTCCACCCTTCTAGAGGGAGAAGACCTGTTGTTCCTGTTAATCCCGGTTAAAGTTAACCAGAGCCTCTGCATCACAAAATGGATGCTGCTGCCACAGACACACGTCTGACCTCCTGCTGCTGGGAGTCCTTCCAGCGATGGAGGCTTGCACAATAGGTTTCCTGTCTTGGGAGGTGCTAGCACCACCCCAGACAGTCCATAGTGTATTGGGGCAGAGAGGGCTGAATGAAATGAGACACTGCCTGGGGCACACAAGGTGTCCCATGCATAGCCCGGTTCAAACCAGTTGCTGGGGCTATCCAGCCCCAGCTCTGGTGCGAAACTGGACAAAGGGAAAGGGGTGTAACCACCCCCTTCCCTGGTCCCACCCTTAGGAGGGACCTAGCAGGTAATCCAGCCCACCAGATTAGTATATAGGTAGGAGCTGAGTCTAGAGACTTTAGATGTATCCTGAACTGAAACTTGAAACGAAACTCTGGACCTTCGACGATCTCCTTAAAGAAGACGACTGAAGAATCTCCCTTGTGGTCAAGGAGTGACCACCCTGTGCAAACAAGCACCATCCAGCGATCAGCGGTTTACTTTGTCGACGCTCCTGCCGGAGCCCGAGCCCGAGCACAGAGTCCGACGAGAACCAGACTTCCAGACTTCTCTGACTCCGATCCACAGTCCCTGCAAAGCTGAGACCCGTGGAGGCGACGAGAGACGTGGGACCGGCCATCTTGAAAAGCCTGCTCCTTGCTACTTGTGCAGCTTCTGAGGCACCCTCGAAGTTGTGCATTGAGGATTGAGAAGCCCCAGCCCCCAACCCCGAGCATTAACTACACCGAAGATCAGCTCTCCACACTCCACAAGTTTTGCGTGGGGCCCTTCTGCATTTTCCTGCTTGCCGCGTCTGTCCGGTCGCTTGCCCGTTGGCTAGTGACCTCTGTGACGATGAACCTTTGTATCTACATCGCCTGCCTGGTTGCTCCAGGTGGGCCCCTGCTTCCCTACAAAGGAGAAGCCCCATAGACCTTGCTGGTCTAAACCTAAGCGAATATTCGATTCCTGTGTGGGTTGCATTTGCTAAGGCCTGTTGACTCCAATCCAGAAGCCGATGCCGCCAACAGCGAGATCCTTCGTGGCACAGTCCGTATCCAGCTCCTGGTCGTCGTCGAGGCTTCCTGGTCCACGTGGCTGCAGAGTCAAGCTTCATGACATCACCTGATTGCTTCGCAACATCGCCTGGTTCCTTCCTGGTCACTGGCTAGTGACCCAGACTCTGCTTTCAGGTACTCTTCATCCTCGATCCGCCCTTGGATCCAACCGGACACTTCTCTCCTGGTCGCCTGCAGCATCTTTCTTCAAGGCTCCATAGGATTCAGCGACGAAACCCGACACACTTTGACACCTATGCACCCGCTTCCTGTGGGTGAGGTAACGCGAGTACTCCGGTTCTCCTGTGGGTATTAACTATCCTAGTGTCCTAGTTTTCAGTAGCTTTCTCCTAGTCCATCAGGAAGTGACCTAAAATAACTAGTTTGTAATTCTTTCGTTCTCATTCTAACTCTAAGGTAACTCGCGTGTGTGTAAAGACACTGCACACGCATCCTCTGGGCCTCCTGCTCCCTAACTCTTGTTAGTACAGTGTAGCCCCTGCGATCCCCTAGGCCTATCCTTTGTTCGTGACATGGTTCTTATACCACTATTTTAGTATATGATTTTACTTGCCCCTAGGGCCCTGCTGTATATTGTACAACTTACTGTATGATAATTAAATTTCTTGTTATGTGCTTTAGTCTCTGACCTCATAAAGAGTTCAGAGGGGTTGTGTTTATGATAATTACATATATTTTATATATAACCTGTGTGGTGTCCTTTCATTTGGTATTCAAGGGGTTACATATGGTAAAACAGCTGGCTTCACATGCTCTCTGAAGTTTTAGCCTCAGACTGCTTTGTCCATGCTACCACTAGGATAGCTGGTCTATAAGGTTGACTTTACAACCATCACCATAAGGGTTGTTTGGGCTGATACAGGGTGCCCACTAGAATAGTGGACATCACATATCAGGCCAACTTCTCACACAGTGCAGGTAAAAGAACTGAGTCCGTTTAAAGCATGCATTACTGCCCTTGTCTGACCCTGAGCAGGCGCTCATTTCCACTTCCCCTCGGTGAGCTGGTCTCCTAGTGCCTCATTCCACCACTACAAACCATCTCCATATACTCTTGTCTAGCAGTATTGCGTATGGGGGCCTCATGAGCACACATTTAACGGTTATCTCCCAAACCTTGGCCACCCACCACAATATGTACCCACTTCTGGGCATACCCTTCCCACTTAAGGTGACAAAAGGAAAAAGAACAGATGATGGACGGAATGCTAAACAGATCAAAGATTCACCCCAGTCACAGATCTAGGTTTAATCCATCATTTTTAGCTCACCATGCCACCTAGTTTAAACCCAGCCATGTTATGTTTGCTATGTTCGCCCTTAGTAGCAAAGGGTATGCCAAGCTTTGGGTCCCTTGCTTGCTGTGCCACTGGATTCAAGCTAGCCTGGCTGAAGAGGGGTGATAACCTGAAATCGGTCCCAGGATGCTTGTTATTGGTCCAGGGAGGACCTGACCTGGCAGTTCAGGCTGGACTGTTCGCATGAGGACCAGGGTCAAGACTGATTTCCATATGGCTGGGACCAAACTGGGATGGCATGGTGAACAAAAGAACAATGGATTTAACCCATATCTCTTTACTGGGGGTGAGTGTCTGAAAAGTTTTAGCACTCTTCTTGTTGTGTTAGCTTTGTCCAGTTTTGAGGCTTTCAGGAAATGGTCCTTCCTTGGCTGAGAGAGAGATTCACCAGTTATATCCAGAGGGGAAGCATTTGTGCATGGAGGTGTTTTGCAATGTCACCAGGAATTGGGTCTACAAAGTGGTTTGAGGGTTTTGTTTTTATGATAATCTTGAGTAAGTCGTCTTCTGTTACGGAATTAAATAGTGGCCTAGTCTCTTTGGATTTAAATGCCGGTAAAGAGGCAGTAGGGTGGACATCACAAAGTAGTAGTCGTTGAACTTTGGAGTCGAAGAACTGTAGAAACCCCTCTGATTTTGATGGTGGGTCTTCAAATTTGCAGGTTGTGGGCTTGGAGAGGTTCTTGGTGGTTTTGATCAGATCAAAGAGTTTCTTCGGTTGGTTCTTGGCTGAGTCCAGAAGTGACCTAAAGTGATTGGCTTTCTCCCAAAAGATGTGGTTTTTTTACTTTGGGACCTAGCATTTTTGAGGCAAGGGGGGTGATGGTGGAAGGCGACTGTCTCGATTTTCTTTTCTAAAATTTTTAGGGCTAGAAGCAGCCTTGTGTAGCTTGGGATACACTCATTTCGGATTATAGTAAGGGGGCTTCAATGTGCCAGATTTGCATCTACATTACTCATAATCCCAAGCACAATATGCACACTACTGGTACAATCCCCACGCATTGATTCCACACACAGCAGTAGAAGTCAGTGATGCTCACCCGATCCCCTTGCACAGTATTATATCGCGTACTAAACGGGGAACATCTAAGAATGAAATTAACACTATAAACTGCACGATCGCAGCCTGGCAGGCTATAGGGCAGTCGACAGCAAAGCTTCCGGTATAGACCCCTATGCTCCCACTAGCGCACCACACAGCACTTTCGTTAACTCAGGAAGCTGGGGCTATGCGCTCTTTATAGCTAGCCGGCATTAAAAAATGCTGGATCTATACCCAAATGTTACATTTCTCAAGTTAGAAGAGCTACACGATATACAAAACAAGACACCGCTGTTAATGTTCACATTTCATAGGATCCACGCGGCCGTGCAGGCATTCTACCACTCCTTCCCAGACAATCTGCAGACACTGCAATCACTGCAGACACTACTGGTTAGCCCCACACGTCATAAATTAATAACCAGGCTTTAAAGAGCGGTAAGGGACGAATGAGTGGCTGACACATCAAGTAGCCTAAACCGTTGGAACGAGAAGCTTCAACCAAAACTCACACAGAAGGAATGGGAGCTCAGCTGTCAAATCACAGATTCATTTAAAATATCTTCACCAAGTGTAGTATACATCAGCCAGGCTGCATAAATATGATATTAGGGAATGTGATGCATGAAACGATGTGGGTTGAAAGAGGCAGACTTGCTGCATGTGGCGTGGGAGTGCCGTCGAGTTCTGGGAGGAGGTGATTAACCGACTACAGATCATGATCACTGCAGAGGTGCAATGTAGCATGTGTATGTCTTCTGGGCCTCACGCCTCAACTAAAAGGCACAACGGGCAAGTTTACAAAAAATGGCATTGCTCTTGGCAAGGAGGAGGGTGGCGATGAACTGGGAAAGCAAGGCAGCCCCTCGGCCCGAGCAATGGATAAAGGACTTGGTGTACTGTAAAGAGAACCTTAATCTCCATGCTGAGGAATTGCCGATTATGTCAAGACCCAAGGACATATGGGAACCAGTGCTGAGTAACTTGAGATCAAGGGATCAATGTATACCGGATGGGGGATGTTTGATGACTATCTTCAATAATTATTGTCATTATTCACATTTGCAACAATGAAATAGCTTGCTGTAGAGGTACAACAGAGATGTGTAATCAGTGTGCCATATGTTGTTCTTTTGCTGTTATTTCTGAAAATAAAAAATAAAAGTATCCTAAAATTCTTAGGGCTTTCCTTTTCTCCGAAAGGGCCTTGTTGAACGATGGCAATGATGGTTCAGGACATTACTTTTTGGTTTGGAGTGGATCTGCAACATCAAGCGCATCAGAGAGGCATGCAAAGTTCTGTGGGGTAGCGTCATTCATATTTGTGGGGGGAAGTATCTTCTGAACAGTATTGCTAAGAGTAGTGATGCCTATGTTTCTGGTATCTCGAAACCAAGTAGTTGCCCATTTTGGTTCACCTATCACCACAGTCTGAGAGAGTTGTAATTGAAGGGAGTGATCGGACCAGTCTCCTGGGATTGGATCATTCACTGAGGCCATGTCATTTTTGGAGATTATAAAGTCTGGTACGAAGCCTTGGTGTGTGTTGGCTTAAGGTTATGTTGGACTGAGTCATTGTTGGAGAGTAGAGGCAATGTGGTTCCCTGTAGAGTCTTCTGTGATGTCTCAGTGAAGGTTGATGTATCCCAGAAAGATCAATTTGTCGGTCCAAGAGATTTGGTTAGTTATGAGGTCTGTGCACTCCTCAACAAAGGCTATGTTATTACCTGGTGGGTGGTAGATTACATGTATTCTGAAGGGGGAGTTGTGTTGAACGCATGGGTCTAGAGCAAGGCATTAAAATGTGGCGATGGGGTCTATTTGGTATCTCGATGCATTGCAGTAAACATCTGTAGATGACTGCGATGAAGGAAATATGTAGCCAGAGTGAGTGAAGGGAATGTGTGCATATTCTGGAAGAGATCGATTTAAGTGAGGCTTATAGTTCTGGTTAGCGGGCGACATTGAAGAGATCTTGGGATGTGGTTGTAAGTGTGTGGGTTTGGTAAGGGAGGAGAGTTCTTGTGAAGTGATAGAATATGTGTGGGAGTGGGTGTGGTGTTGAGATCAGGAGTCTTCAGATGAGGTGATGCAACAGGAGGATGTAGCTTCTGTGGATGAGAGGTGTGATGATGTTGAAGGGGGGAGGGAGGACTAGCCTTCGGTGGGTCAGTGATGAGTATGGGAGGTGTATTGTGGAAATTGTCATTGTGGATGAAGGGTGTTCAGTTATGTGAATGCAAGGCAAGTAGGAGTGTGGATTGGCATGAGAGGGTGAGGTATGGTAGGCTGAGCTGATCTCTGTGTGATCTGGCAGAATGGGGTAATGCCAGTGGGGGCTGGTTGGGGGTGTTGCTAGTTGTGGCAAGTTGAGGGTAAGTTAATGATTAGGGTAAGAGGAGAGAGTAGGGATTTGGGGAAATTTTGGGGGTAATAGTGATCGTTGGGAAGTATGGTTGGGAGGGTACCTTGTTGGGGGTAGGCGTCAAGACCACTGGTTGTGGATTGGTGGGGAGTTTGGGCAGGAGTTGAGTTGGTTGTGTGGGGCTAAATTACGTTTTGAATGATGTGTTGGCGGAAGCTTGCAGTAGGGCATTTCGGAGGACTAGGACGATGTGGTCAAATAATGACAGGTGCAAATCTGTGGACTGAATCAGGCTCTTACCATTATTGTGGATTGAGATAGTGGTGGTTCCATTGAATTGTGGTGATGGGGAAATTTGGAGCTTGCAAGCATGAGGAATGGTAGTAGACAATGTAACGCGGAGTTTGGCGTGGAAGATGTTGAACCAGGATGAAGTGTTACGTGTGACAAAGATGAGGTCTGTTTTAAGCTTCCCATATCAGCTGCTGTGCTATTGACCAGCAAATAGTGTGTCTGGAAAATCTTCCAGGATGTTGGGTTTAAATATTTTTGCTGAGGCTTTGGAGTGATTAGGAGGGTATACAAGATTGAAAGAGTTGGTTCCAGTGTTTTCTCTCTAGTTAGACTTTGTGATGCTAGGGAGTACCGCTATATTTTACACCGGACCTGATTTGTCTAAGTGATGTTGTGGGGAAGTGGCAATGCAGGTGCACGTTCCTACCAGTGCACTAGCACAATAGTTCGACAGTGAGTACAGTGTTCCAATCCTTAGAGTATATCAGGTCATCAGCTTTACCAGAGAGACGACAGGAGATTGAATTCCTTTCTCTGGTTTCCTATCTGGTTCCAGAGCTTTTGTCCTTTCCTTTCCAGTAACTTTCCAGGTGAGATCAAACCCAGCATGACCCTACTGAAGAAGAGTGGCAGCAAGGGGGAGGGCCGCCTCACTGAACACATACACAAGGCAGACTGTAAAATCTACTCGCCCCCTCGCTGTGGCGAGTCAGATTTTATCAGGTTGAGCTATATTTAGGACCTACTCGTCTGTTGTCATGTGGTCACATTTAGGCCTGGGTAGGAACACAACCAGTTTACATGCTAATGTTTAAACTTGACATCTTTTCTTGAAAGTTGACAATTGAGACACTTTACCTTGCATGGATACTGTTCCAAGAAATAGCTTTGCTTACATGTGCACATCTTCGTATGCACATAATCAGAAGCCTTGAACATTCTATACGAAAGCTAATGTTGTTTATTATTATTAACTCTGCAACAGCTTTATCAGGTAGGAATCAGTAATGATATCCAGACTGGTACGTCTGCATGGCAACATGGGTGATGTTCATTATATAAACAACATCACTTCTTTGAGTTAGAGGAGCATTTAGCTGGCACTGCGATGTTGACCTATGCTGGAATTCCAGGCCCACTGATTTCTGTGTACCTCTTGCGAGGGTTGAAACCAAGCTCTCCACCAAGACTGGCTTCCTTATGACACTTACCCACAGGTAATGGGGGAGTTATGTCACCCTACAGGGATTCTGGCAGGTTCATCCACCCTGGGCACACTAGGATAGGTAGCGCTACTAGGAGCAAAATATTAAATGTTTATGCTTGCTTATATATTCTTAGTAAGCTGCACAATGGTTGAATTATTCATCTTATTCACCATTCTTGTATTGCTGATCTCACTATTCTGTTTCCTTCTAATGATTAAAGCATCGCACATATTTTATGCTAGAATCATATTGCTTCAATAACTATTGAAATGCCATGTTGGGTATTTTTATGCATCTATTTTGATAAGCATGAGTAACCAAGCGAAAAGGTTCTAGATCTGTTACCATGACTTCCTTGGAAAGTCAGGGTGGTCATGTTTGGAGGTTGCATATTCCACCTGTTACCTTTCCTAGTTAGAGATACAGCTGGAGCATTGTGAGCTAACAAGACTACGACCAACATATACTGATGGTGTGTGTAGAATCAGTCATGCAAAGTTTGGAGGTTTTTGTTATCCAACAAACACACAGTTTTTACAGAGAAAGTATAAGCCATAGGACACTGTTCTGGCGAGTTGACAAAGAACAGGTGTTCTGTTCAGTCAGAAAGTGACGGAGCAATAAAGATGCCTTTAAATCTTATTTTTATCTTTTTGCACTTGCTCTTTTTTCAGAGACAGAGGTCAGAACTCAGTTTACAAATAATTTTCCTTCTCTGACTGCAGAGTTCCAGCATTTTGTAAAGTGAACTGTCTGACCTGCTGTATTAAGTGTGAAATGAAAGTCTGTAGGGAATCAAGTTTTTCCTAAAGCACATTAAACAGCTAAGAAGTTATTTGCACAACCCTTTCTAAATATATTTCAGTAGTTGTGAAAGCCCACTTTTTGTACTTCTCTGTGATGAAAAAAATATTTTAATAGGATGAAAACCAAACCAGAACACTTTACTTGGTGATGGTGCAACTGATAAATATGTTTTTGAAACCCAGTTTTCACAAATTATTGTTAATACACTATATAGCTTTATCATTAAAGCTGCAAGGTAGTGGGAACTTTTTTGGCCATTTCTTGGAAATAATGGAAGCCCATAAATTGAACCAACAGACTAGAATTCTTCTTGTCACTGGATCTTGTCCACTGAACAGCTCCAACACACGAAGAGGCACTCCTTTGCTGTCAACAGAACCAGCTTCAGCTGTCCCCAAGCTCCTTCAGGTCGCTTTGGCCTCAGATCCTGAAAAGAAATTAAAGCCATAATCATCAGTTTCCAGCCAATATTGCAAACCTAGGGAGGGAATCTCATGAAATAATAAGTCAATAACCAATAAATAGCTTTATTCTGAAGTATGAAAACCATATTTATTGATTATTGGAAGAAAGAAAAATAATTATCAAGTCATTATAATTACTATAAACATGTATCCAAATACAACCCAATCAGCAGTCCCAGACTCATCAACAATAATCTAGGATGGGATAATCCTCGCCTCCATGTCCTTAACAGAATTGAAGCGCTTGCTAGATTTTTTTTTTTATTCTCTGTAAGCAGCTGAGGCTTTGGATTATGCTAGTTTAAAGTTGAGCCACCACATTAGATGCAACATCCACAATCGTTTTGTGATATAAAACCTTAAATCTTGAATCAGAAGAACAATCCGCCTCAGTCCTAATCTCGTCCGAGCGAGAACCAGTCACAAAAGCTTTAGAGGCCAAGGCTCACTTCACATGGTGAGCTAAACAAATGGAGACCTCAATACCAGCTTCAGACAATAACCATTTAACCCAGCGGTACATGGTCACTAAAGAGACCGGGCGGAAAGGTTTCTGTAATGAAATCAAAAATTGATCTGCTACATCACTGCATAATTCACGAGTACAGTCCTCGTAACATTTTAAGCATTTACCAACATATACTTTCTTATGATTTGGAAAAACCGATATCTCACATCAGATGCTCTTCTGCAGGAAACAAGACCTAACAACAAAATGAGCTTCGCTGACAATTGCTTGAGTGAAAGGCCCTCGTTCGCAGGCCAGTTTGTCAGAAAACTGGGCACTACATTCACATCCCATAACTTGGAGTACCTGGGTCGCGGTTGACGAACCAACCGAATACCTCTAAAAAGTTTACAAATAAGAGGGTGCTCTCCCATGGGTTTACCATCGAGATGTGGTTGTCCACCTGATATAGCGAAATGGGAACTATTTACCGTCCTATATGCCAGACCCTGACTTGCTATATTCGATAAACAATTAACAATCATATGGATACCGGATCTGCCTCTCGCTCACCACACCAACACACCCATCTACGCCAAGCTGATTCATAAAGTTTGTGTGTAGAGGGAACCCATGATTGAGAAGGAAAAACATTGTGTCCTGTGAAACTCCAAGCACTTGCTAACATCGCCGGAAAGTCTCCAGGCCATAAGGATTAACAGACTCTGAATCACTAGCGTGTGTGGTAATCCCATCGGATACAGAAGAAGATCTGGGAACAAGAGGAGATGCATCAGAGGTACACACAACAGGATTAGCGCCACTGGAACCTATGATTGAGCCTTCCAATAGGGAGTGATCAAAATAAGCTCCGCTCGTTGACTGCGAATCTGCCTAGGCACCAGCTGAATCATGGCGAACGGCAAAATGCATAAAGCTTGCCCGCCAACCTAGATTGCAGGAATGCATCTGAGCTGAGTGCTCAGGGATCAGGCATCCAACTATAAAAGAGGGGCAATTGTGCGTTCAGTTCAGGCGGGCAACTAGAGCCAAATTTGGGGGGGGGGCTGAAAAATATTTCGGGGGTGGCTAATCCTTCCAACCATAGACAGAGTGACTGAAAGAAGGGGTGAATACACACCAAAAGCTTAATTTACACGTAAATGGTCTTTTAAAGACCTGTTAAGCACTCGGGTGCGGCTGCAATTAGACGGCCGCCAGCCCGCGAAGCTGTGTCAGCCCGGGCTGACACACACGACAGGGGGGCTGAAGCCCCGTGAGCCCAATGGGTGTTGCGCCCCTGGTTCAGTTGGGACACAAATAGGTCGATCGTGCACGGCTGGCACTTCAAGTCCAGTTGCTAAAACACCCTGGGGTGAAGTCTCGAATCCCGCGAGAATTCCAGTACGCCACCACATTGGAACAGCCCGAAATATACTCCACCATCATCAAAATGTAATGTTGAAGGCAATAATGCCCAAAATCTTTGGCTATTTCCGCCAGGAGACAAGATTTTGTGCCCCACAAACAATTGATGTATCACACGCCCATAACATTATCTATCCTTAACGGAATGGAACAACTAGTTTTCCATGGGGATAATGTCCGAATAGTAAAGGAAACCGTTAGGAGCTCTAGACAATTAATATGAAGGTCAAGTACCTCGGGGGACCACCTGCCCCTCGTCTCCATTGAGCTGCAACAGGCTCCCCAGCCCCATCAACTGGCATCCGATTCTATTATCACCTCCGGGCCTGAAGCAAAAATGGCCTTGCTGTTTCATTCATCCATATACTCTAGCCACAGACATTTCCATCATGGCTTCCATGGACAGCACAATCTGTTCTGAGTAGGCCAAATCGCTGCAGTATCTACAGCTGTTGCAGAGCCCTATAGCGAAGTGGGCCTGTAAATATCACCAAGAGGCCCACTAGGCGAGCCCGGATCCTCAAGGATATAGTCTAAAAGCCAAGCACTCTTCTAAACTATTTCTTGATCGAGATCTGTTTTTGTCAGCGGAAGCAACAGTTGTGTCAAACTCGAGTCCACTTGAAACTACCAAAACTCCATTGTCTAAGTTGGGATCATGATAGACTTGTACAAACTGATGACAAACCCCAGATCCTGAAGGAGCTGAGAGATTCAAGATAGGTGAAGTAAGACCTATTCTTTGCTCTGTGCCATGACCAGAATATCATCTAAATAAATAAATAAATGGACGTACGCCACGGTTTCGGAGATACTGCACAACAGGTCTGAGCAACTTGGTGAAACACCATGGAGCAGACGAAAGACATGGCGAGAAACTTGAGCCAGCGATGGCGCCACTGAAACTGCAGAAACCTCCTGTGAGGAGGAAAGATAGGAACATCCAAATAAGCGTCTTTGAGGTAGAGACGATCCATCCAATCTCCCTCCAATAACAAAATTCTCAATAAGTGTGTGCCCTCTATCTTGAAGTGGCGAGAAACAATCCATAAATTGAATTCTTTCAGATTTGGAACCAAACGGGACCCCTGATCCTTTTTGGGAACCAGAAATATGGTGCTGATAAACCTGTGAGGGTTTGGACTTGATTCTGATATTGCTCCTTTCTGCACTAGCGACAAATTCTCTTTGTCTATAAAATCGCCCTCCGCTAGGGAAAAATGGAGAGGGGCTGGTCTCTGTCCCTGGGCCAGGGAAGAGTAGAATTTGAGGTGAAAATTTTTAACCTTCTGAAGCAGACAAGGGTCCTGAGTAATCACCTCTCAAATGTGTTGAAACAACCTTATCCTTCCCCCCACGAAAATTTCCGAAGATGGAAAAATCGTTACCAGAATATGAGGTGTCACCTGATTTATTTCCTCCAGTGTGGTCGAACTCTGCCACCTCTGTTGCGGGTAGGATAGTATTTGGAGAGAGGGACACCACCACCTCCTCGGGGTGCATATCCTCTTGAGGCTTGATAGTATCCTTGGCCAAGCGGCCGACCCTGACAAAAAGGCTAGTGTGGAAAACCTTTTTAAAAGAATTTTGGGCCTTATCAAGAGCAGAGAAAGTGGACACGTATTTGCCTAAGTCCGTAACAAATTTTTAGCCAACAAGAGCCTGTTGGACAAGGTACCCGCCTCTGTTATAGGTTCTAGCTCAGGCACCCTGTAGAGTATATGAGACCCTCCCTCGGCTCGGGGGCAGCTCGGGCTGAGGCTTCACGTGGGGTGAAGCTGGGGATCAGGTAGCCCAGTACCCGCCTGTCTGGTGCAGTGGCGGCTGGCTTGACTCGCTGTGGGGAGGCAGGCATGGGGGTGCGATTGCTGGAGGGAGCGAGCAAAATAAAAAATAAAAATAAAAAAAATAGCGTATCTTGTTGACTGGTTCCGCGTCTCTGCTCTCCTGCCTCCGACTTAAGGAACAGGAAGGAGGCAGCCAGGCTCCCTCCCCAAAGCCAATCACAACGCTGCAATGCAGCGTTGTCATTGGTCTGAGCACCCTGACATGGCGCTCAGCCAGGGGCTGGAGGGATGGGCATGATCCCCATGCAGGCTGTAATGCAGCCTGTATGGAGAATGGGGATAGTGGGCATGACTGGTTTGGGCTGCCCGAGAGGGCCAACCAGACAGTCACTTTGCACTTAGGAGTGGGCAAATCACTCCTCCACTGCCCTGCTCCAAGAGCAGAGCAGCCCCGCCAACCCGCTCGCCCGCTAAGCAGCACAAACATAAAATGATAATAATTGATTATTATTAGTCTAAACTCCTACAGGATTCTCATTAGGAAAATGGTCAAGACCTGGCTTTTCCCTCCTCAGTAAACTTCGGTTAAGCCTGGGCAATTGCAACACGTCACCCCTAGCGCCAAGACGCCTCGGCATTTGTGCACTTTATAAATAGGTCACTTATTTACTCACTTTTTAAAGTTATTATAATTTTATGTTTTTTGCTTCTCGCACTACATGAAAGCAGTGGGGCGACGCTCCTCCGACATAGTGGAGGAGCCGCCATTGCTCTGGTGGGGGATCCACCGAGACCTTCCTGTAGGAGAGACTGATCCATGAGCTGCTCCTAAATGGCGATCTTAGGATGCTGACCAGCTAATAGGCGGAATTCAATATGAAGAAGCAGTCCCAAGGATAAGGGATTTCTCAAACTTGAGAAATTATTTTACATTTTATTTTTCTTTAGCTTTTTTGCGTTCCAAATGTTATGTTCACAGGCGGGGTTGTCAGTCAGATTCACTGGATTGTTGTGCCAAATCTGCGTAATACCATCCTCAAAGTGTTGAGATTGCACAGCGGGTTGAATTTACTGATGTACATATATTTGTACAGCTTACAGTTTAGAATCCCAGCATTTTGTCCCAGCACCTCAAACAGAGGCGCGGGACAGTTAGCTGTCGCGCTCTATAAGTGTCTGTATTATTATTATTATTATTGTTATTGGGTCACTGTGACACTTGTTAATCACTACATGGTGAAAATATAGAAAGAAGGAGCTCACTTCCCATAAGCGTTACATTAAAAGAACCCACTGACTTCACAACCAGGAAAGCATCTTCGAATTTTAGATTGCTTCTGCAGAGATGTTTGTAACTTGCACGTCTTTGGTTCCTATCTCTGGGTTTAATCCTTCCTAGGGTAATCCCATTAGGTGGGCAATGGCAAATCGTGTTACTTAGAGTATTGTTAATGACAACATTTTGAAACGTGAAGACTGTTGTTGTGTCTTTTATAAATCTTGCAGTTTGAGGCAGTTGCATTTATCAATGTTAGGATTAAGCACAAAGCAAAACCCCTTTGAAACATGCACCTGTGGTGTCCAGTGTGGTCCATATGTTATTAATTATAAAGGCCCATTCTTCAGCTCGGCCCTGTTTAGTTGTTTCCCACTTTTTAGGTCTCGCTAGACATACGCAAAAGCGAAGCTTTTGCGTGCAAAAGCGAAGCTTTTGCGTCTAGCGAGACAACTAATGTCATCACTTTCAGGGGAATGTAGACAGCAGACTGTCACGAGCGTCTCCTGCCGGAGATTCTACCTCGTGAGCGCGCACGTCGCCGTCCCTCATATTCCCATGCAAAGAAAGGCACACTGAACACACACATGCAGGCAAGAAGGCACACACACACACAGGAGCGCACCTACACACATACAAAGCCCCCCCCGCCGACGCCGCATACATAGAAGTCCCCCCCCCACCTGCCGCCGCATACATAGAAGGGCCCCCCACCCACCTCCCTGCCGCCGCCGTCGCATACATAGAAGGGCCCCCCCTCCCCCTGGCTGCCGCCGCATACATATAAGCCCCCCCCTCCCCCGCCGCATACATAGAAGTTCCCCTCTCCCCACCGCCGTATACATAAAAGTGCCCCCCCAGGTGCCGCATACATGCAAGCGCCCCCCCCACACCATACATGCAAGCGCCCCCCCCCACACCATACATGCAAGCGCCCCCCCCCCTTACCGTGATTCTAAGGTCTTGCAGCCTCCGCGGGGCTCTCCCTCGGGCATGAGCCCCGCGTCACCAGCACTGCTTTCCCGTGGGCGCGTGCGCGGGCTTCCGAAGACAGAAGTCCCGCCCCAAGGAAGGTTTCGCTTTCGGAGCTGGTTTTTAATTGCCATGGCGCGCGCTTCACGGGCCGCCACTCACAAACATTTGATGTACATGGGCACTGCACTTTATTTCAGCATGGCGCACGCTTTCATGTTTTTGCTAGGGATTGTGTTGTCAAACGATCCTCGTTGAGTTTTGCAATCTTATTTATACTAAGTACCATTGCCACCCGTTATTCCACAGTATTTCACTTATCTCATTGTGCCGCTGTACAGTGTTGATCTCTTTGGGCGCTTTGTTTCCCGGTATCATTTTTGTTCATGTGCGCACACACAATGAAAGGATTATAGCTCAATGGTTACGTGCTTTCCATAGCTGCCGTCTGGCCTAGTGGCTATGGCACTGGCCTCCTAAGCCTGGGGTTACGGGTTCGAATCACATTTGGGGTGGGGAAACAAACAGTTCTGTTTTATTTTTTATTTTTGTCAGGGTCTTTTCTAAAAAACATTAGTTGAGTTATATGCTGGGTTATATCAGTTTAGACCTGTGATGCCGTGAATTTACAAGGACAAGATTAAATGCAGTGGTTCAGAACCGCACAGTGTTCTGTATCACAGATCCTTGCAGCCAGTATCTAACCTGCCCTTTATGTAGGCGGTGCTATTGTAGTCTTTCCTTGGTTTTGATTTCGAATCCTTAAGGCTGTCGTGTGTGAGTATCAAACTGATAGTTCCACAATGCTGGTGCATGTTTTTAAAGCTGCGCCGCGGTGCTGTGCAAACACGGAGCTAATACACTTTGTGATCATGTTTGATGTCACATTTGGTGTCTGCAGAATGACGAACGGGCTAATACTCAATGATTGCTGCCCCCAAATAGTACAGCTGTTTGTCAATGGAAGAAAAATAAATACATTTTATTTTAGTGTTTCTCCGTCTCCAAGCTCCACTGTCCTCGCTTCCTCCTCATCTTCCTCCGGTCACCGTCCCACATCTATGTCCTGCAAGGTCTCTCCGCCATCTCCCACCTTTGTTAGTTACCCTCACCTCTCCTACTCTCTCCCCCTTTAGCTCTACCAGTCCCCTACAAGTTCTGTCTTTATTCTTTTTTTTGCACCTCCTTCTGCTATCGGCATCATTTCTACTTCTCTACCATCACCCTTTTCTTTTCTCTCTCATCTTCATCACTTATTAACCTCACATCTACATGCTCACCCCCTTCTCTTCCCTATACAATCAGCATAATTTCACTCAACGCCACACACTTCCACACCACACAATTCAAATCTTCACATTTCCATCATAATTCGACAAGAAACCACATAATTCAACTCAACAACACAATTACATAACACACCACATACATACATCCAATCCATACCACACATCTATCATCATGCCACAAAATTTAACAGCACACCACTTAATTAAACTCCACTACATACCACTCCATAACACATAATACCATTCCACATAATTGCATTCAATAATGCACAATCCCACTTTGCATCATTCCATGACACTCAATACCACATAATTTCTATCACAAAAATCCACTGCACACCATACCACATAATTCCACAACACAAATCCACTCCACACCACACAATTCCACCACACACAATTCCACAACTAACAATAGCAATCCAACCCACATAATTCCACTCCACACTACATACAACCACTACACTCCAAACCAAAACACATGGGTGAAAGACATTATCATTTACAGCGCCAATAGCTATTTCTCTGACAAATGCGAGACCTATTGCATTGAAAATGCTTGTTTCATACTGGTTCATTGATTGTTTGAAGGGAAGATACCCAACAGAGTAAGACTGTCACTTTCATCCTTTAAAATAATAAACACGTCCTGCTTTCCTTTTCTACGCGTGCGGAAGGCGCAACTTTGGCTCGTTACTTGATCTGCTGTATTTTTCTCTAGAAAAGTATCAGACGGCTTCTGGGCCCTTTGACCCACCTCCACACCACGGGGCAAATGTAGCGATTTAATTCAAGAGATATTCATAAAGATGGCATGTTCCCCGAGGTATTTTGTTATCTTGGCAGCAAAATGTGTCTTGTGTGGGGGAAAAACACGGTCTACAGTTTTAACACACCAACAGGTCGTTTTGGCTGATCCCAAGTGCTGCATTTATCAAGGCTAGCCATCAACAGAACAAGGTCTTCTAAGCGCCCCTCAACGTTTGTATCGTCCGCATTCTTTATTGCAAAGAATCTTTTGGGACGGGGACTGCTACGACAAATTAGGGCTAAGTGGTCTTTTGCCATATTTTCACATTCCCTTCCGAGTGCGGGACAGTTTTTAAAGAATGCAAATTGGCTGCCTGAACCACAATGGTAACTTTCAGTGTTGCTGGACTCATCAGGTCTGACACTGTTGTCTTTATTTCTCCGTTTAGTGCGGTCACCTCTTGGTTGTGTAGAGTTCGCACGAGATTCACTTCGTGGTCACATTCTTCTGGTTTCTTGAGCCTTTTCATTCCTTTTGAAGAACCTTTGCTGCATTTTAACGCATACAGTAAAACACACAAGATGATGGACGGAATGTTGCACAATGGCAAAACACTCACCCCCAGTCACAGATCTGGGTTTAATCCATCACGGTTCTTTAGCTCACTCCGCCACCCCAGTTCAGACATGGCCATATGCAAATCAGTCTTGACCCTGTGCCTCATGGGAACAGTCCAGACCGAACTGCCAAGCCATGTCTTTCCTGGACCGGAATCAAGCATCCTAGGACCGGTTTCTGGCTATCAGCCGTCTTCAGCCAGGATAGCTTGACTCCAGTGGCCTAGTGAGCACGGGACCCACGTCTGGGCATACCCTTCCCACATAGGGTGAACAGTAAAACACACAAGATGATGGACGGAATGTTGCACAATGGCAAAACACTCACCCCCAGTCACAGATCTGGGTTTAATCCATCGTTATTTTGCTCACCAAGCCACCCCAGTTCAGACATGGCCATATGCAAATCAGTCTTGACCCTGTGCCTCATGGGAACAGTCCAGACCGAACTGCCAAGCCATGTCTTTCCTGGACCGGAATCAAGCATCCTAGGACCGGTTTCTGGCTATCAGCCGTCTTCAGCCAGGATAGCTTGACTCCAGTGGCCTAGTGAGCACGGGACCCACGTCTGGGCATACCCTTCCCACATAGGGTGAACAGTAAAACACACAAGATGATGGACGGAATGTTGCACAATGGCAAAACACTCACCCTCAGTCACAGACTCGGGTTTAATCCATCGTTATTTTGCTCACCAAGCCACCCCAGTTCAGACATGGCCATATGCAAATCAGTCTTTTTTTTCATTTTTTTTTTTTCAAAATTCTTTTATTGTTGCATCAGAAGGATCACACATACAAAGGATCAGCACACGGTAGAGCGTCAACATTCCGCTCTAGCCGACAGCCACGCAACTTTTCTGGTGTTGTTAGACATAGTACTCCTTATTAGAACCTTTGCTTTCGAAACAGCCACAGAAAAGAAAACAGTAAACTAGAAACGTCCCGTAAAACAGCAGGTCTCTACCCCCACCCTCCCATCGCCCCCCTCCCGGTCTCCACTCCCCCCCGCTCAAGTGTTCCTGGCCGTCCCCAGCATAGGAACTTGGCATTTCAGTATACAGTTACCAAGCATGCAATCCCGTCGTCTAGACTATCCCGACCAGGGTTCCATAGGCTGCACGTTACCAGTCCACAATGTCTCATTCCAGCCCGTGGTATTGCCTCCACTTGGCCCACACCCTCCGGAACTTTTTGGGGCAACCCCTGGCTTTGTAGGTCACTCTCTCCGCCGCCATGTACAGATCCAATCCACGCCTCCATTCCTCTAAGTCTGGCTTTTCAGACGCCCCCCAGCGCCGTGCGATATCCCGTTTTGCCACCACTAGTGCTAACACCAGAAAGATGATCAAGGGGCGGGGTAGGTCTACTTCTGTGGTCGTACCCAACAGTGCCAATTTAGGGTCCCGTGGAAGGGCCGCCCCGAGCACCTCCCCCAGTTCCAGGAACACACCCTCCCAGTAGTCCTGGATGACTGCGCACCCCCAGAGCACGTGGAAGAAGTCCGCACTCTGCTGGTGGCACCTAAGGCATGTCGTGTCAGGTGCTCTACCCATCTTAAATAGCCTCACCCTGTCAAAGTATGACCTGTGCAGCACCTTAAATTGAATGAGACGGAGCCTCGACTTGATTGCCACCTCCCGGGGATGCATGAGGGCGAGCTCCCAGTCTAGATCCTCCATGGCCCCCACATCTGCCTCCCATTTAGCTCGTAACCCCTGCAGATCCCCTAGCATGTTGTTGGTCAAGGTTTTATAAGTGAGGGATACCGCCCCCCTCCCTATCTGTTCCTGGAGCAGCCTACCCTCTAATGGAGCATATTCAGGAAGGTCAGAAAGTGTAATGTTTTGTGCCCTCCATGCGTGTTTCAATTGAGCGTATCTGTAGTATTTGGTGTTGTGCAGGCCAAATTCGTCTTTGAGTGCCTGGAATGTCTTCAGGTCTCCCCTTGCTATCACATCCCCCACTGTGGAGATGCCAATGTCGTCCCACCTTCTAAAACCTTTCAGTTTACGGAGCTCTCCCAACCATTTGCAGCACCAGAGAGGCGTCTGTCTAGTGGTCCTTTTGTCCCAGCCCATTCTTTTGGATGCCCTATTCCAGGCCGTTAACGTAATCCTGGTGGCAGGGAGAAACTGCTGCCCCACCGCTTCCCCATACAGATAATGTAGTATAGTTTTACTTGAGCATTTGGACCTTTCCAAGGCGTAGGTAGGGTGGTCGGCTGCAGCGTGCAGCCATTCGTTAATTGGGGCGAGATGTTCCGCCCAGTAGTAGGCCTCCGGGTTGGGGAGCGAAATCCCCCCACTGTATTGATGTCGCTGCAGGGTGGAGAGCGCCACTCTCGGCTGTTTCCCCAGCCACAGGAAGGCTCGCAGGTCAGCGTGGATTGTGTCAAGGGTCTTATTCGGCAGTGGATAGTACTCATTCTGGAGCGCATAGAGGAACTTAGGGAGGATAATCATCTTATATAGCGCGGCACACCCCAGTAAGGTGAGCGGGAGCTGTCTCCACCTGTCCATCTCAGCTGTGGCCTCCAGCATAATGCGGGATAAATTGGTAGTGAAAGAGCGCGTCCTATCTAGCGTTATATAGACTCCCAGGTATGGGAAGCCGTCGTTAGTGTGTATAAGTGACTCTGGCAGGCAGGCTCCCCTCTTCATGCCTTGTGGATCGTAGAGGATCGATTTGTGCCAGTTTATCTTGTGTCCTGCTCGCGCCCCAAAGTCGTCGAGCTCTCTGAACAGTGCTGGGATAGTCGTGTCTGGGTCTGTCACGAACAGTAGTACGTCGTCGGCATACAGGAATATTTTTTCCTGTGTGGCAACTGAGTCCCCCCACGTGAACCCTTTGATCGTCTGGTTTTGTCTGATTCGTATCGCGAGGATCTCGATGGTGAGGGTGAACAGGAGGGGGGAGAGTGGACAGCCCTGTCGTGTGCCCCGCCCTATAGGGAACTCACAGGACAGCCTCCCATTGACTCGTACTCTCGCTCTCGGGTCCGAGTAGAGGAGCTGAACCCATTTCAAGTACTTGGGTCCAAATCCAAACCTTCGGAGGGTCTCCATCAGGAAAGGCCAGTGGACTGCGTCGAATGCCTTCTCCGCATCCAGGGAGAGGAACCAGTGGGGTTCACTTCTCTTGGAGACCTCCTGCAGCCAATTGTGGGTGCGACGGAGGTTTAGTTTAGTCGCCCTATCCGGAAGAAAGCCGGATTGGTCCATATGCACTAACTCAGTGATGACCTGTCGCATGCGACGGGCCAGAACTGTGGCCAGGATTTTTGTCTCTATGTTTAGCAGTGAGATTGGGCGGTAGGATGAGCAGTCATCTCTAGGTTTCCCCTCTTTGTAGATTGGCACAATGATGGCCAGGTCCAGGTCCGGAGGGAGGGCCCCCGCCCGGTATGATTCGGTAAAGAGGGCTTTCATGTGCCGCTGCAACAAGTCTGCAGTGCGTTTAAAGAATTCCGCCGGGAAGCCATTCGGCCCCGGAACCTTCCCCGGCTTCATCGCCTCTATGGCCTCCGATAACTCCTCAAGGGTTAAGTCCGCCTCTAAGGTCGCACTCGCTTCTGTGGACAGGGTAGGCACCGCCATGTCACCCATATATTGTTGGGCGTCCCCACTGTCCCCCAGGTCCCTGGCCCTGTAGAAGTCCTCATAATAGGATGCGAAGGCATCCGCTATGCCCTCATCAGTGGTTACCCTCCGGTCCCCGGTCAACTGGACCTGATCCACCCAGCGCGACGTTCGCTCCTTCCTGCTCAGCCAAGCCAAGAGTTTACCCGACTTGTCGCCCACATCGTAGAGCCTTTGTAGCGTCGCCAGAGCCTGGGTGCGTGCTTCGTCTGTGGCCAACTCCCTATAATGTCTCTGCGTGTCAAGCAGCCTTCTAAGGCGCACCTCTTCTTTCTGCTGGAGGTACTCCGTTTCCAAGGCCAGGACATTCGCCTCCTCACTCGCCATCTTGCCCTGTTGTGCACGCCTGGCCTCTCCCAGCCTACTCTGGATGCGGTCACGGAGCACTGGTTTCATCGCCTCCCAAAGGGTAGCGCCGGATTCCACAGAACCCTCGTTCTCAGCTATGTAGACCCTAATGTCCGCCCGTACGCCCCAGAGTATTTCCGGCGTTTGAATGTCCCATGCCGTTAATCTCCATTGTGGCTTCCTGACTCCCTTCACCCGCCCCAAGTGGACATATAGCGGGGAGTGATCGGAGATCCCTCTCGCCTTGTATTCCGCTAGGTCACCCGCCGCAATCTCCGGCCGGGATACAAAAACATAGTCTAACCTGGAGAAGACCTTGTGTGCCCCGGAGTAAAATGAATATGCTTCTTGTGTGGGATGAAGCCACCTCCATACATCAGTGAGGCCTGTGGTGTTCATGAGCCGCGCTAAGGCTGTTGTGTGACCCCCTGTGCGCGGTGTCCCCGATCTATCTTGCCTGGTGCACATCACATCATTAAAGTCCCCTCCCACCACTTGCGTGGTATCAGCCGTGTCCAGCAAGATGGCGGAGACTGCCTTTAGTGTGCGTGGCTGCAACTTGGGTGGGGCGTACACTGACAATATCGTGTATCTACGTCTATTCCACATCCCCTGAACCCCCACATATGTGCCCTGCGGGTCTAGCCAGGTGCGTGTAATTGCAAACGGCACTGCTTTGTTTATAAGAATCGCAACCCCCCTGGAGTCCGTTGTGTAGCCTGCATGCGCCAGGACCGTGTATCGCCCCCTTGCTATGAACGCGCAGTGATTCCCCTTTAGGTGGGTTTCCTGGAGAAGGATAATATCAGGTGCCAGTCTCTTGAGGTAGGCTGTAACCAAACCTCTCTTAATTTTGGACCCTAAGCCGTTCACATTCCATGTCAGCACCGTGACCCCTGAGTCAGTGCTGTGTGGGATATCTAGTGTACTTGCCATCTTGCAACGTAGCGTCCCCCCTGAGCGGGACCTTCGAGTAGGATAGACCTCAGGTAGGTGTTGGCATAGCCCTGCTGCTTTCTGCTAAACTCCCCCCTCCCCCCCGTCCCCCTCAACAACCCCAACATGAGGTAACAAGTAGCCCCGCTCACCCCCCGACCCCCCTCCCCACCTCCCTCCCCTTCCAGTCGCAGCCCCATAAGGGATTGAACTATCCACGGGAGAAGGCCTGTCGCCCTCCCACACAACCCACCCTTACTAACCAATAACCAGCACTAAAAACACAAAGAACAGTAACAGGGGTGTGTCAACTTGCTTGCACTGCATCGCCGAGCCGCCATTTCTTCCCAATTTCAGTGCACCACTGTTCATGATAGCGAGTCTTGTGTGTCCATATGAGTCTCTTGACCTGCAGATTCTTGCTCCAGTTGCTGTATTTCTTTGGCCAGCGGGTGCAGTGAATCACTTCTGCTGTCTTCCTCCTCTCCACCGGACGCGCGGCCCATCGTCTCCTCCATATCTTCTCCTTCAGAACGGATTCCATTTCTTAGGCTACTGAACCTCGAGCCTGCCACTGAGTCGCTGCCCGGGGACGTCGATCTGCCCCTTCCCCTGTCGTGGATGCCTCGTGGCCTATAGGGTGTAGCCGGTGTCGTCTGCTGAGTCTTTTGTGTCCTCCGTCGCTGAGGTTTCGGTCTCTCCCATCTCGGTCGTTCTCGCAGCAACCTGTCCTGTGCCTCGCGGCCCGCTGCTTCTCTGCTGTTGAGGATGGGGCGCTCCTCGAGCCACTGCCACGCATCATCCGGGTGTGGAAAGAAAACGGATTTGTCTTGATAGATGACCTTGAGTTTGGCTGGGAAGAGGAGCATGTACTGAATCTTTAGGGACCTCAGTTTTGCTTTCACGGCGTCAAAGGAGCGGCGCTGTTTCGAGACTTCCTGGCTGTAGTCCGGGAAGATCATTATGGTAGTATTTTCAAAGCGGATCTCTCCCATCTTCCTGGCTTCACGGAGGATCAGATCACGATCAGCAAAGTTTAGGAACCGCGCTATCACTGGTCTCGGTCTGGCACCCTCCGGTGGTCTGGCCAGAAGTGCCCTATGCGCCCTCTCGATGATGAAGCACGGAGAGAACCGTGCCGCCGGGAAGGTGGTTTTCAGCCAGTTGAGAAGGAAGACGGCCATACTCTTTTCCTCAATTCCTTCCCTAAAGCCCACAAAGCGCAGGTTATTCCGCCTTGACCTATTCTCGGCATCATCTACCTTCCAGAGTAATTGACGGTGAGATACCTGCAGCTCCGCCATGTCTTTCTTAAGAGACGTGATCGATTCCTCGTTGTCGGTCAGTTTCGCTTCGGCCGCCGTGACCCTTTCAGTCAAGTTCCTGAAGTCCTGTCGCAGTAACGTTACCTCGGACCCTACCTCTCCAATTTTGGTTTCCAAAGCTGTCCGTGATGCTTGGATGTCCGTCCTAGACGCCTGTATGGCCTCCAGCAACATGGCCGTGTCATTGCGGGCGCCCGGCTGTACGGACTGTTGTTCCCCCATAGGACGCTGGGCCGCAAAGTTGTCCATTGGGCCCTGTTTCGTGACCTTGGGGATCACGTCTCTCTTTCCCATGGTTGCACAGCCCCGGGGAAGGGTCTCCTTGAGATGCCCTCTACCTCCGTGCAGCAGCGGGGCTCGGTCGTGCGTCGGGGGCAATATGCAAATCAGTCTTGACCCTGTGCCTCATGGGAACAGTCCAGACCGAACTGCCAAGCCATGTCTTTCCTGGACCGGAATCAAGCATCCTAGGACCGGTTTCTGGCTATCAGCCGTCTTCAGCCAGGATAGCTTGACTCCAGTGGCCTAGTGAGCACGGGACCCACGTCTGGGCATACCCTTCCCACATAGGGTGAACAGTAAAACACACAAGATGATGGACGGAATGTTGCACAATGGCAAAACACTCACCCTCAGTCACAGACTTGGGTTTAATCCATCGTTATTTTGCTCACCAAGCCACCCCAGTTCAGACATGGCCATATGCAAATCAGTCTTGACCCTGTGCCTCATGGGAACAGTCCAGACCGAACTGCCAAGCCATGTCTTTCCTGGACCGGAATCAAGCATCCTAGGACCGGTTTCTGGCTATCAGCCGTCTTCAGCCAGGATAGCTTGACTCCAGTGGCCTAGTGAGCACGGGACCCACGTCTGGGCATACCCTTCCCACATAGGGTGAACAGTAAAACACACAAGATGATGGACGGAATGTTGCACAATGGCAAAACACTCACCCTCAGTCACAGACTCGGGTTTAATCCATCGTTATTTTGCTCACCAAGCCACCCCAGTTCAGACATGGCCATATGCAAATCAGTTTTGACCCTGTGCCTCATGGGAACAGTCCAGACCGAACTGCCAAGCCATGTCTTTCCTGGACCGGAATCAAGCATCCTAGGAACGGTTTCTGGCTATCAGCCGTCTTCAGCCAGGATAGCTTGACTCCAGTGGCCCAGTGAGCACGGGACCCACGTCTGGGCATACCCTTCCCACATAGGGTGAACAGTAAAACACACAAGATGATGGACGGAATGTTGCACAATGGCAAAACACTCACCCCCAGTCACAGATCTGGGTTTAATCCATCGTTATTTTGCTCACCAAGCCACCCCAGTTCAGACATGACCATATGCAAATCAGTGTTGACCCTGTGCCTCATGGGAACAGTCCAGACCGAACTGCCAAGCCATGTCTTTCCTGGACCGGAATCAAGCATCCTAGGACCGGTTTTTGGCTATCAGCCGTCTTCAGCCAGGATAGCTTAACTCCAGTGGCCCAGTGAGCATGGGACCCACGTCTGGGCATACCCTTCCCACATAGGGTGAACAGTAAAACACACAAGATGATGGACGGAATGTTGCACAATGGCAAAACACTGACCCCAGTCACAGATCTGGGTTTAATCCATCGTTATTTTGCTCAACAAGCCACCCCAGTTCAGACATGGCCATATGCAAATCAGTCTTGACCCTGTGCCTCATGGGAACAGTCCAGACCGAACTGCCAAGCCATGTCTTTCCTGGACCGGAATCAAGCTTCCTAGGACCGGTTTCTGGCTATCGGTCGTCTTCAGCCAGGATAGCTTGACTCCAGTGGCCTAGTGAGCACGGGACCCACGTCTGGGCATACCCTTCCCACATAGGGTGAACAGTAAAACACACAAGATGATGGACGGAATGTTGCACAATGGCAAAACACTCACCCCCAGTCACAGATCTGGGTTTAATCCATCGTTATTTTGCTCACCAAGCCACCCTAGTTCAGACATGGCCATATGCAAATCAGTCTTGACCCTGTGTCTCATGGGAACAGTCCAGACCGAACTGCCAAGCCATGTCTTTCCTGGACCGGAATCAAGCATCCTAGGACCGGTTTCTGGCTATCAGCCGTCTTCAGCCAGGATAGCTTGACTCCAGTGGCCCAGTGAGCACGGGACCCACGTCTGGGCATACCCTTCCCACATAGGGTGAACAGTAAAACACACAAGATGATGGACGGAATGTTGCACAATGGCAAAACACTCACCCCCAGTCACAGATCTGGGTTTAATCCATCGTTATTTTGCTCACCAAGCCACCCCAGTTCAGACATGGCCATATGCAAATCAGTCTTGACCCTGTGCCTCATGGGAACAGTCCAGACCGGACTGCCAAGCCATGTCTTTCCTGGACCGGAATCAAGCATCCTAGGACCGGTTTCTGGCTATCAGCCGTCTTCAGCCAGGATAGCTTGACTCCAGTGGCCTAGTGAGCACGGGACCCACGTCTGGGCATACCCTTCCCACATAGGGTGAACAGTAAAACACACGAGATGATGGACGGAATGTTGCACGATGGCAAAACACTCACCCCCAGTCACAGATCTGGGTTTAATCCATCGTTATTTTGCTCACCAAGCCACCCCAGTTCAGACATGGCCATATGCAATTCAGTCTTGACCCTGTGCCTCATGGGAACAGTCCAGACCGAACTGCCAAGCCATGTCTTTCCTGGACCGGAATCAAGCACCCTAGGACCGGTTTCTGGCTATCAGCCGTCTTCAGCCAGGATAGCTTGACTCCAGTGGCCTAGTGAGCACGGGACCCACGTCTGGGCATACCCTTCCCACATAGGGTGAACAGTAAAACACACGAGATGATGGACGGAATGTTGCACAATGGCAAAACACTCACCCCCAGTCACAGACTCGGGTTTAATCCATCGTTATTTTGCTCACCAAGCCACCCCAGTTCAGACATGGCCATATGCAAATCAGTCTTGACCCTGTGCCTCATGGGAACAGTCCAGACCGAACTGCCAAGCCATGTCTTTCCTGGACCGGAATCAAGCATCCTAGGACCGGTTATTGGCTATCAGCCGTCTTCAGCCAGGATAGCTTGACTCCAGTGGCCCAGTGAGCACGGGACCCACGTCTGGGCATACCCTTCCCACATAGGGTGAACAGTAAAACACACAAGATGATGGATGGAATGTTGCACAATGGCAAAACACTCACCCCCAGTCACAGATCTGGGTTTAATCCATCGTTATTTTGCTCACCAAGCCACCCCAGTTCAGACATGACCATATGCAAATCAGTCTTGACCCTGTGCCTCATGGGAACAGTCCAGACCGAACTGCCAAGCCATGTCTTTCCTGGACCGTAATCAAGCATCCTAGGACCGGTTTCTGGCTATCAGCCGTCTTCAGCCAGGATAGCTTGACTCCAGTAACCTAGTGAGCACGGGACCCACGTCTGGGCGTACCCTTCCCACAAAGGGTGAACAGTAAAACACACAAGATGATGGACGGAATGTTGCACAATGGCAAAACACTCACCCCCAGTCACAGATCTGGGTTTAATCCATCGTTATTTTGCTCACCAAGCCACCCCAATTCAGACATGGCCATATGCAAATCAGTCTTGACCCTGTGCCTCATGGGAAAAGTCCAGACCGAACTGCCAAGCCATGTCTTTCCTGGACCGGAATCAAGCATCCTAGGACCGGTGTCTGGCTATCAGCCGTCTTCAGCCAGGATAGCTTGACTCCAGTGGCCTAGTGAGCACGGGACCCACGTCTGGGCATACCCTTCCCACATAGGGTGAACAGTAAAACACACAAGATGATGGACGGAATGTTGCACAAAGGCAAAACACTCACCCCCAGTCACAGATCTGGGTTTAATCCATCGTTATTTTGCTCACCAAGCCACCCCAGTTCAGACATGGCCATATGCAAATCAGTCTTGACCCTGTGCCTCATGGGAACAGTCCAGACCGAACTGCCAAGCCATGTCTTTCCTGGACCGGAATCAAGCATCCTAGGACCGGTTTCTGGCTATCAGCCGTCTTCAGCCAGGATAGCTTGACTCCAGTGGCTCAGTGAGCACAGGACCCACGTCTGGGCATACCCTTCCCACATAGGGTGAACAGTAAAACACACAAGATGATGGACGGAATGTTGCACAATGGCAAAACACTCACCCCCAGTCACAGATCTGGGTTTAATCCATCGTTATTTTGCTCACCAAGCCACCCCAGTTCAGACATGGCCATATGCAAATCAGTCTTGACCCTGTGCCTCATGGGAACAGTCCAGACCGAACTGCCAAGCCATGTCTTTCCTGGACCGGAATCAAGCTTCCTAGGACCGGTTTCTGGCTATCAGCCGTCTTCAGCCAGGATAGCTTGACTCCAGTGGCCTAGTGAGCACGGACCCACGTCTGGGCATACCCTTCCCACATAGGGTGAACAGTAAAACACACAAGATGATGGACGGAATGTTGCACAATGGCAAAACACTCACCCCCAGTCACAGATCTGGGTTTAATCCATCGTTATTTTGCTCACCAAGCCACCCCAGTTCAGACATGGCCATATGCAAATCAGTCTTGACCCTGTGCCTCATGGGAACAGTTCAGACCGAACTGCCAAGCCATGTCTTTCCTGGACCGGAATCAAGCATCCTAGGACCGGTTTCTGGCTATCAGCCGTCTTCAGCCAGGATAGCTTGACTCCAGTGGCCTAGTGAGCACGGGACCCACGTCTGGGCATACCCTTCCCACATAGGGTGAACAGTAAAACACACGAGATGATGGACGGAATGTTGCACGATGGCAAAACACTCACCCCCAGTCACAGATCTGGGTTTAATCCATCGTTATTTTGCTCACCAAGCCACCCCAGTTCAGACATGGCCATATGCAATTCAGTCTTGACCCTGTGCCTCATGGGAACAGTCCAGACCGAACTGCCAAGCCATGTCTTTCCTGGACCGGAATCAAGCACCCTAGGACCGGTTTCTGGCTATCAGCCGTCTTCAGCCAGGATAGCTTGACTCCAGTGGCCTAGTGAGCACGGGACCCACGTCTGGGCATACCCTTCCCACATAGGGTGAACAGTAAAACACACGAGATGATGGACGGAATGTTGCACAATGGCAAAACACTCACCCCCAGTCACAGACTCGGGTTTAATCCATCGTTATTTTGCTCACCAAGCCACCCCAGTTCAGACATGGCCATATGCAAATCAGTCTTGACCCTGTGCCTCATGGGAACAGTCCAGACCGAACTGCCAAGCCATGTCTTTCCTGGACCGGAATCAAGCATCCTAGGACCGGTTATTGGCTATCAGCCGTCTTCAGCCAGGATAGCTTGACTCCAGTGGCCCAGTGAGCACGGGACCCACGTCTGGGCATACCCTTCCCACATAGGGTGAACAGTAAAACACACAAGATGATGGACGGAATGTTGCACAATGGCAAAACACTCACCCCCAGTCACAGATCTGGGTTTAATCCATCGTTATTTTGCTCACCAAGCCACCCCAGTTCAGACATGACCATATGCAAATCAGTCTTGACCCTGTGCCTCATGGGAACAGTCCAGACCGAACTGCCAAGCCATGTCTTTCCTGGACCGTAATCAAGCATCCTAGGACCGGTTTCTGGCTATCAGCCGTCTTCAGCCAGGATAGCTTGACTCCAGTAACCTAGTGAGCACGGGACCCACGTCTGGGCGTACCCTTCCCACAAAGGGTGAACAGTAAAACACACAAGATGATGGACGGAATGTTGCACAATGGCAAAGCACTCACCCCCAGTCACAGATCTGGGTTTAATCCATCGTTATTTTGCTCACCAAGCCACCCCAATTCAGACATGGCCATATGCAAATCAGTCTTGACCCTGTGCCTCATGGGAAAAGTCCAGACCGAACTGCCAAGCCATGTCTTTCCTGGACCGGAATCAAGCATCCTAGGACCGGTGTCTGGCTATCAGCCGTCTTCAGCCAGGATAGCTTGACTCCAGTGGCCTAGTGAGCACGGGACCCACGTCTGGGCATACCCTTCCCACATAGGGTGAACAGTAAAACACACAAGATGATGGACGGAATGTTGCACAAAGGCAAAACACTCACCCCCAGTCACAGATCTGGGTTTAATCCATCGTTATTTTGCTCACCAAGCCACCCCAGTTCAGACATGGCCATATGCAAATCAGTCTTGACCCTGTGCCTCATGGGAACAGTCCAGACCGAACTGCCAAGCCATGTCTTTCCTGGACCGGAATCAAGCATCCTAGGACCGGTTTCTGGCTATCAGCCGTCTTCAGCCAGGATAGCTTGACTCCAGTGGCTCAGTGAGCACAGGACCCACGTCTGGGCATACCCTTCCCACATAGGGTGAACAGTAAAACACACAAGATGATGGACGGAATGTTGCACAATGGCAAAACACTCACCCCCAGTCACAGATCTGGGTTTAATCCATCGTTATTTTGCTCACCAAGCCACCCCAGTTCAGACATGGCCATATGCAAATCAGTCTTGACCCTGTGCCTCATGGGAACAGTCCAGACCGAACTGCCAAGCCATGTCTTTCCTGGACCGGAATCAAGCTTCCTAGGACCGGTTTCTGGCTATCAGCCGTCTTCAGCCAGGATAGCTTGACTCCAGTGGCCTAGTGAGCACGGACCCACGTCTGGGCATACCCTTCCCACATAGGGTGAACAGTAAAACACACAAGATGATGGACGGAATGTTGCACAATGGCAAAACACTCACCCCCAGTCACAGATCTGGGTTTAATCCATCGTTATTTTGCTCACCAAGCCACACCAGTTCCGACATGGCCATATGCAAATCAGTCTTGACCCTGTGCCTCATGGGAACAGTCCAGACCGAACTGCCAAGCCATGTCTTTCCTGGACCGGAATCAAGCATCCTAGGACCGGTTTCTGGATATCAGCCGTCTTCAGCCAGGATAGCTTGACTCCAGTGGCCTAGTGAGCACGGGACCCACGTCTGGGCATACCCTTCCCACATAGGGTGAACAGTAAAACACACAAGATGATGGACGGAATGTTGCACAATGGCAAAACACTCACCCCCAGTCACAGAGTGGGCTAAAGAACGGTGATGGATCAAACCCAGATCTTTTGACTGGGTGTGAGTGTTTGATTGGTTCAGATGCTCCGTCCATCACCACACCCTTTTGTACCGCTTTGGCCGCCATAAGTGTGGCAGGGTATGCTCAGATGTGAGTCCCTTGCTCACTTTGTCACTGGATTCAAGCAAGCCGGGCTGAAGACGGCTGGAATGCCAGAAACCGGTACTCGGAAGCTTGTTTCCGGTCCATGGCTTGGCATGGCTTAGCAGTTCGGGCTGGACTGTTCCCATGAGGCACAGGGTCAGACTGATTTGCATATAGCCATGTCTGAACTGGGGTGGCAGAGTGGGCTAAAGAACGGTGATGGATCAAACCCAGATCTTTTGACTGGGTGTGAGTGTTTGATTGGTTCAGATGCTCCGTCCATCACCACACCCTTTGTACTGCATTTGAAGGCATGGCTTGGCAGTTCGGGCTGGACTGTTCCCATGAGGCACAGGGTCAGACTGGTTTGCATATAGCCATGTCTGAACTGGGGTGGCAGAGTGGGCTAAAGAACGGTGATGGATCAAACCCAGATCTTTTGACTGGGTGTGAGTGTTTGATTGGTTCAGGTGCTCCGTCCATCACCACCTCCTTTTGTACCGCTTTTGGCCGCCATAAGTGTGGCAGGGTATGCTCAGACGTGAGTCCCTTGCTCACTTTGCCACTGGATTCAAGCAAGCCGGGCTGAAGACGGCTGGAATGCCAGAAACCGGTCCTCGGAAGCTTGTTTTCGGTCCAGGGAAGGCATGGCTTGGCAGTTCGGGCTGGACTGTTCCCATGAGGCACAGGGTCAGACTGATTTGCATATAGCCATGTCTGAACTGGGGTGGCAGAGTGGGCTAAAGAACGGTGATGGATCAAACCCAGATCTTTTGACTGGGTGTGAGTGTTTGATTGGTTCAGATGCTCCGTCCATCACCACCCCCTTTTGTACCGCTTTTGGCCGCCATAAGTGTGGCAGGGTATGCTCAGACGTGAGTCCCTTGCTCACTTTGCCACTGGATTCAAGCAAGCCAGGCTGAAGACGGCTGGAATGCCAGAAACCGGTCCTCGGAAGCTTGTTTCCGGTCCAGGGAGGGCATGGCTTTGCAGTTCGGGCTGGACTGTTCCCATGAGTCACAGGGTCAGACTGATTTGCATATAGCCATGTCTGAACTGGGGTGGCAGAGTGGGCTAAAGAACGGTGATAGATCAAACCCAGATCTTTTGACTGGGTGTGAGTGTTCGATTGGTTCAGATGCTCCGTCCATCACCACCCCCTTTTGTACCGCATTTGATGGTGTTGACACCTTTGTTGAAGCTTGGGTGTTTGTGGCACAGCAATTTTTTTTAGCCTTAACACACGTCGTGCGCGTGTTGCCAAATACCCAGTTTGATGCCAGCATGTGCTATGTTGCCAGCATCCCTTACCTGTCTTGCCCAGGGCTTAATATCTATAATAAAAAGTTGTGACATTCCATTATGATGTTAATACTAATATCAAAATATTCTTCCATTCTTTTCTTGACCTCTATGTGATGGTCCCATTCTTCACCCCCTTCGGGTTTTCGAGTAGGTGCAATATTATCAAAAAGCAGTCTGCCCTGAGCACCCAAGAAGTTGTACTGCAGAACGTGTTTGCTATATTGTGGTACATTCAGTGGCCACCAAATGCAGCAGGAAGCTTTTGATCTACTGACTCCAATGTTCTCTGGGTTGCCCCTAGGCAGTTCCTGGAATGTAGATTGTCCCCGAATGAGTTACCCCAGTTATGGCGCACAAAAGGAGATTCACTGACAAAACTATTTGTTGAATTATGCAGTGATTGTTGGAGAAGTAGATTACCACGAGTGTGTGGAAGAAATAAACCTAAATTGATGGGGTACGATGCAAGTGTGCAGGTTTGATTAGCTGCACGTGATTCTTGTATTGCATCAAATGATACCGAAAGGTATGTCTTTAGCCACTAGTTGGTGTAGGAAGCACCAGTAATGTTTGTGCTGAGCAGACACAATGTGGGTGGACTATTCTTTTCACAGGATCTGGCCTGAGGCCTGGACATGCAATGGTGGGGGCATTGCCAGGGGGGGGGGTGCTCCATACAAGGTAGTTGAATGTGGCAGAAGATGAGAGGGAAGCAATTAACAGAGGTGGGTACAGCAAACCTTGAGAAGAGAGAATGTGAGCCAGGTTCTGGTCTCGGCCTTGGCTCAACATCCTGTGATTCTGGGCAAATCACAGTAAACTCCCCGTCCCTAACAAAAGTTGAACGTGTCCTTGTGTTATGTAACTGACGCTCATGTAAAGCGCTCCGATACCTTCGGGTCGAGTTTGGCCTATATAAAAACTGCAACAAAAAATAATAATAAGAGGGGCGGTCACGGAAGGTCCACGAGGACGCGCTCGGCAATGGCATAACGAAACTTGAGGGGTTTTTAGCGCGCCCCCCTCCCTCCCTCCTCTGGACCCAGCAGGTGCTTTCAGCCGCCGCCCGTGAACCGTACCGGAGGTGGCCCCCTAGAGCCCGGGTACCCCCGCCCTCCCCACTCTCCCGCCGCGGGGGGCATTATTACGCCACTGGCGCTGGGTGGGAGGTGGGTTGGGGGTGGGGGGGGGGGACGGACTGGAAGCGCCACTGCAAACCGCTAGGCCGGAAGCTCAGGCTCGGGAAGGACCCCACGAACTCACCGAAGCAGACACCCAGGGTCATCACCAGAATAACCTGTGGGAATGACAGAGGCCAGCGGTAAAGAATACTGTTTTTTTTTTTGTTCACCTGTTTTTGTCTCTCCACAAAGAATGATCAAACTGTCACCGTCAGCCACCCTACATCAACATTCTAAAACCGCGCGCGAGGGCTCTGCATGCATGGACACAAGGAGGGCAGAGACTGGGCACAAGAAAGTTAGCGCAGGAAATCATCATTTATTTTCATTTACGAAAAAACATTAAATATATTAAATTGTGTCACATGTCGACATTGCACAGGGCTGTGGCCGGTGGATGCCTTTTGGGACAAAAGCAGCTCATGAGGGTGACGGCGAGATGCTCTGAATTTTCCTTTGAGAGTTTGACACAAACGCCTGTTTTCAATAAATAAATAATCACAGTTTTGCACTCAACTAGTATCTGTTTTCAGTAACTGCTCAAGAATTGACTATTCGGGATATGTTGCGATCACTGTAGCCCCTGTTCCCCCAAGAATAGAAAATTGTATCATCTTTATTTCTTGTTTAATTTTTCTTTAATTCTTTACTCTTTCTTTCTTTTCTCAATTTTGCAATTGCTACTACGTAATTGTTTTGCAGGAAGCGCGGTGGATTTACCAAAATGTTTGCTGTCCTATGCTTTGGGTTTACTTGTGTACCCTTCCCTCCCCGTGCGACCCCCCCCTCTCTCCCTCGGCCGCTATTGGATATGTGATACATATACAAGGGGGTCCCCGCAAGGGAAGCGTATTGTAAACTACATACACTGAAGATATTCTGGACTAACAATCATAAAGTAAAATAATAAAAAGGGATATTTGGGTATTGTCATTTATTTATCAACACCGAATAATTGCCAATGGCAAAATACATTCACATAAAATTGACAACCCCAAGGTGGGGAGGAAAAGAAGGGAGGGAGGGGTGGTGCTCAAGGAAGTGTAAAGTCGAGGAAAATAAACACAGTCCAAAGTAAATACTAATTACAAATTTGCAAAAAAAAGTCATGACAAATCAGATACACAAGCCCTAAATCAAGGCATACATTGAAACTGATTAAACAAATGACATTCAACGGTCACATACAGCATTTGGAAATACCGGGGCATGTGCCGGAAGTCCAAGAGAAAAACAACTGTCGACGTTTCGACCCCTATCTATAGGCTATGTTTACAGATGTCCAACCCACTCTGAATTGCTGTAATTATGTTTACCCACAGCCTGTGAATTTTGGCTGTACTGACCTGGAACCTGATTTAAGATTACTGACTTACCATTCGTCTTAACTAATTCTTGAAGCATGTGTAAGTCCAATCTTGTTATTTCAATTCAAGTAGACAGTGTTAACTGACAGTACACTTTTCTGACGGTCTGAGTACTGTGAATTTATCCTTATTTCTCTGTCTGATTTAATGTCCTCCTCTGTAGTTGCGAATTTTTACCGCTGAGATTGACCACGACATCCTGCGTGGCTTACTCTTCTTCCACGTTTAGAGCCCAGCTGGGCCTTTACTCCATGGTAATTAATTTAATGATTCTCCTGAATGCCATAAGGACGGTTTAATTTAGTTCACTTTTATCATGTACGAAGTGTGAATTCTTGTTCTTTTAATTTTTCAGATAGGATTGCCCCACTCCTTCTTCCCTCCCCCCCGCCCTTGTAGATGTCCTGATGAAGACCCCGACAAAGGACTCAACATAGCCTATAGATAGGGGTCGAAACGTATTTCTGCAAAGATTACAACCTATTCTTTAAAAAGTCATACAATAACTAATCTCCTGTCATCCCTCTATTAATAGGACCATCCATGTACCTGACCCTTCTCCTAACTTTCCTACACTACACATAGTTTATCAAGAACAGTGCTCCCGCGTAGACCTAGGTAATAGCACGCCCCGTCCCGCAGTGGGGCGGGAAGACCCCTATGATGAAGCAGGACACCAAGGGTCCTTTTGGTGTGTGGGGGGTATTTGAACAAAGCTGTGTGTTTTCCACCACTATAGGAAACCCGCGTGGTCTGGGAGGACATGGTTGGACATTGGTCTGAGGGTGGATCCTTTTGTTTCTTATACATTGACTAGAGGAGGATGTATCCACCTCCAGCGCTCTCCTGAGCAAACTACCTCTTCACTCCCCCTTTTGTTTTTTTTGCTTGTGTTGCATAATCTGCCCAGTCATTCCTTAGTGATTTTCACTCTCTTTTTGGCGCCCTGGAGAAATTTGGAGGCATATGGTCTGATCCTTGAGTTTATAAAGGAACAGTTACATCTTACAAATACTAGTACACCGGATATTCTTAAGGCCGCAACTCTGTTGGTCCTTTCTTCTGTGGCAGCCAGTGTCATAGCAAAGAGGGGGTGGTCCGCCCCTGGTGGGACTAGTTTTGGGTGCAGCGCCTCCCAACCCGCTTTTACCTGTGGCAGTCTCGGGACGGCAAACGCAGGAATCACCAGCAACACCCCCTCTTACATGTGGCTACCACGGGGCAGCAAACGCAGGGACTGCCAAAGGTCTTGCTACGCCACTGTTGGCAGCCTTTAGGCAGTTATGGATAATGCCCAGGAGTCCTAATTGTTCAAACTTCCTTTCCTGGGCCAGTCACTTTTGAAACAGATATTGGTGAAACTGGTGAAGCAGGCCTTGGAGGATGCCAAGCTCATGGTGTTCTTTTGTCAAATCAATAAAATCGAGGCTACCTCTTTGTTCTCAGTCTTCTGCCTCAATTCATGCCCCTCATTTATTTGGCTTCTGTGATACCATCATCATAATAACTTTATATCGATCTCCAGGATCATAAAAGTACAAACATACATAAAAACATCACAACATTATGCCAATGATTACCACCAAGAATCAAAGGTCAGTAATACATAAACGAGGAGTTCATTATCAAAAACCAAATACAAGGTACACAGAAACATATGAGTTAAAACATGATTGCATCATTGTTAAGGGAGAAGTGCAACTTAGGACCAAAAAAGTGCAAGTGCTTGAAAGATTCCTTATCGTAAAATAGATAATCAAAATAAAAAAATGGCACTGTACATTAGGCTAAACAACGACACTTTCTTTTAAACTTAAATCAGCGGTATCAAAATTGACATTTGGGGAGCTGCCTTGGTATCATTCTGGCACAGTAGCTTATATAACTATGGGTTACTTCTCCCATTTAAAAGATGTTAAAGTAGCATTAAAGTGCTAAAGCTTATATTCCACATAAATCCCAAATTTCAATATTCACCATGTGGTCAACAAGTATCATACGCTACAACAAACATAAAAAATGAATTAGGCCATGAAAAGGGACTACCCGGATCAGCGTGAAGCTCTTTTATTAATAAAAGAAAAAAACACAGTTGGTTAGCACATTCTATACGACTAAGACTAGGAAAGTGAGAAATAACCATCAGAGGATGGAAAACCCCCTGTCCAACATTAGACTTACAATGGCGACAAGAGAAATAGTACCTTCGAACTGCAAAAGTTTTATCAAATGGCATAAATTTGCTATTAATGAGCAAAAGATCAATGCCCTGGAGGAAATCGTCAAAGATCAGACGGAGAAGCTTTCCACACTCTGTGCGGATGATCCCGGCTCCGTCCAGGCTAATATGGCATATGAGGAGACAATAGATAGGATGGCCGCTCTCTTCCATGATGGAGGTGCGATATGCCGACAGAAACGAAGGAAGCCTGCAGCTAGGTGGTATACCCACGACTGTAGGGAGGCTAAGTCTAATTTAATCTGTGCCATCAAAACTCGAGATCCCACTGAGGTTCGCCTAGCTCGTGCCGTGTATAGGCGCGCACTTTTAGTGGCAAAGAGGGCTTGGGATGATTCCCATTGGGAGGAGTTAAAATTGGCTAGTCAGAATAGGAATGGGGAACGTTTCTGGGCCTTGGTGCGAAATAATAGCGATGATGGTTCAGACCAACTACCCAACCACATTACGGATGGGGATTGGTACGAGCACTTCAGGAAACTGTATGCAGGGGTAGGAGTCCCCGAGAATATCGAAGCATTTGCCGAATACTCACCACTCCTCCATGATATACCCCCATTCATGGACCAAATAGGGCAGAGGGAGGTAGAATCAGCAATCAGTAAAATCGTCCAAGGTAAGGCACCGGGCCAGGATGGCATTCCTGCCGATCTGTTTCGTGCCAGCCCCAAGCAATGGTCCAAATTCTTCTCCCTTTTGACCAATGCCCTCCTGCTAGGGTCTCCAGTCCCAAACTCCTGGAAGGGAGCAGAAGTGATCCCCATTTATAAGAAGGGGTCAAGGGGCGACCCTGCCAACTATCGGCCGATCAGCTTGATCGACGCCGGTCAGAAGGTGGTTGGCAGAGTCCTCCTTGAAAGGATCCTATCCTGGGCAGAGGAGAATAGCACTATCTCCCCCTTCCAGGCGGGGTTTAGGGCTTGTACGAGTACTGTTGACCAGGCTTTCAGACTGTTATTACTGCATTGGAAGACAGTCTCGATTAGCAAGGGTGGACTGTACTTGGCCTTTATCGATTTGAAGACCGCGTTTGATCTGGTCCCCCGAGGGCGGTTGTGGGCGGTCCTTCACGAGATGGGGTTCCCTCCGCCCATCCTGGGCTTGCTGGCCCGCATGCACGATGGAACCTACGCACGCATTCGGTGGGGCACGAAGGAGCAGCTAACAGAAAAAATTCTGGTGAACAGAGATGTCCGCCAAGGATGTGTTCTGGCGCCGACCCTCTTTTCCCTATTTGTTAATATGGTGGTTTCTTTTTTAACTGACATCGATGCTGATGCCCCTAGTCTGGCTGGTGTGAAGATCCCCGCCATGCTCTTTGCCGACGACACATTATTAGTTTCCAAAACGCCCATGGGGCTCCAAAAATTGTTAGATCGATTCTGTGACTTCTGTAAATTAACACCTTGGCTACTAAGGCAATTCCCGCTGGGTGCTGAAATTTCCAAGATCCCATTCTACATGACGAGTTGACCTTGTCATGAGCACAGCTCCAGTGTGCCTCATGACGAGTTCACCTTGTCATTAGCATGGAAAAGGTTAAGAGGCTTGGCCATCAATACTTGTAAAACAAAGCTCCTTTATTTTAATCCCAGCAGAAAAGCTAATCGCACGCTCACCCTCAATGAAGAGCCGCTAGAGCGGGTCAAAACGTTCGATTATCTTGGGATTACGATATCCGATCAACTTAAGTGGAAGCCCCACATTGAAAAGATGGCCTTAAACCATAAACGGGTTGTGGGTGCCATAAGCAGGGAGCATAGATCATCAGTTTCCAGACCTAAAGCCCCTGCCCTTGAGATCTATGCAGCAAAAGCAGTAGGCAGTGCATTGTACGGGGCAGAGCTCTGGGGCTTTTGTAATGTTGACCAGCTAGTAATGGCTGAAAACCAATTTTATAAAGACCTGCTGTCCATCCCCAGGAGTTCCCCAAGCAAGCCCATTCAATACGATCTTGGACGCAGATCTATCAAAGACCTTATAACTCTGCGTCCACTTCTTTATTGGGCTTGTCTATGGCGTACACCAGAGCTAGAGAGCTACATAGACGACCTTAAAGAAATCATGAGCTTGCAGGGGTCATATAAAATAGCTTGGCTCTCAAAAATTAAGGAACTCCTGATGGCCATCGGTCTTTGGGTGACATGGGAGTCCGGTGCCTCATTGTCCAAACTAGAGGTCAAGCGGGCTTATTGGGGGTGGGTCGATGCCCAGGAATCTAGAGCGGATAACTTGGGCAGGCTCACCGACGAGTTTCGTCTGCACAAAACTGTTCCCTTTCTTGAACCTTACATGGACTTCATTAGAAAACCAAGAGATAGGGCATTGTATGTGCAGTTTAGAATAGGAACCCTACCAGTCCGTGAACGCACCTCTAAATGGAAACCCCCGCACCAGACGGCTGCCACCTGCCCGCACTGCAGCACCGAACTGGAAACTATCCCACATGTTTTCTTTGTCTGTAGTGCTTATAACAAGCCCAGATCCAAATGGTTAAAACCTGTTTGTCTCCTTCTTGAGACCAGTCGTCACGCCCCAGCCCTAAGAATCTTGCAATCTGATCCTAACACAGTACTGGCGTGTGGGGTAGCCAAATTTCTTGGTTGGGTGTGGGTGATCAGATGCAAAGCTATGTGACGAACACCCTCTTAGGCAATCCCTGGTTCCTTGTTTCTTTTTTAAAAAAAACTCAAAGCTGTAAATCGTTTAATACTGTTTTAAACTGTCTTTTTAATTATTTATTGAGTGTTTTTAATAATATGAACTGCATTTTTATTGTAATGTGCTTTTAAGATATCAATATATCGAAATAAAGCTTTGTACTACTACTACGTCAGAGGATTCCTAGTTACGTGACACATAAGACGGTGGGAAATGTCTACTAACACACTGCCCTAGTGCCAACCCCAATTACCCCTGATATTCACTTGCTTGAATACACTTGCTTTGCTAAATCCAAGCTGACATTAAGAATCTGGCTTTTGAATAGACCACCAATTTGCTTGCGTCTGTACAGAGGATTCTAAGGGCCTCCTTATACAGACTAGAGCCCAGCTTTCTGCAAAGAGGGGGTCCCTACTTTGCTGTGTGGTACCGGTTTGCTGGGCAGAATAATACAATAAGCGTTAGCAATACCAGAGCCTCTATACAGGCAGGGAATAATTAATCCCCAGTTTGACAACTTACTACAGAATTGTTTGTCTGGAGAGCCCTATACCTAAACTCAATAAACAGTTTGCGTGTCAAAGGGGAAGTGATTTCATCTATAGTAGACTCGTAACATGGAAACGGTTTTACATTAAGAAATTCAGCTGTCAAGGAGCCTCTAAAATCTACCATTGTTTGGATAGTAACGCATTCCCAATAGTTTTCGTTTAACCATACTTTGGAGACTGAACACATCTCTTTAGGTGAAGCTCAAAATTTCTCCAGATCCAACTTCCCCAGTAACAATATTACAGATTCAGCCACAGGATTTTACAAACACATTTGGGGTACATAAGATATTTAAGTCCCACTCTGTAAGCGCTTAGTGCGACTGTGGTCCCCAGTTGATACCAATAGGTCAGCAGTCTGCACTCTACGTTCTGGGAAATAGGTCTTTGTGCTAGATCTAAGTATAACAGATTCATCGAAGCGCTTGCTGGCAATCCCAGGAGTGATCCAATAAAGTTATTTTTTGCTACTGTTAATATTTTAGTGCTCACAAATTCCAGAATTTTGCATCCATACAAGGCTACACATAGGGCCCTTAGGTTACAAATTTCAAAGGCTGGCGCAGAACTCCTAGAAACTGTTTGTCTATGGTTTTGGGTATACTGGCTGTATGCTGTATAAGTACTGAGTGTGTTTTCTGAAGTTGGTAGGCCTAATTTAGATTTGGAATAAGCCTCACGCCAAGGAAATCAAAATAAGGCACCTAGTCTGTCACATTACTACCCACTAACATGTTCCTTTTGTAACTCTTATGTCCTAACGGGCTAAATGGCATCATTTTTTTTACGAGCTGCTCAATTCCAGACCCCACTTAATACAAAATGCATTGCAATTGTTTAAAAGTTGTTGAAGTCCCTGTGGAGATTTCGAAAGAAGCAGGGTGTCCCCTGCAAAGAGTAAGGATGGCAATCTCTGCGCACCCATCTTTGTGGGAGTTACACCCATCCTTATTCAAGTAGTTCACCATCCCATTGATGTACAGTGAGAACAGTGTCAGGGCTAAGACGCAGCACTGTCTGACTTCGCGTTTTGTTCTAAAGGGCTCAGTCAGTTGCCCATTTTCCCCCTACTTCACTTGCACCAGTATATTCAATAACTTTGCAGAGATGCCCATTTTAACAAGGACCTTCCATAGCTTTGCTCTAGAGACCAGTTTGAAAGCAGCTTGTAAATCAACAAAGGCAACATACAATTTACCCCTGTTGATTACCATTGTCTTCCCAAAAAAATACATGTAAATCAGAAGACCTGGTCTACGGTGCTAACTTTCCTTCTGAAGCCCACCTGGAACTCAGATAACACATTGTGTTCTTTAATCTACTCTTGCAAATAAGCAAGCACTTGCTTACAAAAAATCTCTTGGGCAGCATCTATCAGGCTAATGGGTCTATAATTATCCGGTCTTGTGGTGTCCTTTTTAGGTCAAGCCTTAGCCCGCACGCAAGCCGGAGAGAGGCTTCATTGGCTTGTGTGTTTGTCCTTTGTAAATGCAGTATTCTGATTCATTATGAGGCTTGTTAGTCCCTCTTTGGTACAGCCATGTCGTCATGTGTACCCCCCCAAAGCTACTGGCCCCTTTACTTGGTTGTAACACGGGTCGTGTACTATTTCCTTTATTGAGTTTCCCCATTGGGCAGGACAACGTGCTTCACGTACATTTAGACAGCCTTTGACGATCCAGAGTTTAGAGGAAGACACGACTGACTGTCTTTGCTGTGAATAAGGAAACAAACTCGACTGTTGAGAAGTGTCTCGAACGCATCGTGCTCGAATTTATAGCATTAATATGTACTGATGTGCTGCTACTTTTTACGTATCAGGAGTCACGAACAGGGCTGTATTCAATTGGGCTCATGTGGCCATTTTTGGTCCAGTCAAAATATAGTCACACAGGTTGGTGTAGTGGTTCTGATGTAACGACGAATTGCCTGACCCCCCGAATGGCCATCACAGAAGACTGTACATTGAACAAGCATTGAAAATGCAATAGGTCTCGCAATAGAAGAGTTTGACATTTTTCGTTTTGCAAATGGATGAGTGACACCTATAGCATTTGGAATGCAACATGTTTTGTATTTACGTGACTTATATGGCAGCTCTGGTCGTTATGCTACATCTCTAGATAGTTTTATCTTTCGCAAATGTAACACCTATTGTAACACAATATGTGTTGTGAGGGTGAGTGAGGGTGAGGGGTTGAGGGTGAGGGGTTGAGGGTGAGGGGTTGAGGGTGAGGGGTTGAGGGTGAGGGGTTGAGGGTGAGGGTGAGTGAGGCTGAGGGGTTGAGGGTGAGGTGTTGAGGGTGAGTGAGGGTGAGGTGTTGAGGGTGAGTGAGGGTGAGGGGTTGAGGGTGAGTGAGGGTGAGGGTGAGTGAGTGTGAGGGGTTGAGGGTGAGTGAGGATCAGGGTGAGTGAGGGTGAGGGGTTGAGGGTGAGTGAGGGTGAGGGTGAGTGAGGCTGAGGGGTTGAGGGTGAGGTGTTGAGGGTGAGTGAGGGTGAGGTGTTGAGGGTGAGTGAGGGTGAGGGGTTGAGGGTGAGTGAGGGTGAGTGAGTGTGAGGGGTTGAGGGTGAGTGAGGGTCAGGGTGAGTGAGGGTGAGGGGTTGAGGGTGAGTGAGGGTGAGTGAGAGTGAGGGTGGGTGAGGGTGAGTGAGGGTGAGGGTGAGTGAGGGTGAGGGTGAGTGAGGGTGAGTGAGGGTGAGGGGTTGAGGGTGGGTGAGGGTGAGTGAGGGTGAGGGGTTGAGGGTGAGGGGTTGAGGGTGAGTGAGGGTGAGGGGTTGAGGGTGAGGGTGAGTGAGGGTGAGGGGTTGAGGGTGAGTGAGGGTGAGTGAGGGTGAGGGGTTGAGGGTAAGTGAGGGTGAGTGAGGGTGAGGGGTTGAGGGTGAGTGAGGGTAAGGGGTTGAGGGTGAGGGGGTGAGGGGTTGAGGGTGAGTGAGGGTGAGTGAGGGTGAGTGAGGGTGAGTGAGGGTGAGTGAGGGTGAGGGGTTGAGGGTGGGTGAGGGGTTGAGGGTGAGTGAGGGTGAGTGAGGGTAAGTGAGGGTGAGTGAGGGTGAGTGAGGGTGAGTGAGGGTGAGTGAGGGTGAGGGGTTGAGGGTGAGGGGTTGAGGGTGAGGGGTTGAGGGTGAGTGAGGGTGAGGGGTTGAGGGTGAGTGAGGGTGAGGGTGAGTGAGGGTGAGTGAGGGTGAGGGGTTGAGGGTGAGTGAGGGTGAGGGTGAGTGAGGGTGAGTGAGGGGTTGAGGGTGAGTGAGGGTGAGTGAGGGGTTGAGGGTGAGTGAGGGGTTGAGGGTGAGTGAGGGGTTGAGGGTGAGTGAGGGTGAGTGAGGGTGAGGGTGGGTGAGGGTGAGTGAGGGTGGGTGAGGGTGAGTGAGGGTGAGGGTGGGTGAGTGAGGGTGAGTGAGGGTGAGGGGTTGAGGGTGAGTGAGGGTGAGGGTGGGTGAGTGAGGGTGAGTGAGGGTGAGGGGTTGAGGGTGAGTGAGGGTGAGTGAGGGTAAGTGAGGGTGAGTGAGGGTGAGGGGTTGAGGGTGAGGGGTTGAGGGTGAGGGGTTGAGGGTGAGTGAGGGTGAGTGAGGGTGAGTGAGGATGAGGGGTTGAGGGTGAGTGAGGGTGAGGGTGAGTGAGGGTGAGGGGTTGAGGGTGAGTGAGGGTGAGTCAGGGTGAGTGAGGGGTTGAGGGTGAGTGAGGGGTTGAGGGTGAGTGAGGGTGGGTGAGGGTGAGTGAGGGTGAGGGTGGGTGAGGGTGAGGGTGGGTGAGGGTGAGGGTGAGTGAGGGTGAGGGTGAGGGTGAGTCAGGGTGAGTGAGGGGTTGAGGGTGAGTGAGGGTGAGTGAGGGGTTGAGGGTGAGTGAGGGTGAGTGAGGGGTTGAGGGTGAGTGAGGGTGAGTGAGGGGTTGAGGGTGAGTGAGGGGTTGAGGGTGAGTGAGGGTGAGTGAGGGTGAGGGTGAGTGAGGGTGAGGGTGAGTGAGGGTGGGTGAGGGTGAGTGAGGGTGAGGGTGGGTGAGGGTGAGTGAGGGTGAGGGTGAGTGAGGGTGAGGGTGAGTGAGGGTGAGTGAGGGTGAGGGGTTGAGGGTGAGTGAGGGTGAGTGAGGGTGAGGGGTTGAGGGTGAGTGAGGGTGAGGGGTTGAGGGTGAGGGTGAGTCAGGGTGAGTGAGGGGTTGAGGGTGAGTGAGGGGTTGAGGGTGAGTGAGGGGTTGAGGGTGAGTGAGGGTGAGGGTGAGGGTGAGTGAGGGTGAGGGAGGGTGAGGGTGAGGGTGAGTGAGGGTGGGTGAGGGTGAGTGAGGGTGAGTGAGGGTGAGGGTGAGTGAGGGTGAGTGAGGGTGAGTGAGGGTGAGTGAGGGTGAGTGAGGGTGAGGGGTTGAGGGTGGGTGAGGGGTTGAGGGTGAGTGAGGGTGAGTGAGGGTAAGTGAGGGTGAGTGAGGGTGAGTGAGGGTGAGTGAGGGTGAGGGGTTGAGGGTGAGGGGTTGAGGGTGAGGGGTTGAGGGTGAGTGAGGGTGAGGGGTTGAGGGTGAGTGAGGGTGAGGGTGAGTGAGGGTGAGTGAGGGTGAGGGGTTGAGGGTGAGTGAGGGTGAGGGTGAGTGAGGGTGAGTGAGGGGTTGAGGGTGAGTGAGGGTGAGTGAGGGGTTGAGGGTGAGTGAGGGGTTGAGGGTGAGTGAGGGTGAGTGAGGGTGAGGGTGAGTGAGGGTGAGGGTGAGTGAGGGTGAGGGTGGGTGAGGGTGAGTGAGGGTGGGTGAGGGTGAGTGAGGGTGAGGGTGGGTGAGTGAGGGTGAGTGAGGGTGAGGGGTTGAGGGTGAGTGAGGGTGAGGGTGGGTGAGTGAGGGTGAGTGAGGGTGAGGGGTTGAGGGTGAGTGAGGGTGAGTGAGGGTAAGTGAGGGTGAGTGAGGGTGAGGGGTTGAGGGTGAGGGTGAGTGAGGGTGAGTGAGGATGAGGGGTTGAGGGTGAGTGAGGGTGAGGGTGAGTGAGGGTGAGGGGTTGAGGGTGAGTGAGGGTGAGTCAGGGTGAGTGAGGGGTTGAGGGTGAGTGAGGGGTTGAGGGTGAGTGAGGGTGGGTGAGGGTGAGTGAGGGTGAGGGTGGGTGAGGGTGAGGGTGGGTGAGGGTGAGGGTGAGTGAGGGTGAGGGTGAGGGTGAGTCAGGGTGAGTGAGGGGTTGAGGGTGAGTGAGGGTGAGTGAGGGGTTGAGGGTGAGTGAGGGTGAGTGAGGGGTTGAGGGTGAGTGAGGGTGAGTGAGGGGTTGAGGGTGAGTGAGGGGTTGAGGGTGAGTGAGGGTGAGTGAGGGTGAGGGTGAGTGAGGGTGAGGGTGAGTGAGGGTGGGTGAGGGTGAGTGAGGGTGAGGGTGGGTGAGGGTGAGTGAGGGTGAGGGTGAGTGAGGGTGAGGGTGAGTGAGGGTGAGTGAGGGTGAGGGGTTGAGGGTGAGTGAGGGTGAGTGAGGGTGAGGGGTTGAGGGTGAGTGAGGGTGAGGGGTTGAGGGTGAGGGTGAGTCAGGGTGAGTGAGGGGTTGAGGGTGAGTGAGGGGTTGAGGGTGAGTGAGGGGTTGAGGGTGAGTGAGGGTGAGGGTGAGGGTGAGTGAGGGTGAGGGAGGGTGAGGGTGAGTGAGGGTGAGGGTGAGTGAGGGTGGGTGAGGGTGAGTGAGGGTGAGTGAGGGTGAGGGTGAGTGAGGGTGAGTGAGGGTGAGGGGTTGAGGGTGAGTGAAGGTGAGGGGTTGAGGGTGAGTGAAGGTGAGGGGTTGAGGGTGAGGGGTTGAGGGTGAGGGGTTGAGGGTGAGGGGTTGAGGGTGAGTGAGGGTGAGTGAGGGTGAGTGAGGGTGAGTGAGGGTGAGGGGTTGAGGGTGAGTGAGGGTGAGGGGTTGAGGGTGAGTGAGGGTGAGTGAGGGTGAGGGTGAGTGAGGGTGAGGGGGTGAGGGGTTGAGGGTGAGGGGTTGAGGGTGAGTGAGGGTGAGTGAGGGTGAGGGGTTGAGGGTGAGTGAGGGTGAGGGTGAGTGAGGGTGAGGGGTTGAGGGTGAGTGAGGGTGAGGGTGAGTCAGGGTGAGGGTGAGTCAGGGTGAGTGAGGGGTTGAGGGTGAGTGAGGGTGAGTGAGGGGTTGAGGGTGAGTGAGGGGTTGAGGGTGAGTGAGGGTGAGGGTGAGTGAGGGTGAGTGAGGGTGAGGGTGAGGGTGAGGGTGAGTGAGGGTGAGGGTGGGTGAGGGTGAGTGAGGGTGGGTGAGGGTGAGTGAGGGTGAGGGTGAGTGAGGGTGAGGGTGAGTGAGGGTGAGGGTGAGTGAGGGTGAGGGTGAGTGAGGGTGAGGGTGGGTGAGGGTGAGTGAGGGTGGGTGAGGGTGAGTGAGGGTGAGGGTGAGTGAGGGTGGGTGAGGGTGAGTGAGGGTGAGGGTGAGTGAGGGTGAGGGTGAGTGAGGGTGAGGGTGAGTGAGGGTGAGTGAGGGTGAGGGTGGGTGAGGGTGAGTGAGGGTGAGTGAGGGTGAGTGAGGGTGAGGGTGGGTGAGGGTGAGTGAGGGGGAGTGAGGGTGAGTGAGGGTGAGTGAGGGTGAGGGGTTGAGGGTGAGTGAGGGTGAGGGGTTGAGGGTGAGTGAGGGTGAGTGAGGGTGAGGGTGAGTGAGGGTGAGGGGGTGAGGGGTTGAGGGTGAGGGGTTGAGGGTGAGTGAGGGTGAGTGAGGGTGAGTGAGGGTGAGTGAGGGTGAGGGGTTGAGGGTGAGGGTGAGTGAGGGTGAGGGGTTGAGGGTGAGTGAGGGTGAGGGTGAGTCAGGGTGAGTGAGGGGTTGAGGGTGAGTGAGCGTGAGTGAGGGGTTGAGGGTGAGTGAGGGGTTGAGGGTGAGTGAGGGTGAGGGTGAGTGAGGGTGAGTGAGGGTGAGGGTGAGGGTGAGTGAGGGTGAGGGTGAGTGAGGGTGAGTGAGGGTGAGGGTGGGTGAGGGTGAGTGAGGGTGGGTGAGGGTGAGTGAGGGTGAGGGTGAGTGAGGGTGATGGTGAGTGAGGGTGAGTGAGGGTGAGGGTGAGTGAGGGTGAGTGAGGGTGAGGGTGGGTGAGGGTGAGGGTGAGGGGTTGAGAGTGAGTGAGGGTGAGTGAGGGTGAGGGGTTGAGGGTAAGGGGTTGAGGGTGAGTGAGGGTGAGTGAGGGTGAGGGGTTGAGGGTAAGGGGTTGAGGGTGAGTGAGGGTGAGTGAGGGTGAGGGGTTGAGGGTAAGGGGTTGAGGGTGAGTGAGGGTGAGTGAGGGTGAGGGGTTGAGGGTAAGTGAGGGTGAGGGTGAGTGAGGGTGAGGGGTTGAGGGTGGGTGAGGGTGAGTGAGGGTGAGGGGTTGAGGGTGAGTGAGGGTGAGGGTGAGGGTGAGTGAGGGTGAGGGTGAGGGTTGAGGGTGAGTGAGGGTGAGGGGTTGAGGGTGAGGGGTTGAGGGTGAGGGGTTGAGGGTGAGGCATCCTGATTGTGATACAAAAAAACCATAGTGATGTACTAGTGAACGCCACGCACCTGAGTGCACAATGAAACCAGACTGATGTACTAGTGAGAATAATAGGACATGACGGGATGCTGGTAGCGGGCCACATTGAGTTAAGATGGCACTGACCCATGACCAGGTTTTAAGATGGCGGATGAGGGCCCCTTGTTCGGTTCTGCAGGGGTGACGAGTTTAAAACTCCCCACTTCCCTGTTGCTCCAAGGGAGACCTGGTTCACTAAATTCAAAATTGTACCACTATATTACGAGGAAGTTGACAAAAATAACACAAAGAAATATACAAACAGCGTCTTTCAGTGATATCACAGGACAGTCAGACGGCCTGACCTCTGACCCGCGCCCTCCCGGACACGTGGCTCTTGGCTTCACGTTCGTAGCCCGCGGCCGATAAAGAGTAAAAAAAAAAAATCAAAATATATATATATATGGGCAACACATTGTGTCCAAATGGGTGCCAATGAGTTCCAGATGTGAGAAGCTGCGCTCCCAACCCCTGGCTGCTCCTAAATAAAGGAAAGTATTCCTGCAATTCAGCTGCAGCCGCCGCTGCCAAGAACAACTCCCAGATAGGGTGGGGAGAGTGTTAGGGAACACGGGGGGGGGCTGCAGAGACGCGTCTGTGAGTGGAGACAGAGAGAGAACGAGACAGCGGGCAGAATGAGAGTGGAGATAGGTAGAGCATTGGGGGGGGGGGGGGGCGAGGGGTGAGGTTAAAAAGCACGTGAGATGTGTGAACCCCTGAAGGGGCTAGGGTAGAAGGGTGTTCTGGGGATATCGGGGTTGGGGGCGGGGGAATCTCGCGGGTGCAAAGTTGAAACTGCATAGCTGTGTGTGTGCAGGGGGAGGCTGAAGTATGGAGTAAGGGTGAGGGGGGGGTGGGGGGTGTCAGATCCATGGGATAGCGGAGAAGGGAGCGTGAGAACAGGAGCAGAGAGGAAAAGGGGTGAAAAGCATTGCTGGTGAGAAGTTATGGGAAAACACAGGCGGGGGAGGGAAGTGAATGGCAGGGCCCGAGAGTGCAGGAGGGGTCACACAAGTGTGAGAAACAAAGGAACGCAGCTAAAGCTAGAGGCGATCCTGTGTGTGAGAGGAGCGGGTTGTAGTGAATCGTTGACCAACGAGAAGCGGAAAGGAGAGAGAAAAGGAGAGAGAGAAACAGATGGTCGAGAGGCGAGAGAGAACCCGAAGGGAGATGAACTCTACACACAAGGGAGAAGCTTAAGAGAGAGAAATCATTGCAAGATTGGAGGAGGAGAGGGAAACAGGAGACGAGGGAACCTATAGCGGCGCCACTGGCATGCACTGACATCAATTCTCTTTTTTTCCTCACCACTAGACATGGATCCAAATATCCCTCTTATCTCTTTGAGACTCCGATTACCTCTTCAAATTGTAAAACAGACGGAGGGCATTGCTGTGGGGAGGGGGTGTAGGAGAAATGCACACGGCGGGCAGGGGAGGGGGCGGAGCGGGGAGAGCGGCATGTGGGTGTGAAGAAGCCGGGGCCTTTGAAGTGAAGCTAAGCTTCACTTCAAAAGGTGTCGGAGGAATGCGGCTGAGGGAACAGACGGCGATTGCGGCTGAGGGAACTGATGTGCACGCGCTTTTAAGCTCAATGCACATGCGCATTGAGCTTAAAAGTCACGGGCACTGCAAGGAATCGCCACGATTCCTTGCTTGTTAGTTAAAGAGTGGTTAAGCCGCAATAGTCTCGCAAGCTCGATGCGCATGCGCATCGACAGGCGAGACCTAAAAAGGGTTCAATCTAAGGCGGTGGCCATCTTGAAGTCAGGTAGAATCCATTGGCTGAAGTCTTTGTTCTATTCGGCCGAAAACCTATTTTTATTTCTCTCTCCCCCCCCCCCCTTACATTTTACACAGTTTTATTGACTGGCGGAAGAGCAAGCTGTATTTTGACGCCACCCGATCAACACCACAAACAAAAACACGTATGGTTTAGTATTCTAGTTACTTTGTAATGGGAGGCTTTTGTCAATTTATATGATTACTTACATGTTTGTAACAACAGGCGTCTGAAGAAGTCTTCTTACTCCAGTGCTGCATATATAGGGCGAGATGCTGTAATATTGTAATTTCACCGGGTGTGAAATGGTGGCCCCTTAATGCACATAGATAAGAGGAACCGGACACCAAGGAAAGACTGTAGTTAAGAGTGGCCGCACTCTGGTACTTCTCGGCGAACACCCATCAATAAGGGCTTATTTTCTCAGGTGCTCTATCTTATGGGTTATATTCACATAACTGTTAGTTTAAAAATGCCTTGAATAATTCTGGTGTTTCTTGTTACTTTCCTCCAGTTATCCTATGTTTGCAATGAGATGAAACATTCTCTCATGACAGCTCAGCAGATGCACTCGTTCCAGTGAGACAAGCAGGAAGTCTGGTGAAGGTGAACCACTGGTACCTTTAAACTTTGATGGTCTGTCACATGTTGTTCTCCGAGGATGATCAGAAGGGATACGTGCACCTGAAATAAGATACACCCTTACCAGGAAGCGGTGGTATCAGAGTGAACACGTCCAGTGTTTTAAATGGACATATCATACATGCCAGTAGACCCAATTCAGACGGGAGACCCCGATTTTTGGAGCTGAAATGGCTTTATTTTGGCTGTCTCACGAGTGTGTCTGCATTAGTATGGTTGTGCAGTGCTACCCTGTACACTGTGAGAAGACAGCAGTTCATAGCAGAATTATATGCCATGCCATGCTAGTGTGTCAAGGGCTCAGCTGCACTGCCTGCACAATTTACACAGCTGCTGAGACTCCCGGGCCGGCCACAGCATCATTCATGTGGCATCACGTGACTGCACAACAATCATGACAGACTCTTGTGTCCAATTGTTTGACAGCCTGTTGGCAGAAAGTCAGTGTCTCCGATTGAGGCGGGCAGTCATGTTTCTTTAGTTTTCCGATGTGCCCGCTTCAGGTGCGTTACAAAAGGGGGTGGTGATGGACGGAGCATCTGAATCAATCAAACACTCACACCCAGTCAAAAGATCTGGGTTTGATCCATCACCGTTCTTTAGCCCACTCTGCCACCCCAGTTCAGACATGGCTATATGCAAATCAGTCTGACCCTGTGCCATGGGAACAGTCCAGCCCGAACTGCCAAGCCATGCCTTCCCTGGACCGGAAACAAGCTTCCGAGGACTGGTTTCTGGCATTCCAGCCGTCTTCAGCCCGGCTTGCTTGAATTCAGTGGTAAAGTGAGCAAGGGACTCACGTCTGAGCATACCCTGCCACACTTATGGTGGCCAAAAGCGGTACAAAAGGGGGTGGTGATGGACGGAGCATAAAAATCAATCAAACACTCACACCCAGTCAAAAGATCTGGGTTTGATCCATCACCGTTCTTTAGCCCACTCTGCCACCCCAGTTCAGACATGGCTATATGCAAATCAGTCTGACCCTGTGCCTCATGGAAACAGTCCAGCCCGAACTGCCAAGCCATGCCTTCCCTGGACCGGAAACAAGCTTCAGAGGACCGGTTTCTGGCATTCCAGCCGTCTTCAGCCCGGCTTGCTTGAATTCAGTGGTAAAGTGAGTCTGACTCTGTGCCTCATGGGTGTTCCCATGAGGCACAGGGTCAGACTGATATGCATATAGCCATGTCTGAACTGGGGTGGCAGAGTGGGCTAAAGAACGGTGATGGATTAAACCCAGATCTTTTGACTGGGTATGAGTGTTTGATTGATTCAGATGCTCCGTCCATCACCACCCCCTTTTGTACCGCTTCAGGGGCGTAGCACAAGCCCCCGCATCCCCTGCGGTGCGGGGGGGGTCCCCGAGCTGCAAGCGGCCCCCTCAGCTCAGAACTCAGGCCTTAGAGCTCCAGATTAAATCTGGAGCAGGGTCCCCTCTGTCTACCTTGCAGGGGGCCCCCTCAGCTTTCGTTATGCCTCTGACCCACTTGACTGCCTGTGTTCGCCCGCGGGCCGGCCCACCAGTTTAGTTGGTGCCACAACCGTACTAGCCTTGCCGGTGACCATTCAGGTGACCAGAGGTCGCACAGTCATCCATTTGCTGCACAGAGGATTCAGCACGAGATCCTGATTCAAATGACTTACTGACTGGATCCTCTCTGTCTACTTCTGTGGTGGTCTGTGCCGTGCAGCCACAATGATGCTGCAAGAGACTCCGCAGCGGCTCGCTACACTCGGGTCTGCGTGAAGTGATTATTCTATTGTTCGGTATCGGGTATCTGAGCACTTTCATAGCACCAGTTGCGTTACTTGAGGACACATTCATTTTTGTTAGGCATAGGGTGATTAAGTGATTTGCCCAGAATCACAGGATGTTCAGCGTCATTGCCGAGACTTGAACCCGGTTCCCCAGATCTGAGGTAGACCGCCCTAGCTGTTAGGCCACCTCCTCTCCGCCTGACTGTCTGCCTGTGGTGGGGGCACGCAGCATGTCGTGGCAGCTAGCATGATGCTGTAAAACTCAACAGCCAGCTCTCCTCAGGTCTGTGTGAAGTGATTATTGTTGAGAATATTTAACTATAATAAATATTTACAGCCTGAGCCACTGTCACCTCAGGATGATAGTGCCTAGGGTGGCAGACTGGAGCGATACAAAAGGGGATGATGGACGGAGCGTTTGAACAAATCAAACACTCACCCCCAGTCAACTGATCTGGGTTTAATCCATCACCATTCTTTAGTTCACTCAGCCACCCCAGTTCAGACATGGCTATATGCAAATCAGTCTGACTGGGCTCAGCTGACTGCCTCAGACTGTACTCATTCCCACAGTGTGGCACGGAGTCTGCATGCACAATGTTTTCAAAGTTTGCCTTCCCAGCCTCCACAACAACCAGCCCCCAGCACTTGCTGGATTGAAAACATCAGCTGTGGAGTTCCACTTGTTTGAGGATGCTACACTGCACCTGGCGCTCACCTGAGGGGCAGAGGGTGTTTTGTTGTAATAACCTGGGTTTAAAATCAACTGGTTGTGGGGCTGAGTTATTTGTGTGTCCATGAGTTTTCATGCAACAATAGAAATGTCAAGCATTTTCAATGCAATAGGTCGCACGTTCACGCAAGTTTGAGCTAGTGGCATTGTAAATGACAATGCCTTTTATTTATGTTTTGGTTTTAAAAACTAAATAAATGGTATTGTCATTTACAATGCTAATAGCTTAAACTCTCGCAAATGCGAGACCTATTGCGTTGCAAATGCTTGTTTAAAGATCGGTATAATCTCCGTAATTTTACAGGAAGGAGGGATCTCTATACCTGACAAAATGGAATTAGAAAAAAAGATTCATATACTGGACCCATACTTACATGCCTTAAGGCCTGTATGTCCCTTTATGAGGTCAGCACTTCTCCAGGGAGTGAAAGATATCTCTCTCTTTTTAAAAAATTTTTTTTTTAATTTGTTTTGATTGATTTTACACAACAATTAGCCGGACATTGTAGTGTGATACATGATCATATTGGTACATGGCATAGTTATATATGTTTACAACCAAATTAGGAGAGCACACATTTACATTGCCGAAGGTCTATGAGAGTCCCAATATGTCATTGCATAAAAGTCTGAAATCGTTAAATGAGTCTCTAACAACAAGCCATTACGGATAGTTCTCAGCATTTTTGCCTACATCAGATGTCCAGCATAGCATATCATGATTAATCAAATCTATCAGGACCTATTACATCTATATCATCCTAACAAAAACGTACCCAACCATCCTTCCCCCCCCGCACGCTCGCAATAAGTGTCCATAGTAGCACTTTCACATGTCTATATCCTAAATTCGTGTGTATCTCGGTTCCACAGTCTGTCTTGGGTGTACCGTGCAGTCCTGCTATATTAAGTAATATAGCCCACGGCCATTGTAAGGAGCTCATGTGTCCCGTATCAGTGGTCCAAGACCCCAACCGATGGTGTTTTGACTCCTTAGTAGGATAATGTATCTAGCGCAGCATATTCCTCCATCATTGCATTCCAGCTCAACGAAATCAGTGTTTTTCGTAGGAATCTATATTCCTCTCTTTTTAGTTCAGCCCCCTCCGCCTTACCCCATCTCACCACTTTCGTATGCCAGTCCTGTAGGGATGGGGCCCTAGTGGCTTTCCATCGTGTGGTTATGGCTCTTTTAGCTAGAAGGAGCGCAAGACTAGCAAATCAATAAGTGGGATTACCCTTCTTTCCACGGGGCCCCAGTCCCAATATACAGTATTCCAAGGTGTCGTTATGACGCACAGGGGCTATATCCGACAGTATTTTGTATACTGCTATCCAGTTGCGTCCCAGTCTAGGACAGTCCCATACCATGTGTATCATCCTCGCATTGGGTGCGTAGCAGTGTGGGCAGGTATCACTTGCCCCAGGAAACATAGCACACAATCTGCGTGGGGTTAAATAAGCTCTGTGGAGTAACATCAATTGAATACATTTAAATTTAGGATTACGAGACACCTTTTTGGAGTATCCCAGTATAGTGTCCCATTCCTTGGCTGTAAACTCACAGCCTACGTCCTCTTCCTACCTGTAACGTAATGATCGTAATGAGATCGCTGTTTCAGTCCAAATCCCGTGAGTCAACCATTTTGTCAGGCGTGCCCCATTTCCCATTAGGTATTGCATGGTAAGTAGTGTATTTGTGGTCGGTTCAATATCCTCTGGTGACCATGTAGTGCGTAAATATCTGGATATGTGTGCATGCAGTAGGAACAGTGTATCGGGGGCACCATGTACGATTACAAACATTGCATGTGTCATTAATACACCCTCAGAAAAGAACTCTCCTATCGTGGTGATGCCCACTTCAGTCCATGCCTGTAAAGCACGGTTAGTGATCAGACCCGTTTGTGTAGGGACACCTAGTAGCGGAATAGTGGGAGCATACGGTGTCTTTCGCCCAGTGTACCTCACTGCACTCCTCCAGTAAATAATGGCTATCTTTAGCAAGTGGGGTGTCTATGTCGGTAGGGGGGCCTGAGGTAGTAGCCTGTGGATGACCCCCTGTCCCTATCCTGTAGTGACATATCCAATTCTTGCAAATTACGTCCCGCCAGCCAATATGCCAGCCACTGTAGTTGGCTAGTGTAGCAATACGCACGCAAATCCGGTACACCCACCCCCCTCTCTTTCGTGGTTAATTGTAATTTTGCTAGGCTGATACGTCTGCGCCCTGTGCCCCAAATTAGGTCTATCAACAAGGAGTTCAATACTTTAAAAATCCTCAAGGGGACAAGTATACGTAGATTGGTGAAGTAATAAAGGAGCCTCAGCAGCAGTACCGTTTTAGTGATGGCTACTCTGCCGGCCACCGATAGGGTCAGCGAGACCCAGAATTGGATCTGAGATTTGAGAGCAGTGATTGCGCTTGTCAAGTTGCTATATAGGAAATCCGTGGCATTGCAGTAGATCTGTATTACGAGCTATTTAAAAGTATCAGGCGCTATGTGGAAGCTCCAGGGGCGAACGTAATTTGACCGCTCCTCGTAGAGCTATCAAAGAAATAGGCATACGACTTGGCAGCATAAATAGCCAGGCCAGAAAGTTCTTGGAATGACGCAAAGATGGAGGGCAGTGGGTGTGGGTCTGCATCCATGTCTTTGATATAGAGAATGAGATAATCTGCGTACGCTGAGACAGTGTGAGAGGCCCGACCTCGCGTTATCCTCCTATAGCTTGCAAATAAACAGAGTCTGTGCAGAAGCGCTTCCAGTGCTAGGATAAATAACAGCGGTGACAAGGGGAAGCCCTGTCTGGTTCTCCGGGCCACCGTATATTGCCTCGAAATATGCTGACCGAGGCGCGCCCGCGCAGTGGGGTTCGTGTATGGTAAGCGCACCCACACTATATAGTCAGCAGGTATACCAAATCGTGTGAGGGCATAGAACATATAGTTCCAACGTAGGGATTCGAATGCCTGCTTCAAATCAAGCGCTATGCAACCTTCCTTAGTTTCTGTACCGAATGTGCCCAACATAATTTGGTGTAGGCGTCTGATGTTAAGTGCTCTGTTCCTATCAGGTACAAGCCCACATTGATCAGTGTGTATTAGTGTGGGGATAAACTGACAAAGGTGTTTGGCCAACAACTTACTCAGGATTTTATAATCCGTGTTAAGGAGTGATGAAGGTCTATAACTCGAAATGATCAATCCATCCCTCCCAGGCTTCAGTAAGGAGACCATTAGTGATTGCAGTAAAGTAGCGAGGAGCCCGCCTTCTTCCAATGACTCGAGATATATGCATTGTAAATGAGGAATCAGCAAGTCGGCATACATCGCGTAAAATTAAACCGGTATGCCATCATTCCCCGTTTTGTTACGTGGTAACACTTTAATCGCCTGTCGGATTTCCGCCCCTGTTATCGGTCGTGCTAATTCGTCACGCTGCTGTTGTGTGAGTTGTGGTAAGCATAATCCGTTGAAGAAGGGTTCAAAATCAGTGTCAGTAAGTCCAGGTAGTGGACCATAAAGTTGCTCATAGTAGTCCCTAAATGTGGTATTAATGTCTAATTGCGTGTTCACTACAACATCCACACTGTTTTGAATTTCCAATATAGGTGCGGACAAAGGAGCGTTTCGAACCAACCGTATTAGTAACGGCCCTGACCTGTCAGCCTGTGTGTGTTGTTTCTGTGTGTATAGCCGGTGATAGACAACGCGTAGCTCCTCAAGGAGTTCCGCGTATTGAATGTTAGCCTACCATAGTTGTGTCAATTGTTCATTTGTCCCTGAAGCCTCCCCTTCCAACGCAGCCAAGGTACCCTCTAGCTCCGTAAGGCGTTCTATCAGAGCAAGTCGAACTCCTGTCTTAGTGCTAATTGCCACTCTCCTGATGACCGTTTTAAAGGCATCCCATTCCATCTGGCGAGTACTAGCAGACCCCACGTTCTCCGAGAAATAATGGGCAATCGCCTCTGAGAGGGCATGACGGAAGACCGGGTCCAACGCAGCCAAGGTACCCTCTAGCTCCGTAAGGCGTTCTATCAGAGCAAGTCGAACTCCTGTCTTAGTGCTAATTGCCACTCTCCTAATGACCGTTTTAAAGGCATCCCATTCAATCTGGCGAGTACTAGCAGACCCCACGTTCTCCGAGAAATAATGGGCAATCGCCTCTGAGAGGGCATGACGGAAGACCGGGTCTTCAAGCATCGTGGGCTGTAGTTTCCAAGTCTGTATCGGAGTTGGAATCTTGTTCCATTGTAGAGTTAATTCCACCGGGTTATAATCCGACAGGGTTTTACCCATATGGAGCACAGAAGTAATGGATCCCATCAGGGTTCCGGAACATAGGAACCTATCTATCCGAGTGTGTAGTCTGTGTGGTGGTGAATAAAAAGAATATTCTCTGTACCCTGGATGTTTTGCCCGCCATGCGTCATGAATTTCCCATCCCTCTGTCCACCCTTTAAGTGCCTCAGCTTGTTTTTTACTTTCTGTAGCGTGTAATGGGGGGTGAGACCTGTCCAGGTCAACGTCTAATACAGCATTAAAGTCGCCCCCAACACCCAGAGATATTCAGCCCAGTCCCGCAGGGCCACACCTAGTGTAGCTAGATACTTACCCTGATCAATGTTCGGTGCATTTATACAACCCATAACCACATGAGCCCAGTCCAACAAGCCATTAAGTATCACATACCTGCCGTTGATTTCTATTTTCTGCTCTAGAAGCCTGAAAGGGACATTATTCCGCACCCACACTGCCACCCCCCTGGAAAAAGCTGAGTATGTTGTGGCTAACAGTTGCCCCCTCCATTTCCTCTGTAACTTGGCTGCCTCATCAGCATTAAGGTGAGTTTCTTGTAGGTAAGCTATAGCAACCTTCCTTCTATTGAGTTGCGCCAGGATACGGTGCCTTTTATGGATTGAAACCATGCCCCTTACGTTCCAGGTGCAGTAGGTGTATTTATTATGTAATGTCATCGTGGTGCAGGTAGCGTAGTTGCCATGTGACATGTTGAGACCGAATCCCAGTAAACATAAACTGCCTACGAGCCGAGCATGCGTTAACATATGAATTCCCCAATACTAGGTTCCCCCATAAAACATCAGAGGACCAAACAGTAAATGCCTTATCGCAATCGCCTGGGGGTGAAGACCTGAACTGCGACAGTTCTTATAAACATCACATTGCCCATTTGAAAATGTTTTGGTTACGTTAGCATACTTCCCTATACAGCTTAGTTACACTAGACCTCCTAAAGCAGTCACCAACAGTAGTATATATTGCATAACCTCTGTATACTTTACCACTCCCGGACATCCCGGAATGCATCATTAGAAGTCTCTGGCAATCTGAGCTGTAATCGAGGGGAACAGCGTTATGCTAGTCTCAGAGTCAGAGCGTACTGTGTCCGCATCCGATGAGTGCACTGAAGTCGCTGCAGCCTGGGCATCATGAGCAGCCAACGCCGCCACTGTCAGGAGTGCATCTTTCTGGCTGTTCGTGATCTGTTCTGAGGTTGGGCCAGCGTCTATAGTGTCCACACTACTGCCATGACCCGGTCTGGGTTGTCCAGTAGTCCGCAGCGGGGAGGCACGATGCAGTTGTCCTGACGGAAGTGAGGTCTGAGAAGTCTCCGGTGTAAAAGTTATTTCAAGCCAGTCCGCCACTTCCTCTGGGCTTTAAAAAAAAATATGATTTTTGCCCGTAGACAACTTTCAGTCAAGCTGGAAAAAGCAGTGCAATTTCAAGTTGCGTGCACGTAGGTTCTTTTTGACTCCTTGAAAAGTAGCTCTAGCTTTCTGGACTGCCGGGGTAAAATCTGGGTACAGAGAAATTGTCTTGTTCTCAAAACGTATGGGAGCATTCTCTCTAGCAGCCCGTAGGACCATGTCGCGATCCTTATAATGTAGTATGCGTGCTATCAGCGGGCGGGGTGGTGCACCTGGCTGGGGATGTCTAGGAGGCACTCGGTGCGCTCTCTCCACACCGTACAGGGATGTTAGGCCCTCTTTTGCCACATGGTCTCCTAGCCAGTCCTCTACAAACTGTGTGGGGTTGGATCCCTCGCTGCGCTCCGGTATTCCGAGTATGCTGACGTTATTGCGGTTGGATCTCCCTTCGCATCATCCACTCTGTCCTGCAAGCCCTTTATTTGACGTTGGAATTGTTCGAGCTGGGTGGAATGCATGTTCTGCTGGGGTATAAGATTGTCCAGTGCCAGTTTATTCGATTTGACCTTGTCGGCAAGCTTTTTGTGGTCCGCCTGCAGTAAACTGAGATTCGTTGGACATCGTTCCCATTCACACCTCCAGCGCCATTCGTGAGTCACGTATCTCTTTCAGGATTAAGTCCAGCTTAGGGTCCCATTGTGCCACGGTGCCCGCCCATCCATCTCTGCTCCAGGATGTTCCCTTGGGGGGCCAGCAGGGCACTTCACCTTGCAGTTTTATACTCCCAGGTAGGCTCAGGTCAATGGCGTAAACAAACTATGCTTGCAGACGCGAGTCACGGGTCTTTATTCCCAGCCATGCACCGGCCTCTCAGCCCCAGTGTTCACCGACTTGAATGCCTGTCTCCTCACCACCAATGAACAATAGTTTAGCCCCAGCGGTGGTAGTACCAATGCACCTCCAGTCTGGTCCTGGGCACTCTTCTACAGCCAGGGCAGTCAGCAGGTAGAGTACGTTACCACCTCCGGCGCATATAGGGGCCAATCATCGGGGTGAGGGCGCCAGCTCTCAGAAGTGGACCCTGCAGCAGTACGGTACGTCGGTCCCTGCAGCTAATTTTCAACACATGCATGGAGGCTGAGGCAGTGTGCGCAGAACACCTCAAGGTATCTTCATGTAGATTGTGACCCTCTGTAGTCAGTGGGGAATACAGCGGTTTCTGGTTTTCTATATGTCCCAATTGAGGGGGGGGGAGGCACCCGCAGTTTCCACGCTTTTGCAGCACCAATATTTTCCCCAAGCGCTCAGTCACTCACCATGGCGCCTCCCGCATCCACCATCACTTGTGCCGTTCAGGTTCGCGGCCCTCCACATCTGCCATTTTGTTTACCGGGGCCGTTGTTGTTGCGCATCGAAACAGGCATGCAATCGTCAGCTGCAGTCGCCTCTCGTATTACCACTGACCAGGAACAGTGCCCGCAGCTCCGTCGTCGATGTCGCCCATGGCCGCTGCAGTCCCGGCAGGAGCTGCGGTTTCCAGCGGTAGCTCCTCGCAGCAGACGCGGCTCCACCCTTCGTCACTCCACGGCCCCGGTATCGTCCAGGAGAAACACAAAAATTGACAGGATCCGCAGAGCCTACGGCGTTCAAAACGCAGCCATCGGGTCCAGTAGTGTTCCGCTGCAGTAGGATGGGTTACCCAGCCGTGTAGGTCCAGAGAAATACTGGATATTTTGCTAATTGTCAGGGTATAGAACGGAGCTCTTTCAGCTCACGTCCTCCATGCCCTGCAGTTGGCCACGCCCCGTGAAAGATCTCTTGACGAAAAGGTTGATTTTGCTGGTCCCTTTTTAGCAGTGGGGTGAGTGGTGTACTCCACAGGACTCTCTGTCCACAGTAGACCTGGAGGATTATTAGTTCCATATTGGGCTCTGTACCTTCCACCTGGAGAATTACTTCTGTGTTCCAGTGCAATGTCAACACTTCAGTACCCTAGTACTTCTCTTTGACCTTCACTCAGCTTGAAGGTGTTCATGAAGATGATAGCCCTTCTGAGGATCTCCTGCACTCCTGGGGATTCAATTTCACCAATATCCTGATGATTGGTTGATGCATGCCTCATCGCTTCACCTTTTTAAGATGTTCTTTCTTTCTCTGACTGCAAAATGAGAGGTTTTTTAAAATGCATTATGTGACAATGTAGGGTGTTTTTTGCAATACACAACAACATGTAAACCTGTAAATTAACTGTATGCATCAGTTAGGAAAGAAAAAATTAAGCACGTTTTTGTAATTCAGAAGTGTGTTAGAAATTCATTAATGGAATCAAAATAAATCAAGAGACTTACTCTCTGATGCACAAATGGTATATAAAAACCTGATTTCCACACCTTATCATTTGTGTGCTAAATAATGGTATCAGTAAAACTGTATGTCTGTGCAAATTTAGTGGCCATTTCAATGTGCTGCCTGTAAATAACAATGCGCTACCACATAATGCTTTAGTTACATTAAAAAATCGCCTCTCCTCATGACCAATAAAGGGAGGTGGGTGTTGAAAGTTTGTTGTTCTAAAAAGTGGGTCGTGGTTGTAAAGAGTTTGGAAAACCGTGAGATAGAATATGAATTAGAAGAAATCCAACGCAGTACTGTTTTAGCAGAGGTGATCCATTGGTATCCGGTTCAACACCTGTGTGGGTAATTTATTTCTCTCTCCTGCCAGGGCTTTGAAACTCGGACTTGAACAAAAATATCTCCTTACCTTGGGAGAAGGCTCCTGTGGCTTATTTGACTTCAGTCCTGGGGAAGAGGCAAGGGGTGGGGTATTGGGCCATGGCAACATGTGTAATCATAGTGGCTATAGCCAGGTACCATCAGATGCCTCTTCTGCACACTCTTCTTCATGTAGATCTAAACCCCAATGTTGACAAAATTCTCATCCAAGGTCTGTCACATCTAATAGTCCTTCTGTTTTTGTAGTTTGGTGAAAATCAAATCTACATGTGAAAGAGGTTCAGGGTCCTCATCCTGTGATTCCGAACATAAATGTGAGTCCAAACATGCTTAGTTGTCACTCTGGGGTTGTAATCTGCCAAATGAGTGGCATTGAACCTGGGTTTTGATATTTCTTCAACATGAAGGAAGCTAATGATAGCGATTTTCTGTACCACTCTAGGGGAGACGACTCCTGGTTTGGACAGACAATAAGGTTGAAAAATCATACATTATCTGACAGGGAGAATCTCAATTGTCTCATTCTCCTACATCATGGCGAAGGCACATTTTCCCTTGAAGCTGGCTGTGTATCTCCTTGGAGTAGAGAATGTTGAGGTTAAAGCCCTTAGTCAGCTTTTTACATCCCCAGTAATCTCTCACCATCTTGAGGTGTTCAGTATCTCCATCAATTGAACGGTCAGTGGCTCCTTAAATAAACATGTTTGCCTTTCGCCAGGACTCTCTGCCAAAGGTCTGCTCAAGGGGAACTTCCTGGGGGCATGGTCGGAGATGCTTTGTCATTCCCTTTGTCCCAGTAGCTATTTTTTGCTTTCCTTCGTTTTCCAAAATATCAGGAAGGAGGAGTCCTCTTTGATTCTCATGGGTTCTTTTTGAATTCACAGGTCTAAGTTTCTCCAGATACTCCATTAGGCAGTCTGACTCGAATGGTTTATTCCCCGTTCCCTAATCTCAATTGTCTCAGGGAGGCTGACGACATGGCTACTGAGCGGAATGTGGTTATGCTTTTGGGTATGCTCTTTAAAGTTGCTGGGGTCCTGCTCACATATGGCTTATAGAAGCATTAGAGACTGGAGCTTAGAGTGAGTCTCACCTGCTTTCTCTACCTCATTGGGACTCTTCACACATCTTAGATTTTTTGTATAAGGGGTTTGAGCTGAGTCTGGCCGATTCGTCTTTGGATGCCCAAGTGGCTGCTTTGCAGGCCTTTAAAGAGCCCTGAGGGAGTTTGAACGCTATGAGGGGGTACTCTACATTCTTTAAGGGGTATTAAACATGCATTTCCTAGGGCTTGGTCTGCTGTGCCTTCCTGGGACGTTGCTTTGTAGCTTCAGTAGTACATGGGTTCACCTTTTAAATCTACTTCATGTTCTGACTGCTAAGGTTGTCTCCCTTGTAGCCATTACTTTGGGGAAGATTGCGTTTACGTTGGGGGAGATTGGAACATGCCTTTCAGACCACCCTGTTTAAGATTGCAATGGTGAAGAGTTGGTTTTGTCCCCTTCTCTACCTTTTCGGTCCGAAATTATTTCCCATTTTCACCTTTCACAGGATGATATCCTCTCCACCAAGTCTACTGACACTTGGCCCAGCTAGGCTAGATTTTCACTCCCTTGATTTTGGGAGGCCTGGCGAGTGTATTTAACTCAGAATTGAGACTTACACAAGATGGATAAGCTGTTAGTTTCATATTGTCAGAGTCATAGGAGTCTGCCATTAGTGCTTGACATTACTTTGCTTTGGGCTGTTTCTAGGGAGGCCATTCCATTCTCTGTGCAGGGGCGTTGAACTGCCAGGGTGGCTGCTTCCCAGACAGAACACAAAGCAGTGTTAGAGGCTGATATTTCAATGGTTCACACTTGAATTCCACTAATAGATTTGTGCCACACTATCTTTTTAGATGTATCATGGCTCTAAATGTAAAAACCCTGCACAGCACTCAGTGTAAGACATTTCTGTTTGTGTTCTGTAGCAGGTTTTAGTAAACCAGGCTTTTTACAGTTTACTTGTAATTTTTCTGTTAAGTTTGCACTGAATTCATGCCTGCCCTTGGCACTTTGATAGAACTCCATTTCGTTTCACACCCTGGGGATAGGCATCCGTTGTACTACTTTGCACTGACCTCCATTGGAAAATGCCACACATTGTTCTAACGTCTCTGCATCAGTACATCTCAGTCATACGATAGGAAGTAATATCTTCACCAAGTATTGACAATTGCTGCAAACCTCTGATAAAAACAGTCAATGACAGAGTTCAACAACCCTCTATCCAGTCAATACCAATCTTCTTCTTCAGCTAACTTCCTCAATTTTCTCCCCCAGTCACCCCATAACACTTCAGTCTACACTCTTTTTTGACCAGAAATGGAAATGTTCTGGTACTCTATTCCAAGAGTGGTTCTCTAATTGGATCAGCTTTCTATGGTTCAGCAAGACTTGAAAATGTATAAGAACTGGTACATCACACGGGCCAGGCTGTGACCGCTGGCTAACTAAGGCCTTACCGAATGCTGTGCTGAATGTTCTTCTTTTTTTAACATTTTTTTATTGTTTTGTTTTCCAATACATACAAGCATGGCTGTGAGACGACAATACAATAATTGTCCAAATATTATAGATAGTCCAGTGAGGGCAAATGACAGTGGTATACACATTCCCAATAAAGCACAATTTGTAGATCAACATGGCACTATATCTCTTTTAAGAAGGGTTAATATCAGTTTCATCATCCCCACCGATACTCCATCCAACTTCCCCATATTTTGTGGAACTTATGAGGGCCACCCTGACATTTGTACGTCACACTTTCCATAGCCATAAATAAATCCATGCCCCTCCTCCACACTGCGAGATCCGGTGTCTCCGGAGACCCCAATCTAATAGCCAGATCTCGTTTAGCAATCTGCAATCCCAGATTGCATAACAGTTATTTCATACGTGGTAGATCAACATCGCTAGGATTGCTTAACAGGATGGATTTGGGGTCATCAGGAATTTGGGACTCTGAGATTGTACTCCGTTCTGTCCGTATTCGTCCCTAGTATCTCTGTATGCAGGGGCATAGCAATAGGGTGTGGATGAAATCACCCCGATTCCCTCCCATATCGTAAGCAATCGAGTGAGGGTGCTCTGCACATGATATAAAGGCAGGCCCTGTCGTAATATATCCTAGGAAGGATTTTTAATTGTATGATCGCAACTTCCCGTGCAAACATTAGTGCCTCCTCTCAATCAATGTCTTCAAGTGTACCCACTTCTGCTTCTCTTGTTAATCTCAATTTCCGGAAGGCGTCGGGCATTTTGTTATTGATAGTTCTATAGGTGTATGAAATTGCCTTTTCAGATAACTCATCTCATAGGAGTCTACCTTCTAGGGGGGCATAATCGGAGAGGATTTTAGGGATATTCTCGGCCTTCCATCCGTGTGCTAATTGTCGGTATTTGTAGTGCTGGTGGTCATGTAGCTGAAAATCACGCTGTGGGGAGGTAAAGGGCATGAGGGAAATACCCTCCATGAGATCAGCTACTTTGGAGATTCCTATTAAATCCCAGGAAGCAAAGCCCTTGAGTTTGGTAATTTCCTTTAGGGGTTTGCCCAACCATAGCAGTGTTTCTCGTGTAATTTTGTGTTTCCATCCAATATAGGAATTCACTTTATCCCAGGCGTCTAAAGTGATTTGGGTATGTGGTAGGAGTTTGGATTTCCCTGTCTCGCCATAAAGGAAATGATATGAGCGTGTCTGGAACTGGGTCTGTTTGAGGACATAAGTGGAATGGTTCCCATCTACATCCCCTAGTCATTAATGGCATTTAAGTGGGGTGCCCAGTAATAGGCCCGGGATCAGGAAGGCCAATGCCCCTGTTGTATGGGTTGCATTGCAATTTACGGAGTGCAATTCTCAGATGTCCATCATTCCACAAGAGTTTCCTCAGTTCGATCTCAATGCTGTTGAACATCTCCTCCAGGAATCTATAGAATGTGTTTTGGAAAGCGTATATGAGTTTTGGGAGTGTGTTCATTTTAAGCTTCGCAGCCTTTCTCAAGAGGGTCAGGGGGAGCTGATTCCATTGGGCTGCATCCGATCACTTAGTATTGTTTTAATGTTATGCCGAATACATCGCTCTGGGTCTGATGTGGCATAGATCTCTATGTAACGAAATCCATCCTTAGAAATGTTGAGTTGTCGTGGGAGGTCATTCGGGTCAAAGGAGTCGCCTATGGGAAAAAATACAGATTTTTCCCTGTTTATCGTATATCAAGAGTGGGCGTGATAGTGTTTATACACCTGGAAGACTTCAGGGATAGAGGTCGTGGGCCGGATGAGTAAGAGCAGAATGTCATCCGCATATAAGGAGATTTTCTCTTCCGGCATAAAGCCCTCCATCCAAAAACCTGTAATATCAGGGTGAGTCTGAATCAAACAGGGCAGAGGTTCCAGTGTGAGGGCAAAGAGGAGCGGGGAGAGTGGGCAGCCATGTTCGGTTCCTCTCCGGAAAGTGTGTTGTTCACTCTGATTGCGGCCATCGGTTTCGTATATAATAGATTTACCAGTGGCGGCTGGTGACCTTTGAAAGAGGTTAGGCGTAAAACAACTGTTATACTTCATTGCGGTGAGCGAGCGAGCCTGAACGCCCTACGGAGAGCTCGGGAGGGTTTCCCCCACGTGAAAAATTTGAAAAAATAGTGGGCAAATGGTGCATTTTCAAGCAAATTTGGGAAAGCAGGAAGGTGTCAACCACTCTGAGGTCTGACAAGGCACCAGATCCAGACAGCAGGCAAAGCACTGCAAGCTCATCAAACAGTACGTGTCCTTGACCCAACCAACTTAAACAGGCAGCTCGAACATGATGTCACCCACTTTGCGGCATAATACTGCATCACTGCTAGAGAGACTCCGCAAGAGATGCCGTGGGGAAAGTACCTGCAAAGCCCGGAAATGGACAACCGACCACCCAGCTCAGCAACAACAGCACAGTCCTGTGGAGCGGTCATCCTTGCACCCAGCAAAAAACTAAGACGTTTATCAGCGACGACCTTCTCTTAATTTGCCATTAACAATCATGATCCGTTAGCACTGTTTTGAGTGCAAATGTGTTCACTCATTGTTACAATGCATTCAATCCGGCACCAAAAGTTATACAACTTTTCTGTCACTTTGGAAGCAGCAATCCATTATATTCAATCAGCAATGCACAAACAACCATTCAATAAACAAATGCCTTATTTCATTTAACTGCAAGTAAACACCTTGGTTTTCATAGGGGCAGTGAGCAGACATCATTTGAATTTCTGTTGGTAGTTTATAGCAGATTGTAGACCTATATGGGGGGGTTCGATTGTAGGTTATGCGTGTAGAATTGTGTCTGGTGGTATGCAGAGAGCGTGAGGTGTTTGTGTGCTTAGGTGTAGTGGCAATGTATATAGTATAGCTCTATGCGTCCTGTGTGCATTGCGTTTGGCTTGTGCATTTGTTTGCAGGTCTGTGCACGGCGCGTTCATCGTGTGTTTACTGTTGGTAGGCACAGGTTGGGTGAAGCTGCCATGGGCATAACTAGCATCTCATTGCATTGTAAATACTTGCTTCCGTTGTTATCAACTAAAACAATGCACATCTTAGGCATTGAGGAGGGAGCATAAAGGAATTAAAAGAAAACACATAACACAGTATTAAAAATGTTCACGGCCTGTCTACAAGGAAGCCATCTTAAAATAAAAGTGTGACATTTCATTTGCAAAGACTCGGAATTGTCACAAACTCATCCTCGGAACAGGGGTCTGAATTCTAGCTTCTGTAAGGTTTTTGTCATAAAAGGCCAGTGGATCGCATCCAAGGCCTTCTCGGCATCAAATGAAAGGAAGAGGTGGGGTTCAGGCTCATGTTGGGCCTGTGCAATCCAATTGTGAAGCCTGCTCATGTTCCCCCTGGTGGAGCACTTCAGCATGAAATCGGATTGATTATTATATACCAAGGAAGTGATCACTCTCAGGAGCCGAGTGGCTAGGATGGTACCTAGTACCTTAATTTTGGCATTTATGAGGGCATTGAGGCGACAAGAGGCGCAGGAGGTGGAAGATTTACCCAGTTTATGGATTACTATAATGGTGGCCCTACGGGGATCGGGTGGGAGGATACCATCTTCTTGTGCCCTGTGAAAGAGATAAAGCATGTGGGGGGCCAGGAGTGCTGATTGCTTTTCAAACAATTCTGCTGGGAGCCCATTATTGCTAGGGGTCTTACCAGAATTTAAGCAGTGGATGTCATTATGTACTTCCTCTGGGGTGATATCTGCATCTAGCAAATGCGGTCGTCATTAGATAAAGTCGGGAGTTCAATCTCTGCAACATAGTTATCGATCTGGGTGGGATTCGTCAAGGGGCGCTCGCCATACAGTTCAGTATAATATCTCTTAAATTCCCTCAGTATTTCTGCATCTGTGGAATAAAGGCCCCCCGCGCTCTGTATTTGGTGTATTCACTGGGCCTCTATTTTATGCCGGCCCAACCAGGCCAACAGTTTCCCGGCTTTATCTCCAACTTCATAGAGTCGATGCTGTGAGGCCAGTATGTGCTGGGGTACTACATCAGTAGCCAGTTCAATGTATTCAGATTGCAGAGCGCTAATTTTACGCTTCCATAACGGGCATGGTTGAAGGGTGTGTCTGGCTTCTGCTTTCAACAGTCATGATTCGCGCATTTCTATCCCGCGGTTTGCCGCCTTCTTTTTGTAGTTGATGATGTTTTGAACCCCACCCCTTATAACTGCCTTATACGCTTCCCATACGATAACAGTGACGTCAACCAACTCATCATTATCTGAGAAGTATAGTTTGGGTTCGGTACGAATCTCGTGCATTGTGTTAATGTCTCTAAGTTCCCAGGCGTTGAGTCTCCAAATATTGGTGGCAGAGTGGGGTTTTCTCCCTACTGTCACCCATAGCAGGGAATGGTCGGAGAGACCTCGCGCCAGGTATTCTGCTCAAAGTATCTGTCCCGCTTTACCTGCCGGTGTGAAAATATAGTGTAGTCGAGTATATACTTTATGGGACCCTGATTGATAGGAATAGTCATGCCTCAATGGATTTACTAAAGCTTGGGTGGAACATTGTAGGAAAACAGCGCTCCAAAAATAAACAGACATTTTTAGTATAGTCAAAGTGCATGCCATACTAAAGAGGTAGGGAAACCCCCCCCATTCCCTAATATGTTGTCAGAGACCACACAATATTGTACACAATAATCTCCTACACCTTCAAAGTTTAGAGTCAAATGACAATAATGTAAATCAACAGTTGTCTTCCTTCCTTCTTTTCTTTATTGTTTTTTTTTTTTTTAGCCTTAGCCAACACGTGTTTCGTCGCGGACTGTGGGACAACATTGAACATTAGATGTGCCAGATGGGGCACGAGGATAAGCTGTCTCTATAATTGGAGCTTCACATTAAGGAGAAAACTTTAATTTATATAGCATTTTCTGAAAGTTGGGAGATATTTTACAGATGACTTTCAGGTCGCTGGAGTAAAAGATTCTTGAAGGAGTTATATTAGACCTGAAGAAGTTGCAGGATCACTTCCTATAAAGGCGACGAAACACGTGTTGGCCAAGGCTAAAAAGAAACAATAAAGAACAGAAGAAAAGAAGACAACTGTTGATCTACATTATTGTCATTTGACTATACACCAGGAGGCTATGACCCAATTTGGGACTATGTCCTGGCCAATAACATTTCTCTTTCGTCATGCGTCATGAAATATCAACCAGAGAAATACAACATTCCCAAATTCAAGTCCATATCTCCCTCCCTCCAGCCACGCATCTGTGCCTCCCAGCAACGGGCAGAAGACACATTCCAGGCTCAATTCGGGGGATCTATCGCCCTTCCCATTTCAACCCTTCACAGAATAATAATCAAAGCGAACAGGAAAGAAAGTTTGAGGTGAATCTAATAGTATAGAAAAGAGAGGAGGGAGATCTAGAGAGGGAAGGGATAAAAAAATATGTGAGGAAGAAAGTGGTGATCGAAAAGAAAGGAAATATTATAAGAAGACACTCTGCGCTGGTAGATGAATATTGATGGAGTCCAGCATAAATTGTGGCTTCTCAGGGGCGGAGTAGATAGTCTGTGAGCTCGCCGTGAGTTCCACCGGTTAGTAGGTTGTCACATCTGCATTCTGTTGTTCTGAGACAGCAGGGTGAGTTGGCACCAACGCTGTTGTTGCTCTGGAGTCATGTTCAAGTGCTGTGATGTCTTTGGCCAAAGGAAGAATACTGTTTGTCTCTGAAGAAGTACTGGGTTCATCAAGCTGTGGCTGTGAGGTGGCACGTGAGAACCGGCTCTGAGATCGGTGTATGCCCAGGTTCTCATCACTCTCTACCTCGGATCTGTGTTTTGATTGGATATGGAGTTTTCCAGCCCGTTGTCTTGTTTTTTAGGGTTTGCTTTCTGTACCAACAGAGGTGGGACTTAGAGCTAATGTCCAGGACGTACAATGTTGGACATTCAGTTTCCCCTGTAGGGCCAGGTTCGAGTCTCGGTCTTTCTCAAGCCAGGCCCAGGCTTTGGGGATTGGAACATGAAAGACTTCCCTTGGTAGAGGACTTTTAATTTAGCCGGGAAGAGTAGAGATTCAGAGCACAAAGTTTTGTCTTCACTGAGTCAAACATACTTCTCTGGTGCTGAACATCTAGACTAAAGTCTGGGAATTTATCCTGGAACCCTCATATCCTAGGTCTCCCATTGTATGTGCTTCTTGTAGGATCATGTCTCTGTCTAGAAAGTTGAGGAACTTCGCAATGAAGGGTCTTCAGGGAGGACCCTGGTGGGGGTTCCCCCTTTGGGCTCTATGTGCCTGCTCTATTACAAATCATGTGGAGAAAAGTTCACCCGGGAAGGTGATCCTCAGCCATGAGGTAAGGAATTCACTGGTGGTCCCGCTCTTCAGCCCCTCCGGAAAACCGATCAATCGAAGATTATTGCGTCAGTCCTGATTTTCTGTGTCTTCAATCCGCCATTGGACATCAGCATTGATCTTTTGCTGCTCCTCAATTCCCTTCTTTAGTCCCTGAACTATGTCCTCCACTTCAGGGTGTCTCGTCTCCACCACGGGCACTCTCTCCATGACATTGAGGAGATCTTGTCGCAGGAGGGATACCTCAGAGCCCACTTCCTCAATTTTGCTTTCTAAATCTGTTGTGGAGGAGTGTATGGCTTGTAGAATGGCCCCATTTCTGGGCCAGGGGCAGCGCTCGCCTCCTGGTCTGCCGTGGGTATAACCACTCTGGCATATCGGTCCAGCTTGCCCTGCCAGGATTGTTTAGGAACCTTTGTCTTTGACCATGTTTATGGCAAGTCTCTTTCATTGACAATCAGGTAAGAAGTGTCCCTCATCCGGCCAAGTAGAGGTAGGTCCTGTCTGTAGTAGAGAGGGAGGGGAGGACGGGCCTCTCAGTGCCAGCGCTATCCCACTGATGAATTGCGTCTTCAGGTAACTCAGTCCCAAGCCCCTGTAGTGTGGGTTTTCTCAGGCATGTACAGGGGCTGTTTGTGTCTGTCGGGTTGCGAGGGCCATGGCGATCTACCCTCACTGCCCCCCCCCCCCCACACCTGTCACCTCAGTCATTCGCTACAGGGTAAACTCCGTACTGATTGGTATCCAAAGGTAAATGAGTGACTCCAATATGGGGGGTGGGGTGGGGGACGATGACCCAGCTGGTTAGCAGTTCTCTCAAAAATGTCCTGAAGGTCTGCGGCAGTTAATAGTTCCTTCTAGGGCACCAGGCTATCCTTCTATTCGGGGTGTAGCCTCTATCCCAGCCAGCTATCCACGAACAAGCACCGGAACTATCACAGTGCTGGGAGGCGATTTGGGGTCACGGGCCGCTCTGGGGCCTGTATTCAGTGAGGAGTGAAGGAGGGAGAGGGGCCCAGGAGGCAACGTATCAAGGTGCACTAGTCTGCTGGCCCCCTGCACCACAATGACCCACCTCAGTATGTCGCAACATTCGGACGCTGCAAGGCCGTCTCTAGGATTGGGTAAGGCCGCAATCTTGGGCCATCGCAGGAGGCCAGGCCGCTCCAGGGATCCTCCAGTTAAGGGAGCCCAGCAGGAGAAAGTCAGCACACTCGCTCCTCCAGCCCCTCAATGGCACCACACCAGCCGGATCTCCTTGCGAAGCCTCTGGGAGCACTCCGGTGGAAAGGCAGGGTCCGGGCTGCGGCACCCTACCACTGGTCTGCCTCGTGGCGGTCAGAGGCCCAGGAGTCCTGGCCAGGTTGTAAGGACCAGCAAAGCTGGTTCCCTGGTCACAATCCGCGACAGTCAGGACCAACTCCACACCGCTCCAGCCCCTGCGCTCTGATTATTTCACCCTGTTGTTAGGTGATGCGCCGATCGGTCACCATTTTCGTTCTGCAACTGCGGCCGTCGCCGCTTCGCATACTCATGGCCTTCAACAGTCTATCAGCCCTTAGCTGACTCTCATATGGAAGCGGGGTGAAGGCGGCAGTATGCTCATGGGTTTTTAGTGCAGTATTGTACATTGGGAGTGCCAGTGTCCCTTCAGTGTGAGTGAGGCTGACTGCCAGACTGTACTGCCTGAGATGTCCCGTTTGTTTTCAAACACATCAGTCAGCAAGTCTTTACAGAGTACACAGCGTTGAACAGAAAGACGGCTTGAACTTGGAGGCTTTGCTGCGGCGCTATAGTATACCTGATTACTAAAATGGAAAAGAGATGGGTACATAAAACTCGGGAGGGTGGACCACTATAAACTTTACCAATGAAAAAGATCTCACATGTATACTTATTTAGTATGAATTTGCAGGTGACCAAAGACAATTGGTTGATTAATCAATATACATTAATTTGTAAATATACATATGTCTCTATTACTTTAAATTGCACATTTTCAAAAGCAAGTAACCAAATGCAGCTACATACACAGAAAACATACAGCATTCGAAATAAAACATAAATCAACATAAGGTGACACTGGTAAAATCTGTGAAATGCACCCCTTTTACATACAATGTTTTACATTTTACAATCAAATAGAATATTTAAAAAAACTTAAATGAACATTATTTCTTGCCAGGGTAGCTAGACAAAAAAACGTAGTTTAGGGGATACCAGTTCCAACAGATTTTTGCGAAATTTCAAAGTATGTCTGTATCGTCTGTATCAACTGCACACACGCTAATCACATTGTGACCATTGGAAATAGATGCAACTATTTTTCAGGATACTGAACCAAATAATTAAAAAACTTTTTAGTCCGTCTCCACAACTGAATTATGGTTGTATTCTCCAACAGACCGGGTTGTCGACATGTTTGGACCAATTTTGATCAGTGTGTCTCCTGAGGACAGGGAACTGGAAAACCTTGCTTAATAGAATGGGAAAGTTTAGCACTGCATCTCGAGTTTGTTCCCGGTAAAATGAGTAAAGGACAGCTGCGGCATGGAGTAGTCAGGCCGGCAAGATGTTTAAAGACGTTTAGCTGCAAACTTTCAGGTGAAAAAGTTGGAATCATGAGGGCTAAAGTGGCATGTCTAGTGATAGTGTATTGAGTATGCTCACTTCCTAAAACATCCTGAAGCTCTGTAATTTTGTGGCGGGATGATGACTGTCTTTTTAAAGATGTAAGTTTCGCTGAGGTACACGTCTGAACGTTTTGTTTCTGAATCTGGAGAGATATGGTCTCCAGTACAGCTTCCTTCAATCAAAAGATGTTTTGAATGTAATTTGAGGAAAGGATCAGTGTGATCTTAAATGTATTGTCATCTTGGTATTATATTTTTAGTCCAACCAAAAGTACAAACACTTGATGAGTTTGCATTCAGAGGTAAGTTCTTCTCAGGAACAGTGACAGGTCACTCTTACCTTTACCGCTGTCAGGTTAGAGACTAAGAGACAATTATTAGCTGCATAGGAGTAAAGACCTATTGAAATAATGTGTTCTCTCCTTACTGCAACTCTGGGCAGAAATTCCTTTTTGGCCAGAAGATCGATGGTGGATTAATTTACAAGGTCATTCAAATGTGGCTATTTTATAGACAAACTTTAGGTACTGACTCTGTTCTATTTTACACTGGATACAACGAAATTCACTAAAATTAAACTTGGTGCAAAACCGAGATTCTGGTGTTTGATATCCTAGCACTGACTGGGCCCTAAACTGGTGACTACTTGATCTTGATTGAGCCTCCTATCCATTGGCTCTTCTCTCAAATTGAGTGTCTTGTTCGACTGAGATCAGAGACATCTCAGACTCATCAATAGTGTAGTCTCTATATGCTTTTTTCTGCCTGAGACGTTGAGCAAAATTCTTTCTATTCTCTGCCGACCCTCCCACTTTTTGAAAACTGTTGTTCAAACATTAATTTGTCGTTTCTCTGCATGGACGAGCCTAAATATGCCACTTCCAAATTGCAGTTGGTGCTGAATACAGATGCACATCTATTTTTATGCGCTCAGTACATGCAGCCATACCTCATGCAATTAGCGATCCTTCTCTGGAGTCCTATCAACTCAATTATATCTGTTTTTGACATTGTGCATTGACTTATTCACGCCCAGCTTTTGTTCGCCATGAGTTCCTACAAATATATTCAGACCAAAACGTTCCACTCTCCTACATCTAACCTACTTTAAATACCACGTGCACACTGGATCCTCTTTGGGCTGGGCATTTTCAGACCTCACAGCCAGAGACTAGAATGCTCTTCCCTGTATCATTCATTCTATTCCCAATAATTCATATTTTCGTAAGACATTCAAAACCTGGATATTTTGTATTGTTTTTGTTTACTGTGCTATTTTCTTGTTGCTTCACTGATTTGATGATGAGTCAATGCAAGGATGCGGTTTCTGGGTAGAAGCGCAATAAAGTCCCTAGCATTCATTTATGTAAGTTAATGTAGCAGAACAGGCAATAGAGTGCAGGTTATGGCAAATCAGGGGCCTTGAATGCAGATCCAGAACGTGTAATAGCTTTTCCCGCATGGTCTTTGTTTAACTTTTGCTTATTGTCCAGAGGTGCATGGCTGCTAGACGCTGGAGAGATCTGGCTGGGGACAGACTGTTTTAGTATTCCAAATATATTTGTTGAAGGAAATTGGTGAGAACATACATGATACTACTAACTTGTTAGAAATGTATGTATTGGCCCCGTTTATACCTTTGTAGGGTGGGCTTGCAGGAGTTCACAAGCAAACCATATTGCATTTGGCAACCATGTTTATGAAAACCACAATGTTGTTAACTGTTCCTCTTTAACCACTACTCTCCCCTGCATCATCAATGGTCAGTCCCCCAAGAATACATATATTCCATTTCAAGAACTGCCCCAAACAACCACCAACGCGATGATAAAACTTCATGGAAAACTCTCCTTAAGAGCACACTTAAGGACCGCACACCATCTGTTCACCCCTAAACATTGCCCTCTATTTTCACTGACAACTTAGCACTCTATTCAACCCTACAAATTGCTCGGCAGGCACCTGAAGGCCGAGCACTTCTTGATATTCCTTACGCCATCACTGTAATTCCATGCTTGGTACACACTGTAACCCCCTTTTACTAGATTCCAGGATGTCCAGTTTACCAATCAGCGTATCATCTCCCTAAACAACCCTCTTAGATCTCCACTTCAATATCCATGTCAGCACTTCACATGAACTTTATTTCCAGACCTTATACGAACACTGGGTCTGTAATTCTTTTCCAGATCTTTGCTGACTCCTGCAGAATGTACAGGATTGATCCACTGACCAATCTGTCCCAGCAATCTCCATGTCAGTCTGTCTTATATAAACACAAGTCATATTTTCCCTCCAACACTTTTGTCCTGCCAGTTTTTCTACTAGAACTCTCCTGCCAATCCATTAGCTAATTCTCTCCTCTTAACATCCTTGTTAATGCTTTTTTGGGCTATCGCCTGCCAAACCTCCATGTAAATCACCTCCCTAACAATATTTGGCTATCATATTCCCAGCAATTCTTCTTCACCTTCTTCAATGTTAACTTTTCCCTCGAAACACTTCACAGTTTCGATGCTTCATTTCTTGCGGACTTCACTGGCTGTTATCTACCATATTGAGGCTGAATCATTATACTAATAACTTTGCTGTCTGTGTTCTGCCTGTAAATCTATGAACCCTATTCATGTACTGCGGGTTAAAATCAATAGTTTGTCTTTTCTTGTTGATCCACTCCTTCACCTATGTCATGAAAGTATTTACCACTCTGCTCTGTTGCCAACATAACAAACGATGAGCTTTGTGGCTATATGCATGTGGTCCGCTAGATAGAGAAGGGACAAGTTGCAGGATGTTCTAAGAGCGACAGGATGGCTTTTGACATTCAGAAAGTAATTCAGTTAGCAAATCTTTAATTTGACATTTTATTTTTCTACAGATCTTTGCTTGGGCAAAGCCTTCTCGCTAAGCGTCCGTAGGATGGCCTCTCAACCAGGAAAAGGAGATGATTCACACACATATGAGACTCTGAAGGTAACCCAGGCACGCGACAAAGTTCTACATGTAGAGCTGAACCGACCCGAGAAGAGGAATGCCATGAACCAGGCCTTCTGGAGGTAATGAGTATGGATGGTCCTGATTTGAACAACATTTACGATCCTGTAAAACAAGAAGCACCATAGTGTTTAATTCCCAGATTACATACCAATGACCATATTCTGATTCTGTCTCCTTGTCCTTGTCCGTAACTTTGATGTGAGTCCTCCTCTAGCCATGTTGACTATTTCGTAAAAATAATATGTTCTTCTTGTGGCTCCTTCCCCTTAGCTGTGAATGGCCAATAAAGGAAGATGTCACCTTCACCTCTATCTTTATAAGTTCTTTAGCAAATCCTGTGTCAGACCAAGGCTTTACTGTGATCGAGGGTGGGCAGGCCATAAGGAAGAGACAGTTGGATGAGTATCGACCGTATGTTTTTAGGGCTTTACCTTTTAATCACCATTTCTGATCCTTGACTTTGAGGCTACACCAAACAAATTCGTACTTCGCCCTAGTCCTCATTATCCCAGCGCTAAAAGATGCCACCACATTGGTATGTATGCTGAAAACTCTATTCTAATGGTATTTCTGCTCAGATAGCCAGTGTGACCATTTCACTGTCAATCAGTCAGTGATCAGATACAAACGAAGATGCCATTGCCCAAGTAGCTGCCATGCAATATTGGATAGGGAGTCCTCACCCGTATCCAACCATAAAGCCACCATGCTTCTTATGCATATACCCTGTACAGGGCCTAGCAAGATTGGCTATGCCTTTTCATGTGTGACATCACAGTCCTCAACCGTCTGCTCATAGTAAAAGGTTGTTACAGCCCCCCAAAAAACACACATCACTGTAGCGCAGGATGGCTTCTCAACGCTTGAAATATATGCCCTCAGTCATAGCAACACCTAAAGGGTTTAGGCATGAGTTTGTCTATGAATTTAGATCTGCAAAGAAATAAGAAAACATAATTTCTTGCTCACAATGACAAGTAGAATACACCTCCGATATAACACCTAGCCATGACTGAAACCTCAGTCTGCTTGTAAGCAGCTACTTACATTGTCAGTCCTCTAGACCTCTCCAGCAGACGTTTCAACTGATCTTCAAAGGATGGCTCCACTCCCCCAGCCTAATAATCTTGAAAGGATGACTTTCTACATCATTGTTCTGAAAAGTCAGAGTCCTCCCAATTGAACCCTTAAAGATGGGACTGAAAAATCCAAATCAAATCCATCCTAAAGAAACTGTATGACAACCCTGCCCTACTAATTCTATGGTCATAAAAATGAATTGCGCATGCTCTGCTAGAGCCCTGTTTGGCAATCCCTATCCTTCGTGAGCGACCCCAGATCTAGAGCCCTAATTTTTCATTTACCTCACTGAAAGCCTCCGCTCTTACACAGTAGGGTTAAGAACAACATGGTCTTCTCGAAATCGAACACCATTGGCAATAGCCACACCTGATCCAATGCCAGATAGTGGAACAAAGGGAAACGATCCTTCCACAAGTGTATTTCCACAATCATTGTAGCCCCTTCTTTGAGTTCCATCCCAAGAGTCTGGGAAAGGCAGAGCAAGTGGGAACATTGATGCGGCAATGTGCTATCAGTTCATCCACCACCATATACTCCTCTACTTGAATCTGGAAAATAAATTGCAAGAGAAAAGAACTGGCTTTGTCCGTATATAGGTCCACCCCAGTAGGGCCATCTCTTTGACTGATGGCCCTGAAGATGGATGTAATGGAGAAAAATCTTGGAAGCCTGAGCCAGCCCAATCTTTGTCTGCAGGTCACATTCGGGTGGTGCATAAAAACAGAGTTCACGGGGAATACAGAATGGAAAAATCTGAAGTAAAGGAAGTGTTAAAATTGAGTACGATTTGTATATATTGAAGATGCAATATAAAATATGAAGACCAACATGTGCTTGAAAGATGTTTACAAAAGATCAGAAACAAATTTGAGATATTGCGTTTTGAAGTGCTATAAATATCCACTGTCCAAAGATCACCCTTGTGACATAGTCTGATGACAGCAGTGGAGCCTTACAGAGCATTTAAGAAAGAAGTGTGATGTTCGTTTTGCACAAGGTGCAGGATTCCTCATTTTCCAGTCCTATCACTCATTAGGTACTCTATACTACAACATACCGAGCAAAATTAAACACATTGAACATGCGATAAAATGATATCTCTGAGATGGTCTGCCCGGGGTTGTGTCAGACTAGTACTAGCATTGCATCGCGTAACCAAAATTCTGCGTCATTTAGAGGCCTGCAGTAAAGAAGCGCAGTGGTAAAAACGCACCCGTTTATTTACCACTCATTTTTCAGCTGTTGGTGTAATGGATTCTCCACGATACTTGGTGATATTTCCATCATGATTGCCACTAACAACAAATCGGTGGTATGAAGCAGTAAACTATGTTCTGTTCAGTATATTAACATATGTACTGTGAGTTATACCCCATGTATCTCAGCAGGGATTATATCTAGAAGTGATCACACACAGAAATATAAATGCTTCTGCAGGGAATTTGTTATTGTATTTAAGAGCCCTTTGAAAATGAGGGCTTTAGCTGCACCCCCTTGCGTCAGTATGGTTAGAATCAAGAAACATTAAAAAGCTATTCAATAAATAAGTGCCATTGTATGCATTTCAAACTAACACACGTCACATCAAAATATTTTAATAACTTGCAACTGTGTCTCAGCAATATAATACTTAATCTAATCACCCATTAAGTTAGTAGCATTTTTAATATAATAAAGAAAGACTATTTCATCGAGATTAACAACTACTTTTATTAGTCCGCATGGGTAATGTGGTTTCCAACACCGTTACGATAGATTGGGTTATGGGGAGGACCCGGAACGCTCTGTAACCCTTCTCATGCGACTGATGGCGGACTTTGGGGGCATATCAGGGCTACACGTTAATTGTCACAAAGCGGTGCTATACCCTTTGGCAGCCCTGGCTACCTTGGATGCATTCGATCTTCTAGAGGTGGGTTTGTCTTTGGGAAACTGAGTTTCTGATTTTTGGGCCTTCAGAGAACGCATGAACGCTGCCACCAATACGAGCTGATTATGGGCAGCGTAACGGAAGGCTTGGCAGCCTCGGTTCACTTCTTTATTACAGTACCCCTGTCTGCAATAGGTATGGTAGCCTTAAGGAAAATTGTCTCATTACCCTGCGGCCTTTATCTGATACAGAATTTGTTCTGTGTGCTGCCCACCACGCTGTTTCAGTAGATCAACACACTGTTGGTGAACCTTGTGCCGGTGGGTAAGTGGAGCAAGGTCTGCCTGGAGATACTGAAATTAGATTTTAGCCGGTGGGGGGTGGTCTTGGACTCCTGAATCTCCAGCTATACTATCTGGCGTTATAAAAAACAAGGGTCCAAGACCTCTATACTTTTTAGCTGAATTTATCAGTACATAATCATTAATTTAACTCCGTAGAGAGCAGCATTAACCAGCTCAAGACACGAATGCACATACTATAGGGACCAAGATGTGGGCATGGACTAGACAACAGTGTTGAAATCAAGCAATCCTTTTAATTCATTGCTACACAATTGTATTAATCAATAGTAATTCATTGACATGACTTAGTGAGTACCATGGTGGTTGCCCCACCAGAGCGTGCAACAAAGCAAAGGGTGCAAAAAGAGGGTGTGAATGAGAGGGAAAAGAAGGAATCAATTGAAGAGTGACATAATAACTTTACAAATAGATTATTCTATACAGCAATGGGTCATTAATCACCCAACCTGTAAAACCTAGCCACTAAATTAATCAAAAAACAACACAATCTCATACATTGTACACGAATAAAGCATACATTTTGCACAACAACGTAGAGAATATAGCTGGGGTCCAGGTTATATATCTAACAAGCGTCAACGTTTCGACTCGTCTTATGGCCATACGGAATGTTATGCCTGGGCCGTGCGAGTCTTCATCAGGACAAGGGACAACCAGGGGATTAGTGATGTCCCTATAAAGAAGAATAAATACACTTAATACTGTCGTCTCTTTGTGGTAGTTTCTCTAAAGTAAGCCCACAGGGTACAAATGACTTACCCTGACTGGTCTCAGATTCACAAGGAGCCACCGCTGTTAGCTAGTGACACTATATCCTACAAAGGAGGATAAGAAGACCTAATTTCCATCATGGTCAGTGAGTATGTGTTACATTAAAAAGGGGGATTAAAACCGTTCAATTACCTTTTCAATTCCAAATAGGCACCGAAGGGTTCAGGGGAGGGTAGTAATTCGAGATTCCTGTAAGAATATATGGGACTAGTTAATTACATGGTATTAACTATGTGTACCTATCCTAACAAGAAACGGGACGGAACAACAAAGTTACCTGCTGATTTAGTGCAGTAACTTCTCCTCCATGCTTGACTGCCAAAATGGTTTTTGAAAGAATCCCTTCGCGTAGTATCAATGTACTGCAAGAAAGGAGTAATACAATTGAGACAAACGCCTCAAGGTCGAATGATTAGATATCTGAAGCATCAAGAACCCAGGCACAAACACTCACCGTCGAGCGTCTTGAGGGGGTGTATACACGGGGACAGCACACTGTTACCGGGCATCCGCGAGGGAAACGCCGGATGGATGCAAGATATAGAAAAGGAAAAGGGACACACCAACTCCGTGTCCACAATGATGTCGAATAACAAACGACTGTCACCGTACTCGTTATTAAGAGTGTACAAGGGTTTGATTTTATGTATTTTAGTGTACTCGGTGGACCGCCACCACTAGGAATATTAAGGGTAACAGCGTTCTAAAAACACGTATTAATGGACTAATTTCGTGCAAAACTATCGCGGCCATCTTGGGATGGGTACACCATCAAAAGCGAACCTGGATAGTGTGATAACATAGATCGATATCGCTACTTCGTTTGTTGGGAGGTATATACAAGGTACATTAATACAAATTCTGCAAACCATAAACATTTTACAAAGAGTCATTGAGAAGCCAAGAATTCGAAACTTAGATCTGATATCAATACATAGTAATTATACATCTTTGTTGCAAAACTGTGGCAGCCATCTAAAAATGGGTACACGATAGGAAGCAAAACTGGATAGTGTGATGACAGAAACGTTACCAAGCAGATAGGTCTCAATACTTCGTTTGTTAGGGGATGCGACTGAGATTATATACATATGTACCAAATACATTAACAGAAATTATCCAAAACATTACATTATACACTTATATTTACACAGAATCATTGGAAACAGAGAATTGGAAAATTGGATCTAATACTCATACAGAGTCATTGTACATATTTATAGCTGTGACACCTGTCTATTTGTTTCTTCCAATTCGTTCAGGCCACTCTTAACAGTATCCAAAAGGTGTATCCATTTACATTCTCTAAGGCTGAGTGTCTGTCTGAAATCGCCACCCCTAGGATTGGCCATAACCTTTTCGATCACCCACCATTGAAAACTAGTTGACTCATGTTGCAAAGTCGTAAAGTGCTCAACTAAAGGGGCAACAACCGTTTTACAACGTATCCTACTGGTATGTTGAAGGATACGGCATTTGACCCTTTGGATCGTCTGTCCCACGTATAGGAGGCCGCAGGGGCATATGATCGCATAAATCACCCCTGTGGAGTTACAGTTACTATGCTCCTTCAGGTTAAATGTTCGATTGTTGTAGGTGAATGTAGTGCATTCCTTCGTGAGTCCACACGCTTTACAAGTACCACATCTCTTATGGCCCAATACAGGGGGAAAACCCCATAATGTAGTTTGGGTCACCTTCGTTGGTGTGGGTGAAAGAGACTTTATTAGGTGGTCTCTGATGTTTCTCCCTTTGCGAAATGCATGTAGAGGTGCTTCTAAACCACCCACTACTTCCTTTACCAAATGCCAGTGGCGATTAATCACCTTCTTGATAACATTACTTTTGGTGTTGAAGGTGGTAACACATACCAATCTTTCATCCTTAGGAGCTTTCTCTGAAGTCGTGAGGAGGTTCTCACGGTGATTATGCCACGCACGTTTCCGTGCCTTTTTCAGCAGGCGCATTGGATATTCACATTCACTCAATCTGGCAACCAGCAGTGCCGCCTCATCAAAAAAGTCTTCTTTTTTAGTACAATTCCTCCGCAACCTCAGAAATTGACCAAACGGTAAATTATCTCTGAGGTTGCGGGGGTGATGGCTTGAGTACCTTAGGAGCGTGTTGCGTTCACTACTTTTTCTATAAAGGCTTGTAAACAACCTATCAGACTCTGCCTTGATCTGAATTTCCAGAAAGTTTATCGTCATGTTATCAGACTGCATTGTGAATTGGATGTCAGTCATACACCGGTTCAGCCATTCATAAAATTCGGACAAAATGTCTTTACTACCCTGCCAGATCAATAGCACATCATCGATGTACCTAGCCCACATCGAGATGTGAACAAAGTAGGGATTGATATTGTTCAGGACATAGTTGTGCTCATATTCACTCATGAAAATAATCGCCAAGTTTGGGGCAAAGCTAGCCCCCATTGCCACCCCTTTTGTTTGAATATAAAAGTTACCCTGGAAGACAAAGAAATTTTGGGTCATGGCTAACCTCAGAAGTTGAATAATGAAATCAGTCACTAAGTCATGTCAATGAATTACTATTGATTAATACAATTGTGTAGCAATGAATTAAAGGGATTGCTTGATTTCAACACTGTTGTCTAGTCCATGCCCACATCTTGGTCCCTATAGTATGTGCATTTGTGTCTTGAGCTGATTAATGCTGCTCTCTACTGAGTTAAATTAATGATTATATACTGATAAATTCAGCTAAAAAGTATAGAGGTCTTGGACCCTTGTTTTTTATAACGTACCATACCCAGGTCCTGTACCTTATTGGGTCACCCCATTATTATAATGGATACAATCTGGCGTGTCTGTTGCAATACGCTGCACTATAGTGTGACGACGGACCCAATTTGGAGAAGGACTTGCTCTCAGGATCCACTGAGATTTCCGAGGTTCTCAAGCTGCTCATGAGCCGTTATGAGCTCTCAGCGGAGACTGTTTATTGTCACCCAGGGGTCGGTCCCAAGCATGGGAAAAAGCTGTCACAAAGGTACTAAAGCGGACGCCCAATGTCAAGCTCCTCCCTATCTGTTGGGTGCGCCCCTTAGGTCCTGCATATAAAGGCTTCCATGGATGTTTCTAAATGGCTGGTGGGTGATTGCCAGGGAGCGGGAGACATATTCCTGAATGACAACTTTATGTCCATAGAGGAAGTTGAAACCCACTACGGAGTAGATTGGAGAGACTTCTTGCAAAATGCGTGCATATCGCGCATGAGTCGTGACATCTGGATGTAATTTCCAGAGGAACTGGAGCAATCCATGTTCTACAGGTGATTCTGGATCCAGGCTCCTCCAAAGTTATTACCTCTCAGCTAAATTCAGCTCTAAAAAACGATAGGCAGACAAGAAGTTCTCTGAAGCATGCCTCCTGGGACAGAGAGTTGGAGACCCCACTCATGGATGGGGAATGGAATAGAGCTCGGGCACAGGCGCGAGAAGTAGCCAGTAATTCCTGATTCAAGCTGATGTATTTTTTCTTTCTCTAAAGAGCATATTTGATACCACAGCGCTTACATAGGGCTTATCTGACAGGATGGGCGGGTTGCTCTAGATGTGGTGGAATCCCGGCGGACTTTGGACACATGGCCTGGATCTGTGCGCAGTTACAAACCTTGTGGGGTGAGGTACCACAGAAAGTGCGCAGAGTGACCAAGGTAAAAGTAGAACTTACTCCCCAACACTGCCTGCTGGGATAGCTGCCTCTTCCCAAGAAAGGGAAATAAATGTGGTAGAGATTAGCTCAGTTGGGTTTAGTACTTGCACGGGAAGTCATAGCCATACACTGGGCAAGCCCGATCTCGCCAACTCTAAGTGGCGGACTTACTTTCTGGAATGGGCGACAGCAGAGGAATGCCGACTCCGGAAAGTTTGTACAGATAATGCGGAAAGGGACCTCGAGTACTGGAGTGAAATGCTAGACAAGTTGGATGTCCACGACACATTACTGGGAGACCGGGCAGACTCCGCCACATCAGAGAGAGATGACACAGCCCCCGATGCGATAGATGACACTGGAACTAGATTGACTAGGTCGATGACCCTCCCGCACCCACATTCGCCTGCCCCTTCTACAGCTTTAGGGTCCACTTAAGAACTACAAATAGCTCAGCCGGTAACGATATTCCCTCATGTAGTGCTTGTATGGATGTGGTTGCTTGATGTTGGTGCCTTCCCCCTGTTTCTCCACCATCACCTGGGAAGCTTCTGTCCCTGCGCCTCCCAATCTAATACTGTGAAAGTACGTAATACTGTAAGAATGCACCGATTTTGTTTTGTATTGTTCTGAAAACCTGAATAATTACATAAAAATATATATTTTTACTCTAGAAACATAGAGGCTTTAATATGGCAACAGAAATATCATTGCGAATTTTCAGTAAAATTAAACAAATCTGAAACAAGGTTGCCTACTGGATAAACAAAAACTGAATTTTTGCATACTGATCACTTGCGCATACATGATTTAAATATAGGCAGACAAATGCATTATGGAAATTCATATTTCTAAACATTTCTGCACTTTGAAGTATGCAAAAAACACAGCCTTCTCTGCGCAGAGGGTAGCAACGTGGGCTTGTTTTATTGTTTTCAACTTTGGACAGATATTGACCTTGCTGGAGACAGGATGCAAACCAAAAGAATTGTCCTATTGTGCCTTTTAACTCAATAATTGTCCTGTCTTTATAAAACATACTTTTAGATAATAACCGTAGAACGATATATTGAAAGTTTCACATTATTTATAGTATCAGTGCTAGTTAGCAGTAATCGGCATGAACATATCTCCACGGCATTTTAAGACTGATGCAAAGTGCATCTTTCAGATTACCTATATTGACCTACTTATATTCTGCAAGGAGTGTAAGTTAAAGCATGTTCTCAAGAGACAAAAACGGAGTTCAGTAACACTCTGTAACTTTATTTCAAATTCTGACTTTTTTATTTTTAAATATTGTACCCTAACGGGGTACACATCTTGACACCATTTGTGAAGTTAAACAGAATCTCTATAACAATGTATACTAATGATTCATTGATATATTTAAAAAAAATACTTTCACCAATATTCACGACGACGTGGATAGTCGCGATGGTACGCGTGCGATTTAAAAAAAAATATATATATATCAACTTTGAACATATAACTTCTGTCACTAACACCTCCATTCCTCAACCATGGGGTCAGAGTATCTCCACCCTGACCCCTTATTGGGCTTTCACACATATTTTCAGCCCCGGGAACCATTCCCGATAGATAAAATGGCTGGCGGCCACAACATTCTGTTCAGGTTGCATCCAGCCAATCAGAGCATTCCCGTTGGCACGTGCATTCGCGTTTCCTCGTGAAACCTTAGTCCCTAAAGCGAACACAATCATACCCATTGTGGGTTCAGTGCACATTTATTCTTTAAAAAGGTATTATTGTGTTCGCTTTAGGGACTACATGTCCCATCGTGCATTGAGAGACATATGCACTGATCCCGGCCCACTTGGGGGCCATGTAATAATGAAGCATGCTGGAAACAGATTTAAGCAAACTTTCACTGCCATTCGTGTACAAGAAAGCAGCCCATGAAGAAGAGGCGCACTGCCTTGAAGAACGTTGGCACTGATTAGAAATACCATAACGGCGGAGCGAGTCGCAGAGATACACTTAAGGGTGGGTAAGCTGTCGAGTGCCCTCGGTAAGCTTTTGGGCATTTGTTGAAAAAAAAAATATATATATATATATATATCACACACACGAAGGGCGAAAAAACTAATAGGATCCCTGTGGGCAGGGGTGTCCGTCAGGGATGCGTGCTAGCTCCCACATTGTTTTCTCTCTATGTAAACGGTGTGGTTGAGCATTTGTCAAGAATTCCCTCGGACGCTCCATCCCTGGCGGGCAAACGGATCCCAACACTGCTTTTCGCAGATGATACTCTCCTTATCTCAAAGTCCCCTATGGGGCTTCAGAGCCTGCTGAATAGTTTCCAAGAGTTTTGTCGGTCGAGGGGGTTGGTAATCAATACTGATAAAACTAAGTTCCCGGTTATGAATCCCCCAAAGAAACTTGGACAACCCCCGGCTTTGAATTCTGATCCATTGGAGAGGGTGTCCGAATTCGACTACCTGGGTATTCCCCTTAATGATTCCTTTACTTGGATCCCGCACATCCCAAAAATGCTTCTGGGCCACAAAAGGGTGGGAGGCACTTTGCTTAAGGAACAACGATCTTCTACAAGTAAACCCATAGCTCCTGTAGTGGAAATTTATAGAGCCAGAGGGGTTAGCGCCGCACTATATGGGGCAGAGCTGTGGGGTACCTGCAACCTGGATGTATTAGCAAGATCGGAGAGCAAATTCTTGAAAGATCTGATGGCTCTCCCTTGGAGTACTCCTACTGTACCAGTGCTACTGGATCTAGGTTGCAGATCCATTAAAGACCAAGCACAACTCCGCCCTTTGCTGTGGCGAGTGCCCGAACTAGCCTCCTATGCGGAAGCACTATCAGAGGTCATGGCCATGGTAGGTTGGGCCCGGATTAAATGGTTGAGAGATGTTAAATGGTTATTAGCGGAGATAGGGTTAGCAGACGCTTGGGCAGCGAGATCTGCCCCTCCCAAAGCCATGATTAAAAAGCTGTACTGGAATTGGGTCTCATCTAAACTACATTCTGACCCACGACAGTGTAATTCCACTGCAGCTTTTGTGAGGTTCAAAGACGTGGTGGCCTATGAACCCTACTTAGATATTATCTCCATCCCTTTTTTTTTTCCACAACAAATTTTTTATTAGTAGGATCAGGCAAGAAATACGCGTGGCTCCCCACATTCAGGAGAACACCACCAAACATTATGTCACCAGAGCAGCACAGTACCAAGTGCCTAATCAACCAGTCAAGAAAAATAGATACAGAGGAACATCTCCATGCCTTCTCCACCCTTATAAACCCCAACTACCCACCCCTCCCAACTCCATCCCAGTGTCCCACCCCACCCCTTTGCACGCGTGTATAACCCGCCGCCGTGTCACAGCATGATATAAGATTCGTAGCAAAATGCAAGGACTAGCCAATAACATACTTCTAGAGATCTTCTTCCAGTTCCGCTGGAGGGTCGAGAGTCAGCCCCCTATATTCAGCCCACCTCTTCCATATCTTGAAATGTTTGCGGGGGCAACCGCGTGCTTCAAAGATCGGCCGCTCCAGGCCCATACAAAAGTCCAGTCCGGCCCTCCAAGCACACAGGGGGGGGGCCCTCACATCCTTCCACGCCCGGGCCAGGTCTCTATTGGCCACCACTAGACCTAGGAGCAGCAGGTGTCGTTGATATATATTTCCACCAACCCCCTCTAAGATGTGCAGTAGGCCTAGGCGATGGGTGCGAGGAAGGGTCCAACACAGCACTTCCGACAGGCAGCCCCACACACCTCTCCAGAAACCTACCAGCCTCGGGCACGACCATAGCGTATGAAGTAAACCGCCCACTGCATTCCCGCAGCGCAAACATTCCGGGGACTCAATCAAGCCAGCCTTCCACAGTCGTTCACGGGTGAAGTAGGCCCTATGGAGAATCTTGAACTGGATTAGCCTAAGCCGCATAGCAATGGCTGCTCCCTTAGGGGACTCCAGAGCTTCCCTCCAGTCATCCTCGTCAAGGGGGCCAACATCCGCTTCCCAGGCCGCCTTCAACGGAATAAGGGTGGAGGAGCAATGTGTGACCAGGGTCCGATAGATGCGAGACAGTTTCTTGTCTCCCAGATCCCCCATAAAGACTTTCGCCTCAATGGGACTAAAATCGGGAAGGGAACTTAAGTTGGTAATACTGGGCATCAACGCGTGGCGAAGTTGTAAATACCGAAAAAATTGGGATTGAGGCATATCAAACTCAACTCTAAGCGCCTGGAAGGACTTGAGCGTCGTTCCGGACATCACGTTTCCCAATCGCGAAATCCCGATCGCCTCCCAGCCATCGAAGCCTGCCAATGCCGACAACTCAGGTAGGAGACCATTATGCCAAAGCGGCGTCTCAGCGGTAAGGCGACCCCACCAGCCCATGCGGCGCAAAGCCTGTCTCCACACAGCAAACACGAGGCACGTTACCCTCGGCAGGCCCCGCCGCAAGCGGGCCGAGTAAAGGACCGTGTGGAGTGTGCTGTCACCCATCAATGAGCGCTCCAGGACATAGGCCGGATCCCCTCTATCACCATACCACCAGTCGTTCAGGATAAGTAAATGAGCGGCTTGGTAATAGGATAACAGATCCGAGGTGGCGAGGCCTCCACAATACGTGGACAAGAAGCATGTACGAAGTGCTACTCTGGCCGTCCCCCCAGCCCATAGAAAGCGGCCTAAGATCGAGTTGACTTGTCGGAACCACCGGGGTGCAATCGGATAGGGATGGTTCTGCAATTGGTAGAGGAGACGTGGGAGCGCCACCATCTTAAAAATCGCGGACCTGCCAAATATAGAGAGGGGCATTCGAGACCAGGTCTTGACATCGGACTGTACTCGATCCCAAACCGGCACCACATTGCGCTCCCATGCAATGCCAGCCGATCTTCACAGGAACACTCCCAAGTACCTCAGGCCATGCGTAGCCACTTGAAGCCCCAGTGTCCAGGGATCTGTCACCTCGCCGCCATCCAGCACCCAGAGGGTGGATTTACGCAGATTCAAATAGAGACCTGAGACCTCCCCAAAGACTTGCATAATTTCCAATACGCGCGGGCCCGAGCGCTGCAGATCGGTAAGAAAGAAGAGGACATCATCCGCGTAAAGCGCAATTCTATCGGTTAAGCCATCATTCCACACGAACCCCCGCATTTGCGCATCAATACGTACCCAGGCGGCCAACGGCTCCATGAGGAGAGCAAACAGATAGGGGGAGAGCGGGCATCCCTGTCGAGTCCCTCGACCAATTGGAAATGTCTCAGACACCGCCCCTGCAACCCGCACCGAAGCCGTATTGTCAGTGTACAGTAGCTTAATATAGGACAGGAAGACCGGGCCTAGATTGAGCCGGGGCAGTAGTGCAAATAGGTATGTCCAGCTGACGGAGTCAAAGGCCTTATTAATGTCAGCGAGCAATAAAGCCGCCCGCTCCCCCTTAGCTCCCATTGCGTCAATCGCCGCCTGCGCGCGTCTGATGTTATGGCGCGTCGCCCTATGAGGCATGAACCCCGCCTGATCCGGATGCACTAGGTCTGTTATGTATGGGGACAGACGATTCGCCAGAGCCTTAGCCAGAACTTTAGCTTCAAGGTTGAGCAGTGAAATGGGGCGATATGAGTCATGCCTCTCTGGGGGCCTACCTGGCTTCTGAAAAACCACGATTTCGGCATGCCTCCAGTCCCGGGGCAGTGTGCCCTGTTTGCGCGCAGCCTCAAGCGCACGGTGATAATGGGGCCCCAGCTGTATATGAAACTTTTTGAAGAACTCACTCGGGTAGCCACTCGGACCAGGGGCTTTCCCCGTATTAAGCTGTCCCAGGGCATCGCCCAGTTCCTCAGCCGAAATGGGCACATCTAGGGCCTTCCTGGTTTCCTCAGACACTGCCTTGGGGGGCAGGTCCTCAATAAATTTGGTCACCTCGTCAGCGGACAAGCGGTCACATGGGGTGTATTGGGCAGCATAGTAAGCAGCAAAACTCGCCGCCAGTTCGATTGGATCCGTAATGACCTCACCGTCGGCAGACGTGAGTCCAGGCAGCTCCAGCGGCTGGAGATGGCGTTGGCAGAGTCTATGAAGCATCGTACACGACTTGTCCCCCCACTGGTATATTCTACTACGCGTGGCCAGCCACGCCTGTCTAGCCTCATCAAGCAGGACAGATGCATAGGTCTGTTGAGCCTGAAGAAGAAGTCGCAACCCGGCATCATCACCCCCTGCGCGATACTGCCCTTCCAATGTTTCCACCTGTGTGGCCGCGTCTGCGATCCCTTCCCGCCGCTTCCGACGCGCCGCGGCGCACCACGCAATATCTACTCCACGGATAGTGGACTTCATGGCTTCCCACACCACCCCGGCATCTATGTCCCCTACAAGATTCTCCCGCCAGTAGAAGTCCAGCGCCTCCCGTATATGTGTCACGTAGGCCGGCTGCTGTAGATGCCATGAGGACATCCGCCATCGAAATGGTTGGCGTTGTCGGCGGAGTTGGCGTTGTCGGCGGAGTTCCACCCTAATGGAAACCGGGGAGTGGTCGGACAGACCCCTAGGCAGGATGTCAGCACTCTTCACCCTACACAAGCAGCCGCTAGCCACAAACACACAGTCTAATCTCGAGTAGGAGCCATGCACAGCAGAGACATAGGTATATTCACGAGCGGAAGGATGCATATGTCTCCAAGTATCCGACCAGCCTAGTCCCTCAATCATAGCATGCAATCTGGTGCGGGCGGAGGGGGGGGCAGTGTCAATCACGTCCCGGCGCCGCTGGCGATCCACACTCGCATCCATCACATCATTCCAATCACCACCAACTATCGCAAGAGAATCCGGGATGTCCTCCCATACTGTGAAAAGTTTCTCAGCCAGGGCCCATTGTAGAGGGGGGGGGGGGGCATAGACACTCCCAAAGACCACAGATTCAGCGCCCACCATGCCTCTGACAAAGAGAAATCGACCCTGCGGGTCAACCCACTGCTTCTCATGGACGTATGCCACCCTGCGATGAATCAGAATAGCTACCCCCCTAGAACCCCGGGCAAAACCGGCATGGAACACCTGGTGGTAGCCAAACCTCTGCAGGCCCAGCACCTTCGAGCCCATCATGTGCGTTTCTTGGAGCAATAAAATGTCAGCACCCTCATTTTTCCCCCATCGCAACACAGCACCACGCTTGATCTTGTCAAGCATCCCCCTGACATTCCATGTGATCACCCGTAGAGACGCCTCGGGGAGTCTATGAGTCCTATCAGCCATAATCCAGCGGGACCCATTCAACAGAGCGTCCTCGCCATTGCCACTTACCACGCACAGTAGAGAACACTACAGCAAAACACACGTGCAATCCCACCCTCCCGCCCCAGGACCCCAACAAAACCAGACGAGCAACCCTCGTCCCTCTTTGAACCCCAGAACTAACCATCGATTGAACATCACCACAGTCTCGATCAAAGTGCAGTCCCAACCCAGTGGCCTTGTCTCCAGCCACCCGCACCCCTCCGCCCCCCACCCTATACCTCAAAAAACTATGAAGTACCTGTCGCGGCATGAGTGACCCGGGGTCCAGAACAGAGAGTCCCGAGCCAGCCAGGCCAATGGATCCCAACACCCCCCGAAACAGTAATCTCATCCCTCCCCCCCTAAACCTCCCACATTCGTAGGAGAACAGTAGCCCCTTATGTGCCACCCCCGAACCCCCACACCCAATTCCTTTCCACGTTCAGTGAATAGTCGCAAGTAATCTTGAGGCAGCTCTGACGCCGCCAGTCTATCGAGCCTGAGTGCCCGTACTCCCAAGACCTGCAGTTACCAATGGTCAGAGGAGCATAGAATCATCAGATCCTGCCATTATCCACTTCGGACTGGTCCGATTCTTCGGCCCTACCACCGGCCTGGGCGCCGCTGAGGGAGGCCGATCGCTTACGTGACCTGGAACGTCGGTTTCTCTTGGGCTTGGGCCGCTCCTGTGACACCTCCCCCGAGGGCCCCGGATTCAGCCCCGGCTGGGGATTCGGCCGGACCCTCACTGTCTCATCGGTCCATTTGAAGAGGTCTTCCGGAGTATCAAAGAACAGAGTACGTGATTGAAAAATCACCCTCAGGCGCGCTGGGTACAACAGAGAGTACTGGAGTTTAAGGCCGCGCAGTTTCGCCTTGGCGTTCGTGAAGGATTGGCGCTGCTGCTGAACTAGCTTCGTGTAGTCGGGAAAGATCATAATTTTACGATTTTCGTAAAGGAGGGAGTCCCTGGATCTCGCTTCCCGCAGAATAACATCCCTGTCATGATAGTTCAGCAGTCTGGCGATCACTGCCCTAGGCCGCTCACCCTCCGGCGGCATCTGCGACAGGGCGCGGTGCGCGCGTTCAATAACAAAGCAAGTAGATAAGGCCTCCGGGGGTAGCCAGGACTCCAGCCACTGCGTAAGGAATTGTTCCATGTTACCCTTCTCGCATCGCTCCGGAAAACCAACGAAACGGAGGTTGTTGCGGCGTGCTCGCCCTTCAGCGTCCTCCACCCGAAGCGCCAGGCCACGTTGCGCCGTTTCCATTGCCGCCATTTTCTTCTTAAGTGCGCCGACGTCGTCCTCCACGACCGACACCCTGGATTCAGTCTCGGTGATCCGTGCCACAGCATTCCGCAAGTCCTGACGCAAGAGGGTGACATCTGCGCCCACCGCTCCTATTTTGGCATCGATTGCATCCCTTGATTGGGTAATGGCAGCCATCAACGCCGCGTTGTCCGGTCCACCTCCTTGTTGCTGGCCACCTCCTGACGACCCAGGGCCCCCACCAGGCCCGGTGAACTTGTCGATTGTCACCTGTTTGGTAGAACCGCCACCTCCCCTGGTCATGGCTGCAAGTCTCTCGCGGACCGACCACTGGCCCCCACAACCAAGCAGATCCGGCGAGAGTCGTATGACGGCAGCTGGACACTCGGCGGGGCCCGGATAACTGTAACTGTGGCGATGCCTCGTGGCCAAGTAAGGTCCAGACAGGCCCCGGGACCAGCACTCCCCCCGCTGGCAAACAGAGATCCCGGAACCCCCGTGGGCAGTGTGGCGACCCTTCTACACTGCTCCCGGACTGCACAGTGTACAATCCCCAGCAGGGCCCGGGGGGGTCGGGGGGGGAGGGTACTCACGGTCCGTCCCTGGGCTCCCGGCAGGCCAAGACGCCCCAAGCTGCACGCCGCCGTCCAGCCACCGCCCAGGCCTCCAGGGCAGGTGTGCTCCGAGCTCCACCGGGCAACAGCAGGTATGGGTGCAGGGCCGATCTATGAGGGCGCGCAACGTTCAAGGCCCAAGCGGCAGCCCGATCCCAGGACCACCGCAGCGGAGCAGGCAAAGTTATGGCGCCAGGAACGCACACCCCTCACACAGGGCCCCAGAAGGAGAGCCACCAATCGACTCCCAGCCCCAGGGCAGCAGAAGTGCAGCGGCGGTGGGCGGGCCAGCCGATCCACCCACAGGCCGGTCAGTCGGGGGCCGCCAAAATCGAGGCCCCGGCGCCTCCCGGGGATACCAGGCCACAAATGTTCGACACCGGCCTCCTCGCGTCTAAGCACAGACGCAGGTATTCACCAACCGCCGTCAGCCAGAGGGTCCACAGGCCGTAGACCACTGCAAATCGTCCTCCGTGCAGGGGCAGTAGGGAGGGTCACTGCCAGGCACAGCGTCGGGGCCCCGTCTGACTCCGGAGGCGGCAGCAGTTCCCAGCGAGCCCCAGGCGGGAGTCGCAAGACTCGAGGCCCCCGGCCCGGCCGGCTCCACCAGGCCACAGTGTACGGCAGAGCGAGTCCGCGCCCCTCCGGATCCCCAGCGTCTCGCCGGGCTCTCGGGGAGAAAGCGCCTGTTATGCTGAGTCCCGCTGGGCCAATGCAGTGCTAGGCAAGCGGCCGGGCGGTCCCGCCGCACTGGTAGCTCCGGCCTCGGGTGCGCCAAAATCGAGTCCCCTGCTTCCTAGGGGAGCACCGGGCTGCACACCCCTCGCCGTCACCTCAGGTGTAATCCAGACGCCCGGGGCTCCGCCGACCCCACCGGAGGAATGCAGGCACTTGCAGCAGCGATCGCCTCACTTTGGGCGTGATGGAGAGGTTCGGGGATCAGGATAAGTGCCGGATAAGTCGCGGGCAAGCGGGAGCTCTAGAAAGCTGCGACCGCCATTGCCGCTCGCCAAGCCACGCCCCCCCATCTCCATCCCTTTTGACCGCACTCTGTACTTTAAGTTCAGAGTAGGGACTCTCCCAGTGGGTGAAGCTGTTGCCCGCTGGAAGCGGCCATACCAATCCTCTCCGTTTTGTGCGTTTTGTCCCTCCCGTGTAGAGTCAGTAGCCCACATTCTTTTCGAATGTCCGGACTACCGTGCTCCGAGGAGCCGGTGGTTTAAACCCCTATGCAGACTCCTAGGGACCCGTCAGCATTCAGTGGCGATGCGTATTTTAATGTCTGACACTTCTACTGTGATTGTATGTGCTGTGTCAAATTTTTTTAAATGGTCTTGGTTGATTCGTGCAAGAAGGCTTTCCCTATCAATTTAATTCTGTCTTAACTGTATTTCACAGTATCTTGGTTTTTAACCTTATGCATGTAATTAGAATGTGTTTGTTTTTATATTGTATTTTGTATCCTTTGTACACGCTTTTATGGTATTTTTATATCGAAATAAAGCCTATCAATCAAATATATATATATATATATATATATATATATATATATATCTGAAGTATTTAGTCATGGCAACCACTCGTCCTACAAACCACATCATTGACACTTGGACCCTGATGACTCTGAAATTACAAACTACAGAGAAACATTTCACGTAAAAATATTCTCCTTGCATTTTCTGCCCTTAGAATAGAGGTTTTCACTTCTTTTTTTATATAGCGCGAACTAGACCTGAAGGTATCAGAGCTCTTTACATGAGCAGCAGTTGTGCTACAGACGGACACATTCATTTAGTTAGGAACAGGGAGATTTAGTGATTTTTCCTAGAATCCCAGGATGTTGAGCATCCCTTAGGAGACTCGAACCCAGTTCCCCCACCTTCGAGTTCGATCGCTCTAGCCTTTAGGCCACATGCTCTCCGCTTGTTTTTTTTAAAATTAATGTATTGATAGGCTTGGACCTTTTTGACATGTGTACACATTTAAATAAAAAATTATACTTAATATCCTTTCTGTCAAATGTTGGAAGAATTTATTTTCTACTGGTGGAGAGTAGAGTAGAAAGTGAAATGCTGATTGCAAAGGGGTACCCCTGCTCAAACATCTGAATTTGCCAGACAGTGTTTATTATTACCATGATGAAATGTACTCTAACTTTTAGATCTAGTGACCCTGGTTCTAATTACAGTTCTGGTCTATGACTAAAGCTTAACAAATTGTAAAATCACTATGTCCTCCCTATACCTCAAATTGTAAATCCATGTATTGAAAAATTGTTTAGAATAGAACTTTAAGGTGCATTGTTTTAGTAGTACTGTCGCGTCTACTCCTCAACTATTACTAAATTTCTTTTTTTTTTTTATCTGCTTTCAGCCCAACACCATATACCAAATGCTTTTGTATATGCAGCACCTCAAGTTTGAGATGTTCTTGCTGACATACAAATGTTTTCTTTAAAGCAAACTGCTGCACGTTATGAATCTGTGACTGGGAGGGAGTGTCCATCATCTCCTTGTTTGCTTTGTTCGCCCTAAGTTGGCACTCAATGCCCAGACGTGGGTCCCTTGCTCCCTTTGCCACTGTATTCAAGCTAGCCTGGCTGATGAGGGTCCCAGGATGCTTGTTTCAGGTCCAGGGAAGACCTGGCGTGGCAGTCGGGCTGGATTGTTCCCATGAGTAATAGGGTCAATACTGATTTGCATATGGCTGGGTCTGAACTGGGGTGGCGAAGTGAGCTAAAGAACGATGATGGAATCAACCCAGATCTGAAAAGTTTCAGCGCTTTGTCCATCATCTCCTTGTGTTTGCTCTTTATGAAATAGCTGATATAACACCAAATAACCTTGCGGTTATTCACACACATTTAAACACATGCACATAAATAAGTGCATTAGCCCGCCAGGCTATATTATTAACATTTCAGCACGTCTATGTTACAGAAACTATATTTCAGCTGACATTCAAGCTTCTGACCTGTTTCCTTGGCGCCTTAAATTCCTAATGACTTAGTTTTTATAGCACTTTGTTCAATGGAGCAGTCTATTTATTTACAAGAAAAAACCCTTCACTGCTCTTTCCCCACCACACCTCCTGACTATCGTACCATGCTAATTAGTTGGATCGACAGCGGTGATTGTTGAGACCTCTCAAACTCGCCCCACGCAATCTTGATGCCAATGTGGGGCTCCAAAACCAAAAACATAACTATCACTGATATACAAAATCTTGAGACCATCAATTAATCATAGAAAATGTGATCTCACACATGAACACGGTGCAGAAGATTGCAAACTAGGATAATTGAATAAACTGGGATTCTTTTGCATCATTGCATCGGTCCTCACATTGGTTTAATGATCCCGCTAGTCAATGTGCAGCCCCATGGTTACTGTGAGACACGGCCACTTTGCTTGATATTAACACATACTATTTGGAGCAAGGCAGCAGAGATTGCTTTCATCTGGGTTTCAGTGTGTTGGCTAGGGCAAGGATTGTTTAACGTTCCCTGTGGAGTGTATCCGATGTCTGCATGTGGCATTCTGGCGAATGGATATTTTCTGTTAAGGTGACCTCTCTGGATGTGCCCAAGAGTTATGTGTATAGCTATTGATTGATCACAGGACGAGATACAGTACAGTCATAACTTTTATGCGTAATGTGCAATCCACTTTTGTGGAGCTGTTGGAATACTCCCCTTTAGGTTGTACCATAAACGTACCTATCGCAATACAGCCTGGCACCCAGGTACTTACATATGCATCACAAGGAAACTTTGGAACAAACTGAAACCTTTTACTGACGGCATTTAGGTTGCCACACCATGACTCCACTTCCTTGAAAGGTTAATTCAGGAGAGATTGAATGCTGCTGATATGGTGGACAAACAGTGATGTGGAAACCTTGGGCGTGTTGACAAGCAGCCTTTGAGTGATGGCCTTGCTGTGTGTAGTGGGTGGCTTAATGTGGGTGTATCACACCGCTACGACACCAGTATGACTGTTGGTCCTTTGTCCAGTCAGTGTGGGGTGGAGATTGAGACTGCCTAGAAGTTGCTGAAAGTTACAGCTTTAGAGTGTTCCTAAGTAGTTCTTGATCTGTGTATGCCTTTTGAATATATCTGATGTACCTATAATGGTGTTTAGTTGTCTAAAGACCTAGGTTAGTCTTTTGAGGATTAAATGTACTAGTGTGCTCGTGTGTGAAAGTTTGTAATACCGTCTTCGAAGATTAAAGTGGGATCTTTTGAGTTGTGGCATTGTTGTGTGATTATACACTGTAGGCCAGGTGTTGACATGGCTTTCGCAGTCACAAAGGCTCTGATTTGCAAAATCTAAGGCTTTACTGCAAAATGACCTTATATATGTACAAAATACAAATTGTGATTTGGTAACATGTTACCAAATTGCAGTTTGGGTTTGGAAGTACATACCGAATAGCTATTTGGAAGGGGTGTGTGTAGGGCATCCATTCCAAATAGCTGAATGGCATTAATGTTTTGTGACAGAAATCCGGCTGCAGAACATTATTTTATCAACACCTAAAAGAAGGTGGTAACTCTTTTGCAAATGGGAAGGTATTCTCAAGAGACCACTGTCTTGGTGACAAAAACATTAAGAGGAGTCAGTGGTTTGTGGACCACTGCCTAGTCTTAAGAAAGTGTATACATTTTTTTTAACCTATCATTTATTTCCTTTAAGGAAAATGTGTGTGTCTGTGTCGTACTGGGAACCCAAAGCAGATGTGGCAATTTTCTGGAGCCAGCCCCTGGGGAAGCACTGCCTGGCCGAGGGAGGCTGGAAATGCTTGCTTGCTGCTTTTGTTACGGGGGCACTGCAACAAAACCAGCCTCCAGTAACCATTCCGGACCCAACCACTGCAACACCGTCCCCCACCCTTTCAGCGCTTATTTATTTTTGTGCACCCTCTTGTCCGCCATGACGCGTTTCAGGCCCTGGAGCCCTTGATCACATGACATGGTCGAAATTCACCTCGTCATTTGTAGTGCAGAAAAGGTCACATGTTCCCAAGCCTATAGAAATAAACAAAGTACTTCAGCCTAATCCAAACTTTTTAACAAAGGCTTTTTCAAAATTCCTTACATTTGTTTTTTAGGTTTTGCCTAGGCAATGCGTACGAAGTACGCATGCGCTAGCAAAATCTTATGTTTTGCTCTGTGGAGTCGGGTATCCGCCCCCTCCTCCCATTGGCTAGCTCCATAAATGGAGGCTAGCCATTGGGAGACGGCTCTGTCCGTCAATCCCGGACCAGATTCGGGGGCGTTCCCGAGAATTTTTCCAATTTGGTGACGTCAGCCTGTTCTCGGGAACGCCACCGAATCTGGTCCGGCATTGAGCCGGCACCCGCCTTCCTGCTCGCGTGGGCGCCGTCGCCTTTCCCGCCCCCTCCTTGTTGTTTGTCTGTAATATTCCACCAAACACTTTCACTCTCTTCCTAGTACCCTGCCTCCTGTGTTTCCTCCGTCTCTTTCTCTGTTGTGTGAGTTTTACCTCGCCCGCCTTGCTTTGTGGGCCCCACCTCTCTGTCGACTGTTATCGCCACTTTAACAACCTACGCGGCTCCGAAGCAGGTTGTGCTGGAAGCTGCGGAGGGAAAGAGAACAGAGAGCCCGGGAGAGCAGCCCGGAGAACTCGGCAAAGGGAGCGCGGCGAGAGCCCCGGCGGGAGAAGCAGAGTCCGGCACAGGAGCACCTCCAGCCCCGGGAAGGAGAACCGAGCGTGGGGAGCCTTTGTCGCCTGCAGAGCACACCAGCGCCGGGGAAGGAACAGCGAGAGCCTGGAGTCGGCGAGGAATCTAGTACTGGGTATCGTGGAGAGGAGCACCGGACCCGAGGAGAGAGCCGGGAGAAGCTCTGGCTGCAGGGAAGGCACCTGCCTCTCTATGACGGCGCCAGGGGGACAGCCTGTGGAGCTCCTGGCACCCCCGCTGCCCACCCTCGCGCCGCAGAGACCGGACAATAGCCTCGTGCCATGGACCGGCACCTGCACCCTGGCACCTCTGAGTGAAGAGCTCCCAACCAGACCTCACAAGAATCCCCATCATTCCCACTGCATCTCCTCGCCATCCATCCGTGTGAGCTGGAGCTGCTGGGAAGGGCACATCCCACAGGCGCCGTCTCTAGCTGGCATTGGCAGCCTTATCTCTGCCCACCTCCAGATTCCAGGTGAGGGTTGTGCTTGGCAGGACCGGCGAGCAACCGATCCGGCAGCTTCCCCGACGGGGTCATCGGCAAGATCCCGGCTCATGACCCCGACGTGTCCGACTCCCTGGTCTACCACTTCGAGCAGGGCAACGAGCTGGACTTGGTGCTTTTGAACAACATGACCGGGGAGATCCGCTTGAGCCGGGCCCTGGACAATAACCGGCCCCTGGAAGCTGTCATGAAGGTGTCCGTCTCCGGTAAGTCCGTCATTGATGCATGCTTTAAATGTGCATGGCGCTTATGTATTCTGAGGTGCCCAGGTGAACTGTGCAGAGAATGGTTTCATCTCAGGACTGCATCCCACGCGGATCATTCATGGGGATTGACAACCAATCATATGACTTCCTTTTGTGTCATACAGAGGTGCATCAGAATCCAGGTGCCGAGTGTGCTAGATGGCAATATTGTATGAGCTTTAATGTATGGTTGTGTACTTAGGAGCACCCCAGCAGGTTCAGGGCGGAATGTTGTTATTGTGCTTTCACAGTTGACTTGCAGGATTTCGAGTTGTTCGATGCCAGTTTCTGTTAGTTTTTTTGCACTCTGACCCTTGGTGTGGTAATCACGCATGCAATCAGATCTGCACTTTGCAGTATTGGCATTTGCCGGGTGCACAATTCCCACCCCTAGAATAAGGCTGAACTCGCATTGATTGACAGGAGCACGGTGATGCATTGGAACCAAGAGCTGTGTATGATCCCAGTGGTAATGTGTTGAGAGTTCAGTCACGGACTTGAGGCGCACCGATGCACTCGAGTGCACTGCACTACATAAACTGTGCCAAATATGTGCTGACTCCGAGCTGGCCTGGGGGAGGGGCTGCGGGAGCAGATTATCCTGTAGGCCGGATGTTTGCTAAGGCCTAGTCACCGATCTCTCTCTTCTTCCTACCCTTTATTTCCATCTCTCCATTTCTCTCTCCTTCTTGTCTTTCTTCACAATTAACTCTGAGGGCCTGATGTACATTGCCAGACAAGGGGGGGGGGCTCTCTGTGTGTGGGGGGGGCTTTCAGTGTGTGGGGGAGGGGCTTTTAGTGTGTGGGGGAGGGGCTCTCATTGTGTGGGGGAGGCTCTCAGTGTGTGGGGGGGCTCTCAGTGTGTGGGGGGCTCTCAGTGTGTGGGGGGCTCTCAGTGTGTGGGGGGGCTCTCAGTGTGTGGGGAAGGCTCGCAATGTGTGGAGAAGGCTCGTAGTGTGTGGAGGGAGCTCGCAGCGTGTGTGGGGGGCTCGCAGTGTGTGGGGGGGCTCGCAGTGTGTGGGCGGGGCTCTGTGTGGGTGTGTGTTGGGGGGGCTCTCTGTAGGTGTTTGTGGGTGTCATTTGCGAAAGATAAAGCTAGTGGCATTGCAAATGACAATGCCAATTATTTATGTTAAAAAAAAACATAAATAAAAATAATGTCAAGAGCATTGCCAATAGCTCAAACTTTAACAAAGGCAAAACCATTGCATTGTAAATGCTTGTTTCCTTCTTGTTTCCATTATTAGCAATTTCCTCTTAATCAGCCTAATCCAAACTTTTTAACAAAGGTTTTTCAAAATTCCTTACATTTGTTTTTTTCCTTCTTGTTTCCATTATTAGCCATTTCCTCTTAATTTAATACTCCACAAATATGTGCAAAATTCACAATAAATGAGATAAATATATAAATATATAAAAATGTGCAGTCAGTTTTAACATTTATATACATCAACATCAATTTTCATAATTCATCATTTATGTACACATACCCTTTAAAATATTGTAAAAATAATTTTATGAGAAAGGGTGGATTTTGTGCAAAGTTGGCAAGATAAAGTGCATATTGTGTACTGAACTCACTTTAATTTGGAATTTGGTATTTTGAGAGGATTTGGAAATGCTGCCCCAGTGGGCATTGTCATTTTTCAGATTACTGCTACTATACTGCTTGGGAATTTTTTGTGTTAATCCTGCACATTGAAAAGAAATTATGTGGTTTGCCCTTTAAAATTGTGATTAAATTAATACTATTTAAAACCTGGCAGTGCTAGATGGTTTAATTTGTTTGACGACTTTCATACCCCTGAATCATACCTCTTGTCTTATGGTGTTATTCCAGTTGTAGACAAGTGTATAAATCTTCCGTCGCATTGAGGCCATACAGTGTCTTGGTGTCAAGCTCCAGAATGTAACGGGTTTCCAATAATCTTAAACGAGCTTCTCTGTTGCCCCCTCTTCGTAAAGGCTGTACCATGTCTATTGCAAAATACCTTAGGCAGTTTACATCCCCCTTGTGGCATGAATTTACATGTCTCGCCACAGGATAGGCTTCATCTTTGTTGGTTACTGCCCTCATATGTTGCAATATGCGCTTGTGGACTTGTAGCTTAGTGCTACCAACGTAACACAGCCCACCAGCGCATTCCAACACGTAGACGACATGATCTGACTTACAAGTTATCTTCTTAGTAATAGGAATTTCAGCTTCACTGAATGGGGAGCTATATGTTGTTTTGTTCTTTCCTATGGTACATGCCTTGCACACGGCACACTTTAGGAAACCCTTGCTTTTCCCTAGCCAGTTGTCCCTGATTAATACTTCCGGACTGCTCTTGACCAACATGTCATTCATGGACCGGGCGCGACTGTATGTTATGGCCGGATAGTTCGCCACCGTTTTTCCAATCACAGGGTCCCCTGTGATTATATGCCAGTTTTTCTTGACAATATTTTGTAATTGCCTGTGTTGGCGACTATATTCCATAATAAGTCTAGGCTGGCACCCAGTATTATTTGCCGCTGCATGTTCTGGCCCTGCACCTGCTTGCGCAGCCGGGACCATTCCTGCTTGATTGGCCCTTTCCATTGCTTTTAAAACCAAATTTTCTGTATAGCCTCTTTGTATAAATCTTGTTTTGCTCTCATTTTGTGCTGTTAGGCAGGCGGCATCTGTACTACAGATTCTTCTAATCCTCAGCATCTCCCCGTAGGGGATGCTTCGGATTAAATGGTTGGGGTGCTGGCTAGAGGCATGGAGGATTGTATTACCCCCAGTTTCCTTGCGATGTAGTTTGGTCTGCAGTCTCCCTCCTTCTACATATACCTCTACGTCTAAAAAATTGACTTTGTTCTTACTTATAGTCCCTGTGAAGTTTAAATTCAATTCATTCTTGTTGATGTCACTAATGAATTGTTCTGCTTCACTCATTGACCCCTTCCATATTATAAACAAATCGTCTATGAATCTGTACCAAGCTTCTACTTTGTTAGACATAATCTCACCAAAGGTATTACCCAAGACCTGCTCCTCCCACAGCCCCATGTGTAGACATGAGTAACTGGGGGAGAAGCAGGCCCCCATTGCCACTCCCCGCAACTGCTGGAACATTTGATTTTGGAAGAGAAAATAGTTGTTGTTCAAACACATTTCCAACATCTCTAACAACATTATGTTATGCTCCAACATACACACTGGTCTTTTGCTGAGAAAATGTTTAACTGCCCTCATCCCATCAGCATGGTTGATGCTCGTATAAAGAGCAGTTACATCTAGTGTGATCAATAGATATTCAGTATTCCACACTGTTGATTTAATTTTTTGCAAACAGTCCATAGTGTCTCTGATATAAGACGGCAGGGATTTTACAAACTCCTGAAGGAAATGATCAATATATCGGGACACATTTTCAAATGTCCCTCCGCGTGCCGAAATAATGGGCCTACCCGGTGGTCTAGTACTGTCCTTGTGGATCTTTGGGATCAGATAGAACACCGGGATTATCGGATGGTTAGTCTTTAAAAATTTCAATTCATCTCCACTCAGGAGTCCTTGGCCTCTCCATGAGTAAAGTTTTGTATTTAGCTTGTCCCATGCTAGTTTAAATGCCTGTCGATCACTTCTGCTATAGCACATTCTGTCGCCCAGTTGTTTGAGTGCTTCCTCCAGATAAAGATGCATTGGCCAAAGGACGATATTACCCCCTTTATCTGATTGCCTAATTACAGTCTTTTCATCAACTTGAAGTTTTTTCATTAGGCTGCCAAAAGAATTGTTGTAATTTGTTGTTCTTTTATTATCCATCATAGTCTTTTTGTTTAATTTCTTAATCTCAGTTATTATCATGTCACTGAACACATCAATATTATCGTGTGCCATCACCGGGTTAAATGTCGATTTGGGCTTGAAAGGGGTATTACCTGGATTGTTCGTTACAGTTATACTCACTGTTTCTTGAATGTTATCCAAATCCCCTTCATTTAAAAGGTCTTGTAAGTCGCATTGCAACTCATATTCCTTTACCGACAAGTTGGTTCCCGCCACCATACTTATATCTTGAGGCTTACGTACTTTTTGTTTATTGACCAGAAATAACTTCCTAAGTTTTAATTTTCTAACATTTAAAAATATCCATTCTGGTTTTGGCGTAATCAAAAGTGCATGGTGGACAAAATGATAACCCCAGTGATAGAATTTTCTGTTCTTTGGGACTTAATCGCGTGTTGGTTAAATTCACAATAGTCATATTTTCACTTACTTGTGAATTTAGCGGCGATTCCATCTTTTGTACGTCTTCTTTTTTGCCCCTTGATTTGGCTGTCCTGCATTTTCTCCGTTGGTTGCGCTTGGCGTTGTTCCTCTGGTTGCGCCGGAGTTGGAGGCATGGGATCTTAATGATTTCTTGCGGTCGTGTTGCAGGCACTCCACCTCCTGACCCAACGACCGCTTTGTAAACCCCAACTGCTCCACGGTTGATCTCTGTTCCATCTCGGAGTCACTGCTGGGAATCGTACTGATGTCTGTGGAGGAGATTGAATGATGTTCCTGACTAGTTGTCGCCTGAGCTTGTTTCGGCATTTTTTTCGTTGCCAGGGGGTCAAACTTCCTTGAAAATGTGTAAATACGCCCACTTTGATAGTCTAGTTTGTCCCTTTGAAATTTAAATGTTTTTCTCTTTTTAATTATATCTTCTTCTTTGGCCAACCTTATTGTCATGTCATCTCTTAGTTTTTTCTCCAGGTCCTCCTCGTTCAGTGCCTTGATTTGATCATTTAATTCTTTGATCTGTGTCTGGAGTTTAGCACCATCACTTTCAGCGTATTGCACAAGTATCCGTATTAGGCGACTTGAGTTATCAAGATTGCACTGCGCCCAATCATGGAGCATTTTTGGGTCGGGGTTCTCGAAGCTGGGGGCCAGCATGATCCGCAAGCCACGCGGAACTCTCCCCACCTCCAAGTATCTAGTGAGGGATTTCTGTTCCCACCATTTTGCCTGTTCGACTTTCATGGCTTTCTCCAGTTGTTTGAAAAGATCTTTGATGCGGCTGCCCCCAGGTCCCGGTGTAATACTTGGCCCCGCCTGCTGGTGCTCCATCACGGGGCTGTCGTCAAACATGCTAACTGCTGCCTCTTCTCTATTTCTCTTTCTGACCACATCTTCGGCGTCCATGACGGTGCACCTGTTGATGTCTGTTAGTTGTTTAGCACACACGCACTCGAGCAATTTAAGTACGCCCCCAAAGTGGTTTTGCTCTATTGCGTGTTCCTTCTCCTGCACCGGCTGTTTTGTTATGCGACCGAAGTTCTCGAATTGTTCTCGGAGTTTGCGGACTCGATCACAGCCGTGAGAGTCCGATGCCACCGATCACTATTTTCAATTCGGTCTTGTTCGCCGGGGGTTATATATATATATATATATATATACCACCGCTCCAAAGGACACCGCGGAACGCAGCACCCACCCTCATATATATATATATATATATATATATATATATATATATATATATATATATATATCATACTGGCGGTCGCCAGTAGGTAGGTATAGTTCGGATGTAGTTTCCATAGGAAGAGTGTTTTTTCATTTGCCAATAACTTTGGCGTCGTCTGACAAATGTCAGTGAAATTTTCCAAACTAATTTGCCTGTAATTTCAGATGCTGTTTTGAAAATTCTGTGGTGATCTGTCAAGCAAGGGCCAAGAAATAGGGGAGGGGCCCAAAACGCTTTTTCTCCATGGTAATTTCCGTAGGAAACTTTAGACACAGCTACAGCCCGAACTACTGTAGGGAATTACGCCAAATTTGGCAGAAAGCGACCATTTTGTTAAATGGTGTAAATCCGTTCAGTAGTTAAAGATTTTTAAGATCTACAACTATGGCCGCGAATGCTCTGCGACCCCTCCAGATCTCGTGCCTGATAATCTTATTGGCTGCCAACACTTCAAACCAAGAAGTGTTGGCAGCCACCTTGTGACTCAGTTAAAACGGGTCACAAGAAAAAACGTTAAAGGAAATAGAGGCAGGGTAGAAACACCCTGACTCCCTAGGCCTCTTGGTGGGGTCAATACAATTATTTTTTTTATAAATAAAGTTCATCAGGAGTCGTGCTGGATCCACAACTCCTGCCGGAAAAAAAAGATGCATGGGCTCCCGCACTTCTTTAAATATAGGCCCCGGGGAAAGTTTTTTTAGTAAGGCGGGGGTGCCAATGCGACACCCCATGCGCCCCGGGGAATGCCATTCCCCAGTGCTATTTCAATAAATGAATGCACGGGAGGCCTTTGCGTACCCCCCCCCACAGCCCGCCACCTCCCTGGGGCATATCTCTATAATCACTTACGGGGGCCACCCTGGCTCGCAACCCCGGGTACCACACCTCCCCGGGGCTTAATTACATTGGAGGGGGTCATCCCCCCTCCTAGAGCCCTAGATGGACTCAGGGACCGCCACCCCCCACCGGGCTGGCTCCAGCAATATCCCAGGGTGCCCACCACCCGGGACATTGCAGTTTGCTTTGGCTTGGCTGGAGCACTGCTCCCATCAAGCCATAGCAACCACTCTGCTTTCAGCAAGCGAGAGATGCAAATGCTCTTGCTTGCTGAACAAGAGAACAATACAGTGGCCAATACTGGACTTGATTTTGTATATTCAGAAACTAACCTTTATGAATAAAACATAACGGTCCGTTTTTGTCTTACGTCACTAGTTACATTTTTATTTTCTTCACTAGTAAAGCATTTTAATTTTCTGATCCTATCAAGGAATATTTATGCATGTACAAACAATTGTAGGACTGAACATATCAAAACAGCAAATTTACACATATTTACAAAAAATTCTACACATCCTACCCACAACATTCATACTTCACTCATACAAATATATACAGAAGGACTAATGTGGACCTTTGTCAAAAAAACAAATCCTTTGTCCATATAGATGGTATAACTTTTCTAAATTAGTAGTCTTATTTTGTCACAACTGTACTTTGAAAACAAATCCTTATTTTGAAGCCAAAACAAATCCTTTGCTTATTCTACTTGACAAAGAGTCCAGTCAGGTCGACGCGTTTCAAACCCCTAATTGTGGGGTTCTCATCAGGACCAACATTTTCTACAACACAAAACCAAAACAAACTGGTTAAAAAGTCTGCTAGGACCAATTCAGATTAGAGTAAACATGCCACCAGTCGGCAAAACCGCCATACCTTATGAATATGGTCTGACGCCATTGAAGAAAAAACTTGTGTTAAATAATCCCCAGTGTCCGTTGTCACACTAAACAAGAAGCACAACATAAGACTTTGTGTCACAAACATAGTTTAGAAATGATCTTTGTACACTCAGTAAGTCAAACAGCACTCACCTCTTTAGTTGTGAGAGGCCATATCAACCTAATGAAAGACAGAAACAGCGTTTCGATAATTTTGTTGATTTTGTGTGGCCAAAATAGGGTAGGGAAAGGGCGGAGAAAAGCGCTTCGAAAATCGGCTTACCGGGCATTATGACGGCATTGAGTTTGTTGCCCGTCTCGTTTTTCAATTGAATGAAATCAGTAAATCACCTAAAACGGGAGAAGGCAAAAACCGAAGTGTAAGCGACTGTAAATACTCCGGAGATGTAAAGCGGTATACCCGCAGCGGTGTTTCTTCTTACCTTTTTGGCAATAGCCGGTCGCGTCTAACGATATAGTGCAAGTGTACGCCAAGAGCGTGGTCCTTCTTCTGTATTTATCAGGGAGAATGTTCCGGTCACGTGACCTGCATGACGCGGCAGGTCTTTTTTCCTTTTTTATTTATTATTTGTTCAGAGGTCCGTGAGCAGACAATATTATGGGAAAGGACCAGAAGTTTCAGATAAACTTTATATAACACAGATAAATGATGCGTGAAATAATGACAGGAAGGGAAACATGGCTGGAATGGTAAATCTACTGAAACATAATCCATCGACCCCCCCACATGAAACTCTTTCTGGAAGTTGAGTTCGAGTGCAATATTGAAGTTTAACAATAAAATAATTGAAGAAATTATAATTCCAGGTTAAACAAATACTTTTACTGCAACTCTTCCAAATCAGGGGTTACTCTGAATATCTCTGAGATTTCATTCAGGCCATTTATTGCTGTATTATATTTCATTATAAGTAATGCCTCTCGCTGGCTCAGTCTTCCTTCAATATCACTGCCTCGTGGATCTTTATCAATTTTTGAAATAATGGTCCATCTTAGGTCCTCTTCCTTGTGTTTCTGCACCTGCCAATGTAGAACCAGTGGTGCATTTGGTGTTTCCTTCCTTATTCGCGTTTTGTGCTGTGTAATGCGCTGTCGTGCCTCCTGAGTTGTCTTCCCTATATACAGTTTCGGACAGGGACACACAATACCATAGACTACATTTTTTGTCTGACAGTTAGTGAATGTTTCATGCTTCCAGTGGATCCCATTGAATGTGAATAAGGATCCTTCATCCGTTTGTGCGCAGCATGAGCAATTGCCACACTTGTGGTGCCCTATTACTGGGGGTCAACCCAACATGCCTCTTAGGGTAGGTTTTGGAGCAGTAGGCAATGCTGCCCTGACAATATGATTGGCCACACTTTTTTCTTTTTTGAAAGCGAAAAGCGGTGGATCCTCAAAGTCACTATGGAGATCCTTAACCAAATGCCAGTTTTGCATAACCATCTTACGCAGCTGGTGAGACTGGGGTCCAAACGTTGTAACACAGACAATCCTACTTTGTTCTGGTCGTCTTTTCTTTTGAAGTAGCATATCTCTAGGGACCCACCAGGCTCTCCTTACTGAATTTTTTAACAGTTTCTTTGGGTAACCTCTTAAAATTAATCGTCCCATTAGTTCATTAGCATGATGAAAATACTCCTCTTTATTTGAACAATTTCTCCTTATTCTAAGGAACTGTCCAAATGGTAAGTTTTGTTTAAGGCTTCTGGGGTGATGGCTGGTAAAGTGAAGTGCTTTATTTCGGTCTGTGGGCTTCCGAAAAAGTGTGGTCCCCAGTGTCCAATCCACGGCGTATACTTGTACATCCAGAAAAGTGATGTTGTTATTGGAAGAGTTAAAGCTGAATTTAATATCTTCCATCCTCTGGTTTAACCAAATCATAAATTCATTCAACTTCTCTTTACTTCCAGACCAGATCATAAATACATCATCAATATCTCATATATTTTGTGATGTATTCAGCATATGGGTTAGTGTTGTAAATGAATTTGTTTTCATAAAGCCCCATAAACAAAACCGCCAATTCTGGCGCAAATGGGCAGCCCATCGCCACCCCTTTGATCTGATAAAAAAAAAATCACCGTCAAACTGGAAGTAATTTCTTTCCAAAGCGAATTTAGCTAATTGAACTATAAAATTCGTGGGGACTCTAGTTGGCCGTTCCCTTTGATTTAAGAAAAATGTTATGGTTGCTGAAAGCAGAGCATGTCTGTTTCCATGCCCGCTGTCAAGCGAGAAGGAAAACAGACACTGCTTTGAGATCAAGGGAGCTGGATGTTAGCAAGAGGCAGGGAGCCGGCAGGGACCACGGGGGCCTTCAGGCTCCCTCTGTGGTCCCCAACAAAGTGGCCAGGCCCCGGGGGATGGGGCCCCAGGGGCCGATATCATGGGCAGCATGGGCCCCCCTCCCCATTAAAAAATATATATATGAAGGCCGGGCCCGGTGGATGGAGTCCCCGGGGCCCAAATCGGCCCCCTCCCCTTTTAAAAATAAATAAATATAAAGGCCAGGCCCCGGGGATGGGGTCCCAGGGGCTCAAATCAGCCTGGAGACGAGGGCCGTGTGGACTACCTCCTCATTTTTTATTATATGAAGACCTGGCTCCAGGGCCCAAATCAGCCAGGGAAGAGGGGCTGTACAGGCCCCCCTCCTCATTCTTTAAAAATATATGAAGGCCTGGCCTCCTGGCGCAAATTGGCCTTGGCAGGGGGGTTGGGGGGGAGCCTGCCCGACTCTCCTTTTTGAAAAAAAATATATAGAGGCCTGGCCCTGGGGGATGGTGTCCCCGGGCTGATAATAGCCACGGAGCGGGCCCGCTCCGCCCCCTCCCTTTTTAAGAAATCATTTTTAAAAAAGAAAAGGCCGGGCCCCATTGGGTGGGGTCCCTGGGGCTGAAATTGGCCCATGAAAAGGGGGCCACGCAGTCCCCCTTTCTTTATTTAGAAAAAATTAAAAAATAAAAAAATTCCAGGCCCTGGGGAGTCCAGACCCCTTCCCCCTTTTTACATTTTTTATTAAAAAAAGGATTTTAAAAAAGGGGCATACCCAGGGAGATGGGGTCCCCTGGGCCCAAAACAGACAAGGGAAGGGAGCCACAAGGTCCCCCTTCCTAAAAATATTGAAAACATAAAAAAAAATAAGCTGGCAACTCACTGGAGGCCCTACCCCCTTTCTCCGCTACTGTGAAAACGCGCGTCCTGCCGTGCTGCTGGTTAGGGGATGAAGTCCCCTTGGCTTCTAATAGTACTTAGGCGCAAACAAGACCTCCTCCTAACTCTAGTAAGCCCCACTCAAAAGTATGCAAATATGTGTAGCAGTGCCACCGCAACACATTTTTCCTATTTTTGCAATGGTGCAAAAACCTTCTCTAAAAGAGAATGAAATTTGTTTTCTCAATTGCTTATTCATAATCTGCAAAATAGCACAAATCAGTATTCGCACTATTATTTGTACCAGTGGAAAGCATTTATATTATAACCCCAATCTTCTGTTACCCTCATAGGTTTTTTTCAAACACGTTTCTGTGCTCTTAAGACACAGATTTCTGCATACCCTCTTCCTGAATGTATGTGTGCTTTTTAGATTTCACCTACCAGACCGCTTTTAGCTGCCTGTTTGTAAAAGACCTCTTGTGTACCATACCAAAAACATAAAGTGGGCTTAGAGCCTACCCATTGCTTATCATTGGTTAACTGTATTGCTACCCTCCTTTGCTTTCTACTTATTCGATGGCTTGCTATCCTCTTCTTATGCTTGTCCATTCCTTCATGCATCACCTCGTGACCATTATTTTCATTGGATGACTTGTATTCTTTAACTGCTTACATTCAGGGAACTATTTTTTCCTTTCTTTCAGCTCTTCATGAGTGCACTTGTTTTTTTTATCTCACTCCCTGATATGCTGCTTCCTCCCAAACATCTCCCCACCCCCAATGCACTCTCTGTTGCTCCCTCATCCCTCCCCCTAAGTTTTCCATTGCTTTTCTCACATCTGCTCTGGCAAAATTAAATTTTTAGGTCAAGCCTACAAAAGTGCTGCATGGATTCTCACTTGTGAGACATGAATGTTTATAATAAAGGGCTTGGAGCCCACATATTGCTTATTGTTAGATGTGGGGGTCTCTAGTTGGCACAGATAGGTACTTGTGACAAATAGGGACCCTCTCCTCTAGTCAGGACTAGGGGATTACACACCTAAAATAACTCCTGCTCGCCCTCTAGGTTGCGTGGTGCGAGCAGTCAAGGCTTATTTCAGAGGCGTTGTAAGTTAAGCAGTTGTGACCACATACAGTAACCCAATTACAACACTACAAATGGACACCACACAGGTTTTATATAAAAAATAAGTAGACTTTATATAGAATTACCACAAGACCATAAAAGACAAAAATACACACTATGATTACTATAAGATGGTAGATTTAAGCTTAGTTCAGTTCAGTTCTTAGATGCGACACTCTGCGTCAATTTACCTTAAGTTGCGTTGCGCTTCCATGAACTGGGGTGGCAGAGTGGGTTAAAGAACGGTGATGGATTAAACCCAAATCAGTTGACTGGGGGTGAGTGCTTGTATTGTCAACGCTCCGTCCATCACCACCTTTGGTTTTGCTTTGTTCGCTATAAGTTGGCAGGGTATGCTCAGACGTGAGTCCCTTGCTCACGTTGCCACTGGTTTCAAGCAAGCCGGGCTGAAGACGGCTGTAATGGCAGAAACCGGTCCTCAGAAGCTTGTTTCCGGTCCAGGGAAGGCATGGCTTGGCAGTTCGGGCTGGACTGTTCCCATGAGGCACAGGGTCAGACTGATTTGCATATGGCCATGTCTGAACTGGGGTGGCAGAGTGGGCTAAATAACGGTGATGGATTAAACCCAGATCAGTTGACTGGGGGAGAGTGCTTGTATTGTCAACGCTCCGTCCATCACCACCTTTGGTTTTGCTCCATGACAAGCAATGTCGCAGCGATGGGAAATGTGGCAAAGTTCAGGTGCAAAGAAATAAAGACGTAAAGATCTTCCAGATGCGGCGTGCTTCTCAGGGATGCGCGAAACTCTCGGTTCGATGCGTGGACTGCAGCGGCGACACCCTTAAGATGCGACAGCAACAGCGCCAGCGGCGACACTCTTCTCCATGATGCGTGAAGCTTCCGCTTGATGTGACAACTACAGCGGCGACATCCAAGATGCGACAGCAGCAGCTCCGACGGCGGCGGTCTTCTCGGTGATGGGAGGTGCTCTTGGTCGATGCGGTGCAATACGACAGTTCCAGGGGCGACACCCTCCTACTTCGGAGTTGCAACGGCAGGCACAGCAACGGCGACACGCTCCGACCTCATTGCGAGATTCTTCTCCTGATGCGGTGCAGTGTGACAACCACAGCCGCGACACCCTCCTTCAGAGTTGCGACGGCAGCAGCAGCGACGGCGACACACTTCCTCTTCATTGCGGCACGCTTCTCTCCGATGCGGTGCAGTGCGACAGTTCCAGCAGCGACACCCTCCTTTCTCTGGAGTTGCAAGGGCAGGCACGGCGACACGTTTCTTCTCGTTGAGTCACGCTTCCAGCTCCTTGCGACACGCAGTTCCTCAGAAGGCCCAAAACAGCAGCAGGCACTTCCACAAGAACTTTGGGGAGCTGGGGGTGAAGTCTGTTGTCCCTGAGACTTCAGCAGGAGGCAAGCTCTTTTCCAAGCTCTTGGATATCCTTCACAAGTTGAAAGCAAAGTACACAAAGTTCCTTTCTCCTTCCTTTGGCAGTAAGGCAACCACTGCAGGCCAATGCACCAAGCAGCACTTCAGCTTGGGAATAGTCTCTCCTCAGTTTCTTCAGGTTCCTCTCCTCAGTAAAGGTTTCTCCTTTCCTTTCACAGTGCAGGGCATGCACATCAGATGCCCCACAGGAGGTGGAGCCAGCATTGTGGAAGGCAAGTACAGTCCTGGAGCACTTTGTTGACAGGACTCCTTCTCTTCTTTCAGTGTGCAGGGCAGAGACATCAGCAGCTCCCCAGGGGGTGGAGCCAGCATTGTGGAAGGCAGGCACAGCCCTATTCAAAGTCCAGGTGCACTCCTCCCTCCCATCTGGGTGCAGATCTCTCTATTCAGCACTGAGTGACTCAGCCTATCTCCTGGAATTCCCCAGCCCTGTCACTCTCAAAAACCAGACAGAGGAATACACAAACTAGCAGAGGCAGGTTTGAATGGTTAGACAAGCAAATACCCACTTTCTAAAAGTGGTATTTGCAAACACAGAATATTAAAATAAACTTTACTAAAATATGTATTTTATTATTCTGTGTTCAGGCATACTAAACTCGAATTTCTACCATGTTCTCTGAGACAGTTAGGATTATAAAATGTAATAACTCTAACAGCCCATTCTGGCCTATGGAGAACAGGTAGCCTTGCAATAGTGAAAAACGAAAATGGCTGTAATTCACTATTAGGACATGCCACACACATCAGGGCTTGTCCTACCTTATACTTACAATGCACCCTGCCCTTGGGCCTACCACAGGGGTGACTGATATGAAGAAAAGGGAAGGTTTTGGGACTGGGAAGTGGGTGCACCTGCCCAGTCAGCATGACAGTACCAGACTGCACGCAGGCTCTGCAATGGCAGACCTTAGACACATTTTACACGTCTGCTTCTGTGGGTGGCACAACCAGTGCTGCAGACCCACCAGCAGCATTTGGATTACACGCCCTGGCACACTTAGTGCACTAGACTAGGGTCTGGCAAGTAAACCAAAATAGCCAAACATGTAATCACTGGTTCATACATCAATTTACAATAGGGAGCACTTGCACTGTCATCAACACCTCCTTCACCACCGCCACCTTCCCTGAGAGCTGGAAGCATGCCGAACTCAGCGCTCTACTCAAGAAACCAACAGCGGACCCCACCGAGCTCAAGAATTACCGCCCCATCTCGCTGCTCCCGTTCCCAGCCAAAGTCATCGAGAAGACCGTCAACAAGCAGCTGGCCGCCTTCCTCGAGACGAACGGAACCCTCGACCCCTCACAGTCTGGCTTCCGAGCCAACCACAGCACCGAGACCGCCCTCATCGCTGCCACCGATGACATCCGAACCCTGATGGACAACGGAGAAACAGCGGCCCTCATCCTACTAGACCTCTCCGCGGCCTTCGACACCGTCTGCCACCGCACCCTAGTGCATCGCCTCAGCAACGTCGGAATCCAGGAGAAGGTGCTGGAATGGATCATCTCCTTCCTCGACGGAAGAACACAGAGAGTCCGTCTACCACCGTACAAGTCAGAGGCCACCGAAGTCATCTGCGGCGTCCCTCAAGGATCCTCGCTGAGCCCAACCCTCTTCAACGTCTACATGAGCCCCCTCGCGGCCATCGCACGCCAACACAACCTCAACATCATCTCCTACGCCGACGATACCCAGCTGATCCTCTCCCTGACCAACAACCCCGCCGCCGCCAGAGCCAACCTTCACGAAGGAATGAAAGAGGTAGCCGAGTGGATGTCGACCAGCCGCCTGAAGCTGAACTCGGACAAGACGGAAGTCCTCATCCTGGGATCCTCGCCCTCCGCCTGGGACGACTCCTGGTGGCCCCCCGCCCTGGGCACCGCACCCAAACCGACAGACCACGCTCGCAACCTGGGCTTCATCCTGGACTCCTCCCTCTCCATGACCAAGCAAGTCAACGCCGTCTCCTCGTCATGCTTCAACACCCTGCGCATGCTACGGAAGATCTTCCGGTGGATCCCCACCGAGACCAGGAAGACTGTCACCCAGGCACTCGTCACCAGCCGACTGGACTACGGCAACGCCCTCTACGCCGGAACCACCGCCAAGCTCCAGAAGAGACTCCAACGGATCCAGAACGCCTCAGCCAGACTCATCCTCGACATCCCACGACACAGCCACATCTCCGGACACCTAAGAGACCTGCACTGGCTCCCGGTCAACAAGAGAATCACCTTCCGTCTCCTTACCCACGCACACAAAGCTCTTCACGATCAAGGCCCGAGCTACCTCAACAACCGCATCAACTTCTACGCTCCCAAACGACACCTCCGATCAGCCAGTCACGCCCTCGCCGCCGTCCCCCGCATCCGAAGAACGACAACAGGAGGAAGGTCCTTCTCCTACCTGGCCGCCAAGACCTGGAACTCCCTCCCGACCCACCTGCGCCTGACCCAAGACCACCTCGCCTTCAGGAAGAAGCTCAAGACCTGGCTGTTCGGGCAGTAGCAGCACCCCCCCCCCCCCCCCCCCCTAGCGCCTTGAGACCCTCCGGGTAAGTAGAGCGCTCTATAAATGCCTATGATTGATTGATTGATTCACTGTGACACTGGATAGCAGTGGCACAGTGCCCAAAGCATCTAACACCAGCAAAAACACATGAGGCAGCAGCAAAAATGGAAGGGAGACCCACGCCAATGGTGCCAGGTCTAACACTTATCATTTGTTCGCTTCTGTCACTTTTCTGTGCAGCCTCCTAATTGATGATTAAATCAAAAAGAGACTAGCTCAAGTTACTTTAGGGGAGGGGGAAGACTCTGATATGTTTTGTCACGGAGTGTGAACACCCAGCAGGTGTGTTCAAAAAGCCCTCACCCACCAACCTAGTTGGTGGCATGCTTCATCATCGGGCCCACCCAGTGGCACCTAGCGTGCCCCGGGTGTGCTTCAACGCCTGACTACAGCGGAGCTGGTATTTTACTGAGTGTGCGGTGAAGATAGTTAAGGAAGTGATGTTAAAACGGCTGAACGGTGGTCCCAGTACCCGAAGGTAAAATTAGACTTTAATACCTGGGCCTCCGTCAGCGGTTAAAAATAAGGCAAGGGGATGTAAGGGGCGAGTTACGACCTCTCACATCCAATGGGTCAACATGTTTCAGCCAGTGCCTTATGACTAGACTGGCTTTCTTCAGGACCTAAAATAAGTGAGTGCAAATTACCTAGTGGGGGTGTAGAGGAGACTATGTGTCTACACGCCCTAAAGTGTATCTACGTGTGAGAGGGGGATTCCCTTCTCAAGACCACGCAAGTTATTTGCTCAGTCTGACCTCAAGGTTGGGAGGTGGCAAAGGCTTGACCAGTACTTCTGGGTTGAGCCTGCTCTGGACCTGCTCTGGACCTGTAGTGCCTCCTTCGCATACCTCCTAATTGGCCAGCGCAGGCCAAGTGTCACTCCCACTCCTTTCTGTGGAGCACAGACCAAGCACACATTGATTAAACTTAATTAGTGCTCTTCTGCTGCTCGCACGATGATTCAGGTATTTCGTCCTTCCCACTTCCAATTTCCTTGCCCCCATCTAGTGCTCCTTTCCTCCTCCCTCCCCTGTGTTACTTCCCTTCCTGATTTGTATTTTTACATATTGCACAAGGTTAAAAAATATTTTTAAAGGCGATATGATGTGGTCAGTGCTGGGCGCATCATAGTGCTTTTTTTCACTTAAAGCCATGTTGCATAGCAGTTCACATTGCAAACCCAATAGATCTCAAATAGGCACAATCCTATTGTCTTTGCCAATGCTTGTTTTGTTCCCTTTTGCAGTGAAAGTTTGTTCCATGCACCAGTGCCAGTGTATTCTCTGGTGGGGTTTCCTTCACATGTATTTTTTCCCAGTCCCACAGTGGGTAGTTTCCTCTTGGTGTTTGTGTGTTCCTTACCCCACGATAAGCACTTTTTCTTTACCTGTGTCAGTGTGTTCTCTATCCTGTTGTAATTGTGATTATTAATTCAAAGTATTAGTGGGTGTGACTCTGCCACAGTAAGCATTTCCTGGCCCAGTGTTAGTGTGTGTCTTGTCCCAAAGCATGTGTGTTGTTGTCCCATTGTGTATATTCTTTAGTGTGTTTTCCAATTTACGTGTCTTCCCTGTTCAATTGTTATCATGTTCCCAGTTACAATGTGACTATAGAGTCCTTTCTTAGTGTTAGTTCTGTCCTGGTGTTAGCATGTTGCGGTGAAGTGTTAGCATTTCTCTGTTCTAATGTTGGAGTGATCCTTGTTCTAGTGTAGGAGTCTCTGTTGTAGCTTAATCTTATTCTTTGTCTTGGTGTTTTTTCTCTCAGTCTTTGTGAGGCTTTCCTGTGATTGTTTTCCTTGTCTGTGTTTGCATACCTCCCCACTGCTAGTGTTTACTGTTCCAGTTCTAGCATCTCTGTGTACTCGCTTCCAGTATCAACAAGCATTTGCAATGCAGTAGGTCTCACATTTACGAGAGTTTGAGCTAATAGTATTGTAAATGACAATGCCTTTTATTTAGTATGTTGTTTTTAAAACGGATAAATAAAAGGCATTGTCATTTACAATGGCAGCACTTAAACTCCCGCAAATGCGAGGCCTATTGCATTGCAAATGCGTTTGTGCTATAAAAAAAAAAAAAAACCGTTAGGAGAGGAGAGAGCGTGGCCTGCCTGCACCTATTTGAGAAAACAGTGCTTGTAGGCTGTAATTAAAACCTACTAAGCAACAACACATGTAACAGGGGGTCTCCATGGGAGGTTACAAAATCAGACTAAGCCTATTGACCAATGTACAGCCACAGTTTACAGTGGACAATGACACAAGCCAATGAAAAATATGGGCGGAGAGTGGGCAGAGCTTTAAGTCTCTACTTATGATTCAGAGTCTAAAATTATTTACAAGTCTGCTTTAAAAAACTTTATGAAATTAAAAAGGTCCACGATGAGAGACTTCTTTGCCTTACAAATCAAGAATGCAGATAACTCCTCAAAAACTCTTTTTAACATTGTAAAGGACTTTGTTAAGCCTCCCGCTATGGTGCCTCAGAATTCCTCTAGCCAGGCTTTATGTAATGGTTTGTCGGTGTACTTTCAAGACAAAATTGACAACATTACGTCTTCTTTTTCTTCTTTTTCGACCCCCCCTATTTCCTGTGTCAGGGACCCTGTGAAAGCGTCATTGGTGTCTTTTAAAGAGCTTACTACGGAGTCTGCACTGAATCTGTTTACCCAGTGCAAATCTGGCTCCCCTTTAGACCCGGTCCCTGCTAAGGTCATGGGCAACTTGGCTCCCCTTTTGGTCAGACCACTTCTTTCTATCTGGAACTCATCATTGCGTACGGGCCAATTTCCGACTGTTTGGAAGGAGGCCATGTTAGTCCCCATTCTGAAGAAAGTGGATGCGGACCCGGCACAATTTTGCAATTATCGCCCCATCTCCCTTCTCCCGAAACCGGCAAAAATCCTGGAAAAGGCTGTACAGTTACAACTGGCAGATTATTTAGAAACCAATTCTCTGCTGCACGATTCGCAGTCGGGATTTAGAACTAGTTTTAGTATTGAGACTGCTCTTTTGGAGGTCTCTGAGACGATCCGGGAGTGTGTGGATAGGGACGAGGAGGCCATGCTGGTTCTCCTCGACCTATCCGCCGCTTTTGATACGGTATCCCACGAGATACTATTGGATCGTCTGAGGCAGATTGGATTGGGTGGCGCTGTTCTGTCCTGGATTGGCTCCTTTCTCAAAGGACGAACTCAGAAGGTTCTTCTCAAACCTTTCGAATCAGAGGGTAAGCCCCTCCTGTGTGGCGTGCCTCAGGGCTCCGCGCTGAGCCCCTTGTTTTTTAACGTGTATCTTGCCCCACTGGCTAAGGTGGTGGAGTCCTGGGGGGGTCAGAGTGATCTCTTATGCTGATGATACTCAGCTTGTGTTTTCCTTTAGAGATCACTCTGACTCCAGCTTCGCCAGTTTTCGCCATTGTCTTGGCAACATATGCTCCTGGATGACCTCTAATCATCTCAGGCTCAATACTGATAAGACGGAGGTCTTATTTTTTAATCAGAAAACTACCCTTCCTGCTATCTTGTGGTGGCTGACTGTGCTCCATCCTCCTCCTACTCCTGTCCGAACAGCTCGCAATTTGGGCTTTCAATTCGATAACGCTCTTTCCTGTAAAGCTCAAATTAATAAGGTCACGGCAGCATGTTTCGGGAAACTGCGTATGATTAGAAAGATCTTTCCGTACCTTCCCTTGGACGCCCGCAGAACTGTCATCCACGCCCTGATCACGTCACATCTGGATTATGCCAACAGTCTCTATGCCGGTGCCCCCTTGTACCAAATTGAACGTCTACAGATCGTTCAGAATGCGGCGGCGAGACTGATAGGCAATATTCCCTACCGTCAGTCGGTCGCATCCTACCGTAAAAAGCTACATTGGCTTCCTATTTCCCGTCTCATTCAGTTCAAGATGCTGACTTTTGCTTTTCGGGCCCTTAATGGGCTGGGCCCGGGATACTTGAGAAAGAGACTGGTACTATCCCAATCGGTCAGATCCTTGCGGTCGAACAACCTACGTCTCCTGATTGTTCCTCGCTTCCGCCGCTCCAGAATGGGTGGAAGAGCATTCACTGTAATGACTGCTAAACTCTGGAACAGCCTTCCACTTGATCTTAGGTTTATTACCTCTGAATCTCTCTTTCGTAGTAAATTGAAAACTTGGTTGTTCTCCATCTCTTAAAGTGCTTTTCTTTCCAAGTCGGCAGTCTACAGCGCCGTGACACCCCCTCTTGGGGGTAGCCGTGCGCTTTACAAGCTTCATAAATAAATAAAAAAATACCTGAATACAGCATGGCAGCGCATGCGCTGACCAGGCTCGACCTAAAAAGGTAGTGTGTATGTCCGCTACATATATTTTCAGTTGTTGTGGACTAAGTATTGTGGGGGTCAGGCCGCGAGGCGTCCCTCTACTTCACATCCCCCAGTGTTGGTAGTGCATGAAAGGTAACCAAATGACATTCTCAGCCCCCAACGTATTCATGGAACTTGCCACCTTTAAATCTGCATATGTAAACCGTATTGCTGCAAGCGAGAAACTCACACTAACTGTAGTCTCCTTCATTAATCAGTTTTGTTGATTGTACATGTATTTGTTGAGCCTCCCCTACTACTGATGTGTTTTATTTTATCCAAACTATGTCCGTAATATTATACTGAATTTTGATTTTGGTCAAGTCCTCCTAATTTAGACTGTTACTCTTGCTTATGAATGGTCAAACTCAGCAGTTTTTTTTTATAATACACACATCTTTTCCAACTCTAGAGATGACACACTGCTTGTTCTATTTAGGGTTTAGGTTCATTTCTCGCACAAAATCCTTCACGCAATATTACATTCCGTTTCAAAATTTTCATGTCTGGTGTATTATTCTTTAGAAGTTGTCTCTTGAAAATGTATCCTTGGTCATACCTATGCTGAAAACGCAACCTAACAAAGCTTGGTACGTTTTTTGTTGGGAATTTCATTCTTTCAATTAGAGCAGGCACCGCGGGTGGGTTGTTGATTGTTTTTATAGTCCTGCACAAAGGGATTTTGTTGGATGTACATAACCTGGTATCCTGCGGTGAACCCACAGTTTATAGAACAAGCATTTGCAATGCAATAGGTCTCGTATTTACTCGAGTTTGAGCTATTCACATTGCAAATAACAATGCCTTTTATTTTTGTTTTTGTTTTTAAAACATAAATAAAAGGCATTGTCATTTGCAATGCCAATAGCTTAACCCCTTCAGTGCTGCGCGAATTTCGCTGCAGTGCTGAAGGGTTTAAAACCGTATTGGCTCATGACGGAAATGTTCCGTCATCAGCACCGGAGCACCGACGCTGATGACGGAACCGTTCCGTCATGAGCATGCAAGGGGTTAAACTCGTATAAATGCGAGAATTATTGCATTGCAAATGCTTGTTCTAACATTATTCGTAGAGTGACCTTTAGGTGTGCCTCTTTAAACTATTAGCTTTGGTCAACCAACTTTCTGCAGCCATTGGGTGGGGACTTCGCCAATCAATTCTTTGATCAGCTCAGTTAACTGTTATCTGTTACCCAACAGTAATGGCTGTTTGGGTGTACTCTTGTTCCTTCAATCGAGTGATTGCTTTGACCTGCTTAAAGGGCTACTTTACAACTATAGCCCTCTCTTGCTGACTTGATGTGTTTATGCTGCATGCATTTGTACATAAAACCTAGACCTTTCGGCTTTGCTAGTGTACTTTCTGTGGTTGTTATGAACTGTCAGTCCCTTTGACTCGTATTCCTTTCCTCTTCCTTTGTCCTTCCAACCCTAGGGAGATGGTGGAATGCTTCAACAAGATTTCCCAAGATTCTGACTGCCACGCAGTCGTGGTGTCCGGAGCTGGCAAAGTCTTCACCGCAGGTAACCAGAATGTCATTTTTAAGGAAGTGCCGCTTACTGCATATTGGCTATTTCAGAACTCTATGCATAGCAAGTCCTACCGTTACCCGAACTGATTGGTGCTAGATGTGTTCAAAGGATTCATCGACAAGCCAATCATGTTAGGTTCAAACCTGTGCCCCTTATGTTACACATTCTTCGAGCTCGTAGCTCAGCTATTTTATTCGCGTCTGTCTGATTTGAGATTGGTATTATTGTGTTTCAACCAGTGTCACTGTACGTGAACGACTTGTTATTGTGATGTGTGCCTGCGTTTGTAAATCTGCATTGGACTATGTGTATGTGTGTCTTATTAGTAGTAAATCTGTGTGCACTGGTATCTATATGTTTGACTTCTAATGGGCATGTATTATGGCGTTTGTCTTTACAGTGTATAACTAGGGTGTTGATTTTGCGGCCTGTATGTGTTTTACATTATGTCACTGAGCGCACAAGTCTTGTCTGTAAGATGTACGATGCTGCTGTGATTGCAGAGGATATAGCAAAATGGTAACCTGCTCAAAAAAGTTGCCTTTGCTTAGCAACCTCTAGTTTCTACTTTGTGTTCCTTGTAGGCTGGACAAAATTTGAAAAACGTGGGAGTAATTTCGGTAATGGGTTAATCTCTGTATGCCAAATTACTGAGAATTATAGTTTGTGTAATTGCCAGTAATTTGGCACAAAAACACTCCAGCCGGAGCACAGAAACAATACATTTAGCTATCAGCTGCTGCTGTTTGTGTTCTGTTGTAACTAGCAATATTTTCTTAGCACAAAATGCATCTTTGGGTCCATTTTAGACACAAGGGTGCATTCTGATTTAAGAAAATAGCACTAAGTGCTGGGTTACGCTCCTCGTGTAATTTTGCGGAGTGTTGCATAATTCTGCGATAGCTGTACGTAATTACGCCACAGCAAATCACTCGAGTTACGTCAAACCCTAGTTCCTCGCAGCACTCTTCCTCTTTGCTTGCCCCATATGTTATTTTTATACCTATATGCCAACTGATCACTTTTAGTGACTTGATGGTGTTTATAGGGGTGGGGGGGGGGTGTGCGTGTGCGTGTGTGTGTGTGTGTGTGTGTGTGTGTGTCAGGGTGGGTTTGTGTGTGTGTCGGGGTGGGTTTGTGTGTGTGTCGGGGTGGGTTTGTGTGTGTGTCTGGGTAGGTTTGTGTGTGTGTCGGGGTAGGTTTGTGTGTGTGTCGGGGTGTGTGTAGGGGCGTGTGTGTGTGTCGGGGTGTGTGTGTGTGTGTGTCAGGGTGTCGTCTAAGGGGGCCCGGATCTGCATCTACACTCGTCATGTCACTGATAGCCAGAACTCACCATGAGTTACAAGGAGTCGACAGCCAAAACACTTACCTGCAAGCTGAGATGGTGCCTGCTGGGAGTTGGAGTCCGCCAAGGGGGACTACAAAGATGTGCTTACGCTATTGGTTGACTCTGCTGGGCCCTCACCAATGGGAGCAAAATGGATCGTTTGAATGCCAGCAGGTGTCCGTTTCTGGTGTTTGGCATTTGATAAAGTCAATGAAGACGAAACACGTCATGCCTGCCACGCTGCAATAAAGATGTTCTCCTTGGCTCCCCGTTTTGTGCCTCTGGTTTCTGTCTCCTTGGAGTGAGAAATCGTGTTGTGGATATTTATTTATTTATTTCACTCATAAAAGAACAAAGTTAAAGTGAATGTTATAGTTAGGTGAAAATGCAGTGCCAACGTAACGTTTTGAACTAAAAAGAAAACAGAACATCACCAGCTGCTTCTCTGGGTCCAGTGGTAATTCTTCATTCTAAGTCCTCTAGGCAGTGCTGCAGCTGTGTCTCTCTACATACATCCACTCGACTCCAAACCAAAATACATAGGTAAAACACATTGTCATTTACAACGTCAATAGCTCCAACTCAAAAAAAAAGGGGAAAAGTTAGACCTATGGCGTTGCAAATGCTTGGTAATTTTGTCCCTCTCTTTGGATTTCTAAGGACAGGCCTGGTTCAGGAAGTAAACGTGTGCTCCTGCCATTCACTGCTTATGACCTGACAAATTACATCACTCATGGGATGTTCTATAACCTCAATGATGACATCACAGTTGACATCATCCAAGTTATTTTTTTACACATTACTCTATAAACGGGTATGTCACTCGAGATATGAAAGTAAGTAGGAAATAGCTCACAGAATGTTTTTTCAGAAATTTCTGTCAATTTATATGGTTTTTGAAAAAACTAAATCAGATCTTAATATCACACCGAAGTATAATGTCACTTATACCTTTGTTCTTTCAATGAATTTCTAAGTTTCTTTTAAAATGTAATTTAAGATATAATTACAATTACTAACTATGTCACTTTAACCATTGTTTCTTTTCTGTAAATTTCTTTATTTTGTTTTAACGTAAAGTTATATTATATCACTATACATAAAGCCAACCCCTGCCATGCACAGCCTTCCTCTGTGCGCAGTAGGGGGGTTGGCCACAGGGCCTGCACCCAACCCTTTGCAGGAAAGGAAGCCCACTACACTCACGCCCTTTGGCCATGTCCTGCTTCTGATTGCCCGCAGCTCCTGGCCTGCAGTCAGACCCTGTAACGACCCTCCGCAGGCAGCCAACCCCAGCCATGCATGGTCTTCAGTTGTGCGGCGTGGGGTTGGCCAGCTCCCTGCCAGGGGTGGGGGGTTTCCAAGCCTATTGGCCCTATGGCCAAAAATGTTAATATTGGAAAAGGGGGGGTGCACTGCCCCCACCCGAGGCCAAATGGGCCTTGGGGACCCCATCCCCGGTGCCTACCGCTAAATACACTAATTATACGGGTGGAGCTGTGGTCCCCCTCCCTGAACCTTCAGAGGCCCCAGGACCCCATGCCCCAGGACCAAAAACTATTATTTTAGGGTAGGGGACGTGTGGTACCATATCGAGCCCAAATGGGCCCCAGGGAGCCCATTCCCAGGGGCCAACTACTAATGATACGGGAGGAGAACAAGTCCCTTCTAACCTCAAAAGGTCCCGGGGGACCGCTTCTCCTGGGGCCAACCACTAAACATAGGGGACGGGGGCATGCAGCCCCCTGCCTGAGCCTTATTACGCCCTGAGGAACCCATCTTGCAGGGTCAGATGGGGGCACCCATAAACCACAAGTTGTCGGCCTGCGGGGGGAGTCCCTGCGGCTCCATCCAACTCCCAGCATAGTGTGGGAGCCAGGATATCAATATCTGTTATACTGCTCGCAAAAGTGCGTAGTGGACAAGAAAACAGAAGTCTGTGCCCACTCAACAGGAGCCTATCTGAATCTCCCACTGGCTGGGAGCAGACAATCCTTACCTGCCTGTCCTGATGTAGACATATGTTTCCCTGTTATGGTGAATGTTAAATGGCGCCTGCTAGTTCAGTGATTTGGTTTGATTTGTGGCTGTTGCTGGTAATAGGTAGGTTTAAAGGGAAATATGTGCTGCTCTCCATGCATTGGGTGTTTTGATGGGTTGGTGGTTTGTAGTTATCCCCTTTGGGTTGCTGGATGGAAAGGTGGGTACTTCCCCATGTGGCTGAGTTGATTAATTCTGTGCTGCTTTCCTTGGGATAATTTGGCACGTATATGTTTTAATGATGTTTGTGCTTACCCACAATGGGTTCAGTTGATAAATAATAGTTCACTGCAGGGTAGGTCTCATAGGTTTTATATGCTGGCTGGCCTCCATGTGATTGTTTTTATTGGTGGTGTATGCTGAACTCCAGTGGAGTTAATTTAATTGGTAGCATGTGCTAGTTCACAGCAGCCGATTTGATATGTTGCGTTTTCAGTAGAATTGGTTGGATAGTAGACTTATTCTGCCCACTTTTTGATGAATGACTTGGGCCAGACCACATTTGGGTTTGTTTAAGGGGTGAAATCCCTTTGTCTATATTTGTGATATGTGCTCATCCCCAGTGGTGTTGATTTAGTTGGGGGGGCATGGTGGTATCTGCTACAGGTGGTTGATTGGAAATGAGTGCTAATCCCCAAGTTTTTTAGGTTTTGCCTTAGCCATGCGTACGAAGTACGCATGCGCTAGCAAAACCTCTTGAGTTCTATCTGGGGTGATGACCCGCCTCTGCCTATCATTGGCTAGCTCCATAAATGGAGGCTAGCCATTGGGAGGCAGAGGCTGTCAATCGCGCTTTCTCCTGAAAACGCGATTCGGGGGCGTTTCTGGTGCTTTTTTTAAGCCCCGCCCCTTTGTCCCGGGCCGCGCTGCCATTGGCTGCCGGCCCGGGACACCCCCGTGACGTCATTCCCGGGCCGCGCTGTGATTGGCTGCCGGCCCGGGACACCCCCGTGACGTCAGCCAATCACAGCGCGGCCCGGGACCTGACTTGTTCCCTTTGATCTCACTTATAACCAATGTTGACACGTATGCTGGCTCTAGATCGCATTCTTCTATCGCCGTCCTTAAAGGGGTAATTGTCTAATGAAAGGCTCAGCTGAATAATTAGTTTAAAGTTCAGAAACGTCAACAGACCAGATTTCAAAGACGTGTCCTTGAAAGTGTCCATCTGTCATTTTGTAACTCTCAAAACAAATCACGTTGTTAAATACATTGCGTGAAATAAAATGATTAATTGCCTCTTTCTGCATTAAACGAGTAACAACTCTCGCCTTGAAAAGTTCTCACTTAACCTAGTTAACTTCGTCACCTCCTTTGAACAGAAAGCCCACCCTGTTATTTGTTTTAAGTTCGCTCTCGTAAACATGTTGTCTGCTCAGGGTCGCTGGCAGGTGGTTACCCCCACCGCGTACACAGCCCTAAGCTTGAACAATACTTTACTGGCCCGTGTTTTGGGGATTCACCTTTGATTGGATGAGATGTTACTAGGCTGTGTACCAGCCTAAGGTGCCGGCCATTCAGAGCACAGAAACAAAAAAAGGACGAGCGTGGGAGCATGCGCTCTTACGTCAACGGTAAGCAAACAAAAAGGACATCTTCAAATGTTTTAGATGTAATTAAAGCAGCCTAAAAAAACTGCATCTTGTCAGCAATGAAAGGACTTAGCACCTCAAAACCACGTTTGGCTCCAAAAATAGAGCTAGAACGAGTACGTCCTGGCTTAATTAACAAATAAAAAGAGTAACACAGTATTCAGGCAAAAACACGTGTATATATATATTGCAAAATACTGCTTAGTATATTATGTTGAAAAATATACGAGTGATAATGGAAAACCTTGCTTTAATTCAGACATTATAATCATTAAGGGAGCACAGTGTTAGACTTACACAATTCCAAGGTGGCGGGAAACGGATTGCGTGATGAAAGGCCCGTTTTGAAAAATATGTTGCTCTTAAAATACGGTGGCTCGTAAGGGGAGGACTCTGACAGAAAACGAGCTCCCCCTACTGGATCTCCAGCATTCAACGGGCGCCTCGGATGGCTCCTGTGCGCGGCACGGGCTCCCCCTGGTGGCTGGCTGCGGCTATACAGTCAGGCTGGACCCGGCCCCCTGTACACAGAGAGATGCTCCCGCAGCCGCAGCTCCCGCGGCCCCCCGAGCCTGGGCCGCCCCCGGGGGCAGCCTGGGAACACTGAGCAACGCCCAGCTCCGGGAACTGCTGGGAGACGAGCGGAGGTTGCAGAGAATCGTGCGGCTTAGCGGGCAGGTGAGGGGGAGGGGCGCAGGGGAGGCGGGCAGCTAAGAGGGGGCAGCAGGGGTAAGCTAGGATGGGGCATAGAAGGAGGGCAAGAGATGGGTCTGGAGAGAGCTTGTGGGGCCATGATGAGAAGCTAGTTCATAGCAGTAGGGGGCAGATGGAAGAAGAGAAGAGGGAATATCATATGAGATGGGCAAAAGAGGGAACCTGGGGCAGGGGGGACGGGAATGGGATGCAGGCAGGCAGGAGGAGCTTGAGGCAGACACAGGTGGGGTAGGAGAAGGGCAACTAGGGGGAATGGTGGGCAGAAGGCCGAGAGTGGGTCAACAGAGTAGAGGCGGGAGAGGTTGCTAAGAGAGGGCAAGAGATGATCCATCCTTAGTGGGAAGCATAGGATGAGCAACAGAAGGGCCTACTTGCTGAGCACCGTGAGTGGGGCAAGAGAATGCACTTGAGCAACAGGCTTCATGGGCACAGTAGGGGGCAGGGGATGAACCTTAGCCAGAGGAAGTAGTAGGGGCAACAAGGGGGCCTAGAATGGGGAGAGATACGATGTTGCACATGTGGATGTAGAGAAAGGGATTGAGAGAAAGGGAAAGACATGGAAAGGGTCAGCCTGGCTATACGAGAGAGAATTAAATGGGGGTTTGAGAGGACACGTGGAGAGCATATGAGGGAAGCACAGGACTAGGGCAAGCTAGGGCAACAGGTGGTAGGTAGCATCTAAGGAGAGGGCACAGGACAGGGGAGATAATGAGTTGTGATTTTGTAAACGGGAGGGAATTTGTGATATGACGTTGTATGGGGGCAACACCATTTTTGTTCGGATGTAAATGTATACAGATTTCTTACAGGCAACATCTGTCCTGACGTTTGAATGCAACCCAATTACAGCACAGCTATGCAGCTTATATCATGTTGTGTGAATATGACTTTATTACAACACAGCCTGGGTTCTTGAATCGGGGTGTGTTTGAATATACATATTGTACAACTCCGAGGGGACCTCGTGTATTATAGGAAGGTGAATGTTACTAGCCGCACCCATTCAGCTGGGTGTATAGAACCATCTTTCAGCACAGGCAGAATGCATCTGGCTGAGAATGCAACTGTTTTACAACACAACCAGGCAGCTTCCATCCAGTTGTTTTTGAATATTGCTCGTTTAATTGAGCACGCAGGTAACATTCATCAACGTGTGTGTATAACTGTATTACAGTATAATACTGTAAAATTAATCAAAGTGTGTAACTGTATTAAAGTACATACTGTAAAATTCAGTATGTGAATGTAAGTATTACAGCATTGGTAGCATCAAAAATAAGGTGTGGAAATATAATTGCATTACAGGGCAGGCTTTCTGGTTTGTATCTTTTAATGTATTACAGCACAAGCAGGCACCTTACATCCTGGATATACTAATTCTGAAACATTGCAGGCTGGCCATACTATTCTGGTATATGAACATGACAAAAGTATCAACAAGCATTTACAATGCAACGGTTTCGCCTTTGGAAAAGTTAGAGCGATTGGCAATGTAAAGGACAATGCCATTTATTTATCTGTTTTCAAAACCAACACAAATACAAATGTTGTCATTTACAATGCCAATAGCTCAAACTTTTCCAAAGGCGAAACCGTTGCATTGTAAATGCTTGTTTATTTTTTGGTGGTCTACACTATGACTGGTTTGATTGTGTATGCTGGTCTCCAGAGTCTGCTCGGTTGTTGGTGAATTTGATCCCCAGAGGGATTAGTTAGAATTCTGGACAGAAATAATCCTAAGTGGAGCTGGTTTGATTATTGCTGAATGTTGGTCTCCATAAAGTTTTGTTTTGTGTCGCTTTCTGCGGATCAGTATGTAGTTTGATTTGTTGAAAGGGTGGTGTACTTCAATGCGTATCCCTTGGAATCCATTTGGCAATCGATGCATAATGGTCTCAACCATTGGAGTTGGTTTAGTGTGTAGACTGTAGGTTTCCAGCAGGGTTGTTGTGAGTTTCTACTGCTTTTCATGTGCGTCTGATTAGTGGGTGAAGTGTGCTTGTCTTTACTTTAGTTAATTTGAAAGGTGCTGTGACAGCGCTCCTTTGGGGTTGATTTGTTGTGTAAACTGTTTTTGTATCTATTGTTGTTTTGTAGGTGTTGTGTGCTGGCTGGCCTCCATGATGCTTAGTGTGTGGATGATGAGTACTGACTGAACTGTATTCTGGTCGGTATGGAAGACGATGTGTGCTGGTCTGTGGGCGTGGATTAATGTATGATGTGTGTAGGCAACTTTTGGGTTAATGCTGTGCTCTTTTGTCCATTGTGGTTGTTATGGTGGTTCATTAGTCATGGTTTCAAATGTGTTCCTTCGATTTGTGATGGATGCTAGTCAAAGGAGGGTTGATTAACTGTTATGACCGGCAGCCCTCTTACACAAAACTCGCATCATTAAAAGCTTTACTTTATCCTATTGATGGCAGGTCTTGATTTGATGGATTTTGGAAGTGCAGTATTGCAGCAGAACGGAGACGATCCAGCCAGAATTGCCTGGAATATACGCAAGAAAATCCTGGAGTATCAGGAAACTTTTAATGTGTTAGAAAAGGTAAGCGGTCTACAAACCTACTTTGTCTGGTGTACCCATGATTGCCCTGTGACGCTGTTTCAGAGGTAACTAATACTAGCTGGCATTTTAACGTTCCTTTGAGAAAAGGCACCCTTACTTGCACAGATCTACATTAGAAGAGTGAACATGTTCCTCCTCCCCTTCTCTTTGGATTTGTTTTACATCTACAGTAAAATCCCTCCCACACCTGTAATCTGCCCTGGTCTGATTGTGGGTGCTCTTTCAAACACAGTGGTGTAGCATCTCCCCACAGGCTCGAAATTTCCCAGATGATTGTCTTCCAGTTAATACCTTGCCCAGGCCTTAAAATCACTAACTCCCTTCTACTGCTTACTTACTTCCGCGTTAACCACATCTCATGGAGTCCTTAATCACTGGTGATATACAGCGGGATCAATTGGGGGGACGAGTGCTGAGAGTGGTTATTCCATAATGATGATTGCTTGTTAATTCCTCACAGACCCGCTGCCTTCATCCTGTTAGTTAAGCTTTATGAAGTTAACACCTGTTTGACTCTGTAAGCCCAGATGAATCCTCCAGCTCTCAAGTCCTCACTGGGGAAATAGCGCTTCTCAGAGACTCTGAGAGGTTCCCCCTCCAATCCCCAACGCCCACATCATTATCTCATGACATTGTGTGATCATACCTCTCAGTAGACTGTTTTTTATACTGGTTATGCTATACCCTCAAGTGTAACTCCCCCTTTCTCCCTTGTGCTTTAGTGTCCGAAGCCAGTTATTGTTGCCTTCCATGGAGCCTGCGTTGGAGGAGGTGAGGGTATTGACTGAGTGGGGATAGGTTGTATGGTGACAGGAGACTGTTGGTGAAGGTGATCTGACACATGCGGGCGGACTACAAGGCACCCGAGAAAGAGAATAGGAGAGAAGCAACGTTGGTGAATGATGAGATGAGGGGGGATACTCAGTTTTAGGATTAATGTAGGAGCATGTGAAGTACGCAATTTATGGGGGATCAAGACTGTGGAAAGTGTATTGTGACGTCGACAGCTGAAGGTTCAGGTACTGACTGTTGAAGAATAGAACAAAGTGTGTTTTGGGTAGCATAGTAATGGGATGTGTGCTTGAATGCATATTGATGGTGTTGGGAATGTGGTGGAGTTTGCAAGAAGTGGTGAGCATTTGGTGCAATCAAGTTATTTCTTATTATGAGCGGTAAATGATGGGATAAGCTTTGGCTTGGGGTTAACCTTCATGTGACAGGTATATAGAATTATACATGGATAGCTGTTAACAAGGTTGGGGCTATTTTGCATCGAGGAATTCTAACTGACAACAAATCTAATAATGAAAACAACCCCGCTTGATGTCCGCGACTTACTGAAAATGTTATTAATAAGCCCCTCAATTACTTATTATCATCAACACCCTTTTTAAAGGTGAAAAATTACTGTTCCATGTAGCAGGCTTTGAAAAGTTAATTGTTTGCCATTTGTGATGGCATGTTTTAGAATTTTTTCTTTGCTGATTAAAATCACTGTTTCAATTTGGAATTTCTTGCTGTTTCTTTATCATAGTGAGATACTCCCATTTACTAGATAAGAGACTTGGAGTGATTCTGTACCAGATCTATCTTTAGTGATCATTTCATGAGTCGTGGGAATAGTTAGTTTTGTACCTTGGTCCCACAGCACCAGTAACTTATGAGGCAATGAGAATTTTGTAAGCTTTATGATTTTTCTAAGAAATAATATCTAGCAAAAACGTTCTTAATTGCAGGGGTGGATCTAATTACGGCGTGTGATATCCGATACTGCACCCAGGACGCGTTCATCCAAGTGAAGGTAAACATACTACTCCACCTCACTCGATTTCACTTTAACTCACTCCAAAATAGGCCCATCCACACTTTTTTTTCCAAGTAACTCTGTGTGCTGTAACAGAAAAAAAACATATGCTTTCCTATTGAATTGGTGAGCTTTTTAGGCCTCACGAAAGTATGTTGCTTCCAGTTATCTTCTAGTGGGCTTAGAGCTCGCCCATTCCTACCCTTGATTGGCTTCATTGTAATTCTCATTTGCTTCCTTATTGTTAGCGATGTGGGCTTTTCTTCCTAGTTTTGTGTTTGTTCTGCACCTGGAGCATGGACACATTACTTTGTCCTTCAACTGCTTGCTTTTTAAGGCACTACTTTCCTTTTTTGTTTACGCACTATGAGAGTGCATGTGTTTTCCTACCATCTCCCTTGTGTGTTTCTCTCCACTCTGTGGCTGTACTCTGTCTTACATTTTCTCGCCTGTGTGCTTCTCCTCACTCCCCGCATTGCCTTCTCATGTGCTTTCTCCTCACTAGCTCCACATTGCTCTTTTTTTGCCTATTTAACCCCTCCACCTGCCATCTGTGTTGCCTTCCCCAACACTCTCCCCCATGTTGCCTCCGCATTTCGTTCCCTTGTTGCTTCCACCTGTTCACCCTTGTGTTGCTTCTGGCACCCCTGACCAAAAAGCCCATGTTGCTTCCTCCACCTTCTTTAAAAATATGCTCTCAACCACGCCTTGTGTTGTTTCTGACCATTATTTATGTTGAAGGTTTATATAGCGCAAACAAGACTCTTACGAATATCAGAGCGCTTTACAAGACAAATATAAGAAAGAAACCAAAATGTCGCAAAACAAGAGCTAGGTATAGAGGAGTCTGGCCCCTCGGCCGTCACCTTCCCAGTCGGACATTTGACATTGTTTTCTGCGTCTACCCGTTTGGTCTCCTTCCCTCCCCCTCCTCCTGATTCTCTTGATGCTAACTGCTGTAACTATGTATCCTGTAACTCCCTGTTTCAGCTGATGTGAATACCTACAGCGGAGCCTGAACAACCTTGGCCGATGCCCGGTGGAGCTGTCCTATGCAGCTATAGAGGAGTCTGGCCCCTTGGCCGTCACCTACCCAGCCTGACATCTGACATTGCTTTATTCGTCCCCCCGTTCAGTCCCCTTCCCTCCCCCTCTGCGATTGTTAGGATTCTAACTGATGTATCTATGTATCCTGTAACTCACCGATTCAACTGATGTAGATACCTACTGCGGAGCCTGAGCAACCTTGGCCAATGCCCGGTGGAGCTGTCCTATGCAGCTATAGAGGAGTCTGGCCCCTTGGCCGTCACCTACCCAGCCGGTCATCTGGCATTGTCTTCCTCATCTCCCCGTTTATGTCTCCTTCCCTCCCCCACCTCCTCCCTCTGTTTATTTGATTCAAACTGTTGTAACTTTGTACCCGGTAACTCGCTGATCCAACTGATATAATTATGTAACCTGTAACTCGCTGATCTTCTTGTAAAGCGCTCTGATATCTCCGGGTCTAGCCAGCGCTATATAAAACTTTGCAAATAAACCAAGGTACAAAGCTTAAACATGTAAAGTCAGTTATCTTGGAGGAACAAATGTCGGCTAATTGAGGACAAATACATAGATAGGTACAATAAAACAAGAGTGAACAGAACGGTCAAGATCTTCTGCCCACCACCCAAGCCCCACGTGTTGCTTCCACATACCCTGCTTTTGTGTGTGTTTTTTTTTCTCTTTAGTTACGATCCAACTCTGATTGGTAACTAAAAAATAAATAAAATCAGACATGTATTTTTGTAGCTTCGCCCATGCGAGTCGTCCACCCCTATAAAATAACATGGTCAGGCACATACAAAGTTTTTATTTTTTGTTTTGTTTTTTAAATTCTTTAGCCGATCCGATGCTGTGCCACATGGCCCAAAACAAGACCTAACAATTAGGACCCAAAACAAGACCTATTTGCTTTGCCAGTGCTTGTTGATTGGTGCCAATGCAGAGTAAACTCAACCAACCATAGTACACAAGCCCATGCATCTGCCACATCAATGCATACTCAGCTGAAAAAATACTTAATGCTCGATTCTTCAGATATTTTCGGACACGCCACCATATACGACCTTCATTGCACTGTCACAGAGTGCAGTCGTCCGGAACCTAATTAAATTGTTAGTAGCAAATCCACAGCAGGGATGGTGAAAGAGCCTCCCTTCAGGCACTATCAAGTCAAATCCGTGCAGTGTACTCTGAATAAACATGGTTTTCATGCTTTTAGCTACTGCATTAATTATGGCCACTCGGTTGTCCATGTGTTGAGTATTCTAGTTCTGCATACCCACCTGCATAATTGCCAAAGCCTCATTGCCTAAAAATGGATGAGTAAAAGAGCAGTGTTGTAGTCCTCATTGACACCCAGCAGGCTCACGTTTAAAAAAAATTCACCTTAAATGTATTGCTTCTTTATCTATCAAGGCTTTACAGACTATGGTGAACTTCTTACATTTTATCATAGCCCTGATCACCAGCGATTGGACATATGGCATAATGGAGAGGTCTGGTCTCATGGCCGGAATTTGCAGATTACTTTACCTGCTTTGTTTTGCAATTCATATAAACAGATGATGGAAAACTCTTCACTTCGATAAAAGGCATTACCATATTATTGTGTCTTGGATTGAAACCGGTCTAGTCTGATATTTCAGGAAGAGTAGGTTATTCCTTCACAAATGGAGATAAGAATTACAAGCCATCACTTACTACATTTATTTGTTGAGGACCTTGCAACAAAGTTCAGGAAATGATATGGGTAGCTGAAGCCCCCATCACTAGGATGTGTAGGTTTGTCCCGTTAAGGACTAACATGCTGTGCTGCATCCATTCCAGCATATAAATCAGGTAGTCTGTTCTCTTCCCAATCTCAATCAAATCTTTGCCTTGGTGGTGTTTTCGAACTTGGGGTAATCCAGCTTGTATTTCTTTAAGAGCCCTGTAATGGCTCTTTGTGTACTTTGAATAAGGATGGAGAGAGTGTTGATCTCTTAAAAACAGCACAATTCATTCCTGTATTGGTGGAGAGGCGGGACTTACCTGGAAAAAAGTACATCTATTGTTTGGCAAAGATGGCAATTCCGGGCCACTCCACCACACAGACTAATAGAAGAGGGTGATGTAATGTGTTGAAAGCAGACACCCACGCCAATTATTTGAGTAGTGCCTGATACTCATCATCACTCATCTACAAGACTCTGAATTAATGTCTGCCAGTTCAGACTCTGTCCCATGGCTTGGGTGGAAACCAGACTGATGACTGTTCACAAGCTGACACTCCTTGGGTGTTTCTGCTTCTGCTTAGACAACATCCTCTATAACCTTATTGTTGATGTGCCTGTTGGAAATAGGTCAATAGCTCCCTTTTTCCGGAGTAGAAAATGTAATTTTTTCATATCTTTGTGTTCAGTAATAGGCTTACCATCAAGCAATAATCACCTTCAATAAGCATCTTACTGTCTCAGCCTCCCATGTCTGAAAATTTCCTTTTTACAGGAGGTGGATATTGGATTGGCAGCTGATGTCGGCACTCTTCAGAGGTTACCGCGCATCATTGGGAACCAAAGGTAACTTATCTGCACTGTTAGTTTGTGGCAGGGGCCATCGGAATGTGGGTCGTTGTTGTCTTTGGTTAGGTTTTCTTGGGAGATTGTGATGTGGATGTTTATTTTTCATTTTTGCTTTAAACTGACCCTGGTCTGATACATATTTTAGGTGGCATGCCTTTCTTCTCTGTCGATTAATGCAATGCTAGGTGTTTTGTAGGATGTTTGTATCGATAATTTATGTGAGGGGTGGTACTCTGTGGAACTCTTTAGATAGTAACTTTGGTATTTGATTATTATGCAGGGTATAAATACTTGGAAAGTAACGAAGATAAGACACACGTCTCATGTAGTCTTTCAATTTCACTATCTTTTGTTACTCTTCAGACGTGGCTTTATCTTTTTACAACAATTGCTTTTAAATATGATTTTATCCCACAGTTCTTGTTAGGAGGCATTTTGTGCTTTACCCATCCTTTTTTGGTAATTACTTTTGTATGTTGCATGTCAGCTTCTCTAAACAAGGTTTATTTTACGAGCCCTTCTTATAGAACAAACGCTTCTCTGAAATATGCACACCTCCTTTCCTGTTTTTACAACCAGAATTCCTGCATTTCTGTGTGCATGATTTCTGTTGGAGACCTTCTGCCTTTTTGGTAATTTTCATCTGAACTGTCTCAAATCTGTCTTTGTGCTTCTGAGCATGCTAGCTTCTGCAAGTGAGCCCAGTTTACAAGCCATTGATGTGATTGGTGGTAGCACAACTTACTTATTCCTGCTGATGATACCTCTTCAACCTCTCAGCCATATTATGGCGTCTGCCTTGGCATTAGAAGCTTATCTGTCGATGTGTCCAAGGATTTGGCATTAAGGAAATTGCATTCCACAGTATATCCTTTTATTTATTTACATTTTCACATAGTTAAAAACTCCATCAAAATATTCTAGTGTGACTGACCTTGTGAAACCATGCTACTGTGTATAGCATAATAAAATGGCTTTAAGATATTGCCATGCTCATTACTTTAGCAGATGTTTTCAATAATGTCCCCATCCGGGATCTTCCACTTATTGGCCTATAGTTGCCAGCTTCTTGTCTTTGTATAATTTTGTCTTGTGGGATTACATAATGTTTTATCTAGTCACACGGCATTACTTGCTTTACCAGAGGGCAAATTGTTGGCATTGGTAGTTTCAATATTTTTCAACATCCTTCAGTATCTTGGGTTATTATTGTGAGAAGTGGATTTTTCCTAGAGCTCGTTAGATTAAGAGACACGTTATGCTGTGTTTGGTTATTTTTTAACAAACACCTTCCCTTTGTAAAAAGTTTTCCAATCCGATTTAAGAAACCCAAGACATTTTCTTTTAATATCCAAGTAGCTGGATGTGTCGAAGCTTTCTGAAAAGGTGGGGTTTTAGTAAATGTACCCCCTACGTGATTTACTCTATTTGTTCATATCACTTTAATTGAATGTTCACCTTGCCATGGACCTGTCACCACAAGGATCTCATTACTAGATGCTCTATTTGTTGTTTCGAAAAATGCCAGTGTGATTATTTTTTTGGTTCTTGTTAGCCATATTTGGCATCCTTGATCATCAGAGCCTACTGAATTGATTTTGCTGCATGTCCTTCTTTTTCGTGTATGATTTCTTTCTGTTTTTTAGATAATCACATTTAATTAAGTTTAACAAGGTCAGCTTCATTCACCGTTACATAAATATTATTCCGTAACAATAATAGCTCCGGAGTACAATCTCGAGATTTAATAATCAGATCAAATAACTTTTGCACTAAGTTGATAACCATGTCCCTCATATTTTATCGTGTTTTTGGGGACACACTGGCGCTTCATATATTGGCTTCTCTTGGTGGGCACATCAGTCAACTCCATTCTGCCAGGTCCGCAGCGAGGGGGGTGCAGGCTGCTTCCAGTGACGGGCGATATCTCTTTTCACCACCAAGCAGGTCACCCTATGAAAATCCTTTCGGACAACAGCCCTCCAAGTTCCCCTAAAAGGCCCAAAAAGGCTACCTAAGACCCAGATCAATGGGATGGCCAAGTACCGCTAAGATTTTGTGTCCCAACCCCTCCCGAAAGGGGAGCCGAGCCGGGCATACCCAAGCCACATGGTAGAAATACGTGTCAGGGAAAGAACAATGTGCAAATACTTCCTGGACCGCTCAGTCAATCTCTTCGTAACCGATGAGGGGATATGTAAGAGACGTGAAGATAATACATTTGGATTATTCTTAATCGTGATTAAATCGCCAGCTCACTGTGGGCTAAGCATGCTTCCCTCCAGTCATCGTCATCTAGTTAGCCCACCTACCCCTCCCATTTCCATCAGAGGGAAGTGATCCTGTCCGGAGCATTGATCTTATATGATTTTGTTTTTTACAGAGTTTGCTTCACTCTGGACCGCTTGATAGAACTTTTTCAGATGCTTGATAAGGGCTGTAGCTTTTAGATGAAGCTTTGATATAATTGTACTTTTTATCTGTGAGTAACCATTGCATTTGATGCTTATCGATGAGGCCAGTTTCTTGTTGAATTGCTATAACATGATGATTTGATTTTGTGCTATTTTTACATTGTTTAAAGTATGCTTTGATTTTGTGATTCCTGGTGATGGTTACAACTGGCTGGTGTTATCAGTTATGTTTCAACACTGTATTTGCCTTTTTGCACTAGATGGCATTTGCTTTAAATGAAGAATTTAGTTTCTAGACGTTGTTGAAAATAAGGGGTCACTTCCACTCTGTCTCTCTATTACACTTTCTAGTGCGCTGCAATAAAGGCTACTTCACAGTTTTGGAGAACTTTACCACTGTTCAACATTCCCAGTTTATTTACTCTCAGTCATTAGATTTCTATAGTTGGTTTAGCCCCCACCGTTTATGCAGGATTGCCCGACAGCCCACTCTCCAGGTCCTTTGTACTACTTAGCACTGTTGTCACAAGCTTATTTATGTACGTTTGCGCTGAAATATACTTATTATTTACATCCATTTTTGGGGTTTCCTTTGAATTCCTGTGACAGGATATTCTCTAAATAATACTCCATAGAAACAAAGAAAACCCAAATACCTGGACTGCAGAACTTGATGCCGTGCGCTAGAGTGATGTAGTTAGTGGCCTCATTCTCTTTTACTCCTTCACTCTGTCCTGGGCACACACTTTATTTATAAAATATCTTCTTATACATCTTGACCTTCTTCTCATAGACTTAAAATGCAATTTGCTCCAGATGCTTTTTCTGCGTTCTCATTTGCATTGAGTTCTCTTCAGCTTAGGCCATGCTCATGGTTTTTGAACCCCATGTGTATTACTTTGAAACATTTCATAGCTTGCCTCGAGGCTTCCTAAATCAGTTTTTGTGGTCGCACTTGTAAATAATTGTTGGTTATGAATCACTCCTCCCCTGATCAACTTCCATGGTCACCTGGGAAATCAGATTGAGTTTATCGTAGACTTTTATTTGATATTGCTTGGTTTGAATAATGCCTTCTCTTTGGGATTTTTGATAATTAGGTGGATGCGTATTTGTATCCATTATTGATACAGTGGCTTTGCTGTATTCTCTAGCTCCTTTTTTCTAGAATGAGGGCATGGACTTAATCATGAATTTGATAGTATGGGTTGGTGTCATTGACATTAATTCCACTTGTTAGTGACACAGAGGGGCTGAGTGTGACCTGGTCCTGTATATCGAGTAGCACCCATGTTGGAATAGATGGATTTCCATTAAAATAATTCATCATGACGGTACGCTAGAGTTACTTCTTTTCTTCCTCCTTCCCATCTGTTGAACAAAGCCTTGGCATGCCGTTCTCGCTTCATATTTTTGCCTGTCAACCCAATCGGAGAGTGCTCTCCCTGTTTCGCCAGACTGAAACCCTTTCTATATACTTCACCAATGAACAATACTTCTTCAGATTTTTTCAGCCTCTAAGCTGGATTCAAGACTTTTTCTGATTCACTTTTCAGGGCATTAACTCTCTTAGGGCCATATGTATTAAGCAAATTCATATTCGCAAAGGCCGAAATTCGCAAAATTTCGGCCTTTGCGAATTTGCTAAATGGCATGTAGAAAGCAAAATCTGGTGCAAAACAAGGAATCGCAAAATTTGCGATTCCTTATTTTGCAATTTCATTTAAGGAATCGCAAATTTTGCGATTCCTTAAATGCAATGTATGAAGCAAAAACAATTTGCAAAATGTCCTTAAGGAATCGCAAATTACCACCAACTTCTAGTTGCGAATTCCTTGAAAAATGCAAATTTTTCCATTTTTTAAAGTGTCATGTGACGCACATACATGCCCTTAGGGCATGTATGTGCGCCACATGTGCACCCATGCATATTTCAGGGGTGCAACAGGGTGTCCTTTGGACACCCCTGCACCCTTGAAATTATTCTCAATTTGCGATTAGCAAATTGCGAATCGCAAATTGAGAAAAACTTCCCATTCATTCCTATAAGCCTCCTGGCCCATAGAAATGAATGGGAAAGTATTCCTTAATTGCGATTCGCAATTTGCTAATCGCAATTAAGGAATTTTAAGAAATCGCAAAAAAGCGATTTTGTACATACATATCTATTTGCGATTCTCAAATAGCGATTTCTTAAAAATCGCTGTTTGAGAATCGCAAATCAGGTTGATGATACAAATGGCCCTTAGTGCTGTCTCCAGTTACAAGGGGTGTTTTCTCTTACAAACCTTAGTATGTCACTGGTTTAGGAAAAAACCCATTGCTTTCTTCTTTCATATATTGCACTGAAGATCTGTTTTAAGCATTGTATTTGGTGCATGGGTTTCTCGTCAGTGACTGATCTGCACAAGTCCTGTGTGTCTTATTTCTGGTGAGTTCCTACTTTCTGCACTGTTATCTATTCGAAGTTGAACAGAAGTTAAATTCCGTACATGTTAGAGGTAGATCTTGCAGTCCAGGAAATCAGTTTCTTTACAGGTTTAGTTACGAGACATTTGGCAAGGAGTATTCTATCCATTTCAACATTTCTTACTGGTACCAGAGGTTAAACTAGTACTTAGACAGATGACAGTGTGAGAGTCGTCACAGAGTTCCATGGTCATCAACCACATGTTTAAGAGGTAAATCATCTGCATATATGTGTTTGTGAGTAAATCGAAGCAGGAAAGTACATAGTTCCATGACTTTGAGGCCTGCGGTACCATATGCCCTATTCAAACAAGGTATGGCCTTTTCAGTAGTCAACCAGTGAACCAAACTAGTGCCCCTTTTGCAACTGTACCCAACAGGCTAAAGAGGGCACATTCCAAAACTAAATCTGACACAGACAGTGATCAGTGTCATAATGCGGAAAAAATCCATTCTCTTATGCAAATGTTTATGCGAGTGTTGGACTTGCATCTACCCTCCTATGCCTACTACTTCGGGCACATTTAAAGAATTGCTCTTTTGGACACCTCCAAACTATTTTTGGCCAAGGAAATCAGTTTTGGAGCAGTCCTTGGCGATTTGGTCTCAACCTTATCTCTGATGGTGACGATTGCAAGTAGTCGCTTAACAACTCAACTTCTGTGATGCCATTAAAATGCTGAATCGTATGTATGAAGCCATCAATTGCTATTTTTGTCACCGTTAGGCATGGAAATACCTTATACTATGGTACACTATTACAATACTATGGTTTTACATAACTAGCGCCAGATGCTGGGTTTGCACTGATTTATCGTGATGTATATAGATAAAACATAGACTAAAGATGTAATTATTTATGTTTTCTTTAGTTGTACGGTGCGTAGTAGAACTTCTGATCCATAGATATTCGAAAGTATCGCCAGAGAAAGTACGCTAAATGGACAGCAATTGAAAAGCTTCCTGACAGTCATAAATAGGCTTCAAAGAGCCCAGAATGCTGCTGCCCGTACTCTGTTTGCACTGCCAAAAATCTGTCATACCGCGCCGATTCTTAGACGCCTACACTGGCTACCAATCAAACAGCGTATTCAATTTAAAATGCTGTGCACAACCCATAGAATTCTGTATGGCTCAGGTCCACAAATTCTGCGGGGACTTTGTGCTTTCTATGTCCCCACGCGCGCACTCCGCTCAGCGGATCTATCCCTCGCCAGTACTATTAAGATCCGGAGAAGTAGAGCTGGAGGTCGCTCATTCAGGTACCTGACCCCGAGGTTATGGAACCGGATCCCTTTGAAGGCTCGGGCTACCAGTAACCATATGCTTTTCCGGAAACAAATCAAAACCTGGTTGTTTTCTTCCATCTAACTCACCCCCATCTGCCTCGCAGTTACATCCTCTGACATGTTCATAAGCGCTGGGACGCCCCGTTGCTGGGGTAGCCATGCGCTATATAAATAAAATTAACATAACATAACATATATCAAAAAAGAGAGAGAGGAATAAAGGACTAGTCCTGATACCCTGAGGTAATGTGTTTAATCAAAAGGAACTAGTCTATCTAGACGTGATGGGAGTCACAAGGGTGTATGATTGATGGTGTATGTTTAAGGAAAAATGTATTATCTTTTTATAAAGCCCTCACCCACCAACCTAGTTGGTGGCATGCTTCATCATCTGGGCTACCCGATGACACCAAATGTGTCCCGGGTGTACTTCTACGCCTGTCGTACAGCGGAGCAGGTGTGTTACTGAGTGTGCAGTGTTGGTGACGTGAGAAGTGAAAGGTTTAAAAACTTTCCAGTGGTCCCATATACCCAAAGGCTTGTTTGGGCCTCTGGCAGTAGTAAAAGCAAGGCGTTGGATGTAGGTGTAGTAGTATTTAGGGTCAGGACTCTCCTTTCAACCTGTTGTTGCTGTCGGAGATCCATGGCAGCACAACAGGTTGAAAGGAGGGTCCTGAGCTCATACGCACCAGTACCCCTGTCGGATACTCATGGGGCTTTAACAGCAAAACGCTTGTTAATGTCCGGAGAGGGAAACCGCCTCTTACACATAATGCACCTTAGCGCGTGCAACACATTGTTTGTTTCTATGACACAATCTGTAGCATAGTTCACTAATTCACAATTCACATAGGTCCTGAGGAAAGTCAGTTTACAACATAAGGCCTGGCTGAAACATGTAGACCACTCACTGGATGCAGGAGTACCCTAAAATTTGGTTTAATTCAATCTTACACAATCGCACACTGTAGTTACTGTATTAAGTTTACAAGCTTCCATTTATTTGGGAATCAAACCATCACGTGGTTCGCCACCTACATGGCTTTAAAGCCTGGGTCTTTTTCAAAGCTCGTACTTTCATATAATATAGTCCTCCAAATGAAACTAAATCAAGCTCCTCCGTTTCCTTTACCATAGCACACCATGTGTTTGTCATATATTTGACATCACCTTGGATACATTTCATGAAGAATGTTAATAACAAAATTGCAAAGTACAGCATGATGTGATTCATGATTACTCTTGGAAAATAAATCCAGGATAACAAAAAGATTCTAAGAAAAATTGCAAAACGTGTCAACGTCACACCATGAAGGATTCTAAAACGAGTGCTACATTGTGCAATTGTACTAGGTTGAATTAAACCAAATCCGTATTTCATCATTTGCTTATAAATTTTTGGGAAAAGTATACTCAACAGTTTTCAGTTAACTCGGCTGTTCAAAGAGGGCACAGTTGGCCCAAACCTCAAGAGTGTATAACCTCCTGCGAGACACACGAAAAAGGGTACTACTGAACAGATAAGGGAGTCTCGGGCCATAAAAAATTTCTAATTGAATTTTGCTTTTTAGTTGATGGGTTGACACATGGCTAGGCTGCTAGAGCATCAGCCTGTAATCTGAGAGCTATTAGATACCAGCTTTTGTGATACAACAGGAGGCTGCTTATCAATCTCTCCCTTTCATTAATACATTTGATAACCTTGGTCCTGAAAAGTGACAGAGTGCACAATCCTGAGTTACTGTCAGTGTCCTGAGTTAATATTAGTGTTGTGTGCCCCACCTGAAATATTCCACTATACATCTTAATAAGAGCAAGTGGCTTCGTTTCTGCCACTGGCCTTGAAGATCTCCTTAATGCTTTACAAGCCTTTTGGATGATACCTTTATGATTCTTCTACCCAGTTTATAGCTCCTTGTTGAGTCTCATAAAGAGTACCGCCACTATTGCTGCTCATCATGATATAAATGGAGATGTTGGTCTGCTTCAAAATGAGACAGTAAAGATGCATTTCAACACCCTTGTTTAGATGCCTTTTTTAGAAGTATTTTCCTGCCCTTACTGTTCAGGGATTCCCAGGAAGTTGTGATGGATAGAAAGCCAAAAGTAAAATACTGAAAGGAGTAGTATAACTTTCTCATTACAGCCTCGTCAAATTCTAGCCTCATTGAAACATGATGAAGGTATGTTGTTTTGTGGAATATATTACTTTAAAGTGCTTGAGAAAGCTGTTTTGTTCTGTATCTGTGACACCAGTTAAGTTGTGGGAACTGGTTGATTTAAGTCGACAGAATATAATTTTCAAAGAAATTTGTTTCGCCTGTGCACTGTTTTGTATACTTATGCCCGAAGGGTTGTTTTTCCACCACCTCTTGCAGTTTGGTGAATGAGCTGACTTTCACTGCCAGAAGAATGATGTCAGAGGAGGCTCAAAGCAGTGGCCTAGTGAGGTATGTCAGACTGTTTATATTTGGCCATGATTTCTGTAGCTAAACAATGCTGTTACTGTACTAGTAATCTGAAGTTGTGGTTCGGTTATTATTTAATTAAATTGTGTTTCCGTTATCACCTACTACAGTAATATGTAGATCAAGGATTGATTAATGTGCAAGTTGGATTAATTATTCTCGCCTATGTTTTAAATATCTCTTATAGCTAGAAGTTGTTACCATCTACTGATATCAGTAAAATATATTTATATATATAAGTATGTGTGCATCAGACATATTCACAATGAAAGTAAGGCCTATTTGACATAAACTATACAGCTAACATATGGTTTCATAAATATATATCTGATAGTGACATCTAGTGACATCTAGCCGCAGATTCCTTATCTTTGAACTTTCTGGAATCAGGCTGGATCCGGAAGATTTTTCTCAGCAGCAGCAGTGGTGTTGGTCAATTCCGGGTGACGTCGTGGTGTTCTTCGTCATTGTCATGATGTCCACATCATCAATATAACCACCACTCCGCCGCGCTGTTCTTTTCTTTCCACGCCATCTGCGACGATCCGTTGAATAGAGCTATCCCCTGTAATTTTTTGACAGACTTTTAAAAACTTTTTGTCCACTTTGTTAGCGTGTAGGTATTCAATGTCAATCATCAACACAAATGGAGGTTCCCCAATGCACTGTGTAACAGGGAGGGGGAATTCACTCGGGAAAAAGAGAGTCCCTGTAAGGGGTAGCAGGCAAGGATAGCTGTGGCTGGAACTCAGGGGGAATAATTTTGACCTGTAACTACTGACTCAACAAACATAAGTATCAAACTCAAGGGTATGCAGTACACTGTGACTAAATCAAATGATGAAGCAAAAATTTATAAAAATATGAAAAAATTTATTCATATATACCTCCCACTCGGGTTACAATCTATTACAAAGTTAAAACTTTCTTACAATACCATTCCGGATAGTACCACATATGGAAAATAAACAATTAAAACAAGATTTCAATAAAAAGGGTCTTAACAAAAGGTCGACGCGGCGTTTCGGTGTCACTTTATCTCGGCACCTTCATCAGGACATTTAAGACTTTTGACTTTGTATCTAAGGATAAATAACAATCTTTTAGTGTACTGACAATTATGCCTATGAATACAATCATTTAGACGTGTTATTACAGCCACCAAATTACACACACTCTAATGGTCACTCCCCTGGTTCCCAGATACTTTTTAACTATTTTGCCTCAGGACAACTTGTTTATGCTCAATACTTTGGTATGCATAGACTGAGTGTCTCCCAAACAATATCTTATTCTTAATGCAATTCTGGTTAATATACCTGAAAATTACGGTTGAGGAAGCTTTTCAATTGCTGTCCATTTAGCGTACTTTCTCTGGCGATACTTTCGAATATCTATGGATCAGAAGTTCTACTACGCACCGTACAACTAAAGAAAACATAAATAATTACATCTTTAGTCTATGTTTTATCTATATACATCACGATAAATCAGTGCAAACCCAGCATCTGGCGCTAGTTACCTTTGATGATGGAGTTCGTTCTTATACATTTAGCACGGAGAAACCACCGTATTTGGGGTCAATATCAATCGATTCAACAGGCTGTGGTTGATCTAAATATGCATGGAAAAGGAATCATCTTTTAGTCTAAAAAAGGACTTATTACTATTGCAGCTTCTTAACTTTACAGCTCTCATCTTGCTGCATCTACTTTATAAAGTAGAATATAATGGATATTAGGAGCTTCATAATGAACGTCCTTTATTCCATTCCACAGACCTCCTATACACTGAAAGTTGAGCCTTAACCAGAACAACAGGAGAACTCGGTCCTATCTTCATGGTATACCGAACTTTTTAAGAACACTCACGAATAAGCTGGTGAGTAACGAGTAGCAACTGATGCAGCAAGATGAGAGCTGTAAAGTTAAGAAGCTGCAATAGTAATAAGTCCTTTTTTAGACTAAAAGATGATTCCTTTTCCATGCATATTTAGATCAACCACAGCCTGTTGAATCGATTGATATTGACCCCAAATACGGTGGTTTCTCCGTGCTAAATGTATAAGAACGAACTCCATCATCAAAGGTAACTAGCGCCAGATGCTGGGTTTGCACTGATTTATCGTGATGTATATAGATAAAACATAGACTAAAGATGTAATTATTTATGTTTTCTTTAGTTGTACGGTGCGTAGTAGAACTTCTGATCCATAGATATTCGAAAGTATCGCCAGAGAAAGTACGCTAAATGGACAGCAATTGAAAAGCTTCCTCAACCGTAATTTTCAGGTATATTAACCAGAATTGCATTAAGAATAAGATATTGTTTGGGAGACACTCAGTCTATGCATACCAAAGTATTGAGCATAAACAAGTTGTCCTGAGGCAAAATAGTTAAAAAGTCTCTGGGAACCAGGGGAGTGACCATTAGAGTGTGTGTAATTTGGTGGCTGTAATAACACGTCTAAATGATTGTATTCATAGGCATAATTGTCAGTACACTAAAAGATTGTTATTTATCCTTAGATACAAAGTCAAAAGTCTTAAATGTCCTGATGAAGGTGCCGAGATAAAGTGACACCGAAACGCCGCGTCGACCTTTTGTTAAGACCCTTTTTATTGAAATCTTGTTTTAATTGTTTATTTTCCATATGTGGTACTATCCGGAATGGTATTGTAAGAAAGTTTTAACTTTGTAATAGATTGTAACCCGAGTGGGAGGTATATATGAATAAATTTTTTCATATTTTTATAAATTTTTGCTTCATCATTTGATTTAGTCACAGTGTACTGCATACCCTTGAGTTTGATACTTATGTTTGTTGAGTCAGTAGTTACAGGTCAAAATTATTCCCCCTGAGTTCCAGCCACAGCTATCCTTGCCTGCTACCCCTTACAGGGACTCTCTTTTTCCCGAGGGTATTCAATGTCAAGCAAGATGACCTTGAGATTCAAACAGCGCGGCGCCTGTCACTGCGCCATGTCGGTCACGGATCCCCATTTGTTCTGTCTTAGGCGCCTGGAGCGCTGCCACGACTGCCTGGCCATGGTGCCAAAGGCTTTTAGGGAGCGGTCCCTAACACTTCCTGCAGCCCAGCATCCCGCACCACGGAGGTCGCCTGGTCAGTCTCTATTCCGGTCCAGGTCTCGTCAAGAGGAAGGTCCGAGCACCGCTCCGGTGTATCGAAGTCCTCTTAATCGAAGTCGGGTAAGAGGCATCACAAGAAGCACAAGAATTCAAAGCATGCTTCGACTCGCCCCGCCTGTCTGGCGGCGTGGCGAAAGAACCTCCGCGTTCGAGGCCCCGCTCCGCAGAGTGGGTGCCTGGGTCGGCTCAGTGTTTCCCTCCCTTTCCGGGGCCAGTAGTGACCCCCGCCCAGCTGAAGGAATTTTGTGACGCCATGTGCGCCATATTTGAGCATCCTGACCCTGCTGGTACGCCTTTGGCCTGCAGGCTCAGAGGGTGGAGGGGTCCTCGTGGTTCCCATGCCAGTGGCTCCAGCCCCAGCGCCATGGCCTCTGGAGTGGACCCATTCCCGGGTCCGGACCGACGCCAGTCGCACTTCCACAGCGACCCTCCCCGGCGTCACTTCCGGTGCTGAGGTCCTCCGTGTCGCCGATGCCCACAGGCAGTGCCTCCTGACCCTCTTTCCAGACCACACGGAGCCAGTCGGGCGTCCTCCGACGCCGAGACTGGAGATCAGGAGTGACTGGGCACAAGTTATTCTGGTGGCTCCAGAATGGGCATGGAGAGTTTGGTATCCCGAGCTTCTAAACATGAGCATTGATCCTCTGGTCAGGCTGCCTCTTTGGGAGGATCTTCTGTCGCAGCAGCAGGGGAGGGTTCTCCACCGAACCTATCCTCTCTCTGCCTCCTTGCGTTGAGATTGAGCGGCGACAGTTGACAGCTTTTGACCTCACTCCCGATGTCTGTGAGGTTATTCTGGCAGCCAGGTGTCCCTCCACAAAATTGGTATACGCCTGCCGATGGAACAAGTTTTATAAATATTTACAGACCGGTCTATCGACCCCTTATCTGCTCCCCTATCTCAAGTCCTTCTGTTTCTACTTTCCTTGGCCCAGCAGGGCTCTGCTCTGGGCACTTTGAAGGGCTACCTTTCAGCCCTTTCTTCAGCTGGCTGATCAGCCCTCTCTATTCAAAACTCCTTAAGTGCAGAGGTTTTTGAAGGGGTTAAACTATTTGTACCCCCTTCACCGTTCATCATGTTATAGTGGGACCATAATTTGGTGCTCACTTTCCTGATGTGTGCGCCATGTGAGCTGCTGCATAACTGCCTTCTGCCTCCTGCTTGTCATCCTTTTTGGTGGCAGGAGAGTGAGTGAACAGCAGGCACTGTCCTCACAGCCTCCTTACCTGATGATCTTTCTGGACAAGGTAGTACTCCGGACTAGGGCATCCGTTCTGCCTAAGGTGATAACACCCTTCCATCTGGGACAGTCAGTTACCCTTCCCACCTTCTATGCACCACCGCATCCTTCCAAGGAAGAGGAACGTCTCCACCGTCTGGACCTAAAAAGGTTATTATCGTTCTACTGTGATCGAACAAAAGAGTTCCGGGTGGACGACTAACTCTTTATTGGATATGTGGATGCAAAGAAAGGCTGTGCTGTCCAGAAGAGGACTATATCCCGATGGGTCATCCTCTGTATTTCAATTTAAAAGAAGGATCCCCCCTAAAGGGCTCGGGGCCCATTTCACCAGGGCGAAGGCGGCCACCACGGCTTTTCAGCGTGGTGTTCCCGTCTCTGGCATATGTCAAGCTGCCGTGTGGGCATCTCTGCACACGTTCGCCAGACACTACTGCCTGGGTTCCCAAGTCCGCAGAGAAGGCCTGTTTGGTCGCTCTGTTTTACAGGATTTTCTAGTCTAAGCCATTCCGCAGTCCCTCCTCTGGGGATGGTATTGCTTGGGTATCTGTTCAAAGGAAAGGCATCTGCGGCTAGATGTCTCTATCAGATGGGCATGTTACATACCTTCGGTAACGCCTTATATGGTAGAGTCATAATCTAGCTGGAGATTCCTTACCGACACTGCAGGATTGGTCTTAAGTGTCAGGGATGTTTACCTTCAGGGCCCTAGTTGTTTAATTTCTTAACACACCATGGTCAGTCACTTCATGGCTTTGTGCTTCTGGAGTGGAAAGTCGTGAAAAGTACTGACCTCAGAGCGCAGTGACGACGCGGCCGTCACGACGAACACGCTGCCAACAACGTCACGCGGAGTCGACCAACCCCACCTACCGGTGTGCAGGGGTACTACTGAGAAAAATCTGGATCCAGGCAGATGCCAGGAAATTAAAAGGTAAGGAATCTGCGGCTAGATCATGTCTCTACCAGATAAAGGCATGGGTAAGTAACTTGTCCATTAGCAAAGTCTGTATCACATATGATTTGGTAATTGCTTGTTTTCTCCTGTAAATGTACACTTCCTCACACATGTGTGCGCTTAGATCATCACTTGTGATTGCACATAGTGAATGATGCAGTTATGTCACTTTTTTTCCTGCCTCACCCTGAAAAAAACATTGGGAACACCTATAAGTTAATGTGGCAAAACCTGTTGGCTTTGCCAGTACTTGTTTGTACTTTGTGTATAGGGATTATTAGAAACTGTTTTTAAAAACTTTTTTTTTTTTAGAAGTTTTCAACACTTATTTTTTTTCTAAGCAACATAAAAGTTCCATTTTGAGATTTAACCAAAATGAGCTTGGAAGCCCTATATGCCACCATTCAAACAAGCTCATTTTGGTTAAATCTCAAAATGGAGGTGTGCAAAAGACGCCATTTTACTCCCACGTAATATTCTCTCTTTTCCAGCAAATTATCTCTGCAAGTCCTCTTGTGTGGACTCCGGACTGGTTGTAGGAGTTCTGCTCTTATGCCCCACCCTTCTGCCAGCTATTTTTATAAGATTACATTTAATTTTATGCTCATTGCCTTTGCGTGGTTAATAAAACAAGAAAGATAATCACAAAGAATGTCCAGCCTCTCTGCCAAGTGAAGTGAGTCAGTTAGTGTTGGAGTTCCAGCCAAGAGTTCATTTCCTGAATTTTCCTTATCTAGATTTGTAAAGCAAACCCATACTGCCCCTGCTTGTTTTTTCCATTAGGTTCTTTTTCTTTTTCCCTCTCCCTCACTCTCACTCTCTCTCCTCCCTCTCTCTCTTTCACTCTTTCACTCTTTCTCTCTTTTTCTCTTTCTCTCTCTCTCTCTCCATCTCTCTCTCTCTCTCGCTCTCTCTCTTTCTCTCTCTTTCTCTCTCTTTCTCTCTCTTTCTCTCTTTCTCTCTCTTTCTCTCTTTCTCTCTTTCTCTCTCTCCCAGAACCATGAGTCAGGGTGAAAGTATTATAAGACCATTTGGTTGTTGTGTTATTTTGTTTAAACTCCTAATCCTAATTTTCTTTTGTGTGCCTCTGTTAGAAGGTGGTTCTGACACTAGGGGCCGCCCGGATTTTTCACTTTCTGAGCACCTAATTGTTGAGCTTTTACTGTGGGGGAGCCTCCTAATCTGGGACTCACCCACAGTAAACTCATAATGAAGGAGACTGCATGGAGATTTTACTAGTGTCCCCCTGGCTTGTCCAGGCGGCTGCGCAGCAGCTGGAGTATGGGGCATCAGGCTGGTTACATGCAGACACATGTGTACATGCGTGTGCACACGTGTAGGGCTGCGCAGGGGAGATTCTTAGCGTGCGCAGTCCAGGAGCAGGTACAAATTGAATGGTGTGGCAGGACCTATGCAGAATTGGGTGGTGACCTGGAATAGGCTTTATACCCTGGGAGGGAACATGCCAGGGAAAGTCAGTGTGTTTTTCTGTGTTTTCACTTCATTATTCCCCTATGTGGGGCCCATGGCTAAAATGACTTCCAAAAGGCCTACAGATTCCAGACCCGCACTAAAGTCCATTGTAGAGTGGGTGAAAATAAGTATTCTGCAGAGTCCGAAGTCATATTTGTACTGCTTTTGGGTCATACAGAACTGTCCTATTTCTCTGAGCCAGCCATGACCAGACCCAGGCTGAAGGTTGACCTCAGCTGGATGGATTGATAACCTTTCTTCCACAAGCTAGGGCCTCCTCTCCACAAAGAAGAAGATGGGTGGGGCTACAGGCTCATCCATTAGCAGCTGTCACTGGGTGCCAGGCACCAGGCCGCACCAAGAAGCAAAGAGTTGGGTTTCAGAGGCCATGTGGCGAGAGACACTGGAGGACTCCATTTTGAACTAACACAGAGGCTGGACAAGAAGGAGGGAGCAGGGGCAGGGAAGTGTTGTGTTGCTGTTTGATAGGACCCACAGAGACTTTCTGCCAGCCCCCTACTCAACTTTTAAAAAGTACTTGCACAGGAAGAGAAGCTCTCTCCAGGGTGTGGTCTGCTGAGGTGGAAGGTGCTGGAGCCTGGCAGTGGGCAGTTGGAAGGAGAGACCCCCTGACTGTCACCCAGGCCCCTAACAGCACCAGAAGAAGCGCCCAGGACCGGTGCGCAGAAGCAGGGGCCTCAGGGAGAAGAGGCGCAGGAGGAGAGCCAGGCGAAAGGCTGGCGCAGGGACCCAGTGCAGACTGCTCCCTGCAGAATGCACCCTCTTGGAGACCCGGAGGGTGAAGGAGAGTGCTCCCAGTGGCTGTGGGGCACCGCCAGGAGCAAGAAGACACGAAATTGGGGCAGATCGGGCCTCCAAGGGCTGAGATATGGCCCCCAGAAGGTGAGTGACCAGCGAAGAGCGTGAGGCTCCGCCACCGGTCCAGAAAAGGCCCCCGGGGTGGGTCAGGTCCCGGGGGCTGCCCCCACCCGAAGTAAAGCTCCCCGTGAAATTATGCCCGACAGGGGTGCCAGGACCCCACCCTGGCCCCCCGAAGCCAAAGGAAGAGGGGGAGCGCCGTCACACCCCCCCCCAACCCCCCCGGAGAGAAGATCAAGCCGTTGCGCTCCCCGTGAAGACTGCCCTCCAATGTGGAGAGCCTGTGGGGGTCCTGGGTGGGACCGGGGCCCCGGACAAGGAAGGAGGGGCCCGGGTGGGACCCAGCCCCTGACCAAAGCGCGGAACGGCCGGGGGTGGGCTCCCTGCGCCGCATACCCTTACCTAGGGGTCCGGGTGGGACCGGGCCCCCCACCGAGGCCCCAGAAAGCAGCAAAGTGCCAGCACAGCTCTCCCCGGCACAGCGGGAGAGCCGCTCATCTATTATTAAGCAGCAGGAGCTTGAAGCGCCCCAATAATACCTTGAAAGGCATGGGGAATGGATTGTTTTTGGCGTTTTGGTGGCCCCCAGAGGAGAGGGGTCACTCTTGAGTGTGAAAAGGTGCAGGAGGGAGCTGCTGGAGAAGCGCAGTGTCGCCCCCAGCACAAAGCTAAGTCCCACCCTAAGTTTCTTGAGGATTTAACAGGAATAACCCCTCAACGCTCAGCGAAGATTGCATCACCTCCTAGGCTGGAACTTTTGTTCTACAGTTGGGGGTTCATAGAGAAGTGCATCAAAGATTGAAGGGCTGAGTTGGAGATGTCTCGAGAAGGGCATCCCCTGGAGGTGAAATGGTGTAATTGCACTGAAATGCATTTATTAATGGTTATTTCTTTTAGAGGGACTGATGTTCAATGTGAAGTACTGGTGTAAGGTTATGTCGCAAGCAAAGTGGATTTAAGTGGCTAGACACTCCTGCTAGAGTGCCTGACGGTATTTACAACTTAATCCTGTGATCATCTGTGATGCTTTTAGGGGCTGTAATTGCAATGCATTTTTAATTATACCCAAATGTGCGGAGTACTGTGATTCTAAAGCGTGCGTAAACATGTAGTCTTGCTGCTGCGCTTAGGTGAAGACCCCAAACTGTTAGCCCGTAAGATGTAGAGGTGTATACATTAGGGTCAGTAGGAGATGCTTGGTTAGGATCATGTGTCACCAAGGCAGGTGTATCCCTGTTTAATGCTTGTTGAGGTAATGGGAGGGGGACGCCACTGGGATGGTGCCAGTGCGCAGGGCCCTCGCTCCAGGATATGTTCAACTAATTGCATTGGGGACAAGATGATGTGCATACAGGGGAGTAGTGGTACTAGACCCCACCCCCCGCGGGAGGGGTGGAGATGTTCTTCAATGTCACAAAGTAATTCCAACCGCTTATGTATATTTGTAAATTGTTGCATAGTATTGAGTAGTGCGTGTGTTTAATAAATGTACTCTTACTTTTATAAAGCAAAGTACAGACTGGACAATCAATTATTAAGTGTTATTTTTGCACACCTGCAAATTACGATTACTAGCCCACACCACCTCCCTTGAGTAAGCCTCAGGCTGCTCTGCAACGCTACCTTCTGAGAGTCAGGCGCTACAATTGGGTGTTTGGTTCCCAGTGAAGAACAAATGTAGTCATGTTATTTGTGCAGGCCTCACAGATGCTGCCTCGTTTTCCAACAGCCTCTTTGACTCCCTAACTCGCTGATTTCTTTCGGTCACTCTCCATTCCCCTGCTTTTTCCATCATAACTCAATGTCTCTCGTTTCCTGCAGGCTTTCCTTTGTGGCTCTACACCTTCCATCCCTCCTACCACTGTTGTGCGACTGGTCACCAAATCCAGTCTCAATCTCTCTCATTCTTGTTCTCTAAATCCCCTGAGCACTCTCCACTTGTCTCTGTGTACTGCCTTCCTAACTCAGTTCTCCAACTGCGAATTTCTGTTTTCTCCACCGAACGAACTGGTACCTCATCTGTTTTTTCGTTCCCAATGCTGTATATCTCTTACATACCCCGCCTTCCTGCTGTACTTCTTCCCTCCATGCCAGTCCTTCCCACTCTCCCCTTTCCACTCACATCTCCAATCCTCACCTTTCTTGCACCCCATGCTTCCTCCTCCGTCGGCTCCATGTGTTTCATCCTCACCCTTCTCTCATCCTCACCCTTCTCTCATCCTCACCCTTCTCTCCTTTATCCCTCCTTTGCAGTCGTGTGTTTGAGGATAAAGAAGCAATGCTGGAAGGCGCTTTCGAGGTGGCTTCCGAGATCGCCAGCAAAAGCCCGCTAGCTGTTCAAGGGTCAAAGGTGAACTTGGTGTACTCCCGGAATCACTCTGTGCCAGAGGGCTTGAACTACATGGTGAGGAAATATCAATGTATCCCATTGGTTCATGTTTTATGCATGTATGCCATGTTTTCTTCTAGGTGATATTCAGACACTGGTTACAGTACTTTGTCCTTACTTTATGCCCTCTTCTGACATGTACCCTAAAGTAGTTACCGTCTCTAAAACAGCGTCCACTGCAGCGGCGCAACTAGATCCAAACTTCAGGGACGACTAGTACTTAAAGCTGTTGGAGTCAAGACTTGCGCAAAGCATTAGACCACTATGGGACCTGGTACTTGTCAGGTAGCATTTTTTTCTTTTCCGCCTGGGTTTTGCTGATTCTCTTATGTGGCCTTTAGGCTCTAAGCACTTCCCCACTGCAAATACAGTGCAAAAGTGCTTGTGCCCTTCCTGCCCATGTTGGGAAATGGCGCTGATTCAGTGTTCTGAAACATGGGCTGATCTGTCATTTCAGACAGGTAGGTGCACACAGCCATCTATTGTGAGTAAACTCATGAGCAGCTTGCCTTTGTAGGCTGCTGTATGCTCACCTGCACTAATGGAACCAGCGATTAGTTTGCTACCTGCCAACACACAAACACGTATTAGTTAAACCCATGTCCAGTCTGCTGTGCAGACTTGGGCGGGCGCACTTGCACCTCTGGTGCTGGGGACTGTGTGTCCAACCTGCCAAATTCAGGTCTGTGTGCGCAGTAATGCACGTGCACCCAAGGAGTTAGGAATACCTATGCATGTTTTCACTACCTATGGGTGACCTGTTCTCATAGGTTAACATGGAAAAGTGGCTGACATCACTGTGGGCTGCAGTAGTGGATTGCAGCGGAGCAACATCATGATGTTTTGTATCGATTGATTCGCCAAGACAAACCTTTTCCATTGGTAAAGGGGATTTTGGCATAGCTTGCTTACAAATGTCACTTATAGAACACGGGTATTTCTATGTTCCAAGAGTATTGTGGACCATGGTGCCTGGCTCCAGTGGACACCATGGGTCGGGGTAGCACATCTGTGCATTCCCCAAGCGACAGCCAGGCCGAATGGGATAGATTGGAAAGAGAGGTTTTGACACTTAGCCTCTTGAGCGGATCATTGCAGCACTAAAGATTAGCATCTGCATTTCATGGCCCAATGGTAGACGGGGCTACAGTTTAGTGGGTGGGCTGAATCGTTGGGCATGACTTTTATATAGCGAGCGACTCAAACAAGTCTAAAGGACAAACCTGGGGTCCAGGTTTGGTCCCTTTCCTGAGGCAAAAATGAAAAAAAAGATTGGCAAATAGTGCATTTTAAAGCAAATGAATGTAGTGGTTAAGCAAGGCGTAGAAAGCAATGGGAACATATAGTCTTGAAATATTACACACATTAAAAACGGCCTCATATCTTACTGCATTAATATGTGTAACAGTTACTTTAATGTGTGAATTGTACAGTGTGATAACTTTAGCCCTTTAAAATGTATGCTTGCTCAGTGTCTTGCACTGCATGCAGCATAGTTTGAAAGAAATGCTCTAATTAGGCTTCAGGAAGCACCCACAGCTGCTGGCTGCAACCAGTTATATAGAAATATGTGCAGACAGTTCTTTAAGTGGGATGTCATACATTTTTATGATTCATATAGTGTGCCACCTGACTTATATTTTGGTTTCTTTTTGAGATGTAATTGCATCCAGATAAATGATACAACAACTGACAAACACCTAAAACTATCAGTTCGATTGACTTTGTCAATGGATGTCAGCTGTTTAAATTAAATGAGTAACAACAGGTATTTGTTATAAATAACATTCTATTCTGAAAAACATACCCTGCACTCCCTCAGATGTAAGCACTTTATTTTCTCCTACTTTTACTTTGCAAATATTTTGACATCTGAGTATCCCGTTCACAATAATTTCCACAGAATTTCAGTTCCAAATGGAATACAAAAACATTGTTCTGTATGCTTTGCAGAGGGGCCAACCCTCTGACAGGCACTTTGTTTGGCTTCAGTCTTCGCGCCGGCTTGCTCAATCAAAGTCCCTCATAAACACAGGGCATGACTCAAAGTATGCACAGATAAACAATAACATTATAAATGGCGAAGGACCACGCACAGGTAGGGGCTAATGCCGGTTCAACTATGGGAGGCACGGATAAGAATGTGGTGATCCCGTTTATCTTCACAGCAGCAGCGGCAGCAGCGATAGGAAAAGAGAGAGCCAAGGGGGACGGTGTAAAGACTCTAACTCTTGTTGCACCTTTGGAGGGTGATGGTATGGTCACCGACCTTGGCGCCATTGGAGGAAAGGGACAGGAGCAGGAACAGACTCAACCGGATGGGGAGTCTGGAGACTTTTACTCTATGTCCGAAGCGTCCCTACCCTCGTCTTGTGAAGACTTGGTATCACACTATGCGTTGCAAATGAGTTTGGAAGATGGGAGCCCGGCTAGTAGCTTATGCCAGGATGACTCTATTGATAACACAGAAGATAGCCCCTCTACTGTTCGAGACTTAAATATTGGAGCCTCAGATCACATCAGAAATGAGACCGCTACAGAGGAGGCTGCTGATCAGGGGCATAATGAGATCTCGCTATCATTGATTTATGAATCGATAATTTCACTGCGGGATGAGACCAGGGAGGAGAGCCACAGAGTTCAGAATATGTGTCGCAAACTTCAAAACTCAGTTCGAAGGCTTGCTAAATTACAAGCTGATACAGCTAACAGGTTCAACGAGGCGGAGACTCTTATTTCTAGTTTGGAGGACGCAGTTGAACATCAAAAAGGAACTACAGAAGCACTACAAGGGTTAAAGGAGGATACCCTCTGGAAGTTAGCGGACTTTGAGAACAGGGCTCGTCGCAACAATTTGAGGGTCCTCCAAGTCCCAGAAGGAAAAGAAGGCCAAGATCCACGCAAATTCATAGTTAATCTCTTTAAGGATGCCTTCCCAGAATTAACAAAGTGGGACTGGGACAGGGAGGTCGAGAGGGCACATCGCTTCCCATTTAATTTGAAAGGGGCTGCTGGGCAATTGATGGAGAAGTGGAGAGAAAGAAATCTAGGTAGACCCAGGGCTCTGCTAATCTCTTTCAACAGCATTTTGGCCTGGGAAGAGGTATTTAAGCTTGCTAGACCTGATAAGAAACGGCCTGGCCCTGGGTTTGAGTTTTTTGTAACCCCTGATTTCTGCAAGTATACGGTTGATAACAGATGGCAATTACGACAGCTAATAACCCCATTACAGGCTAAGGGGGCCCAAGTGTTCCTTCTTAATCCTGCAAAATTGAAGATTATTTACAAGGAGCGAACTCATTTTTTTCCCAATGTGGGGCAGACTAAGGAGTTTCTGAGCAAGATTACTAGTCCAACCGAGTAAGCACTAAACATGGGGGCAGAAAGCAGAAAGTTGGTATTATGAATGTTCTTTATTTTGTGTGTGCTTATCACAAGGTTGTAATTTTTTCTTAAAACAGGGAAGGGGGAAAAAAGGGTAAAAAAAAAGAAGGAAAAGGAGGCTCTGTGGGTACTTAATCTATATTCCGGTTAGGTCATACTAAGAGAGGAAGGATGTATATTAATCCTACCTCTTATGAATGACAGAGTACATAAGAGTAGTTTTGCGGGGGTAAGCGGGGAATTGTCAGTTACATCTACAGGACCATAAGTCCGAATGCTTCGGTATTGGGAAGGGTGGGGGGTGGGCAAGGGGGTAGTGGGGTAGGGGGAAGGGGAGGGATGAGGAGGGGGAAGGGTTTGGTGGAGGGGTTAAAAGGGGCAAAAAAATCCACACTTCAAAATGGTAGGCAAATGGACAAGAGATATTGCATGGTGTTTAGAATGTGAAATGGGCATAGTCAATGGAAATACTAGCTGAGTGGTATGTCTATGAATGGAGATCTTCGAATATGCTCGCTAAATGTCTCTGGGTTGAATAATTTTAATAAAAGAAGAAGAGTAGCGGCCGAGCTGCGCCATGTTGCCGTAGATGTGGTTTGCTTACAAGAAACCCATCTTCCATGGAATAAACATCAAGTATTAGCTGAATTGGGATTTATTATTTTAGTTTCATCACAGCAATCCGGTATGACGCGGGGGGTAGCTATCTTAGCTAAAAAAGATTTGGTTGTGATACGCCGGAAAGCAGCAGATACAAATGGAAGGTGGGCGATGGTTGAGTGTGTGGGACAACATGGTAATTTCACAATATGCAATATTTAGGGCTCCAATACTGATGATTCTGGGGTGTTGGATCGAGTACATGAAGAGCTGGCAACATGGGCCACACCCCTGATTATTTGTGGGGATATGTACATTAGTTTAACAAAATATGAAATTGATGGGGGAATGAAGATTTATAAAGGTAGGAAGCCGCAGGTATGCAGGGCTCTCCTTAACTTGTTAAAGGATTATGGATTGGTGGATGTTTGGAGTGCCCTGTTTCCAGCGGACCCTGGTTTTACTTATTATTCCTATCCCCACCAAAAAAAGGTTAGATTGGACTATTTCTTTGTGGAAGTACCCCATCTATCTGAGGTAAAGATGTATATGTATCCCAACATTTCATCCGATCATACACCTATTGTTCTATCAGTTCGAGGGTGGGGGGCTCCGGTTGTACCAAGGAAATTCACTTTTGATCGAAAATTATGTTATAATGAAGAATTTATAGTTTATATGAAGAAGTGGATAGGAGAATTTCTTAAAATTAATATAAATTCGGCTCCAGTCAATATTGTTTGGGACACATTTAAAGCCTGTTTTAGGGGAGAGGTTTTAAGCTTTGGGCTTGCTCGGCAAAGAAAGTTAAAAACAGAGATGGAGAAGCTATATAAGGGACTACAATTGGCAGAGGAGGATTTAACGAGAGGGATAGCTACCCAGGGAGATGTGAAAGTATTAGAGGCAGAGGTGGTAAAACAAAGGGTAAAAATACTGGGTATATGGGATAATGAAAATGCCAGGAAATACTTGGCGCATCGCAAGATCTGCCATGAGTATGGTGAAGCCATTGGACGACCCTTGGCATTGAAATTACGTATGAAGGAGGCTAGTCGGAATATATCTACTATGAAAGATAAAACAGGGACTCTAAAAATGGGGCCTCAAAATATATTGGCAATTTTTCACGACTTTTACTCAGAGTTGTATAAAACAGAACAAACTAATGTGGAGGAACTAGATTTGACTCCCTTAGGAACAATTGTTAAACTAGACCCATTAATGGGTGATTTACTGGAGGCCCCGCTATCAAAGGAGGAGGTAGCTTTGGCTGTAAAAACATTGGCAATGGGTAAAGCAGCAGGGCCCGATCAATTACCAGGGGAGATATATAAGTTTTTTTTTGAGGAACTTAAAGATTTGATGTTAGTTACATTTAGGGCTGCCCAAGAAGGAGTACCACCGAAATCGTGGGACGAAGCCATTATTGTTGTTTTTAGTAAGAAGGGAAAGGAGATAGATCTTCCGGGTTCTTATCGCCCTATATCACTTTTAAATTGTGATGGAAAGATTTATTCTAAAATCCTAGCAAATCGGATATCAAAAGTTATTACCTCATTAGTATTTGATGATCAACATGGATTTATTCCAGGGAGAGGAACAGTAGCACATATCAATAAAGTTATTACTTTGTTTGATATAGCAGAGGTAGAGAAACGCCGCCTAGGGCTGATCGTACTCGATGCTGAAAAAGCATTTGATCGTGTAGAATGGAAATATTTATGGATGCTGATGGAGAACATGGGGTTTCAAAATAAGTTTATGACAGCATTACAAACGCTTTATGTGGCACCGAATGCTAGGATTGCGGCAATGGGTATGACTTCTGATGCAGTGCAGATAACTAGAGGAACAAGGCAGGGATGTCCCTGCTCGTCTCTTTTATTTGCGCTGTATATAAATCCTTTTATTGGTATGTTAAATAGTAGTGAGGCGATTAAACCTTTTTTTGTCCACGGTATCCCTCATACAGTGTTTGCCTTTGCAGATGATATTGCAGTGACTACAGAAGACCCGGCTCTTGGAGTGGTAGAAATTGAACGTTTAGCTAAGACTTTTGGTCAACTGTCTGGCTACAAGTTAAATGCAGCAAAGACACAGTTGGTGTGTTCTCTAGTAGTGAAGGTTGATGATCCCAGAGTAGTTGTGGAAGCAACCTACTTGGGGGTGAAGATAAGGGCAGCTATGGAGGAGGTAGTGTCAGCTAACTGGGTTTCGCTGTATAGAAATATAGCGGAATCTTTAGAGAAGTGGGGGAGACTACATTTTACCTTAATTGGGAGAACTAACATACTGAAAATGAATATACTACCAAGGGTTCTATACCTTTTTAGATCTATACCACTAGAGATATTGCCGGCCCAAATTCAACAACTACAAGCTTTGTGTGCTAGATTTATATGGACTCCTGGTAAACCACGGAGAGCTATGCGGCTTATGACGCTACCAAAAGATAGAGGGGGACTATCGGTCCCTGACTTTCTATTGTATTATTATGTTTGCTTTTTGCAAAAGATGTATATTTTACTGATGGGAGGTAAAGAGGGAAGCAATGCAATAACATCGAGTCTAAATATTTCGATATATCACTTGACCCTGGGAATAACAGCAAATCGGAGTCTGTTTAGGGAGATAGAATGAAGCTATTACAAAAAAACGAAGTTTAAGACGGTAGCCGCAGCTAGTAAAGTTTGGAAGAAAGTACGCAAATTAATTGGTCTAGGAAACATAACGTACTATACCCCAATAAATGCGAAAAAACTGCTCCCGGCTATTTGCCAAGACAGTGTGGTGAGGACCTGGCAGGTCAAAGGGATTGAGACGCTTGGGGGTCTGTATGATCAAATTGGTAATCTTAAGCAGTTTTCTTCACTGACACAGGTCTATGGTATACCACAAACACAGTTCTTCAAGTTTATGCAAATTAGGGATTATTTAGTTAAAAAGCATATTAAATTAATATCGAACCCTTTGATGGATGCTCTAAAGGCTCATAGTAGAATTGGTGGATTATATAAAATCCTAAATTCAAGAAAGAAGGACGACCTGGAAAAACATATGCTATACTGGGTGGAAATTCTTGGGGAGAATGAAATAGATATAGCAATAGAGGAAGCAATTGGAAGAGCAAGGGAAGCACTTATGTCGGCAAATTTGCAAGTACAATACTATAAAACTGTTTTTAGGTTATATTATACACCGGCACGAATGAAAAAATGGGGTATTCAGTAGGATGGCAAATGTTTTCGATGTGCTTCACCCGAGGCGGATATAGATCATATTTTTTATACTTGCGACAAATTGCTTCCCTTCATACAAGCTATGGAAAGTTTCTTATCAGATGTATTAGAGACACCTGTTCGGATAACCATTGCATTGATGTTGTTAGGGATGGGTCAAGAGGTTTCCAAGAGGGGCAGTTTATACAAGTTCAGATACTTCTTGTTTGTAGCAATGACTGTAGCTCGTTTATGTATAGCTGGTGACTGGCTTTGCCAGGAACCTCCAAGATTGGAGGTGTGGAGGGCTAAGTTATATAGAATTGCAAGTTTAGAATTTAGTTTATATTCATTGAAGGGGGCAAGAAAACGCAAATTGGGTCTTATGATCTGGGAACAATTTTTGACTTATTTGAATAATTAATGATGATTTATTTTCTTCTTGCAATACAAAGATTGATGTACATGGACTAATAACTGTAGTAATGTACTATGCCAGCTATACAATTGTTTAATTAATGTTAAAAAGACCTACAGTTGTGTGTTTTCAGGGCTATTTTTGGATGGGGAAGTTTCGTGATATGACCCAGTGTGATAGGTGGATTAAATAATGTATGATTACTGTGTAAAAACCATATAAGGAAAGTATGTAATGCCAAATGTCTACCATGTCCTGGAAGTGTGGAACTAAAATAAATAAAAAAAATAAATTAAAAAAACCATTATAAATGGCTATCTCTTTGAAATGCAAGATTAAATAACGCATGTGAAATAAGACAGGAACTATATCGCTGAATGCACTGCCTTAAAGTTTTTAAGATTCATTTGCAAATCAATTCATGTTTTTGGCATCTGGATTAGCTTAGGGGCATGAAGACAGGGCCACGTTTAATGTCATACTCTGGTACACTGACTGCTTAAGTGACAGGCACACAAGCACATTGGGACCTTAGCACAGAATTTGAGGCTCTTCCACTGACATGGGGATAATATGCAGTTACAGTGATAGAGGGGCACAGATGATAGGACCAGGGGTGTGACCTGAGCACGCTGACACGAGGGCACTGGCAATAGGGACACAGTAGTAATAGGGAGAAAAGGACTGGCATGGGATAATTACACAAGGACGCTGGGCAGGTGGACACATTAATGTGGAAAAGTCCTATAGGCGTGGAAATGGTCCTCCACGGTACACAAGTATACATGAGCTCAGAGCACGTACACCTACTGCTTGTGCAGGATGCCGATTTCTGCTCTCTTATGCTGCATTTTGTTCCCAAGCCTTGCAGCCATTTCTGCAAGGAAGGGATTGGGTGCATTTGTCAGCTCTTGCCAGGCTCTTCTCTACTGTTGGGACACTGGAGTCTGTTCTGTAAATGAGAGGCCAAGGTTTCTTTCAGCCTGGAATTCCGAGATGTGCTGAAACGTAGGGGTGAGGTTGAGGCCAGCACTACCATTGGTGTAGTACAACACTGGTGGTGAAAGGCATGACACTAAGCTTATACCTTGCTTCTACCAGGTTTCCAGCTTGAGCATGGTACAAATGTTGGTGATTTGGTAGCAAATCTGGACTAAAAATGTCCCAAAATCCACAAACAGTGTAATAAACAATCCTTATTGTTTATTTGATTTATTACGCTCTCCAATACTAAAGTAATTTTAATATTGCACTAAGCCATTTCACCACATTAGTCTCCTCTCTTCAAAAGTGGGTGAAGAGTTAGAGAGCCACCAGCATCAAAATGTTTCTTCTGTATTGGCCCAAATTCCCACTATTATTCCATGTACCTCTTCATCCTTGATTGAGATTTAGTGGTTTAGGATCACTTTAGAAGCTCTCTGGCTGAGACTCCCAAATCGACCCCACTGGATCTTAGTAGGACCAACATAGTACAATCATATTTGAAATGTTGGTCATGAACAAGTAATGAAAGCCATGAGGATTTCTTATCTAACTTGTTTGAAACCATCATACATCAGAGAACTGTCCACTATAAGCACATAGTTTTCACTTTGCCGTTAACTCGGCTATTTGGATCAACTTCACAAGGGAACAAGAACCTTGGCTGGCGTGAACTCGGATATTTGGATCAACTTCACAAGGGAACAAGAACCTTGGCTGGCGTGAACTCGGATATTTGGATCAACTTCACAAGGGAACAAGAACCTTGGCTGGCGTGCTTGTATTTTGGATCCATTTCACTAGAGAACAAATGCTGCAGCTCCAGTTCTATCCGGGCCAGTGACGTTCAGCCAGAGCCTGGGGTGTCACAGTGGGGGAGGTTAGCATGGCCTAGGGAACTAAGCACAATATACATAACACCAGAACTTAGCATTCAAACACCTATCATTACCAAGAACAAGGCACCAAATCAGACGTGCTCTCATCCACTCACACTTCTAATGAAAGGGTGGGATCTTTTGCCTGTGAATGACGGTTGTCTCAAACACGTAGGGATGAAGTCTCGGATGGCCGAAACTGTGACACTGATTGCGTTACAGGCCTACACAGTGCATACCACCACAGACCACAATGGCAATGAAGGGCTTTTCAACAGAAAGCCGTGCGTCCTGTGTCACATTGTAGAAAGTTGATTTACTGCCTGACTACCGTCTTCTGCTTCAGAATGAGCCTGAAACAGACAGCCCAGACTTAAATACATTGATTTATTTAGAGATACAATCATATCTCTAAATAAATTGATCTATGTAATATATTTGTATGGAAATATGTAGGAATTTAAGAGGGGCGCAGCCCCCGGAGCTCTAATGGAGAAACCGCCCCTGCTACCTGGCTATCATAAAATGAAGGGGGAGGGGGGTTGTTCACTAAGAGCCCAAAGGGAAGGTGTATGCACAGAGCATACGTGGGATAGCTGGTCATAGTGTAAAAACATGCATGTATTGATACTTGTATAGCACAGACCTAGCTAGGGAGCAACAGAGGGTTGTTCATTATAGGAGGCAATGTAAGACAGTGCAAGATTATATACATCAAGTGGAGATTTAAATCTATTTTTCACACACATTTACACTAGTATTTTAGACAAATTGAAATTAAGTGATTTGCCCAGAACTGCACATTTGTCATTTAACTGCCATGCTGGATTCAAACATGTGTCCCCAGATTGACAACTTAGTAAATAGACCACTCCTTCCTTAGCTGATGTAATAAAACATTGAAAAAAAGTTTGAGTTCAGATAATAGTTGAAAAGGCTTAATATGTTGGTCTTCTTCAATCCTTGTTCCTTAATTTTTTTTGCTTGATTTGTTTCAGATTTTATAGATATATTCACATTACAGTATCCGGTCATACTAAATCACAAGGGTGTTTACACCTTAATTAGCAATAAAACTAAACACTTGTAGGATCACAGCATACATCCCACAAAGATGTGGATTCAGCTATCGGGACGGCACTGCACAGCAATCTCACATCTAAATTACGAAAATATATGTAACGTATTCATATGAGTCATTGGGACTCCAACCATGGCACTGTATGGGAATTATATCAAACATATTCATAACTTATCAACTTTGCGCAACCAATATTCACAGGAAATTAGGAGAAAAAATTAAGGGGAGGAAGGGTGGGGGGAGAAATGGGGAGAAACGAAAGGGGAATCCTGGGTTTGCCGCATCTCCAAACAGTCAATCCTTGTAAACATTCCTATTCTATTAATATTTTACCACAGCCCTTAGGCCGTATTCCTCACGCCTAGCTAGTTCAAGTTTGTCTATTTGCCTATCACAGTGGGTTAAAGTGATTTATATATTTAGAGAGCAAGAGGGGATGCAATAAAGATAACTGTAATATGGTCCAATCTTACCAATGAGGGTTTTCTGATGATATAAACCATGAGGCCAAAGGCTCAGGGACTGAAAACGAAAGTTTTGTTCTCTTGTCACAAATACATTTTTCATAAAACAATGAGCAATGGTGAGGTCATCAAATGTATGCAATTATGTGACTGCGGAGTTTGCAACATAATTATGGATTTACTGACCACATAATTTACAACAATGGCAAATTTCACTAAACCTATTGTTTCTACCTCAAATGGTGGGAATAATGCTTCTAGAGAATGTGCTACGTATGTTTCATTTTTTTAATGTCATCTTCAGTGCTGTATAAGTTCATGCCTAGAACCTATTGTATGTACTAGTGCAGTAGCCAATGTTGTTTTACAAAGTCAAAACAAATGAACTGACAATACTTGTTTTGTATAGGATTCTAGTGAGGGTGTAGGTTTGATGTTCCACGTAAATCTCGATTTTTAAAATTGACTAGACCACCTTCTACAATTGTAAAACAGCTACCAAGTGGCTGTATGTCAGTGTGTGCAGCACTTTTACTCCCACCCAGTGCTCAATTCATAAAAAAGTACTGGTGACCAGCACGTTTCTTTGGAGATTAGTGTGGGCACCATCCACTCACTGTCATGCTGAAAGCCATACTTCTGGTAAAAAATGGAGCACAAATAATGTGTAAAATGTGCTGTAAAGTTTGCCTTAGCATAATTATTGTGCTGCGTGTTCAAACCCTTCCTCTTACTCTCTATTCTTCCCATATTAATCAAACTCTCCTCTTATTTCTTTCTCCTCTCTTTCCTTTTTTAGGTCTCGCTGGCGTTGCAGGGCGAAGCCCTGCCGCCAACGAGACTTATAGCTGCCTTGCTCCCTGCCAAGGGAGTCAGAGCAGTGAGCGAGCAGATACAGACCTGGGCACGAGCCGACCCAGGTCTGTGAACGCGCTTGAAAGTGGAGCAGCTTGTGCACGTTTGTTGCACTTCAGGCGTCCCAAGCGCCGCCAGACCAATTATCCCAGCATGAGACTTCACTTCCTCAGGCGCCGCAAGACCAATTATCCCAGCATGAGACCCACTTATCCCAGCATGTCAACAGGCGCCTCAGGCTGCTGGAGCACTCAACTATAATTAATGCACAGTTGAGTGCTCCAGCAGTGTGGGGCGCCTCTTGGCATGCTGTGATAATTGAGCAGGCATATTACTGGCGCCACCACCACGCCTTCATTACTGCCCATTCCTCGGCGGTGGAGGAGGTAGAAGAGAGGCGGTGCTGGTTCTTTTTCGGTATTAGTATCAGGTGTCGTCTTTACATGGTCTTAATATAGAGTGTCGATTGTCTGTATTATTTTTGAATTCTCAGTCACCGTCTTTGAACCGCGGTAGTAATTTATTTATTGCCTAAAGCACAGGCTTTTTACTTTACTCCTTTAGTGACAGTTCCGGCAGTTGCGCCCGCAGTGTCAGCTCTTTGTGTAAACCTTGCTTGATGTATACATTTACATCGTATATTAGTCAACCATTAATTGGGCCAGTTTGCTCTCGGTTGCACTGCATGCACCTGTTGTTTTGCTTCCACATTTGAAACTTCGTTTTTACATAATCGGTGCTTCGAATCGTCGCAGAATTTGTCGATTGATTTTCTTTCCAGTATCGGGGCGTTAATTTGCCTTTCAGTATGGTTTCATTAATTTTTATTTTAGTGTCAGTTTTCTCGTCGTGTTTACTTTGTTCCAGTGTCAGTTAATTAATTCATTTGGCTCTGGCGTCAGTCTTTTAATGCGATTTTATATAGTGCGAACTTTACCCGAAGGTGTCAGAGCGCTTTACATAAGTCCTTTAGGTTGTTGCAGTTTCGGTTCTTTGATGTGCTCCATTGTCAGGAAACTACTTGTGTGACCCCCGCCCTCCCCCCCTCCCCCGGCTCTCCCCGATTTATATCACCTCTCCCCAGCTAGTATCACCCCTGCCCTTCCGCGCACACACCTGGTTATGCTCTGCCTGAAGGTTCCCTTACCTCTCGGTTTGCACAGAGCTGAATGTCCAGTCTGTGCGCAATTTAAGGGCGGGGAGGGGGGGTAAGGGGTGCTATGAAGAGCTGGAAGGTTCGAGAACTTGAGTGCCTGCGCACAGGGCGTGGCCCGGCTATGCAGAGGGGTTGCATGTGCAGTGTATGTGCACGGCAGGGTCAGTGAGATGCATAGGGGGTAGAAGTGGGCGATCTAACAGATTATCAGGACGAGCCCTGGCTCTTAGGGCCCATGCACGAGTCGAGCCCTGAACATGTTTGCCAGGGAAACATGCAACAAGTATCACACAGCTTGAAGTCAAATCGTGAATTTATTTCACGTGGAAACTTTGATATTAATTCTTCCATTACAACACTGCACTGAAAAGAACTTGTTTGCACTTAACTGACCTCTTGTTTTGTTGTTTCGGTGCCTAGGGCTCTCTTTTGTAACACTGCTCTTGGGGAAAGAGTTCATTTCATTTCTCCCTTCCTCCCTACAGTGTGGCTGCGGCCTTAATGTAACGCGTATGCAGCATTAATCAAAAGCAGAGATTGTCCTGTTCACACCCCAATTTAAAACAGGGAAATTTTTCTTGAGAACTGGGTTTATGTTCGAAACTGTGTTGTGATGTGTTGTCTTGGGGAAAAGATATGCCCATGCGAAGAGGGGTGTGCCACGATGTTGCCTATGTGATGTTAACATAGTGGTGAGGTCGGGCTGACCTCATTATAATCAATAAAAGGCAGGACTTGTGAAAGTTAAAGAGTGTTCCGTGTTTTTATGTGGTAACATAGTGGGTATTCTAAAGCTTTTACACTTGTTCGTTTCTTCGTTGTAGCCCCTGGGCTGGTTTGTCTACTGCTTATAAAACTGGCTTTACTTTTGAAAACTAGTGGTCAGGGGGTCACGCATGGAGCGCGCAAATTCCAGACATACAATTTAGTTGAACAGACTACTCCCAGGATTTAGCAATATTTGTTACGGTTCGTTTTTTTTTGGTAAAATTTTTATTTATTTTAAACATCAGAAGAATAGAAGGGGAAGGGAAACAGGAAAAGGGGAGCAGGAAAGAAAGAGAGGAAGATAGGCGACATAACGCCATAAAGCCCCACACAGGGGGAGCAAAGATAGGGACTGAATCATTGAAGAAAAAGGGCTACAGGGCTCCAAAGTCCACAAGAAGCCAGCAATAATCCGATAAGGCAACAAGGAAATGTCTGCTCAGCTCAGTTCTCGTGTAGGACAGATTGTCAACAGTGGACATCGCATCCTCAGACAGAGAGGACAGCCCAGATATCATCCAGAGTCTAGAGGTCCTCCTCAGGCAGAGCCAATCGCAATAGAAGAAGAAACAGAAGGCAATAACCCCAACTAACCCCCCCCCCTCGTCCCTCCCCAACATCTCCCTCCCCCCCCAGTGGTGGCAGCCAACAAGCACGCAAGCAAATCAGGTCTTCAGGAATTTAAATCTGGAAGAGATGGAGGGACCGCACTGCTGATGGACATACTGCCGAGGGCAAGCCTCGGGACAAAAACCTCACAAGCGGGCCCCAGTTGTACATAAAATTCTTGAAATTCCCCCGAAAGATATCAGAGAGACGTTCCATGCTCAACAGACGCCACAGTCGGGCATGCCACAAGGAAATAGCGGGAGCAGACGGGGATTTCCAAGCGGCTGCCAGTGTCATCTTAGCCGCCCCCAGGCATAACCACATAATACGCTTATCCGCTCTAGTCTGGTGCTCAAGCAGCGGGTCTCTAAGCCCTAATAACACAAAAGCCATGGAGTCCGGGATCGGGTAACCCAAAATGTCTTTAATGTGGGACAAGATCTCAGTCCAGAATGGCCGAATGGTAGGGCATTCCCACCATATATGGCTAAAGTTTCCCAACATCCCACAGCCCCGCCAACACCTATCTGAAGTAGTGGGAAATATGCGGTGCAATTTAGAGGGATACAGGTACCAATCAAAGATGAGTTTCATATGTGCCTCCCTGAGGTCAGTAGAGTGGTTATGCGCCGTCACGTCCCTCCATAAGCCCTGCCACTCACTAGTAGAGATGTCCCTCCCCAGGGTGGATTCCCAATGACCTTGATATCGCGGCCGCGGCGCCACAGTAGAGTCTAACAGCAATTTGTACAGGAACGAGATTGCTCCCTTCATGGTAGATGTGCGGAGAAGGAAAGATTCGAATTTCGATAGGGGTCTAGTAGCAGCGTCCACTACCGCCGGTGACGTCGCCCAATGCAGGAGCTGAAGGTGTCTGAAGCGTTCTGTCGGGGGAACGCCATAATCCCTCATACAGTTGTGGAAGGTAAGGGGTTCGGTGCCATGAAACAAATGGGTAAGGGCTCTACAGCCGCCGTCCTTCCAGGCCTCAAAGGGGCCTTCCATCAAGGCCGGGGGAAAGGCCGGGTTATAGTGAATCGGGGTAAACGGGGATGGGAATGTGGTCCAGCGATCGTCGCTGCATACCGTGTCCCAGACTTTTAACACCGTGCTCGTGGGAGTGCTGATGTAAGCATTCCTGGGTCTATGTGCCTTGGGTAACCAGGCCAGACTCCAGATGGAGCGTCCCGCCACACTCCGATCCATATGGAGCCAATGCTTCTCCGACATCTGCTGAGACCACTCCACGATGACCCTCAGTTGGGCGGCCTTATAGTACAAATGCATGTCCGGATAGCCAACTCCCCCCTCCAGCCTCGGACGGCGCAGAACCGAAAACGGAAGCCGCGCTCGGCCACCTTGCCAGACATATCGCAACATGACGGTCTTCAAGCGGCGGAAGTAGTCTGATCCTATCGGGATAGGTAAGGCCTGAAACAAGTACAACAATTTAGGAAGGAGCACCATTTTGAGGGCGTGTATCCTGCCCAGCCACGAGATGAATTTAGGCTTCCAACGCTCCAGTTCAGATTTAATGGAAGTTAACATCGAGGGGAAGTTGGCTTGGAACAAAGCACCCACTGTGGCGGTCAACCGTACGCCCAGATATAGCAAGGACGTCGACGCCCAAGCGAGCGGAGTAAGCAGCTGGATCCGCTGCACCTCCCCCGGTGACAGGGTTAAATTTAGGATGTAAGATTTACCAAAATTAACTTTGAAGCCCGCCACCTCCTCGTAGGTAGAGAGCACCGAGTGGACATGGGGCAATGATAGCGCTGGGTCCTGGATGGACAGCAGGACATCGTCAGCAAAAAGCGAGATCTTATGCTGCTCACCTGTAAAGGGAAGACCCAGAATCTGCTCGTCCTCCCGTACCGCCAAAGCTAACGGCTCTATACTAAGAGCAAAAAGCAGGGGTGACAGGGGACATCCCTGGCGCGTCCCCCGGGAATGGCGAAAACTCGCCGATCTGTGGCCGTTGATTATCACCCGAGAGGTAGGGCCACTATAGTTGGCCTCGATCATCCTAATGAAAGCAGCCGAGAATCCGAAGGCTACCAACGTCTGGTGCAGAAAGCCCCAGTCAACGCGGTCGAAAGCTTTCTCCGCGTCGAGCCCAACCAGCACCGCCGGAATACGAAATCTGTCCGCCTTTTCAATGAGATGGACGACGTGACGCAGGTTATCGTGAGTCTGCCTACCCTTAATAAACCCCGATTGATCAGGATGGATCAAGGCAGGCATCAGATCCTGCAATCTACCCGCCAGAATGGAGGAGTACAGCTTGGCGTCCAGGTTAAGAAGTGCTATCGGGCGGTAAGAGGCACAAGAGGTAGGATCCTTCCCAGGCTTGGGGATAACCGTGATTAAAGCTTCGGCCATAGAATCCGTGGTCTTACCATCACTCGCCATTGCGTTGAAAAGGGAGACTAAGTAGTCGCAAATGTCAGAGGCGAATGTTTTATAAAAGAGGGCCGTGTAACCGTCAGGCCCAGGGGCCTTATGCAGCTTCAGGGCCTTAATGGCATCCAAGACCTCCTCTCGAGTGACGGGGGAGGACAACTGCTCGTTCCAGACCCCAGAGACTTTCGGGAGGGGCAGGCCCTCCAGGAATCTGGATTGGGCCCCCGGATCAAGCGAGTCACTCGAGTAAAGCGCAGCATAGAAGCGCCCGAATATAGTAGCCTTGTCCGCATCTCTATGCTGGACGAAGCCCGCATGGTCGCGAATACCTCCGATATAATCCTTCTCGCGCTTATCCCGAAGCTGCCGGGCAAGATGGCGCCCGATTTTATTGCCCTGGGAGTAGGAGGTGCGTCGGAGACGTAAGATAGTAAACTCCGCCCTGTTATTATAATGGGCCCTCAGCTTCCCACGCACCGCCGTCAGGGGGCGTAAAGTCACCCTAGAGGGGTTCGCCTTGTGAGCCTGTTCTAGGGAGGCCAGCTCGGATTCAAGAGCCTCTCTCTCTTCCCGTCGCAGTCTGTTCAGGTTCGCGTTGAGAGCGAGGCACGTGCCTCTCAAAGAAGCCTTGCACGCGTCCCAAGTGGTATATACTGATGTGTCCGTAGGCGGATTGAGGAGAAAAAATTCGCCAATAGCTGCGCGTAGAGCTTTACAAGACACCTCATCTCGCACCAATGCGGCCGGGAAATACCACTTCCTCCAACCATCTCCCCCGGCGGCCCAATGTAAACTCAGTACCACAAGGCTATGGTCCGAGAGCGAGAGTGGAAAGATGTCAGCCAACTGTATGTCCCCCTGAAGAGCCTGGCTAGTCAAGATGTAGTCAATGCGGGAGTATGAGTGGTGAACATTGGAAAAGAAGGTGTAATCCCTAGTCTGAGCGTGACGAAAACGCCAACTATCAATCAATCCCATGTCCCCTAGTTGACGCAGAGTTTCGTCTGAGAAGACTCCCGCGTCCGCTCTGTGGCCTCCAGAGCTATCCAATCCCTTGTTCCACACCATATTGAAATCCCCCAACAAGAACAGGTGACCCTCCACGAAGTTCCCCACCCTGTCCAGTAGTCCCTGTAAGAAGGCATTCTGACCCGCATTAGGAGCATACATCACAGCAAAAGTACACAGACGACCATGCAACAGCCCCTTCACCAGGAGCCACCGGCCTTCCTTGTCCGCAGACATCCCCTTGGGCTGAAAATGCAGGGAAGCCCGAAAAAGTAGGGCCACCCCTCTATGCTTCGTGGACGCAGACGCCCTGTAAATAAGAGGGAACTGCCTATGACGAAGCCTCAACTCATCTCGCCTAGCCAGGTGGGTCTCCTGAAGGGCAACCACGTCCAGGTGGTGATCTACAATGTACTTCCATAGTTTCTGCCGCTTCTGCGGGGAGTTAAGACCCTTTACATTCCAAGTTCCCATGCTGACAGGCATTAGGGAAAGTAATCACTCCACGCCATGTACACAACCAAACAGCCGCACTCCCTGTACTGGACCTGCATACCCATCAAACTGCAGAACAACATAGGAAGGACAGGTGAGACTGTCAGCAAACGTTTGATCTCCCCATACACCCTTCCGTCACCCCCCAGATCATCCTCTCCCGTGAATCGGAGGCCAAAGTGGATCCCCAACACCAGAAGAGCAGGAATAAGCAGTAAAACACGCGTCTCTCCCCATTCTCGGCAATCCAAACATTCCATACAGAGCTGCCACCACCGGTCCCTCGCACCCCTTCCCCCCCCCCCCCCCCCTCCCCCAAAAAAAACAAGAAAGAAGAAAGAACAAAATGCAATACAGAGCACTGAACCTGAACCTCGCAGTCTTCAGTTCCAACAGGTCAAGGCTCAGGAGGTCCCTACTGGACTGGTAACGGGGCAGGGGTGTCGACTCGGCGACCCCCAGGTCCAAGGTCTGGGGTGTCTTCTCCAAAAGTACCAGTGTACCCCAGGGACCTCAGGCCAAGAGCCCCTCCGACGCCATGCCATGAAGGCGGGGTCATGCTGCACCAGAGCTCGTCTGGGACTCCGTCATGGTGGCGGAGGCCACCGATGCCACTGCGTCTCCTCTCTCCTGCTCTCTAGTTGCCGGATCCGGTCGCTGTCGCTCAGGGGACGGGCCCACCCTGTGCCAGGAAGAAGAACGACGCCTCCGCCGGAATGGTGAGGCACGAGCCTCTCGGGACGGTTCCTCCTCCTCGATGCCTAGGAGATCCCTCGCTTCCCGCAGGGAGTTGATCTGTCGCAGTCTGTTCTCCCATCGAAAGATAATCCGGAAGGGATGACCCCAGGAGTAGGACACCCCGCGCTCCCGAAGGAAGGCGGTGACCGGCCGGAAGTCCCTTCGTTTTTGCAAGGTGGTAGCTGCCAGATCCTGGTAAAGCTGGGGGCGATGGCCCCTAAACTGCAGGGAGGTGATGGTCCTAGCTTTCCTCAGAATCTTTTCCTTGACCTGGAAGTCGTGCACACAGACAAGAATATCCGGCGGCGGGCCCCCTCCCCTCCTAGGCAGCCCCACTCGGTGCACTCTGTCCATCTGGATGTCCCGAAGTTCCCCGTCTTCCAGGATCTGGAGAAACAAGGCCAGAACATAGCCACGCAGGTCCCCCGATTCACCATCCCACGGCACCGCCTTGATGCGAATGTTATTCCTCCTGGAGCGGTTCTCCAAATCCTCTGCGTGGGTTTGCAGATCCAAATTCTGCTCCGTGAGCCGTATGATGTCTTGCTGAAGCTGGTGCACGTCATTTGCCAGACCAAGATCATGGTCCTCCAGCGTCGCTACCCTTTCGCCAATTCCGTCTACATCCCTTCGCACTTCCCGGAGGTCCGATGCCAGCTGAGTTCTGAGTTCGGAGATGTCCTCTTTAATAGTCGCGAAAAGCTCCTTCATAAAGGCCTTAGTTGCAGGTGCCTCATCATCTGGCTGTCTGGAGGACCCGCTAGCTCCAGGTGACGCCGGTTGCTGTGATGACTTGGGGGCCCCCGCCTTCACCGTCTTCCCCCCTTTGCGCTGCGCGCCGGACATAATTGCGAGTTGTTGTTGCACTCCCACTACCAAGTCGCAGGTAGTCGCAGGCGGGAGTATGAAGCCCAGGACAGCGCCCCCCGGGTTCGGGACTCCCCGTCAGCAGTGCCGCGTCACCCTCCAAAAGCAGCCGCTAAGCCCTCTGCCCGCAGTGTGGTAGGCCTTCCGCACCTTGGAGTCTTTGCAACGATGGCAGGCCAAGCCCGCAAGCAGTGAAGCACACTTCTCAGGCTATCCGTGCATAGGCGCAGCCACCCCCGACAGCAACCACCACCACTCCGGGAATGCAGCAGGTATTAAGCGTGGTCTGCAGGGTAGGGGGGAGCCGCCGCAACGGGGACCCTCGCGATAGACACCAGTCAAATGCAGTGGCACCTCATGAGGCTTCCCAGCAGCGCAGCCAGATAGGTTCCGGTCAAACCGAGAGGTCCCCTAAAGATGGCGCCGAGGTCATCCACTTCGAGCGTTATGTCCCAGAAACACCTCGGGGAACCCAGAGCGATGCTCCCAAGGGTTGATAGTCCGGTATTGGGGCTCCACTGGCCAGGCAACAGGAAGTCCCCCGGGTCAATGGCGGCCAAAGAACGGGCCCAAGTAGGCCACTGTCCACAGCCACTCTGGGCGCTGTTCCGCCCGCTCCAGACAGGGCAGTTTCTGGTCCGCCTCAGATTACTTGAGACTCAGCCGGCACCCCGTGTCGGGGCCGCAGCGACGCCAGCCGCTCCTACTTCAGCTCCGCACTGTCAGGCCTCCATGAGTCGGAGCCGCTCCACCACGTGGGCGCGCAGCCCCAAAGGTCTCCGGCGTGGGACTCCACCTCCGGCCCGGTGCGTCGTCCCCCGAGCTCCCTCCGAGGCTCCAGTCACGCCCCGCCAGCCTCTTCACACAGCGGGTCCCCACTCCAGGGACAAGGCTCACCCCCGGCGGGTCGGCAAGTCTCGGGGGCGGGGCTCGGCAGCGAGCGGCGAGTGCTCCTCCTGCACGCCGGTTGCCGCGTCAGGCGTGGCCGGCCCCCTGGGTACCAGAGGCCGGTGCTTCGCAGGCCTCAGCTCGTCCCCGCTCCAAACTCCGTCTCTGGCCTCCGCACAGCTCTCCGATGGGTCCGGACGGCACCCCCAAGCTGCCAGTGACCTCCGCTGCTCGTGCAACGCCGAAAGGAACGGCCTGGACCCCGCTATTCGTCGCTTTGTAGAGTCGGCGTCGGAGAGGCTCTCAGAAGCGTCCTACTCCGACGCCATCTTGGCCACGCCCCCATTACGGTTCGTTTTAAGGTTTATTTTGCACAATAAATTATGCACTGAAGTGCAGACTACAGTTATTTTGGAAGAATGGATTGAGGCTATTCGTTTCTAGCGGAAAAGCCAGAGCGGTTGGTCACCTGGAACTGCCTGCTTGCCGACCTACTCTATCTACAGTTCATTCACCACGTCAGACACAAACTACTTATACCTCTCAGTCTTACTTTCTATCTATTATATACAGCTCTCACCCCTATCTATTCATCATACCACATAATTCTACTACATAACACTCAATATACATCACTCAATCCCACCCCACACAATTCCACGCCGTCTAACAATTGCAATTCAAACCACTTAATTCCCCTACAAACAAAACAAATATAAGTTAAAAAATAATATCATTTACAACGTCAACAGTTCCAACTTTCACAATTGTGAGACCGATTGCATTACAAATGCTTCTGATATAACGCAGCTACTTTCCATTTCTTCTTGCAGCCTGGCATGCTAATGCCAGGTAGACACTTATTTAATATAGTTGATGGTAGCGTGCGTTTTTGTATTGATTTAAATGTTATGTTTTGAATTTGAAACCTCAAAGTTTTTCCTCGTAATCCAGCAGATGACAGTGCGACTTCATGCTGTGGCCCTTGAGCAGTTGCAGTCGTTTTCAGTTACATGCAGGGATAATGTAACATGCTTCAATTTATATGAAATTTACCTTTTATAACTCTGCTCTTAGCCGACTCAGATTATGAGCTTTGCGACCAGACTCTTGTATGAACTCTAATTTAGTTACATTTGAAAACTTTTTTTTCTTGCTTGACCTATTCTAGGTAGTTTGATTGCTGTGTTGTCAATAAATATTGGTTGCACACTATAGGTTTCCCTTGGCCTCCAGGTAATAAAGATATGCCAATTTACCAACTGAAGCAGGGAGGACTTGTTGTTCTGTGAACCTGTCTCATAACGTAACTGATACAAGCATTTGCAATGCAATAGGACTTACATTTGCGGGATTTTGAGCTGTTGGTATTGTAAACTGAAATGCCTTTTATTATTGCAGGTTTTTACACATAAATAAATGGCATTGTCATTTACAATGCCAATAGCTCAAAATCGAGCAAATGCGAGACCTATTGCATTGCAAATGCTTGTTATCTCTATAGTCTCAGATAAACTTACTCTCTCTTCTCCTTCACTACTTTCTCATCTGTCTCTCTCTTGAATATTTCGCTCAATTCCTTCTCTCAATGCCATCCTCCCTCTCAGCTTCTCCTCACTAGCAGAGACTAACTTGGTTGAGAGGCCTGTTGTACATTCACAGAATGTGAGCTGGTGCCCTATATCTTAGTGCCCATAGACGTTCAGCTATTACATAGTAGGAATGCCCAACTCTGTTTGTGAACTGCATCACCTCTGTCAGTCTATGAATGAATACAACTCTGTTGGCACGTGGAATCTATTCCATCTGGGCAGAGGTTCCGCACTATGTATGCAGGGACTTAGCTGTAATTGTGAAGGAGCCTATCTCTACAATATGATGGGGTCTGTTTGTGGCAGAGTCTCAATGTGTGTGTGTGGGAAATAATTTCGGTCTGCGCTGGATCTCAAGTCAAGTCAAGTCAATAAAAACTTTATTCGGCCAAGTTCTGGTCATTTATGTCTTGTTGGTGTTCAACCCTATCTCCAGAGGAGCAACCGCAATAGTTTTGGGTTCCTACCCTTAATAAAAACAAGCACTAAACAGTGGCGTAAAAATAGCCCTCGGAGACCCCGAACTGCACCCGAGCTCCAGGGGCCCCTTTTGGCACCGTTCACGGGTGGCTGGCCCCTGGCCTGAGAGCTCCTAACTGGGTCTAGAGTGTGGGTGCCTCCTTCCACGTGCTTTGCAGGGGGGAGGAGCCTCAAGTTTTGTTACGCCACTGGCACTAAAATTAGCTTTTCGAGCAGTCCTGACCCTTCGATCTGTGGCGTGCGTAACGAAACATGATGGGGCTCCCGGGAAGGTACATTGAGGGGCCCCCGCTCTGGATTTAATGGGGAGCTCTCATGCTAGAGTACAGTGCTAAGGGGGCCCTGGAGCTCGGGTCCCCCTGCGGGGGCCTGTGGTACGCCACTGCCTTTGATTGGTACTTAGCACTGCAATAGTTTGATGACAGGTAGTGCTTTGAAATGCTTATGACCCCTGAGTACACTTTGTTATGAACAAATTCTTGTAAGTCATTGCTTCCTTTTGGTTAATGTTTGCAGCATGGGAATGTAGATAGATCAGAGAAAAGAGATAGAGGCAAGGAGACAATGGTGAATAAAAACGGGTACAAAGGTGAAATGTAAGGGGTGGTAATCAGCATACGGAGAAAAATGAAAAGAGAGGATGACTGAAAGCAGTAGAGGTTGATGCAGTGGCATGTGGAGAGGGTGACTACATGGGCAGAAGGCAGGATGAACAGTGCTAAGGCCCAAGTGATGGGTTGTGGGCAATGCAATAGAAATCAAAAAGCTCTGTAGCACATTTAAAGGAAAGAATGGGCCTGGTAGAAAATCAAAGGCAAAGAAAAACATGTAAAATCTGAACTCTTCTCTGGGAACCAAGCTAAAGCTTTCAAATCCACTCTTCATGTGGACATTGAAAAGGAGGGATTCACCTGAACTGTGTCTCAGCAATAGGTGTGTTAACCTACAGGACTATACTTACCGATTTGAATTTGGCATAGAATAGTGGAATGAAGGGTAGGCACCTGCTGACTTTCAAAAGTGGGTCACAGCCAGTCTTCTTTTATATTGAGCCTTTGAAATGAATATATGTATCAGATTTGAAGCGGGGCACCTTTCATCTCCCTTGAGCTCAAGATTTTCCAACCTCAAACTGCCACTCGCAGAGATAGTAAGGAAGACTAAGAGGTACGCCCCCACAAGCGCCGGTCTGCGACAGCATGCTACTGCAGCAGAAAGCTTTGGTGGGTGCAGTTCTAGGAGCTGGCTATCACAGCGCCATACAGATCTGCCTCTTCAGTCTATTAGATGTTCGGCCATCAACCTTGCAGGGCAGGAGGCACGCATGCACCTTCTGGGCGATTGACTGTCAGAGGAGGTGAGCACCCAGCAGCCTTCTGCAAGGCACAGGGGAAACGTGCAGCAGATGTGGGTCCTTGCTGTGGTGCACATGCTCCATTCTACTAGTGTGACTCAACATCCCGTTTTTCACCACTTGACCCGACAAAATGAAATAAACCTAGGATTTGTCTCTGTTTTAGAGAGGGTCGACTGAACGTAGAGGTAGGCACGTTTTTGTGCGTAGCAATTCAGGCTTAGTTAGCATCCTGTAGCAATTCAGGCATAGTTAGCAGCCTGTAGTAATTCAGGCATAGTTAGCAGCCTGTAGCAATTCAGGCTCAGTTAGCAGCCTGTAGTAATTCAGACTTAGTTAGCAGCCTGTAGTAATTGAGGCATAGTTAGCAGACTGTAGTAATTCAGGCCTAGGTAGCAGCCTGTAGCAGAAAGCAATTTGGTTACCACAGAGGATTGTTTTTAAAGTTGCATTGAATTGCCCTTAGTACGACATTGTCTGTTTTGGTGAGCTCTGTCAGTTAATTCATTCTACATGCCATGGTAGTAAGCACTATATAAGTGCAAATATAATCGAAGACCCGTTGGGGTTTCCGCTTCTTTACTTGGAAGCGCTCAGGGCATCAGTCAAGTCGGCAACAGGGCAGAGATCTCCTTTCAAGTGCAGATTCTCTCTCATGTCACTGTTAATTGCCCAACACTGTTTCTCCTTTAAAACAGCAGTGGACGATAAAATGCACTGCCCTGCACAAGAAGAGCCCACAGCATGGGGTTTGTGGATTAGGATATTGTGATTCACCAGAGACCCCCACCTCCTCCTGAAGGAAAGGCTTATTCTGGCATTCACTTTCCAAGCACAATGAGAAAGTGACTGTAATATTTGGGGATTTGAGAGCATTGGTGAGCTGCCATCTAAGGAGACCGGGTTAGATGATGTTCTCCAGCATCAGTAACAATGAAATAAGAGCTGCAGGTAGTAGGTTTAATTTGGTACTGCCAGTAGGGAATTAGATCCCCAGTGAAGCTCAGTCCAAGGGATAAAGAACTATAGAGCCTGGAGAAGAGTGGAGGTATGGCCTCGTTTAGTTCCATCGTTTTTCAAGTTTCCGTGGGACACATAGTTAACCCATGTGTCAGGAAGGCTGTTTAATCCCCCCATTCAACTGTGGGAATATTGGAAAATGAGTCCTTGACCCACCAGAATGTATGTTAAGTTCTTGATAGGACATTGTTTTTCTAAATCACAAGGGACCTATTTAGAGTTTGGTGGACGGGATACTTCATCGCAAACGTGGTGGATGTCTAGTCTATAGTATTTGTGCATTAAAGCCTATGGTACGTACGGCGGATGGGATATCAGATACGTTATGGCAGACCGGATATCCGTCACTTTTTGACAGGGCCTTCTTTAGAGTTTGGTGGATGGGATGCTCTGAGTCTTATGATTTTAATGAGGTGGCATTGTCTCTTTATCGTTCTATAGTCATAAGAACAAGTAGTGCACGTTTCATCGTGTATGGATAGTTTGGTGCGTTAATGCTGCTGAAAGTCTTTAGAATGATCTTTTCAGTGCATCCCCATGACATCTTATCTTTGTTCTCCTTAGGCTACTTGGAACATGAGTATGCTGCAGACAGAAGATCTCATGAAGTCTGCCATGGCTGCAATGGAGAAGAAGACCCCTCGGGATGTTGTATACTCCAAACTCTGAGCTCGCCCCCACAAAAAGACCATTGTGCACTAGAAGAGCTATCTTTGGGAGTTAGGTTCAGGTGTTGGACTGCATCTCATTGGAATATTGATTCTAAATATTGTGCTTTGATTGCATTGGGCAGCTATGTTAAGGTGAAACACGAGTAAAATACTGCCACCTTAAGGCAGCTGGTTAAAATAGATGCAATTCATAATTTACTACTTTGTTGAATGTGAAACACGGTTTAGAACAAGATATAACATTAAAGTGATTATTCTAAACCTCAGGAAGTTTTGATGATGGAAATGTTCCTGAGCTTCTAAGGTGAGAGTTCCAAATTAAAGGCTCTGCACTTAAGAGCTAATATTGTTGTCTCATGGAGCCACGGTGGTGGGAGCAGCATGCAAAGTGACTGACCACACTAATTGTGAAGAAAGCCTTTTCTGTCTTGTAGGCTTCTCAACTTTTACTGGGCACTGTTGGTAGAATACTTGAGGAATTTTATAAATGTGAATTTTACATGGTCTTCTGAAATGAATGTATATAGTTGGCAAAACTCAATAAAAAGAATCACCTTTACTTCTGTCGATTCATTCTTGAGTGTTGTGTAGTTCATGTAACAAAGCTCCAGGCAACGCCCCTTGCACCAGGGTTAAGATGCTCAATTGCTATACTAAGCCTCACTCCACCTCACTTCTGCCACTCTTACATGGTCCCACGGTCTCTGTCTTTTGGAGACAAATAACTCCAAACACCTGTCTTATGCTGACATGATTGCTTGGGTATTTAAACACACCTGTTCCTAACAATACCAGATCAATCAAAAATCAGGAGCGTCTAGAATAAAGAATGAAGGAGATGCCGGAATAGTGCGAGGGCAGACCAAGGCGGATATGGAATTAAGTGAATATTGACGCCACTCTACCTAGTCCAGACACACCTAACTGGGTGCAGCCTGTGTTTCTAAGGTGTGAACGTTTGATATGCTCCTGCGCCTTCATTGGCTGTTACGTGTGATCCGCTAACCTTAATAGCATTAGTTACTGACTCACTGATAAATGTCAAGAAAGCAAACTCCAGTACATAAAGTTCTATTTGAGTTTGCAGTAGCCTTGGTAACTCCATCCTTGACTCTCTATGCCTTGTCCGTTTTGCATAATGAGAGGAAACCCCAGTGAGCATCACTTTTCACTCTAAGCACCTCAGGTCACAAAGGGCGGGAGTCAAAGTTGATGGCTTCTGACACACAGGTACACGTACTGCATGATAATGTCCTTCAGGCAGATTAATTCAGTTCCCCAATTTGTGACTACGAGTAGCTTTGTTTGGTATCAAAACTTGGAGATTTGCCCTCAGTGTAAGTTCACTTGATCTGTTCTACCATAAGAAACGATGCTTGGGATTTCCATGGAGACTACACCATTGCATTTTTCCATCCTATTTTATCAACATAGACAACAGGAAATGCATTCTCAGTCTGTACCTCATTCCTGCGTGTCACATCATGAGTTCCACAAGAAACTGGGCTTTGGAATGATAAGGCGATGCACATTTGAGCTCAGCCTCAACATCCCCTATAAAGTTTACACAAACAGGGCCTGAAGTCTGCTGTGTTCATACCTCTGACTGTCACCTCATCCCCCACAAAAGCAAATTCAAAGCTGCAGGAAGTAGTACAACCTCTATAACTAATATAGTAGGAGGAAGGAACAGATTAACCATTAAGTAACTGTGGTGATGTGCGGATGAACCATACTGGATTAAAGGCTTTAGGACCACCTGCTTCTCTGCTGATTTGGGGCAGCTAGGTCACTTTAAGTGTTTACATTTCTCCTTTTTTGGTTCACTGAAGTCACACCAAAGAACCTAAAGGTGTGTTAATTAGGACACTTCTGTTGCATCTCATCCATTCATGCTTTAAGCAATTATCAGCCATCTCTGCACTGCTCATGGTGTGCAAAACTGCTCGGGGAACATTTAGTCGGAGCCGCCTGACAGACCACTCAAGGTTTCTCAGTCCACTTCTGCTGCTACCACTTTATTGGCTTAGTCTTTAGAACAAAGATAAGCATAAGTTCATACAATCATGGAAGAATAGTTATCTGATGTTTTATGTTAGGTCATATTAGTAAAGCCAACCTTTTAATTTTATTGACCTTGAGGGCTTTTCCACATATCTTCGACTTACTGCACAATATGTCTTACTGGGAACAAAGGGGCATATTAGCAAGGGCAATATCGTCGCCCTAGCGGCACTTTTTCCCGCTAAAGCGACGATATTTTTATCGCCCTATTAGCAAGCTGTTGCTAACAGCAGTTAGCGACAGCTTTTAGGCAATAGCTACAGGTTTGGGGCTCGCTTTGCATGTCAGCGATATTTATCGCTAATGACATGCAAAGTGGGCGTACCCAAACTGTTAGCGACTGAAAACAGTCGCTAACACAGCTATCGCCTATTAGCAAGGCAGGCGAAGCGATAAAAAAATCTTGCTAAGCGCGATTATCGCTATAAACTAACGCCTGCTAAAAAGTTGGCTTACCTTTATAGTCAATGGGGGATGGATTATCAGATTAAGCCTTCATTGGCGTTAATGCAAGAATATCGCTGGATTTACAGCGATATTCTCGCATTTCGCCACTATCGCTAGATATTTTAGCACAATGGAGAAAAACGTTGCTAATAGCATGTTTTCTCCGCTAAAATAGCCAGCAATAGCCAGCAATTAAAAAAACAAAAAAGTCACTAACAACGTTTAGCGATAAATATCGCTATTTCTTGCTATTAGGCCCCAAGGTCCTTTGGCAGGGAAGGAAGGATATCAGAAGAAAAAAGTTGGCAAGCAAATTACAACGCACCTCTAAAGTAAGAGGGCCCAACTGAATTCTAGCCGGCTTCATGGGGTCTTTACCAGCTTAAATAACTCTTTAGATGAGTTAAGCACATTTAAAACGTTACGGCTAATATAAGAGACTCGAGCTACTCTTACTGCATACTGATATTTTTTCGTGGCTTTCTTCCATTGTGGGGGGTGGGGGGGGGGGGTAGAATTTGCTAGCGAGAATTTCCATATGGCTGCGTCAAGTTTAACCAGCAGCTACTAAGTCTAGGCGGATGAAGTTGATTGGCTTTGTTCCCAGTACTGCATAGGCAAAAGGGCACTATGTGATGGTCTGACAAGAATATCGGAATGGGGGAGTCTGAGGTCATATCAATAATATTTATAAAGATAGGATCCAAGCAACAGCCTAGCCTATGAGTAGGCTAGTTGAGTCATTTGGATAGCGGTCAGATTGTGTAGTACATTTTTAGCGCTCGCACAAACAGAATCAGAATGCAGATTTAAATCCCCCATTGAAGTGAAGTTTGCCTTCTGAAGGCTGAGTTCCACCACTAGATCAGGTAGCGCTTGAATAAATTGAGTATCTGGGCCAGGAGGACGATACATAAATATGCCTGAGAAGGTGAAGGTAGCAGAAAGTTCCAAGGAGAAAAGCAAGCTTTTACTCCCCGGTGTACAAATAAGTGAGAACAACTTACAACTTTACTTGTCTAATCCATTGTCATCATTCTATCCGTACTCAAAACACTACCAAACACACAAGAACTGAAGAGCACAAACTTTCCGTAAGTAATCCACAATGAATAAAAGAAAGTACACATTACTAATCTACTATGTATACATACAATTAACAACTTGCAATATATTGCATGTGCTCCACCAGTGTTGCACCTGCTCTTTCTACAGTTAGCCCTGAATACCTCTTGACAGTGCTCCCTGACCAATATGGTGCACCCCTAGTTGCCTAAGGTGCCTCCCACTGTGGGCATCCTCAGCGACTTGGTCCTAGGGACTATTCCTGGAAGCTATAGATCCTGTTTGAAGCCCCGCCTGACCTTAGCACTGTTGATGAAGCTGGAACTGACTCATTTAAAAATCCTTACCCTATTATCTCTGCAAAACATCGGTAAAACATATGAACACAATACCCTGGGAAAAACACCCTTTTTGCCAATCGGTATCTTTGTGGGCGATAAGTTCAAAACCGGCCTTGTCTTCTTCACCCATACCATCACGTTCTGGACTGAGATTTTCCACAGTGAACTTAATGTTACATTATCATCTAAATGTTACTAATAGCTGCAAGCTTAGAAGTGATCCCTCCTCTCTAGTCAATGAATTAATTACAATGTCCATCTACAATAATGGAAAAATAGTGATTGCATCCACTGAAATAGGTCTCTCTTTATTTGACTATCTATTCCCAGTCCTACTCAACACCGTATTGCGAGTCTCCTCCCTTGCCCCTCCTATAGCTCTGCTCAAGTCTGCACACATTACCCAATGACACTCCTACGCATCTCATACCATACTAATACACACTTAAAGATTATGAGTCTCATTTCCAAGCAGGGAGTTCCAGCTCAACCTACCATCCTGACTAGCTAGTGGCACTGATTTCCCAAGCCCCTTTGTCCAATCCTGGGAGGTCTCAGAGCTTGCCATCACTCTAATCAGACCTCACATTCCTTCCAACACCACTTTGTACCCTTCCCCACCTCAATCTAATACACAGAGGGAGATTTTTCCACACTTATCGAAAGCCCACTTGGACAACTTTACTCCCCCTCCCCACACCCTATTGTTACGTACACACATGAATGATCAGTCTCACCTAATGCTGCTTAGCCTTTACAGTACACACATCCACCCTAATGACTCGTTCTGCAATCTCTCTGCTCTCACAAAATACTCACCATCTCACGACACAATACCTACCCATATCAACTGGCACCCCTCACCACTGATACTCTACTGAGGTCATCAGTACACACAATCCTACTGTATGATGCCTTTCCACATCTCCTTACACTCCTCCTCTCTCCAACTACCCACCCATGGAGATCTCCTGCATACTGAAAGCCCACCTAGAGATTTCCACTCCCGCTACACCTTATTAATCCCTACACACATCAATGACCAATCCCACCTAATGTAGCAAAGCCCCTACAACACTCACAGTACCACATTGTCAATGAAAACCTTAAACCAATTCTAATACACTAATTGGATGAACTAATCTCTAGCTGAGAACGTTGGACTAACACCTCACAGGGAGTTACCAGTCTACCAATGTCCACAGCTCCTAAAGTAGCAACAAGACCCATCTTCCAATCATGAAAGGTCTAAGTTAACACCAAAGCAAATCTTACTCCGTAACACTGAATCACCTATAATATAATTTAGATCTCACCTTGACATTCTCCCAGCTAAAGGCATCTATATCCACCTTAAGCTCATGGATTTCTGCTCCCTTAGACTCTCTACTCCCCCAGCGGATGTCCCAGAATTCCTCATGCTCAATATCAAGGAGCAATTGTCTACCTCATCTAAAGAGAATTACGTATACAAACTCTCCCACACTGTTATTGTCAACTTACTTGCAACTTATAATACCCCAATATCCTCAGTGTTCTTTACTCCGTCATCTCACAACACTCTAAGCAACCTAAATCAATAAAGAATACCGACTATTTTGTGGACTAGATCTAAACACAAGTTCCACTCTAAAGCAGGCCTGGGACAACAAGAACATTATTATCATTACAAGTAAAACCTTTGACACCCCTCACACCAAATCAGTCACATCAGCCTTCCATTGCTTGCTCCATAATTGTAAATCAGCAATGAAGCAAAAGCAAGAAACTGTAGACAGTATCGCATGCTACAACCTTAACCTATTAGCCCCACAATATAATAGACTTTCCACTTTGTCTAAACTACTTCATCATCAGGAACAACTGTGTAGAGAGAGTCGGAGGAGGCATCGCAGCGGGCGGCTCCTCCGCTATGGCGGAGGAGGGTCATCCCACTGCTTTTAAGCAGTGCATTGCAAAGGAAACATAAAATGATAACTTTAAGTTGTTATCATTTTATGTTTCCTGTTGCTTTGCGGGCAGCTGGGTGGGCGGGGCTGCTCTGCTCTTGGAGCAGGGCAATGGAGGAGTGGTTGGCCCAGTCCTAAGTGCTCAATGACTGTTTGGTCAGTCCTCTCGGGATGCCAAAACCAGTCATGCCCACTTTCCCTGTTCTCCATGCAGGCTGCATAACAGACTGCATGGAGAACAAGCCTAGGCCCCCATTCCCTTGTTGAGCATCGAACTAGGATGCTCAAAACCAATCAGTGATTGATCAGGGGAGTCTGTTCTGTGCTTCCTGTCCCTCGGTGATTAGTCCCCCGCTACAAAACAATCGCTCCCCCCGCAAACCATGGCAGCCGCCACTGCATCGCAGCCACCTTCAGAGTCTTTACAGAGCAGAGAGATACCCTTGTGCCTATGTTCAACATTTTAGTGCCTAACTCTGGATCTGCACGTACAGCACAATGTGTTGCTCTTTCAGAGTATTCACATTTATCACCCACCGGGTGGTAATATTGCTGTTATTGAGAAGTGTGGCTCAGGGGTTAGAGGCAGCAGACCCGGAAGCTGAGATCGGTCCTGGACCAGGGTTCAATTCCCCGCCTCGGCGGGGTCTTGGGCTAAAAATTCCACGGACTCGATAATTCTCGCCCCGGTGCCTCCTCGACTCACGGGTTCACACTCTGCGACTCTGGGCAATAGCTTGCTTAATCTCCACAACGGCCCCTCGCGGCGGGATGCCTGACTTTCACCTTGTGGATACCCTGCTATCTCACAGGGGAATACCAGGAAGGGTTCCCTAAGCAAGCGCCGGGAAACCCACTGCGGGTAGCTGTGCGCAATATAAGCTCAACTACATTTACATTTACATTTACATTGAGGAATACATTGAGCTTGCATGTAACCAATCAATGCTAAGTGATCTTTCTGGGAGACTTTAATCTTAACTGGGGCATCACATAAGTGTTGGCAGTGAACCACTTTGACTATTTTTTTAATTGAAATGGTCTTACGGTATGATAGATCAGAGTGCATATTTACACTAGAAAGCCAAATGATCTCCTAAATAGAACTTTGGCTTCTCAGCAAGAAGGTTGTACTTTCCGGTGGTTATACTAGTAAATGTAGACATGGCTGATCTGCATTACAAGGTAAGTCAGCAGTACTTCTCATCAAAAGTATAAAGTAACAAATAACAAGGGGTGCCATTATTAGAAATCATGTAACACTGGTTAGATCTTGTTAGGATATTGAAGACCCAATGCAGGATGATTTTTCAATGTTACACTGAGATCCCTTTTAGAAAATAAAGTGCAAACTTGTGCTTTGAAATCACATTGGGTCGGTGCATAGGCCAAACATGAGCTACAAATTTCACTTCAAATTCCTTTTCTCCGAATGGGTCTAGCTCTTATTTTGCTTCTTTAGGCACTCTTATGTTCTCTATTCTCTCCCGACCACCTAATCTCTGTCCTCACTGCCTGTCTCAAACTTTTCATCACTACCCTTTTCTATTTCTTGCTGCATCTATTTTCCCATTCCTGTCTCCCTTGCTTTCTCTTATGCTTTTTCTATTTACTGTCCTTGATTTAGCTCAATCTTCTCTCCTTTTATAGAATCTCTTCTATCTTCTTTTCTATCTTTTCTCTGTACTGCTCAACATTTTTATTCTTTCCCCAGCCCTCTTCTCCATGGACCATGTATGGCAACTGAAACATTCTCTTGGCTATACATGGCCATTAGAAGCACCTGCGACCTTCCTTTGACCACTGTGATTTTCGCTGTTCCTCAGTCCCAGAAGCCTACCATCCTGGGGGCCTCTTGGAACAGGAGAGGTTCCCTATCATCATGGAACAAAGAAGTTAGTGCAATGTGTCATTCATATCCCTGAAGCTTGCTGTCGATTCTTGTTGGATAGGACATCAGGCTGCATAGATTTGGTGGGTTTTAACTGCTTTAGGGCAGTCGACGACCCGTTGACATCCGCACACTACCTTCACAGTGCGATGGACTTCAAGGGGTCATCCACAGTACTGGAAAATAAATTGATTTTGTCAAAAACGCCAGAAATATTTCCTTTCTCCAAAATCAAAGTTGGGAAGATAGAGAAATGCTTCCCACAAGTCCCAAGTTAATTTGTTTGTTTTGTTGTATTGCGCAGCATGCTGTGTGTGCAGATGTTACTCAACAAAGCACAAGTGTTAATGAAATCTCCATTGATTCATAAATGTCCTACCATACAGCTTGCTTACACTCCTCCCAATAAAAATAGTACCCCACTTATATGACGGTGCTATCACCCAAGATAGGTAACGCTCCTGAAAACACAAGGAAAGATCAAGATTTTGCTTTGTAAATTGAAACATTCTGGGTATGTGCGTATCTGTGGTATTTAGACCAGGGCTCGGTCGGCACCCAAGGAAACCTGCCAGGTGCACATATTTCTGAAAACAAGGCACCTATCTTAGTTTGGGGTGCTGTGGCTTGCTTATTTCCCAATATCCTTTCTTACCCAGAATGTCCTGCAACTCCAAAATGGGGCTAATTCACAGATTTACCTCTTATTTCTGGGAAGGGATATTGTGAAATCTGTCAGGATCCATAAAATTCTTACCACCCAGCGTTCCCACACTTCTCTCAACAAAAACACTACCCCAAATATTCACCAAGTATTAAACATTTAGTACATTAATTATAGAGGGCCTCTCAAGAGCAATTTTTTTGCTATGACCATAAATTAGATGTAGATAACGTGGAATTTATTAGGATTTGATACATATTCAAAAAGCAGATTCATACTATTCGGACCTTAAATTACAATATATAAAAATCCTAAAATGTTAGTCGCTTTCAACAAGATGTATAGCGAGATCAATTATAATGCAAAGGCTTTCTGCCTCAGATTATGGTTTTCACAATATTTGGTTCAAGGATATGAGTACTCAGCTTGTTGACCCTCGTATGGTTATCTAGATATTACAATATTTCTGAAAGATAGTCTGTTATAGCACCCCTTTGTGACATAGCAGACTGTATTGGGTGATTGCAGATTCCCATTACAGCTAGTTAGGGTATTTGGAGCCCTCAACATCAGGCGCATTAGCCTAACATTATCTGGCTCCTTGAAACAAAATCAAGATCTCTACAGCAAATACATCATCTCACCAGGCCATATTTTACAACAGGCCAGTGTAGACTTGAGCAATGTCAGTCAAATGCAAGTCGTACATATATTGTGAGGACTCTGCCCCAGCAAAATAGGCTAAACAAAGCACTATGCTGTATTGGAATTTGGAGTTTCCTGATGGGGCAATGGTTCTGAATAGCTAGTAGGTTTAGGTAGTGCCAACCCCTTATGTATTAGTAATAGGAAAGGCCATTAAATTTGCTGGCTTAAGAACAACGCAACTCAATGTCTTGTATAGTTGTGCAATTGCGATTCTCCTAATACTATGACAATAGAATCAGGATTTCATTAAATACACGGAGGCTAACATTATGCATATTTGTTTTAATGCTACCTTCAAGCAGCCACTTAGAAGCAATACATCATAAAGTAAAATAATTCCAGAACAGAATCTTCATAATGTACAATTGCCATGAGCCAATAACAGTCTGCCTCTTTAAAATGTGATGACATATAATAGAAAATCTGTGAGTAACTATCTTTAAAAGTGAATTTGCTTTCCAGATGAAGAAGAACGAGGAGGTTTGAGCGAAAGTGTCACATCTTGATTCTTTCTGAAGATCTTGCTTCTGAAAGGTGGTAATGCAGTGTAAATTTATTATGTCGGGTTATCTGAAAGAAAAAATAGTATGCGACTTTTGTTGACTGATAAGGAAGACTTGAGACAATGAAAGAGGCCTGTAGTGAGGAATTAAAATTAATACAATAAAGGTTCCATAAGCTTAGTAACAGTGTTATCAGTGAAGGTTGAATAAATCAAAGAATATTTCTTCTTTATATTTTATTGTCCAACTCTGGGGAGGGACCGGGTAGGATAATGTTAGCCTCTGTGTCTTTAATAAAATCCCGATTCTCTCGTCATAGTATTAGGCGAATCGCAATTCCATTACAAGACCGGAGGCTCCCATTATGCATGTTGATAGCTCTGTAATACGACATCTGACATATATTCAATTGGTTCGTAATAGTGCTTTGCAAAGGTGTTTGCATCATAACAGTCAGCTGTCCTAAGGATGTCATTCAATTTACCACCTTTTAAGAAGGATTTACTTGCCATAGCTCCTCTAACGGAGTATGCTTGGAATTTCTTGAGATCAATACAGGCTAATTACATGGCACATTTAGCGAATCTCGCTATTTAGGCTGAAGGTATGGGGTTAAAGGGTTTAACGTAGGATATAAGTAATTGATTCTCACCATGCATATGATGCTCGCTCATTCTAGACTCGTATTCTTTCATACAATCTACCACACACAGTTTTTTTGCAAGCATCAAACTTTGGATAGAAGATTGTGTCTGTCCTAGTTTTAGTTCTTCTGATCATCTCGAATTTCACGCCAAACATATCATAAACTCTATTACTGACCTCTAAGACTTTGACGTCTGAAACTTTACGGCAGGAGATTAAACTAAGGAGTGATACAATTTTAATGGATAGTCTTTTCTTATCCAGGTGTTTGTTGACATGCCAAGTTGTGAATAGGTTCATAATAAGACTGACGTCCCAGAGTGCATCGTATTTAGGTTTGGGGGGTCTCCTTAGTCTAATACTTTTCAATACTCTGCATACTTTGACATTCTTACCTACTGTTTTTCCGTTTACTAAGGCGTGACCTGCTGAGATGGCTAAACTGCAGCAGTTAATTGATCTGCAAGTGAGACCCCTTTCAAATTGCTCTACAAGGAAGTTTACTACGTGTACAATAGGAGCTTCCACTGAATCCACGTTCCTCTCTAGGCACAAACCTACCCATTTTCTCCAGATGATTCCCCGAGGAGAGGTGCAGCTCTTCTCAAAAGGCCTGTGATTCCGTTAGATCTCCTGACACTTTCCAGACAAGAAGGTTCAAAATCCCAGTTTGTACTAGGGGACGATCTCCGTCTGTCTCTTAGGAGTTCTTTCTTGGCTGGAAGGAGAAAGGGGATTTTGTAAACTAGCTTCAGTCATGGGGAACCATGCTTGGGATGGCCAAAATGGTATCACTAGTACTAGGGAGCATTGGTCTAGTCTCACTGTCTGGAGGACTCTCTGTATCATGGCGAAGGGGGAAAGGCGTAAGCCTTGATTCCTTTCCAGGGTTGGAGAAAGGCATTTACTGAGTGGGGGATCCAGCTGAAGTAATTCCTTACTTGGAAGGTCAATCTGCGTGCAAATAGACCTGTTTCTATAGGACCCACATTTGAATGAGAGCACTGAATGCTTTCTCGTTGAGTTTCCAATCACAACGGTCTGACAGGAACCTGGAGTTCCAATCCACAGAGGCATTTGATTTTCTTGGGAGGTATTCTGCTTTTAGCACAATTTTGTGTTCTAGGCAGAACATCCAGAGTTTTTTGGCTGTATTCGAGAGATCTGCTGACTTGGAACACCCTAAGCGATTTATATAGGCTACTGCTGATAAGTCAGTATAACAGATCTCCCTTTAAGGGATTTCCTGAAGCTCATTAGGATTTATATTCCTGTGGTCAGTTCTAGATAGTTTATGTGATGTGAGCTTTCTGTTTGTGACCATACCCCACCTGTGTGTTGATCGAGTAGGCAGGCACCCGAGCTATGAAGGCTCGCGTCTGAATCTACTATAAATTCTGGTGAGCTCCCAAATATGGCCTTGCCATTCCAAGCATCTAGATTGTTTAGCCAACACATCAGTTCCGATTTGGCTTTGGGATCAAGTTGTATTTGATCTCCATACCATAGATCTGACCTTAGTGCTCTCGCTTTTACTCTTTGGAGAGTGCAGTAGTTTAGAGGTCCCGGAAATATAACTTGTATTGAGGAGGAAAGAAAGATCAGGAGTCCTGCTAGTTCCCTTAAGGTTTGGGATTTTTTTTTTTAATTAAACTTATTTCCTTTCGTATTTTCATTATCTTCTTTTGAAGCAGTAAGAGAAGGCATTTCAAAGTGTCTACAGTAAAACCTGAGAATTCCAGAGCTCTGGAAGGTGTCAGTATAGATTTATCTTTGTTTATTATGAATCCTCAACTCTCTAAGAGGTTTATTACTACATTCAAATCTAGTAAGATCTGGGAGTGGTGTTGGGACATAAGTATGTCATCCAGATAGAAGAGGTTCAATCGTATTCCCCATTCCCTTAGGAATGATGCAACAAACCTCATAACTTTGGTGAAACACCATAGGGGGAGATGATAAGCCGAAGGGGAGAGCCTGAAATTGGAATATGTGGCTTTTCCAAATAAATTTTAAGTAAGGTTGGTGTTCTTTTACCATGGGAATGGTGAAGTATGAGTCTTTTAGGTCTAGTTTGACTAGCCAGTCTTTCCCTAAAAGTATATCCCTCAAGAGATGGATACCCTCTATCTTGAAGTGTCTGAAAACTAGAAATTTGTACAGTTCTCTTTGGTTTATAATGGGCCTCCATCCTTTGCCCTTTTTCTGTATGAAAAAGAGGGCACTTATAAACGTTCTGTATTCCAACAGCACTTCTATAGTTGCCCCTTTGGGTAGCATAGAGGTATTTTTCTCCTGGACTATTTTGTGTTGTTCTTTTGTCAGTGATGGAGTTCTCCACTCCCAAGTTTGAATTGGGAGTTCTGGGATGTATATTCTGAATCCTTGGATGGTTTGTAAGATCCAAGGGTCTTGAGTGATTGTTTCCCATCCCAGTGAAAAGAATTTGAGTCTGCCTCCCACCTTTTTTTGGAGAAAAAAAAGAATGAGGAGTGAAGGTACTCACTTTGGAAGTTGAGGAGTTGATTGCATAGTCTAAAACCTCTGGACCGGGTTGTTTGTCTACTCTGGAGATAGAAAGGTGGAGCGTTGATTGATGATTGGTAGGGTCTAGCGAATCCTCTGTGTCTAAGGTAGGGCCTTTGGTAGAAACGGCTGGTCAAAAGGCCCCTTCTTCCGGCCCGTCCAAAAATATTTGCCTTGAAGACAGTTCTCATGTAAATATGGGCTTTGTCGAGTGCTGTGAATGTTGCCACATATTTTCCCAGAGTCTTAATTATGTCTTCACCGAATAGTAAGCCCTTTGGGTTCTGAGAGGGTTCTTTGTCAGCCATGTCGCTTAATTTAGGGTTAATTTTGGTTAGGACCACTTTTCTCCTTTCTGCATTCATTCCAGCGTTGGCATTTCCTAAAAGAATGGATGCTCTTTGACTCCAACCCCTGACCAATTCAGTGTCGAGTGGGGTACCTTTGATATGGCTGTCCTCTGCCATATCAATTAGTCTAGTCAAAGTGTCAAGGAGGCGATCTTGGCATTCTTTTAGTGATCTCTCCATACCCTTTCTTGGATCGCTTTCCTTTTTGAAGAGGAACTTGATTAGTTCGGGGTCAAGGTTGGGAGTATGGCAGACTTTTTCTTATTTGGCTTGAGCATTCTGCCCTCAAGATATTCCGTATTTCTCTTTCTAGGGGATTTCTGAGCCTTTTTTTTTTTTTTTTACTTTTTTTTTTTTTTTTTTCCACTGAAAAGCAAAATTTACAGATGGGAAAAGAAGTTGTTAATGCAAGAAGTGTGACCAATAGCAAGCATATAGGTACATCAGTGGACAACAAGCAATGTTGCAGGCTTTCCAACAATAAACACAGACTCACATCATTATTATCGAACTGGAAGTACATATGTCGAAACCCCCATAGTCCTGGCTCCGTATGTAAGGTAAGAAGGCAGTTATTAAGGGCCTGATCCTGACCTCCCAGGAGTTAGAGCGAGCGCTTCCCCTTCTACGGCTAGATCCAGCTTGTAATGTTTCAGCCATGGGGACCAAATTCTCCGGAATTTACGTGGGCATCACCTCGCTTTATAAACAACTTTCCCAGCAGCCATGTAGAGATCCATATTGGACTTCCACTCCAGGGGCGGTGGGTGAGATTTTAAAGTGGTGGGGCGCAAACTAATTAGCATACAGCACCGTAGCGCGCGTGCCCAGCGAGCGAGCCCGAACCCCTACCCCTAAAGGGGGGTGTGAGTGGGTTACACCCCCCAAGAAAATTTTGAAGAAAAATCGTGCATTTGCAAGCAAATTTGAGAAAGCAGGAAGGTTAATAAAGCAATTGTGAAAGTGCAGTTATTACATTAATAGATGGCATAACATAGGTAGCTGCTTATTCAGTATAACCGCAGAGCTTCATACATTCCGTCCTATTATGCTCAGGTGCAGCATTCAGACTATAAGACTTTCATGGAAATCTCACTTAATCACGTTCAGGCATCCACCTCACTTCCATAATTCATTTACAGACCAAAGCAACATTAAGTTTCTGATGGCATAGCAGGGCTGTATCTCCGATTGGGAAAAGCCTTGGACTGACACCAGAGAGAACAGTAGTACCTGGTAACTGCACTATTGACGTTCACCATGACAACAGTGGCAGGGCGGTCAAACAAAAAACCCAAAGTATCCTGGGCAAAGGGAGAGAAAACTCCCCGTACATTTTGGACATTGGGGTCTGTTTTAAAAAATATATATGTGCCAAGAGAACCTCAGTGCCAGTTGGCCAGTAGGTGTACAAGACCTCTTCACATTAAACAAGTACAAAACAGGTAGCAGCAATACGGTCTCACTCACAAAGTATGCACAGAATAGGAATTCTCTGTGCAAAACTCTCTCACTAAACAGGTGACATGTTTTATCCTTCAGGAGGGAGCTCCCTAACTAAAATCCCAGGACATGCTGCTAGATGTTTTGGCTCATAACAAATGCATTTGGAGGTAACACAAACCTTTCTTGAACATATGCACTCATACACCTCAACAAGATCACAGACAACCTAGGGGCTCGCATGCAAATGAATAATAACATTTCCAACACGCCTCAAGCCTGACCTGCAGTCTTGGGAGCATTACCAGATGCTCCATGTCAACGGGGACAACCTAGTTCAGTTATGTACTATTATAGATACTGTTTTCCAGTGGGTCAGTCCAGTTGAAGTGGACCAGAGATACAGATTCTTGAATGTAGTAAATTGTTAAGTAAAAAGTCCGTGATTGCAATACATGGTACCATTTGTCACTAAACGTACTATTGCAATAATTCAACCTTAACAAAAAGGTGTTCCAATGCACCTCCGGCTTTACCTGCAGCACCTATACTCTTGCAGAATCAGGGACATAAGCAAATCTGACAATGCTGCGTAAACCTGACCTGCAGCACCATCACCCAGCTTTACAAAAACAAGGGCCTTTAGAGCAAATCTGCCAATGCATGTCAACCCTAACTTGCGGCACCGTTAGTCCTACTGTCTCAAAATTAAAGCCCTTACAAGCAGCTCTACCAAAGCACCTGAATCCTAATCTACCACAACACAGGTACGCCAATGCACGCAAGACCTGAATTACAGCACCACTGCACTGCTGTCCTAGAAACAGGGAACAGATGTACAAAGCTATGTAGCCGTGACAAAGCCTAGGATTTGCTAAATAACGTTTTTAAAAATTATAATCCCATTTTCAATGAATATTGATGAGATAGAACAGGTTGTGATGCACCATGAGATGAAAATTTGAGAACCAAACTGTTAGTAGATAGATCGGTTCTCAAAATTCCCAACTTGTTGCAGGAATACTGGTCGCAATATGAGACTAGTATTTTGCTACCAATGTTTTGCTACCAAAGTTTTGTACATCTGGCCCCCGGTTCTTTACAAGTACCTCTGTCAATGTTCCTCATTTCTGAGATGCAGCATCATCAACCTGCTATAAAACTCTCTCCGAGCAACGCTCGCAGTTGTAAGACCCTTAAGGCACATTTGATAATAAAACTACATCTTACTACTTTAAGCTGTGTACAATCTTCTGCCTCAAAGTTCTCGCCCACCAGCACAGCAGCTTCTTTTTATCAATCCCCAGGAGCAGAGCCCACATGAGATAGACTCCCACAATCCGCGTATTCGATGGGTCCCTCTAAAAATATAGTTAGAAGTGCCCCGTGCCATGCGTGACATCTTCAGACAATGCTCAGTTTGTAGCCAACAACACTTTGCATGGTGAGATTTTTGAGGCTATATTTACTGCGCAAAAAGTGAAACTACAAGTCCCAGAATGTAAAGTGCTATTAATTTACAGGCTAGGTGTGGTAAAATATATGCAAAGCCTAGTAGAATAAAATGTACCATCAGATTCCAGTATCACAGTGTTAGATAATTTTACACTCCCTTCTCCGGCAGCCGATACCATTTAAAAGTGTCAAAGTCATTACTTTATTAACTTGAAAAGATAAAGAAAGGCAAAGTTTCTGCCTTCGAGCTGTACCTGTGAATTTTGGATGACACGTCTCCGCTGTAGTTGCTATTCGGTGCATTAGCACACCGAGCAGTCTTGGGTGCTCACAATCACACTCCCTCCAGATCCAATCTGGGAGACTGTTTCCTCCCCATATACACTCGAAGACGCATAGCGCCAAGAAGTGCCAGTCAGACGTTTCCTTCTTTAATTAGAGGCAAGGAAGGCGCGCGAGAGAGGCAGGATTGTCAACACTGCGTTTCCTTTAACAGAGGGAAGGGAAGGGCCGTGTGCGTCTGTGCCCTGTAAGATGGTGAGCAGAGACACAAGAGGACGTGAAGAGATGTTGATAGGTTTTTGAGCTCTTATGTTTTTATGCAGTTGTTTAAATGGCACGAACTCGAAGCGCTTTACATGAGCTCCAGGTACATTTTCTGAGTAACACCTTCAGTCAGTCAGGCTTTTTACCCAGTGCCACTTTTTATACATGGATTTTGAAGCCCACACTATGAAGAGCAAACACACAAACTCCAGAATGCAAAGAGCTGTTGGCTGAAAGCCAGGCCTGAGTTTAGATTTCACACATGGCTTCTTGGGTGCTATGCAGCTGACACCTTGATTTAGTACGACACATTTGTAGCTGGTACGCTGAAATCCCATCACCACCAGGGGATTCAGTACGACTGAGGCAAACGCCTGTTAGGGGACCTGGTCATGGCGTAGGTAGTCCTTGTTTTCCTTAATTCAGGCATAAGCCAGGAGAAGTACAAGAGTAAGTCACTCCTACTCCCACCACACACCTTTGTGAATCAATCTTTAGCTCAGACCTTCCTCAATCAAGAGCCTTTGATGTCTCCTTAATGTTGCCCCTGCTGGCCCTCCCAGAAGCACCTGCGGCCGCCTGACGGGCCTGATCCTCACCACACAGTGCCAGGCAGAGAGGGTTCCTTCTACCTGAAGCGAGTGACATTGCCCAGGAGTAGTCGGACTTATAGGAGGTGAGTGACAATCTCCTCGTTCCCACAATCCTTAGCGATCCCCGCCCGCTGCGGTGCACTAGCTTGGGGACCATGCGCAAACCTAAATAATGTATGGTCAGGAGAGCTCTCCTCCTCAAGGGAAGGCAGTGTTAGTTGTAATCTGATGAGCAGACAAGACGTCTGCTCCTGCGCATGTGTCTCGGCAAGCGCCTCTTCTTTTTGTATCTCTGCTTTTTAATATACACAAGGGCAGGCACAAACGTACTTCAAATGTACACTTATATTAAGTCATTTCCTTCTTTTGTGACCTGCTACATACATGCAGCTGAAAGCTGCTTCGATGCACCTGTTGTCATAAAAGGTCAGAGGTCGAAATAGTGCCGTGCGGAGTAGCTACAGCTGGTCAGATTACATTATCTCTTTGGGGAGTGGCTGAGCACAGCCTTAGAGTGAGTGCATTGATGGCTGATGGGCCACCTCCCAAACCAGGTGGGTACTTTGAGCCAATGGTGAACAGAGGCTTTACCTTCCGACATCTTTATTAGAGCTTTAGTTGGACTCCAAGCCACAGGTCCATGTTCATTGAGGAACTGTTCCTGGAGAGTAGTAATGTAATCACAATAAATCATCTACTTCACACTTGTCTGTATTTCCGTGATTAGCTGAAGAGGAAAACAACTTGAAATACTGATTTCCACATTCGTAGTCACATAAAGTGTCCTTGTTACTGTTGGAAGGGGGTGTGTCTGGTGCTAGGTGGTCAGCATGCAGGCTGAGGACCCCAGAGCCTGGGGGATAGACTTGGGTTCTCTCCTCTGCAAACTGATTGGTCCTTCGCCCATCGCATTATCTTCTTGTGGCGCCAACCAATCACATACAGAAGTTACTAGGCAATCATAACGCACATGTTGCCAGGTTGAAGATCTGTACATTTAAACATTTACATGTGCATTATACATGTTCCCCATTACTTTTAAGCCCCCCCCCTCCTCACAACCTCAGGCAAAAAGAGTGAGCTGTGTGTGCTGGTGGGAATATGGCTCAATACTTTCACGAATTTAATTCCAAAAACAGCCGCGGCCTTCCTTAGATTTTCAAACATGTTGTTGGAATCTTGTTTTATGTATTATTGTCTCATTTGAACGGTCTATGTTTTCATGTGTTACCCCTTGCCTCTTGTTGTCTCTCTTGGGGGGACATGTGGAGTGCTATGCACATACTGTAAGGATCGGCTGTACGGATCGGGAAGGGGCATGACGCTGCCCCTACAATGAATCTCGGCCTTGGGTTGTGTGCAGCGCTACACAGCCGCTCACATTCTTTGGAAAGGAGGCTCCTCGGGAGACTTGGGGGGGACATATGGAGTGCTATGCACGTACTGTAAGGATCAGCTGTACGGATCGGGAAGGGGCATGACGCTACCCCTATAATGAATCTGGGCCTTGGGTTGTGTGCAGCGCTACACGCCGCTCCCTGAAACTGGAGTAAATGTCATGCAATGTATCCGATCTAAGGAGGCCTGGGGGGCACTGTGTAGGTTTACCGAGGCCCCCAGGGCACTGGACAACGAGAGAGGTGATGAGCTCGGATGGGGGCACTGTTCAAGTATAGGGAGGCCGGAAGTACTGTACTCATATGTGTAATAACATACATATGCAGCGTGGCACTGCGCTTGTTTAAGACTGGCCTGGGAGCTGGCGGTCAAGGGTAATAACCTGTCTGTGACCCAGAGCTGTCAGAGGCACGTGAGCTCCCACGGGGGGAGGGTCATCTCACAGGACCCCGCTCAGGTGCTTCGAAACTGCTCTTCATGGCATTTCAGTGACGGACGGACAATAATAAGTTAACCACGAGACTAAGACTTACTAGATGAGTTAGTAGAGAGTGAGTCCAAGTCCAGTGAAGAAGAGAGTCAGTGACATGCAGTGACGGTCTGCTGGCTGCTGCCTGGCCCTGCGCGCACGAGGAGACAGAAACTTAAGTACAGCCGCGTAAGTAGGAAACGTCACGGCGCGCACCACCGCACGTCCCCGAATCGGAATCATGGCCAATCAGTCCACCCACCCACGCGCCGGCATCCAATAATGGATTGCCTGTATTTTGGCACGGTGGACCAGCCAATCCATGCAGCGCCAGGATTGGCTAGGGGGTCACACAGTCTACTCGCCCTGGCGCCTTCTTAAAGGACGGGGCCCAGACAAAGACACACCCCCCTCCCTCTCAGTCAACTTGACGAAGTTGACGGGCTAATTTAGGCTAAAGCGCATGCGCGGGCAAGTTTCCTCCTAATTTACTCATGCGCAGTCGAGTCAGACTGTGTGACATCACACTGATGTTGTTGTTGTTGTAACCCAGGCCAGCCCCACCCCCTGCGCACTCCCTATTTGATCGGGTATGTCCCGGTCGGAACACTCGAGTCGATTAAGCGCCGCTGTATTTTATTTAAGTGCTCTACTGTCTAGACTCTCTCTGCTGCAGCTGCAGGTGCGACCACCAGGCTTAGTGGGGCTACGCCCCTACGCCCCAATGGACGCACCGCGGCTGTTCCACTCCATAAGTGTAGGAAGGTGTTGCACCCCCAGTACTTGGCTATGTCCCTTTTGGCCACCGGCCACCACTAACCCAAGATTGGCCAGCAAGAGGCCCGTAGCACGGCAGGTCGATATCTGTGGGAATACCTAGGATTAAAAATTTCACATCTAGCCATAGGCTTGCCCCTAGTATTTTGTTCAATTCACCCATGATCGTGTGCCAGTAAGTTTGAATATGGCTGCATTCTTAGAAAGTATGAATATATGTGGCGTGCTCCGCCCGGCATCTGAGACAGGCAGGGTCTCCCACCCTCCCCATCTTGTGTAGATGTTCTCTGTCAAAATAGACCCTGTGAAGGATCTCATACTGTATAAGGCGCAACCTGAGTTTGATCGCTACTTCACGCAGGTGCATGAGGGCCACTTCCCAGTCTATATCCTCGAGTGGCCCAGTGGTGAGTTCCAACTTCGCACGAAGCAGAGCAAGGTTATCAGGCATGTTATTGATTTGCATTTTGTATGTCGAAGATATCGCTTGGGTCGGGATCTCTTCCTGCAGGAGCCTGCCTTCAAGGGGGGCATACTCTGGCAGCGTCACCCCGTCCAACCTTTCCTCTTTCCAGGCATGTTTAAGTCTAAGATATGCACAGGCTTGGGATCAATGAAGTTGGTATTTGGACTGAAGGAAAGAGAAGGAGGCCAGAGAGCCTCTTTCCAAAAGGTCTCCTATCTGAGAAATGAATCTATGACATAATATCGACAGACAGAATATCTACATACAAAAATATCGACACAAAAATATCGAAGTCAAAAATATCGGAGTTATATAAAGGTAAGTACAAAAATATCGAAAAATTAATATCGTAGTACAAAAATATCGAAATTAAAAATATTGTTTTTTTAAATGTATTAATAATAATGTAAAAATACATATAATTTTACAAATATTAAATAAAAACATTAAAACATATATAAAAAATTATAACTAATACATATACATTTAAAATAAATTAAAAACTCTACATATAAATTAATACACGTGAACAAGCCGTAAGGTGAAACGCGTTGTGTGGAATAAACCTACGTTCCATTATTTTTGGTTGTGGACTCACTTTCCTGAGAGCGTATGTATGATATTTGCGAAGGACTTTGAATATAAATTAATATATATACGTACTCCACATATTGCAAGAGTAGGAAAATCGTTTTCCCACTCCAGAGGGTGCAACAGTAGGGAAAGCGTTGGATAGCGTAGGGGTAAAAATTACTATTCCCACTCCAGAGGGTGCAAAAGTAGGGAAAGCGTTGGATAGCGTACGGGTTTAAATTACTATTCCCACTCCAGAGGGTGCAACAGTAGGGAAAGCGTTGGATAGCGTAGGGGTCAAAATTACTATTCCCACTCCAGAGGGTGCAACAGTAGTGAAAGCGTTGGATAGCGTAGGGGTAAAAATTACTATTCCCACTCCAGAGGGTGCAACAGTAGGGAAAGCGTTGGATAGCATAGGGGTGAAAATTACTATTCCTACTCCAGAGGGTGCAACAGTAGGGAAAACGTTGGATAGCATGGGGGTAAAAATTACTTCCCACATTACTCCCCCTTTAACACACACCACACTACACATACAAAAAAACACAATTAATATAAATTTCAATTAATCAATTAATAATAATTAATATTACTAAATTGATGTAATTATAAATGAACTAATTAACACATATTAATGACTAATTAATTAACAATAAATACCAACAAATAAATACAATCTCTTTAATTAATTACATTTAATTATATCACACCCTATCCCCCTATAAACACACAACCCACTACACATAAATAAATCACATCATTTAATCACTTAATAATTATTAATTAACAATAACAAAAACATTAAATATATTAGCACATTAACTCTAATTAATTTAATTAAATAATTAATATTATTTAATTACCAATTATTAATTAACAATAACAAAAATTTAAATATATTAGCACATTAACTCTAATTCATTTAATTTACTAATTAATATTATTTAATTACCAATTAATTAATTAACAATAACTAAAATGTATATATTAAAACATTAACTCTAATCAATGTAATTAACTAATTAATATTAATTAATTACCAATTAATTATTAATAAAAAATATTTACAACAATATAATAATTAACTAATTAATATTAATTAATTACCAAGTAATTATTAATTAAAAAATATTTACAAAAATATATTAATTATTATTAAATTACTTCCCACCCTATTCCCCTATAAACCCACAACCCGCTCTGATACTAAAACGCAAAATGTAAACAAATTTACTAATTTTCAAACATACTTTACAAAACATATTTAAGAAACATATAAACAACATAATAAAATACATAACACTAAACAAAATTTCGATATTAGTAAATTTCGATATTAGTAACATACATACCTTAAAAAAACGATATTCTGTCTGTCGATATTATGGACATCGATATTCTATACCATCGAAATTAAAACATCGATATTATTGTATATCGATATTTTCATTTCGATATTTTGTCTCACTTCCCTTAGAAATGCCTATAAGGTCCCATTTCCTAAAGCCCTTCAATTTTCTAATCTCAGCTAGCTTAGCACCTTCTCATAGGGGTGTCTTCGCGTAGGCTTCCCCTCCCACCTCATCAATTTTCCCGCACTCCTGCATGCCGCTATTACCCGATGAGTAGCAGGGAGGAGTTGTGTGGTCCTGGCTCCCCTGTATAAGAAGTGGAGCTGGGAGCCTTCCTGAAATTGAAGCCTTTCCAGGCTGTATGTCGGATGATCCCCAGGGGCAATGTTCCATTCATTAATGATTATGAGGTGGGCCGCCCTATCGTAAACTCTGATATCTGGCACGGCCAACCCTCCGTTGTAAGGGTTCCGTTGTAAGGTCTGCAGTGGTATCCGCGGGGGAGATCCGTCCCATAGGAGGAGGCGCAATTCACTATTAATGGACGTAAAAATTGCGTCCGGTATTTTGTGATATGTGTTCTGCAGAACGTAAAGAAGTTGTGGGAGTGTTACCATTTTATACATGGCGGCCCTCCCTTAATAGTCAGAGGAAGCTTCCTCCATCTTCTCACAACTGCCTGAAAATTTAGCAACACCTGTTACTCTCCATTTGGGCCTCAGGGTCGGTAGTGATAGAGAGTCCCAAGTAAAGAAACGCCCTCTTGGACAGCCGCAGGCAGCTGGGGTAAGTGTAGGACTCTGGGTCTCCACTCAACGGATAAAGAGTGGATTTAGTCCAGTTAATCTTATATCCAGCGTAACTGCCATATTCCTCAAAGATGTGCAGTAGTCGAGGGCGTGTTTCAGCAGGTTGTGTGACATAAAGCAGAATATCATCCTCATATAATGATATGCGTTCTTCCTCTATAGGTCAAGAATCGTCAAGGAAGCCACCTAGAGTAGGTTGAGTGTGAACCGTAAAGGCCAGAGGCTCAAATATGAGAGCAAACAATAAAGGGATAGGGTGCACCCCTGCCTGGTGCTTCTCTGTATCGGCCAGCTGGGGGAGAGAGTGCCATTGACCCAACCCCGAGCTTCGGGCATGTTGCACAACAATGCTAGCCAATCGAGAAAAACAGGGCAGAAGCCCGTTTTTCCCAGAGTACGCCACATGAAGGGCCAATGGATCGTGTCAAACGCTTTTTCTGCGTCGAGCGAAAGAAGCAAGTGGGGACTGTCCCAACCCTTTATCGTGTCCATCCAGTTAGGTAAGCAGCGCAAATTAAAACGCATTGCACGCCTAGGCATAAAGCCAGACTGATCCCTATGCACCAGCGAAAAAAATCACATTCAAAAGGCACCTCGCAAGGATTGTGCCCAGGATTTTTGTTTCAAGATTAAGAAGGGAAATGGGGCGATATGACCCACATTCCTCTGGGAGTTTCCCTTCTTTGTGAATAAATACCACTATGGCTAGGCGAAGGTCCTGCGGGAGACTCCCCTGCTCCTTTGATTCCTGGAACATCTTAAGGAGATGAGGCGTCAGCAGTGCATTGTTCATTTTGAAGAATTCACCCGGTAGGCCATTAGGGCATTCTGAGTAATTTTTTTATGAATTTTGCCACATGTTCCTGAGGCCACCATTCCATACTTCTTGGGTGTTTAATATTGTATGGGGAAAACACCTCCTCACCTAGGGAATTAGTTATCATTTCATTTGAGGATGATGGGAGCTCCTCAGTAATATCCCCTTCTTCCTCCATATCAGTATTTTGGATATTATATTGAGCACTTTGATAGTTTGTGCAGCTTGGGACACCTTGATCGTTGTGCCGCTTAGGACACCCAATAAATTTGAGGGGTGGTGTCCTCTAAAAGTTGAGGTGCTTGGACCTCCTGTATTATCTACAGTGCTAGGACCTCCAAATGTGCTCAGGGAGGTTAGATCTTCAGTATTCTTGCTTTTCTTTAGTCTTTTTCCACTTTTATATGTGTTATTATTTTCAACATTATTTTGGGGATTTAGTATTTCAGTTATGTCCTCTTCTTCTATAGGTAGGGATCTTTTATTTGACCTAACTTGGTAAAGGGTCTCGAGCATCTCTCTTTGAATATTAGGCATCATTATTCATGCAGGGCATGGAAGCCTCAGCTTCATCTGAGTCAATATTAGACATTGTAAGGTATGCCGCCCCCCTTTTATTTTGGGCTACAAATAATCAGGAATGGGTCAAAAGGCTTGTAGGAGGGTAACATTGGAACCGAATGGTTGAAAAAAGCCTGGGGTAGAAAGGTCTGTGTGACTTTAGGCATGAAAGCTTGAAAATATCTGATCGTCGGGGTGATTCAGCTAACGTTGAAACGGAGGCTCAAGCGATCAGCTGTTGCCTATATTGCCTTGGAAACCTTAGAAACCAAGAGGTTTCAAGGGAGCTTAGTTCTTGTTTAGCCCATTTTCTCTTTCCCTTTTTTAAAATTTATGCCGACTTTATTATTTTTTGGAGAGGGCTCCGCATCGTGCGTAGACGTTTTAGACTGTCTTCAAGGTTCTTTCCTTAAAAAATGGGTGTGGCCCTGGAGAGGAGAAGGGTCAACGTGAAGTGCTTGTCTCGGTGACGTCATATCACATCACCGTGAAGGCACGGAAGGAGACGAGCCTTCTGCGAGCGAGCATACACTGGGGGCAGTAAGGGAAGATACGAGGCGAGGGCTTATTGCAAACGGGCTGACTGCGGAGAGCGGGCCCGTCCCCTGTCCCGTCAAATTGAAAGGTATGATTGAAATAATATCAAGCTGAAAGCGCTGATACTGAGTTTGGGGGGAGGGTTGGGTGAAAATTGGTCGTAAATTGGAGATCGAGTGGAAATGAATATGGGTTGCTGTAAAGGAAGCAAGTTGGAGCAAGAGTATGCTTTGTGAGGAAAAATGTATATAAAACAGTCGCTCTTGTTAAAAAAAGGTTAGAGACCAGGAGTAATTTAAGGAATACTTATCTGCCTGGAGCTGCATTGCAAAGAGGCAGACGTTCTTGGCTCATGGCTACTGTACATTATGAATATTTTGTTCTGGGATTATTTTACTTTATGATGTGTTGCTTCTAAGCGGCTGCTTGGAGTTAGTATTAAAAGAAATATGCATAATGGTAGACTCTGGTCTTCTAATGAAATCTTTTCACACAGCAAATTCTTGTTTCAAATATCATATATATGAAGGGTGAGGCGGTAGTTCAGCTAATTCCCATTGAATTCCTGGCCTCTGAGCTGAGACTGTGAACTAGTGGTGGTAACACAATTCACATCAGCTCCTCACACACAACACTGGCAACTATTAGGGATCCATCATATCCCCTCTTTATTCAAAGTCTACCTGACCCACTTACCAAACTGTATTAAATCATTCAACCATTACCTGTTACAACTATGTAACAAAGATGATACCGAATCATTTTAAAAACGGATGATCTGGAAGACCTCTATTTAGACTTAAAACTTGATGACTGCCTTCGGGCCATAAACAAATGGATGATGAATAATAACCATCTAAAGCTAAATACCACAGAGGAAGACATTATAACTTGCGGACAAAGTAAAAAATACCAGCCTACCGTAATATGGCCTAAGAATATATCAAAAGGAGTCAGATACCAACAGGTAACCATGGATTTACACTTATACTTGATCCACATCTCAGTGTCATCACTCTGAGTACCTTCTACACAATGAAAACACTACCTTGCATCTTCCCACACCTTGGATACCACCCTAAACTGCAAGCCATCCTTAAACTTGTAATCTGCAAGCTTGACTGTCCTAACAGCCTATACCTTGATGCACTTGCAATCATTAATATACGCAAAATAGAGCTCATCCAAAATGGTACTGCCAGACTCCTCCTCTGCCTTCACCCAGGAGAACACATGACTCCAGTTTTTCAGTCACTCCACATGTTATGCAACAAGGGAATGTTCAAGGTACCTTGCATTGTCCACAGCGCCTCCAAGGAAAAGTACAGCTAAACCTACCAGCTAAATTCCAGCAATAAAAACAAAACAAGACATTTCGCTCCAGGTTTGCACAACTTATCCTACCACCTTACCATAAAAAATCTGTAGGGGGCACTGCATTCTCAGTGTAAGCCATCAAGGTCTGGAACTCACTACCAGCCAGCATTCGAAGCATCAGCACTTTAGAAGACAGTTGAAAACATGGCTATTTCCAAGATGCCTAAACCACCTTAAATTCTGGCAACAGAACCCTAAAAGACAGTCACATCCTCTAACTCATTCTTCAGCTTACAACCCTCAGATTGGAAATAGCCAACCAGCCAATTAATTTTGATGGGCAGGTAAGCTAAGGAGGGCTGAATATGCTTCACCACGGTATTATATGGTTATGTAATTTCAAATACAACATTTCTGGCCCACACTAATACTAATGCCATAACACTCAGCGGTCAGCAGACAACTGTAACTTACGCTTCCTATTTTCACATAAGAAATATCTGCTATAAGGGTTATCCATCACTAGCACTGTGCAGCCAAAAACAAGTCACTACCAAATGAACAGGCATGGAATAAGTGAAGAGATCTGTGTCACACTGCTGGTCAATTGGAGGACTTTAATCTGTTCCATGACTGCAGGTCCCAAACATCTATACACTATGGCCGCTTCTTTCCTTCTCACAAGGACACTCCGATATGGGATGATAGTAACAATGCACATCCCAGCAGATATCTCCACTTCTCTCTCCCTCCAACCATGCCAGCTCAGCCCACAACTATAGACAACATTTCCAATTAGAAAACCCATTGCAATAATCAGCTAAGTAGACTATAATCATAAGAAATAACATAAATGGAACCTGCTTAGCAGTTCAAAGATGCCAGCATACTGAAATACCATAAACTGAACATCTGTGTCTCTTACAACGTATCATCCACCACTGCTATGCCCTGTTATCCATGACACAATAGCCACACATCAGTGTTCATCACACACAACATGGAAACACTTCTCACATAGGATCACAAAACAAAGACAACACCCTTCCAATCACTTGCATGGGTAACAGAACCTGGTGAGAGCCCGACAAATCACCCCTTCCTGGATTCCCCTAGGTGTCTAGTTTAAAAAAATTGTATAGGTTTGCCTAGGTGCCAGTAGAGCTAGGGTTCAAAAACTAGGCACTTTGGGAAAAAAAGGGTCAGTTTTCACTGTAAAAATGTGGTGTGTCCATGCTGCGTTTTGGCCCTTTACCTGTCACGGGTTCTAGGCCTACCCACACAAGGGAGGTACCATTTTTATCAGAAGACTTTGGAGAATGCAAGGTGGGTGGAAGTTTGTGTACCCACAAAGATTCCAGAACTTTTCATCACAGAAATGTGGGGAAATGTTTTCTTTTTTTTTTTTACAAAGTTTGAGGTGTGCAAGGGATACTGGGTAACAGAACCTGGTGAGAGCTTGGCAAGTCACCCCCTACTGGATTCCCCTGGGTGTATAGTGTGAGAAGTTGGCCTGGTATATGATGTCCACTAATTAAAGTTGGCACCTTGCACCAGCCCAAAACAACCCTTAGGATGCATGAGGTCAAAGATAACCTTTAGAAAGCTATCCTAGTGGTATCTGTGGAGAGCAGCCTTCAGGCTTAATCTTGAAGGTATGTAAAGCAGCTTGTTTTACCAGAATATCACCTCCTGAATTAACTAAATGAAGGAGAACCACCCAGTAGTTATATAAAAATATGTATTTATTAATATACCACTCTCTACTATCCTCTACATGAGGACAGAACACAAAGCACACAATGCGAGATCCATAGAACAATTGTAAGTAGCACATTACACAGTGGGCTCCAGGGGGAGACCAAACCACATACTAAAACGGTGGTATAACAATCACGACTTGACTAGGGACAGTGCCTAGTGCACGAAGAATCGCTGGGACCCCAAGGAGCCACCCAAGGTGATGACACATGGACCCCACGGAGGACGGGTCAGTGAGGGAACACGACTGCGTGCTCCGTGCAACTCTATGGCAAAGTCGCGGTTGAAAATTTAAAGTTTAAGGACCCTTCTAGGAGGACTTTGAGCAAATCCTTTGAAACTTAAAAGGTTAGAGAGCCTCCCCTTCCGTGGATACCGTAATACCCGAGTTACCTATCCCCGACGAGCCGGGTGCATAGGTCTGGAATGGTGTCGGAAACTGCTGTTGTTCACAGTGGAGGGCTGTGAAGAAGTACTGCTGCTGTGAAGGTGAAAAGGGTCCAGTGGAATCCAAGCCTGTATTCTGGAAGGAAGGTACCTGAAAGCATAGGGGACAGAGTCTGGGTCACTTCAGAGTGACCAGGGGCTCAGTAGGCAAATGCCCACCGATGTCGGTTGCTTCAGGTGCGAAGAAGGGATGCGCAACTCTGCAGCCAGGAGGATCAGGAGACATCAAAGATGACCAAGAGCCAGAGGCGAGCTGTCCCATGAAGGATGTCGAGTGATGAGGGGGTCGTTGTACAGCTGGAGCACCAACAAGCCTGGGCAAAAGCAAGCCATGCAGGAAGGTCAAACCGGTCACGGTGTGGACCAGAAAGGTCCAGGGGACTCACCAAGCAATGGGGAGTCGGGGCATGTCTGGAGCAACCAGGAAAGCCCAAGAGAAATCAAGATGACCCTCAGGGGACCCACAGGCTGAAGGACAAGGAGTCGCGAGGGGAACCCGAGCAAGATTGCAAAGCACCAGCCCACAGAGCACTCCGTGCAAGGAGGCCGGTTTTTTTTTGTGCAAATACTGCTCAGTGTCAGGACTATACGGAGTCCAATGCACAAGCTCAGGAATCACCAACAAGCATATGCAACTGCAAATGGATGCTGTGCTCAAGGGTTCGGGTTATGCAGTCCCCACGAGGGATACTGGTCTCAAACTTGCTGAGAGGGTAGATTGACCTCGGGAACCTTCTGAAACCCACCTCCTGTGTTGCTGAAATCCTCGGAGTCTGCTGGAGCTCAAGAGCAGCAGACCGGTCAGTTGCAGTTAAGTGCCTGCTAGGGCAGGGGAGTCACTCCTTCACTTCAAGGGAGATTCTTCAGTCGTCTTTAGTGCACCACAGGTCCTGCATGGAGCCTGTATGGAGCAAAGGCACAGACTAAGCTTCAGACGGAAAGGGGGACGAAGTCGAGACCAGTCGAGATCCAGCGAAGTCCAGAGTGTCCAGACGGTCGAAAGGTCAGTGGTTTCTTCTTGTAGAATCTTGTTCACGTAAAATCTAATGTCTTACAGCCAGGTAAGCCCTTTTGTACCCACAGGAGAGGGTTGGACTGATTCAGGGGACCCTCCTAAGGAAGGGGTAGGACAGACTGGAGGTTACTTACATGTCCTTGGTCCAGTTTCGTGCCAGAGCAGGAACCAATGGCTCCCAGAACTGGTGTGAGCTGGACTATGCACAGGGACACCAAATGTGCCCCGGCTGCAGACTTTCAGGCACTCTTAGAGTGTACCCACCCAGCCCCAATACATTAAACCCCCTCCCAGTGACAGGATGCCTATTGTGCTGCCATCCTCTCCTTGAGCTTTGCTCAGCGGCAGGAGGGCAGAAATGTGTATCTCAGGTTTCCATGGCTTGCTGCTTCCTGGGCTTCTGTGTCACGTTCGTTGATGAATCTTTGCTTGTCTGCTCTTAAACTTGTTTTTGCTTCCTTGTTGGTTTTGGTGTATTTGCCTTGAGCTTTTGCTTTTTTTGCTCTTGTTCAGCTGGTGATGACTGCATCTTTCTTTCCCCTGCTCGCTTGGATTTACAGAGAGACTCGTTGGGGATCCATTCTTTATGCTGGTGTTTCTTAGGACCCAGTACGCCCTGGCAGGTTGATGTCACTGTTTCTTTGATCTTCTCCTACTAACAGTCTCCTGGGTCTCCGTTGTCCTCTAGTTCCTGCAGGACTTGAAACTTGTTACTGAGCGTGACTAAGTATTTACTCCATTTCTGTGCATCTTTGAGGAGGGTGGTGTTATATTGCTGGTCTTGGTTTGTCAGTTTCATCCATGCTTTCTTCAGCGTTAGCTTTAGGCTGGCCACGACTAGGTCATGGTCCGACACTACATCTGCTCCTCTCATCACTCTCATATCCTGCAGGGTACTCTGGAACTTCTTAGCAATGTAGACATGGTTGATCTGATTCTCTGTTGAATGGACTAGTGAAACTTTTTTTTTTTTTTTTTTTAAGTTTTCAAAAACCTTTATTACCTGGTAAGAAAATGAACACAGCTAGTGGCCTACAACCTTCCGAAGGCCGGCCGCTCCATAAACTCATGTCAGTTAACACAGCGTTCTGCCAACAACCCCACAGGGCCGGCCGCAGTTAAATCCTCATGGCTATCATATTAAAGAGAGCGCAAATGACGTAAGTGGCTACAGCATGGTGAAGTATGCATTATTGCAGTGCTGTGGAACGCTCCACTGGTCCGTAACTGTTAAACCCATAAGAACATTATCAACAATTTGTTATTGTAAGTCGTAAGCTTAGCTATCCCCAAATAAGATAACCTTATCAACCTATATACAGAGCACAGCCAGTACAGAGAAATCAGGTCAAGCAGCAAGCGATATCACGCCTCCCATTCTCGCCGAACATTCCAACCAAGTTAGATAATGAAAAACCTGTAAGGATAAGGAACCTGTCAGCACCACGCCTCATATCAATGCAGTGCAGTCAATTAACTTTCCTCAGTAGTCCCATTGCTCCCACCAATGTAGAAGGTAAGTGTGGTAAGGGCCCTCGCAGCCTGTTTCAGTCAGCCTCAGATTCAGACTCCGCTCTAGCAAGCATATAAGCAGTGTATGGTCCCCAAATATCGGTAGGCCGAGAACCAGCCGGCAATTCTTCGTGGTAACAGAGCAGTTGATCCCGGCAGTACGCCAGGTCCTTCAGCCAGTCCTGCAGAGCAGGTGCTCTCCTACCACCCCAACACACTGCAACCCTTCGTTTAGCCATTTGCAGCGACAGGCATACAAGTTTACGCACTCCCCTCGGGACCCCTGATATCAAGCCTAGTAGACACACTCGAGGGGTACAGTCAATCACAACCTCAGCCATAGTAGATACTGTCGCGACCACAGCAGCCCAGAATTCTCCCACCTTATTGCAACCCCAAGCCAGATGCAGAAAGTCCGCAGTCCCAAGGCCGCAGCGCGTGCAATTATCGGTGTCACGAAGCCCATACCTGCACAATTGCACCGGAGTGTAATAGAGTTGATGCAAATACTTATAATGAATAAGTCGAAAATTGCCATTTGCTGCATAATTACCTGTCATGGAGCAGCACTCCTCCCATTCATCGTCCGTCAATGGGTGCTGTAACACCGCGTCCCATTTACTTTTGGAGCTATCATCCAACACGCCCTCATCTCGCTGCGCAGCTCTATACAACCGAGATACCAGCTTCATTCTGTCTTTCGCCGAGTAAAGGAGTTGCAACCCCTCCAGCACCGGAGGTTCCGCCGGAAAAGATGGATAGAGGCTCCGAAGTGCAGTTCGGAGTCGAATGTATATAAACGTAGCCATACTGGCATTGCCGCCCTTTGCCAAAAATGCCGCCAATGTGATAAAGGTGCCACCCTGGAATACATCCCCCATGAGGTGCAAACCGGCAGATCGCAGATGGCGAAGCGCCCCTGCGTCCCCCAGCACTGATATACGTTCATGCCATGAAAGGGGCATCGCCGGTGCATACAGGGGAAGTTTGCCAGCACGCTGACCGAGCGTATTCCAGGCCGCAGCCGTGCTACGTACCGTATCCACGTCGTTCCGTTCATATGCCGTCTGAGAGTTTACTATCATGGCTTGCAAAGGCAGCGGCCCGGACGCCCCGGCCTCCACAGCAACGTGAGGCGTATAAGGCGGAGCCGATATCCAATACGTGGCAAAATGTGCTTGGGCACACAGATAATAAAGGTGCATGTCCGGAATTGAGAATCCTCCAAGCTCATATGGTTTCGTCAAGGTAGTCCAGCTCAGGCGGGGCTTCTTGCCCCCCCAGACCAAGCTTATCAGCAAAGAACGAAGCGTGGCGAAAAAAGGGCTCTTGAGTGCTAACGGGGCATTTACAAACAGATACAAAAATCTCGGGAGGACTACCATCTTAATCAATGCCACTCGGTCAGCCAGAGACAGTGGTAGTCTTTTCCATCTGTCCACCTGGTCCTCGAGCTTAGAAATCGCCGTGCCATAATTCACCCGAAGCATTTCATCTGGATCACGGTGTATCCAGATACCAAGATAGCGGACCGGGTCGGTAGCCCATTCTAAGGGGAAGTTGAGCGGGAAGTGCACTGTGCTGTCAGTAAGTGGCATAATAATCGATTTCTCCCAGTTTATGGACAGGCCCACAAACCACTCAAAGCGAATATATTCTCGTATCAACCCCTCCAGATAAATCTCAGGCTCTCTTACATACAATACCATGTCGTCCGCGTACATGGACACAGCCAGCGGTCTCCGATCGAAACACAGGGCAGATTGTGAATGCCGTTGACGCAGGATACACGCTAAAGGTTCCATAATTAGCGCAAATAACAGAGGTGAGAGCGGACATCCCTGCCTAGTTCCGCGTCCAATGGGAAAAACGTCCGAAACATGACCGTTGATCCTTACCCGGGCCACTGGGTCAGTATACAATAACCTTACCCATTGAACAAAGACTAGAGGGACTCCCATGCGGTGTAGCACTGAGAACAAGAAATGCCACGCAATCGAATCAAACGCTTTCGCCGCGTCTAAAAAAACAGCGGCGGCTGGAAGGTCCGGTTTTATCAGATGGAGGACCGCGAACATAGCCCGCAAGTTATGGGCAGTAGACCGGGAAGGAATAAAGCCCGATTGGTCCGGCAGGACCATCACCGGAAGAAGCAAGCGCAACCGCGTCGCAAGCACTTTAGCCAATATTTTCACATCAGTATTCATTAAGGATAACGGCCTATAAGACTCACACTGATCTGACGGCTTTCCGGGTTTGGGCAGCGCGACTATGAGGGCCTCTCTCAACGTGTCCGGCAGACGCCCTTGCTCAAACGATTCCTCATACATTTCGGCCAGGTGTGGCAACAACTCTTCTATATATTCTTTATAGAATTCGGACGGGAGCCCATCCGTACCCGCTGCCTTCCCATTGGGTAGATCAGCGATGGCTTCCCGTAGCTCTTCAGCTGTGATGTGATGCATTAGAAAGTTTTGTTGGGCCGCAGAAAGCCAGACCAACGCCACCTCATCCAGATACCGGCCCACCTCATCCTCACTGGCTGTCGCCCTGTGGCCATACATTCCCCGATAATAATCTACGAATTGTTGAAGAATCCCCTCCGCATCAGTCACGCTGCGATCATCTACCGTGATCCCTTGCACAGAGTAGTGTTTCGCCCATGGTTCCAGAATACGCTCTGCCAGTGCACGACCTGGTCGGCCCCCCTCCCCATAATGCCGAGCTCTTCGTCGTTTAGCCAAATGGCAAGCCTCCTGATCACTCAACTCGTTATATTCGTCTACCTTAGATCGAATTTCGGCCAACGTCGAATCAGAGGCAGAGGCATCATACCGGCGTTCCAGTTCCTTCAAGTCACGCTCTAAGCGCGCGAGAGAGTCGCGTAAGGACTTGAGTACTCCAGCTTGCTTCCCAATACACACCCCCCTAATAGTGACCTTGAACGCCTCCCATATAGTGCATTTACTCATCTCCGGACTCACATTCTCAACAAAGAAAAGTGCTATCGCTTCCCGCAAGTCTGTCTTAAACGCCTGATCCAACAAGGCTGTGGGGTGTAGTTTCCATGTGTAAGGCGCGGATGCATACTGCGGTATAGACAGTGTCAGTGCCACCGGAGCATGGTCCGACAGTGTACGCGGCAGATGTTTTACACCCCCTATCCATGCATTCACATCTCGCGTCACCAACCAGTAATCCAAGCGGGACCACGTGTCTCGTGCATACGTATAGCATGTGCCCTCTGTGTCCCCTGGGTGCCGCAGTCGCCACGCATCCACCAGTCCTAAATCAGTCATACCATCCCGCAGCACTTTCGCAGACTTTTTCTCATGGGAGAGATGAGGAGTTTTCCTATCCACTTCGACATCCAGCACCACATTATAATCACCCCCACAGATAATGGCAGCAGGCGGCAGATCATATACCTTGTTCCACAGGACCCGAAAGAATTCCGGGTCATCCGTATTAGGCCCGTAGATATTAACCATAGTAAACAACTTGCCACAGAGCCTACCATGCAAAAGGATATACCTCCCCTCTGTATCGACCTCCTCACGCAGACTCTCAAACTGTATACCCCTCTTGATCAGGACCATAACACCCCGAGCATAGGAGGAGTACGTCGTAGCAAGGCGGAAACCCGCCCACTGCTTGGCCACAGAGACTACCTTTTGAGTCGTTAAGTGTGTTTCCTGAAGGAAAACAACATGAGCATTGTGACGTGTCAGGTACCCCATCACCTGTCGAATCTTTTTGGGACTATTGAGGCCTCTCACATTCCAAGTTAGCCAGTTGAGTGCACTACCACTAGCCATCCTGAAAACGCAGCACAGGACTAATGAAAGCTGAGGTACTTAGCAACGCGGAAATTCTATGAGAAATATACTGAGTCGTGGCGCGCAAGCTGAACCTACCCATCCAACCCCGCTGTGTTAGCAACAGGATGTACAGCATAATAAAAACTCTGACATGGCCGTGTGTGCTCATCAAACCCTCCCAACAGGAGAGGAATCCAAAACATTCCCGAAACTGACCCCCCGCCCCCAAAAAACCCCCTCCCACTTCAGCCACCCAATCTAGCCAAAGCCATCCCATCCCAATCCCAAGTTCTCCAACCCCCCCCTTTCCATACAACATTTGGGGCACACCCATTGGAGAGACGCTAGGGTGCTCAGACCTCCCGTCACAACCGTAACAGGAGGGGATCAAGCCTCAAATACTTAACATCCCAATAGAGTCAGAGCGTGTTGGCAACATTCCAACCAGTAGAAATCACTCAAAGGATATCAAGTCCAACACCCTCCAGTATGTCCGAGATATGCATCCAACCTTCACAGCCCAACCCAAGACAACCAGGCACCCCCAAGTCCCATGGGCAGATCATCCATCAAACCAGCATCCGAGCGTGCATAGAATCCGCCCCCGACCCCCCGGAACCACAGACGCCGAATGCAGACCCGTTAGTAGAGATTTCACACAGTAATGAAAGATGCCCAGGCAGCTGTCACTTAGCCCCGTCTAGGGGACCCCGGAATATCCATAACGCTGTTCAAAGTTCCTCATTGGCCCCCTCATCTTCCCCATGCGTTGTGGCAGAGTCTCGCTTTTTCCGTTTAAGCTTTTTTGCGTAATCCATCGCCGCCTTCGGAGTATGAAATATTTTATTGTCAGCAGGAGCACCAATTCGAAGTCGTGCAGGATAGAGCATAGCATACGGAACCTCCTCCTTTCTCAAAAATTGTTTAACTGTGCCATACTCCTTCCTAGCCGCTTGCACAGCCGCCGTGAAATCCGGAAAAAACTCGAGCTTGTTTCCTTGGTGTTCAATGGCGCCCTTTTCCCTCGCCATACGCAAAATGGCGTCCCGGTCTCTGTAGTTCAGGAGGCGCGCGATGACAGGGCGCGGTGGAGTGCCCGGCGGCGGCACGGCTGCCAACGACCTGTGCGCCCTCTCAACAATAAACATGGTCGATAGGTGCTCTGTCCCAAAGATATCAATGATAAGACGCTCCATATACACCTCCATTTTCCCCACATTTGTCGATTCCGGCAGGCCCGTGACGCGGATGTTGTTGCGTCTTGAGCGGGCCTCCAAATCCTCGTTCTTAGCCCTAATGACCGCCAGTAGTTTATCCATGTCGGAGGTCTTGCCCGCAATCTCCGTGAGGCCCTCTTCAGTGGCCGAGACCCTCTGCTCAACTTCCCCCATGCGAGCGTTATGTTTTTCCAGTTGAGAAGACATGTGGTCAAGGCGGTGGGTCACTGCCGACATGGCACCTTCAATAGATTGCAGCGTTTTCTGCATAGCTGCTAACGTGTCCTCTAGTTTAGGCGCCCCTCCAGTAGCCGTTTCAGATTCCGAGTCAGAGGCCGCTTTTTGCGACTGTATGGCCAGTCTGCGCGAGTCAAAATTTATTTTTGTTTGACCTCTGTCCGGCTTGCCCATGTTGAGATGGGGTCAGCGCCCCGCACCACAGGATAATGGACGACCAGAGAAACCCCTGAGCCCCTCAGGAATAGCAGGGTGTTAATGTCCCAGTGCCTCTGTACACTTATTGAGGAAAGCGACTCACGATGTGTCAGAACTGTTCCAAGAAAAAAAACAATTGTCCAGCAGATCACCAGGCCCCTCTGCAATCAGAGCCCAGAACAGAAGCTCCCGTCCTGGGCCACGTTTTAATTGAGGGCGGTGATCCCCGGCCTGCACTCCGTGAGGTTGCCGGTCAGCAAAGGGCAGTTCGGCGAAGGCAAGGACCCCAGGAGTCTCCCCGGTCTCCGCAGGCCGTCCGCCGCGCTCCGACCAGTCACTCAGCCCGTCCCCTCCGTCCCGGTCACAGCTCGCAGAGCAAGGGCGCGCGCTAGGCTCACAACCACCTCCGCGGTCCCAGGCCGCGCCCGATCCCTGCCCCACTCACCGCAGCCGGAGCCGAGAGCGTCCGGACGCCGCCCGCACCTTCACTCAGGATTCAGCTGCTGGCCGCAGGAGCTCAGCCGTCCCCCGGGGCACCTCCCGCGGCTTCTCCCAGGCGGCCTCCGATGATCTCCCGGTACTTGTCCGCCAGCCAATGTCCCCGGAGCCGCCTCCACTGGGTTCCGTCACTTGGGGAGAGCCGGGCACGGCCTCACGATGCGAGCTCCACCACTCTGCAGGCCCGCCACGGGCCCAAGGAAATCAAACGATCCTCGGGGCTCAGAAGCTCCGCAACCGCCACAGAGCTCTGGGTGAGCTGGGGATAGCCAGCCGCCCCGGCCGGGCTGTTCAGGCTACAGGATTCACAGGATGAAAGAAGGATTATTGCTCGATCCGACGGAGCCTCACTAAAGTGCGGCCATCTTGTCTCGCGCCCTCTAGCGCCCCCTGGACTAGTGAAACTTATGTTGCCTTGTATATTCTTTTGTGTGGGAATACAAACTGCTCTTTAAGATTAAAGTATTTTCAGAAACGGAGGAGAAAGTGTCTTTACAGATGGAGGCGAGGTTTTCTGCAGCATGAAGTACAGATGAAGTATATTTGCTATGTAAGCGGATTTGTGGATGTTAAAGTGTATATGTCTCTGAATACGGGAAGACAGTATGGGTCTCTCCTTCTCCAGAGAGAGCAATCAATGTGCTGGGTTTCCAAAAATGCGTGGGGGTCCCTTGTTTTAGGTCTTTACACAAAGGGCCATGGGATAAAAAGTTCATCATTTCAGCACAAATGGCATGATTTGAATTGGAAATTTGCAGTTCAATATAGTGTGTGGCAATCCAGACAGTTTTTGCCCCACTAACTATTTGGACTAGGCTAATGGGATTAGGAGGAGAGAGAGGACAATGGGTAGGACTATGAAGGGGGAATACGTGGATAAAAGGTGCCCTTTTTGACATTTTTGACAAAGAAATATACAGTCCTGGAAAAAACAAATACTATTAAGATTTCCTGATGCAGCTGTTACTGTTCCCAGGTAAGTGCCATCAGTACTCAGTTTGAGAGTAAAGATGTGTCACACTATAGCAACTGAGATGTGCACATTATGGTGATGCACTGTTCACTAAATGCACTATTGTGCTTTCATATTTCTTATCACCGGTATCACACTAAATTTGGTACCACAACCCCAAACAGGAGTGGTCCCTTAAATGTGTCCGTGGCTGCCATAGATGTTTTAAAATCCAAGGCAGAATTTGAGGAACTTGCAGATTAGGTCTATTCGATGCATTCCACATTATGTATGTGTGCTGTATGTCATGGGATTTTAAGCTGCACTAGAAGTTAATGTGGGTGAATCTCTATTATTGGGCGAATGTGCAAACATTATTTCGGGCACTTATAAAAAAAATTGCCTTTGACCTTCTCTGACTTTTTTGAATGATTTATTATAGAGAAAAGCTCCAAGAACCCAAGCTTAAACGTGAGTTTTATTAAGGGGACGTGGCATTGATAGATATAAAGTTGAACTACCTTTCTGATGGGCAAATGGAACTCCAGACATACGATGAGAATGTTGATTTTAAGCGAAAATCCCAAGAGTCAAGAGTTGGATTGTTCTCAATCTTAAAAAGGGAAGACTTGCCTCTGGATTTGAGAGATTTGCAGAAAGACTTAGGGGTATATTTACAAGAACTGCTGCTAGCTAGCATTAGCGTTAGTTGGCGGCAGTTTTGGGGGGTGATAGCCGGATGGAAATTTTATTGTAAATATCGTGAAGTGGGGTTAGCAGCAGTTTTTGCACGGGAACGCCCACCTTGCATCTCATTTTCGTTAAGTCATGTTAACAGAAATGGAGAGCTTGAAAATTAACGTTTACATTGGAAACGTGCCGCTAACTGCAGTTAGCGGCACTTTGTAAATAAGGCGATGATAAAAATCCACAGTAACGTCAATAAATTTACTCTACTGCAGCGTTACATTCTTGTAAATATGCCCCTATGTGTTCATTCATGTATGGGCCTTCAGTCACATTAGGAAATTTGAGGTATTGCAGATGGAGTGGCTTAATCATTACTGTTTATGTACAACACTCAGGGGTATATTTGCAAGAAATGCTGCAAAAATGCATTAGTGTTAGTTAGCAGCAGTTATCTTAACACAGCCTAACACCTAAAAACTATCGTCCTGTTAGCGATGTATTCACAATACTCCGCTACACTGTATTCACAATACGTCGCTACATGGCGATAGTAACAGCTAGCTGCAATGAAAACTGCCGCTAACACTAGAGTCAAGGTGATAAAAATGTTGACGTTAGCGAGAGAAAAGTGACGAAATGCCCATTAGCGGCAAAAAAAACTTATTTTAGTCAGCTCAACGTGACTTTTTTTTGCCTATAAGTCCACCTCCAATGAAAAATAGGAAATAAAACCAATGGAATGGAGAATGGAGAAGCCACGGACAAGTGCAGCAGAGATCAACCCCCCCTCAAAACCCCTAACAGTCAGGGTGACCAGCTAGAGTCCAGGGGAAGAGGAAATGCAGATTCAGGGCTACAGTTATGAAACGAAGCCCATCGCTGGGAAAAAACAGTGATGCATCACTTTTCAAAGCGCCCTCCTTGCAGTACCATGGCAGCAGAAACCTTGAAAGCACGGACAGACACCGGGCCCGGAGGCCTCGCTGGGCCTGCGTATGTGTCTTGGAGTGGGAGGCAGAGGTGCTGTCGAGTTGCTGGTCTGTGGCAGCAGACATTGAGGTGTTGGCGATCACCCTTACCTGGTGGTGAAGTCTGGCAGGTCGTATGGAGACACATTGCTGACCTAACCTAATTTGAGAAGACCGTCTCATGCCTCCTTAGAGCTGTGAACAGTAAAGGCGCTCCTGCGTATCAATGTAGGGAGGTCTGCATTGCATACCAGGTGCCACCATTACACCAGGGTGCACGGAGGAGATTAGCAATATAGGCCGAGCCTTTCTGCATCACAAGCCGGAGGATGTTGCGCTGGCCGGACGCTGTGGAGGGTGAAGCCCCTGAGCTGCTCCAAACTTGTGTGGCTGGATTGCTGCATCTTCACGCCTAAGGGGAACCTGTTGCATCACCTGCATTGGGAGGTTCTCCAGTGGATTTTGCAGTGACTGCGGTACCCAGGATTGTGAGAAACCACCTGGTGGAGACTCCTACTGGCTGTGTCACAGATTTGGAGAGAGTGCAGCGCATTGAGCCCTAGTGCCAATGTCCAAGTGAGGAGAAGGTGGGACGCATAGAGGAGGAGGACCAGGGGCAAGTCAGGCCCAGGCCTAGCACCTGTGGGCGACGCACACCGCGCCCTGAGCAATCCCTGCACTGCGGCTGACCTACATCACAAAGGGCACCACACACGACTGATGTGGGAATCCAATAACTGGCTCAAGTCACTGAGATCGGCCATTGGTGGCAGTGGGTGCTAGGGGCATGAGCCGGCTCTGGCCCAGGCCCGTGGGTATGCAGCATGATCCGCCGTTACTCGCAGGGGAACTGGGGAACACAGAATTTGATCGCCACTGTTAGATCAGAAGAGGCAACCGGGTGGTGCTGTCTTTCCTTGCACCCAGTTAGTTAGTTTGCTTTTGGGTGCACAGGGGACTAACCCTTAGTGGACTTCCTCTTCCCATAGCGCTGCATCGTCTGGTTGCTGCTGCTGCTGTTTCCATCTGCTGCTGCTGGTTCCTCTGACCCGGAGGTCAAGTGTTTGACACTGGTGTAACGAAACTTGAGGGGGCCTCCCTGCAAGGTGCGTGGAGGGGCCCTACCTGGGCTCAATCAGGAGCTCTCCGGCCAGAGTGCTGAGCTGACTGCTGAGGGGGCCACTGGAGCTTGGGCCCCCCCGCTCTGAAAGGGCCAGTGTTACACCCCTGGTGTTTGAGTCCCTCCTCCACACTCCTCGCCCTCAACCCTGGACGACATGCTGCCTGCCATCTAGCATCACTGAAGAATACCCTTGCACCCTGTGCCTGCCAAAACTGCAAACACACCTCCTGCCACATCAGCACACCATCTCCTCTTGCTGCCCAGCTGACAACATCATACTACCGACTGCCTCAACTGCATCCTTCTCAACATGCAGTCCCTCCACAAATACACCACAGAAATCTGGGACCTCCTTGATGCCACTTCTTCAGACATCACCTTCTTCACAGAAACCTGGACCAGTCTCTGCTCTGGACTGGACATCGCCATCGCCATCCCCGATGGCTACAAATCACCTGCAAGGACCACCCCGACAGTCCAAGAGGAGGCACTGCCGTAGTCTAACAAAGCACACTCCGACTGATCACTCATTCTAATGACCCAACGGCGAACATGTAACACCTCCACTGCCAGATCCAGACAAACCCCAACACCACCCTCCCCAGCACCCTCATCTATAGACCCCTTGGGCCATGACCCCCCATTTACCGATGCCATTGTAGACCTCATCGCACCCCTGGCTCTCCCCTTCACCGATCATCCTACTCGGAGACTTTAAGTTCCACCTGGACAACTCCAGTGACCAGAACACCAACCCCCTCCTGGGGAACCTCGCCAACATCGGACTCAAGTAGCTAATCACAGCACCAACCCACATAGCCGGAGACATGCTTATGCCCTTCTTCTTCGCCAACAGGAACTTCAACTACAGCCACACCACAGAACTCTCCTGGACCGACCATCATTGTGTACATCACGCCTTCACCACATCCACTGTACACCACCACCATCATCACCCCCACGCTGCAGCTGGATAAATGCCACCCTAGAACTTTTCGTCAACTCCCTCAGCACCACCACTTCGCCAACGCTTACAGACACCAACACAGTAGCGCGCAACCTCCACCGATGGGTCTCCAACTGCTCCGAGACCCTGGCACCCATCAAGAAAAGACAAGGCAAACAGCACTCCAATAATGCCAACTGGTTCACTCCCACCCTCCACTAGTCCAGACGCACCTGCAGACGTCTCAAGAAGAGATGGAGCCACAACAATATGCCTGAAACTCACACAACCTTCAAATCTGCTGTCAACACGCACCAAACAGAGGAAGAGGAAATACCCTGGATTGATAGGTTTTGTGCAGGTAGGTGTCCCTTCCTGCACAACATCAATCAACTCCAAAACACCATGGCGCAAGGGTGCCTCTATTGGCACATGGCAGCCATTCTTCGTCAATGTAGGTGAAAAATACAAGGGGGCTCGTTCATGAGCTCCTTCAGCCACTTCCGACAGTTTAAAGCCCTGGTGCTTCATTTCCTTGACGTACTTGCAGCGTTAATTTTGCACCATGCTGCACCGGATTTACAAAGTGACAGATCTAGGCATATGCATGACCTTGTGAAGCACTGTGCCACATTATACCTGCGTCGGGTATGATGTATGCAGGGTAGGATTTCCCACGCAACAAAGCCTCATAGGAGGGGTGCAGTGAAATCCATCAGATTTCACTGCAACAATTCTAGGACGCCACTGCATCAGAACCTTACGACTGCCTCATCACAAGTGCAATAATGGAGGATTTGAGGGCTTATTGCGAACAGGCCGACTGTGGAGAGCGGACCTTTGCACTGTCCCTTTAAATTGAACGGTATGATTGAAATAATATCGGGCTGAAAGTGCTGATACTGAGTTGGAAGGGGGGATTTGGGTGAAAACTGGTCTCCGTAAATTGGAGATCGACTGGAAATAAATATGGGTTGCTGTAAAGGAAGCAAGTTAGATCAGGAGTAGGCTATGAGAGAAAAAAAAACATATAAAACAGTCGCTCTTGTTAAAAAAAGGTTTGAGACAAGGAGCAATATAAGGAATACTTATCTGCCTGGTACCGCATTTAAAAGAGGCAGACTGTTCTTGGCTTGTGGCTATTGTACATTATGAAGATTGTGTTTTGGAATTATTTTACTTTATGATGTATTGCTTCTAAGTGGCTGCTTGGAGTTAGTATTAAAAGAAATATGCATAATGGTAGCCTCCGGTCTTGTAATGAAATCTTTTCACAAAGCAAATTCTTGTTTGACATATCATATGTGAAGAGTGAGGCAGTAGTTCAGCTAATTCCTATCAAATTCCTGGCCTCTGGGCTGTGACAGTGAACTAGTGTTGGTACCACCTTTCACATCAGCTCCTCACACACAACACTGGCAACTATTTGGGATCCATCATATCCCCTCTTTTATTCAGTCTACCTAACCCACTTACCAAACTGTATAAATCATTCAACCTTACCTGTTACCACTATGCAGATGACACCCAAATCATTTAAAAAAAGGATGAACAGGAAGACCTCTATTTAAGCTTAAAACGCGATGACTGCCTTCGGGCCATAAACACATTGATGATGAATAACCATCTAAAGCTAAATACCACAGAGGAAGACATTAAGACTTAAGAACAATGGCAAAAATACCAACCTAGCACAATATGGCCTAAGAAACATGAGGCCACTCCAAAAATATCAAAAGGAGTCAGATATATAGGGGTAACCATGGATATACTTAGGCTGTCCGGTTTTAGGTTTAAACCTATAATAACTGATATAACCCCACTGAAAGAGAAATAGCCCTCACCAGTGAAAACATATAAACACTGAAAAAACACCTGCAAAGCCACAACCTAAATGCCATTCAAAGAAAGGAAAAAGAGAGTGAAAGAGACATTTTTGTTCTTCCTTTAGGGGCCAATAAATGTAACTTTGTTTTACAATCTAGCAGTAAGAAAGTCTGGGCAACATTATTCTGCTTGAGTTTTGTTGTTTAGGGATGCCACTAAAATATTGTTTCTTCTTCCTTTTGTTTTTTTCAGTTTTGTGGTCTTTGGTCTAAAGATGCAGGGTTTAGAAGCATGTTTTAGGTCTTGTTTAATTATTTTATAAACTGTAGAGAATCAGGAAATATCAAAGTCTTATTTGATATTTTGGCTGTGCTTGATTCTTTCACTGATAGATAAAATGGCTGGTTTCATAAGAATCTTTCCTAATATGTGTCATCACATTTATCCACCGAGAATGGGTAAAAACTCTTAATACATCAGCCCCCAGTTTCTAGTGAGTCAGTATTGATAGTAGGTAAATTGCCAACCCCCTGAAGCTTTAAATATTCAATGCTAAGTATAGTGACAAGTATATGTGAAGAGCGCTATCACCAAGCATCTGGGATAGTGGTTAAATTATGACACCAGACCTTTGGAAAACATGGAACCCAGTGTCACTTGGAATGCTCTGCAAAAAAAGTTCTTTCCAAGTTCCACAAAGATTGGAGTGATATTTTTTGTGTTTGCAGTGATTCAGCTACGTATATGAAAAAGTTGTGTGATGACCTGTCAAAATTGATACCTGAGCTGAAGTGCTCCCTGTAAGAGATCATTGCCACTTGTTAGATGATATGCTGAAAGCATCTTTACAATCTTCAGAGTTCATGAGGAATGTTATTGACTTTTTAGTCCATTCTGGTGCACTGTTTACTTATGCGCAGGAACTAAAACGCAAATATTTATCATTTCGTGATTTGTGTGGCATCAAAGAAAGAGTCATTCTAGCTGTGTCCCTTAACTGATGGTTCTCAGTCCAAGGGGCTTTGAATGCTAGATTATCCATGTGGCAACAGTTTACAGATGTTTTGCTGAGTGAGGATGCCAAAGACAAGAAATGTGAGGATCTTTGGTCACATATTGATAGTGATGTGAAAAAAGTACACTCTACTGCATTCTTAGATTTTTATAGGAAAATATAACTGCTGTAGTGAACATAATAAAAAAACTAGAATCTGAAAACACCCTTGTCTGCCAAGTGTTCAGCATGATTGGTGCAGATGTGAAACATCTCCTTGAGAGTAGGCTGTGTGACACCTTTAGTGACTGTCACTGCAACATGTTCCATATTAGATGCTTGCCACTTGGTAAGCAAAGCAATGTTTTTTTTGTTGTTTTTTTTAATTTTTGAAAACCTTTATTGTGCGATAGCAGAAAAACAAATACGGGCCCACAACCATCCGGCCGGCCACGATACCAGTTGAAGCACTTTTGCAAACAATACGGTGACTCAGTAGCACCTCGATACAAATTGACCGTCAAGCAGGGTTACACTGGACACCACCGTGTTACTGAGAAACAGGAGCAATGAAGGTTAATTTTAAGGATTTTACCCCCCAATATAAGCGTTTTTAATTATAATAAACAAAGATAAGGAAAGTCCGTACAATCCCCCTACAACATGAGTGGGCAACATCGTGGAGTGAATATCAACAAACAGTAGAATCCCCCCAAGCAGCATGGCGGCACAAGGATATATGCAACAGGATTATCAAACCAACATTATACACCATGTCTACCGTTACCCACCTCGTACCAAACCAACCCACGGACCCAGATTAGAAACAAGAGAAGAAAAGAGTGTGAGAGAGAGGAGAAAAATAAGGCCCATAGAAACAAAAACGGAAAAAATAAAAATCCCCACCCCCTACCCCCCACCCTACACGCATGCAGAGGCTACGGCCTACCCCCCCCCCCGCAGTGTGCCTGTCGCCCGATAAAGAACCCGAAATATAGAAACTAAAGCAAGAAAGAAAAGAAAAAGGAAACCACAGAAGACCGGAGGAGGGCCAAATCTAAATTCTCCCGGACTCCCCCGCCATACATTTGAACTCTACCCCATTTGTAAAAACAACAACAAAATGAATCAAGCACAGGATAGAATGGGGAGAATCATCACATATCACAGCAGTACGCGTTGTGGAAGCGCTCCAAACCGAGTCCCCACCGGCGAATCAAGCACAAGTTATAAGGAGGAATCTCCTAGCCCTGGCCAGTTCGTGGGCGTCCCCCTAAGCATAGCTCCAGAAGAGGACCCGCCCCAGACAGAACAAAGGAACAAAATGGCCGCACTCGGCCGAGGAGGTGTGCACCAAAACAAAATGGACATCGCCAGTCACAAATAGTTCCATTGACCCAAAGGAGGGGTGTCTCCAGGTTCGCCCGATGATGTGCAGTACATTGTAGGGATAGCCAAGCTTGCGAGACGAAGGCAACAAAGGGAATCAGTAGCTGTACTAGCGGCGTCAGAAACAAAAGTAGCGATATCACGGGTGAGGGCGCAGGCTTCAGTAGAGAGGGAAACATTGTAGCACCGCTGAGGTAGGCGGACGGCAGTCCGTAAGCACCAACACAGCCAAAAGACCGCTGCTCTCTGCACTCGTGTGGCAGCACTGTAGCCCAGTCAGAAATCAGCGGAGGCAGATCAGCGCATCGTTGAAAGCAGGCTAGAGGCGCACATCCCAGAGCGAGCGTAGCATCATCAAGCTTCCTACTCAGCACTCGGTAGCACTCTCCCCATTCAAATCGCAAATCGGCAAGAGCGGCAAGAACAGATCCACAAGTTAACACAGGCTGCTGTTCCAACAACTCCATGGTACGAGACGTGACACACGGTCTAACACACCGCTCAAATCCATGCAGGGCGACACAAGCTGGAATCGATGTGACACTCACCCTCACAACCAAGGAGCCAGCCGCCATTGCCACCCCGTCAGGGGATTCACAGGAATGTGGGGGCAAAACCGGCACCGAGAGGCTGGAGTGAAAGCTGCCGATTTTGTCCGGACACGCTAATAATGGGCAACCAACAGTGAGAGTCATCCCCTTTGCGGCTCAAGACGGGGGCAAACTCGGGGGTGATCCGCGGTAGCCAGGCAAGCGCCAGAATGTGGTCAGCACAGCACAGCTCACCTTCAGCGTTCCACAAGGAGAAAGGAACAGAATGAACTCCCACTGGGCCGATGTGCACAGTTAGCAGAAGGGTCCATCTATTTCCCCCACAGCAGGCAGCGTGTCCCAAGGTGCCAGCTCCGCCCCGGCTCGACCGTCCGTCGTCACCCCCGCAGCCTCCGGCGGCGTACGGTAACACAGGTCCCGGCTCCAGGGCTACAAAGGCCGCCAAACAGTCTCGTCGATATCTCCGGCTATCGGGCAGGCAGGGACACCGGAGGAACGCGAACTACAACAGCGCACTCTCATAGTCGTCCTGCTGCAGCGCTATCACAGGATGAAGGTCAGGATATCGTTGCGGGAAACAAAGGCTTGCGGAGCCGGGAGCCTACACGTCCGTCTCAGTCGCCATCTTGGCTCCTCCCCAAGCAAAGCAATGTTGAAGAGCAATTCAGGAATATTTATTTTACAATTTATGAAAAATGGCTTGCAATGATGCATAGATATGTCCCTTCACCACTAATGGCATTTGAACCTCATTGTGGTATTCTGTTCTAGATCTCTTCCGTAAAAGGGAATTTCCTCCGTAGTTTCAAAAGTGCTGCTTCATTTTTGACTGCTTCAATAAGTCTGAGGGCATAAGCGCCCAGATCAGCGCAAACATTGCAGACCCTGCCCTGAGAATCACAATCTTAAAGTAAACCAGTATTGTCATGGAAAGCTATATCACTGGCCAGAGTTAACAAATTGTGCACTGGCTGTTTTGGCATTGCCAATCACAAGTGCTAATGTTGAGAGGGCCTTTTCACAAAAGTTTACATGGGAAGGAAAGAGCGAGCGCACATGACCAAAGACTCACTGAAGAAGTATTGTATGGTATACTACAATAAGCTTAATTTGCAAAAATCTATTTGCACCTCATATACACCATACTTACACTGTTTATATACCATGCGCTATCAGTGCAGAAAGCAAGAAATAATAAAAGCAAAACATTCCATATACACCGGAAAAACACTGTTTCTATAGTTTTTAATGGCGCGAAAATGGGTAACCACTGATAACCACTGTTTTTTTACAGTATAGAAATCACTTGAAAACACTGAAAAAACCCCACCAGAATTTACCAAAAATAGAAACCGAAAACAGGAAAGCCTAATTATACTTGATACCATATCCTAGTGTCATCACACAGAGTACCTTCTACACAATGAAAACACTACCTTGCATCTTCCCACACCTTAGATACCACCCTAAACTGCAAGCCATCCCCACACTTGTAATCTGCAAGCTTGACTGTCCTAACAGCCTATAACTTGGTGCACTTGTGATCATTATTATATGCAAAATACAACGCATTCAAAATGGTAATGCCAGACTCCTTCTCTGCCTTCACCCAAGAGAACACATGACTCCAGTCTTTCAGTCACTCCACATGTTACATATAGCAACAAGGGCAATGTTCAAGGTACTTTGCACCCCTAAACCTACCAGTTAAATTCAAGCAATACAAACAAAAAATACACTTCGCTCCAGGATTGCATGACTTATCCTACTACCTTACCATAAAAAATACGTAGGAGGCACTGCATTCCCAGTACAAGCCATCAAGGTCTGGAACTCACTACCAGCCAGCATTCGAAGCATCAGCACTTTAGAAGACAGTTGAAAATATGGCTATTTCCAAGACGATTAAACCACCTTAAATTCTGGCCACAGAACCCGGAAAGACAGTCACATCCTCTAACTCCGTCTTCAGCTTTCAACCCACAGACTAGAAACAACCAACCAGCAAATTAATTTTGATAGGCAGGTAAGCTAAGCAGGGCTGATCTATGGTTCACCAGGGTATTATATAGTAATGTAATTTCATATACAACATTTATGCCCCACGCTAACACTAATACCATAACACTTAGCGGTCGGCAACCAACTGTAACTTACACCTCTTATTTTCACATAACACATATCTGCTACAAGGATTGTCCATCACCAGGACTGTGCAGCCAATAAACAAGTCACTACCAAATGAATAGTCATGGAATAAGTGAAGAGATCTGTCACACACTGCTGGTCAATTGGAGGACTTTATCCCCTTCCATGCTGGTGACGGAACCACGCTGTCACGAGCCACGGGTGGCGTGTGCTCATGACGGCGTGGTTCCGTCATGCCACAGCCACTCTGCCCACGCGGCACTGATTCCTTGCCGGTGTGGGCAAATTAGAGAGTGAGCGGAGTCATGACGGAACCACACCGTCCTAAGCACAGCCGCCCGTGGCTCGTGACGGCGTGGTTCCATCACAAGCATGACGGCGCCGCACAAACCCCCTCCCCCCCGCCCAAGTGCCGCAGCAAAATTACCGCCGCGGCCAGGGGGTTAATCTGTTCCATGACTGCAGGTCCCAAATATCTATACACTATGGCCGCTTCTTTCCTTCTCACAATGTCACTCAGATATGGGATTATGGTAACAATGTACATTCCAGCAGATCTCTCCACTTCTTTCTCCCTCCAAACATGCCAGCTCAAGCCCACAACTATAGACAATATTTCTGATTAGAAACCCCTTGCAATAATCAGCTAAGTAGACCATAATCATAAGAAATAACACAAATGTAACCTACTTAGCAGTTCAAAGCTGCCAGCATACTAAAAAGCCATAAACTGAACATCTGTGTCTCTTACATCTCATCATCCACCACTGCGATTCTCTGTGATCCATGACACAATAGCCCACATCAGTGTTCACCACGCACAACATGGAAACACTTCTCACATAGGATAACAAAACAAAGATAACACCCTTCCAATCACACACCAAGCATTATGGCATAGCTTGCTGCCCATCTACGTAAGCGCTTGAGTGCCTCTCCAAGGGGTAGTAAGTGCCATACAAATTGTGCAATTCAATAAAATGCAATAGAATATTTATAATGTGTGCATTACTAAGATTTTTGTTCATCCTAACAAAATCTTTGTTTCCATCACACTTCTGAATTACAAAAGAAAATGTGCTTCATTTGTGTTTTCATAACTGCAGATATATGTTGAAATATTTGTACAATTTATTTACTGGTATGTACATTTTTGTGTATTTACCTATTTATGCCTACTACCCTCTTGTGGTATAGTCCATCAACCAGGACTCTCCAGCCACCTCTGTCCTGGGCCTTTCTTTCCTGCTGACTCAACGTGTAACCCATCTCCGTTCAGTCAGCCTCAAGGCCTCAACGCCAGGTGTTTTTTTAGCCTTCCTCTTTTCCTTTGAAGTTTCCAGGTCGGGGCTTGCCTGGTGGTGTTTGATGTGGCCTTGCAGAGATTATGACCTATCCAGCCCTAGTATCTTTTCATGATTTCTTCATGAGCGGCAAGTTGGAAAGTCTGCTGCCATAGGTAGTTGTTACTGAAGGTGCCGCTCACAGAGGTGACCGCTTTGCCTTGCTTTACCTGACTCGGAGGTTATCGGAGGGATTTCCTGCCAACTTTTCGCGGCCCCGCTCTGTGGGGGCCGCTCACAGTGGTGTCAGCTTGCTGTTTCTGACTGGAGGGCTTTACTGAGGGACTGCGAGGACCAGCAGGCCATTCCACTCGCAGCTGCAGCCTCTTCCCTCAGCGTCCACGCCCCCTACCTGGACTCCTCATTAACTTTTCGCGGCCCCCGCTCTGCGGGAGCCGCTCACAGAGGTGACAGCTTTACCTTGCTTTACCTGACTCGGAGGTTATCGGAGGGATTTCCTGCCAACTTTTCACGGCCGCCGCTCCGCGGGTGCCGCTCACAGTGGTGTCAGCTTGCCGTTTCTGACTGGAGGGCTTTACTGAGGGACTGTGAGGACCAGCAGGCCATTCCACTCGCAGCTGCAGCCTCTTCCCTCAGCGTCCTCGCCCCCTACCTGGAAGGGTTATACAGACCTCATTCTTCCGCGACAAGGGACGCGCGCGGGTGGGCGCCGGGCGAAGCCCGGGCCAAGGGCGGGCCCTTTCTAGCCCGTTACAGACCGAGCAAGACCGGACCGAGCCACCCCTCTTGGTGTTTGTTTGATTGAGCCAGTGCCTATTAGGTACCTATTTATTATTGGGTGGAGGACCACCGTGGACTAAGGACCATGACATCCCGGGAAACCAGAAGTAAAGCCACGGCGTCGAGTACCATGGTGGCAGGTACTTTGGACAATTTTCTGCTTAGAGCAAACTCAATTGTGACTAATGAATTAACTATTCTAGAAAGACGGCTCTCGCAGGTAATAGAAAATGTTAGAAGATCTTCATTGGGTCTTATAGCTAATGCTAAAACCCCTGAAAAGGCCGGGGATTCCCCTACTGTTCTTTTAATTATTATCGATCAAACAATAACAACTGTACTGCAAGAGTTTAGGTGTAGCCCTGTAATTCATAGAGACTTTCTCCCAGCTATCCCTGAGGTCATCCCTGTGCCATCAATCGATAACAGCGTGCCACTTGAAGGCAGGCATGATCCCAACACTCTGCAGTTACAAGGAATTCGGGAAGGGGCTGTCCCAAAGAGAAAACGTGGGGCGCAGGCAAGGGGTGGAAAAAAGGCAAAATTAGATAAATGTCCCACCTATAATGAGACCAAAGGTCCCACAGAAGCCAGGGAGGCCCCCCAGCAAATAGTGGTATTATTAATCCACCTCCCCAAATTTTGCCTGTGGTGCAGCCCACCGCATTTAGATTCGGGGATGTAGCCCATGCTGGGGGTGACCAGTTTACTCTTGCCCTCGGAAATATTCTGAAAACTTTGCTTGACCCCCTGGTTGCTAGACTCGATCGTACTGATCTTAGGCTGCAAACAATAGAAACGGTTACTGGAGCCATGGTGGTCCATCTGCAGTCTTTGGAAATCACGCAGAGGGAGTCTGACGCTATTGGGGGGGGGGAGGTGCTGCTCCATCCAACCTCCCCCCTTCAGCAAATATTCCTGCCCAAGCAATCCCCCCCTCTCATAGTACAGAATATTGAGTCTGCTGCATCGGTTAATTCTAACAGGTTGGACAGAAAGACTACTGGGAATGATGAGCAGACTAACGCTGAGGGTAATAGAGTGAGGCTGAAAAAGGTAGTTAACTTACCCCCTGAGGCTGCTCCCCACGTAGTGGTTTTAACCGGTGTTCCAGAGCTTAGTAATCCAGCAGTAGAATCATTTGCCTCTTTGAAGAACAAAGTTGCTGGTTGGCTGAATACCTATAGACCCCTTCCCCCCCATAGCTCAAGTGAAATTCTAATGGTTAGAAGGGTTCTGTGGGTGGGACATACAAACAAAAAAATTAAGGGTGATTGTATCCTGGTCAATTTTAGGAACCCCAGGATTGTCTCGCATATCTGCAACTGGCCGGGCAGTATGGCAGATACCGCAATTCAGACTCTCCCATTGTCATTATTTTACCCACCTGCTAACATCCAATCTGAACATGGGTTTGAAGAGGGTTGGACAAGGGTGGGACCTAGGGGACACACTAGAGGTCTCAGGACCAATCTGTATGAGCCCTTCGTCCCCACCCACTACTCTCACAGCAATAGGTATAGCTGTTTGGACCAGGTAGACTGACTACACCGTGAATCCAGAGCTGGGGGTCAAGATGGGAGGATGGGTGTCTTGAATCAGCCTAGCATCCAGGAAGAAGGTAGTGTGTGCAACACTCCCCCAGGGATATTGGTGGCTGCATCATCCGGGCCGACTAGCGACAGCCAGGCTACGGGGCAAGCAAATTTACATAATGTGTCTACTTTAGCCAGCGATGTAGAATCGACCTCACAAACCCAAGGTCTTCCACCAGAGTATACACCACTTTAGCCAGCGATGTAGAATCGACCTCACAAACCCAAGGTCTTCCACCAGAGTATACACCACCAAAAATCCTTTCCTGGAATGTGGCAGGTCTTTGTAATAAAATGGCCTGCCCAGAGTGGGGTTCTTTCATAGATATGAACGATGTATGCCTCTTCCAGGAAACCTGGGCAACGGAAGAACAATATCGATCTGGCTTTGCCTCATTCTCGGTCCCTGCAAGGTGGGGGGGGGGGAAATGGCAGAATGGTTCCAGACTCGCTTTGCTCAATATTTATTCTAGACCTGTGAGTATTACATCCGAGTCCAGAACCATCGAAGAGCTCTCCTCCTTTCTAAGTGAGATCCCCGAGGGCATTACATTTGTGAAAGGGGAGATCTCAATTCTCATTTCGAGCCACTTGCGGGCCTGTTGGATGGTGTAAACCAGGAGGAGGATGACCATTGAAAAATACCTCAAGTGGTGGGTCCCCCCCCAGGTCATGGGCCCCACTGGCCGTACAAATTATGGCCCTGACTTTGAATCACTCAATCAGGGCCTGCAATGGCCGTGTAAAATCGGATATCCCCTCAAAGTGCACTTTCAATAAACCTGGGCAGGAGTCACGCCTGGACTATATTTTTGTTGAGAGCTGTGCTTGGCACAAGGTCCTTGATTTTAGGGTGGTTCCTAGGAATGAAAGTGATCACAATGCGCTGATCCTAGACTTCCTATCCCCCAGAATCCCCAAAGATAGCTGCGTCGTAGAGTGCGGATTAGCTGATAGGGTGCTCCTAACAAATAATAGGCGCAGGGTTAGATGGGACAAATTGGTACTCATCCAGAGCTTATGGCGGAGCTATATGCTCGGGTAATTCCGGTACTGGAAGCCGCTGGCGCCCTAAAGTTGCAGCACCCCTCGCCTGAAGTATATTTAAAGCTAGGAGACCTCAGCAAGGAATTAATCAATAGTCTAGCAGAGATCCTAAACCCCCCAGGGCCAAGAGGGAGAAGAGCCGGCAACTAACCTACCAGGTACAACAAGGCCTGCAGATTGGCGAAAATACAATTCCTCGAGGCCCTGAAACAAAAAAATAACAGGGTACTGATAAAACAAAGGAGGCAAGTATATCGGCAGTTAATGCATCATGCCAAGATAGAGTGGGGCAACGAGAATTGGCTAATTTAGCATCTGCTCTGTCAACAAGAGATGCCCGGAAGGTCTGGCTAATTGTGAACACGGGCTCGGCTGAACCCGTATCGGCAGTAGCACCCAACATCTTTGCGGCTGTGTGGGAACAACACTTTCACACTCTGTGCCAGGGGGAAAACTCTACCAACGACCTGGCACCAGGGGGATTAGTTCCTAGTTCTATTGCTGAAACGACTGAGCTTGACTTTACTGAGGGTGAAGTCAGGGTTGCTATTTCCAAACTCCCACTTGGTAAAGCCCTGGGGCTGGATAAAGTACCTGGCGATCTCTTAAAACATGAACCCAGGGTCTGGGCTCCTTATCTAACTGCTATCTTTAATGCAATTTTGGGGGGCATGGCGGTCCCTAGTACTTGGCTGGGAGCAGAGATAGTCCCTATCTTCAAGAAGGGCTCTCCTCTGCTCCCAGCCAACTATAGGCCAATCAGCCTCATTGATGTGTCGCAAAAGCTCTTCACGAGGTTGATTTTAGACCGCCTTCTAGATTGGATGGAGGAATTTGACATCTTAAGCCCTTACCAAGCTGGGTTCAGAAAGAATGAATCCACCACGGATCAGATTTTTTGATTAACCCTGCTTTATTGGAAGACTGTTAAGATCGAGGGCGGCTCACTTTACACTATCTTTGTGGACCTTCGTGCGGCCTTCGATCTAGTCCCACGTCGGAATTGGGCATCCCTCGCCCTCTTCTGAACATGATAATTCGACTCCACACTGAGAATTTCGCACAGGTCAGGTGTGGGAAAAACGGTTCTCTGTCTGCCGGATTCCCTGTTGGCAGGGGGGTAAGACAGGGGTGCGTCCTGGCGCCCATCCTGTTTTGCCTTTACGTCAACGGGGTAATCTCCCACCTGAATGCAGTCCCCAATAGTGATGCTCCAAGACTTGCTGGGCCTGGTATCTGCGATTATGTTCGCAGATGATACCTTATTGCTCTCTAAGACTCCTATGGACATCCAGCGAGTCCTGGACGGCTTTGTGTCTTTTTGCCGGGACAGGGGGTTGGAAATAAACACCCTGAAAACGAAATTTATGATTTTCAACCCTCCCATAACAACACGCCTGAGCCCCGTGATAGGTGGAGTCCGGCTAGAAAGGGTTCAGACGTTTGAGTATCTGGGTCTTACCCTAAACGAAATTATGACCTGGGTCCAACATCAAACAAAATCGCAACTTAAGTTGTCTCAAATAGCGGGGGGCATTATTATGCTCTTAAATAAATCCTCTGTCAAACCAATTGGCCCACCCCTGGAAATTTATAAATTGCAGGCACGGGGGGCTGTAATCTATGGTGGCGAACTGTGGGGTCACAAGTGTGCACCCGCGATTGGCGTCATGGAGAACAAATTTTTAAGACAGTTGGTAGCACTGCACCTTAGCACACCATTGTTGCCGCTCAGGCTTGACCTGGGCCTTAGACCCATAAATGAGGAATTGGGCCTCAAACCTTTAACTTTCTGGAGGAGACTCTGGGTAACCCCCGAGCTTAAGAACTACAGGCAAGAGCTCTCGGACGTCCTAAGACTTCCGAATGCGCGCAAACTTCCCTGGTTGAAGTACGTAAGAGAGGAATTTGAGAGAATAGGTCTCTCGCCCATGTGGTCTGACCCGGAGCATGCTTGCAGAAATCTATTGCGAAAGCAATTGGTCAACCTGTACCATGAAAGTAACCTAACTGCTCTCTTATCGAACGCCCAAACTGGTACTATGTCCGGCATGTTTTTAATGACTAAAGATTTTTATAAATTAGAGTCTGTTTTCGACGATGTTAGTCCAGTTGCTTTTAGAAAGTTGTATTTCCAATGGAGACACGGCTCTCTGCCAATTAGAGCCCTTACGAGCAAGTGGTGGCTATCCTCTCCCAAAACTGCCCTGGTTGCACCTCGGAGCTGGAAAATGAATTGTATGTTGTGTTTTTCTGCCCTGTTTACCAAAAAGCTAGAAAGAAGTGGATCATTCCCCTTTATAAAAATCTGGGGATTATGCACTGTATGCAAGCTCACAGAACACTAAAAACGGATCTGTCTCCTCTAATTGTTTTTGCTGTAACTAAATTCTTAGCAGCCATGTGGAACATTAAAAGGAAACATTTGAACACTGCTTGAAATAGGATCCAGTAGATACATCCATATAGTTGCTAGGGAGCTTGATCTCTAACTCCAGATGGGCAGGGCATATTAGTGGACCATGCATTTATTTATGTTTACTGACATCTACTATGCCCTGATGTTATAGCTCCTAGGACACGTGATGACTGTTGTCTTTTATTGTGTATTTGAACGTAATGTATTAATTCTTAACTGTTTAATTTAATGTGATTTCTTTTATGACAACATTGTCGAAATAAAGATGAAATGAAAAAATGATAGTATTTTGCCAGTGGATTTGGAGAATTTTCCTCAGGCAGGTGCTGATGAAGGTATTGACTTTGTTGGTGATTGTTGCTGTTGTCCTCCAAGTTTCTGCTCTATCCAGAAGGACCAATTTTATGTTGGTGTTAAAAGCTTATTCTCGGTTTGCAGTGTTAGGACCTTGGAGCTCCGTATCTTCTTGAACTCAATGATGGCAGCCCTTGCTTTGCCGATTCTTGCTTTGACGTTGGGGTCTGTTTCGCACTGCTTGTCTATGACACTGCCCAGGAAGGTGAAGACCTCAATCTCTTCCAGTACATCGCCTGCAAGAGTCATTAAAGTTGTGCTGGCAGTGTTAGTTTTCAGGATCTTGGTTTTTAACACTATGAATGTTGAGGCCAAGTTCTTGCATCTGCAGATGAGTATAGCCAGGTTGTCTGTAAAGTTCAGTTTGTCTATTTGCGTCCAAGGTGTCTAGTGGATCCCATTTCTTCTCCTTGCTGTGGATGTCTTCATAATCTAGTCTATGGCTAGCAGGAAGAGAAAAGGCAAGAGTAAGCAGCCCTGGCTGACTCTGGTCCACACTTGGAAGGTTTTAGAGAGTTGTCCTCCATGGACTATCTTGCAGGTCATTCCCTCATAAGAAGGTTCAGTGTGTGATTAGTTCAGCAAGCAATCTTCATCACAATTGTTCGGTTGTTCTAACAATGGTACAGCTACAGCCGACACACGTTTTGTCGCCAACTTGCGACTTTTTCAAGGCTGTTGAACAAGATCATACACAATATTTTATATTACTTATATACAAAAGGAGAGATATGACAGAAATTAAAAACAATTTCCTTTTCTTAATGAAATCTCTATTGTGCTATGTAGCAGTCCCTCTGTTCATGACAAGTGAAATCATGCAGGTAGTGACAAGATTGTATATATTGAAAACCATCACCCCTGTGAGTTAATCAGAAAAAGAATGTCATCACAGCTAGCAGGCTGTTGCGACACTATTTAAAAACACTGAGTAGTAAAAAGTGGAATGAAAAGAAAGAGTTCTACGAGAAAAACCCTAAGCCCTAGTTATATTTTAACTGGTAAGAAGAATATTTATAAATACCTCCAAAAGTAAATGTACTCAAGAAGTAGAAAATCACATTTATCCTAGGAGGATAAGGTCGTAATTCGTCTGGAATGCCGTACTCCAGATCACTAAAGAAGATCCATCAAATAAGGATTAATACTGGTAAAATCTGATCATGTGCGTGAAATATTCTTAGGGATATAAAGAAGTAATAATCACTAAATTGTTTAAAATTCGATGTTGGCCAAAGAAAAGTTTCCATTTAATAAACCCAGAATTCTCTGTCCTAGCGTGATACTTATTAGGTACAGTGGGCCTCATTTATGAGGCTGTGCGTCACTTTTACGCCGCGGGTGCGTCACTTTTTGTGACGCACCAGTGGCGTAAAAAATGCACCTTGCTGCGCCATATTTACAAAGTGACGCATCTAGGTAGATGCGTCACTTTGTAAACCCCTGCGCCACATTATACCTGCGCTTGGTATAATGTATGCAAGGGGGGCGTTTTGACGCAAGAAAGGGTCATGGAAGTGACGCAGTGAAATCTATAAGATTTCACTGCACCACTTCTAGGACACAAATGCGTCAATTTCTTACACCTGCCTCACAACAGGCGTAATACTGATGCAGGCCCTTTCACATGGGGCTTGCCCCATGTGAAAGGACACATTGCTGGAGATGCGTCACTTTTGTGACACACTCCAGCAATGCGTCACTTTTGCGCCTACAGATACGTCAGAAATACTGACGTATCTGTAACTCCTTGCGCCATGATGCGTCATACTGTAAATATGACGCATCATTGGTTTTGCAAGGAGGGCGCAGTGAAAAGTGACGCATCGCTGTTTTCAAGCAGCGATGCGTCACTTTTCATAAATGAGGCCCAGTATCTTCACTGTTTCCATATCATCTATATTAACCTTAATTGCAAAGAGCATCATTTGCTTTCGTGTATACTAATGCTCTGTATATTCTCTAGAACGAGTTATAAAAATCCCCAATCACTTTCTTGTTTGAAAGTAATCACAGGTATGAAAAATAAACGTAAGCGTTGCCCATACATAAAGTGTTACTGACATTGAGTCAACTATGTGCACTTACTCAGTATTTTGTATTGATCTAGTATACCGTAGCAGGATCGATAGCGTATTGCCCCAATGATGTGGACTCGGATTTTCTGAATGTGTAATTTCTGTATGTTTGCTGTTGGAAAAAATAGTCCTGTTATAAAAGGGTGCCCGAGTTTGTAAAAAACAATTCTCCCTGTCCTCGACGGATCGGGATGACTACACAAGCAACACACACCATTTCTCCAAGAACTTATATAACCAAAGATTCCCTCCATTTCTGTGCATCTTTGAGGAGGGTGGTCTTATATTGCTGGGGTTGGTTTGTCAGTTCCAGTCATGCTTTCTTCAGCTTTAGCCTGACCACGACAAGGTGATGCTCCAATGCCACATCTGCTCCTCTCATCACTCTCACATCCTGCAGGGAACTCTGGAACTTCTTAGCAATGAAGACATGGTTGATCTGATTCTCTGTTAAATGGACTAGTGAAACTTATGTTGCCTTGTATAATATTTTGTGTGGGAATACAAACTGCTCTTTAAGATGAAAGTATTTTCAGAAAACAGAGGATGAGAGGGTGTCTTTACAGATGGAGGCGAGGTTCTCTGCAGCAGGAGGAAGTACAGATAAAGTATATTTGCTTTCTAAGTGGTTTGTGGATGGTAAAGTGTATAGGTCTCTTCATATGGGAAGACAGTATAGTTCCCTCCTTCACCAGAGAGGGCAATCATGTGCTGTGTTCCTGAAAATGGGTGGGGTCCCTTGTTTTAGGAATTTCTGCACAGGGCCAAGGGATAAAAAAGTTTATTATTTCAGCACAGATGGCATGATTTGAATTGGAAATTTAGCATTTCAATATAGTGCATGGCAATCCAGACAATTTTTCCCCACTAAGTATTTGGATTAGGCTAATGGGACTAGGAGAAGAGAGAGGACAATGGGTGGGACTATGAAGGGGGAATAGAAGGATAAAAGGTGCTCTTTTTCACTCATTTGACACAGAAACATACAGTCTTGGAAAAACAAATACTGTTAAGGGAAATAAGATTTCCTGATGCAGCTGTTACTGTTCCCAGGTAAGTGCCATCAATACTCAGTATGAGAGTAAAGAAGTGTCACACTATAGCAACTGAGATGTGCACTTTATGGTGATGCACTCTTCTCTAAACGCACTATTGTGCTGTCATATTTCTTATCGCTGGTATCACATTAAATTTGGTAGCACAACCCCATAGAGGAGGGGTCCCCACACCCCCTTAAATGTGTCAGTGGCTGCCGTAGATGTTTTAAAATCTAAGGCAGAATTTGAGGAACTTGCATATTAGGTCTATTTGATGCATTCCACATTCTTTACTTGTGCTGTATATCATGGGGTTTTGAGCTGCACTAGAAGTTAATGCGGGTGAATCGCTATTATTGGGCGAATGTGCAAATATTATTTCGGGCACGGATTATAAAAAATGTTTTTCCTTTGACCTCTGATTTTCTTGAATTTTTTATTATAGAGAAAAGCTCCAAGAACACAAGCATAAACACCAGTATTATTAAGGGGACGTTGCAGTGATAGATACAAACTTAAACTACCTTTCTGATGCAAACAATATTGATAGTGTAGGGATCTCTAGTTCTGAGGAAATCTGAGGACCTGTAAAGATGGAAGGAGTACGGCCAACGCATGTTTGGGCATCCATCCTAGGCAGTTTTAAATGTTTACTTGGTAATTAGATCCCTATTGGGTAATAATCCTTAATCTAGCTGCATCTGGTATGTACTGTTGATATAGGAGGTATTGTAGCTGTCCAACGATGATGCATGCCACCGGAGTGTGGGAGAGGGAATCTGAATAAAAACAGGTGAGGGGGCCTTAGCTCAGTGTGGATTCCGTATTTTATTTCATTAACCTTTTTGTGTTATATAACCTTAGAGCAGGATACATTGAATAGACCTAAACTAGAGCGTGCACAGTATTGCTGCAATATTCTTGATCAAGGAAGAGTGTGGAAGATAACATTCTACCATGATAGTCAAGCCTAGAAAGTGATCACATACTTCCATTGTTAAAGTAGTATGTGGCTTTAATGATGTGTGGGAAGATCATTTAAGCTTCTCTTAGGACCAGTGGGGTTATCATTTGCCCACACAATTTAAATAAAGACTCCATTAGACGGAACACCAATTAGACCATGTGTGTTCCGTTTTAACTGATTGGGGATAACAAATTATATGTGTCCTGAAGAAAGTGGAAACTAAAAATTAAGTCCTCTGTAACACGTTGCAAAAATTGCAAAACATCAAAATCTGATTTGTTGACAATTAAAGTCTTTTGATCAGATTTTGTGTTATGCAAAATACTGTAGGGACAATTTGGAGACAAAGCTGTGGGAGATTATGGAGGAATTTGTATTGGCACAGACTAAAATAGCGTAGAAAGGATATATCAGGGTTCTGAGTTTAATTCTATTCCTGGTGGTGGTTTAGGAATGCAGGGAGAATGTTTTCAAGGTGGTGGTCAGCTGTCACGGACAGGGAATTTTGGTCCGCAAGGCAGAGGTCGAGGAATCGTGGTTGATCAGAATGCAGGAATGGACATGAACATGTTGTTGGAGAAGACTACAGGATGTCTTATTTGTAATAAGGAAGGCCATTGCAAACAAGGATGTAGGCTGAACCCATACTGAATGCAAAATGATGTTCAAATGCCAAACATGAATGCAATGGCAATAGAAAATATGAAAGATCAAAGGTGATATAATGCTAATATGCTCTAAACCCCAATGATGCAGCAAAAAATTACTAATCGAAGATACAATAAGAACCCAACCCGAAGGTTCAACACTGCCATTTCATGAGTGTCAATATCCAACAGTTTTCGATTAGACAATTACAATGACAGTGCATGGTGGGAGGGAGATTGCAAGCTTGGCACAGTTCTCTCGGTAGAGCAGAGGGGCTATATGTAGATGGAGAGATGAATAGACACCCTGTTTCATTCTTGAACAATTCTGCAGCTATCTGCTTTAGTGTTACGACATTGGTCCCAAACCTGCTCCTCTTAGGAAAACAAGCGCAAGTTGTAGGTATTTCAAAGGACCCAGTTTCAGCTAAAGTCCCTGTCAAAATAAGGCCTTTTGAGGAAGACCATCAATTTTTAATATGCTATGCTAAGAATCTGTAAAGCGCATGGATACCTGACGGGTCTTCCAGCGGGGAATATGTGACCCAAGTCCAGTCAACCAATTGACTCTGCAAGTTCAATTGTGTGATCTATTGCACATTGGATGGGGTGGAACTCCAGACACACGATGAGGATATAGGGGCATATTAGCAAGAACCTCATTAAAATTATCGCTCTTTTAGCGGCAGGAAACTGGTGCTAAAATGGCGATAATGGGCTTGATAATATGCTTTATAGAATTCCAATATCTAACTTGGGCTTCTAATGGAATTCTTTAGCGCTTATTAGCAAGCCCATTATCGCGGTTTTAGATGCAGTTTCCTGCCGCTAAAACAGCGATAATTTTAACGAGGTTCTTGTTAATATGCCCCATAGATGTTAAGCAGTCAGGTCGCTCCCAGTCTTAACAAGTAAAGACTTGCCTCTTGATTTTAGAGATTTTGAGAAAGAGAAAGTCTAGGATTTAATGGGCAAGAACATTGATCTGATTAAGAATGTCTAACCAGTGAGAATCACATTAAAGCCTTTTGCAGAGTATCCACAAATGCCCCAATAGAATCTCACACCTGGAGCAGTGGCTGTAGTTACGCTTGGATTGAACCTTTGCTAGACCAAGACATTTTAACCAACATTTTAGGGAGTCCCTGTAACTCACCTGTGATGGGTTTGCAGAACACAAATAAAAAGTGGAGAATAGTTTAGGATTTGAGAAAGGTGAACCAAATTGTGGATTCCGAACTTTTCACTAGTGGCAAACCCTCTACGGAGACTTACACACAATGATGTGTCTGATCCCCTACCCTGGGGCAACAAAAGCATGAGTGCCTTCCTAGAGGTCAGAGAGACACTTTGTTACAGACCATCACTGGGAATGCCTGGTTATGAGAAGTATTTCTTGTTGTACTGTCATGAGCATGACGCGTGCAAGTTTTCTGTTTTGACACAGACTCACAGTGAAGTTAAAGGTCCAGTGGCTTATTTCTCTGCTATACTTGGTGCAGTAGCTGTGGCAAACCTGGATGTTTAAAGGCAGTGGCTGCAGTGGGTGTCAGTATTCAGCAGTGCAAGGGCATTGCTATGGACTACTCTCTTTGTATTGGTTTCACACTAAGTTGAGATTTTGTTGACCTGCATTCGAACACAGCACATGGCATGCAGCTGACTCACTGTGGGCATATTTACAAGAATTGACTCATCGGCATCAATGTGTCAGATTTCGGGCGCCTGCTGCACATGCCCTAACAATGCCATGGATTCACTGTATTTACAATAGAGTGCTCCATGGCACAAGGATTTGTGGATGCGTCAGAAATTGTGACTCATTTTTTGGCACTAAAGTGAGGCATTGCTGGAGTTGGTCATAAGACTGACACAACTCCAGCAATGCGTCAGAACACAGAGCCGAGTAAAATTTAAAAAACCCTGTTTCAATCCTTACGCCTAGTTTGAGAAGCCATGGAATTTTTGGCGCAGTCAAGTCGTAGAATGACGCGGTGAAAAGTTGTACATTTCACGGCATCAGTTCTACGTGACTTTTAACATGGCACAGCCTAGCCCTCATACACTATACCTGGCTCAGGAATAATGTGACGCAGGCCTCTACAAACTGATGCATTGGGCCCAATGCGTTCATTTGTAAATATGGAGCAGTGTGGAGCACCGATTGCGCCACTAATGCATAAATAAAACAATATGCTGTGGTGGTGCTATCTCCTTGTAAATGTGCCCCTAAATATGAACAAGTGATTTTACCTGCGGAGAATGTATCTTTAAAATGCTTTAATATATTGAACCCTCCTACAATTTTGCCCTTCCAGAAAATGATTCAGATGATGAGGGGGTCGACCATGACTGTCTAGATGTTATGGAATTGTGTACTACTACAAAACCTGTCATTTGGGACGTCCCTTTGGTAGATTCCAATATTACTTTGTTTGTGGACTGCTCTTACCCGAGAAGTGGATGGTAAGTTCCGAAAGCAGCTTATGTTGTGTGAACCTTCGAAGGTTTTGTGAAAGCCTCCTACTTGTGCAATGTAATTCTACACAGGTGACTGAACTGATCGCTCTTACCAGATCTTGCTGCGGTGTTTCATGACATCCACTTGTTTCCCAATAAGAGATACAAATTATGTCTTGGACTTGCTTAGTGTCCTGGAATTGCACAAAGAAGGAGCTGTTGTAGAAATGTGCAGCACACAGAAGTGGAAGGGATTTTGTGACTGCTGGATACTGCTATGAGGATGCAATGGTAAGTGACTGTATTCTTGACATTGTATATTCAATCAAGACCCTTGTGAATCCCAAAATGACACTGTCCCAAACATGTTATTGAACACTAGTGAAACTTGGAAGGAGTTGATGGCACTACAAGATGAAGCCCCACAGAAAGAGAAGGAAAGTGCGTGAGGTTTTGATGCATCAAGAATCAGGATGAGGCCTGGGTTTTGACAGATGAAAGACCTGTTTTACCAGATGGAAAGCTATTGCCCATGGGAAGGCATTTCCATTGTCCTACTCAAATTGAAAGAGATGCTATGATCCACCTCTTCAAGACATTTCCGTGTCATTGCACAAAGTATGGGTCACAGCTGCATTACTTGAAAGGAGTTAAATGCTGGCAACTACTCTGAGCGATGGGCTGGGCAAATGGGTGGTGGGTGGGTGCATGTATGTATGAGGATTATATACAAAAATTGACCATAATATACAAAAATAAATAAAAAGAAATAGTGACTTACCTTGCTTGTTGCACAACACGTACTCCTCGCTCCGGTCTGGTGTTCTTCTCCTCTGTCTCCTCCAGGCTGCAGAGCGGGGTCCAGCCAACTCGCCTAACTAATCCTGGTGCTGCTCTCATGCTGGTAACTAGCATGAGAGAAGCACCAGGATTGGAGTGAGTGGCCTCTCTTAGCGCACTCAAGGACACTGGGGACTTGTGCTTCTTCTAAGACAGCTGGGTTAGAGAGCTTTAAAATGTGCATGTCTGCCTGGCCATTGCAAGACAGCCGGCCAAAGTGACATGCGCATTTTAAACTTAAGTGCACAGCCCACCACTCCTCGCTGCTGCTACCACTCAGCAGCAATGCCTGCCCCGTCCTGAAACGTGGTTCGGAACAGGTTGTTGAAAAATAAAATGGTAGTAAATTAACCTTATTACCATTTTATTTTTCATTGCTGGGGGCATTTTTGTTAGTGGGGCCACACTCCTCTGCCTTAATGGAGGTGCCGCTCCTGGCAGGAGGACAATAGTGGCTATGAGTCAGATCATGTGGTCCCTTTAACTGGATGAAGTTGGGCTTTCTTTAGATACCCATTTGAATGGACTCCGAAATGAATATGCCTAGTTATACCGCAGTCTTTTTCCCTGCAGGGAATTACAACGCGGTCGTTACAACGACCGCGTTGTAATTGCGCATACCATTACCCCGCAAGTCATAACAACGACTTGCGGAGGGGGGGTGCTGGATGTTGGAATAGTCTAATTTACTATTCCATCTCCAGTCTGTGCGAACATTAAGGAAGGTGTTGTATTTTAAATCCAACACCTTCTCCCCCCTCCGCAAGTCGTTGTTCTGACTTGCGGTGTAATGGTATGCAGAGTTATAACGTGGTCATTGTAACACCCGCCTTATAATTCCCTGCGGGGAAAAAGTTTATTGGTTAACGTTTATCCTCCGAAATATCTTGGTGGTTATTTTTTTTTTCACTTTGAGCACCACACCAGGAGGTGTAATAGTCACTGGAGATATTAGCCAAATGTTCCAGTAGGATAGTAGGATTTTGTCCCTTTAGTGTATCCAGCTGTAGATTATTGGGTTCTAGTCCTAAAACAGCTGAACTAACAGACTACAGATAGGTACAAACCTATTGTGTTTGATTTAGTAGACTGAGAGGGTACCGTGTTCGTGCTTACCACAAAACGCAGCTGAGCGCAAAATGCGCAGAATAGGGAGGGGTGTGGCTAGCGACCGAACAAGATGGCCGCATAATAGAAGAGCTCTGTGACTGAGGAGCCCTTTCCCCAAAAATCCGTGCACTTATCCTGGACACAGTCGGCGCTGCAGCATATCAGCGGAAGCGGGAGAACCTCCGGTCCACGCAGAACTGACCCGTTCGGCCCTGCTCCCAAACCTTGCGCCACACGGCCACAGTGACAATTACGGCCTAACAACAACGCCGGAGCCGGGGACTAAAGTTCAACAGTGGCCCGGCGGAGCGGCAACCCGACCGGACCTGAGTTTTGGCGCCGAGAGACAGCGGCCCGGGACCGCGACGAACAAGACATCCTGAGGCGGGAAGGTGACGGCTCCCGCCCGCGGGAGGAACGAAACGGCCCTGATCGGAACCCGTGAGTCGGCGGTTGGAGCTTGGAGGCAGGAACTTTCGCGCCGCTGCGGCGGTTGATGGCGGCCTCCTCTCGACACCAATAACCCCACTAAGCACCGCTAAGGTGACATAGCCCACTCAGCATCTGAACAACGAGAAAGATTAGTCACCGTGAAGGGGGAACAAGCCCCTAAGGGCCAGAGTTGACACCGGACGCCCGATAAAAGGGGTGCCTTCCCGCTATTTTTGAGCGGCGAGGATCATCAAAGCGCACCACAAGCCTAGCGGGAGACGGTGTGGGCCAGGACATGGCAGATCAGCGGGCAGTAAGAGTGCCACCGGGTTCTAGGGGTGCACCGCAGCAGAAGTGACGGAGTGGATCTGCCTGTATGGATCTAATGCCCTAACGCGCTATTTGAGTCACCAAGGGGGGAATCTGACGGACCCGTGAGGACCCACCGACAGACGTGGTATAGCCCCTGTCTCCACACGGCACACCTGAGGAGACGCTCCTTAAGACAAGGCGAAATGAGCGGCAGGGGGCCCAGAGTATAACAGCCTCCGCGATTAGATAAATATGCATACACTAAAGACCCCCAGGACACCCCAAGGGGGGAAACGCCACGCACACCGCCCCAGACAACCAACCCGCCTAATGAGGCCGAACAGGTCACCCTAAAAGATGTCATGGCGGCATTGAAAACGATGCAAAACTCGATGGGCACAATCTCCACAGACATTTCCCTAATAATGGCGAACTTTTCCAAGCTGTCAGACCGCCTGATAGAGGTTGAGAAAGCAACGTCAGGACTCACAGGTGACACCGCAGAACTGAAACAGAAAGTACAGAAACTGGAAGATGATAACCTCATGCTGAGGGCCAAACTCGATGAGCAAGAAGGCCGCTCATGGCGTAATAACGTGCGCCTGGTGGGTGTGCCGGAGTCCGCAGGGGGCCCAGCACTAGACCTCTTCGTAGAAGACCTCATCCAAACTAAGCTACAACGGAAAGATCTGTCCAATTATTTCTCAGTGGAACGGGCCCACCGGGTGCCAGGGCGAAAGCCAAGGCCGGGAGCACCACCGAGTCCGATTTTAGCGAGGATCTTCAACTTCCGCGACCGGGATGCCATCCTGCAAGCCGCTCGCGTTGCCCCGCGGCTTAAAATCGACAACGCAGAAGTTACTTTCTATCCGGACTACACGGCAGCGGAGGCACAGCAAAGGCGTCATTTCACGGAGGTAAAAAGGGAACTCCAAACCAGAGAACTGAAATACTCAATGATTTTCCCAGCGAAGCTGCGTGTCGAAGCGGAAGGGAAGACGTGGTTTTTTGAATCGCCCAGGGACGCGCAAGACTGGCTGGAGGGATGGAGGCCGACAGGGGGACCTAAGCACTGGGAGGCAAGACGGAACAACAGATGAAGCGGCAGGTGATGTCCACGGCATGGTGCATCGGCGGCAAGACACTGTATTATGGCCCATCGGGGATCACGGACTTCAACGGGTAGCACGCTTCACGCCACCATAATGAGAAACTGTTATCATGGACACGGCCCATGGCTTGGCGGTGGAAGCGGGGAGGCGGGTTGACACATTGGCCGCAGTCTCAGAGGGACGATATGAGACGAGGTACTGAGGCAAGTTACGGGGACTCCTACAGTTAGGACCTATTACATTGATGCAGCGCTGCATGGACACTATTGGGGGGGAGGGGTTTTAAAAGTCACAGTAGTCTCACCCTCACGAACACTGCAGTTGGTTTTGGGAAGTAAGCACTCTGCTCAGTTGGGGTGGTGGACGGTTCTGGATCTGCCGGGCAGGGAGGCAGTGTGGGGGGCGAGGGTTGTAGATGTTGTAATTTTCCTTTGGTTCCGTTTTCAGTTGAGCAGTTATCAATTTCTCCATGAATGCCAACCGTTCACCAGATGGAGTATAAGCACAAGCACTCAAACAGGAATATTGTTCATACCTTTGCAATGTATATGTACCTGCGCCACATGTTTCGGCCCGGTGCCCTGAGAAACACTGCATATCTGTTAGAGTTACACACTGAACGTAATGTCACGCCGTGAAGAAGGAGAGGTTGGCTCCCAAACCCCAAGATCGTCGTGCCCGACACTGTCAGTTATCTACTGGAATGTAAACGGATTGGGGCACAAGATAAAAAGAGGGCAAGTTCTACAATATCTCAAACGGAAGGGCCCCACAGTCACACTACTTCAAGAAACACACTTAATGGGCAAAGCATGCAAAGCCATGGACAGGTGGGGATTTAGAATGATCACCCATGCAGAGTTTACATCGGGATCCCGGGGGGGTCGGTATATTGGTCCACAAAAGCTCCCCACTGGTGGTACAGAAAACCTGGTCAGATGACCAGGGCCGTTTCGCCGCCATGTCCTGTCAATGGGAGGGACGCAGATATAACATGGTCTCTGAATACATTCCCCCAGCGCTTCACCAGGCGGCCTTCAAGGACCTGGGTAAATTTCTATTGGATCTCCCCGAGGGTGAGCCGATTCTAGGAGGGGACTTCAACGCAGTGGTGGACGCGGCGGTAGATAGGCAGACACCTAGGGACACAAACAGACACAACCTGGCCCTCAGAGAATTCCTTGATGCGATGGGTCTTACTGACCTATGGCGGCTTAAACACCCCACAGATCGCCAATACACTTTTCACTCAGGGGCACATAATAGTCTCTCCCGCATAGACTATTTGCTGACGCACACTATCACCACGGAGAATGTGAGGGCGGTGGAGCACCTGCCGCGAGGCATCTCTGACGACTCCCCTATACAGCTCACTTATATGACACAGCTGCCTAGTAGGCGGAGGATTTACCCATTCTATCCAGGTTACCTCCAGAATCCTAAACTAGCTAAGATCCTAACGAAATCCACCGAACAATACTTTGCAGAGTGATCCGTGGTCATGCAATCTCCACCATTACACGACATAAACGGGAACGCAGGGAACACCTAGAGGTGCTGGAACTAGCAGAACAGCGGGTGGAGGAGGCTCACGCAGAGAACCCCACTGAAGCTACAACACAAGCCTTAGCACTGGCGACCCAAGAACTTAGAGCATACGTTTGGGAACAAGCGAAAACTAGGCACACGGACACACTACACAAAGTAAATGAGCTGGGGGATAAGACAGGGAGGATGCTGGCCTGGCTGGAGAAAAAAGAGAAAGCAAACAGATGGATAGCACCGCTGACACTAACAGACGACACTATTACAACTGACCCCCAACTTATAGTAGAGGAGCTAGCAACGTATTATGAGCGGGTCTACACGGCATCCGCCACAGCCACAGTGGAAGACAACTTGGAATTCTTGGGTAGTGTGGAGATGCCCACGCTGCAATTAGAGGACATGCAGGCACTAGAGGTAGACCCCACGGCCAAAGAACTAGGGGTGGCCTTAACGGCCCTCCACACGGGAAAGGCCATGGGACCCAATGGCTTGCCAGTGGAACTGTATAAGAAGGTTGCAATAACCATTACGCCCCCCCTTGCTAAATATGTATAATGACTGCCAGACGCAGGGACTACTACCCCAGGATCAGAGAGTGGCGACGATTGTGACAATACATAAACCGGGCAAGCCCGCGACGATGGTGCCATCCTACCGCCCGATATCGTTAATAAACAAGGAGGCAAAGATACTCGCGAAGTCATTGGCACTCAGGCTGCAGCCACACCTTAAGACGTTAGTACATCCAGATCAATCTGGATTCATGCCTGGTCGCAACACCTCCTTAAATCTACGACGCCTACATGGGGTATTAGCCCGATTGCCCATGATAAAGGAAGACGCTGCCATCCTCTCCTTGGACACCACAATGGCATTTGACCTAGTTGAATGGCCATTCCTATTTGCAGTCCTCCGAAAGATGGGGTTCGGCCCCAAATTCTGCGGATGGATCAAGCTACTATATACGACTCCTTTGGCACATGTGGCGGCGAATGGCCATATCTCTAGAGAGATCACATTGGGGAGAGGGGCACGGCAGGGCTGCCCGCTGTCACCGCTCCACTTTGCCCTCATACTGGAACCTCTAGCTGCATGGCTGCGGCAGGAGCCAAGGATACATGGGATTCGGTGGGAAGCGGACTGGGAGGACCTGCTCTCGTTATATGCCGACGATGCAGTAATCTATATAACATCCCCAGGGGAATCATTGAAGGACCTGATGGAAATCCTCACGACGTACGGGCTGAAGTCTGGATACACCATTAATTGGGCAAAGTCACTCCTATATGTGCTACATGGCCCCACACCTGAGCTACCTCTGGGTTGCTCGCTCCAAATTGCGACCAGGGGTTTTAAGTATTTAGGGATCTATATAACCCCACAAGACAGTGTGTTCATAGAAGAGAACTTGACAAAACCCCTAGCACGGCTCAGGACGGACGTCGGACACGGGCGGTCTCTGCCGTTAACGCTACTGGGGAGGGCGGCGTTATTCAAAATGTTGGCACTTCCTAGATTTTTCTACGCCCTCCAAAATACCCCCTTCCCAGTCCCCGCTTCTTACTTTAAGGCTATAGAGGCCGATATCTCCTCACTACTATGGGACGGTAGGCCTCCCCGCATAGCGCAACACAAGCTGGTACATAGCTGGTATGACGGCGGCATTGCCGTACCAAACGTAAAATTCTACTATTAGGCCTCACAGCTAATGATCATAAACCAGTGGCTGCATGCCCCCCAGGACGAACCGGCGTTTAGGCTGGACAGAACCCTGCTTCCTGTCGACAAATTGATGAAGGCCCTCTACACTAACAAACGGAAACATACACTTACAGGCCCCACCGCGCACACGATCAAAATCTGGCACACCGCGCAAAGGGTATTGGGTTGGGAAGGAGTACTGACACTTTCCACTCCGCTCTGGGAGACAGGGCGACTGGGCACCCTAGTAAACACCAAAGGGTTCAGACAATGGAACCTCATAGGTATCACTAAAATTGGTGACCTTTGGGTGCGGGGTGGGATCCTCACTTTTGCAGCACTACAAAATAAATATAATATGGGCGACACTGAACATTATCGATACATTCAAATTAGGCATGCTCTCCAAAGCGCAATTTCCCAAGGTACCAAATTGGCAGAGTCCTCACCCCTGGAGGACAGAATTCTCACAGGCCACAGGGATAAAAAAGCCATCTCACAAACTTATCGCAAGCTGGTGAATAATCAACCAGACCACACACTGACTCTGTGAGGAAAATGGCAAACGGACCTGGGGGACATAGAGGATTCCGATTGGCATGATGCGCTGGCATCGGCCCGAGAAGCGGCGATCCAGTCACGGCTCAAATTGGTACAACTTAAAGTGTTGCATCGGGTGTACTACTCCCGCACCATCCTACATAAACTTGGACACGCACCAGATCCATTTTGTCTTAGAGGATGTGGGCAAGTCGGAACATTTTATCACATTCTGTGGGAATGCCCCAAAATACAATCCTACTGGGACCAGGTAATGACAGACATATCGGAGGTGGGGGGGCAGAAGTTCAACGGGACCCCCGGTGCTGCCTACTGAACATTTGGCAACCCACCGATCTCAACCTAGCACTGCAAAACTGGGCTACACTGGGCATGACACTTGCAAAACGGAATATTGCCAGAAACTGGGGCTCGGGATTACCGCCTACATTGCAGCAGTGGGAAACAGACATGGACATTGCCATGGTGGCAGAGAGAGTGGTATATACTCATAGAGGATGTCCCAAGAAGTGGTCCAGAATATGGGGGAAATGGAATGAATCCCGGGGAAATATCTGCGATCCGCCACACGCAACAGGGGCCCCAGTCGACAGCCCATGAGTGGTAGAGAGACGAGATAGACAGTGTGTAGGCTGTGTACGAAGTTCTAACTGTGGGGGGATTGTGCAGGGACCGACGTTCCCTGAACTATTGTAGTGTTGCTGGGACATAATGGTCTGACATATATGTAATGCAATATTGAGTGCTCTGATTAGTTACTGCTAGAGATGATTATAGTTTAAAGATGTTGGTGGAATTGTGCGTGTATGATTATGAATTGCCAATAAAAAGTTTAATAAAAAAAAATGCACAGAACACCCGGGTCGTAGAAAGGATGCTCGCTAAGCGCTGCGTGCGCTGCTGCCGGAGCTGCAACTGCAAGCCTCGAGATAGGGGCGTAGGGGTGGCCGCGGAAGAAGGTCTGCAGAGGGCAGCAGAGATAATGTGAGGCAACTTGTGGGGGTGGCAGCGGCCACATCTGTAAGTGCTCCGGAAAGGAACTGCCGTAACTGCTTTGGCCTGCTTTGGGGAGCCTGGGCAGCGTCAGACATACAACAGTGCGGTATTGGGGCTTCTTGGAGTCCCGGTTCTTTGTTTGCGGCTTTGGCTGAGGGTCAAGCGGCAGCTTGCAGTTGGCAGTGGCAGCCTGCCCCCCCCCCGTACCCTTTGCCGGAGGTTAGAAACCCACTGCTCAGTTCAGGTTTAAGACTGCCTGCATTTAAAATTTGACTGTCTCATAATTGCATTAAAACGCACACACCTCTACACTGACATTTAAGATTATCTGGGTCTCAGAATTGTTTTAAAACTTGCACAAGAAATAAGGATCTCACGCCCTGGTCACCAGCAGGCTCGACTACGGCAAGGCACTCTATGCCGGGATAAACAAAAACCTCACCCGCAAGCTACAGAACATCCAAAACGCCGCCGCAAGACTGGTCCTCAACCTGCCAAGCCACTGCCACATCTCCCAGCACCTGCACACACTCCACTGGCTCCCAAACGAAGCTATAGTCACCTTCAAGATGCTAACCCACGCTCACAAGGCCGTCCACAACACTGGACCAGCATACCTGAACAGCCGAATCAAATTCCACGTACCCCAAAGGACCCTACGGTCAGCCCAGCTCTCGTACGCCGTGGTCCCCCGCACCAGAAAGACTAAATTGTGAGGCCGCTCCTTCTCCTTCCGCGCGGCCAGTGCCTGGAATGACCTTCCGCTCCACCTCAGACAGATAACATCGCTCCCCATCTTCGCAAGAAACCTCAAAACCTGGCTCTTCGACAGACCCCCTCCTTGATGGAATGGAACCCGTGAACCCCCCACACCCCCAGCGCCTTGAGACCCTTACGGGTGAGTAGTCGTGCTTAACAAACACCTGATTTGCCCGCCGCCTATCCTGTCTTTCATCCTGATCGGGGTGTTCCGAATTTGGTTACCTGGGAAGAGCCTTCGCTTCTCGTCCTTTTCCGGGGCTCTGGCGTGCAGTGGTTTCTGCGTTCTGCCCTTGTAACCTTGCTGGCCTTCCCGGCCCTGACGCCGGGGCCTCGAGTGCTGTGTCTGCCCGGAGGTGTTCGGAGTGCCGGCGGCCCGGAACCGCTGAAGAGACCCGATGGTGAGAGCCTGAGAGCCGCGAGCCGGAAGCGCCGGAGCGGACCCACCCCCGATGGTGGGCCACCCTGCATGCCTGATTGCCTGCCGGCCCGAAGAAGAAAAGCCGCGTTGTCCGGCACCCCGCGGGTGAGAAGCCCACTCCTGTTGATTGTCTCGCCTGGGATCCGGTGCAGAGCTCCCCCGAGTGTGGTGGGGAGCACGCCCGTTCTTCTGGTGACTCTCCTTTCTACACCGAGCGCCATCCGCCGCGGATCGGCTGTGTGTCCTGGGGCCTCCGGCGCTCCTGATGGGCTTGGCGGCAGATGCGACAATGGCGGCTGGCGGTATGCACAAGATGGCGGATGGCCCCTCGGAGTGTCTTCCTCCTGGAGACAGGGACGTTGCTGCATTTGCTCTCCCTAGACTTCGTTTGATTCGGGCGGCCCCTACACGGAGTACTGTCTTGTTGGCCCTGGGTGCTCTGCGGATCGACCTGTCCTTGTACTGCCGGGACTTGGAGTTGCGGATCGCCGCCATGGTTGTTCAGCCATTTTGTGACGCGGTGTCGTCTTCCCGAGTTGGTATTGTTGAGACTTCTCCGGCTGCTGTGCTGGGATATCCGGTTGGGTGTTCGATTCCATGGGAGCAAGTGGACCCGGTGCCGATGCAGCAGTATTTTCTACATCCTGATTTCTTTGCTTTGTGCTGGACAGCCTGGACTTTTTGCTTGGCCACGTGGATCTTTGGGTTGCTTCTGCATTCTGACTGCTGCCGAGTCTTCCTGACTCCTTTTTGTTCACCGAGACGGTGTCCCGTGAAGATCCCACTTGCTTTCCTTGACTGGTATGGACCCACTGTATCATGCTGTTTCCTGGCCGTGGCGGGGTCTGGCAGCTCTGTTTTTCATAGAAGTGGGCAGGGATGATCGTGCCTGGGTGCCTGCGGGACTTTTGTTTTGTTAATTGGCATCTCCGTGCCTCATCATTTGGACAGTTCCTGTCTTCATCCTTCATGTAGGCTTTTCTCAGTGTCCTTTTTTGACCTCGACTAGTAATCCGTTATTGCGGGTGGGGTGGTGTTCTGTATTTCGATCGTTGGCTCCCATCCTCTCTTCTCTCCTCTCATTCTCTTCCCTCTTTTTCCTCTCCTTTTATCTCTTTCTCTTTTTTTCCCTTCATTATTATACCCTTTCTCTCTCTTCTATATTTCGGGTGACTCTGGGCGACAGGCACGCTGTTTAGTGGGATAGGCCATAGCCATTACAGTGGTGTAGGGTGGGGGGGGGTTTGTTATTTTAGTTTGTTTTCTTCTATGGTCCCTTTTTTGCCTTTTTCTAGGGGGTGGGCTATGTCCCTTTGTTCTTTCTCCTTCGTTTCGTAAGTGTCTGCACTTTCTCCTTTTTCGGGGCGGGAGGGCGGTCTATGCGGTGGCCCATTTACTTGTTTGCTACGATTTGTCCTTTATTCTTGAACCTTTGATGGGCATTGGATGTATCTGGGCTTCGCTCTACTGTGGTGATTTGGTTGCGTAGGGGGCGCATCCCTCTCGTCCCCCCCCTCCCTTTGTCTGAGTATGTTGCATGACACATGGGTAGATATGGCTTCTGCCTCCTCTATACATCATAAAATGAAACCTTTCTTATCCTGGCGCTAACTGTGTAACGATTTCATTATTCGTCTATCCTGTATTCATCCTACCGTACACATTGATGTTGTTCTCTTTTGATTCTCCTGATCTTGCGGCCGGCCCTTGCGGTTGTAGGCCTGCGCTTGTACTTATACCTGTTTCTCAATAAAGGTTTTTAAAAAAAAAAAACAAAAAAAAAAAACACCTGATTTCTGGCATTTCTGTGGTGGAGGCGGTGGCGGCACAGGAGGGAACCTTTGGATCCCATTTCTACCTCTTAGATTTAAAGCAACGAGATAACGAGGCAGCTGTGGAGTGGAATCTTTTAACTTTTAAATTTTTATCTCAATGGTAGCTGGGTTATATCTTCATTTGTGGCCATCTGGTCTCTTACTCCTGCATATCATTTTAAGTAGCCCCAGCCACAATGCCTCCAAGCAAATCAGGCACAGCCACTGGAGATAGGCGTGTAAGGAAAATTGGAGCCCAGCAAAACCTTTCACGTACAATGAGCCCTACAAGAGGCAGCTTAGGCCAGTCAACCTCAGTAATTGCTAAATCTGGCAAAGTAATGGTGTCTAAAATTGATGGAGCAGTGGTCCCAAAGGCATCACCCTTGGTAAACTCTAATAAAGAATTTGTGGGGAAACACTTCAGGAGAAAACTCTCAAGGAAGGATATTGTACCCTCTCCAATCGCTTCCCCTTTCCACATCGAAATACTTCATTTTCCCTCTTGGATACGGTAGAGCTTCAAAAGTTTCAAGGCTCATTTGAGCCGAGGGTGCATTATCTGGAGCCCGGACTATCATCCTCACCATTCCTACTATTGGGGGAGATTAGGGAGGGGGCTCAGAAGTAGGCAAGTCCGAGCCTCAAGAGAATCAGGACACAGGTTTGGGAATATTGTCAAAAGCCCTTAATGCCACCATCTTCAGCCATGAGAGTGAACCAGGTGGGTCCTTGCTAAGTCCACAAATACATCTAACCATGATCTCCCCCCTAACTGTTATGTTATGTTATGTACATTTATTACGCGCACAGCTGCTCCAGCGAAGGAGCGTCCCGGCGCCCGACAAGATAACAACATAACACAGCTAAAGTGGAAGACTAAAGGTACTAAACGTACAGCAATTAAGTAAATAGGAAGGTCTTGACGGCCCTACGAAACGAAAAAAGATCGTCAATGGCACGAATCTTTGAAGGGAGGGAATTCCACAGGGCCGCAGCACGTACTCGAAATGAGCGGCCGCCGGCACGGCTAAGCTTGAACCGGGGGACTACTGCAAGTTCAAGGTCCGACGAACGTAGAGGGCGGGCCGGAACATAAGGAGACAAAAGATTCAAAAGAATCTGGGCGGGGGAGCCCTTGAGGATCTTATATGCCAAACATAGCACTTTGAAGTGGATCCTCTGCTTAATCGGCAGCCAATGGAGAGAGCGCAAAGTATTGGCAGTAGGACAGAACCTGGGTAGGCCCACCACTGCTCTAGCGGCCGCGTTCTGCACACGTTGTAGACGAGTGATTTTGGCCTGGTTAATCCCCACCAAGATGGAGCTGGCATAGTCAAGCCGAGAAATCACCGTCGCCTGCACCACGAGTTGCCTGGTCGATGCGTCAAAGAATTTTAACACAGGTCTTAGGCCACGCAGGATACCGAAACAGCATGCAGCAGTTCTCTTTGTGTGGCAGACAAAGCTAAGGGCCGGATCTAACCACACCCCGAGGTTTTTTATCTCCAAAACCGGGTTGGGGTGGGACCAAGCTCTGAGGGCCACCACATATCACCCCAGAGTTCTGCTTGCTTGCCGATTGATCATGATTTCCGTTTTTTTGCGTTCAACTGGAGACAGTTGGAATTCATCCAGCTGGCAACCGCCCGAAGTCCATTCTGGAATCTTGGGGCATCCAACCCAGAATCCCCGCTGAGAGTGACCGCCAGCTGAGTGTCGTCAGCGTATGACACCATGGTCATACCCCACTGCTTGACGACATCCGCCAGCGGCCTCACGTAGAGATTGAACAACGTGGGGCTCAGCGAGGGTCCCTGGGGGACCCCAAGATCCAGAGGGTAAGATTTTGACTGATGGGGCGGAACTGCCACGCAAAAAGATCGATCAGCAAGAAAAGAGCGGAACCACTGAAGCGCAGGACCAACGACGCCAGCTTCCTCCAGGCGCTGCAAAAGAATCCTGTGCGAGACAGTGTCAAAGGCGGCGCTAAGATCTAATAAAACAAGCGCCGCCGTTTGACCTGAGTCTAGCACAGTGCGCAGGTGTTCCACCATAAAGAGAAGGGCCGTTTCCGTGCTGTGCCCAGCACGGAAATCGTTCTGCGTGGCGTCCAAAATGTTGGCCCGCGTAAGATGGGCTTAGAGAGCAATGTTCACGTGCCACTGGTTTTGATATTGGATCAAGTTCTTCTTCATCTATGCTGGACATTGTGATTTTAATGAAAGAAACTTTGCAGGGCATTTTTGAGGCTGTAGTTTTAAATACAGATGCTCTGAAAGTCTCATAAGCTCTATTAGCAGACCATTGCTTCAGAATTAAAACAGATTAATAGCTGTATGCCTCAGCTTGTAAAACCTGTGGAATGTAGGGATGCGTTGCAAAGTCATGGAATAAGTGTTGATGTTGGCAAGAGCAATATAGCAAATATCCCAGTAATAAACCCAACCTCTGATATGCTACCCTCAGTATTTATATCCAAGCATCAGATGTTAGTAAAAAATGGGGCAGTTACTTCTATGGTTATACCTCTGCCTTAAGGGCATAAGACAGAGGCAGAAAACAAAAGAGGGGGACCGGGTTCTGAGATTTCGGGTTAGGAAAAGTAAGATCCTACTAAGGCGAGTAAAACTTCAGGCACAATGAGAAATGGCGGTGTGAAGAATTGTGGGATCTCAGGTGCCATCCACGACAAAGGTAGATGTGTTAGTCCAGATTCAGATTATACCAGTGGGAAATCTAGGTTGCTAAAGAGAGGGGTTCAGGGGGTGGATTTGGTTGGACATGCACAGGATAGGTGACATAAGCAAAAAGGTTAACAGAGGAGTGAGGACAAGGGTCCCCATCAAGAAGGTCCCAGAAGGGTGGGCTCCAGGAGAAGGGAAAAAGGATCTGACGTATATAATTCAGAAGTTACATTTATCTCAGACAAGGAAAGTCAGTCTGGTGGTGTCCAGAGTGTAGGTACTCTCATGTCCAAAAGGAATAGTGAAGGACAGGGGAAGGATGTAAGTTCCTTATGGGTATTCTTAGAACCCGTCCCTGAAAGCACGTGGAGGAAAAGGCGCAGGAAATTAAATCCTCTAAATAGATCTCATCTGCTCAAGATATTTTCAGTCTGCTTAAACCTCCATTCAATATTCTCTAGCGATATGAAACAGGTTGGCTTTCTGGTAAACAAAGAAGTAACAAAAATCCTGTTATACTCAGTGTTGGTTAGAGATGTTCTGCTCAATGCCAAAAGTGAATTAAAATCTCGAGGGTTAAAAATTACTCACAGCTAGAGTTGGATTGTAACATTTTTCCTAGATTGGGCTTCTTGCAATGCCACGTGGTCTCCAGCTAAATCAAGTAAGAATAGATTTGCACAGTGATCAACTTAGGTCCACGCATATAATGAAAAATAGAGAAGGCAAATTGAAAAACCCTTTGCCCCAATGGGAGGGAAATAAGGGAAGGCAAAATCTAATTGCCTAAAATAGGTATGGTTGTCTAGGTTGGGAAAAGGATGGCAGGGTATGCCCAGACGTGGGTCCCTTGCTCACTTTGCCACTGGATTTAAGCTAGCCTGGCTGATGAGGGGTGTTACCCCGAAACTGGTCCCAAGATGCTTGTTTCAAGTTCAGGGAAGACCTGGCTTGGCAGTTCGGACTGGACTGTTCCCATGAGGAACAGGATCAAGACTGATTTACATAAGGCTAGGTGTGAACTTGGGCGGCGAAGTGAGCTAAAGAACGCTGATGGATTCAACTCAGATCTGTGACTGGGGGTGAGTGTCTGAAAAGTTTCAGTGCTCCGTCCATCATCTCCTTCTGTTTGCTTGGATTCTCAAATGTTGCCAGAAATTAAAAATAGAATGTGAGATTAATCGGGCATCTGTAAGTAAATACGAGCTCAGAAGCGCGTCTAGAGAGGAAGATTTAAATTATTTAAGGAAAGAAAATCAGTAGCCCTCCTGATGAAATTGTGGATGGAGGAGGAGAAATTTCTTCATTTAGAGAATCTATCTAATGAATGGCTAAGACGTGGGTCCCTTGCTCACTTTGCCACTGGATTCAAGCTATCCTGGCTGATGACGGCTGATTAGCCAGAAACCGGACCCAGGATGCTTGTTTCCGGTCCAGGGAAGACATGGCTTGGCAGTTCAGGCTGGACTGTTCCCATGAGGCACAGGGTCAGACTGATTTGCATATGGCCATGTCCGAACTACTGGTGTGGCGGAGTGAGCTAAAGAATGATGATGGATTAAACCCAGATCAGTTGACTGGGGGTGAGTGCTTGCAATGTTCAACACTCCGTCCATCATCCCCTTTGGTTTTGCTTTAACCAATACTAAGCCTGATATAGCGTATTTAGATGAACAGAGTAGGATTTACCATGAAGATTTTACATAAATGTATGTCTGGGGCAAATGTTTCAGAAATCATCTTTTCGCAATTGCTACACAAGTATTTTTTGAAGTTATGGGATCTAGGGCCAGCTATATATGGCATGACTTGTGGTTTCCCACAGTAGGACAGCTCTGGTGTGTGCGGGGTTCCATCCCTCTCGTCCTCTAGTGTTGCTGTATCCTCGCAACCACACATCCAAAAAAGAGGAAGTGACCCGATGGAATGTCATATTCAAGTTGAAGCTCGTCAAAAGAGCGCATTCTTCCATCTACAAAGAGGTCACCTAGTCTCTTTATTCCTAGCCTTACCCATTCTGTTAGTCCACCCTGTACTTTGGACCACAGGAGGGCCACCATAAAGTGTAGTAGTACACCTGGGGAATAAGGGTGGTGTGCCCTAGTCTTTTGTAAGCATCTCAGCCAACAGTGTTTTGCAACATGCATCAACTCATGCTGCCCTTTTTACACCTGTTTTGGCGTTAAAATCACTTGCATTAGCCACTCGAGGTTTGGTGCGTCCTGTTCAGCAGGGGCATCATTGTAGCTTCTGGCATGCACCCATCTCGCAATCCACTGCATTTGTGCTGCCAGGTAATATGTTTCTAGATTTGAAGCTGCAAGTTCTCCATCAGATACTTACATTTATTTTGGTCAGCGCCTCCCTACGCCTCACTTTGCCCTATATCAAATCAAGGGGTAAGCTATCCAGCTCCTTGAATTTGCTCCTAAGCACTATCACTAGCAGAGTAGCAGAGAAGAAGCACAGTAACCGTTGTACTACTATCATTTTTGCGATCACTACTCATCCTGTTGCTGACAATAGGAGAGTGTTCCAAAAGGGTATTCCTGCCCGGAAGGCAGCGATAGCCCTGTTCACATTCCAGTCCAACAAATCTTGCTCCTGTCTGTATATTCCGACCCCAGGTATTTTAAAGAAGTCCCAGTACAGGGGGTCAACGGACTGAGAGAACCTGAGTGGGAAGAGACAGTCTTTTGCCAGTTCATGTCTAATCCCGATATAGCGCCAAAGCTCTTAAGCAATTGGGTGACTTTAGGCGGTTCTATATTTACATAGCTCAGAAAAAGTAGCATGTCATCCTTATACAGAGCCATATGGTGAGGTATTACTCTCAATAGTATCCCTACATAGTGTAGTCCCAATCTCGCCCTACATGCCAATGGTTCAACCGCCAAGGTGAATAACAATGAAGACAGTGGGCAGCCCGGTCTCGTTCCACTTTGTAGGAATCTGATATGATCCTGCCCGTCTTGACCCTTGCGTTCGGGGCTGTGCACAGCAGATGGGTTCACCCAGTAAACCCCTCTCCTGGTCCCATCCTATGCATTACCTCATAAAGATGTGCCCAGTGCAGGCTATCAAATGCTTTTTCAGCGTCTATTGACTTCACCACTTCATCCTCATTAACCAAGTGTGCCTCAAGTATGATGTTTACCAGCCTTCTGATGTGAAGTGTGATGCGATCTGGTATAAAAACAGTTTGGTCATGGTGCATGAGGTGTTTCATGTGAGGTAGTAGTCTAGAGGCCAATACTCTGCTCAGTATTTTATAGTCAACATTTAGCATTGATAAAGGGCTGTAAGCTGTTACATCTTGCGAGGGCTATCCAGGTTTAAGCAACGTAATCACTAGCGCCTCCCTAGTGGATTTCCACAATTTGCTTTTTGTTTTAGAAGTGTTATATACTTGTGCCAAGCGTGGGTCCAACTTGTCAGCATATTTTGCATAGAACTCCACTGGGAGTCCATCTGACCCCTGTATTTTTCTACGGGCCATGTTTTTGATCACCCCTCGTATTTCCTCAGGGGTTGTTTCTGAGCAAGGGGTTCCCTATCAGCCGGTGAGAGTATGCTAAGAGACTCAAGAAATCACTCCATGTTTGTGCACTATCCTGTAGTTTATCTGCATATAACTCAAGGTAGCAGTGCTTTAATAGATCATTTATTTCCGATTGCTTATGGATCTTGTCTTCAGGATCCGTTTTGTATTCTAAAATGAGTAACCACTTTTTATTTGGGTTGGCTAGCCATTCGAGCATTCTCCCTGCCTTGTCCCTTTTAGTATGCATTTTTAAAATATACTCCCTATAGTTGAAGCAACGTAAGAACGCAACATATTCTGCAAATTTTTCTCTGTGAATAATGTCCCCTGAAGGTCAGCATATGTAGGCATTTCTTATTCTATTTTTCTAAGCGTTGCTTCCTGATATTCAATGTCCCTTAAAAGTATTCTGCATACTGCCGCAATTCTGCAAAGCATTGGCCTCTAATCACTGTTTTGAAGGCCTCCCATTCCACTAGGAGAGGTGAGGCAGTGTTGGCGTTGTCCAGGAAATAATTGTGAATCCCCTCCTTATTGTATGCTGGAAAGGCAGATTATCTAGCGCATCGATATTTAATTGCCAACTGGGCAATGAGGTGCGGGTCAACACCTAGTCCAACTTAATGAGAATGGGGTTATTGTTTGAGATAGTTTTGGCAAGGTATTCTGAGTCTTTGATTGCTACTTGTATATCGGGGTGCATAAAAATGTGTCAAGGCGGACACGTAAATGATACAATATGGAGTAGAAAGAATATTCTCGGGTATCCGTATATATAGTCCGCCACAAGTCCACTGTCTCCCCCGCCCCCCAATTGGGACTGCCAGTTTTTTAATTTTATCGCTAGTATCCCAATAGGGGAGTCCCGTAATGGGGGATGCCACCGATCAATGTCAGGGTGCCCCACACAATTGAAGACCCCTCCCAAGAGGCCTGTATGAAGCATATAGGCAGATACGAGCGTGAACATGTCATCCAGAAATGTGGGTTGATCCATAACTATGGTTATGTCTCTTTCCTCCAGTCATCCAATAATCAGTACATACCCACCATTTTTATTCATCTGTTCATCTAGGACCGGGAATGGGACTCCATGATGCACCCAGATCAAGACTCCCTGTGCAATCACCAAGTAAATGGTGTAATATATTTGTTGCCTCCAGTGTTTCTATAGTGCCAGTCTCTCTTTCTCTGTTAAATGGGATTCCTGCAACAATGTAATGTGTACTCCCCTTCTTTTCAGGAAGGACTGAACATTGTATTGTTTAGTCATATTATTTAACCCGTGGACATTCCAGAATATTATCGTGTATTTAGCCAAGTTCCCTGCCATTGTACTGTGTATGTAGTGTTGGTCATGTAAATACCCTGCTATGATGACTGGTGCTGCAGGTGCCCTGATCATACGAAGACACCCTTGATCGTGTGGGCATGCCAAGGGACTGCAGGGACATATCCCCTCCCCAAGATAGCAAGGAAATATCCCCCCATCCAAACTAGTAATAACCAAAATAATCTAAAAGAACAAAACAACAACTTAAAAGCTCATGTGCTACTCACACAATCACTTGTTGGGTGTGATTATCCGCAACCCAAATCAGGCAACACTACAGTGTAAATATATATCATGTCTCCCCTATCCCCGATGTAAAATTGAATTCACAGGCAGTCATGGCAATAACCTCACTGTGGTACACATTACCCCGCTGTTGCTCGACTCAATGACATGGTTCATACGGGGTCACTTTGGGACTGTCCATTCCTAAGGTCAAATACAACATCAAGTAATCCAGTTCGGAGTCTGTGTGTTGAAAATCCACCTCCTCCTGTTCATGTCTGATGATCCTGTTCTGAACAGCATAGCCCTGCGGCTGCTGCCCCCACACTCAATTGGTCTCTGTGAGATTGTTCCTTGGCAGGAAAGACCCGCCTAGTAGAACCACGTCCGAGTCCCAGTCGGCATTCCTCTGGCTCCTGGTGATTTGGCTGTGGTTTACTCACATCTTGGGGATGTGCGCATATCCATTCCCATAATTCTGACGGGTCTGTGAAGAATCTGGCACCTGATGTGGTTATTATCCTGAGTTTAGCTGGGAAGATCATTGCATACTGAATGTCCATCTCTCTGAGGCATTTCTTAACCTCAATGAAGGAGGCTATTTATTTTTGCGCTAGCATTGTGAAGTCTGAAAAAGTAATTATCTTAGAATTTTCCAGCAAAAGTTCTCCCCTCTCCTGTGGCTCATACAGAATCTGATCTCTATATCTATAGTGTAGTAGCTTTGCCAACCCTGCCCTGGGGGGCACCCCTGGTGCGGGTGGTTTCACCGGGACCCTATGCGCCTGCTGATGTGCGAAAAACGGGGAGAGGCCCTGAGGAGTAACTGAGGTTCTAAGCCAGGTTTCCAGAAAAGTGATTAGGTGTGTGCCCTCTACAGGTTCCGGTAACCCAATGATCTGGATATTATTTATATGTGCTCCAACTTCTGAGTCGTCAGCTCTGCGGTCTAGTGCTCGGACTCTCCCCTTTTTTCCTTTCAGGTTTTCTTTCAGAGCACACGTTTCAGGTCTCGGTTCAGTCTGGGTCCTCTATTTGTTTTTGAACCCTCTCCACCAAGTTGTGCTGGTTTTCACAGATCAGGACAATATCATCCATTACTATGCACATTTTGCGTTCCAAAGCCTCTCTATTGACTTTGATGGCCATGGGGATATAGTTAAGTGGGGTGCACATCATCCAGCATTTGAGAAGGGCGGTGCTCAGTTTTCCATCTTCCATGAGCAAAGGAGGTGCCTTTAGTTTATCACCATATTGCGCTTTCCATTTAGAGGTTCTCTCATTTTTGCCCTTGGCCATCCACACTGTTTCTGAAATGGAAGTAGTGCCACTTATAATAGTCCACCCATCTCTGCCCGGCACAGTAGTTTTCACTTGGGGAGCACCACGGAGTCAGTCTCTCTCAACCAGGCACCCACTCAGCAAGGTATCATCCCCTGAAGTCATGTGACAGTGGCCAGTGATCCCCTTGCACACTTCCTCCAATGTTCCAGGGACAAGTGCAAGATTCTTGCCCTTGTAAGTCAGTTAGGTCAGCTTGCACCCCATCTGCAGTGCTCTCTCCATCACAGTACTGTAGATAGTATTCACTGGTACAAGGGCATTAATACTGTGCTGAAGTCCATGCACACCACACTCACTGTGCACTGTTTTCTGGGTGCTCTTTGTGTGATGCTGTACCAGTGCACCACCACAGTCTCCCAGGATCCGGCGCTGTGCCACCAGGTGCCCACTTTGTTCCTCAACGCCCCTGGCAGCCTCTTCTGCTCTCTGCTGTCTTTTGCCACCACTCCTCACCTGAGGCCACAGCACTCTGCTGTCGCTGGCAGTCGCAGTGGACACCCAGTTTGCTACCTCTCACTGTTGACCCGCCATGGGCTCTGCGTGGGCCCCCAAGATCTCTGGTAATGACGGGGCGGCTCGGGCTCTAAGCAGCTGTGTTCGCGCTACAGCGGCCACCATTTTGTTTGGCTGCTTGTGGTCTGCCACAGAGAGAATATCAGGCCAGCGTACGTTTAGTGGCCCCATTCGTCAGTGTTCAGCCAGCTGGTGGTAAATTATTTGTGACCTGCTTGTGTTAGGCGCACAGGGAACAGGATTAACTTGAAGGATGGCACTGGATGGCGGCACGATGCCGGGATCTCCGAGAGATGCTTATAACTCCATCTTCATGAGACTATGCCCCCCTCTCACCCTCCTCCAATTCTCTGGAGTTGCTGTATTGCTGGTTTCCAGTCTTCCTCCATCTTCATCAGGTCTGACACTGCTCCTCTGGAGAAATCTCCACCACTTCACACTTAATGTAGAAGCCTTTGATGCTGCATCCTTCTAAGGTTTCAGAATATAATTTTCTGATATTTCAGCTTGACTGACTTCCATGCAATTGTTTGGGCCTTCCTGTAGAAGATGAGGAAGAGGAGATGGCCCCAACTATAGTGAGTCTTGTTGTCACGCTGAAAATCAGTTATATGTATGCAAGCTCTTTTCTTATCAAGGGTATGGCTGATAACTTGTTAGATAGCAGAATATTTGCCCCTGCTCAAGCAGGAATCCTTTTTTCTCTCTGGTGTCACCCATAACTTATCCTTGAGCTAAAAGTTATGCCCCACATTAAAATGTCCGGGACTTGTGTGTTTGTGGGCCAGTTGAGGACACTGTGCATTTATCTACTTCCATGGGAGAAGATAAGTCTAGGTCCTAAATATTCTCTGTATATAGGCCTATTTATCACCCCCTCTAAACCTCTTGGGACCCCCTTAATACTTATATTGTTTCTCAATGAGTGTTTTCCCTGGTATTTTTGCTTCTCATTTGCTTTGTGGTCCTGCAGCACTAACACTGTTGTGCATTTCCCCTTTCTCCAAGGATTGGTCGTCCAGGACCTCCTCCATTGAGTGCACCCTCTGCCACAGATCATCAACCTCTTAATACACACTTTTCATGGTCTATTGTAGCTCTGGTTGCAGTGAAGGTTTCTCTTCTTTAAGCTCCTGTAAGTGGGTCCTACTCACAGGCAGCTTAAGGTTCTGTCCTGCCCTCAATTTCAACTGGCTATCTGTTGCCTGTCCTTCCTTGTACCTGAACCAGTGTGTACTTTTTATTTGCCTTCTTTTTGCTTTTACGCACAATTATGGCAGGCTCTCCACATCAAAGGTACTGGGGTGGGCGATGGGAATCACCAAAACATTAGGACATTCTTGTAACTGGTAGGATGGCAAGTCAACTGACCACTGGCAACCAGTTCCTGAGCCTCCTACATCGCTTCCTCCACTTTCCACTGACTACAGGGTGATACCTTCTTGCCCTAGGAGGAGGGGGCCTCCACATCTTCTTTGTGATAACTCCCCAATCCAGCACCACTGCTATAAAGTCCCCAGGGTCAGGGTTTCGCCGTTACACTAATGACCTACAGTCACTCTGTGTCTTGGCTGGGGACCCTCTTCAGTGGTGTTGAAACTGCTTAGCTCCCCACTGTGCTCTGCGGTCAGGGGTTGATCGTCCCGCCCCTCATTGTGGCATCACTGCTCATCCCTCAATGCTCCACCACAGCATGGGCATGCTAGAACCTCATTTGACCTCAGGATCCAAGCCCACTCTCTTGCCAGTGATGCCAGGCTGTCTCCCCAACTCTTCACCATAGGCTGTGAAGCTCTTCCAATCTTTTGGTGCCACAGGCCTCGTAACAATTATGCTGTGCACCCTGCTAGACGACCTCCCCAGGGGAAAGGCTGCATAATGTCAGGCCGCTCTGCTGCTGAGGCACATGTCAGTTCCAAAATGACATCATCAGGAGTCTGCTCTACTGGCCTCTCGGTCACTGGCAAGTTTTCACAGGTTCCTTGGTACGGGCTCACTTTTGAGATGGTGTATTAACGCTTGCAGAGGGAACCACTGCGGCATTTGTATCGTCGCCACATTTCAGAATTTCGAAAACAAAATTGTGGAATTTATTTTGTGGAACAGGTGCTTGCTGGTGATTTCCCACAGTGATCATTCTTCTGCCAATGAAGTCCATTGAAAGTGGAGGACCCAAGCTTTGGGCCAGTTTTATGGGCTTCCCTGTGCTGAAATGAAGAAACTACTTGCAGATTCTGGAGTTTTCTTTATATTGAAGGATTGGCAGGATAACAGGACAAGAGTGCAGATTGGGAAAGGTTACCAATACACAGGGAGGAGCTTCATTATAAATGGAATGAAGTAGTGATGTGTGATGGTCCTTTGGTATGTAAGTGTATGTTTGTTTTGTTTCCAAGAGGTTTTGGCTCAAGCTAAAAGACGTCGACTAAGAGTTCTGTGGACACCAATTTAGGGTTATGTTCTTGTTATCTTAATAGGGCATTTACTGCCACTGGTATGGCACTCCATTGGTTTCTGTGTTCCTGAGGTCACTTTCCAAACAGTTCGGAGGTTTCCATTGCAGAGTGGAGTGAATGGGGCGTATGAAGATGTGCTCTCTGCATTGTGAAGCGTATGTTCATATGTTGGTTGATTGTGACATCCTCAAGAAACTGGGTTAACATTCTCGGTGTTTGATAGTTTATCTGGGTGGTCTGTACCATATAGCTTGCACCTCTTCTAGAATTGTTCGCTTGCCCATTGCCCAGCTGAGTATACGTATGGCTAACACAACCGAGCTCATGCTGACAGGTGGTGGGCACTGCCACTTATTTTTGACATCACATACGTAGGCACCCTTGCACCATGGTGCGGGACACCTTCTTTCACAAAATTAATCACGAGAAGTGATTTCCTCTATGTGTCAGTGTCTAGGCATAGCATTCTGAGGCATTCCCAGGCTTACAATTTCTCATAAATCTGGGAATGTGTCAGGTTCCATAGGTGTTTCGTGGGAACACCCACAGTAGCACCCATGGAGTGCTGCATGTAAAGGGCCGTATTTATAAGGACAGGAAAAGCCACGCAGTGTGACTTTTTGTGTGCTTGTAAATATGGGGCAAATGCAAAAACAACAATTGATGGACAGAATGCAGAACAATGTCATACATTCACCCCAGTACAGAGATCTGGGCCTAAATCCATCGTTTATTTTCACTCCACACCACCCCAGTTCAGACATAGCCATAAGCAAATTAGCCTTGACCCTGTGCCTCATGGGAACAGTCCAGCCCGAACTGCGAAGCCATGTCTTCCCTGGACCGGAATCAAGCATCCTAGGACTGGTTTCTGGCTATCAGCCGTCTTCAGCCTGGCTTGCTTGAATCCAGTGGCAAAGGGAGCAAGGGACTCACGTCTGAGCATACCCTGCCAACTTATGGCAAACAAAGCGGTACAAAAGGGGGTGGTGATGGACGGAGCATCTGAACCAATCAAACACTCACACCCAGTCAACAGATCTGGGTTTTATCCATCACCGTTCTTTAGCCCACTCTGCCACCCCAGTTCGGACATGGCCATATGCAAATCAGTCTGACCCTGTGCCTCATCGGAACAGTCCAGCCCGAACTGCCAAGCCATGCCTTCCCTGGACCGGATTCAAGCTTCCTAGGACCGGTTTCTGGCATTACAGCTGTTTTCATCCAGACTTGCTTGAATCCAGTGGCAAAGTGAGCAAGGGACTCATGTCCTGAGGGTCCCTGGGGGCCAACTAGCCCACCAGGTACCTCCAGTAAGCGCCACAGAGCTGCGTTGCAGAGAGGTGTAAAAAGGGGAATGGGATCAGAACACCTCTCTGCAACGCAGCTCTGTGGCGCTTACTGGAGGTACCTGATGGGCTAGTTGGCTCCTAGGGACCCTCAGGATTGAAAGGGAATTAATCCCCCAACTTAAAATGCGCCATGGGGCGCGTTTGCACTGTGGTGCAGGGAGGGGGCAGAGCCTGTTGTGACAAGTGTCCAAACGTGACCCGTGGCGTGTTTTAAGTTAGGGGATTAAGTCCCCTTGAATCTTGGGGGTCCCTGGGGGAGAACTAACCCACCAGGAACCTCCAGTAAGCGCCACAGGGCTGCGTTGCAGAGAGGTGGTCTGAGGCCACACCCCTTTTTACACCTCTTTGCAATACAACTCTGTTGCGCTTACTGGAGGTACCTGGTGGGCTAGTTGGCCCCCAGGGACCCTCAGGATTCAAGGGGACTTAATCCCCCAACTTAAAACAGGCCACAGGACGTGTTTGCACACATGTCACATCAGGCCCGCCCCCTCCCTTCACCACTGTGCAAACACGCGCTGTGACGTGTTATAAGTTGGGGGATTAAGTCCCTTTGAATCCTGAGGTCCAACTAGCCCACCAGGTACCTCCAGTTTACGCTGCAGAGCTGTGTTGCAGAGAGGTGTAAAAAGGGGCGTGGGCTTGGACCACCTCTCTGTAACACAGCTCTGCAGCGTAAACTGGAGGTACCTGGTGGGCTAGTTGGCCCCCAGGGACCCCAGTATTCAAGGGAAATTAATTCCCCAACTTACAATGCGCCGCGTTTGCAGACTGATGCACTGAGGGGGCGGGGCCTCTGACACAATGCAGTTTTTTTCTTTTCTTTTCTTTTTTAGAAGGTTGCTGTGTGGCCCCCCTTTCTTTCCTATTTTTTAGGCCCTGAGGACCCCATCCCATCCCCCAGGGCCTGTCCCCTATTTTGTTTAATTAAAAAGGGGGACACGTGGCCCCCCTCCTCAGGCCATTTAGGCCCTGGGGACCCCATTCACTGGGGCCGGGCTTTCCTTTTTTTTTATATTTCCTACATGGCCACTTCTAGCCCCGGGGACCCCATCCCCCGGGGCCTGGCCACTCCACTGGGGACCGTAGGGAGCCCCAATGCCCCCACGGTCCCGCTGGCTACCCGCTTCCTGCTCTTGCTTCCAAATTCCAAAGCAGAGTTTGCTATGTCTGGACGGGAGCCACATGGCTCCTGCCCTGTCATAGCAAACAGTGTCCCCGGGGGTGGGCAACCCGGGACACTGCAAGAGCCGGCCCTGGGGGGTGGTGAACCCCAGGGCCATCATGGGCTCCTGGAGGGGGCCACGTGGCCCCCCTTCCTTCATTTAGAAAGCCCAGGGGAGCAGGTGGTGGTCCCCGGGGCATGTGGGGGGGCTCTTGACCCCCCCACACTTCTTTAAACAAATTGTAAAAAACTGGGCCCCGGGGAGGTGGCGGTCCCCGGGGCCGTGCTCCCCACAAACAATCAGCATAGCCCGGGGGAGGTGGTGGTCCCCGGGGCTTCGGGCCCCCACGGCCCCCGCTATTATTAATTGGACAATCAGCCCGGGACCTGGCCTACCGGGGGGCCTCATTTTTTAAAATAATTTTGGTGGGATTTGCGAACCCAGGGCAAATTCTGCTGAAATTATTTAAAAAAATGCTTTTTTGGCCCTGGAGGTCCTTGTGGGACCACCTGAGCATACCCAGGGGGTCAGGATGTTTCTACCCAGCCTCCTTTTCTTCTTTTTTAATCTTTCTTCTACTGTTTTCTTGTGATTCGGATGGCTGCCAACACTTCCTGATTTGGAGTGTTGGCAGTCAATTAGAATGAAGCTTGTGGTCGGGAGGGTTCACGAGCCCACAGCGGCCATAGATATTGAAACTTTTTCTTTTTCTAATTTCTCAGGAACTACTGAACGGATTTACACCATTTAACACAAAGGACTCTTTCTGAACCAAGGGCTACCTTTTTTGCCAAATTTGGTGTAATTCCGTTCAGCAGTTCGGGCTGTAGCTTTGTCTAAAGTTTCCTAAGGAAATTCAACTATACCCCAGAGTAACATCGGATCATTCTCCATTAATAATTAAGATTGCTAAAATGGGGGAAATACGACCAAAGTGGAGCTTCTCGTTTGATAGAAAATTATGCTTGGATGCACAATACAGAGAACATATTAATAAATGGACAGTAGAGTTTTTACAGAATAATATCGGTTCTACAAAAATTGAAATAATATGGGATACTTGGAAAGCAGGCTTTAGAGGAGAGGCGGTAAGCTTTGGACTTTATAATCAAAATATACAAAAGGGGAGGATGCAGGAAATGTATGATCAACTGAGCACAGCGGAAGAAAACTTGATAAAAGAAATAGAGAAGAGAGATAATGAGACTAAAATACATGAAAGTGAAGGGATTATAGCAAAATGTCGTGCTAACATTACAGGAGCTTGGTGTGAGGAAATAGCTAAGAAATACCTAACATATAGAAGACACATTCATGAATATGGAGAATCTATAGGAAGGGCACTGGCTTTAAAATTAAAAATGAAGGATTCCGCTCGTCAAATCAGGAAAATGCAAGATAAGAATGGGGTAATAACTGAAAACCCAGAGGAAATTTTGGAAATACTACATCAATTCTATACTGAATTATATACAAGTCAATCTAATCCCCTTTCTGAAACTTTTCTGCATGAAGCTATAGTTAATAAATTAACTGATGTCGAGAAGGAATTTTTAGACCAACCTTTTTCGATGGAGGAATTGGAAAAAGTGGTAAAGAATATACCGAATGGGAAAGCTGCCGGACCCGACTATATTCCAGGGGAAGTATATAAATGTTTTTTAAGCCCTTAAAATACTTTATGCTAGAGATTTTCAGAACGGCACAATTAGGGAGAGCTCCACAGTCCTGGGAGGATGCTTTAATTGCAATATTTCCTAAAAAAGGGAAGCCACCTGATCAGCCGGCTTCGTATAGACCTATATCTTTGTTAAATTGTGACAGTAAAATCTATTCAAAGATGTTAGCAAACCGAATCTCTAACGTTATAACACCATTAGTATCACTGAGTCAGCATGGGTTTATACCTAATAGAGGGACTATATCCCACATTAATAAAGTGATAACTTTGATCGACATTGCAGAAACTGAAAAAAGAGACCTAGCGCTGATATTATTAGACGCCGAGAAAGCGTTTGACCGAGTAGAGTGGGCATACTTATGGGCAGTGATGCAAAGAATGGGATTTGGCAAACACTTTTTGAAAGCAATAAAAATACTATATCACTCACCTAACGCAAGAATCGTAGCCATTGGTAGAAAATCGGAAAAGGTAAACATTACAAGAGGTACTCGTCAGGGGTGCCCCTGCTCCCCACTTCTTTTTGCGCTATTTATTAATCCACTCTTATTAAAATTATCACAATCAATAAATATTAAACCTTTCATAGTTTCATCCATACCCCACTCAGTATTTGCATACGCGGACGACATCGCCATTACCACTACAGACCCAAGACTCGCTTTGATAGAGATTGAACGATTGGCAGTTGATTTCGGAAATAGCTCCGGTTATAAACTAAATGCAGGGAAAACACAGGTGCTCTGTTCGGATTCTGTCCAGTTTAACGATCACAGGATCACTCAGGAAGTGACATACTTAGGTATAATAATAAAATCCCATACACATGAGATAGTTAAGGCCAATTGGGATCAAACAATGCTACAAATTAAGCAATCTCTAGATAGGTGGGAGAGACTTCAATTATCCATTATAGGGAGAGGTAACATCATTAAGATGAATGTACTAGCAAAAATTTTATATCTTTATCGCAGTATTCCCCTGGAGATACCCTTAAGCCACATATATAAATTACAAAGTTTATGTACAACATTTTTTTGGGCACCGGGTAAAACAAGACGAGCAATGAAATGGTTAACTCTGCCCATAGAGAGAGGAGGGCGTGGGATTCCGGATTTTGTGTTCTATTACTATGTTTGCTTTTTACAGAGAATGAGAATTTTGTTGACGGGAGAACAAATTGAGGACCCGGCAGAATCCCCATCGATATTTTATTTACTTTTAGGGTAACATGCGAAGGGATGTCTGTTAAAAGAATTGGAGGGGCATTACTACAAACACACTCGATTCAAGGTGCTTATATCTGGTTTTAAAGTATGTAGAAGGGTTGTTAGGATACTGAAGTTAGAAAGAATCATATATTATACTCCCTTTTCTGTGGATAAATTATTACCATCAACATTTTGGGATAACGTAATAAAGGAATGGGGTAGGAAAGGTATAAGTAAAATCGGAGATTTATATGATACTGGAGGAAACTTTAACTCTTTCTCTAATATATCTAGCAAATTCCACATATCTCAACTATCGTTTTTTAAATATCTCCAAATTAGAGATTTCTGTTTAAAGAAGTTAAATAGACTCAGTCCTAATAAGTTAATAGAGGCTGTTCAATCAAAAAAAAAAATTGGTACGCTTTATCGATTGCTGATGAACTACAAGACTGATGATCTGAATAAATATAATGTTTACTGGCAGAACCAACTAGAGGAAATTGATTTAAATGTTGTGGATTATATCATAATGGCAAAGGATATATGTATGTCAGCTAACTTGAAAGCTCAAATATACAAGACAATTTTCAGATTATATTATACTCCTAAACGTATGTCATCATGGGGGCCTAAGTATGACGGAAAATGCTTTCGATGTGGGGGGGGTAGATGCAGATGACATACATGTTTTTTATAAATGCTCGAAACTATCATCCTTCATATCAAATGTGGAAAGTTTTTTAGCTATGATTATCCATTATCCGCTTAAAATAACCCCGGCACTTATGTTGATGGGGGGAGGTAAAATTGTCAATGATAACCCGAATCTTTGTAAATATAAGAACTTTTTGTTTATGGCTATGTCAATCGCTACATTATGTATAGCCACTGAATGGTTACAACCAGAAGCACCATCGTTTGAATTTTGGAGAAGGAAAATGTTTAATATATATGAGTTAGAATGGAATTTGTATGCCTTGAAGGGAATTAGGAAAAAACGAATAGGTATATTGACTTGGGGTATACTTAAAGAGTATTTAGATGAATAATCGGTTTTGCTATTTATTTCTGTCCCTTCTGTTTCGTTTTGGAACCTATTATTACCCACCTATCTGCTATAATCATACAGTAAGGTCAAAGATGGCTTAGTAAACTTTGTCTCAAAGCTATGAATGTATTTTATGTTTTATCATTTGACCCAACGATGATAATAAATTTAAAAAAAAAAAAAAAAAGGAAAATAACATGGGGAAAACGTGTTTTGGGACCCCCTTTTTTCTCGGCCCCCGCTTGGCGAATCACCCCGAAACTTTCAAGACAGGAGCTGATCAGAGTGGGCCACTAGTTTTGAAAATTTCGCGAAGATTCGTCTACCCGCTCCAAAGTTATTGGGAAAACAAAAAACGCTTTTCCTATGGAAACTAGGTCCTAACTATAACTACCTACTACATATATACACGTACACACACATATCTATATATAGAGTTATATATATAGATATATACAGTAACTTTGGAAGTGTAATTAGTAAATTACAATGAACTTTCTCTTTTGTGAATGGATTTTTATTTTTACATGTTCCTCCCTAAAGCTCTCCTTCAATTTTCATAAACCCCATACATTTAGTGGAAGCTATTCTCCATTTTCCAACCACTCCCATCAGCCCAAGTCATATTTACTACTAAAACATATACCCATGTTTGCAGAGACATGTGCCACCTTGATGGAGAGCCTCCGCACAGAAAATATAGGGGATATGCATGTGGCGGTCTCTGGCCATAGGCTGGTGAATTACTTTTTGTGGTACGTGAGTAGTACTCCTGTAGCACTACTTTTAGTACTTCAAAATGCAGTTTCTGAATCAAGCCCACAAAGACTAAAGGATGAGCAGAAGGCATTTGATTGGGGCCCTGTAATTTCAATGAGGCCTGTAACCAGCATTACCAGCCCCATTGGGATTTCAAGATCTCTGGGAAATTACAATGGGAATCAGGAGTTGTATTTTGATTCTCTTGCAGCAATCACCCTTTTCTGAAGTGATTCTTGAAGTGCCACTCATAATTAGAGGGCATTTCCACCATCCCATGGAATTATCCATGCACCCAGTATGTGTAACGCCAGGAAGGAGGCTGCAGCGGGTGAGGTCAGTCTTATTCATGGCCATCTCATAATGGGACCCCAGGTACAAATGCGGAGGGGCCGATTAACAAACGTAAATTTGGTCGTCAATGAACATTCATGAGCGAATTTACTTTATTTTGCGTCTTCCAGGAATTCACAACTGGATTCATGGCAGGCATAAGCCATGATTAGCCCTGGAAATTTGGGAATTACCATAAACAACTATATTTGATGCATACACAGCCTCCTCAGATTTCCCTTTCCAGCCTGAAAAAGGGTCCGATTTTTTACTCCAGCACAGTGCTGACGCAATCCCTTTCCATGGTGGAGATGGGAATGCTGAGACACTGCCCAGATTTAGTGGGGGTGTAAGGCATCAGGGGCCTCATTTATGAAAAGTGACGCATCGCTGCGTGAAAACAGCGATGCGTCACTTTTCATTGCGCCCTCCTTGCGACACCAATGATGCGTCATATTTACAGTATGACGCATCATGTCGCAAGGAGTTACAGATACGTCAGTATTTCTGATGTATCTGTAAGCGCAAAAGTCACGCATTGCTAGAGTGTGTCACAAAAGTGACGCAACTCCAGCAATGCGTCCTTTCACATGGGGAAAGCCCCAAGTCAAAAGGCTTGCATCAGTCTTACGCCTGCTGTGAGGCAGGCCAAGATTTTGACGCAACAGCGTCCTAAAAGTGACGCAGTGAAATCTCATAGATTTCACTGCGTCACTTCTGCTAGGCTTTTTGCGGTGGAACACCCCCTCTGCATACATTATACCTGATGCAGGTATAATGTAGCGCAGGGGTTTACAAAGTGACGCATCTGCTTAGATGCGTCACTTTGTAAATGTGGTACAACAAGGCACATTTTTTACTCCACTGGTGCGTCACTTTTAGGCGTAAAAGTGACGCAAGTGCTCATAAATGAGGCCCAAGGTTTCTCCACGGGGAAAAAATACTTTTCAATTGAAGTAATGAATTCTCCATAGGTTGATAATTTGCTCAATAGTCCAAGATTTTTGCGTTAAGTTTATGACGTCGATATTTATGGTATATGAGCTCAGACGGTCTCGCAAGGCACTGCCATTGTTGCTAAATGTACAGGCAATTCGGGTGCAAAACAGGTTGGATCTGTTTTAAAATAAGTGAGGCTGAGAAGAAAAACGGGATTTGTTAATTGTTCTTTTTTTCAAATCTAGTTTTATTTTATGTTTACCAGTTGCTGACTTTTTACAAAAAAATCGTGGTACCTTTCTTATTGTAAGAATTGTTTATCAAAAGGTCGGCGTTGTTTTCATGTGCGTTTATTGTACTATAAATGCGAAAGCTTTACATTAAGAAAAAAAGTGTTCCGTATTTATTCTTTAATGTATGGTTTTTGAAGTCCAAGCCTATGCGCGCTCTCTCTCTCTCCCTCCTCCTCCTCCCTCCAAAATACAACTCACCTAAGAATGATCCATGTCATGTCTTAACCCATCCCGAGCCAAGATTCTTGACCACACATGTTCACTGGCTCTTCAAGGGTACCAATATGACAGTTAACTTCTTAGGAAAATAAGTCCCAGTTTTTCTGGAATCCATGTATAAAGTTCTGCTAGCAAATGACCCCCACAAAATATAATGGAAGTCAATATATTGTTAGGTGATACCATTCGGAATCCTCCTGCACAATTTGTGTGTAACTGTAAAGAAAATGACGACAGACGGATTTGCAAAAATCTGAATCTATGCAAGAGGAACGAAGGGGGAACTCAAGGAGACACCGCAAAGATAAATAAACTGAGCCTTAACAAGTTAGGAATACTCAAGAGCCTCCTATTTTAAACATATTTAAACCTATGGAAGTTGTTATCTACTTGGTTTAGAATTCAGTTTTGTTGGCCTTTCTGGCCTAGGAAATCTCAAAAAGTGACTAACTGAAGTGCTGGCCACACCTGCAAAAATCCTTGCATTTCCCAGTGAACGCCACCTTCCACCTCCGCCTTTCACTCCTGGGCCTTGTTTGCAAAAGTTGCTGATACCGTTGTAAGGCGCACCCTGTGCCAATGCTGAGCAGGCGATCCCAGCGATAACTTTGTGTTTGCCACATCTAAACTGTTTGCTCTCTGTTCTCTGGTATTCTGTGCACTGACTCTCCCAAACCCCGCCCTTCTCAACAAGCAATGGCCACACAAAGGCTCTCAAACGGCCAAGCTGGAACATTCTATGGAAATAGCAATCGATGACTGGCAATGCCCAATCATGTGAATAAGGCTCAGCTGCCAGGGGTCGCGACAGCTCATCTGTTGGGCACCTCAAGTTGTTCAGGAACCTCTTGGTCTATCCATGCAAATCTGAGGGGTCTGTTTAGCAGATCATCCTATAACATATGTTAACCATTAATGTAGCGCACCACAAATAGCCTCTTGGCTTTTAAGTCACAGGTTTACGCTTCGCAGTGTGGCACACTTTATCGACCTTGATCGGTCCTCCTAGGATCAGAATTTGTAATCCGCAAGTTATGTTCTGAACTCTACAGCGACAGCTCAAAGCAAGATATCTTAACTGCTAGGAGACTGATTTACAGCCTCTTATAGTGTTTACTGAACATGAATATTAAATATCTGGAATATAGAGAATCACAAGCTGCATGGAAGAATGGACACTGTAAAAGAACGTCTTCAGGCTGGAGGTAGCAAAAATTAAAGAGAAGACGGACAAGGCAAGGGATCATGTGGCAGAGTTGTGGATGGTTCTGCATCATAGGGAGTAGGATGGTGGTGGAGAAGAGATGTCACCTCCTTCCTGACACAATCATTTCCACTTAAAATGTTTTTTACAAGTGAACCAGTCAAGAGGCTCCAAAAACAGACTTTCTAACCTGAATGGCCACTTTTATGAATGCTGGGGAAAACAGCTTAGTTGTGCCCCATGGATGGTGGTAATATCTGAAGAAGAGCCCGTGGTTATCAACCACATTGTGGGAGAAATGATAACGACATTCTACAGCTGGAAGATTTGTCCATTTAGAGCTGTGTAAGAGGCTTTCAAGCTGCATCTTTTCCCTTGAAAAGATGAGCAGAACCCCCAACCATGGTCCACTGGGTCAGCAGATGAAGAGGAGACACCAAAGTTTGAGAACAACCAAAGTTTGAGAACAGTTTCTGCGTTCTTCATAACTTTGAAGGTGATCACCTAAGACCTGCGTATTAATGAAGGACAGCTCAACGCTGGTAGAATGTAAGTAGGGTGAAGCCAAAGAGCAGAAAGCTGAATTATGAGCATTTCATTCAACGTGCAGGAGACTAAGGGGGTGTGTCTCAGCACCTTAGTCAGCTCATGCAGGTCAGAGGTAAAATGTGCACCTGACCAAAGCAGAGCTCCACCTCTGCCAGCATATAAAAGGCTGGCCCTCCCCTGACAATCTCTCTGTGCAGACGGGTCTTTGTATTCCAGCGAGAGACGCCAAACAAGTCAGGCAGCAAAGATGTCGTTCATGCCCGCCCCGGGATACCAGCCCATATACAACCCAGTGAGTACCAAAGAACCTGTTGCTTCTAAAGTTTGGCTTTGTTACGACCCGTTGCGCCTGCCCCGCGTCTCCTCCCCTTCTCCCCGCCCTTTCGCAATTTTTTCCAGCAAGTCATGACCAGATCTACAAAACAAAAATGTTGTTTTATTATTAATTTAAATGTAAAATATTCCCAGAGTGGTTCCTGGCTCCAAGATGGACCTGGTAGTGATCAATTGAGAAAGAATAAAACAATTTTGTAATGATTAAAGCTCTTTATAAAAAAATGGGAAAACATTTAGCTTCAGAAACTGTAACCTACATTAGAATTGTAAAATATAGTGCATCATATTTTTAAGTATTCAACAACCTTTGAATGTATATTTGACAAAAAGCTCCACACTAATTTATTTAGCGATGTAAGTACTCTTTATACTAGCAGTCTTAGTTCACACAAAAACTTTTTTAAATATTGAAAGTCTTCGCAAGAGTCCCTTGAGTGATTTACCCTATTAGTTAATAATTAGCTGCAAGTCTAAAGAAAAGTAGTTGCAGAACGTGTTTGATATTTGTGGTTAACCCCTTGACCTCACCATTTCTTGTTCCCCTGGTTAATTGCTCTTTTTTTCAGAATAGTAGTTTACACAATAAATAGACAGTTGAGAAATAAACACCAGCCGTTGCCAAGAATGCTCCATAAATTATTATATTTGTCCTAGTCATCTGATCTCCATGTTTGTTTGTGTCCCAGTCTCAACTCAACCAATTCTAACCTTCAAAACGCCCTTCCCTCTAACCACCAAGTCGGCTTATGTCCTTATGTACCGTCTTTTGCGCAGAGTTATTGGGAGACATGCCAATTGTGAACCAATAGCAACGCTGGCACGTTGTTTAAGGCTCACTTCTAATCGTACAAGAGCTCTCAATGTATTTTAACGTCGCACCTTCAAAAGACGTTGGGGCATATTATCAAGAACGGTCTTAAAATTATTGCCGGCTTAGTGGCAGAAAACTGCAGCTAAAGGGGTGATAATGGACTTGATAATATGCCCTGGAGAATTCCAATAGAAGCCCATGTTCACACCAAAACATGAACGCCTATTGGAATTCTCAAGAGCATATTATCAAGCCCATTATCTCCGCTTTAGCAGCAGTTTTCTGCCGCTAAAGCGGTGATAATTTTAACGCCGTTTCTTGATAATATGCCCCGTTCTTTGGTTTTCATGAACACAACGTTATTGACTATTATCTAGAATACATCAAGCCTAAGAGCAGCGGATCTGTTACACCTAAGAGCATTTGTTGTGTCCTCACCTAGCAATGGCTCATATTTGACGCTTTCGTGCCAGTCTGGTGCCTACTTTTTTTGATCAACTGGGGTCTGCCTAATAATGCCTTGAAGTAGCGCCGGCCCTGTCGACAATACCAGTCGGCTTCTTTTTATTTCCCACTGTAACCCTTTCATTTTTTGTATTTATCCATATCTGCTGAAAAGCTAATATTTGCCTGCTGTAAAAAGGTTTAAATAGAGAGTTACATGGTAACAGGAGAAGCACGATTGAACATAAGCCACAGACCACTCTTGGTTGATACCCACAGTGGGCATAGGGAGAACTGTGCAGTATCAGACATTTGACGGGAGCAAATTCACAGACATTCTGGTGAACAAATTGAATGAATGAATTAATTTGAATTTATATAGCGCATGGCTACCCTGAGGCCTCCCAGCGCTGGATTCAGAGTGTCACTGGTGTGGTAGGGTGCTCTCCACCTAAACTTGGGAACTGCCCAGAGTTCTCTGCTTTTTTTTTTGCATAATTTATGTAGCACTCTAATCCTGAAATGGTATTGTTTTGACTTATACTGGGTGCTCCCTTGAGTCTGGACAAAGCTAAACCTCTCTGAAGAGCTATAATGATAGCGAAAAACGTGCCACTGGTTGCTTTTATTCATTCCAGGTTGGCTTGCATGGTATTTTACCAATCCTAAACTGCAATACTGTGCCTGGAGTGGTAAATGGCTTTTTTCATTTTACAGATCCAAGTGGATGCCACTGTGCTAATCCTATGCTAAAAACTTTGCTGTAGAAATGGCAAATAACTGTACCTTTTTAGCTTGGTGTGGGTGGCACTGTGCTGATTCTATGCTTAAAAAGTTTGCTAGAAAAACAGACATTTGAGGTGAGCAAATTCAGAGTGTAGCTTGTGTTGTAGGGTGCTCTCTACAGGAGCTGTTCTCCACCTAAACTTGAGAACTACCCAGTATTCTGTTCTTCTTAGATCTATATTACATTTATAACACATCACAGTAGGATGGTACTGAGAGCAATCGCTCCAAAGCTGTGAGGGAGACACTATACTAAAACACATCCCACAAATAATACATCTCAGTTGGTGCCCCACAGCGCATAATCCTGTCCAATCCAGAGAGCCCAAAAGAATTCAGGGAGCAGAAGGAGAAGCAGTGGAAAAAGAGAAAAAAGATTACTGCTAAACACCAATGAAACAACCTATTCATTACAAAGCAGGGCTTAAAGAAGAAAGACATTGACTCTAGTAGGTTTCCTGCTGTAGTTAGAGTGCATTTCCAACTTTTTGGGGCTACGCAATAAATCCCAGTAATACTCCTGGAAATATACACACGTCATAGGTTTCCGGGATGACGCATACCGGGCAAACTATACCCTTGGTGGACAATTGCTAGCAAATCAGGTGGAAGTGTACATTTGAGCAAAACACTTTCATATTTTCCCCACTCAAGCACAATCTTTTTTTTTCTCATGGAGAAACCACTTTGCCTACACCTGCATAAAATGTGGATATGTTCCTTTAACGTTCTCCTCTTGGAAAGGCAATTACTTCCGTCTTTCATTAAAGTAGTTTTACTTGTGAGTTCAGGTGGAAAATTACCTGCAAAAAATGTACGAATGTCGCAAACATATTTTATCCTTCCTCCCCTTTATTGCACCCTTTCCCAGTGCTAAATCTATGACGGGGAAACCTTTCTTAACGGTGGGTTTCCAACATTGTGTCATTTACGAATGTTAAAATAGGACACTATAGGAGTTGCTTACTAATAGGTCCAAGGAACTGCCCAATTTTGCGCTGCGCTCCTGGACTTTTGAAGTAATATTTATTTATTTTCAAAGTTTTCTATAGTGCAAACAAGACCCAGATTAGGGTATCAGAGCACTTTACAAAAAAGCAGAGTCTGTATAACCCCTTCGGGGCTGATGACGAGCTCAGCTCGTCATGGGCGTAACCTGCGCTACGCTGATGACGAGCTGAGCTCGTCACGTAACGCGGGTTTTTGTAAATCGCAGCGCGCAGCGGGAAAACCGCTAGTGCGCATGCGGTTAGAAACAATTGTAAAACAAAGCAGAGATAATATCAAAAACATTAACACATTTCGGCAGGTAACAGAGATGGTACTAGAGATGAATTGTTCGGTAAAGTGGGAACAAGTTTGAGTACGAATAAGTCCTAGAGGCGAAGGTGACATTAAGGGGAGTGTAGAGAGAAGTTTGAAGTAGTGGACTGGAACAGTGCCTTGCAAGTCAGTGAAATAGCTGCTGTGCTAGAGGGGCCACATTCGAAGAGGCAGGTGCCGAGTTAAGAGAGGAATTTGCTCATTAGGAATGATTTAGCTTCCCTTTTGGCGTCGCTATGCAACCCTTAGCTAAAATAAAACTCCCTACAAATTCACGTAGGTGTGAACAATGTTTGGGAGTCAGGCTTTTAAAGGTTATGAGAGGTAATGACCTTAGAAAAATACTGAGGGCCTCATTTATGAGAAATGACGCATCGCTGCGTGAAAGCACCGATGCGTCACTTCTCAGTGCGCACTCCTTGCGACATTCCTGATGCGTCATATTTAATATATGACGCATCATGTCGCAAGGAGTAACAGATACGTCAGTATTTCTGACGTATCTGTAAGCGCAAAAGTGACGCATTGCTGGAGTGTGTCACAAAAGTGACGCAACTCCAGCAATGCGTCCTTTCACATGGGGCAAGCCCCATGTGAAAGGGCCTGCGTCAGTCTTACGCCTGCTGTGAGGCAGGTGCAAGATTTTGACGCAACGGCGTCCTAAAAGTGATGCAGTGAAATCACATAGATTTCATTGCGTCACTTCTACGATCCTTCCTTGCGTCAATACGCCCCTTTGCATACATTATACCTGGCGCAGGTATAATGTGGCGCAGGGGTTTACAAAGTGACGCATCTACCTAGATGCGTCACTTTGTAAATATGACGCACCATGGCACATTTTTTACCTTGCTGGTGCGTCACAAAAAGTGACGCACCAGCGGGGTAAAAGTGACGCAAGGGTTCATAAATAAGCCCCTGAATACCTGCTAATGGAACGCAAGCCATAGAAGACAGTTGTATGTCAACATATCAAGCGCAAAAATAATGTGCTACAAAAATACTGTAGCCAGAATATCGACTTCCAAAATATTGTGAAGGTAAGTATATAGATAAGAAAAGATGTACTATACTTAACTCCACACTTAAGAATTATGATGATATTCGTATCATTAAGGTACATCGATTTGTAGTTAAAAAATATAGTAAATCTGTACTTACCTATATGCACTAACACCTTCTCTATACTTATAGTACCGTCACTGTATTCAGAGCTACTGGAATTATGCAATTCTGTGGGAGCGTCTTTTTTCAAATAGTTATATATTTGTCGCATTTTCCACATAATCCATCATCTGCGGCATAATCTGTGGAGTTTAAGAAAAAAATATGTATAGCTCGGGCAGACTAAAAGTTATTAAAAATGCAGCAACATGTGTTTGCGTGCAATGGAAGGCCCTTCACAACAGTTGACTAGTCATCTTTTATTTGCTTATTTATGCGTTTAGTTGTTAAACTGATAATAATGAGGTGAAATCTTTGCCCAGACGGTATTACTATGTGTAAAAATGTCAATATAACTAATAGTATCAAAATATGCAGCATTATGCCACATTATTTGACTTTTGTTGCCGCATAATTTAGTCAACTCTGCCACATTATTTGGTGCTCCCCTGCCACATAATTCCAGTGGCCCTGAATATATTTTTGTAGTCGATATTCTTGCTTGTTGTTCTGGTGGTACATACAGTGAAGAAATTGGGGGCTGTGAAGAAGGCCTCTTCTTAAAATAGTAATTCGTCTTTAAAATTTGAAGACCAGTTCAATATACAGACTACGATTATGCTTCCACATCAAATAATATAAAGTGCTCTGCACAGAAAACTGCTTTTTCAAACACTAGGTGTCGTATCGGAAACTTTCTGCTTTCCTGCTCCAGGTGATGTGTATTTTGCAGTCTAAAAAACTAACTGAGGAGAACATACACATGTTCTGTTCACTATAGTTACATACTCTGGGAAAGCTGTACATTTCTTTCAACTAGAGGTGGGCGAGCTGACAAATTAACAGAGAGCGCCGAACTAGGGGCCTCATTTATGAAAAGTGACGCATCGCTGCGTGAAAACAGCGATGCGTCACTTTTCACTGTGCACGCCTTGCGACAATCCTGATGCGTCATATTTAATGTCTGACGCATCATGTCGCAAGGAGTTACAGATACGTCAGTATTTCTGATGTATCTGTAGGGCGCAAAAGTGACGCATTGCTGGAGTGTGTCACAAAAGTGACGCAAGGGGCCAGGCCCATGTGAAAGGGCCTGCGTCAGTCGCACGCCTGCTGTGAGGCAGGCGCAAGATTTTGACGCAACGGCATCCTAAAAGTGACGCAGTGAAATCTCATAGATTTCACTGCGTCACTTCTACGACCCTTCCTTGCGTCAATACGCCCCCCTTGCATACATTATACCTGGCGTAGGTATAATGTAGCGCAAGGGTTTACAAAGTGACGCATCTACCTAGATGCGTCACTTTGTAGATATGGTGCAACAAGGCACATTTTTTACGCTGCTGGGGCCTCATTTATGAGGCCGTGCGTGCCTTTTACGCCGCCGGTGCGTCACTTTTTTCGTCACTTTTTTTGTCACTTTTCACTTATTTGCCTGAGATCACACTATTTAATAAGTGGGGAACCCACGATTTAGCCAGGTTTTCTTGTTTCTTTTCGTGCAAATCAGCAGAAAATGCATATGTTTCCCTTTCCTTATGTTAAGGGTTTGTTTTTACCCCTTACTTCAAGTTTTTAAATACAGAGTGAACTCGACCAAAGATGGCCGGGCGCTTTACACAAGCACCAGCCACATTACACAAGGTTACACGATTGTTTATATGCATGGGGAGATTAAGGGATTTGCCCAGAATCACAGGGTGTTGAGCCAACGCCGAGACTCGCACCTGGATCCCCACTTCCGCATTATGCAGCTCTGACCCTATTGGCATATCCTGGGTAAAGGGAGGGAGGCAGGCAGAAGCCACAAGAAAGCTCTGCTCCTTATAGGCTTGAGATTCCAATAGGCCCTCGAGCTGACTCAGAGACAGGATTCAGACTCAAGCTTTCAGTGGCTCGCCCATCCCTACTTTCAACTCTACAAACTTGTGGGATTTGTGATGCCATGGAAGAGCACACTGTTCAAGTCGATTAAATTCTCTTCTGGTTTTTGGTGCACAGCGGGGGCACAATTCGCAACTCTTTTATGCATTTATGCCCAATCTCGTTGCAAAAAAAAATATCTGTAGTTTGTCTTTGTTTCATATATTCAGTTGGTGCTGACAACATGGCGACCATGAGAGATGTTTCTAATTTCAGACTTTTCACATTATAAATTGACCTTCCAGTGCCTGTGGCACCTCTGCAAATAACATTAAAAACCTTTCCCACGCACGGCATCCATCTTTTATATTGGGCACGAGTTGCATTTTTCAGCATCCCGTTGATTCGACCTCCTATCACCTCCTCAGGATTATTTTGCAGTAATCTCCCAGATTGTTCCTTTGATCACAACCCCCTTTACCTCTAGTCATCACGTTATCCTTCTAAGACCTATATCTATTAACCCCTCCCATGCTCATGACGAGCTGAGCTCGTCATAACGGCTCCAACTCTCGCACGCGGGGCTAATTCCCCCACTGTGCTGAGCTTTCCAAAGAAACGGGTGTGGCTGTGACGAGCTCAGCTCGTCATGAGCACAAGGCCACCGTGGCTCATGACGAGCTGAGCTCATCACAAGCACCGGGGCGCTGTTCGCCCCCCCGCCCCCCAGAACAGTGGGGGAATTACCCCAGCGGCCAAGGGGTTAAATCAATCACACAATGAACTTGTTGAAGACTGAAGCATAAACATATTGAGGAGAATGGTATTATATTGTATTGTAATTTCATTTATATAGCGTTTACTACCCCTGACGAGGCGTCAAAGCACTTTTTCGGCAAGTAGCGCGCTACTCCGGACCCATAAAGGATTAGTGTTGAATTAGTATAGTGAAATGTGAAAGTTATTTGAGTGGTGGATAGGTTAGTCAGTTATTTGGATTCAGAAGGATATAGGAAGGATAGAAGAGGGAAAAAAGGTTTGTATTTATATAGCACGTTACTCCTGATGGGGTGTTGAAGCGCGTTTTCGGCAAGTATTACGCTACTCCATAACCCCATAAAGGCTTAGTGGTGAATTAGTATAGTGAAATATGAAAGTAATTTGAGTGCTGGATATTAGTCAGTTATTTGGAGTGAGGAGGATGGAATTAAGGAACTCGTTTTGCCAGCAACTCTTAACCAGATCAGTGGGTCCAGTCAAAATAGCATGGTTATCTCAGTGTGAATGTCAGTTGTTACTTCGCCATTGATTGCATTGGGGGTCGTAACATCCTGCTGATTACATCAGGAATACAATTAAACTGCAGTACTTAACATTTGGAGTATTATACTTGCAAGTATTGCTTCTGTCTAGAATTTATTGGATTTGTTTAGTTTAAAGAAATATATTAAGACCATCTATAAAGTAATTACACTAGAAATAAATTATTATAAATAATTAAATGTAATATTTTATAAAAAGGAAATTACTTTATTTACATGTATATAATTTAATTTTAAATTTTCAACTCTGATCCCGAAAAAACACCTTACTCCCCCTATACACTACCCATCCATGAACCCTAAAACACCTTAGTACCCCTATACACTACTCAACCCTATACTCTAAAAGCCCTTTACTTCCCACGACTGAACCCTAAAAACGAATTCCTATCCTTATACACTTTCCAACCTAGAACAATAAAAGCACTACTGATCCTGAACCCTAAGGCTCCTTACTACCCAATAGACTATACATCCATGAACTCTACTAGCCCTGTCCGCTACCTTTGTCTGAGCCCTACAACAGTTACTGCCCTTATTCCTTACCCTTCCTGAAGCCCTACAAACTTCATGCTACCCTTATACAATACCCATACCTAAGTCCTCAATTCTCCTTGCTATTCTTCTACACTATCCATCCCTGAACTCTAAAAACACCTTACTACCTTTATTCACCACCCATCCCTAAACTCTAAAAAATGCTAGTTCCTTTAGTATTTATTAAAATTTAAATCAATAAACGAATTACTTATTTATTAACTACATTGAATTACTTAATACTAAATTAATAAATTACTGTGGGATGGAGCACACCCTATCATTAAAGTAAGGGCCTGATTTCGATTCGTCAGACAGGTCAATCTGTCACAAGGGTGAAGGATATCCCGTCCGCCCAAATGTAAATCCCGTAATATCCTATGGGCTTTATATTTTGGCAGATGGGATATCTGTCACCGTTGTGACGGAGTAACCTGTCTGCCAAAATCTAAACCATGCCCTAAGTACACTTAAACCCTCGAATGAAGAGGACTGCTTGTCACTTCCAGATTCTGAGTACTACTACATAACTTCCCAGCGGCAGCGACTCGTGCTGTGGATTGTGGAGACCCTCAACAGGGACAGGACAATTCTGGTGGGCTGGTACCCCCAAGATAGTTGGATGTGGTGCACTGGACCTGGAGGCATCAGTCTCAGACAGTGCTACATCTTAATGTCTCAGGTCTGGGAATACTTTTGCAACTATGTAGTGAGTGGTGTCCCTTTTGTGTCTGCGAGGGAGTTGTGGACCCATCTGTGTTTCTGCAGTTTGAATAGGGTAGAGGAAACAGCAGGTTGGATACAGAGGGACCTCTATCAGGGTGAGATGGTACTCACGTTTAAGGAACCCAGGAACAAATTCAGGATTGGCCCAGGTCAATTTCTGACATTTGCTAAACTGACTGCAGCGGTGCACAGATGCTGAATTGGCTTTCTGGAGCAACCATCCGAATCACGCATGCTGAATGCCCTTGTAGGACTTCAAGATTGGGGCAGACCTTTCTCCTACATATACAAGGCGATGCTGCAAGATAGGATACATGACCCACTGACAATACTTGCTAAATGTTAACACGATACTGGTGACTGTCACTGACTTAGAATGGGACGGAGGGCTAGGGTATCATAAGGGGGCTTCAAGCAATGTTAGATTCCGCTGCTACAATTTAAAATCATGCATCGTGCCTACCTAACCCCATATATACTTAGCAAGATATATACAACACAAACGTTGGATTGTCCTAGATGCAGACAGGCTGCAGCAAACTCTCTCTGCATGACTTGTTGATGCCCAGTAATTATTGAGAATTGGGGCCTGATGGCAGAAGCTTTGACCACAAAATCAATCAATTAATCAGTGGTTTGTACAGCGCGGCTACTTACCCGTGAGGGTCTCAAGGTGCTGGCGATAGGTGGGGGGGGGGGGTTGATGATCCGTCTGGGTGACAATACCATCACTGAGGGTCAACCGCTCTTTGAAACACTGCATACTGGGCCTCAATCCCAAACAAACAAAAAAGTAAAATCGGATATAGGTTCACATCACTGGTGCGGTTACTAGCAAAACGTAGAATAATGATACACTGTATACATCCTAGAGGTCCCTCGATAAAGCTGTGGTTTAAGGATGTCTGAGAGTGGCTGTTGACCAAGGAAATGTGGAATAAAGTGGTATGAATGGATACATTTTCTTTTAACGGTATCCTAGACTGCTGTGCAATGTCAGCAAATTCCTAAAAAAGGCGAAACTGAGTCCTCCCAGGCACAATCCCGGACCATCACATCTCAACTTTCCCTAACTGGATAATTTGCGTTACATGTTGGACACTAGTTTCTATTTGCTGCTGTGTAATTCACTTTTATTGGTGCAATAATGACAAGGTTCATTCCTTGGACATTGGTCAATTATTGCGACCCCCTCAGGAGAAAATACTCTAATAATGACAGTCATTTGTTTAAAAAATGAATAAAACCATGTAAAAATAGTAAATATATTTTACTGAACAATTAAATTACATTTAAATTACTATTATATTTTAAGTGTCCAAACTTTAACAATATGTGTATATTTATAAATCTATGTGTGCATGTGTATAGTGTGTGTATATATATATATATATATATATATATATATATATATATATATATATATATATATACCCATACACACACACACACAAACATATTTTTCTTTTTAAGGTTAGGATACTTAAGACTAACTTACCTGTGAAGTAAACCCTGCAATGTTAAATGAACACTGGAAAAGTTACTCAAGTACAATGACTTCCAACGTAATACCCCTGATGCAATGACTCCAGATGCAACCTCCGCAAAGTAACAATAGAATATCTCTCACTGTATGTCTACTCTTAAGAAAATGTTGACTGAGGATACTGCTGTTCAAACGTATTTTACTCAGAACAATTGGGGACATTAGTGGCTTCCAGTGGATTATCATTAAAGTATCTTGTCAATAGTTTGGCAAAACTCTGTTTGTTCAAAGATCAATATTGTTTATTAAATTTGAATTTGTTTTGTCAAACCAACAAGTTTGGCTCAGGTGTGCTGGACCAGGAATTACGATACTGTGAAAAACAATATAACTGTGTTCTATGTATTGCTGATTTACTGCACCAAAGCAAAATTCGTATGGTCTAATGATTAGACAAACAAATAAGTGTGTATCAGTTTAAACATTTAACAGTGTTAAAAAGCAGATGGAAATCAACATTAAAATGACAGACAAATACTGAGAAATGACCCTGCGCACTCCCCGACTAATGTCAGTTTATCCAGCAGACAAAAAATTTGTTGAATACAATGAAGGTAGTGGGGAGTTAACATCAGAATACCATTAAAAAAATTAGACCACAAAGAGAAGTTTTGCTGGTGTGATATTACTATATTTTGCTGTTTATATATACAATCAATGTCATGGCAATGTGTCAAACATCAGTTGACAATACAAATAAAAAATGACAGCACTGAAAATTGTTTATCAACAAGTTTGCACAAAAGTTCAGACTTTAGGATATCCACAACCAAATGTTACATTATAATAGTCCATGACTATTATCACAGTGAAGTAATCATAACATCAGATTAGCCAGTAGTTGCAGTACTGAAGTAGAAAACGCATCTTTCGCGGAATCTTGTCTTGACTTCTTCAGGGCAATTTTATCAAATTAATACGGAAAAATAAGTATAATCCATAAAGTCAAAATCCAGAATAGGCAACCAGTGCAGGCAACTATAGCTGTTCATGAAGGCGGGTTTATGCGGGAACGCGCAGCCTCTCTCTATTTGCCTGTTAATTGACCTTAATCTGGAAATTCTACAGTTGCCTGCACGGTTGCCTACATCTGGATTTTGACTTTATGGATTATACGGATTTTCCTGCATTAATTGGATAAAACTGCCCTGAAGGAGTGGAGACAAGATTCCACTAAACATGTGTTGGCTACTTCAGTGCTACAAATACTGCTTACTCTGATATTATGGTTACTTTAGTGTCAAAATAGTCATGGGCTGTTAAAATGTAACAATTTGGTTGTGGTTCTCCTAAAATCAGAAATTTTGTGCAAACTTGTTGATAAAAAAATTTCAGTGCTGTCATTTTTGATTTGTATGTGTCAACTGATGTCTTACACATTGCCATGACATTGAGGGCCTCATTTATGTGTTTTTGCCATAGGGCAGCGCCGCCCTATGGCAAAAGAAAAGGGCAGGAATGCGCCGGTGCACAATGGGCTGCTGTGCGCCAACGCAGGCACCTTTGTATTATGGTTTTTGTAATGTAAAGTAATCTGGTAACTTTTTTGCAGTGGTCTTAGTGACGACTAATGTTTATTTTTTTTTTCATTTTAGCCCATTCCTTTCATGAACCCGATTTCCGGAGGCCTTCGAGGAGGGATGTCCGTCTATATCCAGGGCACAATTCCCCATCATATTAGCAGGTAACTTGCACTTGACGTACACTTTTTTTCCCACACTTCTTGTTGAACCAGATTTTGTGCATGAATGTGGAGTCTCTACTTCCTGTCTCACTTTTGGTGGCACCCATATTAAAAAAATGTGATGCTGGCTAGGTAACTGGCAGCAACATTGAGCAGCACAGACCCATCAACTTGCAAGGCATGATTGCTCTTTGAATCCAGTTCTGGCATTCATACAATGCCAGTTGTAAGGTCTTATGTGGGATGCCAAGAAGTCATGTGGGGTGGCTGATGTACAGGAGCACTGAGACCAGTCCTCTAGTTTTGACAGAGGCAGTCTCTTGCCCACTCACTCACCCATGGTGGCATGTGCAGTCTTCAATACGGATTCTCACTACAGATGTTCCACGGTAAGTCTGCTCACACCATGTGCGCGCACATGTATAAATACACTTTTGCAATCTCACTATGTATATGCATCTGTGATACACCACAGCTCACACCTGAATAGACAGGTGCGTGCTTACATTATGCGAATACATTGCGCCATCAGGCTTATTTGAATTCTTGTGTGGACGTACACAAAGTGTTGTATACACAGTTTACCCATTTACGAACATAATTTCCAAATACTGATACAGATCTCACAGTATGACGCATAGTTGGTCACCATACATTGTGGTTCTATAATGTGATTGAGTAGTCATGGTGACCTGATAACAATCCAGGAAGCTCTGTAATGAGACATGTGGCCACAATGGGCTCAGCCATCTGCCCAAGCCAAAGACCATAGATTATCTCAAACCAGCCCCATGATTAAAGCCTCATCCCTTTAGTTACAGCTGACAGTCATGGGGACATTATCCTATGTACATTAACCCGCAAGTAACCACAGTTGGTTAATGCACCTGATTCCGAAACGCTTTTATGGAAGCAGTGGCTAAGTTTTTTTATTGTTGACTAAACCAGGGTATTTCTGTAACATTACAGTGCATTAGCAATGGGTTCTGTTCCTTCTTGAATGGATGGTTATGGGTTTCCAGCTGAAGTCAGAGTCAAGTGACAGTTTTTTACATGTTATGGTGTGCACGCTCACGGTTACTGATATGCCTGCCCTGGTCTGCATGCTTGTACCTCACACTATATGTGTTTACATACAATAGTTTAAAGAGTTGAATGCAATCAGTTGAAATGTTGGGTTTTGCAAAATTTCAAGGCATTACTTTAATTGCACATAAGCCCACATCTCTAGATCCGCTTAGAAGGTCCATTTATGCCGTGGAAGGCACACAGTGTTGCCACGCATGTCCGGTTATGGGTTCACATGTAATACAGAACAATGCCAGCATATTTCTGTTCACAGGGCCTGGATGTGTTAGAAGAGGGTGGCATCACATATCCACTGACAGGGCCTCCATATGACACAAGAAGGCTGCCTTCACATTAACGCTGATAGGGTATCTGGGCCAAGGGCACTGCCATCACATATATGTTTAGATGGCATCTGGGCCAGGAGGGCTGCCCTCATATACATGTATCTGGAGAGGGTTACCATGATATATCTTTTTGCGGAGCTTCACAGGAGAGTTTCCATCAAAGATCTGCTTACAGGCCATCTGGCATAAGAGAGCTGCCATTAAATTCCTGCCTCTTGGGCCTAGCCTGGCACTGGGCCTAATATGGAACATTGATGCTACATGCCAGTGTCAGCACAAACTAATTTCACCACATGCCTGACCACAGGACCTGCATCAGGCACACTAAACTCTTGCCACATATCCAACCACACCGCAATGTTTGTGTCAACACTGGCCGGGCCTATATTATCTTTTAATGTATTTTATGGGTTACTTTCACATGCATCAAGTGCTGCCAAATGTTGGATCACACGGCAGTCACAAACCTGCAGGCAGTGCTGTATGTTACGTCTTATTATTGGCAGTTACATGATCTCACAAGCATGCTTATGACATAAGAATGGATTCCATATCTTGGCACCATTTCGAACAAAAGCGTGAACAGTCAAACAATTGTGTCTATTTGTTGGCGTTTGCTTGTAGGTGATTCGTAGAGTTTGCTCAATAGTTATCTAAAAAGCAGTATATACAGGGCATAAAGTGAAAAAATGAAATTATTTGTATGGGTGGTCGTGTCAATGGACTTTTCCATTTTTCCTGGGTTGGGTGATCGGTGTCCATTGCTAGATGGAGAATAGGTGCTTTCACTATAAGCATCACAAGCCTGGGGAGTAATTATGATGTGTAAGAGTGCACATGATGACGTGTAATGTTTAAGCTTGGAGTGGTTGTGTGGTGTCTTGGTGTGGTGCATGACTGCTGTTGGATTGGCACTGTTTTCCCAATTCTATGGATTTGGTGTGGTCTTGTGGACACAAGGGTGTAATAGTTCTGTCTAGCATGTGATGTCTAAGAATGTTCATTTGTAGTTGTGTCTAGGTCCATTGGAAGTTAGGCTATATGTGAGTGGGGAGTGCTTTCGACTATCAATTGAAACCTTGATTTTGGGATATTAGAAGTATGTTGAAGTTGAGTAGCGAAGACGGTCTTTAATGTGCTGATTGTTAGGATGTGTGGTGAACAGCCATTCACTAAACCAGGTCTAATGCTCCAACCTACAGATTTCCCAATTGGGATCCCAATAGAACTTGCCAACCACACAAAATCTTCACCTAAACTACCTGTCGTCAAGGTGCCCGACTATCACAACTTCACCTAAATGCATCATCTTCTCTGCACCGCACATGCACAGAACTTCAGATCATGTAACTTTTTTCAACATCCATATAGTTTTGAGACTATATGTGTCCAAATGGATACTTCTAAATTGTGACAATTAGATCAATAGATGGTTTACACTCTATCCTTACCTCCTATAGGTTTCATGTGAATTTCATGTGCGGGTCATATGAGGGGGCTGACATTGCCTTCCACTTCAACCCGCGCTTCGATGGACGGGACAAAATAGTCTTCAACAGCTTCCAGGGCGGGTCCTGGTGTTCAGAAGAGAAAAAGCATGAAATGCCTTTCCGCAAGGGGGAGCACTTTGAGCTGGTCTTCATTATTAACAATGAGTTTTACCAGGTAAGGGGCTTGACAAAAAAGACTTCACCCTGACATTACACTCCAGCCTTCTGTGGATTTGTAGCCACCCAGTGAACATTAGGACAAAGAAGCCTGTACTGTAATCCCTGCTTTCATTAATGGAACTAATTGTCTGATACCAAAACTGTCAGTATTAGGTATCATATAACATTTGCCCATTTTTATTTCTGCTCAAATGCCTGGGGAGCAAGACATCCCTACAAGGATCGCAGAACAATACCGGAGGCACAAACAATGCAATATTCCTTTATATGTGCTACAAAACCTTTTATTCTGAATGGCAGTCACTGTGGGAGTATGCACATTTGTGCTGGGTAATGCCTGTTTTTGAGGCACAACTAAGTGATCCCGAGTGTGCTTGCACCAATTTTTACCTAGTGTAACTTTGACATGGGCCTTCAAAATCCTGGTCTCTTATGTCTGTCATGGGTTCCTCACAGTTGGAGGGAAATTGCATTTGGAGATCTGTGCTTCCAACTTTTCTTGGGAGCTTACCACCAGTGCTGCCAAATGTCAGGGTTACCAAATGCCAGGGCGGCCTAGTCTTGAATCCAAGTAATGCCTCTTTCCTCCACCATCCTCCACTTCCTATCTCTTTTTCTCAAGATCTTTTTCATCGTCCCTTTCTCTATTTGTCACTTTTTCCCAATCTTTCTCCGCTTGCATCCTTCTCCCTTTTTGGCCTTTCTCTTTCTCACTCTGGGTCAAAGAGTGAGGATGAAAAATATGTCCTGGTCCTCAAAAGAGTGGGTATGCCCATCACCTGCACAAACTAAGAATTTTTGGAGTTCCAGTGCCACAGTTTCGTGTTCTGGCTTAGCATATACAAGGTGGGTTTTGTTTAAGAATACTTGCAATGACTATGTGAACGTGGATATCTTTGGGATAAGGTCCGTCACAGGCTTAGATTTATGTAGCATGAAGATAATTTCACCCCTGTGCCATTCAAGTATGCTGACCCTTAAATGCTTAACCACTCCTACTCGATTAGTAGTCGTCCTCGATTGCACTACCTGATTTCTCACCTTATATCTCTTTCAATATATCCTCTACCTCCACTCTCTCACTCATCCAAAGCCCCATTCTACTACGAGCCTCAAAATAAACTTTTCTAGACTCTTCCCTCCTCTACCCCTCCTTGCATCAACTCATACCTTTTTTACTATTCAGATCTCCCAAACAAGCCTTTCTGAACCCTTGCCTCTGACTCTTACCCCTCCTACTCCCTTTTACTCATACCAAACCTCCTCCTACTGCTATGAGCTCCAAAAATGTCATAAATCCTTTCCTATCCCACCACTATCCTTTTGTTATGTTATGTTAACTCCATTTTTTAAGCGCACAGCTGCCCACAGCTAAGGGGCGTCCCGGCGCTGCCGCTTCAATCCACATAACAACTAACATGTCCACCAAACAAATTAATTTCATATTTCCCTATACTAATTCCCCACTAATCCTGTTTGTATTCTAGAGTAGCATGCTACCTGCCGAAAAGCGCTTCAACACCTCATCAGGGGTAGCAAGCGCTATATAAATGCAAACCCTTCCCTCTCCTATCACTCTGCTATTGTTTTTCAATTCAAATATCAGAATAGCATGTCCACTGCTCAAATAATTTAAAATTTCCCTATACTAAATCACCACTAATCCTTTTTGGGTTCCGGAGTAGATTGCTACAAGCCAAAAAGTGCTTCAACACCTCATCAGGGGTAGCAAGCATGATGTAAATGCAAACCTTTCCCTCTTCTATCCCTCCACTATCCTTTTTCAATACAAATAACAAACTCAGATGTCTAGCGCTCAAATTAATCTTATATTTCCCTATACTGATTGACCACTAATTCGTTTTGGGTTCCCGAGTAGCGTGCTACTCGCTGAAAAAGCGCTTTGACTCCTCATCAGTGGCAGGAAGCGCTAAGAATGCAATTACAATTACATTTATCCCTTGGTCACCTAAGCATTTTATCTGCTGTCATAGGTGAACGTGAATGGGGCACCCTTCTATGAGTTCCGGCACAGGATTCCACTGGAACGTGTAGAGTGCTTGCAAGTGGATGGAGATGTCACCATCCAGTCCATCAACTTCATTGGAGGAGGATTCCAAGGCAACATGGGTGGAATGGGCGTGGTGAGTAATGGGAAAGGGGTGTGGGATCTATAGGGGTGAATGGTGGGAAAGGGGACTTATGACTCAGAGTGGTAAGGGAGGGAAGGAAAGCATGGGATTGAGAAGTGAGTGGTGGAAAAGCAGAACCAGTGTCGAAAGAAGGCAGTGCAGAAAAGGGGCATGGGATAAAGGGGGTGGGCAAAGGGCTAGAGATTAAAAGGGTAAGAGGCAGGTAAGGGGGCATGCAACAGAGAATGGTGGATGGCAGGAAGGGGAGCACAGGGTGATGGAATAAATGAAGAGAAATGGGCATGGAATGGAGAGGGCACTGCATAGATGAAGGTACGTTTGTGAAAGGGGGCTTGGGCTAGAGAGAGCAGCAGAGAGGGTACAAATGGTGCTCCATTCTCTAAAAAAGGCATTTCAGGCATATTCGGTCCCTTTTTTCTTAAAAGCAGTGCTTATAGAAGGAGATCGGATTGTGTATTTTATATTTATGTGGGTGTAACCGTGTCATATGAAAGTGGGACTGGCAGAATCAATGAAAGGGAAGGATGGTGGATGCAAGTATTATAATGAAATGCATAGTAGGGTGGATGTGGTTGCATACTATTTTTTATTGTCTATTTTAGGGGATGGGACAGCCTCCTCAGTACTATCCCGGAGGAATGCCCGGAGGGATGCCCGGGGGAATGCCCGGGGGAATGCCTGGAGGGATGCCAGTAAGTATCATAGGGAAAAACGTGGGGGAGGCAAGGTGGGCTATCAGACCAACCTAACCTCAAGTAACACACAGGGCAGCCAGTGCAAGACAAGAGCAGCCTTGGAAAGGCAGTGAATCATAATAAACACAATCACAGGGTAACCACACAGAAGCAATAGAGAGAACAACCAATTGGAGTCAATGAGCAAGAAAAAAAGCACTGATTACACACATATATGCAAAAAAACACTCCCTTTGACCTGCTCAATCAAAGAACAGTGAGTTGATGGCAATCCATTCAGAGACAATTGCAAAGCAACCAAGCAGGCACAATCAAACCCATTCACAGAAACATTACCATCAACAACAATCACTTTACAGTGAAGAGAAGACAACCACAGAGCAGAAAAGTTAAAAAGTATAAGCTTTATTGGCATTTATGGATTTCCAATGCATTTGACTAAGTCGACCATGCACCAGCATTTCTTTTAGCCATTCATCGTTCACTATGATCATCCAGCTTAAGTCTCAAGCTTCTAGAAACCGGCCTTCATTAGTACAGTGGGAAGAGAAATAGCATCTAGGGAAAGCAGGTACTTGGAGGACCCTCAGAACCAAATTACACCTCAATGACCAAGTTACTTTTTCAGCCTGCAGATGATATTCACCATTAATGACTTAACAAAATACAGGAATCGATTAAAAGTGTAGTATTGCACAGACTGCACTTATGGTGCTTCCTAATGTTAAACATAAGGATTTACACAAATTGGGAGTGCCGGCTGTTGTTGTATCTTGTCAGCAGCTTCAAGGGCGGTGGCGACGTTGACTTTGTCTCCGGCTTTCATCCCATGATGATCCAAGACGATGGATGCACTGCTTTCCTCTGCCAGTGACAAAGATTCCTCCAAGGATGACGCCTTATTCATCCTAGTTACCGGTCTATCCATTCTTTCATGCCCGGTGGACGTTTTTCAACATGCCCTGGTGAACTAAAGCTTGAAAAGGTTATTTTGCACATGAAAGGGCCAGAGAAACATCTTTGAAGGTAGACTTCCACTTTGAAGACTTCTTGAAGTTCCTGACTTCCGACCCAACATTCTCCTTCACAACAGCATAGAGACGTCTTTCAGATGCAGAAAGTTCTAACCTTGGCAACTCAACAAAGCTTATCTGGATGTCATATTGGTAAAAGCTGTAAGAGCTGACCTGGTCTTAGTGATCTATCAAGGCGCTATGCGAAGCATCCACTGTACGTGATGCATATGGCCAGGGAAGGGCAAGGTAATCTATGGGAGAACTGCCCTTCTGTGCACCTCTCACTCCACGCACTCTTGCTGGGTCACAGCACATTTGGGTAATACATTACCCCTGCACACCCACTCAAATAAATATACATTGCATATTCTGTGGGCAACAGGGTTGCTTTAGAGTGATGTGCATCTATTAGACAGGGGTTGGGGTAGTAGGCCCCCTCTTGCCCCCACCTCACACACCTCACCAGGGTTATTATAAATAGCCTGTGCTCTTTGTCTTAGAATCAACTGGTTACACATCACCTGGCATCAGGCAGCTGTTGCCACGCTTGATTATGAGTATATACTTAGAAGTCTTTGCTGCTGAATGTCATCAAAATCATGGAGCACCTCTGGTGGATGTAGAGATTGTTGAGTTCACTGATGGAACTCACAGGACAGATAATGTAGAGTAGAAGCAATGTGGCACCGCTTTCCAAACCATACAAGTAAGTTTGTCCTTACACTATGTTAAAGCAATTCTATGAAGAAAGTCAACAGAACAATAATTTAGGGACATCCCTTTACATAGCAGACATTCAAGTGTGGGACACTGGTTCATGCTATATAGGAATAATGAGGTAATATGTCAGTTAGGGAAGTATTGAGATTATGTACAGAGTTGATGAATACAAGATACTGAGTAAAGTTTTGGCACCCCGGCTACTCCCATACCTGAGCAAATTAGTCTACATAGACCAGTGCGGTATTGTGCCAGCACGCAGCACGTCACTGAACATCAGGAGACTATACCACGTAATGGACGCTACCCCAATAGAGTATACAAATGCAGGATGTGTCACACTTGATCTACGCCAAGCATTTGATACAGTAAAGTGGGACTATATGTTCAAGGCCATTGAGAAATTTGGCATATCACCAGAATATACTCTTCTATGCGGGCTCCACGGCTAGAGTCTGCACCGGGAGCCGTATATCCCGCACATACTCAGTTGGCAGAGGCACACAACAAGGCTGCCCCCTGTCACCTCTATTATTTGTGTTAGCCCTGGAACCCTTAGCCATTAATCTTAGAAAAGAGGTGGGACAAAAGGGAATCCAACAAGGCAGCTCCACACACGTGATATCAGCTTTTGCGGACGACTTAATAAAATATGCCTGCGATCTGAGCAACACATTGGACCCGATACCGAGTGTATTTTCACAATTTGAGTGCATATCAGGGCTCGCCATAAATGAGACAAAGTCACACACCTTCTTTTTTCGCGCAGGTGACCGCCCAGACACGACTAGATTTGGGCAATACACCCTAACAGTAGTATTGCACACATTCAAGTACCTAGGAATCCAAATGTATAGGTCACAACAAGACTTAATAGAGGGTACCCGGACAAGAGCGATTAGAGCGATCCGCCCCCAAGTGGTCTTCTGGACCGCGCTACCACTTTCCGTGATAGGCCGCATAGCCATATACAAAATAGTGGTTCTTCCATGGCTCCTATACTTCTTCACTAATCTGCCAGTGCTGGTGCCTAACCCCCTCTTTAAAACACTTGACACAATACTATCGGAATTGATCATGGGCAATGGTGAAAGGCGGGTGGTACTCAATAAGTTGCAATTAGGGTCCAGTAGGGGTGGGCTGGGAGCACCAGACCTCCGTGCATATTGTTATGTGAGCCAACTCCAGTGGCTGTCCTGCTGGATTACTGGTCGCAACCTACAAGAAATAGGATACACAGCGCAAGACATCCACTGAGGTGCCTTACACACACTACTCCTGCCACGGAGCAAGATCCCTCGAGATGCACCGGCACTATTATGCATCGCTCTTGCATACTGGAAAAAAGCACTACAATACACGAGCCAGTGCCTCCCATATGCCAATAACATCCCCTTCAACACCAAATGGGCAGATCACTAGACGTACCATCTTCACCTGGTCCGAAGGAGGGGTGGAAACGGTAGGCGCACTCTTTAACAATAACACACTGATGGACCATGAGAATCTCACTCAGGAGAAAGGTGTTCTAGGAAATCTATATATGACACAAGCCGCCATACTCCTGTATTTGAAGAAGTACTGGGCTCCCACTAGGGAAGAGCCCCCAACACATGAATTAGTGCAGGCAATGTACTTGATGGGAGAAGGGCGCCATCTAATAAAATGGTTATATAGAGGAACCAGAGCACACACTGAGATATTCCTTACCGAACTGTGCAACAACTGGTCAAGAGACATAGAGAAGGAATTCTCTGACAAGGAGTGGGCTGGTATCATAAAATATCCCAAGAAAGTGTTGAGGAATGCAACATTTAGATTTATACAATACAGATTTTACATAGGGCCTACCTTACACCACACCGCTTGCACTATTGCCCTTGATGCAAAGTAGCAGGAGCCGACAATGTCCACACGTTATAGTCCTGCCTGAGTCTTAATGTATATTGGGGGGAAGTAACACACAGCATGGAAATGGTGAGCAATCTCCAAATAAACGTAGTAGTCAGAAGATGCATATTGGGGCTTCATAGACGCTTCAAGTCACATAAGGTACAACTCCGCTTTCCAGACCTAGCTTTACTGCTAGCTAAGCGCTCCATAACAATGAGATGAAAATCACAGAAGCCCCCAACAGTCCACAATTGGCACGTGAAATGGTGCGCTGGGGCGGAGCAGAAAATGCGGCCATCAGGCGGGAAGACGCCCGTGGCATGCGGAAAAATCAGATCTCTATGGAGTGGAATCTAATGTTAGTGGCCCTCAAAGCTCTAGCTATTGATCCCTTCCCACAGCCCTTGGATAGAAGAAGGTGTACATAGCTATATCACCAAGCAGCCAATCTCAGCGCAAGTACAGACCAGAGCAGCAGCCATAGAGTCAATACAATAACACTACACAGGTAGCATAAAGGTGACCGAGACAAAATAGCATATTAGCGCGTAAGCCGAACAGAGCCAGGAGAAAAGGGGGGTGGAGGGAGGGATGGTTGAGTTGTTAATTTAACACATGTGTAATGTATTTCGATACCAAATTGTTATCTGACGCCAAATTTAGAAATGTGAATGCAAGGTTTAAGATATGCAAGCCAAATGTGTAACATCAACTGTCAAGTACTGACACAAATAAATGTAAATTATTATGCATACTTACAAAAGCAATGTGAAATGTATTCATGGATGTGATGGTTTAAAAGCAAAATCAATAAAGTGTGTTATAAAAAAAATTATATACAGAGCTTATGTGGGATTACATTGTCATTATGCTCTTTTTTCCTAGGGAGGAATGGGCATGCCTGGATACCAACCTGGAAATCTGCCTGTAAGTAAAGTATCAGCTGCCTATCAACATGAAACCACCAACTAGCACGCAAAGAGTACTATTCTGTACTATCCAACTACTCGCTTTTGCCAAGTGTCAGCCAACTTCTGTCCCATAGGATAATTCAATATATAACAAGTACAGGCCTGGATGACTAACTACCTACACCACAACCATTATGTGAATGCCAAACAAAAGTAATCTATTTATATTATTAAAGAACTATGATGTATATATATACATATACACACACACACACACACACACACATATATATATATTATGTCATTTATACATATATGTGAATGTGTATGTATATACACACACATACATACACACACTTACACATATAGGTATAAATAACTTGATCCCACTGCATTTTTAGACAGCTACCTAGAATTACAGATACAACCCATAAACCTCATCTGTTGTTGGTTCTGTTAGGTCTTTTCACACATAACACCCACGCTAAATCAACCAGCTTGTATGGTTACTTACCTAAATCTGAACAGCTTATAGGCCCTACCTTAATTTTTCCTGATCCCTATACAACGTACAACTATTCCATATATGCTTTCATGAAGTGAAGTGATCTAAAGTCAATTTTCTAGTTAACAGTAACAAAGCTTTGCCAATGGTATCTACTGGTGCCCACCAAGGCAACAATTACTCTCATTGCCTGCTGCGCTGCCTGCCACAAAAGCGGTAACCAACTGTATTTTGGCTACATAAAAAGAAGGTGTGATTTGTGAAGGTATGTTTTCATTTTTCAAATACATCTAAACCTATAACATTTTTAGAGTTTTGTTGGGAGCAAAAAATTGCCAGAAACGGGCAGGACTGCCCATCCAATCCATTTCCTGGGAATTGTACCGACTGACAGATCTGTCTCCAAAGGCTTCTGTTCATAGAAATCAAGTACCCTGTGGACTTCCCAGAGCGGCTTTAAATGTAACAATCTCCTCGACTCTCATTGTTCATTTGTTGGCATCTGCGTGAATAGCCTCAATGTTTAAATCAGATCCAATGAGTTCCTAAATTGGAAAAGCCCTTTCTGGTTTATAGATCCTATGCATGTACCATATGTTTGACGTTTTGCTAAAACATTCAGTCTTAATCAAAAATTTCTGTGGGCCTTGGCTACGCGTATCCACATTTTCAGAATGGACAGCTGCCAGTTATCTCTGCATATTGTCACCTTCATCATGTTCCCTATAGTCATTCTCCAATCCTGGATTTGTAGGCCACAGCATCATTACACTCCACGCTGGGCAATGGGCTCAATCTTTGTTAGTCCCAGGAATTCGCAAACTCTACATGGGGGCCAGTTGATCAGTCTTTCTTGGTTCCATGTAGTCAGTGACCATAGATGGGATAACAATTGCCCACTTTTTGTTAGTACTTTATAGTGGCTACATTTTCATAGAGGGACATTCCCTCACTGGTTGGTAATGGCATGCATTCACTACTACAAAATCAGGTTATTTTGCAACGTCTTTGTTGATCTCTTCATGGAGAGCCCTTCGCCCAGTATTTGTTAGTCACAGATAGTCACCTATTCTACAGAGAGGAACATTTGCCCAGGATTTGTTAGCCTCAAATAGTACCTAACTATCCAAAGAGACCCATCGGCCCTATCTTTAGTAATCCCATGGTTACTAGCTCTTCATGGCAAGAAAACAGCCCAGTCTTTGCCATTTTCACATAGTCATTCATTCTCCATGGAGAGCCATTGCCCTTTTATGATTAGTCCTAATAGTCACTACCTGTTCATCAACAGAAATCATCCCAGTCGTTATTGGGTTCAGGTAGTCACCTACTCTATTTGGACATCCATCTGTCCAGTCTTTGTTAGCCCACCTCACTGCTAACCCTCGATGGCGGGCTGTTTGTCCAGTGTTTGCTAGTCTCACAAAGCCACCAACCCACAATGGCGGGCCAGCTGCCAAACCTTTATTAGTCCAAGAGCCCCCAACTCTCCCTAGGCTGGCATATGCTCATTCAGTTTTAGTACCAGGTACTCACCCACTCTACATGAAGGCTCACTCATCATGTATCTCAGACTGTCGCCAACTCTCAGTAAGGTGCCCTAAGTTACAGGAGGGTTGTATCAGCTGAGTCTTGTAAAACCGCTGAGTACTCTCACTATTCTCCTAATGTTCTCTTTCATTTATCTTACAGGTGATGGGTGGGCCTATCTACAATCCGGTAAGATCAGTTATCAGCATCCCACTCTGCATGTTTCTTCTGTGTAAAAGAGGGAGGGAGAAAAAGACCACTTTTCCCAATCATCCCCCAAGCCTTGCTCTTTTTTGTGTGGTGCCAACTTCATGAACAAGTGTTTCTTTACTACTCACAGATCTAGATTTCTCCTTTGCCCCCACAACAAGTCACTAAAGCATAATTCTGAGCAGGTGGTCACTCATCAAGTTTCTGCCATGTGTCACACTTGGAATTACACCTCTACAAATGAAAGCGTGAGACTACAAACAGGCGGCAGACCCCTCAGCCCTCGAAACAAGACTGGCCTAGGCTAGTTTGCCGCTTCATGTATCTCAAGTCTACCCTAAAGCGCAACATTTATTTACCACTAAAAATGTTGCATCTCTCTTAGGAGAGCTATCTAAGCCCTGTCTTCACACACATACTTATTCATCATCTCTTAGTGGCTGTATCTGTATGTGTATATGTTCGCCTGTTTGTCAAAGTTTTCCACCCTTTTCTCTGTGTGTCTGTTATATACCAGTTCTGCCTTTCTTGTTGTGTAGGTATCTGGACAGCTACTGTGTTCACTATCACATCAAGATATTTGTAGTTGAGCACCACGTGTGAATCTTTTCATCAGTTTCCCCCCAGGCATTGCTAGCAGAGTCCTAAATAGTACTCCTTCCACCACCATCTCCTCAGGCATTATCAGTCGAGAACCATATCGGTCCCCCTACTGATGACTCAAGCATTCCTAGATGAGACCTGGTCGTGTCTCAGCACACAATCAGCTTTAAATTAAGCACATAATGCAATGAACTATGTGTTCCTCTCCACATCCAACATGCTTCTATGAAATATCTCCCTGGCAGTGCCAGCTGACATATAACTTTTTAATTTTTTTTATCTTGCAGGCAATCCCATACAGAGGCAATATTTCTGGTGGGATGACCTCAAAGCGGACTGTTGTGGTGCGAGGGTTCATTCCTCAGGGTGCTACCAGGTACAGAAACCACTAGGCTTACGAGCCCTCCCTCTTCTGACCCCCGCATCTGTTGCATGAAACCCATACGCCTCAGTATACCAAATATTAAAGTAATATGTCGCCCACTTGCACAAGAGCTTTCATACATCATTGCAAAAAAGACGTAAAATGATCCTGCGACTCAAGTAAGCTGATGTTAAAGCTGCAAAATCCTACATTGGCAAAAACCATTGAAAGAAAATAAAAAATGTCTGTGCATCATCAGTGCTTTTTCTAAAGCCTGTCCGAGCTAGTATGTATTCAGCCTTTCCCATAATGTCTTCAAGAGTTCTTCTAACAAACAGGAGTATAAGTGAGAAGCCTCAGGGAACCAGATCACAGGAGCTTTCATTAAGTCTAGCCTTTGAGTGGTGTCCACATCACCTGAAAGGACTTTTTGGTTTTTATTAAATGAGCCTGCCTTGATACATAAGCAGCTTTTTATCATCCCACCATGACTGCAGACATCCTTAAACAACAAACAAATCAGAGGGCTTGATTCACAAGGATTTTTCTATCATTCAATGTACAACATTTTCGAAGTCCTAACTTTCTCTTCCTGCATAGCACCTAAACCCTGCAAACTCTTTGTAAATTTGTTCCCGCGTCTCATGGTTAAGATGTGTCATGTTGATAGGTCTCTCAGCAGCAGCGGGACACTCAACAACCCAACGTATGCGGGAAAACGTAGCATTCCAGCACATTAAGGCATGGATCTTCTAGAAGACATAAGCCAAACCAAATCCCTCTGCCCAACCCCCCCCCCCCCACAACTCCCGCTGATGAACCATTTTCACTGTTTAAATGAATAAACTGCTGTACATGTAGCAGACCGATTCTGCACCAGTAGATGTATTCCTACCACTGGGTGGAGATTTACTCCTTTGTTGAATTTATAAACACTGGCAATAATAAGCCTGGAAAACTGGCCAGGCTCAAGTAGCCAGGTGTAGTCCTGGAAATGCCATTTCTGAACTTTGCTATCTCCCCAGAGCACATCTGTACACTGATATTTAACACTGGAGAAATAGAGCCCCCCCTGTACAACTGCACTTAAAAATTCAACACAAGAAACAAAATCCCTGTGGAGAACCCCTTTCGCTCACACCCTCACGAAGTCTGGAAGTGTTCTGTTCCCCTTCTCTTCCTGGATTTACGGCATACCTCTGCAACAAAAGATCTCCACCTATGTGCAAGAATGGGAAATGTTCAGTGAGGAGTGTGTAAATGGCCACAAACTCATGAGTTAATGGCCGCTCACTAACCCTCAAGGCAGGCCACGCCATGATCCACCCATCGGTCGACCCGTTTGCGACTGGTAAAAAGCCATTTCCGATGCATCAAACCTAACTGCATTCGCAAAATAGGTAAGCGTAATTTTTACGATTACCTATTTTGTGAATGCATTTAAGGAATAACAATTTGTGATTCCCTAAATGCAATGCATAAAGGGGCACATGCATCAAGATAAGGAATTGCGATTCTTTTATAGCGATTTTTAAGGAATCGCCATTTAGGAGTCGCAATTCCTTACGAATGTAGGAATTAAAAAAAAATTGTGATTCCTACATGGGAAAGCATTCACAATTTGCGATTACCAAAAAGGTCATCGCAAATTGTGAATGCTATTTCAAGGGTGCTAGGGGGCCTAAGGCACCCCTGATGCACCTCCAAACAGGCTAGTGTGCACATGTGGCACACAGACATGCCTTGAGGGCGTGTGTGTGCGCGACACGGCAATTTAAAAAATGCAATTTTGTGTTTTTTTCTAAAGATTTGCAAGTTACCATCAACTTGAAGTTGATGGTAATTAGCGAATCCTTAATGCAAAGTCACATTTTTAAATGTTTCTTGCATTGCATTTAGGGAATCGCAAATTGTGATTCCCTAAATGCCTTCGCAAAACAGGTAATCACAAAAATGCGATTACCTGTTTTGTGAATTCATTTTGGTTTGATGCAAATCGGCCCATTTGCGACCAATAAAAAGCTTGATGCATGTGCCCAAAGCATTTTAAAAATGCAACTTTGGAATAAAGATTCGCAAATTACCATCAACTTCAAATTGATGTTAATTTACAAATCCTTAGAACAATGCACAAAGTTGCCTTTTTTAAAGTGCCATGTGGCGCATACACATGCCCTTAGGGCATGTGTGTGCGCCACATGTGCACACTTGCCATTTTTGTGGGTGCATCAGGGGGGCCTTAGGCTCCCTAGCACCCTTGCAATTGCATTTTACGATTACCTATGTGGTAATCGCAAATTCAAATGCTTTCCCATTCATTCCTATAAGCCTCCAGGCCCATAGGAATGAATGGGAATGCATTCCCAAATAGCTATTAGGGAATATGTAGGAACCGCTGTTTATTTTCTAATTTCTACATGCATAAGGAATTGCGACTCCTAAATAGCGATTTCTTAAAAATCGATATTAAGGAATCGCAATATAAGAGATCTGTGTGAACCTTGTCGACGAAGACTATCATCATCTATCTATATATATATATATATATATATATATATATATATATATATATATATACATATATATATATATACATATATACATACCTGAGCCACACAAGCACGCAAATAAACATATTTGCATCCTTAGGATTGCTAGGAACTTTATCTCTACTTTAATGTGCACAAGAATTCCACAAAAATATGTTTTTTGTTACCAGTATTATAGATAGTGGTATGGAATGTGGTACATGCTATGTGGTATTTCTATAGGACAAACTAGACCAAAAGGCAGTGGAGCCCTGTTGAGAGTCACTGACAATCCTAAAGGTAAAACGTGATAGGGAAGGTAGCTGGTTTGTGGACTGTTAATATATTGGGACATATTTTTCTTTAAAGAGGTAGGTCTTCCTCCTTTTCCTAAATTGGAGCAGCGTTGAGGCGGTCCTGATGGATACGGGGATGTTTTTCCACATCCTGATAGTGATGGGAGTGATGCACACAAGTTACGATATTGCCCAGTTCAAAGGCCCCTATTCAGGCTTCACAAATTGTCGAAAATTCCTCAAAACCCTCTGTTAGCAATGTATGCCTTCTGTAATCTAGTGGATTACAGGTCACTTGGAATTGTAATGTTCTTGCTGAGATATTGATATTCCGCTTGATATATCGACTATTTTTCAGGTTTGCCGTAAACTTCCTGGTGGGATACTCCAAGGACATTGTCCTGCACATCAACCCACGAATTAATGAGAACTGCGTGGTGAGAAACAGTTTCCTGAATGGAGGTTGGGGAAACGAGGAGCGAGAGTGCTCCTTTAACCCCTTCTCAGCGGGACAGTACTTTGATGTAAGTATAAAACATGGATGCTTGGTACAGTATAAAAAAAATAGAAAACCATAATGTTGCAGTACTTTGTGATCATGCTCCACGTGGAATGGTGACAAAGTTCTCCCTCTTAGCTGGGATAATATAGGCAGTATTATCTGTAATCTTTAGAAAAACTACAGTGCTAAATATTAGCTAAAGTGACATCTGCTGGTCAACACTCTAAGTACCTCTTGACAGGGTAGGTAGAAATGGTTTGTCTCACAGTGACCCCTACAGATCAAATCAAGTAAAGCAGCTGAATTGTCACAGTGTGGAAGCCATTCCTGAACACAGTGTTTCAACTAGACTGTGGGCCAGCCTAGGAATGATAGAATATCTTGGAACTCTTTTCCGGGCAACATAAGAGCAGCAACCTGCTATGAGCAATTCAGAACTTTGCAAAGCAAAATGGCTCTTCAGACAAGCTTACGACTGAGCCACATCTCTGCCCTACCTCTAGCGCCATGAGACCTTTTGGTGAACGTGCGCTCTAGAAGTTCCCTATAACATAACTTAACAAAAACATGACATAACAATATGATTGGATTGAGGAGGTAAAAACTGCTGACCAAAAACAACAGTGCAAAAAAATGAGGGATAGTAGGAAGACACAGCTTGGCAGATGGGGTGTGTCAACGCATAGTGGGTGTGCACTGTGCATGGCTTTTTTCCATTGAGGATTTGTGGTTGGTAGGGAGGTAGTAAATTGATAGCTAATATAGGTGGCAAACTTTAACCAATATAGGAATTCACAGCTAATAGAGCAGACAGTCCACTCTAATCAGGCTGAAAGTATGGAATGGACAGACATGTCCCCAGGACACACTTCTGCCACGGGCTTGGTGTGAATAAAAATGATGCCGTAGAGATTAAATACTTTTCTGGAACCCTTAAAATTGGTAATATTATGGTAAAGGAATTAGTCTGTCCCTATTCTTGGGGTTTGTTGAACAGATTAAAAATAACTTTATCTATTCTGTACACCATGGGTTCAGATGGTTTGGAAAGGGGAGGATTTGCTTCATCTTTTGAATGTAGCACTAAAGATGAGTGAAGAAGAATATTGTATGATTATATGAAGTCTGAAAGATCTGCATCTCTTTTTATCCAATTCATTGACCTGAGGTTCTGGAGTAGATCACTGGATGGTCCTTCTATGTAATGGGCCCAAAGGTTGTAATATTATAGGAATAGGATTGTGATGTCACCCTTCACTCAGTGCTGAGGGTTAGGCGGTCTGTCGGCTAGTTAAGGGGGTTGAAGAGTTACTAAAGACAAAGTCTAATGGGAAGTATGAGACGGATCTCCAAGTCTATTAGGCCTACCAATAGGAGAATTAGCATAGGCAGAGCATGTTAAATAAGTGGTCTTAAGAAGCTGCTTCAGTTAAACTCAGAGAACTTTCCATTCTTTTTTCAGATCTCTGTACGTTGTGGCAACTACCGATTCAAGGTGTACGTGAATGGACAGCACCTCTTCAACTTTGACCACCGCTTCAGGGAGTTTCAACGCATCGACACAATAGAGATTGACGGTGATGTCGTCTTGTCCTACGTCCAGTTCTGAGCTGCCACATAAACATAACACACGCTGATAGCTCAGGATATTCTCTGTACACTTCATGCAAGCATCAGAGCGCAGCACTCTCAGTCACTGAGGACATTCAGAATTTTGAAGACATGCTTTTTGATGGAAGTCCTCCTGTAGAGGTTGAAACCTAGTCACTAACACTGCAATAGCGAAATCTTCAATTTTCAGAATTTATTTAGTGATTGTAGGCTGAATATGCAATTTCTGTGTCTGTTCTTTCATGCTTTCCTTCAGTCTTTGGAAAATAAAAGTATGGCGTACCCATATTTTTCTGGACATGGCACCTTCCCAAACTTGGAACTGATTTTAACATTCAGTCGGCTGCAGGTTTACAGATGTCTTCCAAGCTTTTTGCATGAAAATAATGTATTGAAGCAATAGGACAGATCTCACCAATGCCAACTGCTTAAAATCTGTCTGCTCTCTGGGACACACAGAGAGTTAAAATCTTTAATTGGGTAATATGGGGTCCAAAGACCTATACTAGTGTGTTTTCTTTGCTGTATCTGTGATCACTCACTCCTCACGCTCCAGATCTTACCACAGCTCTCGTTCTCTCACGGAGCGGGCAATTAGATGTCTCTAATTGTCCAGTCTGGTACAGTCTCATCTGACAATCTCTACTGCTGGTGTAATCTGGTCAGGACATTCTTTGACTGTTTGACTTCAGGTGTGTTGCTGAGAGGGGTAAGAAGTAGAAATAGGCCCGCCGACTCAGGCCTTCGGTGCTTGTTATCATTATGGACATGGAAAACCAGAGTTTGTGCACAAATAAAAGAAAATCACTGAACAACGTGGAACTATGTTCTCTCTGATTTTTTGACTGCCTCCAATCCATCCTCCTATTTACACCTCCATCCGTTCATTTTCCATTCGCTTCTAAGCTACAGCCAAACACCCTAACCGCTTTACCCCATTTAACTTCTCATCGATAGCTTCAACCTTTTCTGTTCATGTCTACACTCCATTTAAACTTAGCCAACCCCCTAAAAAAACATTCTCCGTCTGTTTTGTCCCTCCACCCCATCCCCAAATTTACCAGCTACCTCCATCTCATCTAAAACCATACACCCCTCATACAAAATAATCTTTATCTGTCACCCTTGCCTTGAAACCTACACCCATCTATTCAACCACAATTTCTACAAACCCTGTCCTATTCCTTCCAACCATGCAACCTTCCTCCTTGCTCTACATCTCTCCAACTGAATTCTGTCTCAGTCTCCACTTCCATCCCAGCCTGAATCCATCAAGTCCAAACTCTACGTCCAACACCCCCGCCGCAGATGAAATTTTGGGGTGCTAAGAGATTAGTAGGAGTCTGAGATGGATGTTGTTTGGGTGTTGTTTAGGGTTGGTGAGGGGTGATAATAGGTCCAGGATGGGTGGTGTTTAGGGGTGGTGAGGCGGTTTTTAGGGTTCAGGGATGGTTGGAGTTTTGGGGTGGTGATGGGGTTTTCAGGTTCATAGACAAGTGGGGTTTAGGGATAGAAAGGGTTTTTAGAGCTAAAGAATGGGTGGAGTTTAAGGGTCAGGGATGTGTGGGCAGCACAGGCACAGTGAGGGGTAGAAAGGGTTTAGGATGGGTGGAGTTTAATGAAAATGGAAAACTGCAAACAGTGTCCATAATGAAATTGTGGGAGATCATCACCCTGTCCTGGAATTTCCGCATCAGACAATATAGCACAATGGTGCCTAGAGACAAATTGTCAATGAGTGTCCTACATAATTGTACTTTCTTGCTTAGTGCCTTATACATTCACCAGATTTCAATGTGTGGCACACAGAACAACCAACAGCACACCACAGACTATGGGAAACCACAATCTAGAACAAAATGGTTCTGCGATGTAGTTTCTATGGATCCAAGGAGCCCGGACAGCGAAATAACTTCCAAATTTGGAACTGAGTCTAAAGAAAGGAACAGAAAGAAGCTGCTGAATGAAGCCTCTATGAGCCTAGATGGAACCCATAGGGGAAGAGCACTAAAAAATATAAGCAAGACCTATAGTGAAGGCAATTGCCCCCCTGGTAGCAGAATTTAAATCCCTCTGAATTCCGAACATGGAGTCAGTATAGAACCTTTCACGAGTGGGACTAATGATCAATCTTCCTGACTTTGATCACATTCCCGACTGCTGCCTTCCATGCCAACTTGAGGTGGTGAACTAGACATGGAGAAGGTCTGGAAGAGAGCAAATTGCAGTAATTCAAGAGCTAGCTTAAAGCAGTAGCAGTGTCAAGAACAAACAATACCTTTAACTAAGGTGCCAATTTTAGGTTCAAGGGTGACGTTAGCATCCAAGAAAATGCTGCCAGAGACAGGACTGGCACAAGGCCAGAGTTACTCATGAGTCATTTGACACTAAGGACAGCTAATCAAGTTACACCAAGTGATCCACAGTGTCAGTGGAAGTGAGAAAGGCTGGATAGAATCGCAAATGCTTTGTGGGCCTTGTCAATTAATTTATGAGCCAGATCCCAAAACTCCAGCAGAGCAGTTTCAATACTGAAACTAGGCTGGACTCAGATTGGATTGGTGCATGGTGCAAGAAAGTTTTGAATACGGCCATAAGTGCTGCGATAACCATGCAACCTTCCTCCTTGCTCTACATCTCTCCAACTGAATTCTGTCTCAGTCTCCACTTCCATCCCAGCCTGCATCCATCAATTCCAAACTCTACGTCCAATCCCCCCGCCGCAGATACAATTTTGGGGAGGTAAGAGATTAGTAGGAGTCTGGGATGGTTGCTGTTTATTTGTGGTGAGATATTTTTAGGGATCTAGTATGGGCGTTGTTTAGGGTCGGTGAGGGGTGATAATAGGTCCAGGATGGGTGGTGTTTAGGGGTGGTGGGGCGGTTTTTAGGGTTCAGGGATGGTTGGAGTTTTGGGGTGGTGATGGGGTTTTCAGGTTCATAGACAAGTGGGGTTTAGGGATAGAAAGGGTTTTTAGAGCTAAAGAATGGGTGGAGTTTAAGGGTCAGGGATGTGTGGGCAGCACAGGCACAGTGAGGGGTAGAAAGGGTTTAGGATGGGTGGAGTTTAATGAAAATGGAAAACTGCAAACAGTGTCCATAATGAAATTGTGGGAGATCACCACCCTGTACTGGAAGTTCCGCATCAGACAATATAGCACAATGGTTCCTAGAGACAAATTGTCAATGAGTGTCCTACATAATTGTACTTTCTTGCTTAGTGCCTTATACATTCACCAGATGTCAATGCGTGGCACACATAACAACCAACAGCACACCACAGACTATGGGAAACCACAATCTATAACAAAATGGTTCTGCGATGTAGTTTCTATGGATCCAAGGAGCCCGGACAACGAAATAACTTCCAAATTTGGAACTGAGTCTAAAGAAAGGAATAGAAAGAAACAGCTGAAAGAAGCCTCTATGAACCTATATGGAACCCATAGGGGAAGAGCACTAAAAAAGGTAAGTAAGACCTATAGTGAAGGCAATTGCCCCCCTGGTAGCAGAGTCAGTATAGAACCTTTCACGAGTGGGACAAATGATCAATCTTCCTGACTTTGATCACAAGCCCGACTGCTGCCTTCCATGCCAACTTGAGGTGGTGAACTAGACATGGAGAAGGTCTGGAAGAGAGCAAATTGCAGTAATTCAAGCGCTAGGTTAAAGCAGTAGCAGTGTCAAGAACAAACTATAACTTTAACTAAGGTGCCAATTTTAGGTTCAAGGGTGACGTTAGCATCCAAGAAAATGCTGCCAGAGACAGGACTGGCACAAGGCCAGAGTTACTCATGAGTCATTTGGCACTAAGGACAGCTAATCAAGTAACACCAAGTGATCCACAGTGTCAGTGGAAGTGAGAAAGGCTGGATAGAATCGCAAATGCTTTATGGGCCTTGTCAATTAATTTATGAGCCAGATCCCAAAACTCCAGCAGAGCAGTTTCAATACTGAAACTAGACTGAACTCAGATTAGATTGGTGCAAAGAAGTTTTGAATACGGCCAGAAGTGCTGCAATAGCTCTGAAATTATAAATATATGCAGGACCCAAGGTAGATTTTTCTCATTTACCGGGTGGCAAAACTGTCCTCAAAACATTAGAACAAATCTCTCACAGAATTTTAGGATAATAGATTGAACTAGGAGAGATAATATGTCAGCATGGTCTTCCAACATATAGGCTTAGACTAGCTTGTTAGTTCGGCCTGGACTGTTCCAATGAGGAACATGGTCAGGACTGATTTGCATATGGCTGGGTCTGAACTGGGGTGGCGAAGTGAGCCAAAGAAAGATGATGGATTCAACTCAGATCTGTGACTGGGGGTGAGTGTCTGAAAGGTTTCAGCACTCTGTCCATCACCTTCTTGTGTTTGCTTGTTCGCCCTAAGTTGGCAGGGTATGCCAGACGTGGGTCCCTTGTTCACTTTGCCACTGGAATCAAGCTAGCCTGGCTGATGAGGGATATTACTCTCAAATCGGTACCAGGATGCTTGTTTCCAGTCCAGGGAAGACCTGGCTTGGCAGTTTCGGCTGGACTGTTCCCATGAGGAACAGGCTCAAGACTAATTTGCATATGGCTGGGTTTGAACTAGGGTGGTAAAGTGAGCTAAAGAACGGAGATGGATTCAACTCAGATCTGTGACTGGGGGTGAGTGTCTGAAAAGTTTCAGTGCTCCGTCCATCATCTCCTTGTGTTTGCTTAGACTGAGTTCAAAACAGAATCGGTCAGTTTCAGAGAGAAGGAGGAGTATGGAAGGTCCCTGTAATGATCTAATAATGAAACTGAACAAATATCCTATTGTTGCACAATAAATGGGTTACATCAACAGTTAATGCAATTACAAAGACTGCTTCATCAGTTTTGTGTAATATAGGCCTTCTCTTAGAAATTGTATCCCTAAAGAACCAACCAAAGCTGTTTCAAAGTGACTTAATAGGATCTACAGCTGAGGGGCAGAGGCTTCAGGAAGAGGTAGAAGAGACCATCAGTAGTTACTGCACTTGTTACTAATGTGTCAATAGCATAGTTGTGGTACTGGCCAGCGTACAAGTATAAGCCTGCAATAACTCACTTTATCTTTGGGTCAATGATATTAACCCGATTACGGTCCTACAAGACAGGAAGCTCAAGACTGCACTAAGGGGTATCATGAGTTCAAATCTGGGACTTGCATATGGGAACAGCACCATTGAGAAAATGATTAATAGGCTGTAAAAAAGACTTACGTTCTCTAGGCAATAAATAGTAATAAAATGCCCTAGCAGCGACTGCAAAGGTTGAGTGGAGTTGACTCAAGAATTATTCTTGATCCTGTAATAATGGAGGTAGTTGAAGCAGCCCTGTAACAATTTTAACTGGAAAGTAAAATTGACCAGAAAATGGTCACACCAGAACAACAACAAAAAGAATGTGGCTAGAAAGAGTTAAGATTTTAGAGCATGTTGACACATGCCATTATTAGGTAAAAAAACATTTCTAGAACAGAGGAATGAAACAGTGGTTGGGGCTAAATAATCAAGTGAATCATTCAGATTTGTAGCAAGTAAACAGCGGGCAGGTGGGCGATAAAGTAAGATTGTTCACTAAATTGATTGCAACTTCCCCAGATTCAAAACCCTTCACTATGTCTTTCTACTAAGACTTTATGCCCAGGAGTAAGAGAAAACTAAGGAGAATTCAAGATGTTTACTAAGACAGCGTTCAGTGATCATTAGAGCATTGACAGTGTTTTACAGAATTAGCTCATTCATCTCAGTGCCATGTTGAACCATGTACCGAGGGTTAAGGTAGTAGTAATAATAGTCAATGGGGGTTGAAGAATGTTTACTCAAGGAGGTACATTTGTTCTGGGATCACGGTGTAGCAAATTAGCCAAGGCAAGGGTACCAGCAGGCAGAGGCAAGTGGCCATGCCCATTTATGATGGGCTTGGTGTGACTCAGTGCATTACACTGCTGCATTATGAATTTATTCTGTGCACTTTCTAGGTTCTATGTTGGTACTTCTTAGGGAAGGAATCTAGGATACAGGAAGGGGTGCATATAGTGTCCTCAACCGGATAGGGAGATCAAGGTTTTTTCTATAACTGCAAACGTGAAGGACTGTAAGAAATGAAATGCCGTAAGGTCGTCAAGGTGTGAAAGTGTGTGAACGGCACCAGTTGGAAGTAAAATACATCTATTTACTGGTTCCTGTAGGAAAAAAGTATAAAGGTAATGGCACGAGATGGATGTATGTCATTACGACGCGGTGTTTACACCGCGCTACCATTACAATGCAGAAATCACAACGCAAGTCGTTACAACGACTTGCGTTGGAGCGCGCTGGATTGTGGATTATTTTAATTTTCTATTCCAACTCCAGCCCACGCACCGGAAGGGAAGGTGTTGGAATAGAAAATGAAACTATTCCTTGAGCAAGAGCGCCATCCAGCGCAAGTCGTAGTAATGGCTTGCGTTCTGATGGCTGCGTCGTGAAGGCCCCGCGTTGTAAACACCGCGTTGTAAAGGATGTTTTCCCACGAGACCAGTACATCTGAAGACAATTCCCAAGAAATTTGATGGTTAGAATGACACTATTACACAATGTTTATTTTTTATAACATTTATATCTAAATATAGAAAGATTATGTCTGCTAAGCTACTTCATATAAAAGTTACTCTTGTTGGAACTTGTGAAGGAAGAGGTCAAGGGAAAAATCGAGGGTCCCAAGTAAGTTGATCTTGCTGCTGCTCTGCCAGTGGTGTAACAAATTATTAGGGGGCAGTGTGGGGTACAATAAAAGGGCTCCCCTCATACAATCACCCTGAACCCACTGTGTTCAAGTACCTCAAAACATGCAACTCATACCGGAGATATAGCCAGGAGTCTCATAATGCAAATGCTTTGGTGACAGCAGGGCATACCAAATTGTAATTTACAAAGTTGGGGTTGAGGGGCTTACATTGTGTGTGCCTGGCCTCACAAAAATATAAATCAATGCAGCCCTTAATAAAAGGGTCTTCAAGGAATTCTTTTGTGAGGCATGTGTGGATTCAAGTGAAAATTCCTTAAAAAATAAAGGAAGAATAACGTGTAACTCGAACTACCATCACTTCTAGGCTAAAAAAAACGAATTCCTTCTATCTCGGTTGCATTGTACTTTTTCACAGAACAACAGTCCATGTGGGGCCAGCTAGTGTGAGGTGATACAGGTGTGAAGACATGCGCTCTGGAGCAGTAGTTAATTGTAGAGCCAACACCATTACTTTTCAGGGCAGCGTCTACAACAACTAATGGCCTGTTGGAGCTGCTGCGAGGTGTTCAAACACGGGGAAATATACTACAGAGCGGTAACCTGATTTGTGGAAACACTTGCAGGTGATGGATACTGGGGCCATATATTGCTCAGAGTAGAACGGTGAGCAGGGAAAGTGACAAGTCTCATCATATTATCATAGTATTGATGGTCGTAAGTAGCTCAGAGTATGATGATGAGACATGAAAGTCACAGGGCTGATCCTATTGTCATGCTTTTTCCACATAAATTTGGGGTGTAAGAAAGGGACATATCTCAATTAGGGTCTAGGTTAAGCTTGGGCGTAGCTACGCGAAGAGCACTTCGCACTAAGCGAGCTACGCGTAGCACTACGCGAACTGAGTAGTGCGCTGTTCGGGATAATTGCACAGTGCCGGATGCTTGTCCGCACTGTGCAATCATTGAAAACGGCATCTTGCACAGTGCAAGCTGTCTTTTACTGCCGCTCGAGTAGATTTTTACTCGAGCGGCAGCTTTCTCAACGCAGACTGGTAGTTTCTCATCGCGAGCGGTCGCAAGCATACGCGACCATTCGCAATGAGAAACCTGACCTCCCCGCGTTGAGAATCTCGCCGGGAGGTTTATTTTCCACGCTCGCGATCGGCAACTTGATGTTGCTGATCGCGAACAAGGAAAAAGTCTCGCCAAGATGTAATTTTGCTTGCTCGCAGTCGCCAACTTGACGTTGAGGACCACGAGCAAACATAAAATGACCGCTACGCTATGCTACGCGTGTTTGCACTGTGCTACGTGCAATTCGCGTAGTGTGAAGTAGCGCAAAATTCGCAAACTACGCGAGCGTAGCGTAGAGCTTTGCCCAGGGTTAATCTAGGTATGACTGAACAACGAGTCTCACAGTGAGTGTGAGGAGGGAAAACCCGTCAATATTCGGCCAGAGTGTGACCCTGAACAATAGATAATGATGGGCAGTAGCTTTTTCCTCCATCACAGGTGTAATTAATGTAGCACAGTTAAATCACAAGTAAGTAATCACACCTCGCACAACAGAATGTCATAATTTAGACCTTTTGTATTCGTGGAGAGGCATAAAATTCATAGTTTCTCTCTCTTGAAGAATGTAATGTTGCTCCTTAGATGTCATAACATAACATGTGTATTTGTAAAGCGCACGTTCACCCATAGATCTCTTTGCGCTGAATAACAGATGTTTATTGTTACCAAACTCAATGGTAGCCATTTTATCGACCTCAGATGGATGAAAGGCTGAGTGGACCCACAGTGATTTGAACCTGTGACCACGAGGTCAAACACAGGCCCCTGCAATGGATGCATTAGTCCACTGAGCCACAAGACCTGGCTCCAAGATCGTCCATCTCAGATCTTCTGGTGTGTGATTGGAGTCACAGAAATGGGCACACATTTTGGTGGTGCTGCGTTTTACAGGGTATATTGCTCCGGTGTTCCATCATTCTTGTTTTTGTGGGTCTCGTGGTCATACCCACAAAGTGAAGGTCACAGGGCCAGGTAACATCCCACCACTATCATAGATCGTCATTGTGATTCCCCTTTCAAGACCACACTACCAGTTCAAGAACCAACACTGTCACAAAACGCCACATAAGAAACCAGAACATCAAGAAGCTAGAAGCTGAGAAATGCAAGAAAGAAAACCAGAAGGCAAGCCTCATTGTAAATTATCATAATTCATAATTGTTCAGTGCAAACTTCCCTCACAAAACAGACATTGTATGGGAAGCAATGAGAAGTGAAGACCTTCATTACAAACAGGGCACAAGTCGAGGGTACACACAGGTTGATGGCGTCTACCCATCTTTTCACAGGGTGGACGCCGTCTAGGTTGGGCCCCACAGAAATATGCTAAACTTGTCCTGGAGTACTTTTCAGACACCCAGATACTTAAAGCAGTGCCTGTGTGTTGTATGCTTTCGTTCGGAGCAATCAATCAATCAATCAATCAATCAATCAATCAATCATAGCATTTGTAAAGAGCACTACATACCCGTGAGGGTCTCAAGGCGCGGGGGGGGGGACACTGCTACTGTTCGAAGAGCCAAGTCTTGAGGAGTCTCCTGAAGGTTAGGAGGTTTTTGGTCTGCCGTAGGCTGATGGGTAGGGTGTTCCACATCTTAGCTGCGAGGTGGGAGTATGATCTGCCGCCGGTGGTAAGATATGTGCAGGCGAGGTGGGGGCTTATCAGATTCCATCTAGGCCCTTAAAAAAAGGCTGACGTTAAGGAGCCACCGGGCCTCTTTTTGCTGGCGTATCCTGGCTGGGAGCTATGAGGAGACTCATACCTAAATGCTTAAGAGAGGCATGCTTTTGATTTTGTTCAGTCCCTGTATATGAGATATGCATGCATTGTTAGAATGTCAGGTGTGTTGATCACCCCAGTATTTACAGCAATAACAATTTAAATACCACTATTTTATTTTGTTTCTTTTATAACACTACTCATCCCACTGAAGGGTGTCAGAGCACTTTACATCACACGTACACATTATACATTGATAATCAATATGTGTAAATCAACGTACAGGGTATGTTACATAAGACAGTGAGGGTTCCAAGGTGTCCTTGGTAGCTTACTGTTCTTTATTAGAAGGGTTACAAATTAGGAACTGCAAGTAACAATAGGGTCTTTGTGTTAAAAGCAGTAACCCACTTTCCCATTTACAAAAAATAGAAATCTTGCAGGAGACATATTAACCCTCTATATTACTTTAAATCAAAATTGGGACTAGACAAAACACAGACCTCCCCAGCAAATAGTTATTTTACCATTATTATTATCCCCAGAGATTTACTGGCCATACAAAGATCTCTACAGCAGGTGCCTCAACCCCATAAGATACTTTAAAATGCAGACTTTGCAACCAATTAAGCAGAACAGATTTACTGACATATTTCTCCTTGTTGCCAATTTGTTTGTGGCAGGGTTTAAAACACAGAAATGTAAAAGTTGAGGTCCAGATTTTGCGTTGGGGTTGCATCACTATTCTAGCACAACTAACTAAACTTATGTGTGAGGTCTTAAGATCTTATGTCACTTCTTGTGAGGTCATCGGTCCAGATTTTGCATTGGGGTTGCATCACTATTCTAGCACAACTAACTAAACTTATGTGTGAGGTCTTAAGATCTTATGTCACTTCTTGTGAGGTCATGGGTTGCGATGCCACGTCCTGTGATGCCTTGTGCTATGTCATGTGCTGTGATGTCACGCATTGTGATGTCACACCCCATGATGTCATTTGCATACTGCCTAACTTGGTTAGTCCCCCACTGTTTTTTGTATTACTTATGACTTGATTACAAAACAGACGCAGCACGTAAAGCAAGGAGCAAAGCAAGCCTCCCTCACAATAAATAAATAAAAAATAGGCATTGGTGGAAGAGCATTGCAAGTTATCAGAAAATAAACGAAACATGCAAAGAGTTATCCAACTAACCATCATAGAGCTCAGCAGATGCAGCCACAGGACGCAGGACCAGAGCAAGCCTCCTTCATATAAGCAAAATCTGTACCAGCCTCGCTCATAAAATTAGCTCTACAGTAAGCAAGTATCATTGGAAGTGCCATCGGCGCCCAGAAAACCTTACCAAGCCTGCCTAGCTGTTCTGGAAACCACCAGAGACCATGGGCCATATGTATCATTCCAAATCGCAAACGCCGAAATTCGCAGAATTTCGGCGTTTGCCATCGCAATTGGGCTCAGTGGTATGTATTCATGAGAAACTGACTCACAAAATAAGGAATATCAAAAATTGTGATTCCCTATTTTGCAATAGCGTTTAAGGAATCGCAAATTGAGATTCCTTAAATGCAATGTAAGAAGCACCGAAAAAGTGCAATTTGGCTTTAAAGAACCGCAAATTACCACCAACTTCAAGTTGGTGGTAATTTGCGATTTCTTTGAAAAATGATTTTTTTTGCATTTCCAAAGCGCAATGTGGAGCACACACATGCCCTTAGGGCATGTATGTGCGCCACATGTGCACCCATGCTTATTTCAGGGGTGCAAAAGGGTGTCCTTTTGACACCCTTGCAACCTTGAAATTGCATTCTCAATTTGCAATTTTCTCAAATTGCTAATCGCAAATTGATAATGTCTTCCCATTCATTCCTATGGGCCTCTAGGCCCATAGGAATGAATGGGGAGGGTTTCCTTAATTGCGAATCACACTTTGCGATTCGCAATTAAGGAATATGTAGGATTTGCAAATCTTTTTGCAAATCCTACATACATCTCGTTTTGCGATTCTCAAATAGCGAATCTCTAAAAATCGAATATTTGAGAATCGCAAAACCAAACTTTCATACATATGCCCCCATGTTCTTTCAATATTTCCAAATCTTGCGAGCACGGCAGCTATTTTGGGCAGCCCAGTTATATAAGCCGCACCCACCCAGCGATTCATGCTTGTTATACTTACCTGTGCTCAGATGAATTATCCTCCCTCCCTGTTCTATTCCGCGCGCCGGTAATCTTCAAGCCTCTGATTCTCCACCTGGTGCTCAACGATGTCTATCTGTCTTCCAAGGAGCTCTGCAACTTCCGCACCTGCAAGACAAGAAAAAGAGTACAGCTTTAAGAACAAGTTGACAAAAGACACCTGCACTGGAGGAAAGTCTTTACCGCGCGCACGCGCTGCTCAGTAGAGAAGATGTACTTACCGTCCATGGATTTCATTAAAAGGGCTCACACTGGCTGAGTCCAGGGACTCCTGGTAAAAGAAAAGAAACTAATGTTGGACATTGAATAAAAGGCTCTTTAATGACTTATTGTGAACAATTGAATTTAGAACTTAAAGAAGAAAACAAGTTAATAACAATTTGGGTAAAATATTCTATGGTTGTGTTTTGTGAAGTGTTCTAAAACCACTTCTGGGCAAGAGTTCTTGAAAGTGAGCTCGTGAGAAGTCCCAGGAGAGGAAAGAGGACAGGTATCCATAGGTAATACACAGGGGAAGGGATGGTTGTGGTTTGGTATAGTGGAGATAATCTGTTGTTTCTCTTCTAGAATTCCACCCTAAGCAAGAGACCCGAACATCATAACTTAGGCTACTATCATTTAAGTGATTAATCCAAGTGCTGTCAAGGTTTTGTGGGAGTGGCAGTTTCACAGAGGCCTTGGGAGCCTGCTTCTGCAAATCCACTGCACTCGAACAGGACCACCCCCCCTAAAATGTCAGTGCTCAGACCTAACAGCAAGCCCTCACATAATCCAGACAGCATGGTCAACAGCTGGCACATCTCTTGCTCACAGAGTATAGGGCTGCTCAAATACACAACGAAAACAATGATTTCTAATTTCACACTCCCATTTCTAGAAAGTGAAAACCAAAGTACAAGTCCCACAATGCAGTTATGAAGGCTAAAAAGTGAGAACCGGCTATATATGACATAGGGGGTCACTTTACAGCTCTAAGCCTCAGGTGCTGATGCTGAAATGGGAGATTAAACTGCAGCACCATCCATAGTTAATGTCAGATTGGCAACAGGTGCATTTGATTATGCTCTTTAAAATGAATTCTTAAAATGAATGTCCACTGTGGTTCTCGCAGTTCTAGGTAAGTTTCAGGGCTAACTGAAGGATCTAATGTGTGTATCTTTAAGAAAACTTTTTGTGTGCAGTTAGCATCATAATGTGGCTGCCCACTGTATCAGTTTTCATTGGCAATGTAGTACTCTGCCAGTCCAGCGCCATGAACCCAGGCAAACCATCACAGAGACCTTCTGTGGCACTCTGGTTTCCCAGCTCTTGTGCAGCCTTGTGAAGCAGAGGGAAACAGCATCATCCCAAGGATTTTGGAGGCCCTGGGCAAAAAATATTTTGGGGCCCCTGTTTGGAACAGCTTTGAATTGTATTACCCATTTTTGCCAATCCACATCCAATGTTGCCTACCAATATTAAATTCAATGTTAAAGATTAAGAAACAAAATGCACAGAAGTGAGCTAGAGAGAAAGTTCACTTTCTCCTGGGGACACGGACAATTGCCCACTTTGCCCAAGCCTTAAAACGTCTCTGGGGAATGGAGCTATTGGGTACAAGCCCATCTCTGACAACCCAATGCTTTTCCCTAGGAGGTCACAGATAACATTGTAGGTTCTAGAAGTAGCTTGAAACCCAATCCGAGGATCCTGGGACCAGTGACCCGTTCAGCTCCTGTGGTGTTTGTTAAAGTCACATAGGTTGCAAAGTAACAATATTAAAGCAATAATGTTGCAAGTCATATATATATATATATTCACTGAAAATAAACATAGGTTTCAGGCCTGATATAGTTAGGAATTAGCATTTAAAAAACCTTAGAAATTCACTGAAAAAACTGTAGTTTTGGGGGTGTTATATTTAGCTGGACATTTCACTCATACAAAACCATTGAAATTCCTCCGATATAGTTAGTTGTACCAACTATATCTCGCGCGCCCGCAATCCACTGCTGACGATGTCACATATTACATCATTCATGACATGGTCAGTGACATCACTGATGACATCTCAAATGACATACTGGGGGTCCCTGGGGGCCAACTAGCCCACCAGGAGCCTCCAGTATGTGCCAGGGGGCTGCGTTGCTTTGCCCCGGGGGACAGCGGTCCCCGGGGCAGTGTGGGGAGGGATTGAGGCCCCCCCACACTTCTTTATCACTATGCCCCCGCGATTTGGTCCCCCCGGGGGGTAATTTAAAAAAAAAAAAGACTGGGTTTTTAAAAAACATTTTTGGGGCCTTGGGGGTCCTTGTGGGACCACCTGGGCAGGCCTAGGGGGTCAGGGTGTTTCTACCCTGCCCCCTTTTTGTGTTCTACACGTTTGTTTTTCTGATTTCTTGTGCCTCGGTCTACCGAGCACAAGATGGCTGCCAACACTTCCTGGTTTGAAGTGTTGAAAGCCAATGAGCATGCAGCTCGTGCTGATTGGCTGCCACTGTCTGTCAACACTTCAAAACAGAAATTGTTGGCAGCCGTCTTGTGCCTCGGTAGACTGAGGCACAAGAAAGCAGAAAAACAAATGTGTAGAACTCAAAAAGGGGGCAGGGTAGAAGCACCCTGACCCCCTAGGCCTGCTCAGGGGGTCCCACCAGGACCCCCAAGGCCCCACATTTTTTTTTTTAAATCGCGGGGTACGCGTACTGTACTCGTATATATATATATTTTTTCCTCTTTTGATTTTCTCAGGTACTACTGGAGGGATTTACACCATTTAAGCAAACGTGTGATCTGCGAATCAGACTCTACCATTTTGCCAAATTTCTTGTAATTCCATTCAGCCGTTCGGTCTGTAGCCGTGTCTAAACGTCCTATGGAAAATAACATGGGGAAAACATGTTATGGGACCCCCCCTTTTTTCTCAGCCCCACTTGACAAATCCCCCCAAAACTTTAAGGGAAGGAGCGGAGCGGAGCGGGCCATCTTCTTTGAGAAATTCGCGAAGATTCATCAACCGGTGCCAAAGTTATTCAAATAGAATGTTGTGGATTTCCTATGGAAACTAGGTCCTAACTATATCTACCTACTGGCGACCGCCAGTAGGTGATATATATATATATATATATATATATATATATATGATAGATAGATAGATAGATAGATAGATAGATTTCTACTTTCAGCTCGTGGAAATCAAGGGGAATAACTTTCATTTTTGCAGCAGGTGCAGTAGCACCGGGGCCCAGTGAACCATTTTTATTGCTATATTTCATAATTACAACAGCAATTCCTTGGACCAAGGGCCATGAGACACTGGCTACGATACTATTAAAAACAGGCTTCCATGAGTGGTACTTTTTCAAGCAATCGCACGCAGAGGTCTTAGGAGCCTCCATTGCTTGGTGAAGCGTGAGACCCCCCGCACCACGGAGGCTCCTAGGCCCTTGTTACGCCCCTATACCTTGTTCCATTTGTATAATAACCTGTGTTTCGCATCATCTTTAAAGCATGCACATATTAGCATGGATTTCATACACTTGATACACCAATGTCTATAGCCAAAAAGCCGTGCATGTTCTTTTCTAAAAGGCAATCTTCTAATTTTGTGACATATGTGTATTTGCCCATGTAATATTCACAGGGGCGGTGGGTGAGATTTTAAAGTGGTGAGGCGCAAACTAATTAGCATACAGCACCGTAGCGTGCGAGCGCAGCGAGCGCGCCCGAACCCCAAAAGGGAGGTTTGGGGGGGTTATCCCCCCCAAGAAAATTTTGAAAAAAAAGAAAAATCGTGCATTTTCAAGCAAATTTGAGAAAGCAGGAAGGTTAATAAAACAATTGTGAAAGTGCAGTTATTACATTAATAGATGGCATAACATAGGTAGCTGCTTGAATGTGTCTATCTGTAACGAAACTGGTGCTCTTGTAAAGCGATCTGATACCTGATATTTTCGGTAAGCATGGGCGGATCTAGCGGATCTCGCGTACGCGAAATTGCGGATTTACGGATTCGCAATCCGCGAAGATACGCGAACTCTGGCGGATTTGCGGATTTTCCCGTTTTTTGTGTTGGCGAGCGTTCGCGCCGATTTTGGGACAATTTCGCAATTGCGAACTTACTTTTCGGCACGCAACGGCCGCAACTATGTTGTTTCTACGTCTGGTTTATCTCACAGGTTCACAGCACCCTCTGTTTCACCACTGCCACCCTCTGGGACACCCATGCCACCCTCTGGTACATCGTCACTGCCACCCTTTAGGTTTGTTTATCACTGTAGTTTATGGGGGGTGAAAAAAGCAAGCACACCTCCCCTACTTCAACTGCCATGAATTAATTTGGGGTTGATTAATGTGTCAGTTATTTAGAAAGTTCCAGTCTGGCTGGCACCTGCTTCCTTCCTTATCTCTAAATTGCTTTCTGTTGCAGTGAATTTTTTTTTCACAGGACCTTTATGGTCTACTTGTAGCTATTCTATGAGCCTGCTGTTTGGGTCATAGCAGGGTCATAGAATAGTTGCAAACTCTGGAGGGGCCCCTCAGGAAGCACTACAGTGAATGTTACAAATGTTAAGTTTGAACTTTTGCACCTGCTCATTGCTTTCAGTTTAGCAAAAATCGTTTTTTCTGCAATTTCGCGCGTTTTTTGGGGCGCGAATCCGTGCGAGATCGATTTCGGAAGCCGCGAATGCTTGCGAATACACTAAATTTTTTTTGCGACGTGTATGTTCGCGTGCTTTTGCGCGTGTTCGCGAGGCGCTTGTAGCTATATATTTGCCAAGTTACCCTAGCGGTCGTACACGGGCGCGGCCATCTTGTTTGCGCGACGTAATTCAGTTTCCGGCCGCTATGTGTAATCTCGCAAACTGTGCTGCTCGCTAGTACAATTTCGCGCGTGCTCGCGAGGAAAATCTCGCGCGAACTTACCCACGCGGTCAAGAACGGGCGCGGCCATCTTGTTTCTCATTCATTGCTATGGTTCTGGGCATGCTTTCTGTATCCTCTCTGAATCTCTGCCATCCTTTGCTTGTTTGAAGTTTATTTAATCTATTTTACTTATTATCTATCCCTCTATTTTTCTAGCTGTATATTTTTGTGTTTTCTGCTACTTTTAGTTACTTTTAAACTACTTTTTTAAACTCTTTTCTTTTCTTCTTCACTATTCTATTTCTTCTTTATCATTTAAGTTTATTTCTGCCCAGACCATGGTAAAGGGAGCCGGGAAGCACCCTGAGAAGGGGAAGGGTCCCGCACCCCGTGCCCGGCTCCCGTGCGGGCGTTTGAGGGGGGAGCAAGTGGTGCCACGGGAGATCTTCAGCGCGGAGGAGGTGGCCGCGCTCATCTTCCACGTCCAGCGCCGCCTCCCCAAGACGATCCTGGGAGGCGGCAAGATCGCAACTGGCTATGGCATCCGGGAGCGCCGGAAGCGGTGGGAGAAGGTGTGCCGGGCCATGTATAAGCTCTCTGGGGTCCGGCGCACATATAACCAGGCCACCCACCGCTGGACCGATGTCATGGACCGGGAACGGGACTTGCTGGACGCGCTCGGCGTAGAGGTCCCCGGGCTTGGTGAGTAGTAGTAGCTATTCATCACTACTCTGTTTTATCCGGCTCTGTTATTTGCAAATCTTTGTTCTTTACCAAGAGCAATAATGCTGCCGATTACATTGTAGGTAAATTATATTTCAAAATCTTCTATGCATTTCAGGTGCACTGCTCTCCTTCTCAGTAGCCTTGCTTGCTACTATGCTTATTTGTTTTGTAAATTGTGTTCATTTCATTGGCCTGAGAAATTATGTATGAGTGTAGTGTAAAGATAAGAACTGCGTAATGCTAGACACTAAGGGTCATATTTTCAATTACCGGCGCATCCCTGCAAAGTAGCACGGATGCGGCAGTAATTGTGTGCCATGCCACCACCACCCATTGGCCCAAAACATCACAGAAGCCTTACGCATCTGTGCCGTAAAGGCGGCGCATTGCTGGAGTTGCGTGCCAACGATGGCGCAGCTCCAGCAATGCTCTGGGGTACCCTATCTCCCCAATGCTGCATCAAGCCGTACGTCGGCTTCAAGCGCGCAGGGTTTGACTCATGCATCATTGTCTTAAAAGTGACTGATTGACATCTTGTAGATTTCCCTCAGCCACTTTTAGGATTTGTCCCTGCGCAGGTACGCCCTCCCTTGCGCCGGAACGCCCCCTGATGGCGCAGGGCTTTACAACATGATGCATCGCCCATATTTTTTTTTTTAATATATACGCCGCACCAACACCATGGCGAGTCTTTTGTTCTGCCGCTGCGTCACAAAAGTCACGCAACAATGGAGGAAAATGAGCCGCAAGGGACTTCTAAATCAGCCCCAACAGACTGAAGTCCAGTCCTTCCTTTAGACACATGGCTATAAGAAGAAATAGTAGTGGTGGTGGGTGGATTGATAGTTTGAGTATTCACTGATCTGCAAGCAGGATGGACTTTGTCTGTCACTTCGCGTGCTGCGGACTGCTGCCTGCAGTGCCAGGCCTAGGCAAACCTCTTTAGTAGTCTGTTTATTGAGTTACATAGGAACTTTCTAAGTCAACGGTCCGCAAATCAGGCAATACGAATAACGTAGTATACCACATGAGATAGATCCCGTGGAATAGTTGTCTATCTATTTGCTATTTCTCCAAAAAATGTTGTTATTGTTCTTTTGAAATGGTTGATTTGGTTGACAAATCTGTAGTAACTTAGTCCAGCCGAGTTGAGGTATTTCAAGTAGATTTATTGAGATGTTAAGTTGTCAAGATTAAGTCAAGAATAAGGACCCACCAGGAGCAGCCAGCAGGTAGCTCAGCCCCATCATAACTGTGGTTTATCTTCAATCATCACCCAACATTCTATGGTGCATAACAGTGCAGAGGCATTCCACTTGAATGCATGAAGTTGGTAAAGGCATGCAAAGGAATATGCAATAGGTAGAATATAACATACCTCATTTTCTTCCAAAACAAAACAACGAACAAAATAGCATAGAAACTAAAAGAAGAAAAAGCGTACCAATCATTACGAGCTGACACACCCACTGGCCAGACAGATGTGACAGGAAGGAATGAATAGCAAGAAGCATAGAAATTACAGAGAAGATATGAATGAAAATAGATCAGATACATTCTCACTCTGTAAATACGAGACAAAGCAAAAGCGAAAGAATACCCAGATTAGAGGAGTGAGATAGAGTAGAAGAACATAAATAGGAACTGTACTTCCCTGTCTTTCCAACGAATACATAAACATGGAACATGCAGGTAGTAAGAGTGGAACACAAGAAAAGTAAGAGTTTCTATTCTCCTCAACACAAAATAATGAGAAAAAGAATGGATAGAACTACCCAACAATCACTCGAGACATACTCACAGTTAAGGAAAGTATGAAAAGGTGAGACATTGAGTAAAAGATGGAAATATCAAACAGAAGTAGAGGAAAGAACAAATAAAGGTCTTTCATACTACCTTGTTCAACAGCATGAATAATTAATAAGTTGAATCGATTAATGAATAACGTTAAAACATTGAAAGGTTGTAATGGAAATTACATCCTCAAAAACATTGAAAATGGAGAATCCTCCATGTCGATAACCTCTGAAGGTCAAACATTGAAATATTGATAGGCAGCAAAAAAAATTGAAAACTTTAAAAGTCACACATTGAAAACATTAGATACTCTCATGAACGTGACTATTTGAAAATCTTGAAAGTCACACATTGAAACATTAGATAATCTCTTGAACGTGACTATTTGAAAATTACGTGAGTACGTCGATAAGTACAACACGATATAATCTCAACCTGGGAATACTATTGGTATGCATGTACATTGATAATTAGAAATTGATACACATCTCCAAAGATGGAATATTGCATGCATGCATTTACATCGATATAGATTGACGTGCACGTTCCCAAAACAGGAAAACTGCACACATGCATGCACGTTGATAATAAAAATAAAACACATTCATGTAACTTGAAAATAGAATTGAATATTGTGCATTGTAGAACAGGATGAAACAGCGTAACCTGTAAACGGAATAAATCCCTGTAAACTGTAAAAAAAATAAACTTTTCAAAATAGGCATATTGATACTAAACAGAAGGCATTGAAAATGCAGTCACATATCGATTTGAAAACATTGAAGCCCATATTTAAAGATAACAAGCAGAAAAATAAATTACACACACTATTCCCAAAAGTCCCTAGATGGCAGTATAACATTGAAAAACGCTGCATTCAACAAAAAGAAAGTCACATTAAATCGAATGAAGATGTGTAAATAAACATGCAGATGCAGTACTCAAATGCTCTTATAAACACGGAGCTAGATCTTTGCCCCTGTGTAAAGTATGCCCACTAAACAGAAGGATAAGCATACACCAGAAAATAGCAGATCCACAATACCTTCTCGTCGGATGTCCCCTAAAAATAAACAGCAGATCCACACTACCAAAAGTACCATTGTACTGGATTGCAACATATCAATAATGTCGGAAATCAAACTCCGGTGGTGACAAGATGCACTGGCTGCTGAAGAGACAAAAGAGACGTCAGAGATAAGATGGAGGCACGTTCAGTGGCGCAAACTCGGATGGCTCACGGCGCTTAAGCGCACCAACAGCATCAGAGGATCGGGAAAAGAAGGCAGAACGTCATAGAAGGTCCGTGAAGAAAGAAGGTGAGTGCGCCGCCTGACACGCGCTGCACTATTTAAATGTGGAAAGGCAGTTGACATGATGCTGGATCAAGACCCACGATATCTCGCCAAAAACAATAAAATATTGAAAATGATGGGGTCAGCACAGATGTATTAGAAATAGCGTGTGAGCACCCTTTAAAACTGTAAAGCTTGTACTGTCGTAATTGAAAAATGAAGAAATTACAGTTTAAGCTTCAATGTGGTGCATATACAATAAGTCAGAAAGTTTCCTTAAACAAAGCACCAAAACACTCGTGTTGAAGAGAAAATGTCACTGAGTAAATAAAAACGATTTCAACAGACTCTGTGCATTCCAGTAAAATCGTGGAAGGAAGTTCAGCACTAGTGCTCAGGTACACTGGTAAATACATGAATAAATATGCATCTTGACTAGAAAGAGTGTGAGCGTGAGTAGATGGTAGACTCGGCAGATGAATGTTAAAAGTGTAAATATTGTCTACACACGTTGCACACGAACACAAACAGTGCACTCACTTGAAAGCAATGTCTCTGAATATCTCTGAAGCTCACCTCTTTTTAGATTCAGTAGGTGGTTGAAAAATGGCTTGAGTGTCATGAACCAAAAGCGCCGTATTTTCCTTATTGAGATGAATCTCCTTTTGAGATTTAGATGATGTGTTAACCTTTATAAATAGCAGTGCAGGAAACAATGAACTTACTTTTGAGATTTTGAGATTGTTGAGGCAGGAAACTTGCCAGTAGAGACTATGTGAAAAAGTGGTTTGAATCTTGAATGATGCTTGAAAGTTAAGGTTGTAAATACAGTATACAAAATTAGCGTAAATCAGAGAAGACTTCTTTACCAGACAGTCAAAAGTATAAAGTCAGAAAGTTACATTATTTGTTGAAAGGTTGTTGTTATGAAATGCAATATTGAAAATTGAAGAGGAATCTGGCACTAAAAGTTGGGGGCGACTGGTGAGAGGGTCACTGGTGGGTCTCGGTGCCAGAATTAATAATTGAAGTTCGATGGAGTTTGAAATAGATGTAAATTTAGAATACCTTGCCTCTTTGTTGAAGATCTTGACAATCTTGGTTTCTTGAAGGCTGATTTCTTGAGTTGAACACGTAGGTAGGATCAATTCGTCGCCATCAAAATGTGGTAACTAAGTCCAGCCGAGTTGAGGTATTCAAGAGGTATTTATTAAGATGTTAATTAAGCAGGAATAAGTCAAGAACAAGGACCCACCAGGAGCCACCAGCAGGCAGCTCAGCCCCATACAACTGTGTGTTTCTTTCAACCTCCACCCAACATTCTATGAAGAATCACAGTGCAGAGGCATTCCAAGGGCATTGCATTAGAAAGCAAGAAGTAGATAAAGGCATGCATAGAAATGAGCAATAGTAGAATATAACAAAATCTCATCCATGTTTTCTGGTCTTTCTTTCTTTCATGTTGTACATCAGCTCCCCCCAAGGGCAAGAGGACACAGGAGGAGGAGGGTGCTGTTCAGGATGCAGGCCAGGATCGGGCAGGCGAGGGCTCCTTTGCTGGCCCCAGTAAGTTTTAATTGTAATAAAGAGTACCTATTTTTTCCTAGCGTTCCTCATTCGATTTTTTCTAAATCGTCTTTGATCTTCTTGTAGACTGGATATAAATTCTTATCCTGGCTCGAATATGACTCCCTGTGGTATTAGTAGATTATTCTTATTAGTCTGTCTGTGTAGCTAACTAAGATTGGACATTTGGCAATTCCATTGGACTCCCATTCTATTCAGCAATAGCTCTATGCACTGTCTCCTTACTGACTAGATAGTGTGGCAGAGTCATTCAGCTCCCGAAGTCACCGATGATTGATCCCCAATGATCTCTAGATTATCGTACGCAGGACAAGAGAGTACGGAGTCACAGCACAGTCAAGAAGTGTCAGAGGCACTCATGCTTGCAAAAATTCCAAAACCTTTAGCTCATCCACTCTAGTCTGGAGGACCAAAAACCACAGAGTCTATTTATGTTTAAAAGCTTTATTAAAAGTAAACACATTTATTAAAATCTACTTTGTCATAAAACTATTTAACTGAAAACGGAAAAGTGCTTAGTGCTGACGATTAATTGGACACATTTCTTGTGGTCGAGCCGAGCTCTCACCTGGTTTGAACTTGATCCTGGTCGTGTTCTTAGGAGTCAAGCTTCTGTCTGTTAGGAGAAAAAGTGGTGCGTGTTAAAAATAAAAAGCAAGCATTCATCAGTTGTGCATAAAAGTGCAGCAAGACAACAGCCTTCCCTGGAAAAAGGGACATTTTTACTTTAGAGTAGACAGTCACAAATTATTACATTGTATTCTGTTTTTTTAACATTTCTCCTAGATCAAATATTATATAGTAGTGAGTGGTGTATTCTAACATTCTTAAATGTACTTTGTAGGTGTAACATCTGGTGACGGGGCCAGCGCGGAGGTGGCGGTGTTGGGCGAGGACTCGGAGGACTCTGGGGAGGAGGCGGTGCAAGAGCCGGCGGACGGTCCTGTGGGGGTTCGCACGGCGGTGGCGGGAACAGGTAAGCTATATATTCCTTACTTATTGAGATTGAAGACTGCATAGTGTGCTTTCTGCACGGGTGTATTACAAATCAACCAGGTAGTAGCCTCCTCGAAATGTACTTCGACTTAGCTGTGAAGTTTTTGGTGAGAAGAATCCCAATAAGTTCTTAGACGAACGTGATGGATGGGATGAACGAAAAGCGAAAGAAGGGTGTAAGTAAGTGGGACGCGAAATTGTATGATGGCTGGCAAAGAAGAACGATATGTGTTTGCTTGGCCCCCGAGGTGGCTGGGAAGGAAAGAATATGGTATGGTGCATGGCTGGGTCAATGATGAAGCAAGGATGGGTGGAAGGACATCAGCCTGGGTGGGTGAAACAGAAACTGTATGTGTGCGTATACTTTGAATGAATGGATGCCTGGAGCATGGTATTCTCTGACTCTTAGATAGCACATGTGTATCTATAGAGAGTAGATGGTCGCTGGATGAACTAAGTGTTACCTTGAAGAGCATGTACCACCGCACCCGCACGTCCGTTCCAGTGTAGGGAAGGCAAGGAAAAGAAATTGTAAATGTGTCCAATACTACCATGAATAGTAGCAGTACTTTGTATTGCAACTGCAAGCACAGCATATATCTGGTTATTACGGTGGACACTCCGTACCTCTCTTAATAACTTTAGTTTAGTTGTAGTGCGTCATTCATGTGTGGGTGTATCACTGTTCACTCAATATTAAGCAAAGCACCTAAAGTCATCCCATATGTCATCAAATACGTCCCATGTGAAGTGATAGATAATCAAATTATTTAGCTTCTTCATTTTCCTTTTCTAGTACTCATTTGCACTGTAGGGTGAAAGGTAAATTAATTAAGCAGTAGCCCTTGTAACAGAGTATTCTCAGTGCCACCCGTAATAGAAAAGTAATAGCTTCACCACCCGCATGTACTGGACGGGTACAGTAACGCAAGTCTGTCTCACTCATCATGGTGTGCAACTGTTTTTCTCGGGTGCAAGTTCACTGTGCTGCCATTCTGCCGGCTTGCATAAGATAACGTACCAATTTTCCTAAACAAGAGAGAAGAAGAATAAGACTGGTGTACTGTCATAGTCGACTGTAATGGAAGTCCATAGTGGTCGTAGAATTTGTTCATTAAACTACCACTAATGTTAGAGCAAGGATGCAGAAGTGGGAGGTTACATAGATACTGTCCTCAATAGTTATGTACTGTGCTTTCAATTTGCTACTTGTACTGTGACCCAACTTTCGGCTCAATCACTTTGTGTTATTAATGCTAAGGAGCATTGGTTACAGACTATGTCTTTCTTTCTTCATATAGTTGCTCCTTCCAAATCAACATCACGGAGGGAGCAGGCGCGAATAGCCCGGCAACGGAGGCTGGATGCCACTGTCGCCGAATATCGGCGGCTGGTGGCCCTGGAGGAGGAGGAGGACACGCAGTCGACCGGTGCAACAACAACATCCTCGACTGGGACCGCTGCATCCTCCTCCGTGACCCCACGGGACGCCAGCATGCGCAGTGCTCCAGCGGGACCGAGCCGGGCTAACAAAGACAACCGCCACCGCCAAGCAACAGAAAGACCAGCTGCCCCCCACAGGAGCTGCAAGGCACGCCAACGCCGCCTAGGAGTCCGAATGTCCTACCTGGAGCAGGAGGTCCAGAACTATAAGAACTTGGTAGAGGGCCTCCGCTTCGAGCTTGCCACCCTCCGCAAGGAGTATGATGCCCATGCCGCAAAATGCACCAGGTCCAGCACCCTCCAGTAGTGGAGTGTCCCTTGCCCTTTTTTTATAGACTTTTGGGGGGTGGGATTTGGGAGTTGGGATCGTTTTGGGACTTTTCAAAGACAATCGTTGGGGTTAGGGTGGGTCTTGAGGGAGATTATTTTGTTAGGGCTACATAAATATACATTTTTAAACTTTATCTGACCATACCTGTTTTTTACTGCTTTTCAGTCTGGTGGGTGGGGGACGGGGGTGTAACAGTAAGTTTGTTTTCCTGAACAGTCGTAGGACTTTAGTAGTACTACCGTCAATCTCTCGTCTAGTTCTAAATAATACTCCATTATACTACCTCCCACCAAACGCTTATCTTACCTGTAATTTGTGTTAGAAATTAGGGCTAGGCCCAGGGCTGGCTCCACGTGAAATGGGGATTAACGTTGGCAATCCTGGGCGGGTGAAATTTCCTCATTGCGGTGGTACTAGTGGTGTGACACAGTGGCAGTTGCATGCCTATGGAAAAAAAGAAAACGAAACCTGGTTTGTCCTTACTGTAGCATTACAACGGTTACGGTACCATCGAGAATATAGCAGGTGACAGTACACTAGAACAGTGCCATAATGTAGCCTAACAAATGGTAAAGTATTTGCTTGCAAGTATAACTAGTACTTGAGTTGAATTTATTTGACATTGGCTCCTACTACTAGAAGATATAGTACTGAAGCTGAGTAAGTCTAGAAGATATCCTCGTATTCCTTCACCAGCCTGTTGCTATGACCTTATCCTCCCCAGCAAGTGTGTGGAATTATTGATGTCATTTTAGTCAGACATCAAGCAAAACAACACAGCCCGGGGGAAGAGGGTTAGGGTTTGGAAAATGGATGGGAATGGGGGTTTCTTTTTGGGTAGGTTTTGTTGAGAGAAGAAAAAAAAAGCACAGCATGGACAAACAATAATTGAAGATAAAGAGAATCTTTGGGTACAAACTAAAGCTAAGCACATGCAGTCACACTCATAGAATAAAACAATGGATACTGTATCTGTATTGCGTATGTTGTTGGAGTTTGTTTGGTGAATTTGGTAAGTAAGTTGCATGCAGCAAACAATTCCTCTTATTGGCGGCACTCCTCCATTCCAGCTGACGCTTCGTCCATCAATGTTGGTGACCACTGACAGAAGACACCCTGTCCACTGCCTGCCTGGCGGATGTTGACTGAAACCCGGCCTGTAATTATTGAACGGAAAACAGGAAGTGCTATTACAATACCACTGATAAATAAATGAAAGGTATGTACGCTGTGTGGTGCAAAAAGTGACACTTTGATTTCCCTAATAGACAGTACAATATTTTTGAAATTGCGTGCTCTGTCTGAGTCACCTTTTTAAGGATAAATAAGTATGGCCAAAATATTATAGCGGATCTTTCCCCTCAAGGTAGGTGTAGTGTAAACTGTGTTTTAGAACAAAATTTGACCTTCCCAGCAATGCTCCCACCAAGACCCTTACTAAAGCCAGTCGCAAAAATGTAGAAGACCCCCAATCAGATCTCCAAAAACGATGCCTAGCAGAAAAATGGTGACAAAACGTACTTTGAAAGTAACAGTAGGCCCAAATACAGACCGTGGATTGTATTCAAACCACTTGCAAGCAAGCAAAAGTATCCATAGCCAGCATCGCTCCAACAGTGCTCTAAAACCCCAGAACTGCGTTGCAATAGAACCCCCCGAAACACATGCAATCCTGCTGCTAGGGCGAACCCTAACGAACCCTAACTTACAAAAAGTGCCAAAACTGGTGTTTCCTTATGGATTTTGTCCAAAACACTTCTATCCGGTATTAGGCCTTCCCAGGAATGCCCCAAGCAAGACCCGCCAACCCACCTGCAAAAAACCACCCGACAACACCCCCAAACAGCGAAAAAGCTAAATCTCATACTTACAATATCTCTCGGCCTTCGGTCCAAACGCGGCGCTGTGCAGCTAGGTCATCATCAATCATCATAACTCCTGTTTTCCACCACGGATTTCCTGAAAAGCAAATGCAATCAAGATTAGACTGTCGCAGCAGTGCTTCGACAGAGACCCCGGCCGCAACCCACCCACGAACAGCAGGAAGCCCCCCAAAACGCTACATTGAACAAGATGTCAGAAGAAATAGCAAAAAAAAGGCTGTTCCTTAAGGATTTTGTCCAAAACACTTCTATCCGGTATTAGGCCTTCCCAGGAATGCCCCAGGCAAGACCCGCCAACCCACCTGCAAAAAACCACCCGACAACACCCCCAAACAGCGAAAAAGCTAAATCTCATACTTACAATATCTCTCGGCCTTCGGTCCAAACGCGACGCTGTGCAGCTAGGTCATCATCAATCATCATAACTCCTGTTTTCCACCACGGATTTCCTGAAAAGCAAATGCAATCAAGATTAGACTGTCGCAGCAGTGCGCCCAGACACCAAAAATCACCCACAAACACCCGGAACCCCGCCAAACAGCACCTCAAAGGCAAGCAAGTCAGCAAAAACTGCAAGAAATTTCCACCTCATATTTGGTACAAAACACTTTTGTCCATTATTAGAGCTTCACAGCAATGGGCCCAAATCCGTCAACTCACCCGCAAAGAAGTACAACACCCCCACAAGTGCTGAGTCTTTCTTCATTGGGCGTAATCCAGCACTCTGCTTTGAGGGAAATCGCAGTCTGGAGGAGGAGGATAGAGGAGCATGTTCTTCAGAACTTGTGAACCTGAGGAATGTAGACTGCGGCACCTTCAAATCAATAAGCAAACAAGTGAAGACAGTTCTGCTGATGGTCTTGTTTTTGGGATTAGGTGATTAAAGTTTGAATTAAATTAACTGTGCAAAACAAAGAAAGAGAGACACACAGGAATAAAAGTGAATAAGGACGAAAAAGAAAGTTCTTTATTCATTGTCTCATTTTCAGGGCTCGGTGTCAGGGAATAAGAAGAAGATTTCGTCATCATACTCTGCGAATTCAGGCAGGATGAGGTCAGTGCCACCGAACAGAGAACAAATCCCCTCATCTACGTTGCCGTCCTCCTCGTCTTCATGCGGCGTGCTTTCTCGTACTTTGTAATCTGGTGGTATGAGGTGCTGATTCATCTTGATCATTGTCAGCCGCTCCACATTTTGGGGCGAGAGGCGGCTCCGTTTGGGAGTTACAATGCCACCAGCAGCACTGAAAACACGTTCAGAAGACACACTTGCGAGTGGGCAAGACAAATAGTTTATAGCCAGGTTGGAGAGCTCTGGCCACAATTGTTTTTTCCCATGCCAATACTGCAATGGCTCATCATTAAGAAAGACCTCTGTTGAGTCATTCAGATAGTCCTGCACCATCGACTCAAGGTCATCAACTGTTCCTCCACTTTGCTTACTTTTTGCTGTGCCTGTGACATTTTTTCGAGAACCATACCCCATCAAACTTAGCCAATCCTCCTCCGCAGCCACTGTTAGTGTTGTCATTGTGTGTGGTGCAGATGATCCACTTGCCGGTGTCTTTAACGGCTGAGAGGTCACTTGTGCCCCAGCCACAGGTGCAGAAGTGGTTTCTTGTGACTGGGGATGGCCTGCTGATGCTGATGTACTGTCTTCTCCTTCAATAACCTGCCGTTCTTTTTCAAACCTCTTGGCTGACCAGGCTAACCAATGTTTGTACTTTTGAACATCTGCATCAGCAAAAGGAAAGAATGCTTCGCCTGCCAGCGCCTTTTTGTAGCGTGGATCCAGAATAGTAGCACAAATGTAATGCTGTTCTGACTTGATCTTTTGAAGACGTTCATCACCACGTAGGCGCTCTAATAATTTCTCAGACAAAATAAAATGGTCTTTTTTTTTTTCATCTTTTTCAAACTCAGAAGACACCGCCATCAGTTGGTGCTCCAGCATGCACAACAATGGGATAGCTTTTCCCAAATTACAGTCCTCCTGGCTGACTGCACGCGTGAAGAACTCAAAAGGACGAAGCATGTCTGTCAAGCTTTTAACTATGTCCCATTGCGCCGCACCCATCCGCATGTCCTCCTTCTGAGATGTACCCTCTGTGAAGAAATAGTGATCGAGTACCGTATACTGCTCATACAGATGCTCAAGCATGTAGAAGGTTGAGTTCCAACGTGTTGCCACCTCCTGGATGAGTGCTTTCACTGGTATTCGACTTTGAAGTAGCAGCCTCCTCAGATGCTTCCGGGCCTTAAAAGAATGGCTGAAATGGTTGCACATTTTGCGGCAGGTGGCCATTACCGCGAACGCTGCACTGTCTCTATCACTCAAGAATTTTTGAACTACCAGGTTGATACAGTGCGCCAAACACGGCACTCTAAAATAGCGACCCAGCGCCATGTCCTTAACTACATTGGCGCCATTATCCGTGGAAACATAACCAATCTGGCGTTTTTTTGGGGATAGCATTTTCAAGACCTTTTTGTCAAACTCGTCCAAAATGTTTTGGGATGTGTGACTTTTCTCCAAGCCAAACATGGCTAGTGTTGCATGTTTCCGAGCAGCTTTGAAAACTTTGTCCGGGTCAACACCTGCGTTTAGCTTTGCTTTAACACCTGAAAAAGAGACCCAGTGTGCAGTGATGCACATGTAATCAGCGCCTGCGCCACTGGTCCACATGTCTGTTGTCCGATGTATTGTGTGAACAGCACTCTTCTGCAAAGCTGCCCCAATCGCCTCCAGCACATCTTCATGTAGTGCTGGAACTGCAACTCTGGCAAAATAGAACCGGCTAGGAACCTTCCATTTAGGGCAGAGCGTTGCCACTAATTCTAGAAAACCTACCGCTTCTACAAAAGAAAAAGGGAGAAGGTCCACAGCTAGCATTTTAGCCAGCTTAGTGTTATACAGACGCGTCAGTGGGTGGTTGCGTTCATATGGCACGTCTGAAGTAAGCATTGTTCTAATGTTGCCCTGGACCAAGCATTTACGGGCTGATAATGACTTTGTTGACCCAATTTTGCTCGCTGGTGAACTTTTGTGCGTTGGTGTCTCACTCGCTCCAACACTCTTAGTGTGCCTCACATTGGGTGTGCTGCTGACAGGGGTACTGGGTGTAAGGGAAGTGTTTGACACGTCTTCTTCCTCCTCGTCATCATCAGATGCAACATCAACGTTTCCTTGAATTCGGCCTTTCTTGATCGCATCTAGGTGCGCAAACCATTGGACAGTGTGCTGTCTCCTAAGATGACCTCTCTGGCCTCCGGTACCATAGTTGGTACCTGGCTTACCACGACTAACTGCAACCTTACAAAGGGTACAAATGGCAAACTTTGGATTTTTTTGACAAACAGTAAAGAAGTCCCAAACTGGGGACTTGAAGTGTCTGTGGGACCTGGAGGAGGCGGCGATACTGGTGGTGGTGGTCATGAAGCTAATGCCAGATGAAGTGGAGGATCTGGATTGCCCAACTTTTGTACGTTGTGCACTTTCACCGCCACTAATTAAGGTCGAGGTGGATGGAGGTCTCTTCTTGCCAGAAAGAAATATGGAAGCGGGACGAGTTGGTGTACTACTTAACTCCAATGATTGTGGTGTTTCCACTGCCTCCTCATCGACATCATCATCATCATCACGCTCAGCAGCTCTTCGGGCTAGGGTCAAAATGTCTGTTTGCTGCATGCCCGCTGGGGCTGCAGTGACCTTTATGATGACTGGGTCGTCGTTGGCAGAGTCTTCATCAGCAGCAGTATCCGCCACTTCTTGTTGAGCCTCATCACACTCCATAACTCTGAGACTTTGGACGAGCTTCCTTTTACGCTTAACTACCTTTGTCGGATCATGGTGTGCCTCACTCCCAGACGGCAGTGGTGCTGGTTCCCAAGTTTGATCCGTATCATCAGAAGAAGGTGTGCTTGAAGAAGATGTAGACACCACCCTTGATCTCTTCCTTGCTAGGGGTGTGGAAGACAATGAAGGATCATCAGGAGGAGTGGCTTCCTCAAATGATACCTCGCCTTGATTGTCGATTTCCTGATGTGCCCCTACTTCGGGAGGGACAACTATTGTGGGCACTTGTGACCCTCCATGCATCTCTGCTTGCGCATCTCCTTGCGCTGCCTCTCCTTCCACATGTACTTGGGCTTGTACTTGAACATGTGATTGTTGTTGCGGCTGTGGTTGTTCAACACTCGTCAGATGAGCTACAACAACCTGTGTTGATTGAGGGACATTGCTGCTGCTTTCTTGCGATGAGCCAACATCACTGGTCGATGGTGATTGAACAACTATACTGGCTGCCTCTGCAGCACTCAAGGGCTTGGACTTAAGTTGGCGTGGTGGTGGTGGTGGCACTGAGCCCAATGGAGCGGGGGTGCTGCTGCCAGCTTGGTCCCCAGCAGATCCCGCTGCTGCTGCAGGCATATTTTTTTTTTTACCACCAAAAAAAGGGGCGGGCGGCACACCAGTCTCCTTGGTAACTTGCTTCTTCTGCTCCTTACTGGCACCTTTCTTGCTAGAGGAGCTACGGGTTACTTTTTTTGGGGCCATCTTCTTCAGAGCAGGTCAGAACAGCAGGCAGCAGTTGCACGAGTTGCAGAGTTCCAGACGTGACGTCGCGTGACGTTATGCTGCACACACACACCGCTGCAGGACTTCTTCCTGGCACTGGTGGTTCTCTTGAGTCTTGTGCACCTAAAAGCAATGGAAGACAGAGGAACATCAGTTCAGTTATACACCCCAAAAAAATCGACAAAACACAGAAAAATGAGCACAATCCCATGCCATCCATGATGTTTACATTGAAGACACCCCACAGAAAGACTAGGGACATGCAAGTATGCAACACTCACTACCCCTGGGCATAATGGATGAAAAGTAGGCAAAATAAGTGCAGGCCTCAGACACTGCCTCTCCTCAAAATGGCCCCTTACACCCCAAGCACATGTTGCCTGTACCAGCCAGCAGCACTCAAGATGGCCACCCACCACCACCCACATGGCCAGTCCACATCAACAGTACACCCCAAAAAACACAGAAAAACAGCCAGAAATCACCACAATCCAATGCCATCCATGATGTTTACATTAAAGAGAGTGAGACCACACTACAGGCACACTCAGTCCATGCACCACTACTACCCCTTGGCAAAAGGCCCCACCAGCAGCCCCAAAAAAACGACAAAAAACAATAAAATCAACACAATCCCAGCCCATCCATGGCCTCAATGGTGTTTAAATTCAAGAAGACACCCCTCAGAAACACTAGGCCCATGCAACACTCACTACCCCTGGGCATAATGGATGAAAAGTAGGCAAAATAAGTGCAGGCCTCAGACACTGCCTCTCCTCAAAATGGCCCCTTACACCCCAAGCACATGTTGCCTGTACCAGCCAGCAGCACTCAAGATGGCCACCCACCACCACCCACATGGCCAGTCCACATCAACAGTACACCCCAAAAAACACAGAAAAACAGCCAGAAATCACCACAATCCAATGCCATCCATGATGTTTACATTAAAGAGAGTGAGACCACACTACAGGCACACTCAGTCCATGCACCACTACTACCCCTTGGCAAAAGGCCCCACCAGCAGCCCCAAAAAAACGACAAAAAAACAATAAAATCAGCACAATCCCAGCCCATCCATGGCCTCAATGGTGTTTAAATTCAAGAAGACACCCCTCAGAAACACTAGGCCCATGCACCACTCACTACCCCTGGGCATAATGGATGAAAAGTAGGCAAAATAAGTGCAGGCCTCAGACACTGCCTCTCCTCAAAATGGCCCCTTACACCCCAAGCACATGTTGCCTGTACCAGCCAGCACTCAAGATGGCCACCACCACCACCCACATGGCCAGTCCACATCAACAGTACACCCCCAAAAAACAGAAAAACAGCCAGAAATCACCACAATCCAATGCCATCCATGATGTTTACATTAAAGAGAGTGAGACCACACCACAGGCACACTCAGTCCATGCACCACCACCCCTGGGCAAAAGGCCACACCAGCAGCCCCCAAAAAACGAAAAAAAACAATAAAATCAGCACAATCCCAGCCCATCCATGGCCTCAATGGTGTTTAAATTCAACAAAACAGTTGTATCATGCACCCCTAACCAACCCTGGTCCTACTGGATACTGTGGCTACCCACAATATAATTTATTTAATGTTCTGAAAAAGTTCCAAAATTGTACTTGCAGCAACTGTAATGCCCCAAACAAACTTACTTGTGAAAGTTGATTTCTAATCCAAAAGTGATCCAGAGACAGTCAAAAAGGCCTCAAATCCAAATATCCAGCAGCACCCACAAAAAGTAATCCTTCCAGCTCCAGATCCAAATGAAAGTGACCAGGAGATGGACAAAGCACTGGGAGGAGCCTGCTGGACAGGAACAGGAAGTTGGAGACTGTGGGGCACTTCCTTCCCCCCCCCCCCCAAAATGGACTCCTTGCAAAAAAAAAAAGGCCATGCAAATGTCAACCTGAGCAGTGATTCTGATAAAAATCATAATTTTCTGAAGGTTTATCCTGTTTGCTGGTGATTTTCTTGTGCAGAATTGCAAAATCTCTATTTCGCGAGTGCGAGATTGTTCCTTTCCGCCGCAACTACGTGTTCGCAATTGCGAACTCTCGCGAGGTGTGCTGTGCAAGGTGGCAAGCCGCGATTACGTATTCGCGGGCGCCAAACTCCCGCGGGATCACGCAGCAAGATCCAAAATTGAGCGGCACTCGCAAAGAAAAACAACTCGGCAAACGCTAAATGACGGAAAGTGAACGCCGTGCACCACGCCGCGCGCCGCAACCAAGCAAAAAATCCGCCGCGAGCGGATTCACGGATTTTCGACAAATTCGCGAGAGTTCGCGGATTGCGAATTTGCCGAAAATCCGAAAAATCCGCGATCGGAGCGGATTTTACGCCCATGCTTAATTTTTGGGTCAAGTTCGCGCTACATAAAACTCTTTAAAAAAATGTTAGTGGGGTCAGTACAAGAAGCCCAGCAGCTATTGGAAATTAATGACAACAATGAAGTGGACTAGGAACTGAATTTTAAGAAGTGCCAAAGAGAAATCGCTCTTTTTGCAGTTCCATACTATTGATGCTGATCAACTGTGAAACTGATCTGCACATGCTGTGGACTTGCTCTTCATTGTTTGATTATTGAGAGGGGGTAACAACTGTGGTTGTAGATGTCATAGCGAAGGAGGTCCCCTTCTCCCCTGGTCATTGCCTATGGCCCTGGGTCTCCCACACCTCCAAAACTAAAACCACCAGTAGGTTCCAGGACCTAGCATACATTTTAGCAAAAAGAGAAATACCCAGAAAGAGAAAGGCCCCTGGGGGACCGCGGATCTTTTACATGGCGCAAAGAGCTTGCGAGATGGGCTGGTTATGAGGGAGAAATACAAATGCGAGAGGCTAGGCGAGGACTGGAGTCCATGGACAGGGTACGGGAAGCACTGGTGGACTACCTGAAAGACCAAGGCCAGCAGTCTCTGCCGGTAACAACACAGGGGTCACCTTTCGCTGCTCCTTTCTAGAGCTGTCAGTTGTATTGCCTAGAGGTAAAGGCGAAGACATACATCCCACAACCTCCAACATGACACAAACATGCCGACTACACTCGCAAACTGACACGGAAAAGGGGAACTACCATTAACACAGTCTGATCTACTGATACCAGACTAAAGTGGGGGCGGCCCATAGGGGAGGGAAGGGAAGGGAGGGCAGTTTGGGGAATTGGGGGTGTTGAATAACAGAACGTTGTTGGAGATGATAGCATAATCTTGATGTGATGATTACTATAATGTAACAACATGACAATTGATTATCAATATGAAAAGCTTAATAAAAATCTGTTTAAAAAACTAAAATGTATCTGGGTGCCTTGCTCTATCATTAAGCTCAGTGTGAGAAGGTAGCAGGATTTGCAATTAAGAAGGAATGTTAAAGATAACATTATGAAATGTAAAAAATAACATACCTTATTGCCCATCTAGTACGGTATAAGACACTTGGCCACGCATTTAAATGCAACCACGGTACGTAAAAGTAACACTGGAAAGGAAATCAGGCATTTCTCAGAAACAGGCATTCCTCACCACCCCAAATAAGGTCAGGATGCAGTGACATATGTTACCAATGCAAGATAACCACAAAATGAAGAAAGGCACATACAATAACGTGCAGTCATCACATGCTAAACACTTGACTGGAAACCTTACGAGTCTACAGATTAAAACATAGACAAATTCTTTCATCATCATAGCTTTAATCACACCATGTCAAAACACACCAAGGGGAGGCAAGTAGCAACGTAAAAACATGGCACGGATAATATAATCCGACATGAAAGGCATAAACATGTTACTCTACAGTTATATAGTATAATGCTCGTTATATAGCTACCAAGTCTGGCTATATGGACATTAGAGGCAGCCCGGCTCCTTCGTCATTTCCGTAATATTTTTATAATGTATAGTATTGTGACGTGAAAATGACAGCAGTCTCTTCCCCCCTCGCACCTCTATGGTAGGTTAAAAGTCTGACACTTCCCAGTTCACCGTGGCTCTCCCGCCCCCCCCCCCCCCCAATCCATGTAAATGTTTCCTTCCTCGATGCTGTGTTACTTGCAAATTGTAAAAGATATATGGCCATCTCCTTCATCATAATCATATACAAGTGGGGCCTCCCTGAAAACAAGTGCCACCGAGTCTGTGCTTCCCAAGTGCCCACTACATACGTTATAGCAAACGCTTTCTTGGTGCCAGGCTATATCGCAAAGTTTCCTACATGAACCACTATGTGGCTGCAGGGATACATACAGAACATGTGTGATGTAAAGCACGCGTTGGATGCGTGACTGTTTAGAATTATGCCGCAGATATTACTTCTCTGTGTAACTGCCACATACACAGCGTTCCTCTTTCACATACACTGCGTCATCAGTATTAAAATGACAGATTGACCACACCACACATGGCTTATATGCGTTAATTACAGTATTCTTTTTGGTCAGATCTAGTTATATTATTTATAGCTCTAGATTCATATATATTAAATTACAAACACAAACTCTACCTGAGCCTCAGTAGCTGTTTTGCCTGGCGTGCGGGGGAGGAGAGGGGCGCGAGCTGGAGGCAGAGGAAGGCGCGTGCGAACCTATAACCAGGATCCTTCAGCTGCCGGACAGGACCCTGTCTGCTGCTTCCTCTTCCCACGGGTTACATCACAGCCAACTACCTGGAATATCCTTTACCCTTGGGCACCAATTTGCAGACATTGCAAAGGTTGAAGTCAGAAAGTCAAAAATTGCGAAACTGGTTCTTTGTTAAGCTGTGCTCTCACAAATGCACTATGTTGAAATCAGCATGATCAGTTTCTATAGGTGCCAGCAACCCCGCCTCCCATTGTCCCATCATCTGATTAATGCATTCGGATATCAGTGTTTAGGTAATCTCAAAGCAGAACAAATCCCTTGTGAAATTCAACAACCCACTAGCGGCAAGTGCCGCGCCGTGTGTTTTAACCTGCCAACATACGGTGGCCATATCACACAGCGCTGCGGCAAGGATTTGACATCTACAGTAATAGTGGCGTGTACAGGAAAATAATGAAAGGCAGGAACACATTTTCAATTAGTTTCTTAAGCGAGGTCACTGACTCTGCATTACACTGAAACAAATTAAGCCCACTAATTTTACTTAGGCCAGCATCTCCCCAGTCAGTAGTAATAGGAATATACATGTAGGCCCGGAACTCCATAATGGAGCTTTCAAACAGCGGCGCTCATTAGTTGTCAGTTCAGAACAACTTCAAAGGCAGTCCCTGAGCATCCAATAACATCCCTCCAACGGCTTCTTATCTCGCCCTGGTTGTTGAATTAAAGCAGCTTGTCGTGATTCCGGGATGTACCACCATAAATCAAAGAGATGGAACACCGCTAATCACGGCTCTGCTCTGTCTAACATTACTACAACAGGTAAGGAGCGAGCTCATACTCAACCTGCTTCCTAATCGTCCTGCGCACAGGCCCTGACTACGACTGACAACAAGGAACCACGTCCCTGTGCTCTCCCTGCCTCCTTCAGATCCTCACTCGCAGCCTCAGGCCAGGCTCTGACTGCGGATGACGAAGAAACCTGGCCTCTGTGCTCTCCTTACTTCCTTCAAATCCTCACACGTGCAGGCCCTGACTGCGACTGACAAGAAGAAACTAGGCCTCTGCCTCTCCCAATCTCCTTCAGAAGTCCGTGCCAGAGCTGCCTGTGAGCCCTGCGTGAGCTGCCATCTGGAGGAACCTTTGCCCCACGGTGCCTACCCGTACTGTAGCCAGGAGCTGTTCCGCGCATTTTACCCCAGGGTGCCAGCCTGGCCTGCATTGCAGCCAGGAGCAGTGGCCGATCGGTATCACCTGCGACATAACCATCCGGACCTCAGGTTACCATCCTGCTACATCCCAACCAGTGCACAGCATCAGACACCGGGCAACGCTGCATCACCATGCCCCCCGGATCCACTTCAGTTTGCATCACAACCGGAAATCTGCCAACCCTGGGCCTGCCACACCCGACGCATTCTCTGCCCGATCGGTGCCTGCAGTGTCAGCCAGCTTGAATTTGGGCTGTATCACCTGTTTGCTCAGTGTGTCCCAGTCTGGTTCGGAGCACACCCTTGGTTACGGTACATACACACCAGCCTGCACTGACTGGAACAGTGTGCCTGATTTCTGAAAATGCAAAGTTCCCACCTACCTACTTACTTTAAAAATTAAACAAACACGAACACCGGCACGAAGACAGGGAATCGACGATCTCTTCGTCTCTAGTATTCACAGTCGGCGAGTGCGTGTCTCACAGTCACAGAGGGATAACTCGGTCGGACTCCAGAGAGAGAGAGCGGCGCGCCACCGTTAAGAAACAAGTAACAAGTCTAACGGCGTCGGCGCGCATGGCCAATCACTGAATGGCTTCACATGCTGAAGTCACAGTGATTGGCCAGCAGGATATAGTGCTGAGCGGCCTGCCTGAGCCACCCACGCGCGGCATCCAATGATGGATTGCCTGTCCTTGGCGCGGTGGACCAGCCAATCCTGGTGCTGCATAAGCGCCAGGATTGGCTAGGGGGGCACACACAGCACTCGCCCTCTCGCCTTCCAAACGACGGGGCCGGCTAAAGCCGCACCCCCTGGCCCCTTCGTCTGTCTCAGCGTCTACATGACGCTGACGCGCATGCTCGGGGAAAGTTTCTGCCCATAATCCCACATGCGCAACTACAGTGTTTTTGTTTAAAGTTAAACTAACTGTTTAAATGCCAGCCAGCCAGCCAGCCCGGCAGCCCCACCCCCTGCGTACTCCCTATTCCAGCGGGTGTGTCCCGGCCGGAACCCCGCCGAAAGCGCTTTTATTATATTAATTTGGGAGCGCTCGTTGTGCCGCAGCAGGTGCGTCCACAGGCTTAGTGGGGCTACGCCCCTACGCCCCAATGGACGCACCGCTGCTGAATATTCATAGCCACCAGTTTCAGACAGTTATGCCTGTCCTCATCTAAGAACGATGCATGCGCTCACCCAAGAGTTATGGCTACTCTGCTCCAGGGACAGTGACTGTGCTCCTCCAAGCCTTGAAGCCCCACTGTTATGTCTAGAAAGCAAATGTGAGGTAAAAACAATGCCAGAGCTCGTCCTACAGAGATGCCTGTGTTGCTTAGACAGCCATACCACAATTAGTTACACTCATTCTTCATAACACTGAGCTCTACTCTTCTTTATTCCACTCATCATATACTTGGGGTGTACCACCACAGTAGACAGTCACCTGCAAGCCCTAAACTAAAAAACTCCACTTTTAAAGTCCTCAAATTTTCCTCCAAGAAGAGGGATAAAAGGACACACATACTGTAGACAATAAGCAAATTGACCCAACATATTCATGCCCACCACTTCCAGGGAGAGATGGCAGAACGACTGAACTGGGACAAGAAAGAATAGGACTCAGTGTAATGCAGATTCCCAGCAAGTATTGGAGCATGACCACTTCTTCCCTCTTTCTCATCCCAATCCTGAACTATGAGGATATAACAACCAGAATTAGGGTGTTGATTCAAAACAGCCAACATAATCGAAGCTGTACACATAAACAAGTTTCATAAAGTGAAACCCCAAGGTTATACAGCCATGGATTCAGGCACAGTGGACTCAAAGCAGCCACTGTACCTAAAACCTAAAGTTGTTAATGAGCAATGATGGTTTCAAGAAGAAGCCTAGATGGCAGTCAGGAAAACATCAACCAAGGACACCCCACAAGACTACACCCAAGACACCCTTTTTGGGACACACCAGCTTTGAGACAGGCAGAATAACCTCAAACTGCTTACAGGCAATAGAAATGGTAGTGCACACACCAACAAAGTCTAGTGAGAAAGAGTTTAACACCCTGGTGCCCACATCCAACGGTCACAAAAAAAGCACCAGACAAGAGAAACCCAGAGGCTAGTTTAGGTAATGGTGCTTATAGAGCACAAACATTCACCTTGACAGGGGTTGCTGGTCATTGAGAAACAGAATCAACACCCAATCTAAGAAGCTTTTTAAAATAACCACGGCTTCCTAGGCATTTCTGAAGTTTAGGCAGTACAATTCTCAACTAAAGGTGACAAGGCAAAGAACTCAACTTCACAGTCACTGCCATTGAGAAAGTCTTCCTCTCCCCCACCTCCTTCCTCAAGACAATCTTTTTTTTTGATAATCAAGTTTATTGATTTAAAGAACAAATCACAAATAAAAAAACTTGGCAGTAAAATCAAGCACAGTGATTGAAAGAGAAACAACATAGACTTGTAAGGCACTCCTCAAGACAATCTTGATGCACCACAAGGAGGGAGTAACCCTTGGATGCAAGTACACACTTCAGATAATAACAGTAACGTGTTGCCACGGTGGGAGCAACTGGGAGATAACATCGCTCTGTGGACCAGGAACTGGGACCTAAAGATTATTTGCTGCCGGACAGGTAGCAAGTACAAGGTTTTGAGAAATGTGGCCTCAAGTGCTTAGGCTTCGCGCATATCAGCAAGAGGTCTCCTTAAAGTTTCTTCCGTCCTTTGAATCACAGGTTGCAATATGAAAGGACCGCGATTCTAGTGTCATCATCAGATACTTATTACACAGCAGCATTAGTGTTTTGGAAGCAACACTACTTCCAGCAATGAACAGAATACTAAGCTTCTACACCATGCACCCTTAGATACCAAAGAGATAAGGATTTGTTTTGAATCAGTGTATTGCTCCATCATAAGACAAGAGCTATCAGTCGTGCGTGCTTTCAGGAAAATGCCTATTCCCTGATTTTAGATACAATTAATAAGAAGTTTTTAGAAGGATATTTGCTTCGACCAAACACACGGGATCAGTATATCATCTCACCGTAAGCAGCTTTGTGGTATGCCACTGGTATAATCACCCTGAGGAAGGTTCAACACCGAAACGCGTTGGTGATAATTGATGTCCGAAACCAGTGTTCTAGGCCCACCTTTTTTTTCTATAATTTGAATTTATACTGTTTCTTCTTTTTCTTCATCATTGTGGATATTGTTTCACTTCTGTTTCGTATTTAATAAGCAGGTGATCAAGACCGGCTCTTTTTAGTGGCCATATTCTGACATATGATAAATTCACTATGGAATAGAAGGAAACTAGTTTTATAAATGGATATTTTCCTGTCGTTTTTTATATATTGTTATGATCATCAACTGTCAATCATGTGAGACAAGAAAAATTTAAGAAAATTAATTATCTCTAAAAAACCTATTTGATAAACGTAAAATATAATAAAAAAAGATTTATTTTTTCATAAAAAACATGTGTGGTTCATGATTAGTTGAATATGATATTGTGACACAACTGCAGCACAAAGATATAAGCAGCACCTCTGCCCAGTGCTAATTTCTCTTTTTCCCAATGCAAGTGGAGTGAATTCCAGTAGTGTAATCATGTGGCAAGGAAAGAATGCACGTCAGGACCTTAATTCAATTGGATACAGTCGTGGAATTCTTCTGAAAGTTTGTAGGTGATAAAAACAAGTACCGACAATGGACCTGTCTTGATCAGTCACATCATCAATGTGTGGTCAAATTTGTCACCCAGCTTCTTCACGCCTACTGAAGATAAAGACCTATGACCTTGTGAAGGGTTCCAAAACAAGACATTACAAAATAAGAAGACCTTAGAGAATCTATATCTTATCACGGCTCAACTTTAGATGAAGGCACATCCACCACTTAACATTGGATGTTCATGTCCAAAGTTAGACAGCGGTGCTAACCAAGTTGCCAGAAATTTTCTGTAGAATCTGAGTATCATCTCCATACATAAACAGGTCAAAGCCAAAAGACTGAATGTGATGGGCCAGTGGAGTCATATAGCGAATAAATCGGACGAGGTAGACTGGATCCTTAGGGAACCCCACAAGATGCACTTCTAATCGAAGTAGAGACAGTGGCAGTTGACACTTGTTTGGTTCAATCGGTCAAGAAACTCTAAAACGTAGCACAAGCGCTTTGCTTGATGGCTAGTTCTGCCTGGCATTCCAAAAGGATCTGATGATTCACTTCAAACGCTATTAATAAAACTAAAATAATCAATGCAGCTATAAGACTGTCATTGGCACAACTGAATAACTCATCCAGGACTGTCACACTGCTAGTTCACTTCTATGACCCCCAACAGAAACTCACCTGGAGAGGTTAATAAAATTAATTAATTCAGATGGCTGCAGGGGCGTAGCTTGGTTGGTAAGATTGGGACGGGGGTGAGATTCAGATTTTCTAACAATCTCGCTGGCATATAATGTTAGAATACATTATATGACAAGCTGGGCATATCAGAGGGGCTTAAGGGGCAGTGGAAAGGGGGATGAATATGGATTGATAGGAGTACTAAGAGATTGAAAAAACAATATTTTGTAAAATAACATATTTGAGGGCTTTAAAAACAGAGAGAGGGAGCAAGTGTGTGTGAGGTTCTGTCTGTGTGTATGTTAAAATTCCTGGTGAAATCCGAGAGACACCTCACTATACCCGACTGAAAGTACATGAGCTATTTATCAGAAAATACATTCATTTGGGGGGGGGGGTGATACCGAAAACACCCCTTCTGAGGCTATGCTCCTGGATGTCTGGTGGAAGACAACTTGTTCCAAGAGTTTAGCCAGGTAGGGAAGTTCCGGAATGGGTCAGTATTTGGCCATATCTCCCGAATATAATGTTTTTTTTTTTGCGTGGTGTGCATTGTAAATCGATAAGGACAGCCTTCCAAGCATTCAGCAAATGTACATCTACCATTTGCCACCATCTACCAAGTAAGAGGGACACAAGTAGGGGGCCCTGTCTCCTATGGAGATAGAAATAAGACACAATCTCAAGCAGAAATCACAAAAGACAGGTTAAACAAGACTCTCTGCAGGAACTGAAGAAAAGCATCAGAAGAAAGCAAAGCCCCAAGCTTCTCCGTTATGGGTAAATGGTGATGGCAACCAGGAACAGAACCTCAGCCTATATAACTTAAGGGGAAGCATCAGCTTATGGGATCATTTTTGTGAGGTCTTAAGGATAAGGAAGTGATCAGAAAGTACAAACTGCGAGCTGAACTAAATCAATACTACTAAGAAGGAGAAAAGCCACTGCCTCCACATGACCCAGATCTCTCTAAGAAGATCGGAAAGCCCTCTTGCCAGCCGATTTACAGCAATTTGGAAACACACAAACCATACGTGGAAGCCATAGAAGGTCAAAGAACCAAAGAGAATCACAGAGGTAGGTAGCCAACTTCTTAGAGGGAAACAATCTAAACAGAGGAGCCAAAGTAGCATTTTAGGACTTAAGGGTGCAAGCCTCATAGGACTAGTGAATGGCCAAGGCCACCTCAAGAGAAACCCCCAAACCACTGAGGCCCAGCCTCTAAGAAGGAAAGCCGCTACCCGAGGCATGCTGAGATACCCAGCCTTCAGAATGGCAAGGGGACATAGGGTAGAGGCAACAGTGGCCACACAGCCAGATCAAGAAGCAATCCAAGATTTCTGCTTTCATACCAGGTCCATTAGTATCACACATGCTTTCTGTCTCCTGCACCACAGTCTAACCCTTTTCAACAAGGGAAAAGGTAGAAAGGCCAACAGAAGAATGGGAAGTGAAGGGGGATGTAAGGCTTCCTGCCCTTCTGTAAGTAGATGTGGCTCTAGAGAGAAAAAAAGAAGTAGCTTGGACCTGCACGAGTTTGAAAACAGATCACTATGGGCCCACCAAAATCGGTGACATTTCTGCTCATACAGGTTCGTCCGAGGGAAAAACTTTGGTCGATGACAGAGAGAGGGAGATAGTCTAAGGCCAGTGAGTGCGAGCCCCCCCTGGGCCATTGTCTATCCTTACAATGATGGCTCGAGCTTCCAGTTTAAATACAAAGGCCAGCAAAGCCCTGAGGATTACAGATTAAGGTTGCCTCCATTTTGAATGTCGAGCAGATTCTAAAGGCGACCAGAGAACCTGGCAGAAGGCCTAATATAGATGTAACCCCCAACCCTGCATGCTGGCATCCATCACGATTATCAATGTGCAGGATAGCCGAAGTCCATGCGCCGGGTCAGAATAATGTTTAGAAACCACCACTGGAGAGGGTGGGCGATGGAAATGCACACAACGGTGCATGATATCCAGGAGAGAGGAGAGACAGCAACCTGCCTCCTACAGGAAGAAGAGCCGGTGGCTGGGGTACCGGTTGAGCCCTGGCACAGTTAGCCATGCTGATTATGTGATGAAGGAGGGGTGCAAACATGGAAAGCACAACCAACTTCCAAAGCACCACTCTGTTCCCCACATCTCTGAAAAACATCAACCTCAGGCCATAGCGGGCCGCAGGCGAGGGTCCTAAACGGCAACACCAAGCAGAGCTTGAGATAAAGTTAATCAGCCAGGTTCCTTTTTCTCAGCAGCCTATTTCAGAAGTTCCTATTTCTCAGCAGCCTATTTCAGAAGTTCCTTCAAGCATGAACTAAAGATGTATGAACCCAAGAAAAGTGAAGCTTCAGAAGAAGGACCCTATGAGTAAGATCACCATTTCATGTCCAAAGCCAGAAATTCTTTCTCTTTGAAGCAGAGGAAATAGGATACCCAAGAAATAGGCCTTAAGAGTGTACAAAGGCAAACTGGAGCAACTTCTCAATAATTTCAAGGATACCAGCTCAGCAGGCCTATCTCAAATGTCTGAAAGTAGAGACTGGACGACCTTCATTAGGGACTGGGTGGTGTTTGCTAAATGAGATTGTCTAGAGGTGAAAACAGTGGCAGCATGCTCCTGCTTAGGGGAGTGGTCTACCCTCTTGTCGGTAGGGTCTAAGAGAGCATCTTCCGCAGAGGCAATGGTGGAGCGGCCAGTCAGACTTGGAAGGAGAGAATCTACATTAATGACAACAGAGGATTATAGACTAAACCCCAGCAGCTAATACATTTTTGTCCAGTAGCACAAGACAAAAGCCTTTTTAAGGGTACTCTTGCCAACACATAGGAAGAGTGCCCTGGTGGACAGGGACCCCGAAAGTCACAGTGTAAAGGTAATAGTCAAAACTGTTAGCCTGACAGGAAACATCAGGATTGGCAGGCTCTCAAGGAGAAGCAAACCCTATAGTCAGTTGAAGATGTGACATCATCTTTTCCAGGGCTTCCTCCTTCATGTGTCTGCCCATAGCCTAAATGTTGGGATTGTCATCAATGTCTATACCCAGAAGTAGATCAAGGTCCATACCCGGAAGTAGATCAATGTCCATACCAGGAGTGGATTCAGGGGCATCAAGAGAAGAAACCCCCACAGGACAAGGCACAGTACTGTAGTAGCACAACAGAAGGCGCGTGGAGTGGGAGAGAGTGCATGCCTCATTGGAAAATAGGAGAATGTGCTTCTAGCGGGTGCCCCCTATCATCACTGCCCTTAGAGGAAAGGGTGGTGTGTTTGAAGTTCCATTGTAGCATTAGATGTGAAATAAAACTTTAACTCCTATAATACATTAGCTTGTTAAATTAAATGCCCGACCAGTAGAGTTGGCACATGGTGTGAGCAGGCAACCTTACCTTGATTATACTGTACTGTCAGAGTGAGGCAAGAGAGGCTATTGCTGGAAGGCCGTTATTTTTAGGTTGAGCCTACCAGACACTGCAGCTGTCTGGTTGCAAAGACCTATTGGAGACATGCTGAAAGCTTACATAGGAATGCATTCTGCCCATTGCTTACCATTGGCTTTGTGTTTTTTAGTTCACATTTGCTTGTGTTCTATTCGCTGGCTTTATGTTTTTTAGGTGGTCCAGCATGACTTTGTCCCGCCTTCGGAGCATCGCCTCTTTTCCACCTCTATAACTGTTTTCTTGTATTCTTTCATGAGTGCTCGCTTTCAGGAAACTCTTTTTTTTATTTTTTCGCAGCCACTGCTTCAGAGTGCCTGTTTTTTAAGCTGTCTCTCTTATATGCTAGTTCACGTACTGTAGGTTTCCTAACCATGACTGATTCTACTTATCACTGACACTACACGTTCATCAATTTTGCATGCTTGTCACCATGCTGGAGTTCAGAAGGTAAATGAGTAATGAATTTTGTTTTTATCTTGGCACATTTTCTGTACTTCAAACGCAGAGGTCAAATGTCAGGCTGCGCCTCTGACAAATTGCTGTTTGTTCTTTTAAAAGGGAGGTTGGTGTTTACTTTTCTTTCTCTGACTGCAAAACGAGAGTCTTTTGTCAAGTTAGCTAAGCAGCAAGCATGCTGGTTCACTGTGTGTGAAAGGGAAGGCTACAGGATGCCATTTATCAATAATAAAATGAATACACTTGGGGATGTGCAAATGAAATATTTGTTGAAATCTGATTTCAACAGCTCACTGTTTGTTCACTCCATAGTTGTATCCCTAAAACTCTGTGCAAACGTACAGGTCAAATCAATCAACCAATAAACTGTATTCGATCTAGTTTAAAAGCATAGATCATCGAAGTATACAGAATAAGAAAATACAATATCAATCTTCTAAATACACTAAAAGTTAATAGAAATTACCAATTAAAATAACACAATTCAGGCCACAACCATCCAGACAGTGGAGTGTAGGCCAATAGGGTTAAACTGTGCAAAAGTTTGTAGTTCAAGGACTATGGTTTGTGTAATTTACTCATAAAAAGTCGAATAAATGCTATATATTCCCAATTACCAAATTAATTTGTAGATAAAAACGTACAGGTCATTTCAGTGAAAAATATGTTATCTGTAAATAAAAGTGTACTGCCAACCCCTGCTTATTATTATATTTATGACTGTGTGTGCCAAAATGTAGCATCACCTACACCTACATACTACACCCTTACTACACTGAATAGATTTGCTACACTTGTTCTTAATGTGAAGAGTGGCTTTCTCACAAGCACTATGACTTCCCTGTAACATAAATGGCAGCACCCCCACTCTGAAAATGGTTCCAGCATCACTGGTGCATGCCAGTAGCGAAATGTCAATCGAGCATGAGCTCTTGTTGTTGCACTTCTTTTCAACTATCCTGTTTTTCCGCAGGCCTTGAAGGAAACAGCATACTGCAATTTAAATAGCATTTGCTCAGATATCTGATGCTCCGATCTCAGCTTTTACTTCAGTATTAAGTGTTAACACACAAGTGCTGAAAAAGACTAGACTTCATCAATGAGATGTATTTACATGTTGCAGTATTACCATGTGTAATTCACTTTCAACAAAACATAGCAAATGTTAGTAGGACCTACTGAAAAAAGTGTAGGGCACATTCAGAGGACTTTTCACAAGAATCTGAAAATTCACAGTGATATAATCAAAAGCCATAAAGGAAGCGGGTTCACAGACATTTTATTTATTTATTTATTTATAAAGTTTTATATAGCGCGAACTTGACCCAAGAGGGTATCAGAGCGCTTTACATTTAGGATCGTTGCGTTACAAATTACATCAGATACAAAAGATTACAAACAACAATTAGAAGAACCAAATAATATGGTCCGTTTAGCATAATCACTTATAGTGCAAGTCTCAAGAAAGCAGGGGGGTCTCTGTCAAAACGTTTTGATAGCACGTGCTACCTTAACTTAGCCTGTTTTTTAAGAATCCCTAATGATTACTGATAAGAGACTACATGAATAAGGAGGTTAAGAAGCCTAGGTTTCTGTTCCATCCCAATTCAATAATCGAGTAACTTCCTTTGCACACTTGACTCTCTAAAGGTGGTGATAGCAAGCAGACAAGGCTTACCCCGGGGTGACATAGATGGATAGCGACCAAGATGAAACAGAATACAATATTGTCAAATCAGTGTCTCTTCTAGAGGCTAGGGCATAATTTGTAGGGCAGTATTTAATGAAATCCTCAAAATAACTGCACGGCTCAGAGTCCACACCATGCACATGTTTCGCTCCACCTATGCCCAGTTTACATCCACCTTTCCCTTGACCCTCACCCTGCTGTAATCAATACAGCTATACCACATGCCATACTTTTTGGTCCCTGGAAAAATGTTTGCAAGTACCCATGGCGTAGGGCATCCCTTTAAGCCAATAGGCCCCAAAGGGTAGACCTATTGGCTTTGCCAATGCTTGTTTGTTTTGTTAAGGCAGGACATTTGTAGACTCTGTTTATTTCTCATTAACTACTGGGGTGTGAGCTCCAGATCACCCATAACCTTGGTTCAGCTGCTGGGGGGATAGGAAACTCCAGGTTGAGGAGAGCTTCTGTGCTATTCCACCTTGGAAATGATGGAGGCCGAAGTATTATTGGAGCACACGTTAACTCTAGTTGAAAATACCTTCAATAACTTCCACCCACTCTGCAGGAGATTAAGGGTGCTACTCCTTCCGAATGCAGTAGGATACACGTAGGAGGCTGTACCGGTCTTCCCTGAGAGCCTCTGTGTGAGGGAGGATCCTTGTATTGCATCCAGACAGTGCCAGTGACGTCAAGGGGTAGAGAGGACGTTAGTGCCTTTTCCAGAATACAACTATTTATATACAATCCAGTGAGTTCCGAAGGACCTGCTGTTTCGACTTGGTGTGACTGGTCGCTCTCTCAGTGCAGCAACCCCACACCGAGTTGTACCAGACTAGGCGTTTTTTTCCCTTAGAATTCTGGGACTTGTAGTCTTATTAAACCCAAGACTACAAGACCAAGCATTCTTAAGTAAAAAAATGGGACTGGATAAACTAGTCATGCATAGGCCTTGAAAATGAGCAGTTGTGACAGAGGAGTCGCCTGCTAAATCTCAGCAAAGGGAAACAGCCTTAATAACGAATCCCTAACAACGAGTGGGCTTAACAGCGACTCCCAAATAACGCCCTGTGCCTGAACCACAACCTCCTTAACAGCTAAAGTACCTGAACTACGACCTCCTTAACAACTACTATAGCTGAAACAAGACCTCCAAAACGGGAGGTAAGTGTCAATAATTAAATACAAAAGTCACAAATATATATTTTTTAATTGATTTATACATTTCCTTATTTTAATTACCTACCCTACCGTTATAATAGACTTTGTATAAATTAAAATTGTTAGGCCTGTAGATGGCACTGTAGGTTTATTTTTCAATGATGCGATTTTGAACTGTGCTCGATGCGACTGTTCCTCTCTGGTTTTCACAGTTGGAATGGGCACAAAGGGGTGGTTGGACATTAATTATATGTTCATATGAATCAATTCTTTTTAAAAATGAAAATATGTTCTGGAATCCGTTTTTATATAATTTTATGGGAGAAAAAAGATGGAATTATATTTGATAGTTTTTTGTCGAACATTACTGTCTCTGTAAGTTCAACCACAAAAATGGGAATTGGAGCATAGATGCCTGCACAAGTCCCAAAGTTACTTCTCTAGTGAGGTAAAGAAAAAGGTGCGAACACGGGCTGGGGGCACAATTCCCTATATCCCCAAAATTGGGATAGTCTATGATGCATGCACGGATTCGAACCTCGGAATTAGGATACTTTGCCTTTTCATGAGAAGCATCTTGGCACTAATATGGAAATTCTAAACTAATGGAAAAATTACACTTAATTCTTAAAAATCCAAATTCTTTTTATCTATCAACACGTCTGATGAATAATACAACTTAGAACTTGTTCGCTCATAGACTATCAGCCCTGAAGAAGTCCCTGAACGGGACGAAACGCGTTGGCGGTTTCAAAAGTCTTTTAAAGAAATGAATAAAGGATTAATTTGAATACAACATCGACTCATCCTTGGAACAAGCTTGGCACTTTCATTATTACATCATTGTTATATTTCATGTATAAAAGTGTGCTGGGCTATCTTGTATATTTGGTCTCTGTAAGTTCGTCTGTATTTTAAGAAAATGATTATTTGATTGTAAATGTAAAGTTTCTTTACTGTAAATAGTTTAAATAAGAAGGCTTGTTTAATTTAAATACATTTTTTTCATGTTTCAATCTAGAGTTCATTTGAACGTAGTTGTAGATTCGGGTAACATGGAAATTAATTACTTTTCATGGTTTAGTGAATCGTTGTTAAATACGTAGTGGTTTGGCTTTGGTCGTGGTTTAACCTTCGTGGTTTAGGTATTCGTTGTTGGAGTGGTAGTTGTTTAATCATACATCCCTCAGAAAAGCCTGGGTGCTGTGGTGTTGGGCCCTAGGCCCGCATGAGGTATTGAAAGGAGACACGGACACCAGGATAGTGGGCTAGTTAATGGGCCTGGAGCACATGCGCTCCTCCCCCTTTATTGACTGGGTCACTTGACTCGTGACGCCGGTGGTGGGTGGGTGTATGGTGTAGGTTACAAATTCTGAAAGACTAGAACGTGTCCAGCAGAACACTACATTCCTCCCAAACTTTAATAAAAATGAAGGGAACAAAGTCTGAACCTGCGGGAGGAAATAAACACATAATATACTGTTGTAACAATTTTACAAAAGTCCCTTCAGCTGCTTGACGTATGACGACGGTGAACATTTGCAGCTGGAACTACTAGTTCACATGGGCACGACGTCCTGGTGCTCTGCGGATGTGCCCTTCTGGACTCTCAGCTTCGCTCTGGTGGTGGCGACAAACAGATGACAAGATGGTATATTGGATGGATGTTGTTTTCTACCATTCAGTCCTAGTTTCTTTAGTGTAGGCAGCGTAGCTTATCTTTGCAAAGGAGGGAGTAGCTGGAAGACATCCCTCTCACTAGGACGCCCCTCTCGCGGGTATTCTTCTGCCACAAGATATTCCTGCGGCCCTCTTCATCAGGTTTCCACTGGGCCGGGTGTTCTCCGCAGCGTTGCTCCAACTCCACAGTCTGCGTGCGAATGGAGGAGACGATGAGAGTGTCACCACAAAGTCCGTAGCTCCACCTGGAGGGTGGTTGTTTGACTCCTGTCTTTGCGCACAAGTTCCTCTTCTTCCCGGGACGTGCAGGGTAGACGGCGATGGATCCATCTCTCTTGTCCGGACCCTCTGCCACCGGTGTCCCTGAGGCCTTTGCCCCTTGGATATCCAGGACATCTGGGCGCTCTCCCCATCCAGACTTCCACTCAATCCCAAAGGTGGGTGTTGTCAATGGTCCACCCTGTTCATTCCTGCAGCCGACAGGTTGTCAGAAGACTTGTAAGTAGATGCCTGTTCTTCTCCTCTTGCCACCGATATTCTCCAGGACATGTATGTCACTGTGCTCGATGTTGTGGCGCATGTCACCTCTTCTTCTGGTGTGTGGGTTAACCTGCCACACCTCTCCTCATCTTCCTGGACGTTGTTGTTTCTGATGGTGTTATGCCACTTGACTCATTTCTTCTTTCCACTTCTTCTTCGAGGCGTTGTGCCACTCGTTTTCCATCTTCCCGGATGTTGTTGTTTCTGGCGGCACTATGCCCTTTGATTCCTTTCTTCTTTTCTTTTCTTCCTCGCGACGTGGTCCGGTGATCTTGCTGCTCTTGTCCTCCTGACCAGGCTTCTCCGAGCGGCGTGCACTTCGTCCGTTTTCTTCTGGTCTTGTCCTTGCTATAGGACACTGTCTTCTTTCCACTTTGTGACTGGATCGGTCACCGCAACCTTCTTCCTTTGACTGTTTTACTTCTGGTTCTTGACGGATGTCACGTCCGTCTTCTTCTGGTCCTCCTCCTGGATCTCTTGTGGGTCCTCTTCCAGACATCCGCTCCACGGACTTCTACTTCCCTCTGATCAGACCTCCTGCCAGGTCTCTCATCGTAAGCGACCCTCGTTCTGGTCGGATCCTTCTTTTCTTCCTGGGCGATCATCTGGCTTTATCTTCCTTGCGACCAGACTGGGTGGTTGGCTTTCTCTCCTTTGCGACCAGACTGGGTGGTCGGCTTTGCCTTCCTTGCGACCAGACTGGGTGGTCGGCTTTCTTCTCCTTGCGACCAGGCTGGGTGGCCGGCTTTCTTCTCCTTGCGACCAGACTGGGTGGTCGGCTTTCTTCTCCTTGCAACCAGGCTGGGTGGCCGGCTTTCTTCTCCTTGTGACCAGACGGGGTGGCCGGCTTTCTTCTCCTTGCGACCAGGCTGGGTGGCCGTCTTTCTCCTCCTTGCGACCAGACTGGGTGGCCGGCTTTCTCCTGGTGAGTCTTCATGATCCCGGTGATTTGCGTGATCACTGTTCTTTTCAGTTGCAATGCTTTTGCCTTGGCGCGCTTTTGTCCGCGCTCTTCGGGTGCTTCACTGTGTCCGGAGGGTTACGCCATCGCTCCTGTGACTTTTGCTGGCGTTCCCGTGTGGGGGGGTACAGGCTTTGGTGTCTGTGTAGTGCTGCAGGAGGGTTGCGTCACCGCTCCGTTGACGGTTCCTGGTCTTTTCTTTTCGTGCGCTGATGGGTGCGATCCTTGTGAACTCCTCTGGGCGCACTTGCTGCGTTCTTTTGAGTGTCCTTTGTGGAGTTCTGGCACTCCTGTCGCGTTTCTTGCGCCTCCCATTTGCTATGGTTTGGCGCCACTTCTAGCATGGTGAGTTTTTTTGTGCGTTCGCCTTTGTGCTTGGCAGCTCTCACTGTGCCCTAGCGTTGGCCTTTCTCCGCCATCCGGGTGCCGCTTGGCTGTTTCTCTTGAGTAGTCGTGGCATTAGTTTCAGGCAGGGGTGAGCATGTCCCCGTCTCTGCCTTCACGTGCTCCTAATGCTTAGCTGCGCAGTTACCTGGTGTGGAGTTCCTGAGTGTCCCTCGCTTGTCCAGTGTTACTGCTTGTCGTTTTCCTGCGCGCTCCTCTAGTGCCTTGGGTTGCTGCGCTCCTGGTGCGTACTTTGAGCTTTTGGCGCAAGCCTGCGCCGTCCCCCTTTTGTCACCACAAGGCTGTGTGGTGGCTTTGTGCCATTCGGGCGTGGCAGTGTTTTGTTGGATGTGGCAGGCTGTGCAGTCTCTGTGCGGCTGTGCACTTGCCTTGTTCAAAGGGCGCTTCGCAGCCTGTCCTCTGCTGGGAGTCTGCTTTGCTTTGGCTTGTCGCAGGCTTGTTTGCTACTCAGGCGCAGTACCGGCCGGTGTCCATGGCAGTGTAGGATTAGGCTTTAACTCAGCAGCAGCTTCCTTTGCTGCTTGACTTTCTTCCCGTGTTGTTTTTCCTTTGTTTTGCCGGTGCTTGGCTGTGAGCTGCGTGGGTGCAGGTGGTGCTGCAGCCACTCTGGCTCTGCTGGTGTGCTGGGTGCAGCGGGCAATGTCCGGGAGGTGCTGCCTCCTGGTTGCAGGCTTCGTGGATGCCTGGTAAGTCCTTTTACTCTTGATGTTGGGGCTTTGTCGTGAGGGAGGGGGGGGCAGGCCGTCTCCCCGCATTTTCCCTGTGGTGGTTGCCTGTTTACTTTGGTGGCACTATCCCTCGCACCCGCGGTCTTCCTCATTGCCCTCCTGGCCTCGCTTCACTTGGGGGCCGTAGCAGCCGGCTCCAGAGATGGCCTTGCGCCGTTGGGGGTAACGTGTTCAGTTTACAGCGGGTAGGCTCCGCGTTACTATACAATGCAAAGGGGGGGTCGCTTTAGGCTTGCGCGGCCCCCAGGCCTTTCTCAGCGCCCCGGGCTCACCTCTGGCCGCCGGGCCACTCTGGCCACGCGGGTGGGCTCCGCGAGGGCTAAAAACTTCACCCCATGCAGGGGGCTCACTCTGGGCACGGGAGGCGCGGGGAAGGCTTCAGGTTGCCTCGCGGTGGGGCAGTCATTCGTGGCCCGGTTGTGGCCGATGTGGGTGGGCTCCACTCGGCCTCCACGCGGTGGGGGCCACGCTGTCGCGGACGACGCGGGTGGGCTCCGGTCGGTCCGCTGAACTCTCTCGGGGTACTCCCACGGTGGGCGGCTCACGGCAGGCTCGAGAGGTACAGGGTGGGCTCCTGGTCACCTCCTCATTATCATGTCGGCCCGGGGCTCAGCACCCGCCCCGCGGGCCTCTCGGCATCCGGCGCCGATTCCCAGGGGGTGCCCTCTAGGCGGGCAGCTCTCTCCGCCTTTTTCCTCCACCGACAGGCAGCGGCTACACACGCGGGAACGACCCACCTCGTCGCCAATGTGGTGTTGGGCCCTAGGCCCAAATGAGGTATTGAAAGGAGACACGGACACCAGGATAGTGGGCTAGTCAATGGGCCTGGAGCACGTGCGCTCCTCCCCCTTTATTGACCGGGTCACCTGACTCGTGACGCCGGTGGTGGGTGGGTGTATGGTGTAGGTTACAGATTCTGAAAGACTAGAACGTGTCCAGCAGGACACTACAGGCGCCAGCACAGCTAGACCCACTTTCATGCTGCTGCTTGGAAGCACACAAACTCTGTGGGGGCCTCTTGTTATTTGTATCCTTATTTTCAGTGTTCTCAAACCTTAGGGCCCCTTTGTAATGAGCAATATGTGTATTTTTAGTTCAGGCATTGTTTAGAATGGATATGAATGTCCGCTCAGTGGTACTTTGATGCAAACATAGGTACTTAAGTTAATCACTCTATCTCCCTCTTGACTGATATGTGATTGTATACCAAAAATAAAATCGCAGAGCCTATATATGCTATCTAAAAAAAACCCCACTTTGTTCGTTTACATAAATGTGGTTGTCTGTATTGCATGTAAAATGAAGTACCAACTGTAAATGCCAAGACATTTCTTGCTATGTGTGAAATTCTCAGGCAGTTCTTGATTTTATTACTTGCTCTTTATTAAAAACAGCCAAGCAAGATGAAAAAACTTAATTTCCCAGAAAACCTGGAAAAAGAACTACAGTGACATCACAATAGAACCACCAATGGCAGGTCGAGTAACCCAATAATTATCTTAATTGAGAACAACAATTCCTCTTTTCTTGCTGCTCGCAGTCAGGATAAGTATTGTATTCACTTTTTTCATTACATATTGAAGATGTTTTGGGATATATTTAATTGTATTTTATTATTATTACTCTTATAATGATATTCACTGTATTTCTGTTTCTCTCAACGCTGAGCGCACACGTGCTCTTAAGCACTGTACTGCTTTTGCGGTGCGCTTTTGCCGTTCGATTCTTTTGGCCTCAGTGCTCTTCAGTTCGCCTCTCCCACTACGTAGGTCGCCTCTTTCCCGCATGCCTCCCACAGCGCTTCAAAGTTCTTCAGGACATTTTTCCTTTGAATCCCTGTGTGGTAACGTCCTTTTCCCTGCCTTTCCCTTCAGTGTGCACTTTTTCTGGTCTAGGCAGCTCCTACACCCCCTTCTCCTGAGAGCCCCTTGAAGGCTCTTTAACTCCTTAACCCTTTCCTTTCTTTTGTGGGAATTTTAGAAATTACTGATAATCATTTTTGCTGTTTTTTCTCATGTTTTAACGATTTAAAAGTTATTGGTTTTCTTTGCTCTTACCCACAATGTCTGAGGAAGAAGAAACTCAGGTTTTTAGGGACAATTTGTTAACCTTTATTAAGGATTCTGTTCAGCAGGCTGTAGCAGTCTCTATGCTGGATGTATTAAAAAAGTTAGAGGTATCCCTTTCTAAAATGCTCTCTTCCCCCACTGAATGTCCCTCGAAAACTGACGAGAAACGTGCTGCGACCTCAGGTATGTCCAATAAAGGTGTTTTGTTAAATATGGGTCCGCCTACTCGAGAGGTTTCATTTTCGGGCCTCCCTTCTTCCCCTCTTCAAGTTACCCAGCTTAAAAGACACTAATGATGTCCATGATAAAATCTTGGTTGACAAACACATGATTGTGACGGATTTTCTGATCCTACTAATTATGGGACTCCGGAGAAAAGGCGGAAAGTTTCTCCTAATGATGGTGAAGTTTTTCACCCAGTGTTTAATGATTTAGTGAACCATTTTGGGGAACCCATGTTTGATCTCTCCCTTATTCACCACCCCAACTCTACTAAGTGCTTTCCTTCAAAGCATGTAGTGAATTATGTTTCCTTTTAACTTCACCATGCTCTGATAAATCTTCACAAAATAAATGAAAATCTGAATGTCCCCACATTACCCTTCCCAATAGAGTTACTTCCACTCCCCTTATTGATCCCAACATGTTAATGTTTTTTACAAAGTATGGGAACGACCCAAAGAAAGGAATTGACAATGCCTGGTCCAACTGTCAAGATAGAATTTTGGATGTGGTTGTTCCTCTGACCAGAATATTGGACTTGGCCAAAGAGGCGAAAATTGAAGGCACGCATGTCGATCCTGATACTCTCTCTAATTGGACACAACAGGCTAAATGCATTTTGGGCAAAGCCATTGCTCACATTTTGCAGGAAAAACGAAAAAGTCTGTTACTTAAAATGGACCCTAAACTTAGTAGTCTCTTATTTGGAGATTCTTTTACAAAAGAATTTGGAAAATGGTTCCACCTTCGCCACGATGAATAATGCCCAACTATCCCTGAAAAAAATATTCTCTTCTCGAGTTTTTGCCAGGGCTTGCAAAGGTAGGAGTCACTTTGCTGGCTGTTATGCCACAAGTGGGCAATCAATCAACAGAGGCACCTTCCACCAGCAGTTCCAGGTTGACATATCAACTGGATACAAACACCAGTTCTATCCCGGCGTTTCACAGGTTTCCGGTACCAGAGGTTTCCGGATATAGGAACAATTGAGAACAATTCTCAGGTAAGACTTTCCAACTTTAGCCTTCCTCCCAAAGGAGGCAGATTAGCGCCTTGTCTGAATGCATGGTTTTGTCTCACCACAGATCCCTGGATAATTCAAAGGGTTCAAGGATATCGGATTGAACTCTATCAGCGCTCTTTACAGATGCAACTTCCGCGTCCTCTTTTTTTTCTCAGGACCAGTCCCTCTTTATTCAAGATGAAATCCAATTTCTTCTGATCAAACATGCTATGAACAAACAGAGTTTGAACCCACAGCTTTTATCAGCACCATCTTCTTGGTACACAAAAGAATAACACATTTCACCTTGTTTCAAACCTAAACATTTTCAGCAACTTCATAGTGTATCATCACTTCAAGATGGAAACTGTTCTCCACCTCAGGGACATTTTGCTCCAGGACGATTGATAAGATAGACGGGATCTTCAAGGCACTTATCTTTAAATTCTAGCACATCCCTCTCCCATAAAATATATTTAATTCCAATGGGGGATTTCCTTCTGCTTCAAAGCTCTTCCTTTCGGACTTTCTTCAGCTCCTTGGTGTTTCACCAAGATTCTCAAACCTGTTGTAGCCTTTCTCAGAGCACAAGTAATCAGACTGATCGTATACCTTGATGACTTTCTGATAATGGCTCAGGACAAGAATGTTCTTCTTTCTCATTTGCATCTTTGCCAATTTTCAAAAGTCAGCCCTGGTTCCTTCTCATCAGATGGAATTTCTAGGTTTCCTGATAGATACATCTCAGGCTATCCTGGAACTTCCTCAACACAAGGTCGCTCTTATAAAAAGGCAGATCTGTCATTCCCTAAGTCTTTCTCATTTTTCTATCAGGTCTTTGGCCCACTTTGTGGGGCTTCTACCATTCAGACAATAGTTCTGACAGATCTTGCCAAACATGTTTGGGAGTATGGTCGTTGAAGAAATCTCTCAGTCAGATCAGATTATCTCCCAGGAAACTCAAATGTTGTAGCTGATTGGTTCTCCTGACATCTTAAAGATTCAAGCTATTGGCAGCTGCATCCTTCATTGTTCAATCATCTTTAATCCATCTTTGGCAATATGTCAATCAACCTTTTTGCCTCTCAACTCAATACCCAACTTCCTTCTTTTTTCAGTTGGAGACAAGATCCTCAAGCTCTGGCCATGGATTTGTTTCTCCAATTTTGCCGCACACTCTTCTCTACGCTTTCTCCCAGTTTCTATTGATTGCGCGAGAACTAGCACAGGCTTGCAGAAAGTTTTCACCTCTGGTTCTAATCACTTCCTTTTGACAAGCTCAACCTTGGTATCTAACTCTGTTTGAGCTGGCTTTGAACTTCCCAGTTTGGCTTTCTCAATTCCCCGATGTTAGAAGCGGCTGTCTCTAGTTGGCAGAGGTATACACTTCTGAAAAATAGGGACACACCTTTTCTAGTCAGGGCAAGGGGATCACACACTTAGATAACCCCTGCTCACCCCCTTGGTAGCTTGGCAAAGCAGACAGGCTTATCTCAGAGGCAGTGCGTTAAGCATTTATGACCACATACAGTAATAAAGTGAATACACTACAAATGGACACGACACAGTAATATTATAAAAATAAGAATGTTTATATAAGGCTTAGCACAAGACCAAATAACGACAAAAATATACCACAATCTTAATAAATACTCTTGGAAGGAAAAATAATTGTTCAAGTACGGTTTCTTCTTAGCACAAAAGTCTTTAGTAACAAAAGCAACTCTTCTTCTTTAAATCAAAGTTCTTGGCAACAATGTAACCCCCACGGGAGTCACACGACGTCGAGGCAAAATTAATCCAAAGGTTCGGCGTCGACCGCGAGGAGCGCTACGTCGAGCCCGGAGTCGCACAGACCCCCACAACACAGTACCTTGGAAAAGTGAAGCACACGATGATCAGCGGCGTCGAGATGTCCGGCGTCGCGTCTTCGGCGTCGATCGGGCCTCGGAGGCGGCGCGATCCGCAGCCGCGTCGACAGATGTCAGGCAGGAGCAGCGATCACGAGGCGAAGCAGGATACGGCGTCGTCGTCGATGTCGATGATGATGTTGCAAGTGTGAGCAGCGCTCACGGCGTCGAGAGGGCTCGGTGTCGAGGCGTCGGTAGCGGCGTCGCTACTAGCGTCGATCGGGCCCGGCGGTCGGCGTCGAAGGTGCGGGACACGGGAGCTGCACTCACGATGTCGAGCTGGATTCGGCGGCGTCCGTCGGCGTCGAGATTACTGGATTCTTCAGAGGTGCTGGATTTTCAGGTTCCAGCAATAGCACTTTCAGCAAATGATGAAGTCCTTTAACCCTGTGACTTCAACAGGAGGCTGGCACTCTTCCAGCCCTTGGAGATTTCCTTGGCAAAGCTTGAGAGTACACACTCAGTTCCTCTCTCCTGGTTCCTTGGCAAAAATAAAGAAGCAACTGCAGGATTCCCCCAACAAACAGCACACTGGCAGAAGGGGTAGGCAAGTCCTTGGATCAGCAGGCTTCTTGTCCTTGGTTCAGGTTTCCTTGTCAGAAGTGATCTAAATTCTCAGTTCAGGGGTCCTTCTCTTATACCTCTTTTTGGCTTTGATGCCTTTGTCCATGTAGGGGAATTTCCCCCCATCCGGGGTTTGTTGTGGGTGTTTCCAGGCCGAGGCACCTGGCCTATTCACTGTGCAGGGCAGAGTCTTCAGCCGCCCAGCAGGTGTGGAGCCAGCATTGTCACTGGCAGGGGCAGGGCCATCAGTCGCCCGGTAGGAGGTGGGGCCAGGATCGTCCCTGGCAGGCACAGAGCCATCAGTCGCCTGGCAGGAGGTGGAACCAGCATTGTGTTAGGCAGGGCAGGCTATCAGGAGCTACTCTTCCCCTACTCTCAATGCAAATGCCCCACTCACCCCACCCTGACTCATTCAGACTTCTGGAGCCACCCAGCTCCTGTCACACGCACACCAAACCAGCAGAGACCAGTAGACAGTCAGGCAAGAAAATAGCCGCTTTCTAAAAGTGCTATTTTCAAACACAGAGTCCAAAAACCATCCACCCAAACGGATGCGTTATTAAACCCTGAGTTCAGGGATACCAAACTCGACATTGCACCATGCTCCCCGAGCCCGCTAGGATTATAGCTTTAACAATCCTGGCAGCCCATTCTAACTCATGGAGAGCAGGTTACCTTACAATAGTGAAAAACGAATATGGCTGTAATTCACTATTAGGACATGCCAACCTTGTCAGGCTTGTCCTACCTTATGCTTACAATGCACCCTGCCCGTGGGCCTACCATAGGGGTGACTAACATGAAGTTAAGGGAAGGTTTAGGGACTGGCAAGTAGGTGTACTTGCGCAGCCCGCGTGACAGTCAGACTGCACGTAGGTCTAGCAATGGCAGACCTTTAGACACATTTTACTAGGCTGCTTTTGTGGGTGGCACAACACGTGCTGCAAGCCCACTAGCAGCATTTGTATTTACAAGCCCTGGCACTCCTGGTGCACGCTACTGGGGACTGACAGTAAACCAAATAAGCCAAACATGGAATCCAATCTATACATCAATTTCACATAGGGAGCACTTGCACTGTGGCACTGATCAGCAGTGGCACAGTGCCCAAAGCAATATACCAGCAAAAACATCGTAAACAGAGGAGGCAAACAGAAAAAATGGAGGAGAGACTCATGCCAATGATGCCAGTCTAACACGTGTCCCCTCCAGCTGAAATGTGGGGAGAACTACCCTTACCCTAGGGAGTCCTCATCACTAAGGCGGAAAAATCTGGACAGACCATCAGCATTGGCGTGATCTGTACCAGGGCGGTGTTCCACCGTGAAGTCCATCCCCTGTAGGGAAATGGACCACCTCAACCGCTTTGGATTCTCACCCCTCATCTGCATCAACCATCTGAGGGGCCTGTGGTCTGTCTGAACCCGGAAGTGAGTCCCAAACAGGTAGGGTCTTAGCTTCTTCAGCGCCCAGACCACAGCAAATGCTTCTCTCTCTATCGCACTCCACCTCCGTTCCCTGGGAAGTAACCTCCTACTAATGAAGGCTACAGGTAAGTCTCGGCCCTCTTCATTCACCTGAGCTAGAACAGCCCCCACGCCATGCTCTGAAGCGTCCGTCTGGACAACAAATTCTTCAGAAAAGTCGGGTGCCTGGAGTATAGGTGCTGTGCACATTGCAGTTTTCAGGGTGTCAAAGGCCGTCTGACAGGCGTCAGTCCAGATCACAAGTCTTGGCTGCTTCCTGGAAGTCAGCGAAGTCAAGGGGTGCACAATGTTACCATAATCCTTGACAAACCTCCTGTAGTAACCCGTGAGACCTAAGAAGGCTCTCACCTGAGTCTGGGTTTTGGGCGGTGCCCAGGCCAGGATGATATCAATCTTGGGTTGCAGGGGGGCCACCTTGCCGCTCCCTACTTGGTGCCCCAAGTACACCACTGAACCCTGCCCAATCTGGCACTTACTGGCTTTGATTGTGAGGCCTGCTCTGCGCAGGGCCAACAACACTTCCTGGAGGTGGCGCAAGTGTTCCTCCCAGCTGGCGCTGAACACTGCTATGTCGTCCAGGTAGGCGGCACTGAAATCCTCCAGTCCAGCCAAGACCTGGTTGACCAACCTCTGGAAGGTGGCAGGGGCATTCTTCATCCCAAAGGGCATAACCCGGAACTGGTAGTGCCCATCTGGTGTGGAGAATGCTGACCTCTCTTTTGCCCCATCAGTCAAGGCGATCTGCCAGTACCCAGACATTAGATCAAACGTACTAAGGTACCGGGCAGCCCCTAACCGATCTATGAGCTCATCAGCTCTGGGGATGGGGTGCGCGTCAGTCTTGGTGACTGAATTGAGTCCTCGGTAAAACACACAGAACCGAAGTTCTGGTGAAGCACCAGGCGCTGCAGCCTTCGGGACCAAGACCACTGGGCTGGCCCAAGGCCTGCTAGAGGACTCAACCACCCCTAAGGCAAACATTTTGGAGACCTCCTCCTTGATGTAGGCTCTGACCTTGTCAGTCACTCTGTAGGCCTTGTGCTTTACAGGAGTGCTGTCCCCGGTGTCCACATCATGGACACACCACTGAGTGACACCAGGAATCAAGGAGAACAGATCAGGGAATTGTCCCAACAGTTGGCGACAATCTTGCTGCTGTTCAGGGGTCAGTGTGTCAGAGAGGACAACACCATCCACTGACCCATCTTGCTCTTTTGCATACAGGAGGTCAGGAAGAGGCTCACTCTCCTCCTCCATTCCAGCATCTGTAGCTAGGAGCATGCCCGCTTCGGACCTTTCTAAGTGGGGCTTTAAACGGTTGACATGCAGGACCGACAAGGGGTTCCTGGGAGACTTCAAGTCCACCATGTAGGTGACATCGCTCTTTTTCTCCACAACCTCAAATGGTCCAGTCCACCTGTCCTTGAGCGCACAAGGTTCCACAGGGGACATGACCCAAACTTTCTGTCCAGGCTGAAGCTCCACCAGAGTGGCATTCCGGTCGTACCACCGCTTCATCTCTTCCTGGCTGGCCTCCAGATTTGCCTGAGCAAGATCTCTGAAGCGCCTAGTCTGGTTCTTAAAGGCCAGCATGTAACTGTATACATCCTGGGGAGGTTTCCTGGGAGATTGCTCCCAGCCTTCTTTGACCAGACTCAAAGGTCCTCCTACCGGGTGTCCATACAAAAGCTCAAAGGGGCTGAACCCTAGAGACTTCTGTGGCACCTCACGGTAAGCAAACAGTAGGCATGGCAAGAGGACGTCCCATTTACGCCTCATTGGTTCTTCAAGACCCATAATCATGCCTTTAAGGGTACGGTTGAATCTCTCAACCAACCCATTACCTTGAGGGTGGTAAGGAGTGGTGAACTTGTAGGTTACCCCACACTCCTTCCACAGAGACTTCATATAATTGGAAATGAAGTTGGTGCCCCGGTCTGACACCACCTCTCTGGGGAACCCCATTCGGGAGAAAACACCCATCAGTGCCCGTCCCACCACGGGGGCCGTCACTGTTCTGAGAGGGATGGCTTCTGGGTACCGTGTGGCATGGTCCACCAAGACGAGGATGAACCTGTTGCCCATGGCTGTCTTGGGGCCCAACAATATCAATCCCCACCCGGTCAAAGGGGGTACTGACCACGGGAAAAGGTTGGAGAGGAGCCTTCTGCTTCCGCCCGCTTTTCCCACTTGCCTGGCAAGTTTGACAGGTTTTGCAATGGATATCTGTATCCCTTCTCATCTGAGGCCAATAAAAATGGGTGACAAGCCTGTCATAGGTCTTGTCTTGCCTCAGCTGTCCAGCTAACGGAACGTCATGAGCCAAACCCAGTAGGAAGGCTCTGAATTGCTGGGGTACCATCAGCACACGGGCTGACCCAGGCTCAGCAGCCTTAGGCTCGCTATACAGGAGGTCATTCTCCCAGTAGACCAAATGTGACCCTGACTGACTGCTGCCTCATACCCACAAGAGAAGGGCACACTTTCTGTTCTGCACAAAATTCTTCCCTGGAGGGACCACCATCCTGCTGCCAGTGGGTCAGCTCGGGCAGGTCTTCCAGTTCAGCAACTTGTTCACCTGTGGGTTCCAGGGCATCCCCCTCAGGGTCTGCCTCCTCCTGGACCACGGGAACTATGGGGGCCGGTTTCCCGCGCCTCCTGCCACTTCTCTTCACAGCTGGGTCCTGGGCCATTCTTTCAGGCTCCGGGACCCCATCAACAACCTTACTCGCTGTCATCGATCGAGTGGTTGCACACACCCACTCTGGCACGCCCAACATTTTCAAATGTGTCTCCCTCTCCACCCTAGTCCAGGGGTAGTTCTCCAAATCATTGCCCAGGAGACAATCAACAGTCATGGCGGGCCTTACAGCAACCTGAAGAGTACCTGAAACCCCCCCCATTCAAAGGGAACCTGAGCTACCTCACACTCTCTCTGGGAGTTGTCAGCAGCTATCACGGGGTAGAATGCATGAGGGACCACCTGCTCTCTGGACACCAAGTGACACTTGACAGCTGTCACACTCGCTCCGGTGTCTCTGAGAGCTTCCACCCTATGGCCATTAATGGTCACCCACTGCCTATATTTCTTAGTGTTACTAGGCAGAGGGGGTGGAGGGACCATTTCCATGTCTCCTAAAGAGACCAGGGACATCTCTGCGGGACCCTCCCCACCAGGGTCAACCATCTCCTCCCCTCCCAGGGCTACCCTCGCCAACTGACGGGGGGGGGGTGCACGTGGTGGTGCATTAGAGTTCTGCAGGGGACACTGAGGATCATAAAACCGGTGTCCCACCTGCTTACAAGCGTAGCAGGTCATTGGGCCTCTATGAACAGGTTTACCTGTCGGGGCCTCTGACTTCTTCACTGGGGGAGGCTGGGAACCCTTCCCTTGGTTCCCTTGGGGATTACTTTGGGGCCCTTTCTGGAACTCCCTCTGTTTACCCTTGTCCCCCCCACTCTTCTGCTGGGGACCCTGCCCACCTTTGGCTGAGTCTCCCACTGGACCCTTGTGGACCCTGGTACTGACCCAGCGGTCCGCCTCCTCAGCAAGTTTTCTAGGGTTAGATATCTTGCTATCAATAAGGTGCTGGCGCAGCTCTGGAAAACAGTTATTAGACAAGTGCTCCCAAGCAAACAAATCATAAAGAGCGTCATAACTTTCCACTTTGCTGCCCTTTACCCAACCATCCATGGCTCTGCAAAAAAATGACACATATTCAACCCACGTAGTACCAGGCAATTTCTTACATTCTCTAAAGGCTTGTCTGTACTTTTCCGGGGTTAGGCCATACCTTAACATTAAAGCATCTTTCATATGAGCATAAGACATCCTATCCTCAACAGGCATCTCTAACAGGGTATCTCTCCCCTCATTCACAAAGCGGCCCCACAACAACCCCGCTCCCCAATCCTTCTTAGGGACCCGGTGGGCCAACAATGCTAACTCATATGCTTTAAACCATTGGCCAATATCTTCATTCTTATGAAAATCTTTTATAACATCTTTGGGAAAATAAAACCTACTTTCTGCAGGCACAGATGGGATGCTGCCACCAGAGGGATTAAATTCTAAATTCTTAGCCTTGAGCTCCAATTCCCTCACCATTTTCTCACGCTCAAAAGCTAACTTTTCTCTTTCAAAATCTAACCTTTTGGTCTCCATTTCAGCTTCTCTTCTGCTTCTTGCATTCTCTAACTCCAACTGCCCTCCTAACTTAAGTTTTGCCATCTCTAGCTGGTGCACTTGTTCCTTTGCCCTGTCTTCCAATTCTTCAGGAGAAAGACCCTTGGAGGAAACACTGCTGCCGGGAGAGGCCTCAGGCCCATTCACGGGCTCTGCCTCTTCCCCTTCCTCTGGCGGTACCACCACCACATCAGAGGGATCTCTGGCCTCTAACCAGGCCTCCAATGCTTTGAGAAATTCTTCCTTGTATTTGAGGCCTGTGGTAGGAACTTTAAACTGCTTGCAACATTTTTCCAGCTGTTTTTTCTTGTAATCCTTTAGCAAATTTTTATCAAATTCCTCCACAACAACAGGGGTAGTGACTCCGACATCACTCATGGTCAAAACTGGCAGTGTTCAAAAATCAAGCTTCAGAAAAGCGGAGAACAAAAATAGAATATCCTACCAAATCAGATTGTGGCTGCGCTATGGTCTGCTTTCACTATGTAGCGCACACTAATCACTGCACATGGGTCATAAATGCAAAGTTCAAATCCTCACTGCTGACCCACCAATGTTAGAAGCGGCTGTCTCTAGTTGGCAGAGGTATACACTTCTGACAAATAGGGACACACCTTTTCTAGTCAGGGCAAGGGGATCACACACTTAGATAACCCCTGCTCACCCCCTTGGTAGCTTGGCAAAGCAGACAGGCTTATCTCAGAGGCAGTGCGTTAAGCATTTATGAACACATACAGTAATAAAGTGAATACACTACAAATGGACACGACACAGTAGTATTATAAAAATAAGAATGTTTATATAAGGCTTAGCACAAGGCCAAATAACGACAAAAATATACCACAATCTTAATAAATACTCTTGGAAGGAAAAATAATAGTTCAAGTACGTTTTCTTCTTAGCACAAAAGTCTTTAGTAACAAAAGCAACTCTTCTTCTTTAAATCAAAGTTCTTGGCAACAATGTAACCCCCACGGGAGTCACACAACGTCGAGGCAAAATTAATCCAAAGGTACGGCGTCGACCGCGAGGAGCGCTACGTCGAGCCCGGAGTCGCACAGACCCCCACAACACAGTACCTTGGAAAAGTGAAGCACACGATGATCAGCGGCGTCGAGATGTCCGGCGTCGCGTCTTCGGCGTCGATCGGGCCTCGGAGTCGGCGCGATCTGCAGCGGCGTCGACAGATGTCAGGCAGGAGCAGCGGTCACGAGGCGAAGCAGGATACGGCGTCGTCGTCGATGTCGATGATGATGTTGCAAGTGTGAGCAGCGCTCACGCCGTCGAGAGGGCTCGGTGTCGAGGCGTCGGCAGCGGCGTCGCTACTAGCATCGATCGGGCTCGGCGGCCGGCGTCGAAGGTGCGGGACACGGGAGCTGCACTCACGATGTCGAGCTGGATTCCGCGGCGTCCGTCGGCGTCGAGATTACTGGATTCTTCAGAGGTGCTGGATTTTCAGGTTCCAGCAAGAGCACTTTCAGCAAATGATGAAGTCCTTTAACCCTGTGACTTCAACAGGAGGCTGGCACTCTTCCAGCCCTTGGAGATTTCCTTGGCAAAGCTTGAGAGTACACACTCAGTTCCTCTCTCCTGGTTCCTTGGCAAAAATAAAGAAGCAACTGCAGGATTCCCCCAACAAACAGCACACTGGCAGAAGGGGTAGGCAAGTCCTTGGATCAGCAGGCTTCTTGTCCGTGGTTCAGGTTTCCTTGTCAGAAGTGATCTAAATTCTCAGTTCAGGGGTCCTTCTCTTATACCCCTTTTTGGCTTTGATCCCTTTGTCCATGCAGGGGAAATTCCCCCCATCCGGGGTTTGTTGTGGGTGTTGCCAGGCCGAGGCACTTGGCCTATTCACTGTGCAGGGCAGAGTCTTCAGCCGCCCAGCAGGAGTGGAGCCAGCATTGTCACTGGCAGGGGCAGGGCCATCAGTCGCCGGTAGGAGGTGGGGCCAGGATCGTCCCTGGCAGGCACAGAGCCATCAGTCGCCTGGCAGGAGGTGAAACCAGCATTGTGTCAGGCAGGGCAGGCTATCAGGAGCTACTCTTCCCCTACTCTCAATGCAAATGCCCCACTCACCCCACACTGACTCATTCAGACTTCTGGAGCCACCCAGCTCCTGTCACACGCACACCAGAACCAGCAGAGACCGGTAGACAGTCAGGCAAGAAAATAGCCACTTTCTAAAAGTGCTATTTTCAAACACAGAGTCCAAAAACCATCCACCCAAACGGATGCGTTAATAAACCCTGAGTTCAGGGATACCAAACTCGACATTGCACCATGCTCCCCGAGCCCGCTAGGATTATAGCTTTAACAATCCTGGCAGCCCATTCTAACTCATGGAGAGCAGGTTACCTTACAATAGTGAAAAACGAATATGGCTCTAATTCACTATTAGGACATGCCAACCTTGTCTGGCTTGTCCTACCTTATGCTTACAATGCACCCCGCCCGTAGGCCTACCATAGGGGTGACTAACATGAAGTTAAGGGAAGGTTTAGGGACTGGCAAGTAGGTGTACTTGCGCAGCCCGCGTGACAGTCAGACTGCACGTAGGTCTAGCAATGGCAGACCTTTAGACACATTTTACTAGGCTGCTTTTGTGGGTGGCACAACACGTGCTGCAAGCCCACTAGCAGCATTTGTATTTACAAGCCCTGGCACTCCTGGTGCACGCTACTGGGGACTGACAGTAAACCAAATAAGCCAAACATGGAATCCAATCAATACATCAATTTCACATAGGGAGCACTTGCACTGTGGCACTGATCAGCAGTGGCACAGTGCCCAAAGCAATATACAAGCAAAAACATCGTAAACAGAGGAGGCAAACAGAAAAAATGGAGGAGAGACTCATGCCAATGATGCCAGGTCTAACACCCGACTTGCTGCTTAGCCGGGACTTTGGCACAGCATGATTCAAGAGGGCGTTCTATTTCTGATCACTTGGAGGATTTCTGGTCTTTCTGAAGAACCCTAGTCATTTTGTAGGAGGCTACCTACCTCATTCAACAATCCTGGGTCCCTGACACTTCTAAAATCAACAAGTCAGCCAAGTTGGCCTGGTGTAGCTGGTGCATGGACAGGGATTCAGATTCTGTTTCAGTAGATGTAACACTAGTAGTCAATATCATAGCTTTGCGAACCTCTCAAGTGAAGGCCTATTGTACGATTAATACTTACAGATCAGCCATTTCAGCTAACTATCTCAGAGTGGATGGAAGACCCATTGGTGAACATCCCTTGGTCTGTCATCTGTTAAAGGGAGTATTACATGTTAATCTCTACCGGTTCCCAAATACAATACATTGTGGGATGTTAATTTGATGTTAACATTTTTTATCTCATGGTAGGATAATATGTTTCTTTCTCTCAAAGAGGTATCAGCAAAACTGACAATGCTTTTATGTTTAATTTCATTGAAATGTATTTCTGATTTTAAAGCCTTAGATGTGCATTCCTTTAACTACTGTCCCCTTGGTGTTTCTTTTCATGTTCACAGAGGTACCAAAACCAATTTATCCACAATTCAATATCCTTTTTTCCATTCTCAACCAAAATGATGTATAGGGAATTGTCTAAAAACGTAACTTTCACGAACTGTAGATTTGAGACCTCTTTTTGCTAACCAACTGCTTATTTATTTCCAGAAACCCCAGTAACTCTTCTCCCACTTTAACCCGCTGGGTAAAATGGATCAATTCCTTGGCTGCTATTATTGTTGATTCCTTTGGCACCCATTCGGCAAGAGAGGCTGTGGCCTCTAGGGCCTTTTGAGCAGGTGCTAGTTTGCACGGCATTCTCAAATCTGCAGAATGGTTGAACGTTAATACTTTTAGAACAGTTTACTGTAAACCTATCTTCCATGTTTCAGATTCTGTTATTGCAATGCTTTGAAGAAGCAAAATAAAAATAAAATATTAGCCTCCAGTCGCATAATAAAATTTACATTTTCCTAGCCTTTGTGTCATAAAGGCTATATTTCATTAAAGACATGGAGGCGCGTATTATACCACCACTGTTTTATTAACTCGCCCTGGTCTGTTTTTCCTCAGTTCTGGCACCATATTCTAGTGCTTCCACCTCTAACTAATCCTATTGGATTCTCTTCTGCGGTGCAACCCACTAGATTTCTTCATGGATCCTCTCTTTCTGTCCAGAAGTTGTTTCCTCAACTGCTGTTGTACTGCCTTATGAATTTATTGACTTTACTGATTTCTTTTGGTTCAGTCTTGTTGTTTCTACCCATGTGTCATATTGACTATCTCGCTAAAAAAAAAGAGGAATTTTTGCTCCCAGTCAAGATAATTATTGGGTTAGTAGATGTGCTATTTGTGGTTTTATTGTGATGTCATTTGTTGATAGTTCTTTTTCCAGGTTTTCTGGGTAATGACGTTTTTTCATCTTGCTTGGCTGCTGTTAATAAAGAGCAAGAAAAGACCGTGTAATAATTGCCTCGGTGTCTTTAATAAAATATAGCCTTTCTGACACCAAGGCTAGGTAAATCTCAACTTATAATTAAGAACATTTCCATTCCAGGAATTGTAGTTTTGCTTTCATGGCTTCTAAAAGCTCAGCCTGTAAAGTACTGTTGAATAAAAGACGGGACAGACTGAACATGCCCCATACTACATGAACCACTTAGACTCTCAGAAAAGTTTTTATATTTGTATTGTATTGTATTGTCTGACAGCAGGTCTGTGTCATAGACTTCAGACAGTGCAAAACGCTGCGGCACGTTTGGTGGAGGGCATTCCACCTAGGCAACACATATCCCCTTACCTCCGTAAACTACACTGGCTCCCGATCCCGAAAAGAATAGAGTTCAAAGCCTTGACGCTGGCCTACCGTACCACCAAGGGCACAGGACCTGCTCATCTTATGTCCAGTCTGTGCCCCTATTGCAATTCTAGAACTCTCCGGTCCAATTCACAACTGTTGTTAGTCACCCCCTAGAGTGCGCGCGCGCAGCGGGCGCGCTGGCCGCGTGCCAAAGGCAAGCCCCTCTGCGCCTGTCCGCGCCCGGCCGGGACCAGGGGCCAGTTATAATGCCCATTTTATCACCTATACAGCACTTGAGCTTCACAATCTACAGGGCAACTGGCCCATCAGCCCTAACGTTAGGATAGCTGCTAAGAAAGTAGGGATCTTGTCCCCCAGAGACCTATCCCCTGAATGCCTCACCCAGTGTACCGGGCAGGGCCCTCTCCTCTCAAAAAGGACTCTCTGGAACCTACTAAACCCAACACCCCGGCAGCGGGACCTCTTGTCATCACCTATTTAAATACGCGCTCTATGGTGAAGCACCAGTTCGAAATTTTCCAACTGCTTGATTCCGACAAACCCGACATCCTTCTCCTGTCGGAAACCTGGCTCACAGCCGACTCCACCCCGACATCCTCGCTCCTTCCTTCTCTCCATCATTCTTACAGTCTTTTAACCTTCTGCCCTTCTCTCCGTTGTTTTCTCTTTTTTACTTTTTACGCGGCAGTCTTTGTATTCTACAGACGCTGCTAGCTGCCTGTGTGCACCAGTAAGATTTTAATGTTTAAATTGTGACCACTTGCTTTTTAAAAAAATACAGTTCATTGCTCGCTGAAACTACCTACCTGTTGCTGCCCTCCCTCGCCCCGGTCCGACACGGCCTGTGCCGATTGCTCAGAGGGCGTCTGGGAGTCAATATTCCACTTCCGCCTATGTGGGGGTCAGCACTCCAGGCTTCAGCGCCACCAACAGTACTTCAGGCACCTGAATGCGCACACGCAGCGGACGCGGCAGTCTTTGTTTTCCACAGACGCTGCTAGCTGCCTGTGTGCACCAGTAAGATTTTAATGTTTAAATTGTGACCGCTTGCTTTTTAAAAAAATACAATTAATTGCTCGCTGAAACTACCTACCTGTTGCTGCTCTCTTCCCGCCCTCGCCCCGGTCCGACACGGCCTGTGCCGATTGCTCTGAGGGCGTCTGGGAGTCAATATTCCACTTCCGCCTGTGTCGGGGTCAGCGCTCCAGCCTTCAGTGCCACCAACAGTACTTCAGGCACCTAGAGTGCGCACGCGCAGCGGACGCGCACAGCGGGCGCGCCGGCCGCGTGCCAAAGGCAAGCCCGTCTGCGCCTGTCTGCACCCGGCCGGGACCAGGGGCCAGTTATAATGCCCATTTTGTCACCTATACAGCACTTGAGCTTCACAATCTACAGGGCAACGGGCCCATCAGCCCTAACGTTAGGATAGCTGCTAAGAAAGTAGGGATCTTGTCCCCCAGAGACCTATCCCCTGAATGCCTCACCCAGTGTACCGGGCAGGGCCCTCTCCTCTCAAAAAGGACTCTCTGGAACCTACTAAGCCCAACACCCCGGCAGCGGGACCTCTTGTCATCACCTACTTAAATACGCGCTCTATGGTGAAGCACCAGTTCGAAATTTTCCAACTGCTTGATTCCGACAAACCCGACATCCTTCTCCTGTCGGAAACCTGGCTCACAGCCGACTCCACCCGACATCCTCGCAGCAGTACCTACTGGCTACTATATACTTCAAGCCAATAGGGTGTTGGGCAAGCTAGGGGGCGGGGTGGCAGCTATCATCCAGCAGAAACACCAATTTACCGCCCTCGAGATAAGCAGTTTACCTCAGGTTGATAGTCTTATTTTAAAACTTGAATCTCCCAAGTCCTCCTTTATCTGTGCTCTTTTTTACCGACCTCCTGATCATATGCCTTTGTGCCCTCAATTATTTGGCCAATTAATTTCCCAGCTAGTCATTAATCACACGAGGATTATCATCCTCGGAGACTTCAACTACTGGCCCTTGGATATACATGAGAATTCCAGCTCCGTTGAGTTCACGGACCTTCTATTAGGCATGAATTGTACCCAACATGTGCACAAGGCTACCCATGCCAAAGGGTATATCTTGGACTAAGTCTGGACCTCTAACATGGAGATCACACCTCCCTTAGTTTCTCCATACACTTGGTCTGACCATCATTTTATTACTTTCAGCATGGCCTACACTCCTCCCACTAAGCCGCCCCTGGCGGGCAACTTCCTGGGCAGAAACTGGAAACAGGCCAATATGGGCGACTTCTGCACATTTTTAACAGCCACCTCTCCCACCGAACAGGCCCCCATCTGCCTTCAGGCTTCTAACCTCGATCACTGGCTAGAATCAGCCAACAATAAGGTTGCCCCCTTTAAAATAACCAATCTTAAACGGCCCCACAACGCCCAACGCTGGTTCTCCGACGACCTAAAAAGAAAAAACTGACACTCCGACAAGCAGAGCGCCGATGGCGGCGAGCTTATGCACCCGAGGAGAGAGCGGTGTATGTAGCCTTGCTAAAAAATTACAAGATGCCATCCTTCAGACTAAAACTGCTTACTTCTCTTCGAAAATCACGAACTCATCCACGAAAGCCAAAGACATTTTTGCAATAGTCGATGAGCTTGCACAACCCGACAGGGTGATCGCTAAATCTGTTCCTTCACAAATATTATGTGATTCACTGAATTCATTCTTCATCGTCAAAATCACCTCTATTAAGAGCAACATCCCCACCCCCACTTCCCCTACCACTCTCCCTATCCCATGCAAAAACCACTTCACGCTCGACCAAATTCCCCTGATCTCCAGAGAAGAGTTCCTGGCTCTTCTAAAAAAGGTGGGATCTGGCTTCCCTAATGACTGCTGCCCCCCCCACATTTTGAAAGAGGCCTTCCTTACCTGCCCTGATCCGCCACTTTCACTCCATAACAACTCCCTCAAACTTGGCACCGTTCCGGATGCCTTTAAAAGCGCCGTAATCGTCCCAATACTGAAAAAACCTAATGCCGATCCATCGGTGCTGAGCAATTTCCGTCCAATCTCCTTGCTTCCCTATCTTAGCAAGATACTAGAGGCTCACGTCACGAACTGCCTCAGCTCATTTATTGAGCATTCCCAGTTTCTCTACCCCAGGCAGGCGGGCTTCAGGCCAGCACACTCCACGGAGTCAGTCATCCTGGCAGTCATGGACGAGCTTAGGAGAGGAGCTGATAAAAACATCACCCAGGCCCTGGTGCTTTTAGATCTGTCAGCTGCTATTGACACGGTCGATCATGAACTCCTGATCGACCGTGTCAGTAATGCCAGCATCCAGGGTCGGGCCCTCAAATGGATCTCCTCCTTTCTACATAACCGCTTCCAGGCAGTCCGTATGGCCAACTTCTCGGCAGAAAAAACAAGACTGACCTGTGGGGTCCCCCAGGACTCTTCTTTATCGCCCCTCTTGTTCAACCTATATATGCAACCCTTGATTGTGTCTTTACGCAACAATCCAGCCATAACTTCAACTATGCCGACGATCTCCAGTTGGTGTTCAATATTGATTCTTCCAACACATCAGTCACCAATTTCCAATCTACCATAATCTCCATCAGTGAATGGATGTATACCAACCAATTAAATTTTAATTCCCGAAAAAACGGAGCTCATACAGACTGGAGGCTTCACTAACCCCTGGAACTCCAGCTTTTGGCCTTCACCTCTGGGCAGCCCCACCCCCCGCCCAGTGGATTCTGTAAAAAGTCTTGGGGGTCATCATCTGCAGTGATTTGTCCTTGAAGCCACAAATCAATGCAGTAGTATCCTCCTATTTCTTCCACCTTCGCAGAATCCGGAAGATTTGCAGGTTCTTGACCACAGAGTCCCTCACCCTTATTACCTTGGCCTTGGTCACCTCCTGCATTGATTATGCGAATGCACTCTATGTTGGCATCCCAGCATACCAGCTTCATCGCCTACAGCTCGTACAAAACCAAGCAGCTAGGCTCATTTTCCGTCAATCCAAGCATCAACACGTTAGCCCCCTGATGAAGAGCCTTCATTGGCTCCCGGTAGCTAAACGCTGTGTATTTAAATTGGGCTGTACCATCTTCAAAGCCCTCGCTGGTCAGGGCCCTCTCTTTATTTCTTTCAGGATCCACCGATATGTTCCCTCAAGCGAACTCCTCTTCTCCCACCTTAACTTGCTTACTATCCACACCTTCAAACGCAAAAATCATGGTGGTCTCAGGTTTTCTTTTCTGGCCCCCCCGTTTTTGGAATTCCCTCCCAACCGAGCTGAGATCGGTAACTTGCTACACTCAATTCAGAAATCTCCTTAAAACTCTCCTGTTTTTACAAGCTTATGAATAAAGCTCTTGTAACCCTCCTGCCGCCGTCCTTCCGCCGGCCTTCCGCTCCTAGCCCATGAAACCTCCTGGTGTAAGTGCACTCTATAAATAATTTTAACATAACATAACATATCATCTTTTCATACTTCTTTTTTCTTTCTTCATCCATATTGCCACTACTCTTTCTTTTTATGCAATCTCACCCTTTTGTCTTTTTCATTCCTTAATTTCACCGTGCCCTGTATTTGTCTAAAGAACAAGCCATTGAAGCCATTGAAGTTGTTATTTAGACAGAATTCAATTATGGTCATTATCATCTCTATGTGTTGAAAGTAAGACATAGATCTAGATTTCAAAAAGTGTCTGCACCTAATCAGCCCGTCTGTATGTTTTATGGAAGTGTACAGACTACACACATCCAACGTAAACAATAGGAATTGAATTGATTATCATGTATGATATGTATTTATAGTTATGTTTTATACCATACAAAGTAGTGCGGGTCAAAATGTGGACTTTAGGAGATGGTTAAGTGAACATTGACAAGCTCATAATTGTTAATAATATGCAATATGTTTGGTGCTGTAGGGAAGGTAATCTGTGAGGTATTTAACATCACTCCTTGTACTGGGTCTTAGTACTATGCAGTATGCCCACTTGGGCTTACTTGTCTAATGAGTCATTTGATCCTCCATTAGTGTAATAACTTTGTCAACCTCAGATTTGGGGTTTCTACTTTCAACCAGTAGATGATAATATTCCTGGTGCTTGCAGTAATCTTGTATACCATTTTGATAAATGGTCTCTAGATTGATGAAATTGATAAAAAATAAAATAATCTATTATAAAAGAAAGAATAAGATGGAAGACACATTTAATATAGCACATTATTTTTGAGAGTAATGAGTTTTATAGATGTTTCGAAGAAGTGGCAATACAATTTTGCATGAGATCATTATTATGCATATGCAAGGAATGACCTTTGTGAAAAGGATTACATTTGTGATGCTTTGATTCATAAACCCAACTACTGCATACTAGCTATGTATTTCAATAATTGGTTTTGTGGTTAGTTATGCATATTGCATTGGTACCCTCTCATAAGCAATCTTGCATGATAATCTTTAAAACCATTGATTAATTTAATTATTTTGTTGATGGGCCTATATCCCTATGCTCCTAACATATTGATGTATTAATGTCTATACTTTGGTATGAGGTTTGCTGACTTTATTACACATTACAAAATGGCCACCAGTTGTAAGCTACTAACACTGATGAAAGCCCTCCTTTTAATTCACTTTGTGTTTAAAGCTTTATTTAAACCATGCTGACAACCATTTGTATCACCCGTAAAGAAGGCGTGGAGACACGGAAACGCGTTGGGTTGGCTGGCTAAGGATAAATCACTATGGAGCCACAATTTATGTGTATTTAATTAATTTTGGAGGAGTGCGTACCTGGCAGAGAGTCTGCTGTCGGTGAGTATGAAAGTATCTAAAGGGTTTCCTCATACCCTGGGACGCACTGAGCTGCGGCACTCATGAGGATGGAATGGTCTGAATATATATATATATGACCTTCTGACAAAATGGCGGAATAAGTCCATGTTGGATATGGATGAGTTTCTGTTTTTGCGTAATCCCGAACCAATCACTCCTACTTTTTATCAGCTCCCAAAAGTGCACAAAGACATAACAAACCCTCCGGGACGACCGATCGTATCATCTAAAGGCGGATTGACGGAGAATTTGTCAATATACATCAACTCTTTTTTAGCAAAATCTGTGGGAAATTTGAAATCGTATGTGAGAGATACGAAGCATTTCATTGAACAGATTGAACACATCACCTGGGACAATTCTTTCCTGCTCATTACTCTTGACATCACGAGCCTATACACCTGCATAAGGCATGATATGGGGGTCAAGGCCGTAAAGTATTTCCTTGATATGAGACCTGGTAAATATAGGGAGCATGGTGTCATGCTAATAGAGATGCTGGAATTCTGCTTACAGAATAAAATTTTTTTGTTTCAGAATACCCTGTTTAAACAAACCTCGGGGACGGCGATGGGAACCTGCTTCGCCCCCAGCTACGCGAATTTATTCGTGGGCTGGTGGGAGGAGCAGGTGGCTCTTGCCGGTGAAAACAGCAAATGGGCAGATAACATTGTGATGTGGCGTCGTTACATTGACGACTTGTTTGTGGTGTGGAGGGGCTCCTCCACAGATGCAAACAATTTTATCAGGGATCTGAACAATAATGATCTGCATTTGATATTCACTGCCGATGTTAGTAGGGAGGAAGTCCACTACCTAGATCTAAGAGTTTTTGTAAAGGAGGAGAAGTTGCAAACTGCCCTTTACAGAAAACCCACGGCAGGGAATAGTATCCTCCACGCTAAGAGTAGTCACCCACCCAGCCTGGTAAAAAGCATTCCTTGCGGTGAATTGCTGAGGCTGAGACAAAACTGTTCCCGAGATGAGGATTTTAAGACAGCAGCGAATGAGAGCATGCGGAGGTTTCATATGAGAGGGTATGATCCAGAACTATTAGACCGAACCTTTAGAAAAGTGTCAAGGATCCCCAGGCGACAGCTTCTAACATGTAAACCAAAAAGAATGGAAGACAGCGAAAAGATCAACAAGTTTAGAATGATCACTACATTCTCAGAGGGGGCGAATGCCCTTAGAGGCATGTTAACTAGAAGTTGGCACATACTACGCACCGATCCAGTGATTGGCTGTGATGTTCCAGAGAGACCACTTATCACTTTCCGGAAATCACGTTCCATCAAGGATATGGTGGTTCAGAGTCACCTCACACCCATGAAGATTACCGGACAGGGTACTTTGAGAGATATGGCGGGATTTTTTCCTTGTGGGAAATGCCGCGCATGTGAGAACAGTCGAAGGGTGCTTTCTTATTCTGTTCCAGGCCTGACTAAATCAAAAAAGATCAAGCATTTTATTACCTGCACAACACCATATGTGGTGTATTGTCTTACATGTCCCTGCGGGTACAAATACATAGGCAGTACAATTAATGGGGTAAAAATGCGTATCTTAGAACATCAACGGGCCATTATGAATAAAGACACAACGTACCCTGTGGCCAGGCATTTTGCTCAAGCTCATCAGAGCAATCGTGAGCTTCTCCAATATTTTGGCATGGATCATGTCCCTTTAAATCCCAGGGGAGGTGACAGACTAACACGTCTACGTAGGCTAGAATCGCGCCATATAATTGATATGCAGACGAAACAGCCTGGTGGATTAAATATTGGAGAGGAACTGGGTGTTCATCTGGGGAAATAATCAGTGATCTGGGCGTAGTCCCTTTTGAACAGAGCCTGGCCTAAAGTATCCATGCAGGTTTAACTGTATGAACTGTGAACTATAGAACCTGCGGATATTATTGCCATTATGGTTGCTCTGTATTGCCTCCCTGGTACATGTATCCTTTCAGTTAAAGTGGGACCCAATCTGTTTGCTTTGTATTTTCTTCCTTTGTGCTTGCTTTCCTTCTCCCTTTGCTCCACCTCTCCCACCTTTTTCCCTTTTCCACCCCCCCCTTTCCTCTTTCCCACCCCCACCATTTCTTCCTTTCCCTCTTACCTCTCCTTTTCCTTCTTTTGTTCCTTTCTCAATATTACAGTAGAATGTTGACCACTTGCAGAGGCTCATGGACTATAGTTTCACTTGGTATATTTATGCAGTAAAATGTAAATAGATTAGATTCCATGTGGATTCTTTTAACCTATTCAATATCTGATGAATCTGAATAGGAACGATATGCAGTGGTGAACTTGAGGAATTGATCTTGTAAATAATGGATTTCGTTTTGATTATGACTTTGCCGGTTTGCCATAGTCGGTGACATGCCGATACATGGCGAGATTTTGTTCTTTAACCGACTTGGGTTTGCATCAAATGTGATTATAACAATGATGGTAAATACGTAACCCTTAGTGCAATGGGAGGATGACCTTTAATTTGATATGGTATGATTGTATATAATTTGTAAATAGGGCTGTTGAGATTCCATGATCTGCTGATCCACGGCAAGATTAACACTATTCACTGCAATGAAGTGAACAAGGAACCAGTACAACATAAGAGTCAATACACATTGTATAATTATAATTACGTGTAACAACTGACCCACTTAGAAATGGCTGCCCCTTTTGCAAAGAATTACATGGTGTCCGTTTTCCATTTCATGTGACAGGAAGTGAACTGTGTACATATGGTGCCGGGTAACGCGGCACACACCGACACTGACGAAGGACTCTAAGTCTGAAACGCGTCTGTTTGTTTGTTTGCTTTGTCAGAAAAGCCGCAATATTAAAAGCTTGAGTAAAAATACCCCCGTGAGTGCGTTATCGTTTTCCTGGAGTAAGGGATGGTTGGAGCTGGGATATTGACGCGCTGGTACCGACGCGCAAAACGACACCCGCCCGCGAGTGCCTCGGGATCTTTGGTACACCCTGGAGCTGGAAGCAACATGTACCGAGGCACCGCGAAGCGCAGCAAAGGGAGAGACGTGCTACACGGGTCGCAACAAGGAGCGACGGACAAAACGTGAGTCTCTTCACTGCATATCTATAAAGACTGTGAGCTGAGCAGGGCGAGTGGGTTATGCTCATTGAAACGCGGTGAATTGTTCCGCACCGGCAAAGAAATATTTTCTGACAAACATGTGTGATGAAACGGATCGCCGCGAAGCGGCGCTGGACATCTTCAAGAAAAGAGCACCTAATGCACAGGCAATACCGGCCAGAGGAGGCGCAGGGACTAAGTCTCAGGACGCCCTTACTACATTGCTTAACAAGCTTGAACGATGCTGTGAGAAGGAGATTAGAAAATGGTGGGAGGCCACCTCGCTTCAAAATTATATGGATGTGGATCGAGTCCCGAGAGGGCTCAGAATATATACCGTTCCAGCCTATGAAAACCCAGACCCCATGTTACTTGAACAATGGGCTGAGTTGATGGCGGCATCCTGCAAAGCGATGTTAGACTTATTAGTCAAATTTGCATTGAGCGACCGAGCGAAAGCCCTGGAAGAAATTGCCTCCTTGGAGAGAGACCTCTCAAAAGAGGAGGATCAAGCAAAGATTCAGCAACTGAGAGATGAGATGAAAAAGAGACTGATGAAGTATGAACTTAAAATAAGATCAAGAAAACAGGAGAAGTTCGAAAGGGATGCACGCGACTATACCCAAGGAAGAGTACTAACATTCTCTAAGAAATATGATGGTGTCAGAGCGGCCATGAAGAACAAGAGCAGGAAACAAACTGCGGAGCCAGTAGTTGAAGCAGCTACTTCAGAGTCTAGTGTCACTGATGAGGAGCCCTCTGGAGATGAGAACTTGGGAACGACCAGCCAACTGCGAAAGAACCCTTTTCACTTGGAGTTCAATTTAATCCAGAAGACATGGCTGAGAGGGGGAAAGAGCAAACCCCCAGAGGACGACGACAAACAAGGAGGGGCGGCTGGCAGAGGAAGAGGCAAAGTTGCGAGCTACAACACCCGCAAGAAGGGCAACAGATGGTAGATTGCAATGATAATCTAACCATAATAAACCTAACTGACTATGACCTATCAGATGTTGAGAGAAATACCCTGTAATTGGGCCTCACCTTTTGTCCCAGTGACAGACTAGAATTCACGCAAACAAGAATTGACTTGTTTAAACTAGTGAGAAAAATGAAGTTACACAAGTTCCACAAAATGAAACCTAGTGTTGTGGACTCTCATCATAAAACAAAGAAAAAAAGAAGATTATCTGCTCAACCTACTGACACCTTAACCGTGAGAGATTTAGACTCAGTCCAAGTATTAGAAGATTTGAGGGAAGAACAAACACAAACAGTGGGGATACAAACCGGAATTGAGCAAGAACCACCACAAACCAATTTCCGAGCACCCTCACAGTTTAACCCTCAAATGCCTTTTGATGCGATAGACACTTTCTCAGAGGCAGTCATACAGGACCTAGTACAATACAGGATGGATAACAGCAAAAGGCGGAGTTGGAAAAAGAAACACAACCTGACCATGGAACAGCAATCTGCCTTGGAGAATATTCAGAGGAATGAAAAAATTATATTGAAGCCATCCGACAAAGGAGGGAACATCGTTCTGCTATCTAGAGACCAGTACTGCAAAGAATCTCTGCGACAATTGGAAAACCAAGAAAATTATGTCATCACCAACGAGAGGGAATATGAATGCAGCAAAAAGTCCTATCATGACCTTCTGACAAAATGGCGGAATAAGTCCATGTTGGATATGGATGAGTTTCTGTTTTTGCGTAATCCCGAACCAATCACTCCTACTTTTTATCAGCTCCCAAAAGTGCACAAAGACATAACAAACCCTCCGGGACGACCAATCGTATCATCTAAAGGCGGATTGACGGAGAATTTGTCAATATACATCGACTCTTTTTTAGCAAAATCTGTGGGAAATTTGAAATCGTATGTGAGAGATACGAAGCATTTCATTGAACAGATTGAACACATCACCTGGGACAATTCTTTCCTGCTCATTACTCTTGACATCACGAGCCTATACACCTGCATAAGGCATGATATGGGGGTCAAGGCCGTAAAGTATTTCCTTGATATGAGACCTGGTAAATATAGGGAGCATGGTGTCATGCTAATAGAGATGCCGGAATTCTGCTTACAGAATAACATTTTTTTGTTTCAGAATACCCTGTTTAAACAAACCTCGGGGACGGCGATGGGAACCTGCTTCGCCCCCAGCTACGCAAATTTATTCGTGGGCTGGTGGAAGGAGCAGGTGGCTCTTGCCGGTGAAAACAGCAAATGGGCAGATAACATTGTGATGTGGCGTCGTTACATTGACGACTTGTTTGTGGTGTGGAGGGGCTCCTCCACAGATGCAAACAATTTTATCAGGGATCTGAACAATAATGATCTGCATTTGATATTCACTGCCGATGTTAGTAGGGAGGAAGTCCACTACCTAGATCTAAGAGTTTTTGTAAAGGAGGAGAAGTTGCAAACTGCCCTTTACAGAAAACCCACGGCAGGGAATAGTATCCTCCACGCTAAGAGTAGTCACCCACCCAGCCTGGTAAAAAGCATTCCTTACGGTGAATTGCTGAGGCTGAGACGAAACTGTTCCCGAGATGAGGATTTTAAGACAGCAGCGAATGAGAGTATGCGGAGGTTTCATATGAGAGGGTATGATCCAGAACTATTAGACCGAACCTTTAGAAAAGTGTCAAGGATCCCCAGGCGACAGCTTCTAACATGTAAACCAAAAAGAATGGAAGACAGCGAAAAGATCAACAAGTTTAGAATGATCACTACATTCTCAGAGGGGGCGAATGCCCTTAGAGGCATGTTAACTAGAAGTTGGCACATACTACGCACCGATCCAGTGATTGGCTGTGATGTTCCAGAGAGACCACTTATCACTTTCCGGAAATCACGTTCCATCAAGGATATGGTGGTTCAGAGTCACCTCACACCCATGAAGATTACCGGACAGGGTACTTTGAGAGATATGGCGGGATTTTTTCCTTGTGGGAAATGCCGCGCATGTGAGAACAGTCGAAGGGTGCTTTCTTATTCTGTTCCAGGCCTGACTCAATCAAAAAAGATCAAGCATTTTATTACCTGCACAACACCATATGTGGTGTATTGTCTTACATGTCCCTGCGGGTACAAATACATAGGCAGTACAATTAATGGGGTAAAAATGCGTATCTTAGAACATCAACGGGCCATTATGAATAAAGACACAACGTACCCTGTGGCCAGGCATTTTGCTCAAGCTCATCAGAGCAATCGTGAGCTTCTCCAATATTTTGGCATGGATCATGTCCCTTTAAATCCCAGGGGTGGTGACAGACTAACACGTCTACGTAGGCTAGAATCGCGCCATATAATTGATATGCAGACGAAACGGCCTGGTGGATTAAATATTGAAGAGGAACTGGGTGTTCATCTGGGGAAATAATCAGTGATTTGGGCGCAGTCCCTTTTGAACAGAGCGTGGCCTAAAGTATCCATGCAGGTTTAACTGTATGAACTGTGAACTATAGAACCTGCGGATATTATTGCCATTATGGTTGCTCTGTATTGCCTCCCTGGTACATGTATCCTTTCAGTTAAAGTGGGACCCAATCTGTTTGCTTTGTATTTTCTTCCTTTGTGCTTGCTTTCCTTCTCCCTTTGCTCCACCTCTCCCACCTTTTTCCCTTTTCCACCCCCCCCTTTCCTCTTTCCCACCCCCACCATTTCTTCCTTTCCCTCTTACCTCTCCTTTTCCTTCTTTTGTTCCTTTCTCAATATTACAGTAGAATGTTGACCACTTGCAGAGGCTCATGGACTATAGTTTCACTTGGTATATTTATGCAGTAAAATGTAAATAGATTAGATTCCATGTGGATTCTCTTAACCTATTCAATATCTGATGAATCTGAATAGGAACGATATGCAGTGGTGAACTTGAGGAATTGATCTTGTAAATAATGGATTTCGTTTTGATTATGACTTTGCCAGTTTGCCATAGTCGTGACATGCCGATACACGGCGAGATTTTGTTCTTTAACCGACTTGGGTTTGCATCAAATGTGATTATAACAATGATGGTAAATACGTAACCCTTAGTGCAATGGGAGGATGACCTTTAATTTGATATGGTATGATTGTATATAATTTGTAAATAGGGCTGTTGAGATTCCATGATCTGCTGATCCACGGCAAGATTAACACTATTCACTGCAATGAAGTGAACAAGGAACCAGTACAACATAAGAGTCAATACACATTGTATAATTATAATTACGTGTAACAACTGACCCACTTAGAAATGGCTGCCCCTTTTGCAAAGAATTACATGGTGTCCGTTTTCCATTTCATGTGACAGGAAGTGAAATGTGTACATATGGTGTCGGGTAACGCGGCACACACCGACACTGACGAAGGACTCTAAGTCTGAAACGCGTCTGTTTGTTTGTTTGCTTTGTCAGAAAAGCCGCAATATTAAAAGCTTGAGTAAAAATACCCCCGTGAGTGCGTTATCGTTTTCCTGGAGTAAGGGACGGTTGGAGCTGGAATATATATATATATATATATATATATATATATATATATATATATATATATATATATATATATATATATATATATATATATATATATATGTGTGTATATATATATATATATATATGTGTATATATATATATATATATTCCACCATCCCGCTTCAACTAAAATCGGGCTGACACATGCTCAGGAACGAAGAGAAAAGCTTTATTTTCACCATCTGGGCACATCTTGTTCAGATAAAAATACGCCACTCCTGTAACACCTGGCAGACGCGTTTTAGCTTGATTGCCTTCCTCAATGCCAGCTCTGTGTGACGGAGAAACGCGGACATGGATTTCAAAGTTCACGCATCCACTCCCACTGGAGGAATCTCATGGCAATAAACGGAGGACTGCGGGTTGCAGGTAATACTCACTCCACCTGTGGTTTAATTGTCCCCTTCAATTCCCGCCGTGTGAAATCTCTGTGTGTCACAAGATGTTAGCCAATACATGCCGCAAATGAGGAAAACACAGTCCAAAGTCGGGGACATAGTTCAGTGACTGCGTACCCAGCACTAATTATGCTCTGACTCCGTCAGCTATGGAGCTGCTTTCTCCCCACTGCGGTCAACAGACGGTGATTTGGCTTCCCTCCAGTCGTCCTTTCAGCAGGCAGACTGCTGCTCCCTCCCCAGTATCCCAATACAAGTGCCATTGCTGGTGGGGCGCTGCGATGCGCACTCTCTACGCTCACTCCAAGGTTTGTCGGCAAGTGGCAGAGCACTTATAGAGCATATATATATATATATATATATCTATATATCACGCTCCAAAAGGGAAATGAGGAAGTGGTGGGAGGTCACTTCCTTGCAAAACTACATGGATGTTGACAGGGTACCTCGGGCTTGAGGATCTATACAGTCCCGGCCTACGAGAACCCCGATCCACGCCTTCTGGAGCAATGGGCGGAATACACCGCAGCATCATGTAAAGGGGTGCTTGACATTTTAGTCAAGTTTGCATGGAGCGATCGAGCAAAAGCCCTTGAGGAAATAGCGAGTTTGGAGAAAGACATCTCTAAGAATGCCAATAAAAATAAAATTGAAGAAATGAGGGAGCAGATGAAGAAACGTTTACTTAAATACGAGCAAAAAATACGGCAAAGAAAACAAGAAAAATTCGAAAGAGACGAACGTGACTATATGCAAGGCGTTTGATGGGCCCCGCAAAGAATCAACCAAGAAGACATTCACTGCCCCGTCTCAGAGAGTTGAGACTTCGGAGTCGGAGGTCACTGAGGGCAAACAATCAGGTGAAGAAACAGCAGCAGGACCAAGTGATAGAGTGAAGACTCCTTTTCACTTGGAATTCAACCTTATTCGCCAGACCTGGCTCAGAGGGGGGAAAAGCAAGCCACCCGAAAAAGAAGAAGAACAAGGTGCGGCGGCTGGAAGGGGAAGAGGAAGGGCAGCAGCATCTGGAACACGCAAGAAGAGGGGCTCCAGATGGTAGAAACTACCGACACTCTTTCCATCATTAACTTAACAAATCGAGACCTGACCACAGCAGAAGAATCTACACTACGTCTAGGACTAACATTCTGTCCTGATAAGCAAATTAAATTTACACAGACCAGGATTGATCTGTTTAAATTTATCAGGAAGATCAAGCTGCACACGTTTTTTTTAAATGAAACCTTCAATAACTGAAGCGAGACGATTAAAATCTAAACCACATCTGAAGGACACTGACATCCTTGCTGCACGAGACCTGAGTATGCTAGAAATGCTGGAGGGACTGCGTACTGAACAGATAAATGACGATACATCTACCACCGATATGGGACGAAGAACTAGAGGAGTTGGTGTGGAACAAGAAGCACCAGTAACCGGCTTCAAACCCTTGTCACAGTTCAACCCTCAAATGCCATATGATGCAATTGATGCATTTCCTGATGCAGTCGTGCAAGATCTTATCAAGTTCCGCAACAACCATTCCAATCAGAAGGTCAAACAAAAACAGAATTTACACAGGGAACAGGAAACGCTGCTTCTGAATTTAAGCAAGGATGATGGGATTATATGCAAACCTTCAGACAAAGGTGGAAACATTCTGCTGCTAACAAGGGAAAAATATTGCAGAGAATCGTTACGCCAATTAAACGACACAAGGCACTATGAAAAAACTACCAAAGAAAAGTACCAGGCGAGTATTGTTGATTATCATAGACTCATCCGTAAATGGTGGGATAAATTGTTGTTGGCCACCAATGAATTTCTTTTCCTTCGAAATAGTGATCCAATCATACCCATCTTTTATCAACTCCCAAAAATACACAAGGACCAGAAGGATCCACCGGGGAGGCCAATTGTCTCCTCCAAGGGGGGACTAACTGAAAATATGTCTATGTATATCGACTCTTTTCTTTTCCAGATGGTACTAAAATTGACATCTTATGTGAAAGATACCAAGGATTTTATTATCAAAACAGAAAACATCTGATGGGACTCTACATTTGTACTTATAACTCTGGACATAACTAGCCTTTACACATCTACCGATCATACACAAGGCATTGAGGCCATGAGATACTTTCTTGACAAAAGGCCATTGAAGTTTATTGAACATAACACAATGCTGGTGGAGTTCACTGAATTTTGCCTGTCTCATAATCAATGTTCCCTCTAATTTGTTTCCTCTGTGCGCGGCAGTGGAGGGTCTCTGTGCGCTGCAACTATGGCTATGTGGGCCAGGAAACAGACCACGCGTGTGTGCAGTGCCAAATGTCGCTCCAAACGTTTACTTAAGAAAGTGAAAAGATGGTGCATTTTCTTACATACAGCGCCACGTTAAGGGTCTTAAGGTTTCTTTATTTTTTGAAACCATGACTGGTTTTAAGGTTTATGTATGGTCATGTGCATTGTAATGTTTTCTCATCAACTGTTTTTTGTCAATTGTGTTAATGAACATTCACTGTTTGAATTGTGATGTCTCCCCTGTTCTGAACATATGTGAATAACTATGCTCAATTAAAAAATTATGAATAATTGAGTAGATAAATACTCCAAACCATATGATTGTTTCTTGGTTTTCCATATGATAATTGCATAACATGAATGTGATGACTAGATTCTCATTGTTTTTCTAATAGTAGGCCCTTTCTATTTGCCATTTAGGGCCATACCCCCTTTGATATAAAAACTTTCTAAAACTGGCATTTTAAGAGTTGTGACCTAAAATATGAATTTACCATTGAAGAGGATTTCAAATTACAATTATGCAGACACCAAACAAGGCATTCCTACTGTTAGGACACGGATCAGTGATTTACAACTAACTGCGCTGTCCCCGCCGTATCCGGACTACAAACCCCACAATCACTCCGGTGGGAACTACAACTCCCGTCATGCTGCGCGCTGCGCGAACCAAACACACGGAAGAAACTGTTTAAAAACGGACCGGGAGCAGGAAGAGGCTGGCGGATATTATCGCGTCCACCGAGGAGTCCGTGATCGTCGTTCCAGGTGAGCGGTCCCTCTGGAGAGGTAACTCTTGTCTCTTGTTCCACGCGCTTGAAGCGCCAGCACGCCCCTGTCCCCGCTCGAGGGTTCGAGCAATACTCAGAGCGCATTGAAGCGCTAGCACGCCCCAGTCGCAGCTCGAGGGTCGAGCAAGACTCAGAGCGCATTGAAGCGCCACAACGCCCCAGTCCCCGCTCGAGGGTTCGAGCAATACGCAGAGCGCATTGAAGCGCCACCACGCCCCAGTCCCCGCTCGAGGGTTCGAGCAAAACTCAACGCGCATTGAAGCGCCAGCACGCCCCAGTCCCCGCTCGAGGGTTCGAGCTAAACTCTAAGCGCATTGAAGCGCCAGCACGCCCCAGTCCCCGCTTGAGGGTTCGAGCACAACTCAACGCGCATTGAAGCGCCAGCACGCCCCAGTCCCCGCTCGAGGGTTCGAGCTGAACACTAAGCGCATTGAAGCACCAGCACGCCCCAGTCCCCGCTCGAGGGTTCGAGCTGAACTTAAGACGCATTGAAGCGCCGGCTCGCCCCAGTCCCCGTTCGAGGGTATTCGAACAGTGGGGCTCTACCTTTTGTTTTCCATTTATCCTTCTTTTGCCCTCTGTTGGGAGGTGTCGGGACCGGCATCTATGCAGAGGACGAATTAGAGAGTGCTCATTCCCAAAACCCCTATTCCTCAGTTCGAGTGGCATTTTCGGCCATTGCTTAGCACGGTGTCCTCTGTTGGGTGACTGTCGGGACCGGCAGTCGTGCAGAGGACGGTTGGACGCCCATATCATCGGCTACACCCCACGTCTTTGGCCCTTCGGCTTTTGTGGTGCTCGTTTGTTCTTTGGTGCTATTAAACCTACCGAGTATCAAACCATTTGTGTGTTGCTGTTTTATCAACCCCGGGGTACTCAGGGGGTTACAGAATATCCGACCTTGATTCACCTTAATCCACCTCCTGGTTGAGAAAGGAGAATGGCAGCCATGGACGACGTGTTGGCCGCCTTACTTGATGTACAAACAGAGCTAGCTACATCTCGGCAGGAAACCGCGGATCTAAAAGCTAGGATGGACCTGGTACAACAGAACCCCTTTAACGCAGGGGCTCATGGAGGAGGCCCGCAGGCAGCGGTTGTGGTGGAAATGCCGGTCGCCATACCGTTAGCCACGCCGGAACGATACAGTGGAGACCCGGCAACAGTACAGGTGTTCATAACACAGGTGGCCCTGCACTTCTCCTGTAAGCCCAAATCGTTTCCTACAAATCAGGCGAGGGTGGCGTTTATGATATCATATCTGGCAGGAAACGCGGCTCAATGGGCTGTTCCGTTGGTGAGCAGAGACGATCCATTGTTATACGATTGGGAGGCCTTTCAGGAGGAGTTTGTCAAGGTCTTCGACAGAAGAGCCGATACCTATACAGCTGACCGTGAATTACTACAACTGAAACAGGGCTCCACGGGCCTCGTTCAGTATTTGAACGCGTTCAGGCGTCTCATCGCTGAGACCAAATGGCCACCGGCCAAACAGACAGCACTGTTCCACCAGGGTCTGAGCGAGGAGCTGAAGGACGTAATCGCGCAAATCGACCCCCAGCCTGCACATTGTGAAGACCTTATCAGTCTAGCGCTCCGCCTGGAGCATCGACTAAGCGAACGCCGGGGTGTGGGGCCTCGTAAGGACAAGACTACCTCCGTTTCGGGTCACACAGGTGCCAATGAAACCCTGACAACTCCAAAAAACTAACCTATGGATATCGGGGCTGTCAGAGCCAGTCTAACGGCCGTAGAGAAGGAATCCCGAAGGAAACAGGGCCTTTGTCTATACTGTGGAAAAAAGGGGCACTACGTCCGTGAATGTCCAGTGAAACCCCGAACAGGTTCCTCACGATCCTGCCGGCGGTCCACCACCTCGGTGGAGAAGAAGGCGGAAAACTAACGAGCTCCCGGAACAAAAAAGGGGATTCCTGGAGTCATGGATACATCCCTTCCATACAAAGGCGCGGCGTGAACAGCTCCAAACACCTGTTCATCCCTCTACGGGTCAAGGTACAGGGGAATTGGGTAGCGGTTTCCGCCATGGTGGATTCAGGGGCCACAGGGCTGTTTATGGACAAGAAGGAGGCTGAACGCATAGGGGTATCGCTTCTAACCTGTGCGATCCCCGAGGATGTGTATGCGGTGGATGGGCGCCAGTTGGTTTCGGGGCCCATCAGTCAACACACGGGGAATGTGGAGGCACGCTACGGACCACAACATCTGGAAGTCCTGGATTTCAATATCATCTGTGCCCCGCAGTATGGAGTCATCTTGGGGTTGCCATGGCTGAAGAAACATAACCCTTCCATAGATTGGGAGTCCCTCACAATACAGATGGATTCACAGTTCTGTTCCCGTTTCTGCAGGTCCACAGGGGACGCCGTCACGGAGGAATCAACAGGGTATGAGGTGGCCACGGCAGCCGAAAAAGAAGTTGCGCTCCCCCCGGAGTATCTCCCTTACCAGGACGTGTTCGATGACAGGCAGGCGGAAACCCTTCCTCCACACCGCACATACGACTGTCAAATCGATCTGGTTCCGGGTGCTACCATACCCAGCGGAAGACTATATGCGCTTTCGGAACCCGAGATCGTACACCTCCGGTCCTATTTGGATAACATGTTAAGGATGGGGTTCATAAGGCCTTCCAAGTCCCCAGCGGCTTCTCCTCTTTTCTTTATCCCAAAAGCCAACGGAGAATTGCGCGCATGAGTGGACTTCAGGGCGTTGAACGCCATAACAGTAAAGAACAGCTATCCCCTGCCACTCATCAACGTACTATTGGAGCAGGTCAGGAGCGCGAAGGTGTACACCAAACTAGATCTGAAGGGGGCATATCACCTAGTACGGATGCGAGGAGGCGACGAATGGAAGACAGCCTTCAAAACCAGATACGGCCTCTTTGAATACCGCGTAATGCCCTTTGGGCTGTGTAACGCCCCCGCTGCATTCCAATTCTTCCTGAATGACGTCCTCCGTGACCTTCTGGACGTCTACGCGGTAGTCTACATAGACGATATATTGGTGTATTCAGAGAACACGGAAGACCATGTGAGAAATGTATCATCAGTCCTACAAATACTCAGAGAAAACTCCTTGTCCTGCAAACTCAGCAAATGCGATTTTCACGTCACCACAGTGGAGTTCTTGGGGGTGATGTTAAGCCCCAACGGCCAGACGATGGCAGAAAGGAAAGTCAATGCTGTTGTTGCATGGCCCTCTCCTACGAACGTTAAAGAAGTACAGAGCTTCCTTGGCTTTGCCAACTTCTACAGGAGGTTTATCGAGGGGTTTTCGGGAATGGTGGCTCCCATCACCCATCTGCTGAGGAAAGCTACACCTTTTCTGTGGGACGCCAGTGCTCAGCGAGCCTTCGAGGCGTTGAAAGAAGCCTTCATCACTGCGCCTGTGTTGGCTCACCCCGATCCTGAACTACCATACGTGGTGGAGGTGGACGCCTCCGATCTGGCAGTAGGGGCCATCCTCTCGCAGAGGAACGGAATAGGAGTGCTCCATCCGGTGGCTTTCATGTCCAGGAAGCTTAACAACGCGGAGAGGAACTACCACGTGGCCGAGAAGGAATTGTTGGCCATCAGGGAAGCCTTCATGGAATGGAGGCACTTGCTGATGGGGGCACGACATGTGGTTAAGGTGTTCACAGACCACCGGAACCTTCAGTTCATGACATCGGCCAGACAACTGTCACCGCGACAACTAAGGTGGATGTAGTTCTTCTCTGGCTTTCATTTCACCATCACGTACCGGCCGGGCTTGGAAAACAAGAAAGCTGACGCATTGTCGAGGCAGTCCAACAGTGGGGAGCGCCCCTCACCAGTCATCAGGCCCATCATCTCTCCCAGTGTCATGGTAGGAGCCATACAACCGGGGTCCTTCCTCCTCGGGATCCAGAGAGGGATTCGCACCTTCGAGTGGAAGGCATGGCTTCGACGACACGAGGAATGGAGGGTGAAGGACGGGATACCGGTCAAAGGGGCTTGCATCCTTGTCCCCACGTCCACCTTAAGGAAACAGGTCTTTGAGTGGTGTCACGAGTCACCCAGCGCGGGACACTTTGGGTTGGAGAAGACGCTGGACTACGTGTTACGTCAGTTTTGGTGGCCCTCGGTAAGAGCAGATGTTCGAGGGTGGGTTGCTGGATGCCCAGTATGCGCAACCATGAAATCTGACCACAGGCAGCCCCAGGGGCTCTTGCGTCCTCTACCAACTCCGGTCTGACCCTGGGAACGCATCTCGTTGGACTTCATAGTGGGTTTGCCCAAGGACAAAGGGTGCACAGCCATTCTCGTGGTGGGGGATTACCTCACGAAGATGGGAAGGTTTATCGCCTGTAAAGGGGTACCCACAGCGGGACATCTGGCAAGCATCCTACTGAAGGAGGTGGTACGGGTACACGGCCTGCCCAGTGTGATAGTTTCGGACCGCGGATCCCAATTCACGGCCCGTTTCTGGAAAACGTGGTGTTCAGCTCTTCACGTGACAACGGCCCTCTCCACCAGCTATCACCCACAGACGGATGGCCAGACGGAACGCCTGAACCAGACCCTGAAGCAGTATATCCTCTGTTTTATCGACCAGGGCCAGGAGGAGTGGGTGGATCTACTGTGGCTTGCGGAAATTGCGTACAACAACGCCGCTCACAGCTCCACGAAGGTGTCGCCTTTCTACTGCTCCTATGGACACCACCCGAGGTTCCTTCCGTTGTCCCATCAAGAGGCCACAGCAAGGATGCCTGAAACCAACAAAAGGGTGGCCCACATCAAGGAAACGATCGGGAGGGCCCGACAATGTCTGATGACAGCCAAGGAGGCCTACAAGACGTGCGCCGATAGGAGAAGGAGGCCGGGGCCATTGTACCGGCGGGGCGATTACGTCTGGGTGTCCTCCAAAAACCTGCGCTTCCGCAAGCATAGCGTGTTCCACCCTCGGTTCATTGGCCCATACAGGATCAAGACCTGTCTCAGCCCGGTGACGATGCGGTTGGAGCTTCCGAACACCATGCGGATCCATCCGGTGTTTCATGTGTCGTTGCTCAAACCGGCCCTCAAGGTCGGAAGGCCTGTCCCTGATGCAAACATGGTGGAAGCCGACGTGGAGTACGAGGTGGAGGGCATCCGGGATTCAAAATGGAGCAGAGGCAAGCTTTGGTACCTGGTGGCTTGGAAAGGGTTCGGCCCTGAGGATCAGACGTGGGAACCGGTGGCGGGGTTACACGCACCGCGTTTGGTGTCGGCCTTCCACCGGAAGCATCCTGGCAAGCCGGGCCCTGGTTAGGGGTGGTTGGATGGAGGAGGATGTACTGTTAGGACACGGATCAGTGATTTACATCTAACTGCGCTGTACCCGCCGTATCCGGACTACAAACCCGCAATCACTCCGGTGGGAACTACAACTCCCGTCATGCTGCGCGCTGCGCATGCGCGAACCAAACACACGGAAGAAACTGTTTAAAAACGGACCGGGAGCAGGAAGAGGCTGTCGGATATTATCGCGTCCACCGAGGAGTCCGTGATCGTCGTTCCAGGTGAGCGGTCCCTCTGGAGAGGTAACTCTCGTCTCTTGTTCCACGCGCTTGAAGCTCCAGCACGCCCCAGTCCCCGCTCGAGGGTTCGAGCAATACTCAGAGCGCATTGAAGCGCTAGCACGCCCCAGTCCCAGCTCGAGGGTCGAGCAAGACTCAGAGCGCATTGAAGCGCCACAACGCCCCAGTCCCCGCTCGAGGGTTCGAGCAATACGCAGAGCGCATTGAAGCGCCACCACGCCCCAGTCCCCGCTCGAGGGTTCGAGCAAAACTCAACGCGCATTGAAGCGCCAGCACGCCCCAGTCCCCGCTCGAGGGTTCGAGCTAAACTCTAAGCGCATTGAAGCGCCAGCACGCCCCAGTCCCCGCTTGAGGGTTCGAGCACAACTCAACGCGCATTGAAGCGCCAGCACGCCCCAGTCCCCGCTCGAGGGTTCGAGCTGAACACTAAGCGCATTGAAGCGCCAGCACACCCCAGTTCCCGCTCGAGGGTTCGAGCTGAACTTAAGGCGCATTGAAGCGCCGGCTCGCCCCAGTCCCCGTTCAAGGGTATTCGAACAGTGGGGCTCTACCTTTTGTTTTCCATTTATCCTTCTTTTGCCCTCTGTTGGGAGGTGTCGGGACCGGCATCTATGCAGAGGGCGAATTAGAGAGTGCTCATTCCCAAAACCCCTATTCCTCAGTTCGAGTGGCATTTTCGGCCATTGCTTAGCACGGTGTCCTCTGTTGGGTGACTGTCGGGACCGGCAGTCGTGCAGAGGACGGTTGGACGCCCATATCATAGGCTACACCCCACGTCTTTGGCCCTTCGGCTTTTGTGGTGCTCGTTTGTTCTTTGGTGCTATTAAACCTACCGAGTATCAAACCATTTGTGTGTTGCTGTTTTCTCAACCCCGGGGTACTCAGGGGGTTACACCTACCTGCTCAAAAACAAAATAAATCACTTTCTAAATATAATTAGGTAATCCAATGTTATCCTATGGAGAGGTTGGCTTTGAAATAGTGAACAATGGATTTGGAATTTTTTCACTACCTGGGCACGTAAAACGTAGAAATATATATCCACCTTTTTAAATACAACACTTCTTGCCTTCTGGGATGTTTAGGGTCTACCTAAGAGTGACATATGCAATAAAAAGGAGGGTGGTTTTGGCCTGGCACAATGTTTATATTGGCAGTTTGAAACTGCACATACAGGCTGCTATGGCAGAGCTGAGCCATATTTTAAAGGGCAACATAACTGGGTGGCTTAATAAGTGCTCGAGGCCCACTCTTTGCATATAACTGACCAGCCATGGGTATACGGTAACTTTACTAGGGATTTGCAATTGAATTAAAAAGTGTCATTTGGGTGTAAGACAGTTTTACCATGCTTACAAGCATTTAACAGTGGAAAGTTTACAGAGTTCTAGAGCCAACAAAAACTAATTCAGCGAAACAGGAGGAATGAAGGTAAAACATTTGGGTAAAACCACACCAAGGGTGCCAGATGTAACAGGAAGGATATGATTTGACTAGCATAAAACAATTCGGTGAACCAGGCGAATACCACCAGAGTGCATGACTTCTTGTGTCTAGATTCATAATGTTCTCACAACCCCACGTTTTAGTGAGTGGTCTATGTGACTGAGTGTTCTCTACCCATGGGTAAAATTAAATTATTGTTGGGTTATGGTCTTGTTTTCTTATAAAAAAAATGACTACCAATGTTTAGTGTGATTTAAGTTTTCATATCTCTGTAAAAGAACTGGGTAGAAAAATATGTTGAGAAAGTGATTACCTAAGAGCACAAAATTTGTCACAAGGGTAGGCTGCAAATAATTAACAATAACATGCCATTTGTTTTCATAGTTCCCATCTTGCTCATTAGACAACGGGGGTGTGAGTGGTTCCATGGTGAGATCCGGGACTACTCTCACCAAGCAAATGCCACTGTGCTGTGGAACCTTCCCAGACTTTTAATAGAGTTCACACTCAGCATATTTTGGAAAAGTGGTAAAGCCAGAATTAAACGTCAAATCTACTAGCACTATGGCTAATGCCATTGTCCCAAATTTCGTGGAGGAGGTTGGGTATTTGTGTCAGCCAACCTTGTCAAAGGCAGCTGTGAGGTCCAAGAGGAGTAGCGCAGCAACCCCGTTGCGGTCAACTGTATTCTTTAGGTCATCCCAGATGGCAAGGAGGGCAGATTCAGTGCCTCTTCCTGGACGGAAGAGGCACTGAATGGGTCATATTGAGTTTATCAAACCAAATGTTAAGGTATCAGCACTTGCAAAGTGCACAGCTACATCAGGCGAGGTGTCCCAGCGATTGTGCCGTTAGGAAGATTAAGCGAGCTATTGCACAGTCACAAGGTGCTAACCAGACATACAGGATCGAACCGTGAACCCCAGTGTTCAAAATCTGATTACTTCTGCCTGATCCAATTACTGTAGTGTTGGGTGGCCATAGGGATCTTATAGCAATTCATATGCCCTTTGCGGTAATCAATTAGAAAGAGATATCTTTAAATTAGAATCACCTGCATCTAAACAGGACTGAAGGAAAACAGCATTGAATTTTTGAATTTGAATTTAATGGTATTTGTTGAGCGCTCGTTTACCACGTGGTTTCATGGCGCTGTTGAGGAGGAATCCTGAGTTAGAAGGCAAGGCGGATTAGACATTAAAAGCCTGTGAAAACAGGGTGGTTTTCAGGGTGCTGCGAAACTCCAGATAGGATGATGTTGATCTCATTGGGAGAGGCAAAGAGTTCCAAAATTGCAGAGCAAGGACAGAGAACTTAGAGCCTCCCATTCTGCTCTTCTTGAACCTGGGCATCACCAAGAGGAACAAAGAGGAGGAACGGAGTTGTCTGCTGGGGGTGTAGGGTTGGATTTTGGACTTAATAAAAGACGGAGCTGTTCCAGCAAGGGCCTGGAACGTAATACATCCCATCTTAAAAAGGGTCCTTTCTCTAATAGGGAGCCAATGGAGGGATCTTAGAAGGGGTGTAATGCGATGTGATTTAGGTAAGCCGTAAACCAAGCGGGCAGCTTGGTTCTGCACCAGTTGGAGCCGCCGGAAGGCGTAAGCGGGGGCACCATTGTACAGAACGTTACCATAGTCTAAACGGGAAAGGACCATAGCCATAAGGATCAGTTTGCGAGCTGAAAAGAAAAAAAACGTGAGATCTTTCGAATGGTGCGCAAAATAAAAAACCAAGAAGAAACCACCGTGCTGATCTGGGAGTGTAAGGTGAGATGTTGATTGAGCGTGATCCCCAGTGTCTTAACGGAGGGAGAAGGAGAGGGGGGAGGACCAAAAGAGGGGGGCCAAAAAATAGAGGACCAAGGGTTGAGTTTACCACCAGTGAGGAGAAGCTCGGTCTTATCAGGGTTGAGCTTAAGATGGTTAAAGCTCATCCAATCCCTGATAAAGACCATCACCGACTGGAAATTGTGGATAGAATTAGAAGAATCAGAGAGGTTAAAAATGAGCTGGAGGTCATCGGCGTAATTAAACACCGTGACCTCCATCTTCTGCAGAGCAGAAATAAGTGGAAAGATATACAAATTAAAAAGAAGAGGGGAGAGAGAAGATCCCTGGGGGACGCCACATTGCACTTTGCGGGCAGGGGAGGAAAAGTCCGCCAGATGGACTGCCTGTGAGCGGTCGCTCAGAAATGAGCTGAGCCAGGCTAGGGCAGAACCTCCGATGCCTGCCGCCTCGACACGGGAAAGAAGGATGGTGTGGTCCACCGTGTCGAAGGCGGCCGACAAGTCAAGAAGAACCAGTGCCTGTGGGAGATTAGCATCTATCCCCTCTCTAAGTGTGTCCATGACGGAGACCACCACTTTTTCGGTGGTATGGAGAGGGCGGAACCCTGCTTGGAACTGTGCAAGATAGTCACTGTCCTCGATGAAAGAACTGAGGACTTTAGTGGCGTGGCGTTCAAGGACTTTGGCCAAGTAAGGGAGGAGGGAAATAGGCCGATAGTTTACTAACGCTGTTGGATCTGCGCCTGTTTTTTTTAAGATTGGGATGATGGTGGCTGATTTGTGACAAGGAGGGACAATTCCTGACTTGAGGGTCTCATTGAGAAAAGTAAGAGGAGGGGAAGGGCAGGTCAGGAAGATGTCGCGCAAGATGTAAGCCGGGCAGATGTCGGAAGGGGATCCCGACTTGACGCAGGGGAGCAAAGAGAGAAAAATTTCTTTAGACAGAGGAGTTATATGATCAAGGTGATTGGTATTGGGTGATGGGTCGGGGTTTAAGAAGACTGGGGAAGGAGGGGGAATGTTGGCCTTAATATCTGCAATTTTATTAATGAAAAAATCATTCAGCCAGTCACACAGGGCCTGGGAAGGTACAGGCTTGGAGGTGGTCCTGTCCGATGAGGCTAATTCAAAGACTGTAGCAAAGATTTATCTGGGTTGGTTCTCTGCCCGGAGGATCTTATTGGAGAAATAGCTGGTTTTAGCGTCTAAGATGGCTTTCTTGTACTCAGCCTGGATGGAGGAGTACAGTAATTTAGAGGCAGTGCAATAAGTACGTCTCCAAGCACGCTCTGCTCGGCGGACAGCCAGTTTTTTCTCCTTGAGCTCCGGGCTGAACCATTTATTGACATCATGGGCGCGTCTTACCCTAATGCGCCTTAGGGGGGTCACCTGGTCACAGGCATTGGACAGCCATTTATTTAAAGTCTCTGCTTGAAGCGGTGTGGAAAGTTCCTCTATAGCAGGACTAGAGGCTGATAGAGAGGAGCAGAGAGAGGGAATATCAACTTTGCCCCAGTTACGAGCCCAGGTGTTCTTGGGCAAGGGGGGTTTTGCAGATTGAACACATCAAGCTTTTCCAGTTCTTCAAACTTTAGCTTGGGGTGTATAAAAATGTTGAGCAGACTAATAGGCAGTTTCTTTGAACCTCATATGATCATATTGAACACGTCAACCACCAATTATACCTGGGAAGGCCACCTAAAATCAGTCCATGCCGTGCAGGAACTTGCTTTGACATTCCCATTGAGGTGCCTTTCCCAAAGGCACCGCCGGCCAGACAACCCGAAAGCTTTTAATCTGTCAGGCGGTCAAGTTTGGGGGTGGCGTGCAGCCCTGCTCCCACAATGCCAAATTTGTGATCAGGCCCTTTGTCCTTTCACCATACTAACCCCCACAATACATGTGTTAAGCTGACCTATCTCCTTGAATGATGGAACCATTTTGAAATATGGTTAGGAGTCTAAAGTGGTTTAAGGGGTGCAAGTTTGACTTCCTTTTTGATGTAGTTGGAAGATTAAAACACAATATCTAGGTGAGCTCTTCCTCCTAACCTCTAGGCAGATGGTTACCCTTTCTCCCTGTTCTAGAGCTGAGAAGAGCGACTCCTCTTTGAGGCATATCTAATGTTCGATTTCGCCTGCCCAAGCTTCACAGACAATATCCTTACTTTTTGGGGGCGATGCCTTCCCTTTCCATCACGCGGGTCTGATTAGACTGAGCTCCTTCTTTTTTTCCAAGCAATACAACTTCTTTCTCAGAGACCCAGGTTCGTTCTCTGCCTCTTCCCAAATGGGCAGGGTAACCCTTCTCCTTAATGATGTTTGAACTAGATAATCTTGACAGAACCTTTTTTGCCATAATGTTTACAGTGCTTAGAGATTAAACTGTGACAGCAGGCTATAAAGGTGTTCAGTTGGGCCAGCCCAATCACTGCAACCATATCACCCAATTTTACTCTCATCCTTAGTTATAAATGTTTCTTTCAAATTTGAGCTTAATCCGCTTATCCTTCTTGTGAATTTGCTAAAATAAGTAATTTTAACATCCTCTGGAAAATAGTCTGCATCAGAGTAAGTAGATTTATAACAAAGGGTCAGAGGACACTTCCACGAGCTGGAGAGCAAGAAGCCCATACCTGCAGTTTTGAACTGGGATAATTCTTCATCATCTACACCAGTTAGATTTAAGGTAAGAATTTAAATTGGTGTTCGAAAAAATAAGATTTTTCTTCTCCAACCCTTCATCTGGTAAGACTTCTGTAATGAAACAACATGTCTCGTGCCAAGCAGTTTTATTGTCAGAATATTAATCTGTCGCTCTATCAACTAAAAATGCTTGATTCTTATGCAGGTGATAACACTTCTCAGCACTAAAGCGTTTCCAATCCATGTCAACATCTGGATTTTGTAAAAATGAGGAGTCTGTCAATCTTACTTAATGAAATAGTTCACTTCTACAGAGGGTCATAATGTTAGAATAATTATGTTCTCTTAGAAAATACAAAAAAAGTTTTTTAAACGCTCATCTCCGGAAAGCTGGCAACAAATCATCCATGACGCAAATTGCACATCCATCTTCTTTCTGTACACTAGTTCACACTTTTTCTGTCAGTGTCAGCTCCCGTCCTTCGCCCACCCCCCTTTCGCTTACTACTGGACTGGCTTCATGTGGTAGCTAACAATCAGGAAAGAGCTAAAAAGAAGTTAAAAAAAAAGTTAAATGCGCCAGGAAATAAAATAAAATAGCAAAGGCAAGCCTGAACATGTAGTATCGAGTTAATACTTAGTGAATTTAAATCTCACATTCTGATGGAAGTGCAGTGTAACTGGCAACGTGGAGCACATGTGTGTGCCCTTCCATGACCATCCAAAATCTATATGAAAATTCTCCTGATGTTCATGATACATTTGGGTTCATGATCTTGTTTTGGAAATGAGGGTTCCCATCTATTTCTTTGCATCTCTTAAATCTATACATGGCAAGCAGTGAACTAGAACTGCAGCAACCAAAGACCTTTAAAAGAGGAAAGACGGGAAAGGGTACCTTCCAGCCGGGGGAGCGGTTGCTGTCCTCTTTATCTTTGAAGAAGGGCACCAGGCACGGATGTCAACATCCACTCGCTGCGGGGGAGATTGTGTGCTTGTATTTAAGTATACATGTTAATCGCAGCTCCTGAAGAGGCTGCGATTAACATGGATACTTAAATCCAAGCACACAATCTCCCCCGCAGCCTCGCTTTACCACTAAACCAATACAGCAAGTCTGCAAACAAGGCAGATTAGCCTAAAAAACACACGCTATGTTTTGAAACTTGCTGTATTGTTCTGATAGTAAAGCGAGGCTGCGGGAGAGATTGAGTGCTTTTGTTTAAATATCCATGTTAATTGCAGCTCGTGAAGGGGCTGCCACTAACATGGATAAATAAATAAAAGCAGACAATCTCCCCCGCAGCCTCGCGTTACTAAGCAAAGATTGCAGCAAACAGTGCGTGCGTTTCAGGGCAATAGATAAAGCACACGCAAGTGGCCACATCAAAACACTTAACATCCGCAATATGGAAATGCCTGTTTTTCGCGGATGTATGACGTTACAACGCATGCTTTTACCACGCATGCTTTTACAACGCGGTTTTTCCAACGCTTTGGGGTGCTGGATAGTGAATAGTTTAATTTACTATTCCAACTCCAGTCCCCGTGGACACTAGGGAAGGTGTTGGATAGTAAATTAAATCTATTCCCTATCCTAGAGCGCCCCCCAGCGCAATGCGTTGTAATGGTTTTCGTTGTAAAACCTGCGTTGTAATAGCACTGCGTGGTAAAAGTTGCGTTGTAAAGGATGTTTCCCGTTTTTCACGCCGCGCGCCTTTTAAAAGCGGCGGCGGCGGCGCGAATACTTTCGCGGGATGTGCCCTCTGTGCGCGCTCCACACATCGCACTGCGCGCTCGGGGGTAGGGAAGTGCGCGGCCGCGCGGCTTATTGGGAACAGTGCTCATAATATCTTTTTGTTTCAGGAAGAGCTATTTAGACAAATCTCAGGCAAGGCGATGGGAACCTGCTTCGCCCCCAGCTATGCAAACTTGTTTGTTGGCTGGTGGGAGGAGCAGGTGGCCCTCGCCAGGGACTCGGCAAAATGGGCAGAATTTGTGGTTGTCTGGCAACGATATATTGACGACCTCTTCCTGGTTTGGAGGGGATCAATAGATCAGGCCAGGGAGTTCATCCAAGATCTTAATGAGAATAATCTGAATCTTAGATTTACCTATGAGATCAGCCCAGTAACCGTGAACTATCTAGACCTGAGGGTCTACATCAAGGAGGGGACAGTACAGACAGAATTGTGCAGGAAACCTACTGCCGGCAATTCTATCTTACATGCCGGCGATAATCACCCACTCAAATTGATCAAGAGTATCCCTTATGGAGAACTCCTCCGTTTAAGACGGAATTTCTCGAATAATGCTGATTTAAAGACAGCTGCGAGTAACTGTATAACTAGGTTCAGAGCAAGGGCTACGAGTCAAGCCTGTTGAGCAATACTTTGAAGAGAGTACAGAAAATTCCCAGAGAAGAACTTCAGCAGGATAAGAAAGACAGTACCACTGGCAGGAATGGTGATCATGTTAAGAGTCAATTTCGGATGATAACCACATTTTCCGATGACGCTAATACTTTTAGGGGGATATTAAGGAAGATATGGCATATACTCCAAACAGACTTAGTGATAGGAAAAGGTATACCCACAGCATCACTAATAACCTTTCGGAAGTCGAGATCATTGAAGGACACTCTGGTCCATAGCCACCTGTCTCCATTCGCCCCCAAGTCCGGTACACTGAGAGAGATGAAAGGATTCTTTCCCTGCGGGAAATGCAGGGCATGTGCTACCAGCAAAAGAGTCCTTAATTATAAGATCCCGGGGCTACAAAAGTCTAAAGCCATCGATAGCTCAGGTCAGCCTGAGCCTGGAGCCTGACCTGCTTGCCCAGGAGGAAAAAGGATTCTCTGAGTGTGGCGAGTAAGGGAAGCAATAGGAAGAAATTCCGGTATTGCGGGCTGCTGTTGCTTTCAAGAAGTAAGTGGAAAATGTGAAAACAGACTGTGCAGCCGAAGCTTACTTAATTTATTGTGCAAGGGAAAATATTTAATAAAGAAGAAGGTTTCCAGCGCAGAAATACGTAATGTCATGGACTTAAATTGCGCTGTTCACGTTCCTTTCAAATGGATCACTGTTTCCCCTGCACACTCTGCAAAAGAATACGGCCTGCGCTTTAAAAGAAGCACGTGGGCAATTAAAAATGCAAAGAGACTTCCTCCCGTGATCAGGGCTCTACGGAGCAGAATCGTTGGGACTGTGAGCCTCCTGCCCCTGCTCATTTTTCATGAATAAACGGATTTGAATGCAACACAGCCAGAATCGGTGCACCTTTTTCAGTGTGAAGGAGGGATTGTGTGGATTTAAATGCTGGAAGCCTCGCACCAGCAGCACTGGCCGCCCTGCCAAGGCCGTGGGCCCCCTGCGTGGCAAATTGTGGATGGATATATATATATATATATATATATATATATATATATATATATATATATATATATATATACCAACGAACACTCTCACCCTTCTGTGCAAGAAACAAGCCACTCCGGTTTAGTGACGAATACATTTTACTGGCAAGAAAACAAACAATGCGTTTCGACTTTCTCATGACGTCTTGGTCACATGACCTGGTTCAAAGTGCATGGCCTGTTATAGTGCAATGTTACGCACGACGCAGTGTGCAAACAAAGTGGACAACAGACTGTACGGTGTTATAATCAAAACAAGTTTGTGATTCACAAATGCAATTTCAAAAATGTATATACAGATTAAATCATATGGCATTGAAAAAAGAAAAAAGAAGAAAAACTTTGCCATTTAATTCATTGACTAATTTCCCTTGGATTCATGGGCTCGACATTTTTCACAGGTTTTTGAATTGTATATGCAGTCTCACAAAGTTTCGCAAACAACGGTTGTACCTAGGGGATATAAATGACATATCCTGTTGTGTCACATGTTTCCTATCTCGCATGTGCTTGAGATCATTCCCAGTAGCGCCTGTGGAATAAATACCTAACAGGAGGCAGAGGTGTGTTTACTCTAGACGGACTTGTGGATAACTGACAGCGTGTCGGGTATAGTACCCAGTGTCACTAAAGTAGTGCGTTAGAGAGAGTATAGATGTGGAAACTAGTGGACAAGTATACTTCTTGCATGATTCGATACGGTGGCAAATATATAAATTCATGATCGTGTTTAGGCAAACCAGATGTGCTTATTAGGTGCTACCTTCTATAACTTCCAGTCAGTCCCATAAGAAGTGTGGGGAACAAGGGTACCCTGTTCATTAACACTTCAAGCTCTTAGCTGAGATATAGTGTTTAATTACGTGATGTCCTCTTACCCGGGTTTCAGTCAATAACACAAAATAAGATATAGTTAGAGTTGAAATAAAACATTCAGACTATAGTAGTTAAGGTTATAACTCTTATATGGGGTCCACCTACTATTTCTAATATTCTGATCAACCTGTACACCTGAACTGTGAGTTTCCATCTGGTGCCTCCCAAATTATGTTTGTATAAAAAGCGCTAGGTAATATTCATGGCAAGATATTTAAACCATGCATGAGCCATATACATATGACAACCATCTACTGAGAACTAATTCAAAGTTTAGCGCCCAAGGGAAAAAGGTCTAACATCAGATAAAACACCGTACAGACGAAAATACAACATTGTTAAATTTATCTTATTTACAGCTCTTAGATACAATACGTTTAGGTCCGGGGTGGAGGGGGGATTTGTCATAGCTATTGAATTTATAAATGAAAATGCATCTCCTCATCATTATTTTACCCAATAGGGAACACACTGCCTGCATGCAGAATGAGGCATGATTCTAGCCTTTGTAGTGATTGGACACGGTTCCCTCCTCTGGGATTTTTTTAAAACCTGCCTAATGTCCAATCACTGTTTTGGACTTCATGGAAGTGCTTTGCTGTGCTATATGTAAATCATAGTTGCTTATAGGTCTCCGGTGCTCCAGGATGCGCTTTTTCACTGGAAACATTGTGGAACCAATGTACCACTTATTGCAAGGACAAGTGATAACATACACAACAAACTCAGTCCCACATGAGATTGGTTTGCAAATTCTCCATTGTGTGCTCGATCTGTTAAATGTCACTGTATTGACATTTTCACTATGGCTACATTTTTTGCATATGCTGAAACCTCCCCCTTGATCTAGCCAATTCGTTTTACGTTGTTTTAAATGGCTATTCACTAGGAGATTCTTCATAGAAGGATTCTTTCTGTAAGCAATGGAAGGGTGAGAACCTAGTTTCATCTTCAACAGGGGGTCTTGTGTTAATATGTCACTCCGTTTTTTCAGAATGACCTTAAATTCTTTAGACTGCGTGCTGAAAGTGGTAATAAATCTCGCTGGGATTTATCAGTGTTCACTTTTTTCAATTTAGTTGTTTTGAACAGAGCTTCTTCTCTCTTGATGTTATTCACTCTTATCACTCCCTTGCACAACATTTTGGGTGGATACCCTCTCTGTCTGAACCTACTCACCATGTCGTTTTTGGTGCTCTCATATGAACCCTCCGAGCTGCAGTTACGCTTTGCTCAAAGATATTTCCTATAGGGGATGCTCCATCTGAAGTTAGGGGGGATGACAGCAGGCGCATGCAAGATGGAGTTCCCTGCTGTCTGTTTTCTATGTAGATGTAGGTCAGTTGATCACCTTCAATCCAAGGATATAAACAACACTGGAGCCGTGGCCTTTATTCAAAGTGCGGTTTATTCAGTCAACACAATCGTCCGACTCGTTTCGGAGTTGAACACACTCCTTCATCACGGGCAATAGACTGTCTTTACGTGGTTACTAATAAAGTGCAAGAATATAGATCACGTGACATAGACATAAAAGACAAACTTATATGTCCCACCATCTCAATAAACTTTTTAACATAGTTATTGAACTTTTAACATGATGTAAATCATCAAAGCTGTGTTTGAATTTCATCATAATAAAACAGGGAAAAATTCAATTAAATTAGAGTAATGCAAAGACCCAGTGGTCATTCTGCAAATTGTACGGACTTAGCCGCGACCCATCATGACTTTCACGAGCTATATATATATATATAGAGAGAGAGAGATTATACTTTCCTGCTAAATGTTTCCCACGCATATGCCTTTACCATACATGCCTTTACAATGAATATTTTTGTTATAAAGGAATGTGTGGTAAAGGCATACTCATGGTAAAGACTTGTGTGCTAAAGGGATGTGTGGTAAAGATGCATTCGTTGAAATGATGGCATGGTAAAAAAAATGTGTGGTAATGGCATGCGTGGTTCGGTTATACAACCCATCTATCCATCATCCAACCATTGTTGTTTCTACAAATTCTTGCTTCCATACATCTTTCTCCTCCTCTCCATCCATCTCGGCTTTAATTCATCCAATAATCTATGTATTCACAGAATACCAGTGGGCTAGCCACATCTCCTAAAGCTAAGTTGGACTCATCACCTCGTTCACCAAAGTAAGAAGAAGTGTCTTTTGGAGTCAGAGGAGCTAGATTTAGAATTGCCCATGGTTGAGACCCAATTTGCTGACAGAAATGTTACCGCCTGGCTGTCTAGGCACTCAAGGAAGTCATCTTGGTCGTTTGGTCAAAAACATGCTTGGCTCTTCCAGACAGGCAACATGAGGGATGCCCATGGCAGCCCTACATTTTCCAACAAAAACCCTAAGCCTGCAAGCCAAGCATTGACTAGTAAGGTGAATCCAAATGCTTTATCCTGACAGGTAATGACGATTCTCCAAATAACATGCATAAACCTGTATTTCTGCTCCAACATGCAGCCCTTTAAAGAACAAACATACATCATGGAGTAAAATATTCCATGCTGAAATTATGGCATAGCATACATTTGACCATGACAACTACCCATCTTCCTCTGTTAGGCTGCAACGCGAAGAAAGAACTTGAACTCGAAGTAACACAGAACATTTGAAAACAGGACACCTCGAGTACGGATTCCAACCTACCCTGTTGTGTCGATCCAATTAAGAATTATTTCCTATGGAAAATGATAGATTAATTAACTATTCTTGAGAATAGAATATGCACAACACTTAATAATAACTCATAAATACATGTCACACAAATATATTCCTTAGTCTTTTTCTTTCCCTTTTTTTTATATATACTCTCATTTTCCTTTATTAATAGATTTCCTCATCTGAAACATAACAGAATATAGAGTGAGGTGGGTGAGGTAATGATAGCCTCTGTAGTCTTTAATGAAATCAAGATTCTCATTGTACCTTAATTTGAGAATCGTCATTTCATTACAAGACTGGAGGCTATCAATACTCATGTTTAAAGCTGTCTTCAACCAAATTGCTTACGTGTTTTGCTGGTCTCAGATAAAAATTTGCAAAGGTGCTGGCATTCGACCAATCCACTGCCTTAAGGATCTCAGAAAGTGTACCACCAGCCCAGAATACCTTACTGGCCATTGCACCTCTTGGTGAATGAGCTCCAAAAAGTGACAAATCAACGCCTGCCTCACTCATTACTGCTCTAATTCACCTGGCTATGGTGGCATAGATACTGCCTTGTGCAGTTTCACATAGGATATTAAAAGCTGATTCTCATCATCTTGCCAAAATTCAAGCATTCTATGCTCATAGACCCTCATGCAACTCACCACACACAATGTTGAACTATCCCGGATTGAGGAGTAGAAAACATGACCAGACATATTCTTTGTCCTTTTCCAGATATCAAAGTGAATACCATCTAATGAATAAACCCTGTTGCAAATTTCCAAAACATTAACATCCAAAACCCTTCTGAATGATACAGAGAAGAGGAGCCAATTTCTGTGAAATCTGCCTTAAGGAAAGATAACAATTCCCTGCAGAGGCGCAACTAGAGACAAATTTCGGGGGGGGCTAAGAAAAATTTCGGGTGGGGCTAATTCTTCCAGCAGTATGCAGAGTGGAGATGCAGGGGCTCTCTAAAAAGGGTGAAAAAAACAACAAAGCCTCATTAACAAGCAAATGGTCATTTAAAGACCTCTGAAGTACTCGGGTGTGGCTGAGTTTGTGCCCGGGGCGCTGTCTCAGGGGGGCTGACACACACGACAGGGGGGGAGGGGCTGCCGCCCTTTGAGACCAATGGACGTTGCACGCCTGGAGAGAGCCCAGAGATGGCTACATATTACACATTAGTGTTATGTAGTTTTATATTACATCTTTGTGTTGGGTAGTTAGCTTGAAAACCCTGTTTAAAATGTTTAGGTTTTATCTACTTGCATGAATAAATTGTTGATATAACAGTGGGCAATGGTGAGGGACCTCGGATTTATGTGATACAATGGCTGCAGGGTTTACCACATAATTATAGATTTACCACAGTTGCCATATCATTTTACTACCTATTCTTTAGAATTAACAAAGAATGTTGCTTCTAGCTAATGATGATGTAGCCTTGCGGCTAGAGCAGTGGACCTTGGACCTGGGGAACCGGGTTCAAGTCTCAGCAACGATGCTCAACATCCTGTGATTCTGGGCAAATCACCTTATCTCCCAGTGCCTAACAAAAATGAATGTGTACATCTGTAACAAAACTGGTGCTCATGTAAAGCGCTCTGATACTCTATGTCTCGGGTCTAGTTTATGCTATATAAAACTCTAAAAATTAAAATATATATATATAATGTGCTGCCTAAATTGCAATTTTTTAGACACAAATTAGATAACCTTGCTGCATAATGTGGTCCTCCAAGACACATACTCTCAATATTCTTCACAATGTAAAGCTCCGCAGAGTGGTTTGGGGGATATCATTTTGATGATGAAATCTATATTCAATGGCAATCCCTGTGAAATATGGGTTCGTATACTACTGCATTCTGTGTAATAAAAGCACCTAAATATGTAGTATATTAGTACTAAGGAACATTAAAGCTGTGAATTCTTTGTGAACTCCATCTATCCCCAGACAGAGTGCAAAAGACAGAGACAGTATCTAAGGCCAAAATGTGATGCAGATCATGCCTCTAGGTAAGCAAGGGCTTGTAATTAAGAGTTGCTGCTACCAACAAGCAAAGGTGAGACACGTCATGCACTCACTCCCTTCTGCCTTGAAGTTGCGGGGGCTGTTATTAACTTGAGACTGTATTAATATAACTGCATCTACAATGGCCCTCCAGCTTCACGGCTCAATCGGTTGCAGATGGCCCAGAATGTCTCACCTGTCTCAGCGTTGGGTAGAAGCGATCATGGTACAGCAGCAGCTCTAAATCCCTTCACTGGTTACCAGTTATAAGATGGAATCCTATTCAAACTTGACTGCTGGATGTATACATGTATACACTGCTGTAGGATGAATATATGTATTTGGTCCTCCTCTATCTATCCAGCAGAATCTCACTCTACCGTAACATAAAAAATCTAAGAACTCAGGATAAATTGTTTTTGAAAGTCCCACAAGTCAACTTTAAAATTAAGGCTTCAGAGCTTTTTCTGCCCCAGGCCCATCTATCTGATTGATTGATTGAGACCATATATAAAGCGCTCACAGCTACTTCAGTAAGAAGTGTTGCGACGCTCTGAGGAGAGTGACCGTTACAATCAACTCGGTCAGTAAGATCTGGACTCTCTCCGAGAATTGCTGAGCTATCCGTCCAACTTGACTTGCTTTAAGAAGGCACTAAAAAAACATATTTTGGTGTTACGGACCCACATAAGAACCGCACAAGGAGTCTCCTTTGTAGAAGTGCATGTGTGAGAAGTGGCCTGATAGGTAGGCAGGATTCAAGCAGCGAGAGATACCACATTCAATCACAATATGGAATGACCTGACCCCTTATGAGATAGGAGAACATCATATCATGAAATCCTTGTTTAGATCATTTTAAAGATCTTCTGTTTTGTGCATTTATTTAGTAAGGCATTGGAGTGCTGTAGATAGTTGTAGCAATAGGGAGAAGAAGCAGTGCAATGTATGAGCCCCGCTAACTTGTCAATTTCTCCTACAAGGAGAGATCTCTTTCGATGCCAAAGTCCTTATATTATGTTCCGGTGGCATTGGAAGCTCCTTCTGCTTACCACGGGGCCTTGTGAATACATCACACATACCAGTCAGCGAGCCAGGCCGAACTCATCAGGGCGCACTAGAAAACCTTTAACCGATCAATACGTCGCTTCTCTCAGCCAATGTTTGAAGTATTTTTATTTTACAAATGAGAATAGCCGAGGTGTGACTTAATATGCAGTGTGTGCTACAGAAGAGAATTCCATCCGTGTTGTCAGAGCGGAAAATGTTTGAGCGCTGCGTGGAAGACTCAGAAATGTTACTATCCACTGCTAGCGTGTCCACTCCTCGTGAACTTGGATGTGTACGACTGCGGTACAGGACATGGACCCCCATCATCTGAGTGAATAATGTCTCACTGCTACAGACACTCCTCTGATATGTTGTGTCACTTCTGGTGACGCTGGTGGTAATTCACCCACTCCTGCCTGTGACGGTCTGTATCCAGACATCTAATAGCAGCCTTGATGTTGCAGTTTTATTTTCGAACACTTAACTGCCTGGACACAACAACAGCAAGAAACAGGCCCCCAAGGCACAATGATGTCATCTTGTGTAAATAGTAGTAGAGCTCTGATGCCTAACAGGGCCTGGTTCATGCTGCAGGAAATTGAAAAATAAATACAGAAATAAATTCCATAATTCCCACGTGGCAGCACTCTGACTGCAAACAGGAGCTATTCTTACTTCCAATATCATGTCATGGTTAAGACTCCAAACACTTCACATATAATATGAATGCAAAGGCTTTGCCTCATCTAGTACAGCCACTAAGATTGCAAGTTTTACATTCCTGCGCTCATGTGATGTTTTGGCACGCACAGTACAGATAATACTGTCATTTATTTACACCTTATCCCCCGCGTCTTCCAATTAAAATGCCCCAAAGACAAAACAGTTACCAAAGGAAACTATGTCAGCCCTTCTACTATAGTGAAACCAAAGCGCCATCAAACATTTACCAAGATGTGCTGCATATTCAAGGAGGAAATCGTCACTGTGCGTTTAGCTCACCAGATGTACAAGTCCACTTTTATGGCAGAGCGTGCCTAATCCACGTCATTTCCTAACTGTAAGAGAGCTGCAATATGTAAGCAGGTCTGCGTCGGGCTTTCTTTCTCAAAAGCCTCATTTACAAGTAAATGGTCTTTTAAAGACCTGTTAACTACTTGGGTGCGGCTGCAAGATGCTCGCCAGCCCCAGCTCGCGAAGCTGTGTCAGCCCGGGCTGACGGACACGACGGGGGGGGCTGAAGCCCCGTGAGCCCAATGGGTGTTGCGCGCCTGATTCCCTGGCCATGCGACCAAAGGCTTGAATACTAAATTAACACCCCAAAGAGAAGTGTAGTGTGGCCTTGTCTCTTGATCCTTATTCTCTTCATCTTTCTACATATCAATGGATTGTTCCCAACTGTGATGTCACCTAACAGGGCGCGCCCAGCTGAACCCCGACCTATGGCAATTAATAGTCCTGTATAATGAACCTGCCAGCTATACTTTGTCTAGATAATTAGCCAAATCCGTCACAGGAGTTGCGATGGGCTCCAGACCCCTGTCCACGCACCAACACCATCTACACCAAACCCCCTTGCATCTTTTCCTAGTCCCTGGAGCCCACGACTCATCCAGTAAATCCTCAGCCTTTTCTGAAAAGCCTGAGAATCTTGTGAACCCCTGATATTCTCCAAACAGGAAGGTCCAGCTTTTCTTCTATCAACAAAGGGACTTATCAGCACACCCTGATGTACTGGTATAAGAAAGGGTTCCTGTACTGCAAGTTCCATCACCCTTGGGAACCAAACTTGAGAGGTCCAAAAAGGGCTGAGCAACACTAGCTTGCACCCCTCTTTCCGAACCTTCCAGAGTACCTTCTGGATCATAGCAACCGTCAGGAAGGCATACACTCCCCTGAGAACCAATCCTGAATGAAGGCATCTATTGCTTGGGCTTCTGAGTCTGGTCTCCAATTGGAAAAAACCTGGTACCTGACATATAAGTCTGCTGGCAAAGATATCGAAATATATTGGGCCCAAAACTTCCCGAATGTTCTTGAAAATCTTCGGGTTCAGCTGGCAATCACTGAAATTCCAGAGGTGGCGAGAATTCCAAACTGCACTGCCTGCCTGCAGGTCACAGTTGAGGTCCATTGGCTGAGTCATGTCTGGTGTTCTGTACTAGAAAAGAGCATGCTGCAGAGTGGACCTGTGGACTCTGTTTAGGTCCCAGGGATGGGCTAGCACAGGGTGCTTCAGGTCATGGTTGATGTGCATTGGCAGATCCATGTCTGGGGTTCTGTACTAGAAACGGCATGCTGCAGGGTGGATCGGTTGGGACTCTGTTTGGGTCCCAGGGATGGGACAGCACGGGGTGCTGCAGGTCATGGTTGAGGTGCATTGACAGATCCGTGCTTGGGATTCTATACTTGAGCAAATCAAACACCCACCCCCAGTCAACTGAACTGGGTTTAATCCATCATCATTCTTTAGCTCACTCCACCACCCCAGTTCATACATGGCCATATGCAAATCAGTCTGACCCTGTGCCTCATGGGAACAGTCCAGTCCGAACCGTCAAGCCATGTCTTCCCTGGACCAGAAACAAGCATCCTGGGACCGGTTTCAGGTTCATAACCCTCATCAGCCAGCCTAACTTGAATCCAGTGGCAAAGTGAGCAAGGGGCCCACGTCTGGGCATACCCTGCCAACTTAGGGCGAACAAAGCGATACCAAAGGGGATGATGGACTGAGCGTTTGAGAAAATCAAACACCCACCCCCAGTCAACTGATCTGGGTTTAATCCATCACCATTCTTTAGTTCACTCCACCACCTCAGTTCAGACATGGCCATATGCAAATCAGTCTGACCCTGTGTCTCATGGGAACAGTCCAGCCCGAACTGCCAAGCCATGTCTTTCCTGGACCCTATACTTGGGCATGTTGCTGGTTATGTTGGTGCTGTTACAGTGGGTATTTCAGTAAGTCTGTACTGATGTACAGGAGTCTCAGTGCTGTGGCAATGAGGCAGCCTGCAGGTCAGTATTGAAGTCCCTTGGAACAGCTGTAGGCTGATCCCAAGGTTAGGGAGACAGTGAGTGCAGAAGGTGCTGGGTTCAGGTGTATCAATCATCAGGGTCCCATTTTTAGGAGGCAGATGTTGTTGGCGTTAGGGGTGGGGTGCTTTGGAAGGCCTGTCAAGGATTGCAGAGCTAGATTGGCCTGGACTGGTGCAGGTCGGGTATTAATTAGATCCATCAGTAGAGTGGTTTGTGGGGTCTCAGTGGAGAAGCATGGGGCACTGCAGATCATAACTGAGCTGCATTGGCAGAGGTTTGCTGTTCAGCTTGCTCTCTTTGCTGGGGTTGCTGTAAGTCATGCTTGAGGTGCATTGGCAGCACTGCACATGAGCATTATTCAGGGGTTAGTAGGGCATGCTGCACTGTGCACGACTATCAATCAAGAGCTAGCAAGGCATGTTGCATTGTGCATGAGTATTAATCCGGGGCTAGCAGGGCATGCTGCACTGCACACAAGCATTAATCAGGTGCTAGCAGGGCATGCTGCACTGAGCACGAGCATTGATCAGGGGCTAGAAAGGATGCTGCACTGCACATGAGTATTAATCATGGACTAGCAAGGCATGCTGTACTGTTCACGAGTATTAATCAGGGGCTAACATGGCATGCTGCACTGCACACAGGCATCAATCAGGGATAGCAGGTGCTAGCAAGGCATGCTACACTGCGTGAGCGTTATTCCAGTACTAGCAGGGCATGCTGTACTGTGCACAAGTATCAATCAGGGGCTAGCAGGGCATGCTGCACTACACATGAGTATTAATCATGGACTAGCAAGGCATGCTGTACTGTTCACGAGTATTAATCAGGGGCTAACATGGCATGCTGCACTGCACACAGGCATCAATCAGGGATAGCAGGTGCTAGCAAGGCATGCTACACTGCGTGACCATTATTCCAGGACTAGCAGGGCATGCTGTACTGTGCACAAATATCAATCAGGGGCTAGCAAAGCATGCTGCATTGTGCACAAGTAATAATCAGGGGCCAGCAGGGCATGCCGCACTGTGCACAAGCATTAATCAGGGGCTAGCAGGGCGTGCTGCACTGAGCACGAGCATTGATCAGGGGCTAGCAAGGATGCTGCACTGCATACAAGTATTAATCAGGGGCTAACTTGGCATGCTGCACTGCACATGAGTATTAATCATGGACTAGCAGGGCATGCTGTACTGTTCATGAGTATTAATCAGGGGATGAGATGTCATGCTGCACTGCACACGGGCATTAATCAGGGCTAGCAAGTACTAGTAAGGTATGCTACACTGTGTGAGCGTTAATCCAGGGCTAGCAGGGCATGCTGTACTGTGCACAAGTATCAATCAGGGGCTAGCAAGGCATGCTGCATTGTGCACGAGTATTAATCATGGACTAGCAGGGCATGCTGTACTGTTCATGAGTATTAATCAGGGGATAAGATGTCATGCTGCACTGCACACGGGCATTAATCAGGGCTAGCAAGTACTAGTAAGGTATGCTACACTGTGTGAGCGTTAATCCAGGGCTAGCAGGGCATGCTGTACTATGCACGAATATCAATCAGGGGCTAGCAAGGCATGCTGCATTGTGCACGTGTTAAACAGGGTATGCTGCACTGTGCACGAGAATTGATCAGGGGCTAGCAAGCCTGCTGGACTGCGCAGAAGTATTAATCAGGGGCTAGCAGGGAATAATGCACTGCCAATGAGCATTAATCATGGACTAGCAGGGCATGATTTACTGCGCACGAGTATTATTCGGGGGCTAGCAGGGCATGAGCCACTGTGCACAAGCTTTAATCAAGAGCTAGCAGGGCGTGCTGCACTGAGCACGAGCATTGATCAGGGGCTAGCAAGGATGCTGCACTGTGCACAAGTAGTAATCAGGGGCCAGGAGGGCATGCTGTACTGCACATGAGTATCAATAATGGACTAGCAGGGCATGCTGTACTGTTCACGAGTATTAATCAGGGGCTAACATGGCATGCTGCACTGCGCACAGGCATCAATCAGGGATAGCAGGTGCTAGCAAGGCATGCTACACTGCGTGAGCGTTATTCCAGTACTAGCAGGGCATGCTGTACTGTGCACAAGTATCAATCAGGGGCTGGCAAAGCATTCTGCACAAGTAATAATCAGGGGCCAGCAGGGCATGTCGCACTGTGCACAAGCATTAATCAGGGGCTAGCAGGGCATACTGCACTGAGCACGAGCATTGATCAGGGGCTAGCAAGGATGCTGCACTGCATACAAGTATTAATCAGGGGCTAACAGGGCATGCTGCACTGCACATGAATATTAATCATGGACTAGCAGGGCATGCTGTACTGTTCATGAGTATTAATCAGTGGATAAGATGTCATGCTGCACTGCACACGGGCATTAAACAGGGCTAGCAAGTACTAGTAAGGTATGCTACACTGTGTGAGCGTTAATCCAGGGCTAGCAGGGCATGCTGTACTGTGCACGAATATCAATCAGGGGCTAGCAAGGCATGCTGCATTGTGCACGTGTTAAACGGGGTAGGCTGCACTGTGCACGAGCATTGATCAGGGGCTAGCAAGCCTGCTGGACTGCGCAGAAGTATTAATCAGGGGCTAGCAGGGAATAATGCACTGCCAATGAGCATTAATCATGGACTAGCAGGGCATGATTCACTGCGCACGAGTATTAATCGGGGGCTAGCAGGGCATGAGCCACTGTGCACAAGCTTTAATCAAGAGCTAGCAGGGCGTGCTGCACTGAGCACGAGCATTGATCAGGGGCTAGCAAGGATGCTGCACTGGGCACAAGTAGTAATCAGGGGCCAGGAGGGCATGCTGTACTGCACATGAGTATTAATAATGGACTAGCAGGGCATGCTGTACTGTTCACAGGTATTAATCAGGGGCTAACATGGCATGCTGCACTGCGCACAGGCATCAATCAGGGATAGCAGGTGCTAGCAAGGCATGCTACACTGCGTGAGCGTTATTCCAGTACTAGCAGGGCATGCTGTACTGTGCACAAGTATCAATCAGGGGCTAGCAAAGCATGCTGCATTGTGCACAAGTAATAATCAGGAGCCAGCAGGGCATGTCGCACTGTGCACAAGCATTAATCAGGGGCTAGCAGGGCATACTGCACTGAGCACGAGCATTGATCAGGGGCTAGCAAGGATGCTGCACTGCATACAAGTATTAATCAGGGTCTAACAGGGCAATGCTGCACTGCACATGAATATTAATCATGGATTAGCAGGGCATGCTGTACTGTTCATGAGTATTAATCAGGGGATAAGATGTCATGCTGCACTGCACACGGGCATTAATCAGGGCTAGCAAGTACTAGTAAGGTATGCTACACTGTGTGAGCGTTAATCCAGGGCTAGCAGGGCATGCTGTACTGTGCACGAATATCAATCAGGGGCTAGCAAGGCATGCTGCATTGTGCACGTGTTAAACAGGGTATGCTGCACTGTGCACAAGCATTGATCAGGGGCTAGCAAGCCTGCTGGACTGCGCAGAAGTATTAATCAGGGGCTAGCAGGGAATAATGCACTGCCAATGAGCATTAATCATGGACTAGCAGGGCATGATTCACTGCGCACAAGTATTAATCGGGGGCTAGCAGGGCATGAGCCACTATGCACAAGCTTTAATCAAGAGCTAGCAGGGCATGCTGCACTGAGCACGAGCATTGATCAGGGGCTAGCAAGGATACTGCACTGCACACAAGTATTAATCAGGGACTAGCAGGGCATGCTGCACTGCGCACCAGCATCAGTCAGGGCTAGCAGGTGCTAACAAGGCATGCTACACTCCATGAGCGTTAATCCAGGGCTAGCAAGGCATGCGGTACTGTGCACAAGTATCAATCAGGGGCTAGCAAAGCATGCCGGGAAGAAAGCTTGAATGGAAGACAAGAGGAGGTCTAAAAGTCTGGCTAACTCTCTTAGGGACAGAGAATCTGGTTTTAAAACAAACCTGATTACCTTGCAAATCTTCGCAATTTTCTTTGGGGGAAGTAAGAGAAGACATTTTGACGTGTCGACTGTAAACCTGAGGAACTCCAGGGATCTGGAGGGGGTAAGGATTGATTTTCCTGGTTTATAAAAAAGCCTAGACTCTCTTGAGATCCACTGCAATCCTCAAATCTTTGAGGATCTGGGAGTGGTGTTGGGACATAATGAGAATGTCGCCCAAATAAATAATTAAGCGAATACCTCTTTCCCTCAAAAGAGAGGCAATAGTTCTCATAATCTTGGTGAAACACCAGGGGGCAGAAAAAAACCAAAGATAGGGCTTGAAATTGGAATAGGCGATTGTTCCAAGCGAATTGAAGTAAGGGTTGGTGTTCCTTGGCCATTGCCATGGTAAAATAAGCGTCTTTTAGATCTAGTTTGACCAACCAGTCTCCTTCTAGAAGTAGATCTCTAAGGAGGTGGATGTCCTCCATTTTGAAATGCCTGTAGACCAAATACTTTTTTAACTCTCGTAGATTTATGACTGGTCGCCAACCTTTTTCTTTTTTTGAACGAGAAAGAGTGTGCTTACAAACCTCTTTAAACTTCAAGGAACTTCTAAGATTGCGCCCTTATGAAGCATGGAGGAAATCTCTTCTTCTACAATTTTTTGTTGATCCTCTGAAAGAGATAGAACTCTCGGGAGAGAAGTTTGTGTAGGAGTGTTGATAAAATCTTTTCTGAAACCCTGAACAGTCTCCAGAATCCAGGGGTCTTGAGTTAGACTTTCCCATATGTGGTAAAAGAATTGTAGCCTGCCCCCTACCTTGGGAGGGAAAGAAGAAGGAGGAAGAGGAGTACTTACTTTGAGAATTGGAGTTGTTAGGCATGCCTCTGGACCTGGATCCTCTATATCGAGAGCCTCTTCCTCTTTACTGGTAACATTGAGGGTTGGATTGGAAAAACTCTCTTCCAGAGCCCCTGAATCTTGAAAAGGGCCCTTGATTGCCTTGGCCGGAAGAAAGGCCCCTTCTTCCAGCCCGTCCAAAAAGGTTTGAATTAAAATCACGTCTCATATTAGCCTGGGCCTTATCGAGGGTGGTGAAGGTGGAGACATATTTACCAATGGACTAGATCATATCTTCGCCAAAAAGAAGTCCCTTCGGGTTTAATGAGGGTGCTTTTTCGGCCATGTTGCCCAATTTGGGATTCATTTTAGTGAGTAGGGCTTTCCTTCTTTCAATATTAAGTCTAGAGTTAGCATTACCGAGGAGCACTGAGGCCCTTTGGCTCCAGCCTCTGACAAAGTCTGTCAAGAGGAGTATCGTTGTTGTGGCATTCTTCTGCTGCGTCTGAGATTCTGGTTAGGGGGCTCAGGATGTCGAGAAGGCGATCCCGGCAGCCTTTGAGGCACGTTTCAATACCCTTTCGGGGGTCCTTACCCAGTTTGAAAATAAATGTAATTAATTCGGGGTCAAGATTAGGGGTCTGACAGACTTTGTCTTGAATTGATGGCCTCGGACACTCGGACCTAAGGGTACTTCGAGTCTCTCTTTATAGTGTATTCCTGAGCCATGTTTTAATGAGCATTTATCAGGAGCTAGCAGGGCGTGCTGCACTGAGCACGAGCATTGATCAGGGGCTAGCAAGCCTGCTGGACTGCAAACAAGTATTAATCAGGGGCTAGCAGGGAATGCTGCACTGCACATGAGTATTAATCAGGGACTAGCAGGGCATGCTGCACTGTGCATGAGCATTAATCATGGGCTAGCAGGGCATTCTTCACTGCGCATGAGTATTAATCGAGGGCTAGCAGGGCATGCTGCACTGTGCACAAGCATTAATCAAGAGCTAGCAGGACATGCTGCACTGAGCATGAGCATTGATCAGGGGCTAGCAAGGATGCTGCACTGCACACAAGTATTAATCAGGGGCTAGCAGGGCATGCTGCACTGCGCATGAATATTAATTTTGGACTAGCAGGGCATGCTGTACTGTTCACGAGGAATTATCAGGGACTAACATGGCATGCTGCACTGCACACGGGCATTAATCAGGGCTAGTGGGTCCTAGCAAGGCATGCTACACTGCATGAGTGTTAATCCAGGGCTAGCAAGGCATGTAGTACTGTGCCCAAGTATCAATCAGGGTCTAGCAAGGCATGCTGCATTGTGCACGAGTATTAATCAGGGGTTAGCAGGGCATGCTGTACTGCACATAAGCACTAATCAGAAGCTAGCAGGGCATACTGCACTGTGCACGAGTATCTATCAGGGGCTAACAAGGCATTGTGCACAAGTATTAATCAGGCGCTAACAGGGTATGCTGCACTGTACACGAGCATTGATCAGGGGCTAGCAAGCCTGCTGGACTGTGAACAAGTATGAATCAGGAGCTAGCAGGGAATGATGCACTGCGCGTGAGTATTAATCATGGACTAGCAGGGCATTCTGCACAGCGCACGAGTCTTAATCCGGGGATAGCAGGGCATGTTGCACTGCACACGAGCATTGATCAGGAGCTAGCAGGGCATGCTGCACTGCGCATGAGTATTAATTATGGACTAGCAGGGCATGCTTTACTGTTCACAAATATTAATCAGTGGCTAACATGGCATGCTGCACTGCACACGGGCATTAATCAGGGCTAGCAGGTGCTAGCAAGTCATGCTACACTGCATGAGTGTTAATCCAGGGCTAGCAGGGCGTGTGGTACTGTGCACAAGTATCAATCAGCGGCTAACAAGGCATGCTGCATTGTTCAGGAGTATTAATCAGGGGCTAGCAGGGCATGCTGCCCTGCGCAGGAGCATTAATCAGGAGCTAGCAGGGCATACTGCACTGTGCACAAGTATCTATCAGGGGCTAACATGGCATGTGGCACTGCACACGGGCATTAATCGGGGCTAGCAGGTGCTAGCAAGGCATGGTACACTGCATGAGTTTTAATCCAGGACTAGCAGGGCATGTGGTACTGTTCACAAGTATCAATCAGGGGCTAGTAAGTCATGCTGCATTGTGCACGAGTATTAATCAGGGCATTCACTGCGCACAAGCACTAATCAGAAGCCTGCAGGGCATACTGCACTGTGCACAAGTATCTTTCATGGACTAGCAGGGCATGCTGCACAGCGCACGAGTATTAATCGGGGGATAGCAGGGCATGGTGCTCAAGCATTAATCAGAAGCTAGCAGGGCATGCTGCACTGAACCCGAGCATTGATCAGGGGCTAGCAAGGATGCTGCACTGCGCACAAGTATTAATAATGGGCTAGCAGGGATCGCTGCACTGCGCATGCGTATAAATAATGGACTAGCAGGGCATGCTGTACTGTTCACGAGTATTAATCAGGGGCTAACATGGCATGCTGCACTGCGCACAGGCATTAATCAGGGCTAGCAAGTGCTAGCAAGGCATGCTACACTGCATGAGTGTTAATCCAGGGCTAGCAGGGTATGTGGTACTGTGCACGAGTATCAATCAGGGGCTAGCAAGGAATGCTGCATTGTGCACACGTATTAATTAAGGGCTAGCAGGGCATGCTGCACTGCGCACGAACATTAATCAGGAGCTAGCAGGGCATACTGCACGGTGCACGAGTATCTATCAGGGGCTAACATGGCATGTGGCACTGCACACGGGCATTATTCAGGGCTAGCAGGTGCTAGCAAGGCATGGTACACTGCATGAGTTTTAATCCAGGACTAGCAGGGCATGTGGTACAGTGCACAAGTATCATTCAGGGGCTAGTAAGGCATGCTGCATTGTGCACGAGTATTAATCAGGGCATGCACTGCGCACGAGCACTAATCAGAAGCCTGCAGGGCATACTGCACTGTGCACAAGTATCTATCAGGGGCTAACAAGGCATGCTGCATTGTGCGCAAGTACTAATCAGGGGCTAACAGGGTATGCTGTACTGCGCACAAATATTAATCAGGAGCTAGCAGGGCATGCTGCATTGTGCATGAGTATCAATCAGGGGCTAGCAAGGCATGCTGCATTGTTCACGAGTATTAATCAGGGGTTAGCAGGGCATGCTGTACTGTGCACAAGCATTAATCGGGAGCCTGCAGGACATACTGCACTGCACACAAGTATTGATCAGGGGCTAGCAGGGCATGCTGCACTGCAGGTGTGTATTAATCATTGACTAGCAGGGCATGCAGTACTGTTCACGAGTATTATTCAGAGGCTAACATGGCATGCTGCACTGCACATGGGCATTAATCAGGGCTAGCAGGTGCTAGCAAGGCATGCTACACTGCATGAGTGTTAATCCAGGGCTAGCAGGGCATGTGGTATGGTGCACAAGTATCAATGAGGGGCTAGCAAGGCATGCTGCATTGTGCACGAGTATTACTCAGGTGCTAGCAGGGCATGCTGCACTGTGCACGAGCAGTGATCAGAAGCTAGCAGGGCATACTGCACTGTGCACGAGTATCTATCAGGGGCTAACAAGGGATGCTGCATTGTGCACAAGTATTAATCAGGGGCTAACAGGGTATGCTGCACTGCGCACAAGCATTATCAGGAGCTAGCAGGGTATGCTGCACTGTGCACGAGTAACAATCAGGGGTTAGCAAGGCATGTTCATTGTTCACGAGTATTAATCAGGGGCTAGCAGAGCATGCTGCACTGCGCACAAGCATTAATCAGGAGCTAGCAGGGCATACTGTGCACGAGTATCTATTAGGGGCTAACAAGGCATGCTGCATTGTGCATGATTATTAATCATGGGGCTAACAGGGTATGCTGCACTGCACACAAGCATTTATCAGGAGCTAGCAGGGCATGCTGCACTGAGCATGAGCATTGAACAGGGGCTAGCAAGCCTGCTGGACTGCGAACAAGTATTATTCAGGAGCTAGCAGAGAATGCTGCACTGAGCATGAGTATTAATCATGGACTAGCAGGGCATGCTGCACAGCGCACACGTATTAATAAGGGGCTAGCAAGGATGCTGCACTGCGCACAAGTATTAATAAGGGGCTAGCAGGGATTGCTGCAATGCGCATGCATATTAATCATGGACTAGCAGGGCATGATGTACTGTTCACAAGTATTAATCAGGGGCTAACATGGCATGCTGCACTGCACACAGGCATTAATCAGGGCTAGCAGGTGCTAGCAAGGCATGCTACACTGCATGAGTGTTAATCCAGGGCTATCGGGGCATGTGGTACTGTGCACAAGTATCAATCAGGGGCTAGCAGGGCATGCTGCACTGCGCACAACCATTAATCAGGAGCTAGCAGGGCATACTGCACTGTGCATGAGAATCTATCAGGGGCTAGCAAGGCATACTGCATTGTGCATGCGCATTAATCAGGAGCTAGCAGGGCATACTGCACTGCGTACAAGCATTGTTCAGGGGCTAGTAAGCCCACTGGACTGCGCACAAGTATTAATCGGGCTAGCTGGGAGTGCTGCAATGTGCATGAGTATTAATCATGGACTAGCAAGGCATGCTGTACTGTGCACAAGTATTAATCAGGGGCCAATAGGGCATGCTGCATTATGCACATGCATTAATCAGGGGCTAGCAAGGCATGCTACACTGCGTGAGTGTTAATCTAAGGCTAGCAGGGCATGCATTAATGCGCACAAACATTAAGCAGGGGCAAGCAGGGCATGATGCGCTGTGCACTAGTGTTAATCAGAGGCTAGCAGAGCATACTGCACTGCGCACAAGTGATAATCGGGGCCTCGCAGGGCATGCTCCCATGAGCACAGGCATTAATCAGGGGCTAGCAAGGCATACTACACTGTGCGTGAGAATTAGTCCAGGGCTAGCAGGGCATGTAGTACTGCGCACAATCATTAAGCAGAGGCGAGCAGGGCATACTGCACTGGGCACGAGTATTAATCGGGGGCTAGCAGGGAATGCTGCACAAGTGTTAATTGAGGGCTAGCTGGGCATGCTACACTGTGCAGGAGTGTTAATCGGCGGCTAGGGCTTGCTACACTGCGCAGGAGGGTTAATCGGGGGCTAGCTGGGCATGCTACACTGCGCAAAAGTGGTAATCGGGGCTAGCTGGGCATGCTACACTGCGCAGGACTGTTAATCGGGTGTTGGCAGGTCATGCTGCACTGTGCAAGAGCATCAATCAGGGGCTAGCATGGCATGCTGCCCTGCGCACAAGCATTGGTCAGGGGCTAGCAAGGCATGCTGTACGTTGGCTTTAAACAGTTTTAAGTAGATCCAGCTTCTTCAAGCTGGGGGTGCTGATGAATTTCACCTGTGCTTTTTTTTTTGTTTAAATTTGTTTTATTGGTTTTAAAAGCAACAGTATACACTACATTGCGAAAGAAAGGCAGCAGGCATGAAAGACAAGCAAAACGGATAGGTACACAATCTCTATCAAGCGAATAGAGAACTAGGTATATTTGACATGGCAAAGGTGCAGTGCCTGGGCTGCAAGTGGCACATGTAGTGAGATGACGATGTTGTAGGAGAAAAGGCCATAACCAAAACACCCACCCAGTCCCCCTCCCCCCTTCCCAATCCCCCCACCCAGTGTGCCAAACATGTGAAACAAACGCAGATGTAATCATGTAAGAACTGTCGCAGTTACCCATAGGATCACAAGGAGTCATGTGTGGTCTCTGTGAGTCGTAGCAAGCGAACGTATTTGGGGCATGTGATCTCGTTGAATTCTTTGGACAGGAGGGAAAGCAGCGGGAGCCATACCTTCCGATAGCCAGCTGTAGAGTGTGTGAGTGTGGCGTGGATGCGTTCCATTCCTAAGGTGAACCATATTTTATGTAACCATCCCGTGTGAGTTGGCCTGGTGTTAGAACCCCAGAGAGACAGCACGTTTTGTGTGGCGGCTTGCACGGCGATCCCCATCTGGCGACCTCTGGGAGATTTTAGGGGAAAGGTGATTGCATTAGGTAGGCCTAGGATGGTGTAAGCTGGGAATCTAGGAATTTCAGTATCAAAGGTAGAATCAATGTCGTCCAAGACCGCTTTCCAATAGTCTTGGACTTCACAGCACTCCCAGAGGAGGTGAGTCAAGGTGCCTTCTTTCCCGCATCCCCTCCAGCACAGTGCGCTACGCGTTGGGTTACCTTTATTGAGCTGGACAGGGGTGAGATGCCAGTACAGGGCCAACTTCGTCGCCACCTCCCTACCAGCAGTGTTGCGGGTGGTATGGGAGGCCCTATAATACACAGCACTCCACTACTTGGGTGACAGGGCCCTCCCCAGTTCTGCCTCCCAGCGTTTCTGGCCTGCGGTCTTGCCCAAGGGAGCGGGGGCGTAAGCATTTTCTAGATGTCTGAAATAAGATGTCTGTCCGAGTCCTTCGTCACTAGCCATTTCTCAAAAGTCGTCATGGGTCTGCCAACTAGGGGGCCGACGTCTGGACTCGTGAGCCAGTGCCTAATCTGGAAGTACTGAAATAGGTGGGGGGAGACCACGTCATAGCCCTGGATTATGTCTGCAAGGGTGAGAAAGCCCTGTAGGTCGAAGAAGTGGCCGGCGGAGAGGCAGCTGACGCTCCGCCATTGCGGGAATGCATGAGGAGCATGGCCTGGTTGGAATTCCGGGTTGTCTAAGACAGGGGTAAGTGGAGAGGGGAAGGTAGTAAGCCCACCCTTGACCGCAACCGCGTTCCAGACTTGCCTGACGGTGCGGGTAATAGGGGAGCTCAGGAGGTAGCGTGGTCGATGTTGCCGAGGAAGGAACGGAATTTTCCAGAGGGATGTCCGTGCCATTGCCCTGTCCTCAAATAACCATCGTTTCTCAGATTCTGGCCGGAACCATTCCACCAGATATCGAATTTGCGCGGCTTGGAAATACTGTGAAAGGTTGGGGATACCAAGACCCCCTTCGTCCGCCTTCCTGTACGCTAATCGTTTATGTAGGGGCACCCGCTTGCCTTCCCAGATAAATTGATGGAAGGCAGCTTGTAGATTCGCAATGGTGCCAGCCGGAGGGAGCACCGGGAGAGTCTGGAAAACGTATAGAATTTTGGGCAAGGCGGACATTTTCACTACCGCAACACGTCCTAGCAGGGACAGGGGTTGTTGGACCAGCGTGCGAGATCGGACCGAATTTGGGAGGAGAGGGCCGCGTTCCTGTACGTTAATCGTTTATGTAGGGGCGCCCGCTTGCCTTCCCAGATAAATTGATGGAAGGCAGCTTGTAGATTCGCAATGGTGCCAGCCGGAGGGAGCACCGGGAGAGTCTGGAAAACGTATAGAATTTTGGGCAAGGCGGACATTTTCACTGCCGCAACACGTCCTAGCAGGGACAGGGGTTGTTTGGACCAGCGCGCGAGATCGTACCGAATTTGGGAGGAGAGGGCCGCGTAATTGAGAGTCACCGTAGACTCCGTGGAGGAGGTAAGAGTGACACCTAAGTATGGGAGTTGTGTGTTCGACAATAATCCCCCCTCATATGCAGGTAAAGTTGCCTGTGTTTGAGCGTTCTTGCCCAGAGGCAGTATGAGGGATTTCCCCCTATTGATCTTGAAGCCGGAGACATCTCCAAAGCAGTCCAACTCAGCTAGGAAAGCGGGGATAGAGCGGTCCGTACAGTCCAGGGCAGCTATGATGTCATCGGCGTAAAGGCCAATCACATGAGGTTCCCGGCCGAAAGTCCGAAAGTCATACCCTGGATGGCAGGGTTGTCACGGATCTTTTGCGTAAGGGGCTCAATGTACAAGGCGAACAGGAGGGGCGAGATGGGGCACCCCTGTCGCGTGCCACGCTGGATCTCAAAAGGGTCGGAGCGTAGGCCGCCTATGCGAACTCGAGCCTGAGGGCGGTGGTAGCAACTCGCGATCCAAGCCTGAAAGCGGTCTCCTAAGCGAAATCGCCGCAGGACTTGTTGAAGATAGGTCCAATCAACCCGGTCGAACGCTTTCTCCGCGTCGACAGCCAGCAGTGCAGAATCCGAATTCTGGAAGTGAGCCTTGTCTATCAAATGAAGTATTCGTTTAGTGTTATCGCTACATTGGCGATTTGGAACAAAGCCCGATTGGTCGGGTTCCAAGATCCCGGGCAAGCATGGACCAAGATGCGCTGCCAGAACCTCTGTAAAGAGTTTCAGGTCCAGATTAAGTAGGGATATAGGCTGGAATGCGGAACAGCATGTGGGCTTCTTCCCCGGTTTAGGCAAAACTACTATTTCGGCTGCAAGCATGTCTGGGGGAATGGAGCTCGGGCCCTCAAAGGAATTGAAAAGTCGGGTGAGAACAGGTGCTAAAAGCTGGCTGAAGGTTTTGTAGAACCCTGCCGAGAAGCCGTCAGGCCCTGGGGACTTGAGGGGGCGGAGGCGGGAGATAGCGGCAAGGACTTCATCCAGACGGATAGGGGCATCTAGGGCGTCCGCATTGGCCTGAGACAACTCTGTGACCCTAGCTGACTCCAAGTAAGTATGGACATCCTCTGAGGACACAGAGTCGGCGTTACATAGAGTGGCATAGAATGTCCTAAATACGTCTGCGACTCGGGCGTCACCAACGATATCCCGACCAGAGTTGTCCGTGAGGGTGGTAATTTTGGAGTGTTGGGTTTTCGCCTTCAGGGCGCTGGCGAGTAAGCGGCCTGTTTTGTTTCCCCCAACGTAATAGGAGTGACGGAGGTGTAGAGCGGCGAATTCCGCCCGATCCGTATCTAGGCTAGCTAGTTGGGCTCTGGCGGCCTTCAATTGTCTCCAGACCCGCGGGGCACCAGTACGGCTGTGGACCCTCTCTAATTCAGAGACCTGAGCGGTGAGGTCATCTCTTTTAGCTTTGCGGACCTTAGCCTCTCCTGCTGCAATCGCAATAAGCTCGCCACAAGCCACTGCTTTCAACGCCCCCCAGAGAGCAGACACCGAAGTCTCGGGAGTGTCATTAATAGCTAGGTATTCAGCGAGGCATGTGTGAAGTTGCTTGGTGACCTCCGGCCGATGTAAGATGGTTTCACGCAGTCGCCACGCCCCAGGGTGGCGGGAGGATTTGGGAACCTGGAGTGTCAACTCCACCGCATCATGATCAGACAACGCCGCTGGGACAATGCTCACATCACTGAGGGTGGTAAGTAGTGCAGATGAACCCAAGAAGTGGTCTAACCTGGCATATGTGCGATGTACATGGGAGTAGAACGTAAAGTGTGATGCGTTGGGATGTGTAGCCCCCCAGAAATCCACAAGGTCTCGCTCGTGTAGCCAGTCTTTACCGGCAGTTGTAATGGCGCCGGTGTCCCCATAGCGGTGCCCTGATCTGTCTATGTTCGTGTCCATCACTAGATTGAGGTCCCCCCAAAGGAGCAAAAGAGAGGTAGGGGATTGAAGTGACTCGGAAACGGCGCTCTTTAAAAAGGTTTCCTGTCCTGAATTCGGGGCGTAAAGGGAGACAATTGTGAAGCGTTGGCCCCCCAGTAAAAAGGTGTATGCGAGCATCCTGCCCTTGATCTCCCTCATCTTATCACCCACGCTGCCACGGAAGTGCTTGGAGACTAAGATAGCCACCCCTGCTTTTTTTGTTGGGAGAGAGGAAAAAAACTGTTGGGGAAAGGCGCGCGAGCGCATCCTATGCCAGTCTTTGGGCAGGAGATGGGTTTCCTGTAATAAACATATGTCAGCCCTGGAGTTCTCCAGGTATGAGATCACAGCCCTACGCTTTATCAGGTTATTTTAGCCCTTTACATTAAGGGTTAGTACCTTCAAACTAGACTCCATCACCGGAGATCAAACGATCCACGGGCTACGTGAATGCAATCCCACTGGTGGAGCCAAGGACGGCTCAGTGAACATTCCAGTCCCACAGGATACCCTGGCACACTGGGTCCCTCCCGCAACTCCCCTCCCAATCCCTGGCCCCAACATCGTCCCCCCGCACCCTTTCCTCCCTGCCCCTCGCCCCCAACGCCCCAACTCCCAAACTAGCCTCCCCAAACCATGATCCAAATATTCAGACTGAAATGGACTGCACCCCCCACCCAATGCCCACTTCCCAATCTCCAAACAAGAAAAAAGTATAGTCCCAGTCCTGTCAGTCCACACAGGGCTGTGGTGAAGTCACTTACAAGGGTCATGTCCGATGGCGGCCATCGCGGCCCCCCACCCGGCACCCCCCCAGCCCATGAACAAGACACATGCTGTGGTCAGTCTCCCCATCAGATGCAAAGATTATTTAGAGGGTGATGTCTCTCTGGCTACGTCCGCTACGGCTGTCGCTCTCTCCTGCGTGATTACATGGGCATCGGGTTTCAAGCTTTGCAACGGGAATCGTCTACGGCCCACTGTCTGCCAGTCCCCCCTGGAGGACCCCTGGGACGCTTTCACCATCGGTACATCTTCTTCCAGATCAAGTCCCAGAAGAGCACAAGTGTCTTTGAGCGAGCGCATTTGGTGTAGGGCTCCATTCCATTTAAATATCAACCGGAACGGGTGGCCCCATGAATATGGAATTTCTTGCAGTCGCAGAAAGTCCGTCGCTACTTTGAACATTTTCAGTTTTTTTTTGTGTGATGGCCGAGAGATCCTGGTATAGAGCAACGGGATGGCCTCGAAATTGAAGAGGTTGTGCCCGCCTGGCCTCCCGAAGAATTCGCTCCTTTAGCGGGAAGTCCGGAAGAAAGGCTAGGATGTCCGGCAGTGGGGCAGAAACGCGTCTGGGAAGCCCAACCCTGTGTGCCCAATCAATGCGGATGGTAAAGTCAGCAGGTTCCCCCAAGATGCTGAGGAAAAGGTCTTGTAGGTAGCTAGTGACATCCGTCCCTTCCGCTTTCTGAGGAACCCCCCGGACCCGTATGTTGTTGCGACGGGAGCGGTTTTCAAGGTCCTCCGCATGGGCCTGGAGGTCCAGTTGCTGATCCGTAAGTCTCAGGACTTCCTGCTGGAGCTGCTCGATTTCATCGCTTCTAGTCTGATCGGCCTCTTCGATAGCGACCACCCGCTCTCCAAGACCCTCCACGTCCCGTCTAAGTTCCCGGACCTCACTTGCCACCTCCTGCTTTAGGGACTTGAAGTCATCCCTGAGGGAATTGAACAGTGTCTCCAGAAAGGATCGGGTAATGGGCACTTGGTCACTGGACGGGTCCGGCGGTAGTCTAGTGGGCTCAGGGGAGGGTGGGTCCTTGCCGGCCTTGTGCTGGGACTTGGCCATCATTTCCGGGAATGTTTGGGTCACTTTTTTCCCCCTGAGTCCTGCAATGTCACACCTGGTCACCGGGATGGTCCCGCTCGGTGATCCCCGAGGAGCCGAAGGCAAACACAGAGGCCTGGTGGTCCCTCGGGTAAGTGCGATCCGGGTGATAGGGAAGATGGCGCCCCCACAGCAGTGTCAGGATTCCCCGGCGAAAGTCGAGGCGGCCAGCTGGCGCGCCGGCGATGGTGTGCGCCCTGTCCCTCACCTCGTGGTCAGTGCTAATCGGATGGCAGCGGACCTTGTGGCACCAAGGGGCGATCAGGCAGCAGGCGGTCTCCTCCTGGGGCCTCCGCGACCCCCACCACCGACCCTCGCGATCACCACCAGGCGGGCGGGAGCAGCCCGGCAAGTGTGCGCGCTGGGGAGGCCTCTCAAGTGACCACACCCGCTTCCAGACTATGCGTGTGGGTGGGAAGAGATGGTCAGGGCCCCAACGTCCGGCAGCGCCGATGGGAAGTTCGCCGCACTACCGCTCTCCCGCCGGCGCGGCTCGCAGGACCCCGCACCAGGAGCTCGCTCATGCGCCCCGAGCCTCCTCCGCCGGTCCCATTGCTGCTCTCCTCACCTCTGCACACCGGCTAGTGCCATCTGTTGATCTCCGGCGTGTCCAGGCCTCTGTCGCCTCAGCTCCGATCTCCTGGCGCTGTCTGGTGTTTTGTTAGGCCAAGTCCACCAGGCTTGGCCGGCAAAGAGCAGCTCTGCAGACCCTCCCCAGCTCGATATTCATGCAGGGCCAAAGCCGGGTCACCCCCCTAAGGACACCCTTCCAGCTTAACTCGGGGCGGCGTGACGTGCCAGACGCATTCCGGATGCCGCCTCCACACTCCGGGGGCGCTCCGGCAGGATTGTGATGTGCCCCGCAAGTGCTCCCCCCAGTAGGCCCGAAGCCGGGCCTCAATTTTCGCGACTCCCGGCCGGTCCCTCCTACACTGCCGGCCGGGTCGCAGTAACGGCGTCCAGTGTCCGACGGGGGTCACGAGCTCAGGGTCGGAGGCAGCAGGTTGCCTCCGCGGGTGTCGCAGGCAGGCAGTCGGCCCGGCCACTCGTTCAGGGGCCGGTGCAGGGAGTTCGCGAGCAGATTACTCCTCCGAGGCGGCCGCCATTACAGGAGTCGCGGCCGGCCTGCCTCTCCGTGTCCAGAGCTTCGCCGGGGCCGCTCAGAGTCACCAACAGATCTCCGGGGGTAGCGGCTATGCTCCGCTATCGATACTGGAGGTATTCAGTGCTCTGGGGAGATGAGGCAATACTTTTAGGGGCTGTAGGAGGGATCGGGGCAGGGAGCCACGGAGACCTGCGTCCGATCAGGTCGCCATCTTGGACACGCCCCCTCACCTGTGCTTTTGATGCAAATTTGGGAATGGGTGGGAATGATGTGCACTAGCAGAGCTCTGCTCCTGCTTCTTAGCCCTGGAACGCCCGGGGAAGCAGCAGGTTGGCACTGAGGATCCGTATGTATTTGTGTAAAGGGATAACAATATGTGCTGAAGTGAAACTGTGCGGTAGTTTGTCAGAGCTCTGTGTGGTATGAATATGGGATAATAAAGGAGTGACGCAGATTAATTTTGACGTTCATTGACAGAGCTGTTTGTGGGTCCCACCACTAAGAACGGACATATGATGTGTGATCTTACAGTGAAGCAGGGGGTTCGCAGGTGGTGGAGCCTATCGTTTTAGGGTGTAGTTTAGTGTTCTATGCAGAGTTGGGCTCTCAGCACCTTCCTGAATGAAGGTTTGACTTATTTTTCTCTATTTTTGCACATGTGGGGGGAGGGGTTTGGGGGGTCGCCCCTTTGTGTCTCTTGCCCACCTCTGACAGAAAACTCTGCAGGTCAGGAGTGAGGGGTATCAAACAAGCTTTGGGGACACTGTGTTTGGATAAAAGGAGTGCTACAACTGAAGACTATGGTGCATTGGCAGAGCTGTGGGTACCATGTGTTTGGATAAAAGGAGTGCTACATCTGAAGACTACGGTGCATTGGTAGAGCTGTGGGTTCCATGTGTTTGGATAAAAGGAGTGCTACAACTGAAGACTATGGTGCATTGGCAGAGCTGTGGGTACCATGTGTTTGGATAAAAGGAGTGCTACATCTTAAGACTGAGGTGCATTGGTAGAGCTGTGGGTTCCATGTGTTTGGATAAAAGGAGTGCTACAACTGAAGACTATGGTGCATTGGCAGAGCTGTGGGCACCCTGTGTTTGGATAAAAGGAGTGCTACATCTGAAGACTACGGTGCATTGGCACAGCTGTGGGTACCATGTGTTTGGATAAAAGGAGTGCTACGTCTGAAGACTACGGTGCATTGGCAGAGCTGTGGGCACCCAGTGCCTGGATAATAAAAGCAATACATCTGAGGACTGAGGTGCTTTGGGAGAGCGGTGTGTACCCGTTACTGGCATCGCAGGAGTGCCAATGCCTGGTGAGGACTGGATTGGGGTGCTTCGGAAGAGCTGTTGTAGGGTTGAAGCACTGAAATAGCAGAGATACTGGAGGTGAATTCTGAAGTGTTTGTGACAGAGTCGTGCAGGCGAAATAGCACATGAAACTGCATTTAAGAACCGAGCTGCATTCGCAGAATGGCATTTGGTTGCCTTGGTTCTTGCTACCCAGCAGGGTTCAAAATAATCTTTTTTCAGGTTGGAAATTTGCACGTCAATGAACACTATTTTTCAGTGTTTCAAAAGCGTGTTTCAACAGCCAGAGCTGCCAACTGGGGGACCTGGGGCCTGATTTATCATTGGATTGCCTTTCCATTGCATCACGCATGATGTCGCAAGGGCAGCCGCTGCAGGTAAGAGCGATGGGGCGGTGGGGCCGGCTGGGGGTATTTCGAGAGGCGACCACAAGGGAAAATTAAATAAATAATTCACATTCCCTCGTAGTCATCTCTCTTAATCCCCCCCACCCCCAGCCGGCTCTACCGCCCCAACGCTCCTCCCTGCAGTGGCAGTTGTTGTGCAAGGTCAACACAATTCTTAGTCAGATTTAGCAACACTTTGCGTGGCTCTGCGTTGCTTGGTAAATCTGGAGTAACGGACAGCAAAGTTAACTCTGCCATGGGAAGGCGTTCTGTGGATAGAGCATGGATGTTCCCACTCATCCAGCTATGGTTTACCAGATTTATCAAAACTGGTAAACCTGGGATTGCATTAAAATGCTATGACTTCCCGTTAAAGGCGCAACGAGGAGAAATATCTTTATTTCTACTTGTTTTTTCCTCTAATCATGCTGCATTCTGCAGCATACTTAGAAAGAGGAAAACGCTTCCAAGGTTTGTTTTTGTACAGGTTGGTGTCCCTTCCTGCACAAAAAACTATCTTACCTGTAACACATGTATCATTTCACCATGATGCAAGGGTGCCTGCTTTCACGCTAGGCTGCACTGAGTGCGCCAGCACAAGGAGAGAGCAGGAATGCACCATATCTTGTGCCGCATCAAAGTTTGAAAAAGGTTTCAGTCCCAGCGTTGGCTCAACATACTGTGATTTTGGGCACAGTTTTGCCTCCTCACTCCTTCTGTATTGCTTGCCCTCACTCATGCCCCTGTGTTGCTTGCCTCACCCATGCCCTTTGTGTTGCTCCACCCACCCCACCCCCATGTTGTTTCTGCCCCAGTGCTGTTTCTAGCCCATTTTTGCAGCCCCAACTGCTTTAAAAAAAATGCGTTTGTGTGTTTTTTCTTTTTATTTACTGATCCAACACGGATTGGTAAAAAGAAAAAAAAACACTTGAGTGATTTTGTCGGTGCGTTCATGAAAGGAGTGCGTATTTGCAAAATGACCTCCTCTGCTGCATCCTATTTTGTTTTTTTGTTCATCTTTAGCCATGCTGCACAGCATCGGGGTGTTATACAGCATCACTAAAAGAACATTGGCAAAGCCAATAGGTCCCAAAGGAGAGACCCATGGACTTGTTTAATTAAACTAGACCCAGGGTTAGCGACACCCCTGTAACTGACGCAATTGGATTTTTTGGGGGTATTAACTTTCCCTCAGAATAGGTGAAGGATGAGCTAGCACACGTACATTTTGGGTATATCTTCAGAGGATCCCTTTCTTATTCAGAAAGTCCTTTGAGTATTATTTTATTATATGATTTAACAATAAAATTCAGGGGCATATTTACAAGCCCCTTGCGACGCTGGTGCATCACTTTTTGTGATGCACCATCAGCGCAGTGTGCTGCCCCATATTTACGAGGCCACGGAAATCCATCCTGCGTGGCTTTTTGTGGTCTTGTAAATACGGCCCCTTATCACACATCACTTTGCGTAAAAGAGTTATGCAATGGGTGTTGCTGTGGATGTTCCCACGCAACACCCATGGATTCTGCTGCATTTTCAGATTATGAAAAATCGTAAACCTGGAAATGTGTCAGAATGATACGCTTCCCCAGGGGAGGCATAGCGAGGTGCAATGAGGAGAAATGTTTTCATTTCTCTTCGTTTTTTTCCTCTTTCTATGTGTTCTGCAGCACACATTGAAAGAGGAAATCACCTCTCGTGATTGTTTCCGTGCAGGAAGGTGTCCCTTCCTGCACAAAAACAATCATTCCCGCAACGCAGGCATCCTTGCACCATGGTACAAAGGTGCCTGCGTCGGTGCATGGCAGCCCATTGTGCATCAGCGCAGGGGAGAGCAAAGGGATCAGTCATATTTTTTGTAGATAAGATCAGTGGCGTAACGAAACTGGAGCCCCCCGCAAAGTACATAGAGGGGCCCCCCACCAGACTCACTCAGGAGCTCTCAGGCCAGGGCACTGTGCTGAGGTGGCCCCCTGGAGGTCGGGCCCCGGGGGGCCTTTGTTACGCCACTGGATAAGACACATCCCTTTGCTTCCAAAGTAACGCAGCACAGACAAATGGCTTGTAGCACAGCGCGGTGTTACTTTGTCATAAATAAGGCCCTTCTTATTTGCTTTTGTGTCTGCATTTTTGTGATTACTGTTAGAGCTAAAAGGTCAAGCACGCTCTAGGGGTGGGAGGAAGGTGTTGATAGTGAATTGAATTACAAATATGTTTAGATCAGAAGTATCTTTTCAATTATTTGCGAAATTGTTTTTTAAAAAAAATGTTTTTTATTTACCGCTACAATAAAATTGTGTTAAAAAACGTGTGGTTCTCAGGGTCCCCGGTTCAAGTCTGATGAGGCGCATTGACAATCAATCAGTAATTGAACAGAGGGCGGTGCTGCAGCTCAGGGGAGGAGCTAAGCCAGAGCTGTGCATAGGTTTCAGTACTGGAATTGTATTTGGTACGTCCATTTTGATGAAGCTTGTATTCGTTCTTCTAATGCTGGGGGTGGAAGGTTTCTTGAAGAATAGAACAGATTAGAACAGAACAGAATAATAGAGGTGCATCGGCTGACTGGTATGTAGGTCTCAATATTGGAAGAGCAATAATAACTGTGTATTGAAGGAAATACGGAAAATGCTATACGACTAGAAGTCAACATTTCGATGCCATGCTGGGTGTACTGTGGTCAAATCACACACAGCTTTGTGTGCCTAAGTGTACACTGGCAGGTTCACGAAAATGCTGCTACCTTTAATAACGTTGCCTGCAGTGTGTGCTACCCATCCCGGAACAGTAGATGGTGCTGCAGGTCAAGAATAAAGTGTGTTTCCAGGGCTGTAAATATGTCGATACAGGAGTAGCATGGGGTGTCGCAAATCAGTAGTAAAGTGCATCCGTTGAACTGTGCCCTTTCTACCGTCAATAAACGAGGCAGCCAGGGAGTGATGACACATTGATTATAAGGTCTCGGGAGCAAGACCGAAACTAGCACACACACGCATGCGCATGTGTGTGCGATGCCTGTTGTCACAAAGATGAACCAAGGATAATGTCTGTGGTTAATGAAGTGGATGACAAAACTGACAACTGGCCCTTCTTATTGGGTCATACTAAACCAGCATAGAAGCTGGAAGTAGAGGTGTTATGCGTGCTGAAGCACCCCAAACATTAATGCTGTGCTTCAGCAGCTGAATGAGCAATGAAGATGTCTTTACATTTTGTTATATTTGCTGAGTAGCTACGGCGCTCTGCTCGTCATGACCACGCCCGTTCCGTGGAACGCTCGCTTGCTGGGCTGATTCCCCTGCAGTGCTGAGCGTTCCATTGGAACGGGTGTGACCATGACAAGCTCAGCTCGTCATGAGCACCGGAGCGCCGTAGCTCATGACGAGCTGACCTCGTCATGAGCATGGGGGCGCTGTGCGCGCCCCCCAGCACAGTGGGGGAAACGAATATATGATGATACAACGAATTCCGTTGCAACGCATGCCTTTACCCGCATGCGTTACAACGGAATTCGTTTACCACGGATAAACTTTTCCTCGAATAATTGCGTGGTGACGTCATACGTCGTTAAGAGAAAACGGCATTTTTTTCCGATTTCTCTTTAACGACGCTGACGCCGACGTGACTTATGGTGAGTTGTTTTATTTGGGGGGGAGACCCCCCCAAGCCCCCCTTTTTCTCTTTTTACCTTTACCACATATGCCTTTACTACAAACATCGTAGTAAAGGTATGCGTGGTAAAGGCATTAGTGGTAACCACGCATGCGTTGTACTGCATGCGTGGTTAAAGATTTCGGGGAAACGGCTTCGTTGTAAAGGCCGTTTCCCGGGGGAAACAGCCCCGCATGGAAGGGGTTAAAGACATAGGTCCATTGTCAGGCCATGTCTTCAGATAAAATGCTGCTTATTCTTTTAACATGGAAATTTGCAGTTTATGTTTTTTTTTCTCTGACTGCAATTATGTGGGATTTTGTAAAGTGAGCTATGCACTATGTGACAGTCTTACCTGACATACATATAGGGGCAGATTTATGAAGGCCTTGCGCCGCCAGTGCGTCATTTTTAACATGGGAAAAAGTGACGCACCGGCGGCGCAAGGCCTTCATAAATCTGCCCCATAGTGTGAAAGGACAGGCTGTATGATGTCTATTTTTTTTAGCACATTGCAAAATGTACATACCTGTGAGCTATACAAATATTTCAAAATGTATCACCTGTTAGGAAAGAACACATGAAGTACATTTTGTATATTTCTGAAGTGTAATGGAAACAAAGGGCTTCATGCATCAAAACAAGCCAAGAAAAGTTACTCCGTGATGTGCAAATAATAAATACTCATTGAAACCCTATCGTTTATGCCCTATATACTTTTATCAGAAAGACAGCAGGGCATATTTATTTATTTTATTTATTTATTTATTTATAAAGTTTTATATAGTGCGAGCTTGACCCAAGAGGGTATAAGAGCGCTTTACATTTAGGATCGTTGCGTTACAAATTACATCAGATACAAAAGCATTGTAAGGAACAGTACACATAAACAATGTTGCAGTAATTCGAAGGAGGGAGGGGAGGAAGGAGTAATAGCGGGGAGACGAGGAGGAACAATGCCCAATGTCCGGCTGGGTAGGTGACGGTCAAGGGGGAAAAACAGGGCCAGACTCCTCATTAGTTGTCAAGCAGCTCCACTGGTCATCAGCCATGTTGCTCAGGTCTCAGCGTTCAGGAAAAAACAGTTTTTAGTTTAATTGATTTGCGACGGTTATATAGCGCTATCTAGTCCCGGAGGTATCAGAGCGCATACCAGGGGAATGTTGGATTATGAGATAGATCAAAAGGATTATGAAGCGCTGGCTAGACCGGTAGGTATCAGAGTGCTATAGCAGAGGAAGATTGTGTTACAAATAACATCAGTTACAATGGCGTAGAAAGGTACAGTAAACAAACAACGAGGTTGAGAGAATTTATAGGAAAAGGAGGGGTGGAAGGAGCCATAGTAGGGAGACGAGGAAGAACTGTGTCCAAAGTCCGAAGAGACAAATAGAGAGGGAAAGGGGAGAGGTGGAGTGAGATGGGAGAGGACGAGGGGGAAGACGGAAAGAAGATTAAGAGAAGGTCAGCCCAAAGGTAGCCCTTTTTGGATGCTGCGGTCCCCTCTTCAGCCAAGCATCTTCCAAGCTCTCCTCTGTCCATCCGTCCACGCAGCTGTCTTGGACATGGTGGCTGATTGGTCGTACAGGCAGTGTCCTAGAAACCCCCTTCCGGTAAGGGGGGGGGGGCACATGCTATTCTTCCCTCAATGGATTAAACCCCAGCCAGGGACCAGGTCCTGTGTGCTCCTAATGATCGTGTTCGGGCCACATATGGAATGTCGTATGTGACCCAAGACTCACCACTCCCATGGTGCCCTTCAGCAGACTACTGGGTATCAATACATTTAAGTTCCTCTTCCACACGCGATCATCATGCATCTTAATTAGCCTTTTCGGAAGAGCAATTCTTTGCTTCAGCTTGTATAAGACCCAAACGCTGTCCTGTGCTGTCTGAGGTAGAGCAGTGCATGTGTGGAAATAGGTCCAATGTTTTGTCATGAATAATGTACACTAACCAGCTAGACTGCCGTTTCCCGCATTCCGTGTTTGACCGCTGTTGTCCCCACATCCATTAAAGCAGGGACGGCAGTCGTCGCTCTTGCAACCCATGCTCTCACTCCTCAACTGCTCAATGTTGCCTCCATACTGAGCGCGGTAGGAGCCGTCGCCTCTGCTCCCGTCTCTGATGTGCTCACTCTCCACGAGCGCATCCGTAGCAGGCGTTGCCTCTCCTGCAGCTGGCTGTTCACGGTGCTCTGTCTCCAAAGCGCTTGCCGCGCAGGGTCGCATTACAGCCCGCATCAGCTCTGGCTCTGCCCCTCCGGTGTGATTGCTGGGGGAGGGGGGGTCCCTGGTGCTTATTTCAAGGCTTGCGGTTGGCAAAGGAAGGGGGACACCCACTGCTTTGGTCTGTCTCGGCTCCGTCCCGGCTGCCCTCCCAGCTCTGTTACTCCATCCAGGGCGCTGCCATTTTGGCTTGCTTCACGGCTGCAATCGGCTCCCCGAAACTTTGCCAATTTCAGCCTGTCATCCGGGATTTCTTAGTCTGCGTGGTACAGCACTACCTTTGTGCAGCTGCGGTTGTGCACTGTGGGATCCCCGGACTTGCTCAGGGCGTCCGGATGACCTCGGGTGGCGGCCGACCGACTGGTGCTCGTGAGCTTGCTGCTCACTCCATTGGAGCTTACCATCTAGCCCCTATTACCACAGGAATGTCCCTTTTAGGGACGTTCCTGTGGCGATATGGGCTACGCCTTATTCGGAAGGTAGCGTTAAGGCTCTTAACGTGGCTTAATGCTGCCTTGTAAATAAGGCACCCTTTCATGCTATTCTTAGCGTGAAAACGGTGGGCAATGAGTGTTGTGGTGGTGTTCCACCGCAAAACCCATTGATTTAGACTTTGCTCCATATTTACAAGGGTGGCATAAATATGTTGCAATGTCAAAATTAAGACCAGGGAAAACCTGGTCTTACCCTGGCCAAACGAGGAATAATGCTTTATATCTCCTCGTTTTTCCTGTTTCTATGAATGCTGCATTGTGCAGCACACATAGAAACAGCAAAACGCCATTGATTGTTTATGTGCAGAAAGGTGTCCCTTCCTGCACATAAACAATCATTAAAAAATGACGAGTTGAAACTTCTATGTGTGCTGCACAAAGCAGCACACAGAAGTTACAAAACACCCAGATTGTTTATGTGCAGGAAGGGACACCTAGGTTTTTTAAATTCTATTTCCCAACTATAACGTCCCTGGAACCTTAGGTTTTTTAAATGAATATCTATCTTTATAAATAAATAAATAAATATATAAATAATATATATATATATATATATATATATACATATATATGTATATATATATATATATATATATATATATATATATATATATATATATTCCGCTCCAATTTCTTCCGATGCGCTCAGAAAGAACTGACTGCCATCCATACGTCGAAAATATAAACGGATTTATTAAACCGTTAACACAACAGGACGCGTTTCGGCTTCGCACCTTCTTCTTGCTGTTAGGCACAGTTACTCGCCATGGTGTTTTATATATATATATATATATATATATATATATATATATATATATATATATATATTCACTGAAAAAACCATAGGTTATAGACCATATATAGTTAGGAATTAGCATTTACAAAACCTTGAAAATTCACTGAAAAAACCATAGGTTATAGACCATATATAGTTAGGAATTAGCATTTAAAAAACCTTATTTTACTCACACAAAACCATTGAAATTCCATATATAGTTAGTTGCACTAACTATATATTGCGCACCCGCAATCCACTGCTGATCATGTCACATATTACATCATTCATGACATGGTCAGTGACATCACTGATGACATCACTGATGACATCTCAAATGACATCACTGATGACATCACTGATGACATCATCCAGTGACTGTGTGTTTCTGTAAAGTTTAAATATGTTTTAGATATTGAAGAATGAGTAGATGTATAACTGTCTGGACGAAGGATTTAGTAGGTGCATGACTGAATGTATGAGTGAGTGATTAAATGTGTCTCACTGAGTGCATGGGTTAGTGACTAAACTGTCTTAATTTGTGCATCATTATGTCTGTTGTTCTGTAAACTACTGCATGTGTTGATCAGTAGCTATATGATTAACTATATGGGTTATTGATTGATTGTCCAAGTATTTGTATGGGAGACTGAGTGTGTGTGTGGCTGGCTGGGAGGTGTGTGACTCTGTGCAGATCAATGTGTACTTGTATCAATGATTGTATAAGAAAGTAAGTATGTGTTACTATATGTTTGAAAATGTAAGGTGCTCTATGTTTAACTGTATAGACAAGAAAATGGAAGTGTGATTGATTCTTTACAGGACTGACTAGGTGTGTGAGTAACTCCATGGATGAGTGGCAGAGTGTGAGTGTCTGTATAGGTGTATGAGTGCATATGATAGTGTTGTAAAGATGAGTGATTGTATGTATGAATGATTGTATGGGTGAATGAGTGAATGTGTGTGTAGACGTAGGAATCAGTGAGTACGTATGTAGTAACTAGTATTGGTGTGTCAATGGTTTCAAAAATTATACTCTGTATTTAACACTGGGTGAAACAGAGGTTATATTAAAATGTGAGGAGATGCATTGTATTGTCACATGAATGATATCATCAGTGATGTGGTCATTGATGTCAAATGAGATGTCATCAGTGATGTCATCAGTGATGTCATTTGAGATGTCATCAGTGATGTCATCAGTGATGTCACTGACCATGTCATGAATGATGTAATATGTGACATGATCAGCAGTGGATTGCGGGTGCGCAATATATAGTTAGTGCAACTAACTATATATGGAATTTCAATGGTTTTGTGTGAGTAAAATAAGGTTTTTTAAATGCTAATTCCTAACTATATATGGTCTATAACCTATGGTTTTTTCAGTGAATTTTCAAGGTTTTGTAAATGCTAATTCCTAACTATATATGGTCTATAACCTATGGTTTTTTCAGTGAATTTCAATGGTTTTTTAATAGCAAATATCATAAGCTGTCGAATGTCAAGTACGTGGTAAGTGAAAACATTTTCGTGTTTATGCACACTGATCTGCTTTGAATGGTGCCCCCCCCCCTCATTTCTATTAGGAGTACTCTCTCTTTGCAGATAGTGAAAGGTAGTTAACGCAGGCCTTTGCCCCCGTTGTAATCCGTCGTGCCTGCTTCTCTCTCCATTTGATTGATTGTTATCCAAGTATTTACTGTTTTAGAATTAGTTCTCTTTGGTTCATTCTCTATTTACAAACAAACACAGAGTCGCAATACTCTGTTTAGTCTTTGCAGATAACGAAAAATCGTGTAAAAAAAAAGAAAAGGAATCGAGCAAAATCAGTAGGCCACTAATGGGATCTCTTTTTGACCTCGCTAAAATAGAAACATTAGGAACAACCCCTCATGACAAATACAAAACTAGTGAGATGAACTGAACTCCACACAATGATGGCTGCAAAACAGCTCGGCTCCGCCACCCACCCCGCCCAAAATAACGATAAAGAGCGGCTGCCATGATTGGTTGCGGAATGGCCACAACGGAGCTACGAAATGGTGCTGCTCTCATGCTAACCCCAGCTTCGGTCTGAAACATCCAGAAACACTGTAGACTACCAATTCGATCAGTTCCGGTAGCGCCCCAATGTAACCCGGTAGAGAAGAACTAGCCCTCCCCTCTTTGACTGATGGTTCTTGTTGCCTGTCCCTTCTGTTGTCATTTAACAGAACTATTTAGCCTGCTGAAAGGGGTTGTGTTTCGACCGCTGGTTGGTGGAGACATTTTGACTATATTCTGGACCTGCGTTGTCGCGTAATGCGTCATATGACGCGCCGCGTTAGCGCATCCGGAAGTCATCCGGGGCGCGCAGCGCGTAACGTAAGCATAACAAGTCATGTGACTTGTTAATAAAACTTTTCATTGGTTCATTTTACTTTTCTTATTCTAATGATGAAAGCCTTGGTCATATCACCTAAAAATTACGCTTTTAATTACTTCCGAACATTATTTTCTCTTAAATATATGTTATAATGTTCCAGGCTAATGTACTTTCCCGGAAATTTTACAACTGTCCTGCAAGTAAAATATATTCTTTTTTCGAGAAAAAGAGCGTTTCTTCGTCCCATGACGGAGCCGTTGAGCAAAAGAGGGTCGACCTGCTGTCTTAGTCGCCGATACGCCTGAATATGAGATTCTTATCGATCACTTTATGTTGCAGGAATAGAAAACACAACAGCCCTTGACCATTTATCTTTACTGCGTTCCTTCGTATTATACCTTTTACCCTTCATGTAATTGGTCTGCTTTATTTCACTTGCCTTTTAATGATTCTAAAACAGTGACTATTATTAAAAACTTTACCAATGTATACACTACTACCATGTTTTCTTTTAAAAACCTTTATTGTGAAAATTTCATTATACAAATACGAGCCTATAACCACGTGGGCCTGCCACGGAGCAAACTGTAATCGTATATGATGAATAGACATTTACACTGTAGAGGAACGTAACGGGCGGGCCATTAGGTTGCAAAAACTAAGGTGTCTAACAGTTACGGAATCGGTGGACGTACATTTTATAATTAAAATACGACAGGGCCAGTTACAATAAAATTATCTAGATATACATTTGCGGGCAAGTACCATGGGTGACGTTAATTCGAATTTTCAACAGTACGGTAATCAATAACACATCAGAACTTAATATCAATAGGGATGTCGAAATATTCAATCAATTCTCGTCCCCGCCCGCCATGTGCTTCAAAACTGCATACGTATCTCGTGATATCAAGGTTGTGCAACCAGTACACAACAAGGAGTTACGAGTCCCATTTATTCCGGCGCCATTTTGGGCGAGGACGGGCAGGTCCAGGATATAGTCAAAATGTCTCTACCAACCATCGACTATGATGATGTTCATATGCTGTATTTATTAGAGTAACACTCATCTGCCCACATGAAATTAATTTACCACAATCTAAACATGTCATTTTAATCTTTCCAAAGTTCTTCTAAATATTTGGGACCGTTTCCCTTGCCTCTGAAGCTCTCAGTGCCACTTCTTTAATGAATGTACTAGCAGGTCAGGGGTTCTCCTCCAAATCTCTCTTTTATGCAGCACTATAATTAATTGGTGCCACCTCTCCATATGACGATGCATGGTATAGTTACCACAACTATATTTTTTTTCGGTTCCTCTGGAGAGTTCATCGTGGCAGATGAAGCGTGTAACATACCGGGCATTTACCTTTTTTTGCATGTACAGGAAAGGAAAAAAAAATCGAGCGTCCGAGTTCTAAGGTGTCCCAGGGCCATTTTAGTGGACCAGGCCCAAATCCAAAGAACAGCCATCTCACAGGCTAATGGGGCGACCCACGCCGAGTTTCAGCATTGTAGGATGACCACACAAGTACAGCAACTTGCTAGACATCACCTCGGTGCCATCCGGATCTCGGCGCCCCACTGCAGATGAAGTGCCTCTCAACTATGAAACCACCACGGTGACATCCGGATCTTGGCGCGTTGTGCTGCCTTCGGCCTATTCGCACATCGGTCCGCTACTGACGCCATCTCACAGGCTAATGGGGTGACCCACGCCGAGTTTCAGCATTGTAGGATGACCACACCAACTTGCTAGACATCACCTCGGTGCCATCCGAATCTTGGCATCTCAACGCCTAGTGGTATCTTCCATACAGAAAATATTGTTACGCTGCCTTTGGCCCCATTCGCACATCAGTCCGCAACTTAGACATCACCTTGATGCCATCCGGATCTTGGCATCTCAGCGCCTTGTGGTGTCAGTCAGAAAATATTGTTGCGCTGCCTTTGGCCCCATTCGCACATCAGTCCGCTACTGACACCATCTCACAGGCCAATAGGGCGCCCCACGCCGACTTTTACCATTGTACGATGGCCACACCAGTGGCACAACTTGCTAGACATCACCTCGGTGCCATCCGAATCTTGGCATCTCAACGCCTAGTGGTATCTTCCATACAGAAAATCTTGTTACGCTACCTTTGGCCCCATTCGCACATCGGTCCGCAACTTAGACATCACCTCGGTGCCATCCGGATTTTGGCATTTCAGCGCCTTGTGGTGTATTCTCTTCAGAAAATATTGTTGAGCTGCCTTTGGCCCCATTCGCACATCGGTCCGCAACTTACACATCACCTCGGTGCCATCCGGATCTTGGCATCTCAGCGCCTTGTGGTGTCTTCTACTCCGAAAATATAGTAGAAAATATTGTTGCGCTGCCTTTGGCCCCATTCACACATCAGTCCGCTACTGACACCATCTCACAGGCCAACAGGGCGCCCCACGCCGACTTTTACCATTGTACGATGGCCACACCAGTGCCACAACTTGCTAGACACCACCTCGGTGCCATCCGGATCTTGGCATCTCAGCGCCTTGTGGTGTCTTCAAATCAGAAAATATTGTTGCGCTGCCTTTGGCCCCATTCGCACATCGGTCCGCTACTGACGCCATCTCACAGGCCAACGGGGCGCCCCACGCCGACTTTCAGCATTGTAGGATGGCCACACCAGTGCGGCAACTTACTAGACACCACCTCGGTGCCATCCGGATCTTGGCGCGTTGTGCTGCCTTCGGCCTATTCGCACATCGGTCCGCTACTGACGCAAACTCACAGGCGAACGGGGCGCCCCACGCCGACTTTTAGCATTGTAGGATGGCCACACCAGTGCGGCAACTTACTAGACACCACCTCGGTGCCATCCGGATCTTGGCGCGTTGTGCTGCCTTCGGCCTATTCGCACATCGGTCCGCTACTGACGCAAACTCACAGGCCAACGGGGCGCCCCACGCCGACTTTCAGCATTGTTGGATGGCCACACCAGTGCGGCAACTTACTAGACACCACCTCGGTGCCATCCGGATCTTGGCGCGTTGTGCTGCCTTCGGCCTATTCGCACATCGGTCCGCTACTGACGCAAACTCACAGGCCAACGGGGCGCCCCACGCCGACTTTCAGCATTGTTGGATAGCCACACCAGTGCGGCAACTTACTAGACACCACCTCGGTGCCATCCGGATCTTGGCGCGTTGTGCTGCCTTCGGCCTATTCGCACATCGGTCCGCTACTGACGCCGCCTCACGTGCCAACGTATTTTCTCCGCATTTTACACCCTATGCCGCATAACAGGTCATGTGACTTGTTTATAAAACTTTTCATTGGTTCATTTTACTTTTGGTTTCCTAATGATGGAAGGCATGATCATGTGACCTAAAAACAACACTTTTCATAGGATGAAAACTTTTTTTTTTTCCCAAACAATGAAAGCCCCACCTTGTTTCTGGATGTTTCAGACTGAAGCTGGCGTCAGCATGAAAGCACCACCATCTCGTGGCTCCGTCGTGGTCATTCCGCGAGCAATCATGGCAGCCGCTCCCCACCAGAAGCCTGCAGGAGTCGGAGCCCCCAAAACTTTTGATGAATTCTCAAGGCGGAGGGGACGCTTTCGAGAATGGGGTCCAAGACCTAGCAGACAAGCGTCCGATTTCCAAGGTGTCCCAGGGCCATTTCAGTGGACCAGGCCCAAAAAGGAAACAGCCTGCCGCCATTTTGAGAGTCCTGTGACAGCCGCCTATCGCTGCACCGCAAGAGTGGGCGCAACTCAGCTGAATTGCGGCTTTTGACACAGTGGACCAAAAACGGACGGAATGGCAACTGAAACGGTAAAGGGGCGCCCCACTACAACAGATGACACTCCACCTGGAGAGGCCCGTTCACGCCGCCTCCCCCGGGGCGCTCCACGCCGTTATTCGGAGCAGCATTGTAGGATACCAAAACCAGTGCGGCAACTTACTGGACATCACCTTGGTGCCATCGTTCTGCTGCCTTGGAACTATTCGCGCAACAGTTTGCTACTGATGACCCACCCCCCGCGACGCCCCATGCCGTTATTTGCTGGGTGGCAACTTACTAGACATCACTTTCGTGTCATCTAGATTTCGGCGCGTTCTGCTGCCTTGGAACTATTCGCACAACAGTTTGCTACTGATGACCCACCCCCCGCGACGCCCCACGCCGGAAATCTGGACGTTGTGCCGCGTTGGGACTATTCGCACAGCCGACCGCTACTTCGTTGTTTTTCCCTAAAAATGTTTATATGTTATTACTATTTTTGTTTTCTTGTATATATTTATAAATTATTAAAGTTTTATAATCTTACTACTTTGTCGGAGTGCTATATATTTTTAATGTGACACATAATTGTAAAAACTTTGATGTACAAACAGTCATCCCTGGAATCTTCCGCTTCAGGCTCGGTCCCCTCCCCAATCACAATACAGGATGGTTTTCAGATAATAGCAACGCTTCTGCTGTGACGGATCTCATCGAGTGTGGGCCTTGATCTACTATAACTCCTTTGAAGAGGGGTGATTCTTTACAGCTGTGGCCATAAACTACATCTGCAGGGCTAGCTGATACCCTAGGACCAGCCTGGACAATCGGACACAGAGGAAAAGGAGTGTCAGAGGGTGCGGTAGTGAATAGGGCGAAAGGGAGGTGTCGGGCGGGCACAGGGTGTGATTCTCAGGGAACAGCAGCGCAGATGGGGGAGGTTTATTACCCATGCATAAGACAGAGAGCGGGGGTGACCACTGCCTGGGGAGATGCTTGCGAGGGTGGGGAGCCATGCTAAGGATCGACAGCGTGCACAGAGTGGGTCTGGTCAAGGCATCTAAAATGGCTGCCGTGCACGACAAAAGTGTGGCATTTGAAAAAAGACAAGATGGCGCAGACAATGTTTTTCAACACTTCCTGATTTCCTTCGAATCGAACGTTAACAGACGTTGGGGCATATTACCAAAGTTAAGCGATATTTATCCCTAACGATGCTTAGCAACGATTTTTTTACCGTCAGAAATTATCGCAGATAAACCTTGCTATTATCAAGGTTTATCGGAAATACGATAAAAAACGACCGCAATGCATTAATATCGCTGAAAACTCAGCGATATTCATGCATTACCGAGCTAATGCTCTTAGCCATGTTATCCACCTCCCATTGGATAACATGGCTAAGAACTGCTCAGGGCAGGTGGTAGCTTTTGGAGATATTCGCCCTTATCTCGAATATTTCCAAAAGTTGATAATAGGAGATAGCGATGTTAGCGACTGTTTCCAGTCGCTAACATCTTGGCATGCCCACTTTGCATGTCATTAGTGATAAATATCACTCACATGCAAAGTGGGGCCCAAGATGGTCGCTATCTTCTACTAGCCGTCGCTAACTGGTGTTAGCAACAGCTAGGTAATACACATATAATTTTATCTCCGCGGAGCGCTGTTACAGATATATATCTTGTTTCTGAACGTTAATTTCTCAAAATGCACTGAAGCACATATATTGAGACCTAGCAAAGGCACATCGGGCTACCAGTCCCTACAATTTTGCCAAGTTTCGTGCAAATCCATTCAGCTGTTCGATCCTACCGAGAGACAAGATGGCGGCCGCTACGGACTGTTTGGAATGTTTACAGACACCGGAGAGCCAATCAGCTTCGCTTCGCAAAGCTCCGTAACGCGAAAAGTACGCGAAGCGGTGCGCTGTTACAGATATATACCTTTTTTTGAACGTTAATTTCTCAAAATCCACTGGAGCACATATATTGAGATCTAGCAAAGGCACATCGGGCTACCAGTCCCTACAATTTTGCCAAGTTTCGTGCAAATCCATTCAGCTGTTCGATTATTATTATTTTTATTTTTTTTTGCCCCGCGGGGCCCTTTTAAAACCTCCACATCAAACCTAGGGGGTGAGCGACAATGTACTATGCCCCCTTATGGTCATTTGCCCCTTCGCTTTGGCCTCCTCTTGTCTCTCGATCCTACCGAGAGACAAGATGGCGGCCGCTACGGACTGTTTGGAATGTTGACAGACGCCGGAGAACCAATCAGCTTCGCTTCACAAAGCTCCGTTGCGCGAAAAGTACGCGTAGCGGAGCGCTGCCCAGTCCGCTGTTACAGATATATACCTTTTTTTGAACATTAATTTCTCAAAATCCACTGAAGCACATATATTGAGATCTAGCAAAGGCACATCGGGCTACCAGTCCCTACAATTTTGCCAAGTTTCGTGCAAATCCATTCAGCTGTTCGATTATTATTATGTTTATTTTTTTTTGCCCCGCGGGGCCCTTTTAAAACCTCCACATCAAACCTAGGGGGTGAGCGACAATGTACTATGCCCCCTTATGGTCATTTGCCCCTTCGCTTTGGCCTCCTCTTGTCTCTCGATCCTACCGAGAGACAAGATGGCGGCCGCTACGGACTGTTTGGAATGTTGACAGACGCCGGAGAACCAATCAGCTTCGCTTCACAAAGCTCCGTTGCGCGAAAAGTACGCGTAGCGGAGCGCTGCCCAGTCCGCTGCTACAGATATATATCTTTTTTTGAACATTAATTTCTCAAAATCCACTGAAGCACATATATTGAGACCTACAAAAGGCACATCGGGCTACCAGTCCCTACAATTTTGCCAAGTTTCGTGCAAATCCATTCAGCCGTTCGGGCTAAAAGTGAGGCCAACCGCCCTATGGAAATTAACATGGGAAAAACGCGTTTTGGGACCCCCCTTTTTTCTCGGCCCCCCCTTGACGAACCCCCCCAAAATTTTCAGGGGCTGCTCAGAAACAAAATGTGCCATTTTCCTGAAAATTTCAGCCAATTCCGTCCACAAACGCCAAAGTTATTAGACATAGAATTTTCAAAAAACCCATAGAGAAAAAATCCTAACTATATATACCTACTGGCGACCGCCAGTAGGTAATATATATATATATATATATATATATATATATATATATATATATATATATATATATATATATATATATATATATATATATATATATATATATATATATATATATATATATATTAGCAGCCCGTCCTGACGTTGTCAGGGTATGAATTGCTGCCGGCCAGTACTATATTGTTTTGTAGGATTTCGTTTTGATAGCATTTCTTATCTGTGACAGGCCTGTGAAACGCTCCGATTCACAGTGCACTGCTGATGCACTTAAGAGTGCGCGTTCAGTAGTGTGTGAACTCGAGTTTCCCTACTTTATTTTTCCTTGCAATATTATATAGCACAAACTCGACAACATGGCATGAGCACAATTTACATTACAGAAGAACACATTCATTTGTGGTAGGCACGGGGAGACAAAGCGATTTGCCTGGAATCACAGGATGTTGAGCTGATGCCGAGATTCGAACGTAGCTCCCCAGCTCTAAAGTTCGCAATTCTAGAACTTGTGGCGGGAGGTGTGTCTAAAAGTGTATGTCGGTGCTGGCCATCAATGAGAGAGACCTGTGCATTTTTCAAATGGGTGGTGAAGAAATATGAGTAGTTGCTGGAGATGTGGACCGCCGTGCCACCAATGTACTTACCGGGGGAGGGTAAGCACCCATGATTCCGCAACTTTCTTTCCGCATACCATCACTCCGCATACTTTCATTACGAAAGTACCATGACTCCGCAATGCCATTATAACGCATGGCATTACATTTTATATGCTTTTACCACGCATACATTTACAACAAAATTCGTTGTAAATGCATGAAAGGTAAAAGCATGTTTTTTTTTAAATGTTTGGATAAAGTAAGTATGGGTATAGGGGTATATGTTTTGGGGTACTGAGGTATATGTTTTGGGGTGTTTGGGTATTTTAAGGGTTCAGATATAGTTTTGGGTTATGGGGTACAGGGGTAGTTTTAAGTTTAGGGATAGGTATGTGTTTTGAGGTACATGGGTATTTTTAGGGTTCAGGGCTAGGTTTGGGTTTTGGGGTATAGGGGTATTTTTAGGGTTCAGGGCTAGGTTTGGGTTGTGGGGTACAGGGGTATTTTACAGACCCCCCAGGATATAGCGGCATGGATTCGCAAATTTAGCGGCACAAATATGGAAAATTAGCGGCACAAATATGGATATTTAGCTGCATTTTAGCGGCACTTTATGTTACTCATAAGCATTCATTTTCAGCCTTAAATCAATGGAAACTGTTTTAGCAGAGTATTCCACTTTGATTAGGCAATCTGGAATATGGAATAGAGGAAGCAGCCCACAGGTGAAGGCTGTTATCCCTGGGAATTGCAATTCTTCATCTGCCAGTTGGGCTAAACAGAAGTGTGAGGTCTAACATTTTGTGTCACATTTTGTGATGTCAATTCCTGTGAGGTCCTGGGTCTTGATGCCACTTCCTGTGATGCGACGTGCCATGTCGCGCTCAATGATGTCACTCAATGTGATGTCACGCGCTATGCTGCCTAACTTGGTTAGACCCCCCCACTTCTGTTTTTTAGGACCTGTGCCCTCCTAAGAAGTGAAATAAAGACAAAACAAGACAACAGGCCTCCTCCATCCGTGTACCCAGAATCGGGGAGAACATTCCTGTCTCCATCAGGGCTGCCCCAGCGCGGATGCAATGCAGGGATTGAGTGACAGGCACACCTGACCCCCCCCTGCATGTCTGGTTTCTGCCCCCAAAGCTCTCCTGCCTCTGAAGTCATGGCTCCTGCCTGGCATCCGAGGGGCAGGCGCAGAGTACAAATGATGCGGAAATGAGTCCAGTTCCTAGGGAGGGCCGTGGGCTAAAGAACATGATGGATTCAACCAAGATCTGTGGCTGGGAGTGAGTGTCTGAAAAATCTACGAGTTGTGGAAATGTCGTAGGAGCTGACATAAGAGACTTTGTAGTTACCCTTGCATCAGAGATGCCATGCTTCTGGGTTGTGATTGCGGCATCAGTGCCATGCAACTCTTACTAAACCAGACGCTGGGCACTTTTTTGCTATAGGTGAAAGTTAGTAAATCTGGGCCTTAGGGTCTCTTGGTGACTTGCACCAAGGGGCAGATGGGAAAGAAAGGAGGGTTCCACTTGTAGTCTTGCGGAGAGAAAGGAAGAACAATTTCTCGCTTTATGTAACGCCCTTTTTTCTGCTAGATCAGTTTAATTACTCTGGAGTGCATGTATGAAGCATGTTCCATAGGATGTGGTAAATAGCAACTTTACACTTTATTCACTACATTTGAGGTGATAATTCCTGTGTTTCCTTCATGCGGTGGCGAGAGCGCATTAAGAAATTAAATACCGCCGCCATTCAATTAATATTGCATTTGTTTAAGGGAGTGCCGTGCCAGGGCTTAGAAGCCCCGCTGCGAGTCTAGACTGCAGACGGGCCCCCCCTGTGCAACTCACGACACCCACAACGAGGCGCTTCACAGGTCGTAACCAGGGGGCCCGGCCTGGAAAGGACAAAAAGAATGCGCCCCCCCCCTTCCAGCCATAAAAGAAAAATATGCCCCTAATGGGAGGACCCAGGGGGTTGGCTTCTCGTGCAATGACACACACCGACCCCAAAACCACCCACCGCAAGCCCCTGACACCTGCCAGAGCCGAGGATAACAGGCGGGGGCGTGAAAAACAAAGCCTCATTAACAAGTGAAAGGTCTTTTAATGACCTGACTAGGATGCTGTCCCCTGAGTTTCGCCCTGCGTGCGCCCAGCTGCATCCTCAACAAAGTATGAGTGGAAGCCTTAGTAGAGCCCCGTTCTCCAAGAAATCATACCAGTGCATCACAGGTGGAAACGGTCACTGGTTGTCAGTCAGCATTGAACACCGCTGCACACATGGCAATAATGAAAAAATTACTAGGAAATCTCAAGAACCACTGAAGGAACAGTCCAGAAAGAATGGAACATCATCGTCACACGGCGGTCTATCAAAAGACAATTTGTCTAGCACACGGTCTCAAATGTACTATCTGGGCTCTCAGGTGTCTTGAATGTCAGCAATGAGATCCTGATTGTGCGGTCTAGTACCTACCTGGAGTGTCTGACTGAGTCAGAGGTGCTGGACAACGCAATAAATATCCTTGTGAACTTGTCCGGGGAACAGCCCCAACGATCTAAAGGCAGTTGAATATAGCATTGGGGAGGCAACATCAGTCTTTTAGGGGATGGGTGTGGTGATGTCACCCTCTTTAAGAAGTATGTTGTCTTGGTTACACATATATTCTATGACTATGTTACCAAGGTTTAAATGATTACACCAGTGTTGGATATATGCCGACAGCCCGTGAGGCATGCAGTCTGCGTTCCTGTGGCCCCATCCCTGTCTCAGGAACCTTATCTTGCCGTCATCATATTGTATTTTAAATAGCGGTCAACAAGACCGTATGAAATATAAAAAACATCCCTACATTGTACGTATCATGTTACTGTGGTCAGGCGTCAGTTCTTGTTTTGCTATGTACAGTGAAAAGTCTAAAGCACACAAATGCGCTAGTGTTGATATATTTAAAAAGCAGCGCAAAAAACCCTCCTCGGTTATATCAAAAGTTCAGCTGCAGACTAGAGCTGAAAAGTCCGCTGAGCCCCTGTTTACAGAACCCTCGGCCCGAGCGCGCAGCCCATTTCCTGAGAAGTCTGCTGCAAGAATGCCCCGTGAGCCCGGGTAATCCAATGGAGGCCAAGTGAAAGGTCTTTTAATGACCTGTGAAGTACTCGGGTGCGGCTGGCAGCTCAAAAACTGACTGTCTGTGTGTGTCCCGGGAAGCTGCTGACACACACGAGTGGGGGGGGGGGGGCGGCGCACAGCCAATAAAAGGCATTGTTTGTTTTGCTGTCTCCCGGTAGAGACACTTTTTTTAAATATCGCGGCCAATATGGTTATTATCGCGGCCATCGCGGTAATCTGCCGATTTCGCGATTTTTTTGTGAATCGCGAAATCGCGATAAACTGGAGGGTCTGATTTTAGGGTTCAGGGGTAGGTTTGGGTTTTGGGGTACAGGGGTATTTTAGGGTTCAGGGGTAGGTTTGGGTTTTGGGGTACAGTGGTATTTTTAGGGTTCAGGGCTAGGTTTGGGTTTTGGGGTACAGGGGTATTTTTAGGGTTCAGGGGTAGGTTTGGGTTTTGGGGTACAGGGGTATTTTAAGGGTTTAGGGATAGGTTTGGGTTTTGGGGTACAGGGTATATTTGTAGGGTTAAGATGGGTTAGTATTTAAGGGTGTTGGGGTATTTTAAGGAGTATGTGTGGGTTATGATTATGGGGTGCAGGGGTATTTAAAGGGAGCAGGGTGGGATTAGCACACGATATGAGACATGGCATGAAGGGCGGAACGTACCACACGCCCCCAGCACACGCCCACAGCACAACGCAAACACGCCCACAAGGGACTACATTGCTGGCACGGATCTTTTACCTTTTAAATGTATATGGTGGGCGTCTGCATAGCCTATGTCCTTCTGCTGCAACTGCCCTTTCCAACGCTGTATTGGGTGTTGTGATTGGTGCTGTGGTTCCTGAGATTACCCACCTCAGAGGTTTGGGCTCTCTCTTTATTATACTAGGTTTAGGGCAGTATTTTAAATTTGTGATATTGGATCTTTGATAAAACTTCTTTTATTGTGTGTATATACGTATGTATAGTTGTATATATGTGTGTATATAGATAATGAAATGGAGTATTAGATATTTTTTATCAGGGTTTTACACTCTTTGATATACTATTTGATACTATTTATGGTGGAATGACCAATTAAGTCCATAGAAATCATGTTTATCATATTACTTTGAGTGATCTGTAGGAATTTCAATGTAGACATCATATATTGGCCGCTGCACACTTTTCATGATATTGCACTTATATTAGCCTTTCTCGTTTCCATGTATTTTCTTTCTTTGCTATTTGCACTTTACTATTCACTCTCACTTAGCACTTTACTATCTGCCACTGATTAATGATCATACACGTACTTCGTTTATCACACTGTATATGTTTACTACAAAATATGCTTTATATTAATTCTGTATTTATACAGTTAGAATTAGGTCTTAAATGAGACTTATATTTTGAATTAACTTGTAAGTGTCCGCATTACAGTTTGTGACCATTAATTCTGGATTTATCCAGTAATATATTCTGAAGTTAAGTTGTGATCCAAGGAATGAATAACGGCAGTATGTTTTCTCTTTTCACTAAAAATTATGTCACATGACACATTACGTCACTGTGAGGGGTGTTTCCTTGTGGATCTGCATTTAAAAATAGCATTAGGTCATGCATCCATGTTGCGTCGTGATCAAGGGCATAACTTGCCAGAAACGCGTAGCTGCTCTGTGCATCTAATAAATCTGCCGATGCTGAAATATTGTGGTCCGTCTCCCTTTGTTTGCTGGCATGTGTACGAGGCCGTGCTGGGCCTGAGACGCCGAGAGATTCAAGGAGGAGTCACGTGGTGTATATATATGGTATTAGTCTTTTATTCATCGCGAGGTTTTTGAATTATCAGTTTTACCTATGAGAAAGTTGTTGTGATTCTAAAGCCGATACACGGCTAGATCTGGCATTCACATATAGGTTTAGTTACATGAATAGGCGAGAGGAAGAGACAAAAGAGGCATTAATAACTCTTCTGGTTTTGCAAGTAATGAAATTGCATTATTTCTGTTCATGTATTTTTGTAAATATTGCATTGCGCGCGTAAGATCTGTGGGGAATTATACACCCTGGCGCTATGTGATTGTTCAAAAGCCGCGATGATACCTATGAACAACATCCAATATGGAGTTAAAAAATCTTTGGTCCCTTGTTTGTGTTGCCTAGGATCACGTGCACGCTGTTTTAAAACATGGCTCCAACCATCAATGTTTGTAACATTGATAAAGGCGGAGCGCCGAAACGCGTCTGTTGCGAGATTAAAATTTAACGAGCTACCCCGGAGTGCGTGGTTTCTTTGACTGAGACTGTCTCCTTTTTGGAAACTGTGAGCTGAATATATATATATATATATATATATATATAAAGGCTCCAAACACACCGGAACCGTGGGTCACTCTTGGTGTTGGGTGCTGTCAAAACGCGGCGGTGTACCGCGTTGTAAAATGCAAGCTCCAAACTTCATTTCCATACCCAACCGGGTCGGAAAATACAGAAAACAGCACTCCCGGGCTCAGAAAGATGCAGCAGTATTTTTTATTCCTCAAGCAAACGCGTTTCGGGACAGCGTCCCTTCGTCAGTGATTCAACATTGTGCATAGCGCAGCGCCATTATTTAAAACCACAATTGGTTATTGAAATAAACAACGGACTCGCAACCCAATACCAAACCACAGCGCCATTTTGAAGTGGTCTATATGGTCACAGCAAATAGACAGTAGTAAACATTATTCACATTAGGTTTACAACTACATTTTCATGCTATTGCTTCAAATAAATGACCCAATTAACGCCGTGTATCGGCCTTGATTCCCGTTGTAATTTCATATTTTTATGTGTTTTTCAGGGTGCCTTCACGATTGGTCCAGACTTAGAAGCTGCAAATTATTCGTCACCAATTGACGGATATGGTTTTAATCATATCAAAAAAGGGAGGAATGTTCCCTTGTGATCTTGCCGTGGATCGGCAATTGCAGCACACACGGCTGCATTGTCAGCAACATTGGTCTGGACATAGTCGTGACTCACCCTTCCACCACCTAATTAAAATTCACAATTTAAGCAGACAGTTACGAACCCACCACCCACAACAACATCAAATATTTCATAGTTCTGTTCAGTTCATTACAGTTGCTAGGTCAAATACAGTTTCCTTGACAAATCAATAACTCATCCTAGATGAGTTGCCATTTCTTCCCCCATATTTAAACCTCCAGGTGCCTTGGTCTCAAGATCAATGATGTAACGTGACTCCAGTCGTCTGAGAGTTAAAAGCCTATTTCCACCCCTTGCATTTTCTGGGACACAGTCCAAACAGAAAAATCTCAATAGATCCCTATTGCTATTATGTTTAATTGCAAAGTGGCGGGCAACAGGGTAGGAAAAATCCCTATTCGTTATGGCTCTCATATGTTCTAAAACTCTGAGTTTTACCGGATTGATCGTGCTGCCAACATACCTCAGTTGGCAAGGACACATGAGGCAGTATACAGCATGGTCTGTCAGACATGTCATAAACTTGTTGATCTTCCTCCCACCGTAACATCCTCTCACTTGATAGGAAAGTGTACGTCTGCTAAAGGCACAAGCTTTACACTTTCCACATGGAAAGAAGCCCTTGGCCTCTCTCAATGTACCCTTAGTGTTCCGTACAGGTTCCAAATGACTATGCACTATGACATCCTTCAAGGACCTAGCTTTTCTGAAGGTCAACTGTGGGGTTAAAGGTATATCTGGTCCCACTATATGGTCTGTTTTTAGGATGTGCCAGTGCTTGGTCATAATTGCTCTCAGTTTAGCAGAATCTGCCGAGTAGGTGGTGACCATACGAAATTTCCCTTCAGCAGAGGATTTATTTTTCTTTATAAACAAAGAGTTACGTGACAATTCCTTGACACGATTCAAGGTGTTTAGTAGAAGATTTGGTTTATAGCCTCTCTCAATGAATCTATCTATACTGTCAGAGACCGCTAGATTGAAATCTTCCTCATGGGTACAGTTCCTTTTTAATCTAAGGAATTCCCCATAGGGGATACTGTTAATCAATTTGCGGGGATGGCTACTAGTAGCAAATAGAACACTATTACCCGCTGTGGGCTTGCGGTAAAGGGAAGTTGAAATTTTTCCAACCTTTACAATCACCTGCAAGTCCAAATAATTGACCTGAGTCTCGCTAATATCCCCAGAAAATTTCAAATTGCAGACATTTTGATTTAACAGCTCGACATATTGCTTAAGTTCATTGATAGGCCCATTCCATATTAGGAACAGGTCATCAATGTACCTGTACCATTTTACCACTTTGTTAGTCCATGTGGCGTTGGTTGGTCCCCAGGCTTCCTGCTCCTCCCACCAGCCCACGAATAAATTCGCGTAGCTGGGGGCGAAGCAGGAACCCATCGCAGTACCCGACTGCTGCCTATACAGAGTCTCCTGGAAAAGGAAAATGTTATTGTGTAAGCAAAAGCTAACCAATTCTAATAACATTTCATTATGCATCGCATATTTTAATGACTTTTTTCTCAGGAAGTAATCTATGGCATGGAGTCCCTGTTGATGCTCAATGCATGTGTACAAGCTTGTTATGTCGAGCGTTGCCATCACATAGGTAGATTGCCATGTTACAGTTTCAATCTTTTCTATGAAGTCCGTAGTGTCTCGTATATAGGACTTCAAACCTAAAACGAACTCAAACAGATAATGATCCAAAAACTTTGAGAGGTTCTCTGTCAGTCCACCAATGGAGGAAATGATTGGCCTTCCTGGGGGTGTGTGAATGTTCTTGTGAACCTTCGGTAAATGGTAAAATGTTGGCAAAATGGTACTAGAATTTTTCAAAAACATGTATTCCTCCATTTCCAACATTTGTTTGCAATGCCATTTCCTCAAAAGTTCATGTAAAGTTTCAATACTCGCTAAATATTCCTTCTTGTCAATCTTCATATAACAGTGAGCATCCTGTAGTTGGCGTTTTGCTTCCTCTACATATTTCTCCCGTGACATGATCGCGATATTTCCCCCTTTATCTGAAGGTTTGCAGATGATTGACTTGTCTTCAGCCAGGGTCTTTATCGCCATTCTCTGTTTCCTGGTGATGTTATAATTTTCATTATGTCCTTTATTAGTTGTTCTCATAGCCATCAAATCCTTGATGACAGCATCCGAGAATGTATCAATCGCATCTATTGGGGTTTGGGGTACAAATTTAGAAGGCGGTTTGTACCCGCTGTTGGGAACTTCTTGTTCAACGCCGACATGCGCCAATCTCTGAGAGTAGGTGGTAGTAGGAACATTGATTTCACTTTCATTCTCTTGGCGCAGATCTTCTAGCAGCTCACAGGCAGTCAAATCATTGACTGTTAAAAGATCGATCCCTTTCTTATTGCCCCTCAAAAGTTTTGCCTCCTTTGCTGTTGGTTTCACTTTAAAATATTTGTGCAATTTGACCTTCCTGATAAATTTATAAAGGTCTATCCGTGTTTGAGTATATTCTAAATGCACAGTGGGGCAAAATGTGAGTCCAAGTTGTAACACGGATTCTTCACACGGAGAAAGGATTCGTTTAGAAAGATTGACAATTGTTAACGAGTCTTGTTTTACCATCTGTTGACTTTCCTGCTTCTTGTTGCGCGAGAGGCTGTACTGCTTTTTCCTCTGCCCCTTCCCTTTCCAGCCGCCTCTTCTTGTTTGTCTTCCTCCTCCGGTGGTTTGTTTTTTCCACCCCTTAACCAACTCTGTTTGATGACGTTGAACTCCTGATGAAAATGTAGTTGTAAACGTTTGCTTGAGGAATAAAAAATACTGCTGCATCTTAAGGGGAGAGAGACGGAGTTCCGGGACCGGGACTCTTGACCCCCTTTAGCAATTTAATAATGTTCAACATGAGTGAACGGAGGAACGCAGCGGGAGATATGTTTAAAAATAAAAACCCGGACATAACGAGACCACCACCCGCAGCCATCACTGAGGTCAAAAGGACCTTGGTCATACAGTTTCAGAAACTTGAAAAGCTCTATGAGAGAGAACTTCGGAAGTGGTGGGAGGGCACATCACTTCAGGGATATATTGAAATAGAGCGTGTGCCCAGGGGGTTACGAATATTCACCGTCCCTGCCTACGAGAATCCCGACCCTCTCCTGTTAGAAGCCTGGGCTGCACATATTGCTCTGTCCTGCAAGGGGATGTTAGAAATACTAGTGCAATTTGCCTGGAGTGACCGTGATAAGACGGTCAAGGAGATTGAGGCACTAGAAGAGGAGATTCTTACAAATCCAGACAAGGAAGAGCAGGAACAACTGCGCTCAGCCATGAAAAAGAGGTTGCAGAAATATGAACTGAAAATCAAAATGCGAAAACAGGAAAAATTTGATCGGGACGAACGTGACTATGCGATGGGCAGAGTACTCACCTTTGCTAGGAAATATGATCAGCCACGCAAAGACCTAGCAAAAAAGAATCAAATGCCCGACAAGACCACTGAATCCAGGGTAGAAACCTCTGACTCTGATGTCATCGTGAGTGAAGTTTCCGGCGATGAAATGGCCGGCCCCTCCAACTTACCAAAGAATACTCCTTTTCATCAGGAGTTCAACGTCATCAAACAGAGTTGGTTAAGGGGTGGAAAAAACAAACCACGGGAGGAGGAAGACAAACAAGAAGAGGCGGCTGGAAAGGGAAGGGGCAGAGGAAAAAGCAGTACAGCCTCTCGCGCAACAAGAAGCAGGAAAGTCAACAGATGGTAAAACAAGACTCGTTAACAATTGTCAATCTTTCTAAACGAATCCTTTCTCCGTGTGAAGAATCCGTGTTACAACTTGGACTCACATTTTGCCCCACTGTGCATTTAGAATATACTCAAACACGGATAGACCTTTATAAATTTATCAGGAAGGTCAAATTGCACAAATATTTTAAAGTGAAACCAACAGCAAAGGAGGCAAAACTTTTGAGGGGCAATAAGAAAGGGATCGATCTTTTAACAGTCAATGATTTGACTGCCTGTGAGCTGCTAGAAGATCTGCGCCAAGAGAATGAAAGTGAAATCAATGTTCCTACTACCACCTACTCTCAGAGATTGGCGCATGTCGGCGTTGAACAAGAAGTTCCCAACAGCGGGTACAAACCGCCTTCTAAATTTGTACCCTAAACCCCAATAGATGCGATTGATACATTCTCGGATGCTGTCATCAAGGATTTGATGGCTATGAGAACAACTAATAAAGGACATAATGAAAATTATAACATCACCAGGAAACAGAGAATGGCGATAAAGACCCTGGCTGAAGACAAGTCAATCATCTGCAAACCTTCAGATAAAGGGGGAAATATCGTGATCATGTCACAGGAGAAATATGTAGAGGAAGCAAAACGCCAACTACAGGATGCTCACTGTTATATGAAGATTGACAAGAAGGAATATTTAGCGAGTATTGAAACTTTACATGAACTTTTGAGGAAATGGCATTGCAAACAAATGTTGGAAATGGAGGAATACATGTTTTTGAAAAATTCTAGTCCCATTTTGCCAACATTTTACCATTTACCGAAGGTTCACAAGAACATTCACACACCCCCAGGAAGGCCAATCATTTCCTCCATTGGTGGACTGACAGAGAACCTCTCAAAGTTTTTGGATCATTATCTGTTTGAGTTCGTTTTAGGTTTGAAGTCCTATATACGAGACACTACGGACTTCATAGAAAAGATTGAAACTGTAACATGGCAATCTACCTATGTGATGGCAACGCTCGACATAACAAGCTTGTACACATGCATTGAGCATCAACAGGGACTTTATGCCATAGATTACTTCCTGAGAAAAAAGTCATTAAAATATGCGATGCATAATGAAATGTTATTAGAATTGGTTAGCTTTTGCTTACACAATAACATTTTCCTTTTCCAGGAGACTCTGTATAGGCAGCAGTCGGGTACTGCGATGGGTTCCTGCTTCGCCCCCAGCTATGCGAATTTATTCGTGGGCTGGTGGGAGGAGCAGGAAGCCTGGGGACCAACCAACGCCACATGGACTAACAAAGTGGTAAAATGGTACAGGTACATTGATGACCTGTTCCTAATATGGAATGGGCCTATCAATGAACTTAAGCAATATGTCGAGCTGTTAAATCAAAATGTCTGCAATTTGAAATTTTCTGGGGATATTAGCGAGACTCAGGTCAATTATTTGGACTTGCAGGTGATTGTAAAGGATGGAAAAATTTCAACTTCCCTTTACCGCAAGCCCACAGCGGGTAATAGTGTTCTATTTGCTACTAGTAGCCATCCCCGCAAATTGATTAACAGTATCCCCTATGGGGAATTCCTTAGATTAAAAAGGAACTGTACCCATGAGGAAGATTTCAATCTAGCGGTCTCTGACAGTATAGATAGATTCATTGAGAGAGGCTATAAACCAAATCTTCTACTAAACACCTTGAATCGTGTCAAGGAATTGTCACGTAACTCTTTGTTTATAAAGAAAAATAAATCCTCTGCTGAAGGGAAATTTCGTATGGTCACCACCTACTCGGCAGATTCTGCTAAACTGAGAGCAATTATGACCAAGCACTGGCACATCCTAAAAACAGACCATATAGTGGGACCAGATATACCTTTAACCCCACAGTTGACCTTCAGAAAAGCTAGGTCCTTGAAGGATGTCATAGTGCATAGTCATTTGGAACCTGTACGGAACACTAAGGGTACATTGAGAGAGGCCAAGGGCTTCTTTCCATGTGGAAAGTGTAAAGCTTGTGCCTTTAGCAGACGTACACTTTCCTATCAAGTGAGAGGATGTTACGGTGGGAGGAAGATCAACAAGTTTATGACATGTCTGACAGACCATGCTGTATACTGCCTCATGTGTCCTTGCCAACTGAGGTATGTTGGCAGCACGATCAATCCGGTAAAACTCAGAGTTTTAGAACATATGAGAGCCATAACGAATAGGGATTTTTCCTACCCTGTTGCCCGCCACTTTGCAATTAAACATAATAGCAATAGGGATCTATTGAGATTTTTCTGTTTGGACTGTGTCCCAGAAAATGCAAGGGGTGGAAATAGGCTTTTAACTCTCAGACGACTGGAGTCACGTTACATCATTGATCTTGAGACCAAGGCACCTGGAGGTTTAAATATGGGGGAAGAAATGGCAACTCATCTAGGATGAGTTATTGATTTGTCAAGGAAACTGTATTTGACCTAGCAACTGTAATGAACTGAACAGAACTATGAAATATTTGATGTTGTTGTGGGTGGTGGGTTCGTAACTGTCTGCTTAAATTGTGAATTTTAATTAGGTGGTGGAAGGGTGAGTCACGACTATGTCCAGACCAATGTTGCTGACAATGCAGCCGTGTGTGCTGCAATTGCCTATCCACGGCAAGATCACAAGGGAACATTCCTCCCTTTTTTGATATGATTAAAACCATATCCGTCAATTGGTGACGAATAATTTGCAGCTTCTAAGTCTGGACCAATCGTGAAGGCACCCTGAAAAACACATAAAAATATGAAATTACAACGGGAATCAAGGCCGATACACGGCGTTAATTGGGTCATTTATTTGAAGCAATAGCATGAAAATGTAGTTGTAAACCTAATGTGAATAATGTTTACTACTGTCTATTTGCTGTGACCATATAGACCACTTCAAAATGGCGCTGTGGTTTGGTATTGGGTTGCGAGTCCGTTGTTTATTTCAATAACCAATTGTGGTTTTAAATAATGGCGCTGCGCTATGCACAATGTTGAATCACTGACGAAGGGACGCTGTCCCGAAACGCGTTTGCTTGAGGAATAAAAAATACTGCTGCATCTTTCTGAGCCCGGGAGTGCTGTTTTCTGTATTTTCCGACCCGGTTGGGTATGGAAATGAAGTTTGGAGCTTGCATATATATATATATATATATTCCGCTCCACTGTCCCAAAAGACCGGACCAGCACTCAAGTTAGATTTAAACCATCCTCAGGTTTCTTACGCAAAAATAACAGAAAGACGCGTTTCAGCCTTGGCCTTCGTCAGTGTAAGCTGGCGTCGGCGAGGCGGAAGTAAATATCGACAATACAGACATAGATAGAGGACTCATCGTCCCGTTTTCGTCGCCATCTTAAAGTGGCTAAAAAAGAAAGTATATACAAATCATTCTTATTAGCAGAAAATTGCTTTCAAAGTTCATTTCCTACATCTTAAAATGACACGGAGTTAATTTTATAAACAGTTCTATTGTTATGTACTTATGAAACCCTGTATGGGTATAGTTGACAAAGCGATACATAACCGCTACAGATGTATCAACATTGTATCATATAGCCATTTGTTGTAACCTTATTGTCAAATGGGCATTTGCTAGATCCTCATTAATCATAATAACATTGATTTTTTGATTAAGCCCTGGATGGGCAAACAGTGACAAATACCCACATATATTGTTCCCTTCACTGTCACTGCTAAAACAACTATCAATGTGTATAAACCTGGATCATATGCTCAATTATATAAGATTCTTACGGTCACTGATAGCCCCCAAGGACCTACTCTGACACAGGTCCTGCTCTTATTAGTTCAAGTTCAAGTTCGGGCATTTGTATAGCGCACTACTCACCCAGAGGGTCTCAAGGCGCTTGGGGAAGGGGTTCATTATTTGTCGAATAGCCAGGTTTTCAGTTCTTTTCTGAAGGAGATGTGGTTCTGAGTAAGGCGGAGGTGGGTTGGGAGTGAGTTCCAGGTCTTGGCAGCCAGGAAGGAGAAGGACCTGCCACCCATGGTGGATTTCCGGATGCGTGGGACTGCGGCGAGGGCTTGATTGGACGATCTTAGTTGGCGGTTGGGTTTGTAGAAGGACAGTCGAGTGTTGAGGCATTCGGGTCCTAGATTGTAGAGGGCTTTGTGTGCGTGGGTGAGAAGGCAGAAAGTAATTCTTTTGTTGACGGGGAGCCAATGAAGGTCTTTTAGATGTCCAGAGATATGATCTTGGCGCGGGATGTCTAATATGAGTCTCGCTGACGCGTTTTGGATACGCTGGAGTTTTTTCTGTAATTTTGTTGTGATTCCGGCGTAAAGTGTGTTACCATAGTCCAGTCGACTCGTGGCCAGAGCATGGGTGAAAGTCTTTCTTGTCTCGAGTGGGATCCAGCGGAAGATCTTTTTGAGAATGCGAAGGACATTGAAGCAGGAGGACGAGACGGCGTTGACTTGTCTGGACATCGAGAGAGAGGAGTCCAGGATGAAGCCCAGGTTGCGTGCGTGGTCTGTGGGTGTGGATGCTGTGCCTGGAGCGGAAGGCCACCAAGAGTCGTCCCAAGCTGAGGGGGAGGATCCTAGGATGAGCACCTCGGTTTTGTCTGAGTTGAGTTTTAGGCGGCTCTGTTTCATCCATTCGGCTACTTCTTTCATGCCTTCGTGAAGATTGGATTTGGCTGTGTTGGGGTCTTTGGTGAGGGAAAGGATTAGCTGGGTGTCGTCGGCGTATGAGATGATGTTGAGGTTGTGTTGACGCGCGATGGAGGCGAGAGGACTCATGTAGACGTTGAAGAGGGTGGGACTGAGTGAGGATCCTTGGGGTACGCCGCAGATGACTTCGGTGGCCTCTGAGTAGAATGGGGGAAGTCGGACTCTTTGAGTTCTCCCAGCGAGGAATGAGGTGATCCAGTCCAAGGCTTTTCCTTGTATGCCGATGTTGCTGAGGCGTTGTATAAGGGTGCTGTGGCAGACTGTGTCGAAAGCAGCGGAAAGGTCGAGTAGGATGAGGGCCACTGTTTCACCGTTGTCCAGGAGTGATCGGATGTCGTCGGTCGCTGCAATGAGGGCGGTTTCGGTGCTGTGTTTGGCTCGAAACCCGGATTGAGATGGATCAAGGGAGTTGTTGGATTCAAGGAAGGCAGCGAGTTGGCTGTTGACGGCTTTCTCGATGACTTTGGCCGGGAATGGGAGGAGGGATATGGGTCGGTAGTTTTTCAGTTCTGAGGGGTCTGCTGTGGGTTTTTTCAGAAGGGCGCTGAGTTCGGCGTGTTTCCAGCTTTCTGGAAAGGTGGCAGAGTTTAAAGAGCAGTTGATGACATCGCGGAGTTGGGGTGCGATGATGGAGTCAGCTTTGTTGAAGATGTGGTGGGGACAGGGGTCAAAAGGCGAGCCAGAGTGGATTGAGTTCATGAGGCGAATGGTGTCTTCAGTGGTGATTGTGTTCCAGGCACTGAGGTTGTTAGTAGGGGGAGTAGGGTCTGGAGGGGGTGGGGCGGGTTGATCGCTGGGAGAGTTCTTGAAGCTGTTGTGGATGTCGGCAATTTTGTTGTAGAAGAAGGAGGATAGCGCATCGTAGAGGTCTTGGGAGGGAGTGATGTCGTTGGATGCTGCGGTGGGGTTGGTGAATTCTTTGACGATATTGAAGAGTTCCTTGCTGTTATGGGTGTTGTTGTCGAGACGATCCTTGAATGCTGATTTCTTGGCGGATCGAATCAGTTGGTGATGTTTGCGGGTGGCTGCCTTGAGGGTGGACATGTTGTCGGTGGTTGGGTTATTTCTCCATGTTTTCTCCAGGGTGCGGCATAGCTTCTTGGAATTTTTAAGGTCATCATTGAACCAGGGAGCCTTTTTGCTGGTTGATTTGATCTGGTGCTTTTTCAAGGGTGCTAATTCGTCAGCGCTGTGGGTGATCCATTGCTTGAGATTGGTGGCCGCTTGGTTTGGGTCCGATGAGAGGGTGGGGGGGTTTTGGTTGAGTGATGTGAGGAGTTGTTCGGAGGTGAATTTGTTCCAGTTTCTTCGGGGAATAGGTTGTGGGCTGTTGTGGATCAGGGTGGTTTTGTAGCTGAAGTGAACACAGCTGTGGTCCGTCCAGTGGAGAGCTGTGGTGCGATCAAAGGAGATGTGTTTGCTGGAGGTGAAGATAGGGTCGAGCGTGTGTCCGGCTACATGGGTGGGGGTGTCAACAAGTTGTTTGAGTCCGAGGTTGGCTAGGTTGTCCTGAAGGGTGGTGGTGTTGCTGTCGAGTATGTTTTCAAGGTGGTAGTTGAGGTCTCCTAGAAGAATGTAGTTTTCGGAGGCGAGGGCGTGCGGGCTGACGAAGTCCGAGATGTCATCGCTGAATTGAGTGCGGGAGCCTGGAGGCCTGTAAATGAGGGTGCCTCTAAGGGTGGTTCTGGGGTCGGTGTGGATCTGAAAGTGGAGATGTTCGGCGGTTATAAGATTGTCGTCGGAACTGGTTGTGATTTTGATGGTGTTTCTGTGGACGATGGCGAGGCCTCCTCCTGTTTGATCGGTGCGGTCTTTTCGATTAATCTTGTAAGCGTCCGGTATGGCTATGGCGATGTCGGGAGCAGAAGATGTGTTCATCCATGTTTCAGTAAGGAAGGCGATGTCAGGTGACTCAGTGTCGATTAGGTCCCAGAATTCTGTTGCATGTCTGTGGACCGAGCGGGTGTTCAGTAGGATGCACTTCAGGCCGTTGGGTTCGGAGCTGTGTGTGGAGGACGTGGGTTTGGTGAGGGTCCTGAAACAGTTGAGCTTGCAGGAGAGGCAGGCGAATGGGCCGTGGGTGCGTCCTGGGGTGGCTTCGCAGCAGTGTGGTGCGCGTCCGGGGTTGAGGGCGAGGAGAGTAGCAGCATCATATGTGATTCGAGGGGGTTGGGAGCGGCGGGGATCAGGGGGTCTGGCGCTGGGTGCGGTCCAGGCGCGGACGGGCGCAGACGGGCTTACCTTTGGCGCACCTTCGGCGCGACCGCTGCACGTAAACGCTGCGCGTGGGTGCATCTGACATAAATGGAGAAGTGGAGGGGGGCGGAGCGTGGGAGGGGGAGCTGGGAGGCGGGAGCGTAGGGGGAGGGACGGGCTGCAGGCACAACAAAATGGATGAAACAACAACAGGGAAAACAGGACGCTGTGGGCACAAATCAGGGGCAATGTGGGTAATGCGAGTTAACACACGGGCACAATTGAAATGAAATGCAAATTTAAAAGCAATGCGGAGCGTACACAAGACAGAAATGCGAAGTAGGCAAGGCAATGCGGAGCGTTCGCACTTTAGCTATTTAAGACACACAAAGCAATGTGGAGCGCTACGCAGCAGAGCGGGTGCTAATGCGATACAATTAGTATTAAATTTAGGCTGTGGCTGTGGCAGTGGTGGGGGATCAGCGCTACGATACCGGTTGCAGCGCTATGAAGTCAGGAGGAAGGGTGGAGCGACCGCTTCACACGAAGTCAGGCTGGTCACAGAGTTTCCCAGCCGGGCCGGTCCTGGTGACTCGTGGGTGGGAGGGGGAGCTGGGAGGCGGGGGCGTAGGGGGAGGGACGGGCTGCAGGCACAACAAAATGGATGAAACAACAACAAGGAAAACAGGACGCTGTGGGCACAAATCAGGGGCAATGTGGGTAATGCGAGTTAACATACGGGCACAATTGAAATGAACTGCAAATTTAAAAGCAATGCGGAGCGTACACAAGACAGATATGCGAAGTAGGCAAGGCAATGCGGAGCGTTCGCACCTTAGCTATTTAAGACACACAAAGCAATGTGGAGCGCTACGCAGCAGAGCGGGTGCTAATGCGATACAAATAGTATTAAATTTAGGCTGTGGCAGTGGTGGGGGATCAGCACTACGATACCGGTTGCAGCGCTATGTAGTCAGGAGGAAGGGTGGAGCGACCGCTTCACACGAAGTCAGGCTGGTCACAGAGTTTCCCAGCCGGGCCGGTCCTGGTGACTCGTGGGTGGGAGGGGGAGCTGGGAGGCGGGAGCGTAGGGGGAGGGACGGGCTGCAGGCACAACAAAATGGATGAAACAACAACAGGGAAAACAGGACGCTGTGGGCACAAATCAGGGGCAATGTGGGTAATGCGAGTTAACACACGGGCACAATTGAAATGAAATGCAAATTTAAAAGCAATGCGGAGCGTACACAAGACAGAAATGCGAAGTAGGCAAGGCAATGCGGAGCGTTCGCACTTTAGCTATTTAAGACACACAAAGCAATGTGGAGCGCTACGCAGCAGAGCGGGTGCTAATGCGATACAATTAGTATTAAATTTAGGCTGTGGCTGTGGCAGTGGTGGGGGATCAGCGCTACGATACCGGTTGCAGCGCTATGAAGTCAGGAGGAAGGGTGGAGCGACCGCTTCACACGAAGTCAGGCTGGTCACAGAGTTTCCCAGCCGGGCCGGTCCTGGTGACTCGTGGGTGGGAGGGGGAGCTGGGAGGCGGGGGCGTAGGGGGAGGGACGGGCTGCAGGCACAACAAAATGGATGAAACAACAACAAGGAAAACAGGACGCTGTGGGCACAAATCAGGGGCAATGTGGGTAATGCGAGTTAACATACGGGCACAATTGAAATGAACTGCAAATTTAAAAGCAATGCGGAGCGTACACAAGACAGATATGCGAAGTAGGCAAGGCAATGCGGAGCGTTCGCACCTTAGCTATTTAAGACACACAAAGCAATGTGGAGCGCTACGCAGCAGAGCGGGTGCTAATGCGATACAAATAGTATTAAATTTAGGCTGTGGCAGTGGTGGGGGATCAGCACTACGATACCGGTTGCAGCGCTATGTAGTCAGGAGGAAGGGTGGAGCGACCGCTTCACACGAAGTCAGGCTGGTCACAGAGTTTCCCAGCCGGGCCGGTCCTGGTGACTCGTGGGTGGGAGGGGGAGCTGGGAGGCGGGAGCGTAGGGGGAGGGACGGGCTGCAGGCACAACAAAATGGATGAAACAACAACAGGGAAAACAGGACGCTGTGGGCACAAATCAGGGGCAATGTGGGTAATGCGAGTTAACACACGGGCACAATTGAAATGAAATGCAAATTTAAAAGCAATGCGGAGCGTACACAAGACAGATATGCGAAGTAGGCAAGGCAATGCGGAGCGTTCGCACTTTAGCTATTTAAGAGACACAAAGCAATGTGGAGCGCTACGCAGCAGAGCGGGTGCTAATGCGATACAAATAGTATTAAATTTAGGCTGTGGCAGTGGTGGGGGATCAGCGCTACGATACCGGTTGCAGCGCTATGTAGTCAGGAGGAAGGGTGGAGCGACCGCTTCACACGAAGTCAGGCTGGTCACTACAGGTGAGTAATGAGTTCCTCACCTGCATTAAGACCCTTCGGCATTTTCGTTTGGAGTTCGATAATATACCTGGACTCCAAACGTCTTAGTCTTTTCTTGTAATCCCCTCCCCTGATGTCAAGTGGGATGCAGTCGAGGCAAAAGAATGTTAGGAGATTTCTGTCACTGTTGTGGTGTGTGGAAAAATGCCTAGCCAACGGGTAGTTTTCATCCTGATTGGAAATGGCTCTTTGGTGCTCTAGTATGTGCAGTTTTACCGCATTAACTGTGCTTCCTATATATCGATAGCTGCAGGGGCACTCTAGGCAATATACCACATGGGTCGTGGAGCAGGTCATGAATTTTGAAATCTTAGTGCGCGAATTTCTTTCTGGCACTTGATAGGAGAGAACTCTCTCGCTGGAACTGCATGCCTTGCATTTCCCGCAAGGATATGAGCCGTGCATTGCGTGCAGTCCAGTTTTAGTCTCTTCCTTGGCTAGATGGCTTTGAACTAGCTTGTCCTTTAAGGACTTCGTTTTCCTGAAAGAGATTTGTGGATGGTCAGAGAGCTCTTTCCCAATTATAGCGTCTGACTTCAGGATGTTCCAATTTTTACACATAATTGCTCTCACCTTACTCACTGCCACCGAGTAATTAGTGATGAGCCTTACGGTGCCTGTTCCTTCTTTAGGATGACGACCTTGTCTATCTCCTAATAATGTCATTCTATTGGTTTTGTCAACCTTACTTTTGGCATGTTGGAGTATCCTCTTCGGGTAACCCCGGGATTTGAAACGTTTGATACTCTTGTTTGCTGCATCCTCATAGTCTTTTCCACTGTAATATTCCTTTTTATTCTTAATAGTTCCACATACGGGATACTATTAACAAGGGTCTGGGGATGGCTACTTCGTTCGTGAAGGACTGAATTCCCAGCTGTGCTTTTCCTATATAGGGCTGTCTGAAGTGCCGCTGATTTAACAAACACCCTCTGATCCAGGAAACTGACTTCTTCCCTACTTATTTCATGAGTGAAGGTGAGATTTAAATCATTCTGATTCAGGGCTGAGATATATTCTTCAGCAGAGGATTCTGATCCCTTCCAAATGATGAAGAGATCATCAATGAATCTCCTCCAGCAGACCACCCTGTCCACCCACACTCCTTTATCATCGGCCCAGGCCACCTGCTTCTCCCACCAGTCCACAAATAAATTCGCGTAGCTGGGGGCGAAGCAGGTGCCCATCGCCGTCCCTCTGATCTGCCTGTACCGTTGCTCCTGGAAAATAAAGATATTATTATTCAGACAGAACGAGATGAATTCAATTATCATATTGCTGTGTTCCAGGTATCTGGCTGATCGGAGGCTAAGGAAAGTTCCCACTGCTTTCACTCCGTCCTGATGCCTTATACTTGTGTATAGGCTGGAGATGTCAAGAGTTATCATGATGAAATCACTTTCCCAGCTTACATCTTGTATTTGTTTGAGGAAGTCTTTCGTGGCTTTAGTGTAGGAGCTTAATTGTGTTATCCATGGTGCTAGAAAGGAGTCAATCAATTTAGAGATATTTTCAGTCAGTCCTCCAATCGATGACACGATTGGTCTTCCTGGTGGTCTAGCGGCATCCTTATGGACCTTAGGTAGGTGGTAGAAGGTGGGGATCTTAGGTTGTTTATTCTGTAAGAATAGATATTCTTCCCTAGAAAGAATTCCTTTTCCGTACCATTGTTCAATTAGGGTGTGGTATTCTCGTATGCTGGATTGATAGTCTACCTCTGTAGTTGGTAAGTAGTTGTCCTTGTCCTGTAATTGGCGAAGTGCTTCTTTACAATAATACTCTAGGCTGAGTATCACAACATTCCCGCCCTTGTCGGACGGTTTGATTATGATAGAATTATCATGTTCAAGAGTCTGGATAGCTTTTCTTTGATTAGATGATATGTTCCATTTTATAGTTTTTTTGGAACTCTCTTCTTGTGTAGACAGTTTTTGGAGTTCTTGGGTCACTGTTTCAGAAAAGATGTCAATGGCATCGATCGGGGATTGGGGGCAGAAACGAGAGGAAGGTTTGAAGTTGCTTGGCTCCCCAATTTTGGTAATACCCATTGCCAGAGCTCTACTGGTATTTGATATTGTTGGGTGCTGCTTTCGCCTTGCAGTTCCTCCAATACGGCCAAAGTTTCCAAGTTGCAAATACTGATTTCTAGCGGTTCCAATGGGCCAGTGCCTCCTCTGATGATATTCTGTGGCCCTTGTTCTCTTTGGGCCTTCTGTTTAAAGAATTTCCACAGCTTTAGTTTTTGGATAAACAGGAAGAGGTTGATGCGTGTTTGCGTGCATTCATAACAGCTTGTAGGGCAGAATGTGAGCCCTAGTTTTAGAACATTTTGTTTGTCAGAGGTTAAAACTCTCTTCGAGAGATTAATGATAGTCAAGTCCTCTGTTACCTACTGTTGGTTCTCACCTTCCGATTCCTCAGCTGTCTGATTCCATTTCCTGTGTTTTCCCCCCCCCCCTCCTTGTGATGCGTTTGTGCTTGTTGATGGTTCTGGTGGTCGGCCTTTCCCTCCCCTCAGCCATGATTGGTGGATGAGGTCGAATTCCTCCCGAAAAGAAGGCTGAGCTCTTGCCTGCTGCCTAGTGCCTGTGTTTTCCACTTCCGATTGTTCTGCACTAGTAGGGTCCGATTCTGAGGTGTCCCGAGTTTCTATGGTCCTTTGACTTTTCGATCTCAAATTGCGTCAGGGTGCGTCATATTTCCTCGCGAACGTCAGTATTCTCCTTTGTTCATAGTCGCGAGCATCCCGTTCGAATTTCAATTGTTTCCTTTGTTGTATCTTTTTCTCATAGGTAGTGAGCCGTTTTTTCATCAACTCTTTCTCGGCGTCCAGTTGCACTTGATCGGCCAGTTCCACAATTTCTTTCTCCAATGACTCAATGTCCTTCAATGCCTTTTACTGGTCCCTCCAGGCAAATTTGATTAGAATTCTTAGCATTCCTTCTGACGAATGCGCTGTGTACTCTGCCCATTTGCTTAATAAATCCGGATCCGGATTTTCATATGCCGGTATGGCCACGTACCGGAAGCCAAGTGGTACTCTTTTGACCTCTACATAGTGTTGGAGGGAAGTGGCCTCCCACCATTTTCGGGTCTCTCTTTCGTAGAGTCTTTCTAATTGTTGATATTTATTTTTAAGATTCGCCTGAGCAGCATCAGGTGTCTGTGTCAGATCCTGCGGGAGCGTTTCAGGACGTATTTTAAATATGCCCGTTGCCACCTCCCGACGTGTTATATCGCTGAACATTTGATGTTTTTGGATTCGTTGCGTTTTCTAACTCGTTCGTGCCGTTGTCTAAACAAGTTTTTAACAAATATCGTAGCGTCTCCTACCTCCGTCCGTTGTGCCGTTGTGCCGACAGTCGCACAGGTAGTCTCATGCGGCTTCCTCCGGACTTGGGTTTTCCGAGCCGATCTTGTTAAGGCGGTGCAGGTTCCTTTTAATCAGTTTCAAAGCTCCAAAGGTCGCCCACTGAAAATCCGCACTCATACCGAACGGGTGCTCGGTCCAGCGGTGGCGTGCCGCTAACGTATTCCACTCCTCTGTCCCAAAAGACCGGACCAGCACTCAAGTTAGATTTAAACCATCCTCAGGTTTATTACGCAAAAATAACAGAAAGACACGTTTCAGCCTTGGCCTTCGACAGTGTAAGCTGGCGTCGGCGAGGCGGAAGTAAATATCGACAATACAGACATAGACAGAGGACTCATCGTCCCGTTTTCGTCGCCATCTTAAAGTGGCTAAAAAAGAAAGTATATACAAATCATTCTTATTAGCAGAAAATTGCTTTCAGAGTTCATTTCCTACATCTTATAATGACACAGAGTTAATTTTATAAACAGTTCTATTGTTATGTACTTATGAAACCCTGTATGGGTATAGTTGAGAAAGCGATACATAACCGCTACAGATGTATCAACATTGTATCTCCATTATCAATTAACAATGTGTAGGTTAAAGATTCAAATAGCCACTTGTTGTAACCTTATTGTCAAATGGGCATTTGCTAGATCCTCATTAAGCATAATAACATTGATTATTGGCAAATCAAAAACGCTTTTCCTATGGATACTAGGTTCTAACTATAACTAGGTCATATATATATATATGGCGACTAGCACGCAACTTTTGAAATAAAGAAAAGCACTGAATCCAAGGTCCGTGTCTGTGCTGCTTGGGAGGGCGCTTGAAGTGAGCGAGCCTGGAGGCGGAAACAGAACCTGCTAATATATATATTATATATATATATATATATATATATTCACACACGAAGAGTTGCCCTCTTTAAGGAATGCCACACACGAGAGGTAAGTTTAGCCGCTTTTAATGAGGAGAGCTGCAGAATGGAATCAGGACACCTCCAACAGTTTCTGAAGCCTGACGCGTTTCGTGCATACCATGCACTTAATCATAGGCAAACATAGTCTGAGGCAGCACATCGCTATTTAACCAGTACCTGAAGATCTTAATGAAGCCCGCCCCAGTGGGCGTTCAAGCGCACTGCCTTCTGGCCCCTGTAGTGCCGGTTTCCATTCTCCAGTGAGCTGCGGTGCATTGCCAACAATTTTGACCTTTAAAATCCCAAGTGGGTTTGGAAAGAGTCACTGAAATCCATGCTCCACCGTATAACACTCTTCACGGCGCCTCTCGTCTCTTCACAGCAAGGCACACCCTGGTGCCGGCATGAGACCGCAATCACGGCGGGGCCTCCTCACGACCGGACCGGCCGTTTAAACATTCACACACGAAGAGTTGCCCTCTTTAAGGAATGCCACACACGAGAGCTAAGTTTAGCCGCTTTTAATGAGGAGAGCTGCAGAATGGAATCAGGACACCTCAAACAGTTTCTGAAGCCTGACGCGTTTCGTGCATACCATGCACTTAATCATAGGCAAACATAGTCTGAGGCAGCACATCGCTATTTAACCAGTACCTGAAGATCTTAATGAGGCCCGCCCCAGTGGGCGTTCAAGCGCACTGCCTTCTGGCCCCTGTAGTGCCGGTTTCAATTCTCCAGTGAGCTGCGGTGCATTGCCAACAATTTTGACCTTTAAAATCCCAAGTGGGTTTGGAAAGAGTCACTGAAATCCATGCTCCACCGTATAACACTCTTCACGGCGCCTCTCGTCTCTTCACAGCAAGGCACCCCCTAGTGCCGGCATGAGACCGCAATCACGGCGGGGCCTCCTCACGACCGGACCGGCCGTTTAAACATTCACACACGAAGAGTTGCCCTCTTTAAGGAATGCCACACACGAGAGGTAAGTTTAGCCGCTTTTCATGAGGAGAGCTGCAGAATGGAATCAGGACACCTCCAACAGTTTCTGAAGCCTGACGCGTTTCGTGCATACCATGCACTTAATCATAGGCAAACATAGTCTGAGGCAGCACATCGCTATTTAACCAGTACCTGAAGATCTTAATGAGGCCCGCCCCAGTGGGCGTTCAAGCGCACTGCCTTCTGGCCCCTGTAGTGCCGGTTTCAATTCTCCAGTGAGCTGCGGTGCATTGCCAACAATTTTGACCTTTAAAATCCCAAGTGGGTTTGGAAAGAGTCACTGAAATCCATGCTCCACCGTATAACACTCTTCACGGCGCCTCTCGTCTCTTCACAGCAAGGCACCCCCTAGTGCCGGCATGAGACCGCAATCACGGCGGGGCCTCCTCACGACCGGACCGGCCGTTTAAACATTCACACACGAAGAGTTGCCCTCTTTAAGGAATGCCACACACGAGAGGTAAGTTTAGCCGCTTTTAATGAGGAGAGCTGCAGAATGGAATCAGGACACCTCCAACAGTTTCTGAAGCCTGACGCGTTTCGTGCATACCATGCACTTAATCATAGGCAAACATAGTCTGAGGCAGCACATCGCTATTTAACCAGTACCTGAAGATCTTAATGAGGCCCGCCCCAGTGGGCGTTCAAGCGCACTGCCTTCTGGCCCCACATTTGGGAAAAAGGTAGGTCTTGATCCATAAAGCGACCTTTTTTTTTAAATGGTGTAAATCCATTCAGTAGTTCCTGAGAAATTAAAAAAAGAAAAATATTGATATCTGAGCACCGATAAGGAGTCGCCGCTCCTCCCGGGCACGAGCTGACTTCTGATTGGCTGCGAGGCCCTGGGAAGCTGCCCACACTGCCCATGCCTAGCGCCAGCCATGGTGTACAAAGCCTTTTGTTGTCTTGGGGCAGCCGCACCCCTGTCCCTGGTGATGGGAACAGCCTGTATAAAAATCCTAGTGCCGAGGTAAACTTGTGCAAAAGTCCTTGGAGCAGATCTAGAAGCCCCTTACGACAAATTACGCCGCCGTTGCTTCACTTCTGTGATGCAGCGGCGGCGTAAACCATGCGCCATGTTGTGCCGTATTTACAATGTGACTCATCTAGGGAGATGCGTCACTTTGTAAACCCCTGCGCCACATGAAACCTGGTCAGGTTTCATGTGGGCGTTCCGGCGTAGGGTGGGCGTTTCCTCACAGGTACGCCTCGTAAAAGTGATGCAGTAAAATCTACAGATGCTGCATCAAAACCCTGCGCCTGCTTGAAGCAGGCATAAGGAGTTACCCAGCCTGTTAAGCATAGGGCACCCCCTAGCCTTGCTGGAGCCACGTTGGGCATGCGACGCGACTCCAGCAATGCGCCGCATTTCCGCCGGGGGATGAGACACGCATCTGCCCATCCGTGTGCCAAGGCGCGCTGCATTGTGCACATCAGTGGTGGCGCATGGGTGGTTTTGTGTGTCGCAAATGTTCTGGCACATTCCTGCTGATTTGCAGAGATGTGCCAGACCTTGTAAATCTGCCCCCTTGTGTTGTTATTTGCCTTTACACAAACCGTGAGACAGATAGGATCCAGGACACAGGTTTCTGTGCTGAGGCAGCCCGTCCAGGAGGCTTCACCCCAGCAGGACCCCTGCAGGAGACAGGCAGACTGTTCCTCAAAGCAGCCTCCCCTCCTCACAGCCTGCCTCTTCCATCTCGTACTGAGCTCCATGCCTGAAATTAACTTTTGGAAGCTGAAAAAATGCTATCACAGGAAGTGGAGAAGGGCAGTCTCAGGGAGATGAATGTGAAACAGTAAACCAAGTTGTCAGAGGGGTGGGGGATTAGGACACAGCTCGCTCTGCCAGGGAGACTTTGATCAAGTGAGAAAGGGGTCCCAGCTATGCAATGATTCACACGAACACCTCATCTGCTGGATAACGACTACCGTGCTTTACTTGTCAGAGTGAAAAAGGCACCGTCTAGTCGTGATTCTGAAGCGCGGTCTCATGCAGGCAGTCCTTTAAACTGGCTCACCTCTAATGCACCGAGGGTTGCATCTCTTGAAACACCGAACAGACAATAAATAGAAAACAGATGCGCGGAGCGCGCACACGTCTGGCTTAGATGGGGAACACGCGCACTGCGTAATGGTGAAAAAGAATCACTAGGTAGAGGACATTTTGGTCAGAGGTGCAACTAGAGCCAAATTGCGGGGGGGCTACTAAAGATTTCGGGGGGGCTGACTCTTCCAGCAATATGCAGAGGGGAGATGCAGGGGCTCTAAGAAGGGGTGAAAGCACGACAAAGCCTTGTTAACAAGTAAATGGTCTTTTAAAGACCTGTGAAGTACTCGGGTGCGGCTGTGTGTGTGCCCGGGAAGCTGTCTCAGCCAGGCTGACACACACGACGGGGGGACTGAAGCCCTTTGAGCCCAATGGGCGTTGCACGCCTCATTTTGGTGGGGTCTGTGCCTCACCTGTAAATGTCTTGACACCCCCGTGTGCCCCACCACTGGCATCAGCAGAAGCCAGCAAAAAAGACACTGCCCTGTCAGCCCCGGAACAGCGACATTCTCGTTTCACATTTCACGTTTTACTGTTTCATTCCCTAAGATGATTGTTTTTTGATGGTGTGTTTCGGTAGTTATTACTCATATATAGTACGAAAAGAGTTGATTCTATGAAGCTCTGTGAGTTCAGGCTATGGGTGGGCCCGAATGAGAGCTGTGGAGTTCAGGTTGAACTCAGTGCACATTTTTCGTAGTGCCTGTCAGTGGGTCATAAATGAGTTTGGAATGCATACTCATCCAATCCTTAGCCTCTTTGTAGAGCACATAGAGCATTAGTCAGGAGTGATACTTTTATTTGTGATAATCTGCAAAAGCGTGTGAAGGAGATACTGGCTGTCAAATCATTGATAGGGCGAAAGTTAAAGAAAATGCAGCGGTATAGGTGAGTGGGGGATTGGTGAAGTGAGGGAGATTCAAGCAAGGACACACATGGCAGAGTGAAAAGAGAAACCTAAAGAGGAAAGAAATGAGTACTGAGATATGCAGAATGAGTGTTTCAGAAAGGTATGAAGAGAACAAGAGTGTAAGTGTCTGGAAAGAGAGTGTAGAAGAGAGTGCTGTGAAGAGATGAACAGGAGTAATTGATGCACTTCAAAGACCTTGCCCCTTCCGCAGACCATAGTAATGTTTAATTCGCAGTTTGTTAAAAACATATATATATATTCACTGAAAAAAACATAGGTTTCAGGGACGTTATAGTTAGCAGTTAGCATTTAAAAAACCTTTGAAATTCACTGACAAAACCACTGGTTTCAGGTACGTTATAGTTATTTGGACATTTCACTCGTGCAAAACCAGAGAAATTCAGCCGTTATAGTTAGCTGACTAACTATAACTCACCCCCCCGCAATGCACTGCTGATGATGTCACATATTACATCACTCATGACATGATGATAATCATAGGGTCACTACAAAGGAATGCCATTTTTAGGTCTCGGCTATCGATGCAGGGCTTGCGCTGCATGCCTGGGCGAGATCTATTGTTGTCAAATTGGGTTCGGAAGGGGGACAGGAGATGTGCACGCGTACAAAGGACAGCAGTTGTGAACGCATATGGCGGCGTTAGCACAACTTGCAGGACAGGAGATGTGCAAACGTATGGCTGGCGCAGCATTAACACGCCTCCTGCTTCCTTGCTCAACAACTCGCGGGACAGGAGATGTGCACGCGTACGGCAGACGCCATGTTAATACACCTCCTGCTTCATTGCTAAACAACTGAGAGGATTTCACATGTGCACCCGACAGCCTCTGGCGCGTTGTCACAGCATGGGCATCCTTGCTAAACAAGGACAGGAGATATGCACGCGCCAGCTTACACCGGGTTAACATGTCTCATGCTTCCTTGCTTATACACATACAGGGACGTTACCATAACTGGAAGGACAGCAGAAATGCACGCGCTCTCTGATACTTTTTTCAAAAACACATCCACACCTCTGGTACATGGCGTGATCACATGCACTAACCAACAAACAATAATTTCATTGCAAAAGCTAGTAAATATTACATAATTTGACTTCGCAATTATCTATACAAAGCGCCAACACCAACATATATGTCGATATAAAAGCTATTTTTTTTAAAAGATACACAATACTTACAACATTTGCCCCACTCCACTCTGCCACAGGTCACAAGCATCAGAATGCTGCATATTCTATTAACTAGCGTAGTACTTACCATCCATGATAAACGTCCACTGTTACAGTGTGCCCTTGCTGCCGAACAACGGTCAGTCAGGAAACTACATAGCTAGCCCTCCAATCTGCAGCGCGCTCTTCCAGCTTTGCACCTTACGTCCACACTCCAAGCTCCCTCCCTAACCGATGCCACTTCTCCAAAACCATATAAAAACACCCCTTTCGCAACACCACTTTCGCCACACACAAAAAATAACTGTACATTAACACAAGCAATACAAACTGGGTATCATATTGCAGCTATGCACAGCCCTCCAATTTCCTGGAGATATCTTCCTCCTTTGCATGTTACTTACACAATACGCCGTGTATAATAAAAAAATTTACGGAGTTTTATTACTATCTCAAATAAATGCATAAAGTTTTGCAAACGTTATTGACAAGCCTTCACCAATTTGCCTTTATACATATAAATTAGTAGGTTACAACAAAATATATTTTAATATCTGGCGCTAAAATTAGGTTTCATTAGGTATTCTGTCCCCATATTAACTGCCACTTCTTTAATGTTTATATAATGTTGTTCTTTCAACTTTTACAAAACCATTCTTACAGTTGCACTGTAATAAACAACATATTTGTTATAATGTGCTAAATTCTATTTTTTTACATTTGCCACACTTAATTAAATAGCAACCAATCATTCCGCTACAAAAGCTAGCAAATATTACATAACTTTACCTCCCAGATTAGCGCGTGTTTATATATACACAACGTTGGATTCGAATACGCGCGTGTCCAATACGCGCGTGTTTTTAATCGAAAGGCCGAACAGACCCTATTGATTTGGTTGCTGCGCAACAACTACAAGGGACGCATAGAGACAATAGTCTACATATATTAGGATGGACAGTTGGTGTCAGGATGGCAGACCAGGAAGTGGGTGGAGGGGGGAGGAGTTGGTCCACTTTGCAACATTAAGAAAGGACGCATAGAGACAATAGTCTACATATATTAGAATGGACAGTTGGTGTCAGGATGGCAGACCGGGAAGTGGATGGAGGGAGGGGGGAGTAGTTGGTTCACTTTGCAACATTAGCGCGTGTTTATAGATACACAACATTGGATTCGAATACGCATGTGTACATAACTCGTGTGTTTTTAATCGAAAGGCCGAACAGACCCTATCGATTTGCTTGCTGCGCAACAACTACAAGGGACGCATAGAGACAATAGTCTACATATATTAGGATGGACAGTTGGTGTCAGGATGGCAGACCAGGAAGTGGGTGGAGTAAGGGGGGAGGAGTTGGTTCACTTTGCAACATTAAGAAAGGACGCATAGAGACAATAGTCTACATATATTAGAATGGACAGTTGGTGTCAGGATGGCAGACCGGGAAGTGGGTGGAGGGAGGGGGGAGTAGTTGGTTCACTTTGCAACATTAGCGCGTGTTTATAGATACACAACATTGGATTCGAATACGCATGTGTACATAACTCGTGTGTTTTTAATCGAAAGGCCGAACAGACCCTATCGATTTGCTTGCTGCGCAACAACTACAAGGGACGCATAGAGACAATAGTCTACATATATTAGGATGGACAGTTGGTGTCAGGATGGCAGACCAGGAAGTGGGTGGAGGAAGGGGGGAGGAGTTGGTTCACTTTGCAACATTAAGAAAGGACCCATAGAGACAATAGTCTACATATATTAGAATGGCCAGTTGGTGTCAGGATGGCAGACCGGGAAGTGGGTGGAGGGAGGGGGGAGGAGTTGCTTCACTTTGCAACATTAGCGCGTGTTTATAGATACACAACGTTGGATTCGAATACGCATGTGTACATAACTCGTGTGTTTTAATCGAAAGGTCGAACAGACCCTATCGATTTGCTTGCTGCGCAATAACTACAAGGGACGCATAGAGAAAATAGTCACAAAAACAGATTGTATACCCACAAGCATTGTGAAATTAAACATATTAGAAACGTGCGCTTACTCTTTTCTTTCTCTTCCATTTAACCAGACTGAGCCACAGCAACGCGTGGCCGGGTACAGCTAGCATTACATAACTTTACCTCCCACTCACCTATACAACCAGCAACATATACCTCAATATAATAGCTATTTAAAAAAATACACAATACTCACAACATTCGGCTCAGTCCGGTCCGCCGCACCTGCAGCTACCTCGCATCAAAACGCTACATATTCTACGCGATAAACATACACCTTTAAAGTGCGCCCTCCGTAGCTGGCCCTCCAAACTCCAGCGCGCTCTTACAGCTTTGCACCTTACGTCCACACTCCAAGCTCCCGCCCTAACCAACGCCACTTGTCCAACAAACATTCAAAACCACCGCTTGCGCAACACCACTTTCGCCACAAAAAAAAGAAAATCCCATTAACACAAATGGCACAAATGGCAACAGGATAAAGAGGCCCACTAACCGCACGTATAAACAAGGCTACATCGCTAGACCGTATCTCCAACATTTTTGACGCTACAGTTTTATGTAGGACAACTGGATAAGCAAGATCCTTCCCTCATTATTTTTCTTTTTTCTCTTTCATTACTTTAACCTTTTCCTCTTTCCCATTGCCTCTCAGAATATAAACATTACACATACTCACATTGCATTACTATTTCCAATACCAACTTTTACTACTGTGAGGCCTATTGCATTGCAAATGCTTGTTTAGGTTTGGCTTTAAAAGTGCATTGGCACAAAACATGCTGAATCTATTGGCATTGAGGGAAGGGGAGACAAGGGATGGCTCTTTCTTTCAGTCGGCATTGGTCCTTTGCACTTTGCCTTCCCGGTGGTGGGATTTGATTTTGCACCTCGTATGCATCCACGTGACATAAGAAGGTCATATGCGCCATTGCTTCGTTCACGGGGTAGTGACCTGCAGTGCACCCCTTTCCTCCGTGGAGTCGGTAATTCCAGGTGCGTCATACCATAATTTTAACACAATTATGTAATCCGCTCCCAAAGAGCTTCACAGCGAACACCTCTTTCCATTCAGGAACTCAAGGTAGGTGACCAACCGTCCGTAAATTTCACGACCATCCGTTATTTTAGTATGATGTCCACAAGGGCGTCCGTAATTTGGTGCCACAAAATTACGGACGCCTTACAGACATCATACTAAAATCGAAAAAAGAAATTTCAGTAAGGAATGCTGTTTCCCTGGGAGAGGCCCCATGAGTTTAAGATTTCACTTGGGGCCTCTCACATTTATATTTTAAACTGAAGAGGCTGCCTGCAGCAGCCCCTCCCGGACCTCGCACAGACTGTGGACTGGCCCAGTGTCATTCTGAGACTGCAGCTCATTAGCACTTATAGAATGACAATGGGCCCAATTGTCATGACAGCATGTGGTGTGCCTTCTCCTGCATCGGACTAGAGCAAAACATTCAGCTTTAGTCTTGGAGCCATGCTGGAGAAAATAAAAACAAAATAACTAAGCGTTTTCACTATACATTGAAAAGTCAGATTTTAACATACAAATAAAAAAAGACTATTTAACGTTTGTTACATTAGCACAAATCTTGATTGCAGAAAGAGCCTAATGCCGCTTTGCAAAGCTGCGCGCATACTGAAAAACTGTGGCGTGCACGATTGTCTCAACCTTATTTAAACTTATTTGGGCTTGTATTTATGTTGGTTGTCTATCTACTTACTTATATATTATTGTGCCATCTCCTCTGATATGTCTGTAAAACGTATGTTTTATCCCAAATTTTTGTCCTGAATTTTGACCCTTTGTCCTGAACTTTTACACTGACCATCCTGAATTTGCACCCATGTCAGTTGGTCACCCTAACTCAAGGTGCACCCTAAATGCTCTCTCCCATTACCCCCTGCGCACCACGGTTCCTTTCCCAGGCCATCACGGGGTTTCCCTGATCTACTTCCTGGGGAGCAGTTTCCATGTCGACGGGCACCGAGGTACCTCGGCACAAGAGCATCACGCGCGTCTTAAAACCACCATAAACAAATACATAATTACATTAATATGAAACAAATAACTCCAGAAGGCGTGGCAGCGTCCTCGGAACCAGTGTGACTGGCTCTGCAAAATTATTCACGCTGCGCAGAAACTTGCCACAGCTGGAAAAAGGCTGATCATGGCCATAGATAGGGAGCGCCGAGAATCGTTACTCGCTGTTCCCGTGGCTTGCTCCAGCACACGCGCAGGCGCGCCCGGGGATCCATTCCAAAGGCAACAGAAGTGCTTTCTGGCTTTACTTCTTGGCGCGAGAAACGGGGATGGCAAGCGCGTAGGGTTCCGCGTCAACAAGGAAAATAAAGATTCGTTTATTTTTATTTAAGATATTTTTGTAGTGTGGGCCTGTTGCCAGAGATTTAAGCGGACAGGTCCTGTCCGGTACTGAGTACCTGCACTTCTTAAATATAAACGTTTAAGTGAGTGTCTGCACTTCTCAGCACTGCTGCGATACATTTAATGGAAGGGTACGGCACTTCTCAGGAGCAAACAGGTACCCGAAAAAGTGAGTGCATGCACTTCTGTATTTACATTTAAAGCACTGCCTATTGCCAATAAGTATATACAAGTTCTGGCGTTATCTAACATCCGAGAAGCAAGGCAGCAGGCATGGTTGCATGAGTCCTAAGGAAGCAGTTTTTCGAGTAAGTGTGACTATGTCTAAGGAAGTTCAGTTGGTCACTCCGGGAATTGAACGAAGATCTGAGATTCTTCAGAGGTCCTCTCAAGACTGTGAGAGAGAGGGGAAGAGTGGGAACTCCTAATTGGATGTGATCTGCCCCCTCCCCTCCCCCGCCCCAGTGCCTTGAGACCCTAATGGGTGAGTAGCGCGCTTACAATTCCCCTGATTGATTTATTGATCTTGGGTCTTGACTTTAGATAAAGGGGCTTATCTAGGGGATCCGAAACTAGGAACCAGGGAAAGGCGGGGAATCACCTAGGTGAACAGAACAATCTGTTCTGGAGTTGTGGAGTCTATATCCTGTGTTTGTTCCTTTCTTTGAGAAATTTTTGAACTGAAAGTCCATCTAAGTGCTCCTTTGTGTGCTGCAGGCTTTGCTTAAAGACTGTCAGTTTTTCTACAGGTCCATCTGGTTTGTGTGTGATGGCTGCCTCACAGGTGATCCAGTCTGTGAGTCTGCCATTCCACCATCTGGTGAGGAGTGTCAATAATACATGGAATATGAGGACAGTGCCACAGACACTGAAGCTAAGGAGGTATGATTTGATGTGCCATACAACTGAGAGCAATAACCCATGGTGGAATACTCCAAGACGCAACTGTGATTCTATGGGACTGGAATGATCAGAAAAACTCAAAGGATTGTCCTTTGGAAATAACTTAACCACTATTTGACCTTATTTCATCATACATATACTCACGAGTATGGATGTATGACGTTACAGCGCACACTTTTACATCGCATTCCTTGTCAGCGCATTTTTTACAACGCAACATCCATTACAACGCATTCCATTACAACGCATGCCATTACAATGAAATTTTAAAAACTACATTTACAACGCATTCCATTACAACGCATAATACCTTTACAACGCATACCATTACAACGCATAACATTACATTGCATGTTTGGTAAGTATTGGATAGTGTAGGGATAAAAATTACTATTCTAACTCCAGGGGGTGCAACAGTAGGGTAAGTGTTGGATAGTGTAGGGGTAAAAATTACTATTCTAACTCCAGGGGGTGCAACAGTAGGGTAAGTGTTGGATATTGTAGGGGTAGAAATTACTATTCTAACTCCAGGGGGTGCAACAGTAGGGTAAGTGTTGGATGGTAATGTTATTCGTTGTAATGGTATGTGTTGTAATGACTGAGTTGTAATGACATGCGTTGTAGTGGTGTGCGTTGTAGTGTCATGCGTTGTAATGGTTGCGTTGTAATTGCATGCGTTGTAATGGATGTTGCGTTGTAAAAGTTTTGTTGTAATGGTAGTGCGTTGTAAAAGTTGCGCTGTAAAGGTTGTTTCCCACGAGGATTACTGTTCTAACCAGAAAAACAGTGTGCTAGCACATAGACCTTGATTACAGATTTGTCAATAAAATTTATTAAAAACAGTTCACAAGGTTTAAAACATAATTCATACAAAGTGCATAATATGTAATACCAGCAGCATTTGAGAAACATCAAACTACAACAAATGTATTCACAATGACAAATTAAAAAGACAAAAAGAGCTAAGCGAGAGTAAAAAAGATGCTTATCTATGTCATAAGGAACCATATCCATAAACAACATTTTTTAAAAGAAGAACCCTGATGTACTGCAGCCCGTCAGCATCTAGAGTAACATCAGACTAAACAGATTTATGGTACACAGGCGTCGACGCGTTTCGATGGTTTCCTGATTTAGATCATCTTTATCAAGACTAAAAGTTTATGTATTCTCCGCTGATAGTAAATCTATAAATGGACTACACTCAGTTGTAGGGATTCTTTTCAGGGGGATGGTTGGTTGGTCCAGCTCCCAGTATCAAGGTATGGGTAGAAGGTTTCCTGCCTTATTATGGGATAAATACTTCACTCAACTGGGCCAGATTGCTTCCAAGGCCTAGGAGACTTAAGTTTTGGATTCTACTTTCGATACAGGGGCTTTCCTTCAATAATAACGTCAAGTGACTTCTGATCGTTATACACTAGGAACGATTACCAGCTCCCATGTCTTTTATATGCCCTTCATGTGGTGCGGTTTAGTTTTTAGGAAAAGATAAGAAATTTTGCGTTGCTTCCCTATGTCCGTCACGATTTTCTCCAGATGGATAATGATCAGGCCTGAAAACTCCAGACCAATAATTCTGGGCGTGGAGACACCAGGCCTTCTCCATTAGCTGCAGGGGCTGCGGGTTAGCGTCATTGCCCAGTCCTCGAAGGCCCACTTCAGCAGTACAGGGGGAACAGGCAGCACTCCCCCTGGACAGGAATAAGTGTGCCCTCCAGCTCTCCACCCCTGCCTTACCACCCACCAGCACCCCTGCAGACATTTCACACCTGCTTGGATCTGGCTAAAAATGCTAGCATTTAAAAAAAAAGAAATACAGGAAAACTGCCCAGAAAAGGACCCGGTAACTCTGAGTCCAACAGTTATTTCATATGTCAGTGAAACAACTTGTAGTGGCTAAAATTTGGTGCAGAGATACCAGCAGGTAACTTATGTTCCAGTATCCAGCAAATTGCACCACATTCTGGCTACTTCATAATGAGGGCAAAAGAGGGAGAGGTGGTTGTGGGGCATCTGCCAAAAAGCAGCAGTCACCCCATCTTCCAATATTGCAGCTCCCCCCCTTTTTAGAAATGGGGCAATGACATGGTTTCCAAAGGGGGTGTCTAAGATGACTCCAACCTCACTAGAATAATTAGCTTTGCTACGAGTTCAGGTCTCGTCTGGAATTCAAAGAAACGAGTTTCACACTTGTAAAAGTAAATTAATATGGAAACTTCCATGTGAGTAAATCTGCTGAGGGTGGGGAGTGGGTGTTGCAGGTTGGAAATGCTCTCGGGGTCTCCAACCCTTTCTGTACTGAGAGTTGTTTATATGAAATGAAACGTATTGAGAGCTACTAATATATTGAGTGTGGTATAATTTAGTTTTTTTTATTTGTATAATAATTCAACCGAGCAAAGCATTTCTAATTTAATAAGCTGGGCAGGAGACACAGGTGAGCTACCCAGCGCTAGCTGGAGAGCTACAGTAGCTCACAAGCAACTGGTTGGGGACCCTTCACGTTTGTGGTCAAACCTACACATTTTTATGTACTCAAAAAACACTTTTCGACTCCTTCCCACCCTTGAAAAGGTTGAATATTTACTTCTGTTGAGGGTTGGAGTAAATCCCCTTCCCAGTGAGCGCAGGCAACACTTCTGGTCTCAAGGAAGCAGAGGGTTTCGTAGATGATGGGACAGGCAAAGTTGCCATTTTACCTCCCGTCCTGGAATATATTTGGGTATTTTAATTTTTCCCCAGAAGAGTCCAGATGGGTTTATAATAATTTACAATTCTAACTCAAGTGCCAGAATATTTTGGAGAAAGTTTAAAGTTTCCCGAATTTATTAATAAGGATTGACGTGTTTTAGACTTGTGTTGCCTGATAGTGATTCCCTGAGGGAGTCTGTTAAGGGTCAAATAATGGGAATACCCTAGGGCAATTTATTTTTCTATGTTGAAGTTTTTTTTCATTACTGAGAAAAAAAGAAAAAAGTTAGTGTGTTTGTACTTGCTTTTTTTTACATGTGAAAATACGACATGTATTTTGCATGCAAAAAAAAGGAGTTCATACTTTTTTTTTATGATTACAGATGGAAAGCTGTGAGCGAAGCTTTTTCCAAAGGGCAACCTGGAAAAGATTTGTGAATTTGAATCAGTCAGAAATATGCACCCATTCAAGGATGGAATCCTGCCCGTTCAGAATTCCATCTGTTTTTAAGAACTGAGCCCTAAATGTTTTCGATTTTTTGTTGACATTGTCATTGACAACGAGTTGAAGGTCATTTTAACACCTTCCCTGCTAGACCTTTTCCCCCATGTGCTAAGCTTTTATTTGGCTATTAGGGGTAGTTCGCGCTTAGGCCCCTGCAACTTTTTGATCACATAAGGTATCCACGCCAAATTTGCTCCCTTTTTTCCAGCATCATGAGGATTTTAAAGGTACCCAGGGTTTGTTGATTCCCCTGGAGGGGACCCAGAAATTAGCCAAAATACAGCTAAAGTTTGGTTTATTTTGGAAAAATTGGAACAAAGGGCAACAGATGAAAGCATCTAGTTCCCCCTGCAAATGGTATCAACAAGGGGGCTGTGGTGCTGAAATAACCATCTTCCCAGATTTCAGGGACAAGCAGACTTTTGCCAGAAAACCAAACATTTTTACACAGTTTTGGTATTTTACTGGGACATAGCCTATTTTTGCTATTTTTTGTATTTTCAACCTCCGTCCAGTTAATTGTAAAAATGGGTATGAAAGCAATGGTGGACTCTGGAAAGTTATACATTTCTGAAAAGTAGACAACACTTGAAATTCAACAAGGGGTCATTGTGTAGACCCTTCAAGTTTTTTTTTATAGAAACTGACAGTTGAATATAGGTAAAATTGAAATAGAGTAAAAAAAAACAGCCATTTGTGCCAACGTTTTCACCTGTAACTTCCACTAAGTTTGACAGATATTTGAAAGTAATATACTGTTACATCTGCTGGACCCTTCAGGTTGTGGGGATATATAGGACTTGTAGGTTCACCAAGAACGTGAGGAACCCAGAGCCAATAACTGAGCAGCATCTTACAATGTTTTTTTTATTGTGTACCGGGTATATAGCAATTCATTTGGGAAAATATAAACAGGGTAAAATCGGTATGAAAGACACCTATGTATTTCTGAAATGGGAACAAAATATAGAGTTTAGAAACAGTACCTATATGCAAATCTCCGAAATTGTGGGTACTCATACTAGCATGTGAATTATAGGACATTTTTCAAAGTGACTTCATTTTTAGGTCTCGCCTGTCGATGCGCATGCGCATCGAGCTTGCGAGACTATTGGGGCTTAAACAGTCTTTAACCAACTTGCAAGGAATCGTGGCGATTCCTTGCAGTGCCCGTGAAATTCAAGCTTAATGCGCATGTGCATTGAGCGTAAAAGCGCGTGCACATGCCCCCAGCCGCCTGCTTGCATGTATTTTCCCTCAGCCGCACTCCTCCCACACCCCCGCTCCGCCCCCTCCCCTGCCTGCCGTGTCGCATTTCTTCAGTTCCCTTAGCCGCACTCCAGGCCCCTGCTGCTTTCACACACTCATGCCGCTCTCCCCGCTCCGCCCCCTCCCCTGCCCGCCGTGTCGCATTCATCCCCCCTCCCCTTCTCTGCCTTTCCTCCGTCTTCTCCCCCACAGGCAACAAGAGGCTAGTTCACGACGCGCGTCTACATCACAGCCTTCAGCCTCCCTCCCGCGGGCAGCTTGGCCTCAGGTATTCACCCCAGCGCGACTTCTCCTCCCCCCTAATTACTTGCCTGCTGTTTACTTCTTTCACGGCAGCTCTCTCGCACATCAAAGGCTGCCCCCCACGCCTCGCAACAGACTTCATTGGAATGCGCTCTATGCATTCTCCCCTCCCTTTCAGCCTCTTTCCCAGCTCCAAGCCGGACCCTCCTTTCTCACCTCCTCTTTCTTTATTTACAGGGAGAACTTGTATTTTTCCCCGAGGCAACCAGTTCTGACACACACCAACTTAGAGCTTGACTTGTACTGACGCTGTCACCCCAGCAGACATGCAAGCATCAGACATCCACAAGCATCAGACATATATATTCACCCACTCTGCTTCAGTCACCCACTCTGCTTCAGTCACCCACTCTGCTTCAGTCACCCACTCTGCTTCAGTCACCCACTCTGCTTCAGTCACCCACTCTGCTTCAGTCACCCACTCTGCTTCATTCACCCACTCTGCTTCAGTCACCCACTCTAAATCTTTCACCCACTCTAAATCTTTCACCCACTCTAAATCTTTCACCCACTCTAAATCTTTCACCCACTCTGCACCTTTCACCCACTCTGTACCTTTCACCCACTCTGTACCTTTCACCCACTCTGTACCTTTCAACCACTCTGTACCTTTCACCCACTCTGTACCTTTCACCTTCTCTGTACCTTTCACCCACTCTGTACCTTTCACCCACTCTGTACCTTTCACCCACTCTGTACCTTTCACCCACTCTGCACTTTTCACCTACTCTCTACCTTTCACCCACTCTGTACCTTTCATCCACTCAGCACCTTTCACCCACTCCGTAACTTTCACCCACTCCGTACCTTTCACCCACTCCATACCTTTCACCCACTCCGTACCTTTCACCCACTCTGTACCTTTCACCCACTCTGCACTTTTAACCCACTCTGTACCTTTCACCCACTCAGTACCTTTCACACACACTGTACCTTTCACACACTCTGTACCTTTCACACACTCTGTACCTTTCACATACTCTGTACCTTTCACACACTCTGTACCTTTCACACACTCTGTACCTTTCACCCACTCTGTACCTTTCACCCACTCTGTACCTTTTGCCCGCTCTGTAGCTTTCAGCCAGTCTGTACCTTTCACCCACTCCGTACCTTTCACCCACTCCGTACCTTTCACCCACTCTGTACTTTTAACCCACTCTGTACCTTTCACCCACTCTGTACCTTTCACCCACTCTGTACCTTTCACCCACTCTGTACCTTTCACCCACTCTGTACCTTTCACCCACTCTGTACCTTTCACCCACTCTGTACCTTTCACCCACTCTGCACTTTTAACCCACTCTGTACCTTTCACCCACTCAGTACCTTTCACACACACTGTACCTTTCACACACTCTGTACCTTTCACCCACTCTGTACCTTTCACCCACTCTGTACCTTTCACCCACTCTGTACCTTTCACCCACTCTGTACCTTTCACCCACTCTGTACTCTGTAACCACTCACACCCACGCAAGCCCACTATCACCCACGCAACGCCACTCACCCACGCAACGCCACTCACCCACGCAACGCCACTCACCCACGCAACGCCACTCACTCAAAGCAACGCCACTCACACACGCAACGCCACTCACACACGCAACGCCACTCACACACGCAATGCCACTCACACACGCAACGCCACTCACACACGCAACGCCACTCACACACAAGCCGAATATGTGCATGCAGCTTTCCAATATAGAAAACAAATTGGACTTTATTCGCAAAAAAATATATACTACAATTGGACTCCTTGGGTTCACTCACATGCAAACCTCAAGTGACTCCAACTATTAAATCTTCATTAACACAAACAAAGATACTTGGCACAAAACCACCCAATAGGCATACTGCCAATAAAACCATGCTCAAATCAGGCCAGAAAGTTAGTCTCGTTTTGCCATCAAGGAACAATGAATTTACAATAAACATGGCCATTGAAAATGTATTCTTAAAAATGAGGATTGGAATTATATGGCCATTAAGTTATTAACTATTTTGCAGATGAAAAGAAACCGTAAGTCCGTAACTGACACACTAGTTAGAATTCTTTAGATAAGTACTGAGCTCTGACATCGATGTACAACCTTCAGGCCATAAATGTAAACCCCGTCAGGACTGAATCCGACCTTCATCCTTCTGAGGTGGATACACGGAGTACCACTGAGTGATCAACAGACACACCTTTTACGAACAGCGCTATATATAACAGCAAAACTAACGAAGCAAGGGAGGGTTAAAACAAGAATATGCTTTATTAATAGGGAAATTCAAAAGTGGGGCTGCGACGTGATAAAATAAAATGGAAAGTAATGATTGACGTCATTGACAGCACATGTGAACATATCATCCACGAGCTGATCACGTAAATATTGTTCCGGCGTTTCTTCCGCCGATTACTTTCAAGATTCATCTGGCAATGCATAAGTCTTAAAAACACCTTTGTAAATCAAACCAATGCACATGAAAACATTTTCGGCCATATTGGAAAAAACATAGACTATTTGAAAAAAAAACGAGCCAAAACACTTCACAAACGATCACAGGCTAAAGCAAAATAAACTGCAAGTACAAAAACATATTTACTGCAAACACCAAGTAACACTAGTTTACCTTTCACACACACTGTACCTTTCACACACTCTGTACCTTTCACACACTCTGTACCTTTCACACACTCTGTACCTTTCACACACTCTGTACCTTTCACACACTCTGTACCTTTCACACACTCTGTACCTTTCACCCACTCTGTACCTTTCACCCACTCTGTACCTTTCACCCATTCTGTACCTTTCACCCACTCTGTACTCTGTAACAACTCACACCCACGCAAGCCCACTATCACCCACGCAACGCCACTCACCCACGCAACGCCACTCACCCACGCAACGCCACTCACCCACGCAACGCCACTCACCCACGTAACAACACTCACACATGCAACGCCACTCACCCACGCAACGCCACTCACTCAAAGCAACGCCACTCACACACGCAACGCCACTCACACACGCAACGCCACTCACACACGCAACGCCACTCACACACGCAACGCCACACACGCAACGCCACTCACACACAAGCCGAATATGTGCATGCAGCTTTCCAATATAGAAAACAAATTGGACTTTATTCGCAAAAAAATATATACTACAATTGGACTCCTTGGGTTCACTCACATGCAAACCTCAAGTGACTCCAACTATTAAATCTTCATTAACACAAACAAAGATACTTGGCACAAAACCACCCAATAGGCATACTGCCAATAAAACCATGCTCAAATCAGGCCAGAAAGTTAGTCTCGTTTTGCCATCAAGGAACAATGAATTTACAATAAACATGGCCATTGAAAATGTATTCTTAAAAATGAGGATTGGAATTATATGGCCATTAAGTTATTAACTATTTTGCAGATGAAAAGAAACCGTAAGTCCGTAACTGACACACTAGTTAGAATTCTTTAGATAAGTACTGAGCTCTGACATCGATGTACAACCTTCAGGCCATAAATGTAAACCCCGTCAGGACTGAATCCGACCTTCATCCTTCTGAGGTGGATACACGGAGTACCACTGAGTGATCAACAGACACACCTTTTACGAACAGCGCTATATATAACAGCAAAACTAACGAAGCAAGGGAGGGTTAAAACAAGAATATGCTTTATTAATAGGGAAATTCAAAAGTGGGGCTGCGACGTGATAAAATAAAATGGAAAGTAATGATTGACGTCATTGACAGCACATGTGAACATATCATCCACGAGCTGATCACGTAAATATCGTTCCGGCGTTTCTTCCGCCGATTACTTTCAAGATTCATCTGGCAATGCATAAGTCTTAAAAACACCTTTGTAAATCAAACCAATGCACATGAAAACATTTTCGGCCATATTGGAAAAAACATAGACTATTTGAAAAAAAACCGAGCCAAAACACTTCACAAACGATCACAGGCTAAAGCAAAATAAGCTGCAAGTACAAAAACATATTTACTGCAAACACCAAGTAACACTAGTTTATACGTTGAAGGTTGTTGCATACCAATAGTGTCTAAATTCATCTCAGCCTTAAATATTAATCAAAATCATTCACAACACAAAAGAATAATACTGCAAAAGAAAGACACTGTGATTACAATACAACAGTACAATCGCAATCGCACATTGTCAACAAAAAAAATATTTCCCAAAAAATGTCTGAAGTACAGTACATAAAATAACTACATCGAAAGATATTTACTAAAAACAACATTTATACATAGCACATAAAAATTTTGAAACTTTCAATAGCTAGACACGATGTGCAAAAGAAAAGTCAAATTCAGTCGGAATATGTCGTACGTACATCACAAAAAATTCCAACATTGCCATATATTCATTACAAACAACATTAATACATAGCAGATAAAAATTTGCAAACGTTCAATAGCTGTACACAAACAGCATACAAAAAGTCAAATTCAGTTGGAATATGTCGGAACTACGTCCCATAAAATTAAGACATTTGCAATATATTCATTAAAATCAACATTTATACATAGCACATCAACATTTTAAAACGTCACATAACTATACACCAAGTACATACGCAAAACGAAATACAGTCTGAATACGCAAACGTCATAAACAATACAAAACATTAATAATATTAAAATTCAAACTTACCTGTCAAACGACGCAGCAACAACACAAGAAGCACAACGCGCCTTTCACACGTGACGGTTCTCGAAGATATGGGAATTTCCCCGTTGACGCACGTCAAACGCAACGCTACGTCACAAAACGTAGCGCTGCGATTGGCTAGAAATTACATCACACTAAACATTACATCAAAATAAAAAAAAGACTAGAACGCTAATCTCCCTTACGTAACAAACGTAAAGGGAATACAAAGCGTACGACATTTTTACATAATAAAAATAAAACACACTTTAAAAACATTCACTAAACACTTATAATCCCAATACAAATACACGAATACACACACACATTACATTAAAAATATAAATTAACACATGCAAAACACTCACATATGCCAATCACACATGCAACCCCACTCACACATGCAACACCACTCACACATGCAACGCCACTCACACATGCAACGCCACACACACATGCAACGCCACACACACATGCAATGCCACACACACATGCAACGCCACACACACATGCAACGCCACTCACACATGCAACGCCACTCACACATGCAACGCCACTCACACATGCAACGCCACTCAACCACGCAACGCCACTCAACCACGCAACGCCACTCAACCACGCCACTCAACCACGCAACGCCACTCAACCACGCAACACCACTCAACCACACAACGCCACTCAACCACGCAACGCCACTCACACACACAACGCCACTCACACACACAACGCCACTCACACACGCAACGCCACTCACCCACGCAACGCCACTCAACCATGCAACGCCACTCACCCACGCAACGCCACTCACCCACGCAACGCCACTCAGCCATGCAACGCCACTCACACACGCAACGCCACTCACACACGCAACACCACTCACACACGCAACGCCACTCACACAGGCAACGCCACTCATCCACGCAACACCACTCACACATGCAACGCCACTCAACAACGCAACGCCACTCAACCACGCAACGCCACTCACACATGCAACGCCACTCACACACGCAACGCCACTGAAACAACAGCGCCACTCAAACAACAGCGCCACTCACACACGCAACACCACTCACACACGCAACGCCACTCACACACGCAACGCCACTCACACACGCAACGCCACTCACACAAACAACGCCACTCACACAAACAACGCCACTCACACACACAACGCCACTCAACCACGCAACGCCACTCACCCACGCAACGCCACTTACCCACGCAACGCTACTCAGCCACGCAACGCCACTCACCCACGTAACGCCACTCACACACGCAATGCCACTCACACACGCAATGCCACTCACACACGCAACGCCACTCACACACGCAACGCCACTCACACAGGCAACGCCACTCATCCACGCAACACCACTCACACACGCAACGCCACTCACACTCGCAACGCCACTCACACATGCAACGCCACTCACACACGCAACGCCACTCACACACGCAACACCACTCTCACACGCAACGCCACTCACCCATGCAACGCCACTCACCCACGCAGCGCCACTCACCCATGCAGCGCCACTCACCCACGCAATGCCACTCACCCACGCAACACCACTCACCCACGCAACGCCACTCACACATGCAACGCCACTCAACGTCACTCAACAACGCAACGTCACTCAACAACGCAACGCAAATCAACAACGCAACGTCACTCACACATGCAACGCCACTCACACACGCAACGCCACTCACACACGCAACGCCACTCATCCACGCAACGCCACTCATCCACGCAACGCCACTCATCCATGCAACGCCACTCATCCACGCAACGCCACTCATCCATTTGCAAAACGAAAAATTTCAAACCCTTCTATTGCGAGACCTATTGCATTTTCAATGCTTGTTACTTCATTTTTACACATTGTCTTACATTTGGAAGGGAGACATTTTGATATCTCCTCAATACGTTTTGGACACTTGACTGTCGCAGGTACTTGACCCACCCACACAAGTGAGGTACCATTTTTATAGGGAGTCCTGGGGGAACGCTGGGTGGTAGGACATTTGTAGATCCATGCAGATTCCAGAACTTTCCCACACAGAAATTTGAGAAAAAATTGATATTTCTGCTAAATGTATGGTTTGCAGGGGACTCTGGGTAGGAAAGCATTGGGCAGTCCACGCAAGCCATACCTTGCTGTACTACCCCGGGTGTCTTGTTTTCAGAAATGTGTGGGTTTGGTGGGTTTCGCAAGCAGGTTAAAAACCCAGGTGAACCCCCATTGCAAAACCAGGCTGTTTTGTGATAGGTAATTTTGATGTCTCCTCAATACGTTTTGGGCACTTGCCCTTCGCGGGTACTTGACCCACCCACGCAAGTGAGGTACTATTCTTATCGGGAGACCTGGGGGAATGCTGGGTTATAGGAAATTTATGTCAGCCAAGTGATTCCACAACTTTCCCACACAGAAATTTGAGAAAATTTTTATTTTTTCAGCTAAAATCGAGGTTTGCAGGGCATTCTGGTTAGGGAAACGTTGGGGGGTTCAATGCAAGCCATACCTCCCTGGACTCCCCCGGGTCTCTAGTTTATAGAAATGTATGGGTTTGGTAGGGGCTCCCTAGATGGCCACCAAGCCCGGGACCAAGAACTCATGTGAACCCCCTTGCAAAAGCAGATCGTTTTGTGATAGGTAACTTTGATGTCTCCACAATAAGTTTTATGCCCTTGCCTGGTGCGGGTACTTGACCCACCCACACGAGCGAGGTACCATTTTTATCGGCAGACCTGAGGGAATGCTTGGTGATAGGAAATTTGTGTCAGCCCAGTGATCCTACAACTTTCCCACACAGAAATTTGAGAAAGATTAGATTTTTTTCAACAAAATTTGAGGTTTGCATGGGATTCTGGGTTGGGGAATCCATGCAAGCCATACCTCCCGTGACTCCCCCGGGTCTCTAGTTTTCAGAAATGTGTGGGTTTGGTAGGTTTCCTTAGATGGCTGTCGACCTGGGGACCAAAAACGCACATGCCCCCTATGTATCCGAAAATTACCTTGGTCCCGGGCTTGGCGGCCATCTAGGGAAACCTACCAAACCCACACATTCCTGAACACTAGAGACCCGGGGGAGTCCAGGAAGGTATGGCTTGTGTGGATCCCTCAATGTTTGCATACCCAGAATCCCCTTCAAACCTCAAATTTTGATGAACAAAATCTAATTTTTCTCACATTTCTGTGTGGGAAAGTTGTAGGTTCACTGGGCTGACACAATTTCCTACTACCCAGCATTTCCCCAGGCCTCCCGTAAAAAATGGTAACTCACTCTTCTGGGTGGGTCAAGTACCTGCGACAGGCAAGGGTCCAGAACGTATTATGGAGACTTCAAAATTGCCTTGTGCACATGGAAAAAGCAAAATGCCATGGTTTGTTTATGTACAGGAAGGTGTCCCTTCATGTACATGAACAAGCCTTTAAAAAAATGCCATTTTCTTTCATGTGCAGCACACATGAACGTGACAAAATGGCATTTTAGAATTGTTTATGTGCAGGAAGGACACCTTCCTACACATAAAAATCCTCCCCTGCACGCAAACACCCTTGCACTATGGTGCAAGGTTGCCTCCATTGGCGCTAACTTGTTAAAGTTAGCGCCATCACAGGGAGAAATGCAAGGCTGCAACACATCCTTGTAAATATGGTTCAGCCTTGCGTTTTCGAAGTGGCGGAGCATGTCGTTAAGCCAAGGAGGCTAACGACATGCTCTGCCACTTCATTGTACATATCCCCCATGGTATTTAACACTGTGAATGAGAGAGGAGGAAACCATCCATAACCATGACAGAGAGCCACCATCAGACCCGGGTACTAGAAGCATCGTCACTGACTAGCACAAACTCTGTTGCAGAGAATATCAGTTTTTGATTGAAGTCCAACATCATATTTAAATGAGGGTCAGATAGGTTTTTAACCAAATCATTGGCTTACAAAACCTGGAGATAGAGTTGCCTGTTATAAAAATGCTGATAGCTGCTGTAGGAAAAATGTGTACTATAGGGAGCAGGGTTTCTGGATATTTCTAAATTGAATGAAATGCTGATTTACTCACTGTAAGTGATGTGAACTACTGTAGATCTCTGTGATCAATGTCCATTTGTAATGTTATCGTAGTTAGGAGTGGCTTGCGGCTGGTAGTACTGAATGCTGTGGAAAGGGAGAGGAGGATACCAAAGTGTGTGTCTCCTTTGTTAGTAAGTTGAAGTAAAACCATACCCAGTTGAACTGTGGCTGTTTCTCTGCTGCATTGTATGTATGTACTCACTGGAGTACACTGGGAGATCCACCCATGTGGAATGATTTTGGAATTATCTGCTGGGAACATGCTAAGATAAGCTCAAGAACTAAAGACTTTTTTTCTGTCCACCCTGACAATGGCAGTAATAACAAGAGAGAAGGGTGACCTGATTGCGCATTTGACTTGTGGGGAAACATAACCTGCACCTGAGCTTTATTCTGCTTATACCAAAGCTTTCTGAGGGCCAATCCAAATAGGGTAATCCCGGTGGGGGAATGTACAAAGAAAAGGACAGGTGTAGTGCCCACAAGTGAATAGTGATCAGGGGTATAGCCTGGTATTCACAATAGAATTCTGTAATATTGAGTACTGCTGTGTGATTAAAAGTACTTTTTCAAAAAGACAATGTTTGGGCAGGACATTAAAGAGAATGTGCCTCTTGGCTTATTTTTCAGTTTGACCTTATGCACTCCACACCACTTTCCTGAGATGTCTGTAACTGATTTCCCTTGCTACCCTGACATACAAGTGTGAAAAGGTATACTTGACCCAGTTTACAGAGCCATAGCAGGAAGGACCCCAGTCGTAAATGACCCCAATGACCGCCATTGGTGCCAAGTAGCCCCTGTTTGCCTGTGGTCCCCCAAATGGATCTGACACTAGGAGTTGACTCCTGTTCAATGACTCAATACGTGTAGATGGTGGAGGGAGGTAGAGGGTCCTGGTGATGAAAGCAACCAGAAAGCAGACCTATGTGGACATCTGAGGTGTGAGCCTAAAGGTACAAGGGCCCACATCAGGACATCTCAGATCCTCCTTCAGGTCTCTTAACACCTAGTGCACAGGCCTAACTGTCAGTGCTTAATTTAAAAAAAAAAAAGAATAAGTGACAGCGCTCTCATCAGGAGGCCACTGCAGCTTGTGCCACACATTTTACCTGTCATACAGCAATAGTAGTAACAACACACCTACTAACCATCACACTCCTACATGTGTGACAGTTCCGAATATTCCAAGCCCCCAAAGCTATAAGAATGGACCACTGACATAATATCGACTACAAAAATATAGGCATTTAAAATATTGACTCCAAAATATCGACTACAAAAATATCGAAGTCCTATCTACAAAGAGGTAAGTACAAAAATATAGAATCAAAAATATCGTTTAAAAATATGTACTTTGTAAAAATATCGAATTTATTAAAATTAATGTAAAATAAAAAAATATTAAAATTAAATAACTAAAATATACTTAAAAAACTTAAATAACCTTAAAATTATTAAATAATTATTTTAAGGTATAAAAAAAATACAATTTTATTTCTTAAAACATATATATATATATATTAACATAATATTATTAAAAAATATAAAATATTATAACCGTAGCATAGCAAGAGTGTTAAAATTACTATTCCCACTCCAATGAGTGCAACAGTAGGGAAAGCGTTGGATAGCGTAGCGGTAAAATTTACTATTCCGACTCCAAAGAGTTCAACAGTAGGGAAAGCATTGGATAGCGTAGGGGTAAAAATTACTATTCCCACTCCAAAGAGTGCAACAGTAGGGAAAGCGTTGGATAGCGTAGGGGTAAAAATTACTATTCTGACTCCAAAGAGTTCAACAGTAGGGAAAGCGTTGGATAGCGTAGGGGTAAAAATTACTATTCCCACTCCAGTGGGTGCAACAGTAGGGAAAGCGTTGGATAGCGTAGGGGTAAAAATTACTATTCCGACTCCAGTGAGTGCAACAGTAGGGAAAGTGTTGGATAGCGTAGGGGTAAAAATTACTATTCCCACTCCAGTGGGTGCAACAGTAGAGAAAGCATTGGATAGCGTAGGGGTAAAAACTTACTATTCCAACTCCAAAGAGTGCAACAGTAGGGAAAGCGTTGGATAGCGTAGGGGTAAATATTACTATTCCCACTCCAAAGAGTGCAACAGTAGGGAAAGCGTTGGATAGCGTAGGGGTAAAAATTACTATTCCGACTCCAAAGAGTTCAACAGTAGGGAAAGCGACTGGATAGCGTAGGGGTAAAAATGACTATTCCCACTCCAGTGGGTGCAACAGTAGGGAAAGCGTTGGATAGCGTAGGGGTAAAAATCACTATTCCAACTCCAAAGAGTGCAACAGTAGGGAAAGCGTTGGATAGCGTAGGGGTAAAAATTACTATTCCCACTCCAGTGGGTGCAACAGTAGGGAAAGCGTTGGATAGCGTAGGGGTAAAAATCACTATTCCAACTCCAAAGAGTGCAACAGTAGGGAAAGCGTTGGATAGCGTAGGGGTAAAAATTACTATTCCAACTCCAAAGAGTGCAAAAGTAGGGAAAGCGTTGGATAGCGTAGGGGTTAAAATTACTATTCCCACTCCAAAGAGTGCAACAGTAGGGAAAGTGTTGGATAGCGTAGAGGTAAAAATTACTATTCCCACTCCAGTGAGTGCAACAGTAGGGAAAACGTTGGATAGCGTAGGGGTAAAAATTACTATTCCCACTCCAGAGAGTGCAACAGTAGGGAAAGCGTTGGATAGTGTAGAGGTAAAAAGTTGCTATTCCCACTCCAGTGGGTGCAACAGTAGGGAAAGCGTTGGATAGCATAGGGGTAAAAATTACTATTCCCACTCCAGTGAGTGCAACAGTAGAGAAAGCGTTGGATAGCGTAGGGGTAAAAATTACTATTCCCACTCCAAAGAGTGCAACAGTAGGGAAAGCGTTGGATAGCGTAGGGGTTAAAATTACTATTCCCACTCCAAAGAGTGCAACAGTAGGGAAAGCATTGGATAGCGTAGGGGTTAAAATTACTATTCCCACTTCAAAGAGTGCAACAATAGGGAAAGCATTGGATAGCTTAGGGGTAAAAATTACTATTCCCACTCCAGAGAGTGCACCAGTAGGGAAAGTAAATACTTCATATATTATTTAAAAAAATATAAATTAATATCTATAAAAAATTAATTTAAAGTAATTACCAATTTAATATAATATATCAATTAAAATTACAATTTAAAATTAATTATTACTATTAGTTACATATTAATCCAAATTAATTACAAATTAACGATTAATTAATTAACAATTAAATACAATTGAATACATTTAATTATTTAATTAATTATAAATGAATTACTTCCCACCCTATTCCCCTATAAACCCACAACCCGCTACAGAAAATAAATTAGTAAAATTAACATAATTAGCAATTAATCAATTAAATAAAATTAATTGGCAATTACAATTTAATTAATTACCCATAAAAAAAAAATAACAATTCCAAAAAAATACCCAAAAATATTTTTACATATTTGATTAATTTTAGTTAAATTACTTCCCACCCAATTCCCTTATAAACACACAACCCGCTACAGAAAATAAATTAGTAAAATTAACATAATTAGCAATTAATCAATTAATTAAAATTAATTGCCAATTAAAATGTAATTAATTACCAAATAGAAATTAATTAACAATTAATTAAAAATGAATGCCAATAAATAAATTTACATATTTAATTAATTATAATTAAATTACTTCCCACCCTATTCCCCTATAAACCCACAACCCGCTACAGAATTAAATTACGCAAAAATTGAAAAAAAACAAAATTCATTATTTAAAATTAATTATAACATAAATACACACTTTTCACACATATAATAACATAAAAAACACTAAAAAATTCGATATTATTAAAAGTTCGATCATTTTAATAACCTATATTATATACTTCGAAATTTTAACTTTCTATATTTTTAACATTCGATATTACATTACTTACCTTAAAAACGATATTTTTGATGTCTATATTCTTTCCATTCGATATTTTGTCCAGTCTATATTTTAAACTCGATATTATGTCCATTCAATATTTTTTACTCGATATTTTGACTGTTTACCCTCTAAATTAGCCAGACACCGCCACCTGGTGGCAGACAGTCACAAGTACTGGTGTTGACAATTAAGTGCAGGTGCCGAGCACAGAAAACCACCGGCTCAAATGAAGCTCTATACCTGATGCATTCCCTGTATGCAAAAGGGCTAGAGCAAGGGTTCAAAAAAGAAAAAAACTTGTGCAACAAAGCAGTCTTTCACAGTTAAGAGTCATTGTCCATCTCACCTACATATGCCCTTGATGATTCTTGATTCAGCTCTCTTTTGGTCTCCGGTGAGGTGAAAATGAAAGTTTGTATGCGCTGTATGTTCATCTCTGGACTCCTTAGGCTGGCTATGAGCTTTCACACAGGCAAGATTATCAGCAGCAGTAGGACAGGGAGACCTGCAGCAGCCTCTTCTTGATTGTTCCTGGTCTCGACAAATACACAGTACCCTGCTCCATGTTCTGGAAGCAACACAGCAGGGACCACAAAGGTCTATGTCTGTCTTCATTAAACTGTCAAAGTGCAGCTTATATTTCTCCAACATTGGATCTTTTATGTATTCACATGCTTGAATCGGTCCCCTTCATCAGGCTGGGAATTCTCAGTGTCAAATAGCAGTATACAGTGTAAAATATATAACAAACAGTGTATAATGTAAAATGGCCATAGGCCTGAAACAATATAGGATGTTTATTTACACACCCACCTCATTTGAAAGAACCCAAACTTCAGCCAATGAGGTAGAAAACTTAAGCACTCCTACTCTCCCTAGAGGCCACCATGTCTCAGATTTCTACCGCACATTGTGTGTGAGGGAGTCCCCTGCCAGAGCTCTGCTCTATCCTTTCAGTGAGCCTGAAATTGTGTCCATTTTGGTCTGCCCTGAATTTGAGCCATCCTTATCGTCAGCACTACTGTACTGTGAGTTGTTTTTAATTAAGATTGTTAGTTTCTGGACCAAGGATATCTTTTTGATCTTTCAAACAGCTGTTACCAACTGTCACCATGGCTGACAAAGAGAAACAATTTCTTTTTAAAACCAGTTTATTTTGTGACAATAAGAAAATGTACATAAACATAAGTCAGCGGAATGCAAGATCTATAAGTCTTTCTCCACCAAGACTCTTAAGGTTAGAGAAAGGCAGTTGGCATTCTTCTTATGAATAAAAAGAATATTCCCCCTTCTAAAGGAGATGCCCCCTCTTTATGGGAAGATTCCGTGTGACTTGCTCCCCCAAGCACTCTCATGAAGGCAGCGGACAAGAGGAGACTTTTATAGTTTCCTGAGAGTGATCTATTTGTTACAGCGCTTGCAGCCACCTCCTCTGCTGACAAACCAAAGTCTTAGCGCTAAAGAGATCACCTGTGACAAAAAAGAAGAAATCTTCAAAGGAAACCTTGTCGACGATGAGGCAGGTGACGTCAAAGACCTTGACTCCATCAACGACAAAGATATTGGCGATGATGATACCATCTTTGACGACGACATCGAGCATACCATCTATGGCGAGAAGACTGTCGATGAGGACCACCCAGTCGAAGTCGACCTTGACGTTGCCGACCATACTGATGATGATGACCATACCGTCTACGACAATGACCATACTGTTGATGACTTTACCGCTGGGAACCATGCAGTCAATAGATAACATGGCAGAGAATGTTTTTTCACCTTTAAAGGTGACGGTTGTGCCTCCAGTAAAATTATTGCAGCCAGATCAAGTAGTAGAGGCTCGTAATTATGCCTCACTAACAACTTACAGTTCAAAGGAATTGGATGTGAGATATGTCCCAGGTTTTGAAGAGGACGCAATAGATGGCGAGAAGTTTTACAGTGAATATGTATGTCGACAGAAGTATATGTCTAGAAGTACTTGAATGGATTTAAAGTAGAATCCAACTAGATATTAGAGAAAGCCAGATGTGATCCAAGTGCCAATTGGTTTATCAACGTTGCAACAAATGATGGATGCTTTTACTAAATGATTGCCGCACCAACGATCCAAAAATCCCAATATGGGGTTACCTGCTGCTCCCTTCCTCCCGCTACCTCAACCTGCTCCTTTACCAGTTTCACCTCCTAGGCTGCCATCACCACTACCTCATCCTCCTCCTCCAAAGCCAACATAATCGGGCCATGGAGAAGATATGGATGATGTTTACTCTAATGATTCTACCTATTATGATGTAGAAGGAGAGGAAGGTGAGCTACCACCAGACAGTGATGGAAGGGATGATGATGGCTGAGATGTTATTGTCCCAAGTGGAAACGATGGGCCAATTTCACAAGATGCTACAGATGATATCTCTACATGTAATTTGTTGATTGAAAGAGCTGCCAAGAAATTGAACCTACCCATGACTTCTTTAGATCAACCATGGTTTCTATATGACTTTAAAGAGCAACTTGGCAAATATGTTAAACCCATACCTATTCTTGATTATGTCTGGCCAGAAGGTCTGAAATGAATAAAGACAACTGCTACAGTTCCAGTTGTGTCTGAAAAAGAAATACAGAGCCTCAGATTCAGCTGCAACTTGCCTCACTGGTCACACTAGACCAGAATCAGTCATTGCTTCAGTGGCTCAGAGAAGGACCAAGACCCCAATAACACCATCATCTAGTCCACCAAACAAAGATAGGAAATGTATTGATAATCTGGGTCAGAGAATTTCTTCTATGGCAGCAACCTCAATTAAGACAGCCAATGCCCTGGTGGTTCTAGGTCGTTACAATCACCAGATGTGGCACAGCATAGCTCCATTTCTGGATCTTATCCCTGAGGATAAGACGAAAATGGCGAGAGCTGTCCTAAAGGAAGGAAAACTAACCTCTTCTTTCATTATTGATGTGGCGATGGATGCTACAAATACAGCTTTTCACCAGTTGGCAGGCAGGACTTTACTAAGGAGGCAAGGCTGGTTAAAATCCATAGCCTTCCATACTGATGTTCATTCTAAAATCTGAAACAATGCTTTTGATGGGCTAACTCTTTTTATTAAACATATTGATGAAGCTTTGCAATGCCTTAAAACTGATGCTTATACAGCAAAGGCTTTAGGGCTGTTGCAGTGTCGCAGATTTGGGGCATCTACTTTTCATGGCTCACAGAGATCATAAACTTTCAGAACAGGATTCAACCAGTATGGCATTCAAGGAGATAGTTATTATCCTTAAAGACAGTCTGGATATGATCATGGATACTCCTTTAATCAAAACCAAAGGCAACCAAAGAGAGGTTCCTTACAAGTATGAACCAATAATAGTCAGAAGCGAGCCTGACTCACAGCTCGTCCCCCTTTCCTGTCTGGTCCTCAGACATTGGGGGGGGAGAATTCCCCCTTTTTGCTACCACATGCAAGAATAGATCATCAGACAAATGGGTGTTACAAATTGTCCAGTCAGGCCATACGTTGGATTTAATCAAAAGACCCCCAGTTTGTTCACCAAGAAAGGAACATCATCTTTATTTAAAGGAGCTGTAGATGGAAATCCTCGTGCTTCTTTCTGAGCGAACCATAGAAATTGTTCTCAAGTTGCAAAAAAATCAAGGCTTCTAGTTTAGATTTTTTCTCATAAAAAAGAAGACGGGTCAATGGAGTCCAATACTGGACCTCAGAGATCTGAACATGTTTGTAAAGAAACATTCATTTCAGATGCTTACTCTGCAAGAAGTCTTCCTGATGATGCAGGAAGGGTATTTGTTGGACCTCCCAGGACTTTCAGGATGCTTACTTGCACATACCCATTCACCGAAAACATAGTAAGTACCTTTGATTCTCAGTAGTGGGTCAGCACTACTAGATCAAGGCACTGCCTTTTGGGCTCAAATCAATGCCAATCATTTTCACCAAATATCTCGCTCCAGTTGCCACTTTTCTCACGATAGAAGATCACCAGGTGCCAGTTGCCACTTTTCTCAGGAGAGAAGGTCACCAGGTGTTCCCATACCTGGACAACTTGTTAGTCAAGCGCTGTCCAGAGAAAAAGAAAAAGCTTTCATAATTGCTTGCATCAATCTCTTCCGGAAACTTGGTCTCACTTTGAATAATGAGAAATCTTCATTGGTGCCCCAAACAAAGATCCAATTTCTGGAAGCAATCCTAGACAATTACTTGGGAAAAGCCTTGCCTTCGTCAGAAAGAATAACAAAAGTTACAGACAATGTCAGAGAAAGCAATAATTTAAAGTGAGGCAATACAAGTCCCTAATAGATATGATGGCATCATGCATCGGTCTCATTCCATTTTGCAGGCTTAGTAAGAGACCTGTTCAGCAAGAGCTGGATTTGGCATGGAAATAGGTGGAAGGCTAAGTGAGCTAAAGAACGATGATGGATTCAACCCAGATATGTGACTGGAGGTGAGTGTCTGAAAAGTTTCAGCACTCCGTCCATCATCTCCTTCTGTTTGCTTTGTTCGCCCTAAGTTGGCAGCCTATGCCCAGACGTGGGTCCCTTGCTCACTTTGCCACTGGATTCAAGCTAGCCTGGCTGATGACGGCTGTTAGCCAGAAGCCGGCCCCAGGATGCTTGTTTACGTTCCAGTGAAGACATGGCTTTGCAGTTCGGGATGGACTGTTCCCATGAGGCACAGGGTCAAGACTGATTTGCATATGGCTGTGTCTGAACTGGGGTGGCAAAGTGAGCTAAAGAACGATGATGGATTCAACCCAGATCGTGACTGGGGGTGAGTGTCTGAAAAGTTTCAGCACTCATCCATCATCTCCTTGTGTTTGCCTGTTCAATAGGCGGAACTCCTGCGGTATGTCTTTGAAAGCATACCGCCAATGTCTGTGGAGCAAGGTAACAGACCAGAGATGGGCATGGATGTTGGAGATATTGGCTGCTGGAACGATCAGGGAGACTTTGTGCATTATTCTAGTGAGCACAGGCTGCTCCATCGAGGAGGCTATTGGAGATAGAGGCGTTCCCCGCAGGCCCAGTAGAAGTCCATTAGGCCCGAGGTACCAAATTGCATGTCCAAATTATAGATGGTGCTGTTGCATCCAGAGTTGCGCCAAACAGTTACTGTGCCATTTCCTAGAAAACAGAGAAGAGGTGGCTTTCATTTCTTTTTATAATTTTGGACATTTTCTACCCACGCCAAGTAGACGTACAGTCTATCTCATCTTCATAATTTGAGTCTATCCTATGTGGCCCTAAGGACGCTGCTATATACCTCAAGAAACCTGGAGCACTCCATTTGTCATGGACATAAATTTGCGCAAATAAGGCTAAATCAGTTCTATTTTCTCATGGGCAATGTAGGGTGTGGGCAAAGAGCCATGACAGTCTGATAATGATCTTGTTATCATAAACCCATGGTTTCTACCAAAAGCTACACTAACGTTGATATCAGCAAATCCTATCTTAAACATCTTTGTTACCTTTCCTTCAATTCTGGAATTGTCAGTGATAACCTCATACATCATTGGGGCGTAATCCCAAACTGTTCTATTTACCAACACTTCAGAGATGTTGGCCTCAATAATCTGCAAAAGAAACAACTGATGGACGGAATGCTGAACAGTGCAAACATTCACCCCAGTCACAAGGATCTGGGTTTAATCTGTCATTCTTTTGCTCTCCACACCACCCCAGTTTGATAATCTGAACTTGCCCTTGTATTCTCTAGAGGAACAGGTGTACAAGATATTCTACAGTGTGTTGTAGTATTTCCCTTGGGAAAATCACTACTGCATGGGGAATGTATGAGCCACCTAACAGAACTCATTATTTTCTTGTCTCCCTATGTGGCCATCTCACTGTACCACATGTTGTTGTGAAGGGAGTCATGAGCAGCAAGCTGTCTAACTGCTGGGGCAGTATTTAACATTATTGCATTATTATTTCCAACAGGGGACGGGGATGAGGACACAAGGTGTGCATAGGTATTTGGGGTGCTGACGGTACTGGCATAGGATGTTGAACCGTTTTCATTCCTACGGGGGCCATTTTCAGTACATGTGCTAGCAGGTACATTGGGAGGTGACATGGGGTGCACAGTGTAACTGCCAACCTCAACATTTTGAGGAATACAAGCCTTTCTATTAATGCAATGAAATATAACAGTGAACTAATTAAATATTCCAAGTGCCAATCCGACAATAAATGTAAAATTTATAATAAAAATACATAATTTCTCATAGGACATTTCTGTGTGGCGGCACCTAACTTGATATAACACCAAACGATCATCGTCTTCTTCTTCTTCTGGGACAGTCAATGGGAACAAGTTACCCTCCTCCAGTTCGTCGTTCAGTGTTGAGGGGTGTAGGGTCGTCTCTGATATTACTGCGGTGAATCCATGCCTTCCTTTCAGCGATGCGGACCGATGTAGGCGAGGAGCCTATAACTTTAAAAGTTCCTTCAAATTTGGGATCTTTCCAGTGTTGGACAGTTTTTCGAGCAAAGATCAGTGTTCCAGGATGAATTGGTGGGAGCTCACGCTCATTGATGGGGCCCTACTCCTTCCGCTTGGATACCTGAGTAGAAAAAAACTTTGCAGCGAGTGTTAACTCATACAAATACTTTTACATTTACTTTTCATAATTTTAGAAGAACTTTCAGTTTCACTTTTAGGTCTAGTTGCTAGTACTGATATATGTATTAATTGTTCAGTGACAAGCTGATGTGGCGTTAAGTGGTGATCAGAACTTGGAATATGTCTGAGTGAAAACAGGGCAAGCCATAGGCAAAAAACTATTTTTGTTTTTTCTTAATTATTTATTTATTTATATTTTCTTTCCCTCAACTGTGGCCCTTATCTTGCTTATTTTATTTTTAAGCAGTCCGTTCATGAATTGCTGAAATTTGTTGCTGCTTTAATATCACAGTGAACACATGGTCCAACTTTGATCCAAACGTGTGGGAAACTTGTAGTAGGGCCTGTGGTATAACATTTTGCCCTGTTACAGCCTGCCTATAGATAAAATCTAGGGGATCTAGTTGTACTCCCCTCTTTTTTTTATTTCTATCCAGACATGAGGTGGTGGAAACATGAATATTGAGCATAGATAAGCAAACATCCCAAAAACAGGAAACCTAGTACACTTCTTAGGGACGTAGGGAAGAACCCAAAAATAATGTTGAACAACCTCGAAACATCAATTAACTCCGAAAGCAAAAGAGGAACCAAAACATTATACTATAATTGTTCCTAGGAGACAGGAACATTTAATAATCTCCATCCCAGTAACTCAATTGAGAAATAAAAACTGATAGTGGTCGAACTGCAAAATATATGCAACCACCTCTAAAGTCTGCAACTGCAGTTGTCAGAGAAAAGGCTCCACATCAATGCGTTGGAACTTTGTGCCAAAAAACTGTTTTTACAAGCGTTCCTTCCCAGATTGACAGATCACCCAGCCCCAGTCAGAACAGACATCACAGTATCCATGTTCTACATAGCCAAGCAAGGAGGAACAAAGCCCAGGATCCTTTCAGAAGAAGCTCAGGTGCTTTGGAACTGGGCCATTTCTCACAGGATGGACATTTCTGTGGAACATCTGCCAGGCTGCCAGAACGATCAGGCAGATGCGCTCAGCCGGCAAACAACAGAATGTCACAAATGGCAACTAGAACAAGAAGACAATTCTTTATTGTTTAAGTTAATTAAAATCATAACAATGTCATAATGCAGGTAAAGTATCAATAGTTTAACAAGAAATAAGGGCCAGATGTATCAAGATACACTTTTGCGATTCTCAAATAGCGATTTTTAAGGAATCGCTACTTGAGAATTGCAAAATGGTATGTATGTAGAAATTAGAATTTTTTTGGCGATTTCTTAAAATTCCTTAATTGCGATTAGCAAATTGCTAATCGCAATTACGGAATAATTTCCCATTCATTTCTATGGGCCAGGAGGCCCATAGGAATGAATGTGAAATTATTCTCAATTTGCGATTTGCTAATCGCAAATTGAGAATAATTTCAAGGGTGCAGGGGTGTCCAAAGGACACCCTGTTGTACCCCTGAAATAAGCGTGGGTACACATGTGGTGCACATACATGCCCTAAGGGCATGTATGTGCATCACATGGCACTTAGAAAAATGCAAAAATGGTCATTTTTCAAGAAATTTGCATATTACCACCAACTTGAAGTTGGTGGTACTTTGCGATTCCTTAGGGACAATTAGCAATTTATTTTTGCATCATACATTGCATTTAAGGAATCGCAAATTTTGCGATTCCTTAAATGCAATCGCAAAATAAGTAATCGCAAATTTGCGATTCCTTATTTTGCACGGAAATTTGCTACATACATACCATTTTGCTCAAATGAGTTCGCAAACGCCGAAACTCTGCGAATTTCGGCGTTTGTGAACCCATTTGAGCTTAATACATCTGGCCCTTTATGATTTAAAATTTATATAAAATAAAGGCATTTTACTTATTTTATCATAAAACCTGGAAGTGATGTCCTTATCATGAGACCAATTAAAATTGGTTTGTAATTCTGTGTCATCAGGTTATTGTCGGAGTTACGGTTTCAACAAATAGTAACATTGAACATTTTTAAACATGTTTTTTAAAATTGCAATAAAAAACCTAAACATTACTGTGTTGGCATTGCCTGTTTCAATCAGCCATATAGTTTTTCTCATAAAATAATAGAAATTTCATCAATTTACAGGTCAGCTGAGGGTCTATTGTACCAAGTCCTCTAGTGATGGCGGCTCTACAAGTTCGGACCCCTCTGTCATTAAAAGCCTTTTTTAGGAGCGATACGCGTTTCAATTTTAAGCTGGGGCAGACACATATGAGATGGATAAAATCTTGCCATGCTACACCACATAAGCTACAAGATTTCACGCCTGTATACTTCCATGCTGGTTGATCAGCCAGGCTTGGTAATACCCCAAATCTGGTAGCCATTAGCTTGCGTTTCAAGCGGGCGAGTATGTTGTACCGAAGTATTCCGCCGGTCGGAGTGATGTATAGGATTGGAGAACCATCCAGCCATGGGATCTTTTAGCTAAGGTACATTTGTCTTCTAATGATGATTGTAGCTTAGCTGCCTTATTTATTATGCTACGGAAGACTTGGAAGGAAGAGTTCTGCACCCAGAGTTCATTTGTCTCGGTATCCTTCAACGCCATTTTCAGGAATATGCCATAACCTGTGCTTGGATCATAATCCTGGGCTCCCCACAAGGCGTCATTTAAGGTATTAGATCGATTCTGCCAAAGTTTATACCAGGTTTTAATCATGGCATATTTTCTCCCTATCTCCTGTTTGATGAGGCCGAATTCCAATCAGACCTGTCCCGGGGATGCTGTCTGGGGTAGACTAAAGACTTTTTTGTAGGCTTTTGTTTGCAGAGAGTCTAGGAGTTTTCCGTCTTTGCCATTTAACACTATGCTTGCGTAGGTTATTGCAGGTAGTAGCTTAGCGGCCATCACTGATATTAGTGGCATGAAGGAGGGACCATATAGTTTTTTTGCAATGGCATAGAAAGCATAAATACTGCCATTTCCTTTTTTTCCAGGTATTGTTTCTGAAATTGAACATTTAATCTATTGTCTATGTATACCCCAGGTATTTATGAGAACTTACTATTCCAAGGCTCATCTCTCCCAGTTTGAACTGATACTGATGCCGCGTGCAGTTTGTGACTGACATAGTTTTTGTTTTAGTGTTGTTAATTTCCAATGTGTTGGTGTTAGCAAACAATAGGAGCTCATTAAGTGCTCTCTGTAGGCCTACTCGGGTCAGACTAAAGAAATCTACATCGTCTGCGTACGAAAGGTGCGTTATGGGCAATGTTCCCAAGCGCGGAGGATGTGTGTTTGCCTGATCCAGTCGGGGTGAGAGATCTGCCATAAAGATGTTAAATACATGGGGGGCTAGTACACAGCCTTGTTTCAGTCCAATCTCTGTTCGTATCTTTTTGGACAATTTTGTACCATTCGCTATTTTCACACGGACTGGGTCGTAACATTGTTTCCGGGAGACCCAGATTCTGTAGTTTGGTCCATAACAGGCCGCGGTTCACATGATCGAATGTGGTTTTGAAGTCTATAAAACACAGTTGTAGTGGTCTTCGCTGGCGTTTACACTTATCTGCTATTGTGGCAAGGGCTAAAATATTTGTTGTTGTGCCACATCCTTTGCGGAACCCTTTTTGGTTAAATGGGATCAGCCCTTTTATGTTGGACCATTCTACCAAGTCCTCCAGGATTAATGAGGCAAAATATTTAGCTTCCACATCCATAAGTGCGATTAACCTGTAGGTTGCCGGGTCCGCCCTGTCACTTCCCTTGAAGATCGAATTAATGATTGACCCTTTCCAGCTTGAGGGAAGGGTATTTGTTAGGCTAATTTCATTGTAGAGACCTGATAGCAATTTTGCCCAGTAGTCGGGATCAGCCCTGAAGATGGCCTGGGGCCCCATCGTTGCAACCCTGTTTTATTATTCTGGAGTTATCTTCTACTATGTAGTATTGACTTTCCAGGGCTAGAGTGGTACCGAGGTCTTGTGATCCAGGGTGATTCTTACCAGAGAGTTTAGGGAGCAGAGATTTGCTGTTACTGTTAGTTACGCTTTTCGGGAATGCTGTGAGATCTTCAAATGTTTTACTTAAATGAACTACCCAACCGTTCTATGTTACTGAGGCATTATTTATCACTTCTTTTGATCTTATTGTGCCATTTACTAATTCCCAAAAGAGCCTATTATTTGCTTGTTGGGCACAAAAAAGTAGTTTCGTCCAGAATGTCTCCTGTTGTGCTTTCTGGTCCTTCCAGATTTGATTTTTGTACTGCCTCTTGATATTCTTTATTTCCTGCCAGGTGTGATTTGGGACTTTCTGTGTGTTATTTTTCCTCACCGCCTTTCTCAGTTCTTTTCTTAGCGATTAGGCCTTGCTGAACATATTTGTTTGGGCTTGAACCTTCTGATCTGTGCATAATATATTTTGGGTGCCTGATTTAATAGTTTGTTTGTGAAGGTGGACCAGTTCTTTACTGAGTTATTGCCGGATATGGTCTTTGCTTCAATTATTTCTTTTGTTAGTGATATTAGTTCTGGCAGAGTTTCTGCTGACCATCTTATACGTTTCAGATTAGTTGTAGTCAATTGACCCATCTCCATGGGACCCGGGCGATGTTTTAAATAGCCTGTTTCCAGTTCAAATACCTGATATGAATGATCACTTCGGGTTGAGTGCTTGATCGTATATTTTATCATACGGGTGAGTAAAGGAAGCGTTAAAATTGTATAATCCAAGATTGACAGGGAGTGGGCACCCTGATAGGTCCACCGCGGAGGAGTGTCATCTTTTGTTCTACCATTTAAGACTCTCAAGCCTAGATGTTCTAGTGCAAGAAACAGTTTTTGCCCGTTCAAATCTGTCTCTTTATTGGAGAGAATGATTGTGAGGGAACAGACCATAGCTCATTGTCCGCTGTCAGCTGGTCATCGTCATCTGGTGTATGGATTAAATATGAATTGAAATCGCCGGTTATTATTATCTCCCAGCCTGGGTTTTCAAATCTGATTGAAGTGATTATCGACATCAGTTTTTCAGACTGTGCCTTTTTTTCCTGGCATTTGGATGAAAGTAGAGATTTATTAATATCACCGTTGTTGTCTGATTTTTAGGCCCCTGGACTATTTTAATTACTTGTAGGCCTGGTGTCGTACTCGGTAGCTGTTCAGTTTTTATATTTAGAGCCATTGATATACATGTTGCTAAGCCACCCTTCGGCATTCCATGTTTATGTGTTCTGGTTGCCGTTACATGGTGGAGTGTGTAATTGGCCACGTCCTTGCACTCCATCAGCCATGTTTCTTGGAGTGCGAAGATGTCATAATACTTCCAATATGCTGAGGCACTGTCGTCCTGTAGTTCTCTTCTTGCACCTGCGATGTTCCAGGATAAAAATGTTACGGTACTGTAATTGGTGCTTTTACCCTTCGTGGTGAGTCATTCTATTTTCCGGACATTTAGGGCTGTGGCCATCCATTTCCATTTATTACTGTCTTGTTGTGGGTTGGACTCCCCGGAAAATCTTTGGAAGAGTTTTTTTTTCCTCTTGCATTTTGAAGTACTGTGTACATTGGGAAGTTCTGTTCCTCTTTTTTTGGTTTCTTTGGCACAATTAGTAGAGGTGAAGGATATTGTTGCTTTGTTGGTCTTGTCATTGTAATGCCCCAACCTTCAAACTCTTGTTTGGCATTCATTATTAAAGCCACTATTTTGTCTTTTTTCCTAGTCAATAGTGTTTTTTCCGTGCTACTATTTTCTTCCTGAGGAATAAATTCAATCGACAATAGATCTGTGGTGGTCAGATGCTTTAAGGTAGGGATTTCAACTATAAGTCTCAATATGTTCTCTGTGTTGAGGTGATCTTGTTGCCCTGAGAGATTTAGTGGGGGGTTAATAGGATCTGCTTGTTCCAAGTATTTTCTTGACTGTTGTCCGATGTTTTTACTGTAGGTGCTGAACGTTGAAATACCTCTCTTTGATTGATTCCATGTCTGTGGCCTGTTTGCATATTGATTTTGATTATGAATTTTTCGGATGTATGACGTTACAACGCAGGCTATTACAACGCCTGCCTTTACAACGCCGTTTTTACATCGCAATCCATTACAACGCATAGTGCTTTTGGGTGTTGGATAGTGAATAGTTTAATTTACTATTCCAACTCCAGTCCCCGTGGACACTAGGGAAGGTGTTGGATAGTAAATTAAACGTATTCCCTATCCTAGAGCACCCCCCAGAGCAATGCGTTGTAATGGTTTGCGTTGTAATGACCGCGTTGTAATGGTAGTGCGTTGTAAAAGTTTCGTTGTAAAGGTTGTTTACCACATTTTTCCTTTGATTCATCTTCTTTTGGGAGGTTTCTTTGCTCCATCTCAGGGCTGCCCTTTGTTTGCACTGGGTTGCTCCTAATATCAGGTGATCGCTTCACACGATTCAGTTCTGATATCTCTCTTTGATTGGTTCTGGGTCTATCACCTGTTGATTTATTTATTGATTTTAATTGTGAAGTTTTCCTTCCTTGCAATTTCATTTGGGGGGCGTCTTTGCTCCGTGTCTGGGCTGCCCATTGTTTGCACAGGGTTGTTCCTGATATCAGATATATCGTGAGAATTAGTTCCGATGCACATTTTATTTGCTTCTGTCTTCATTTGATATCTATGCTGCTTTCATCTTGGGTTGTATTAGCGACTTCCTCCATTGCTTGATTTACCATTACTCTATCTTCCAGTACTTCTCGACTTATATATCTGGCTTCCTGGTTTGTTCGAGATTCGTGTTTGTATTGGGACTGAAGGTTTCTTATTTTAGCTTCCAATGGTTTGCTATTAATGGATGCTGCTTGGTTTTGAGTTTGATTTATCTGAATCCTATTAAATGATTTGTCCGTTTGTAGATTATGACTTAGTGAGGTTGACGAGGTATGATGTCCTTGTTGTTGCTCTTCCTCTACTAAAGACCTTTGATCTATATGTGTACTTGGCATTTCTGGACCTGTGTGAATTTATTTGGTTTCAAAGATATGAAACCATCTCCTGCTGGTATTCGTATCTTGTATTGTGTTCTGATTATTCTTTCTGGCAACAAGAACAGAAACATGTGGATTACATTTACAATCACAGGAGTCACCCCAGAATCAGTCTGTTTGGTACTCCAAAAGTCAGGGAATGTCTGTGTTTCGCAAGCAGGTTCTGGCATCCAGGAACATTGGGCAATGCTCTTTCGATCAGTTGGTTCAAGAGATTTGCCTACACCTTTCCTCATTTTCCCCTTATCCCCAGGGTGCTGAAGAAGGCGAAGGTAGAATATTGCAACCTGATCCTCATTGCTTCGACATGGCCTCGCCAGTATGGTACAGTGAGCTGCTGCGGTTGGCAGTATGTCCAGCCACTCCTTTGAAGGTGCATCCCAGGATGTTGTTGAGACATCATGGAGATATTCTGCTCCATGATCCCAAGTTGCTGAACTTTACAGCATGGTACCTGACCACCTAGAATGTGGCCATTTGGATATATCGCTAGCGTGTAAACAGATTCTAGTGCAGGTTAGTGCTCCAGCAACCAATAAGACTTACAACACTAAATGGAAACGTATTTGTAACTAGTGCAGAAACAACGGCCATCATCAGCTTCAAATAAAGCCTTCACAGCTCTTTCCACATTTGTTACGCTTGGCCAAAGTGGTCTCACATATTCTTCAGTCAGGGTTCATCTGTCTGCAATATCGAGATTCAGAGGACTGACAGGTCGACTCCTACTTTGGTTACTCAAAGGATCATTCAAAATTTCATGAAAGGCCTTTTTTGAGCATTTTCCCCTCTTCATCATCCTCCGGTTTCATAGGAACTTAATTAAGACCGCAGTCAGCTGACGTTACTTCCTTTTGAGCCTATACATAAAGCTGATTTATAATTTGTTTCATGGAGGACAGAACTGCTCCTGGATCTGACGTACGCTAGCAGGCAATCATCTTCAGAGAAAATTTATTCTGGTTGACTAACAACAAAGTGACACTCAGAACCAATCCTAAAGTCATTCCTAATGTCCATACCGATTTCAATTTGAATGAGCCTATTATTCTAAGATCCTTCGTTCCAAATGCAACTTCGTCAGAGGAAAGATCATTATTTTGTCTAGACTTGCGTAGATGTCTCACACTCTATATAGTCAAAACGAAGGACATAGACACATCAGACCAGCTATTTGCAGAATTTGAACCACAAATAGGCCAAGCCCTGTCCAAACAGGGGATAGCCTGTATTGCTTACCGTCATGCCAAAGCCAATCATCCTCTCCAGGGAAGAGTGAGGGTGCATTCCTCCAGGGGCAAGTCTTCAACTGGAGCACTATGCTGGGGTGCCTTTGCGAGACATCTGCCGTGCAGCCACCTGGAGGAGCAGGCATACATTCACGAAGCATTACTGCCTAGACCTGGACACAGAAGCTGATGCAGCATTGGGACAGGCAGTCCTAAGAAACCTCTTTCACTAAAGGTGAGCCTGCTTCCTGCTTTGTTGCATTTTGTAATGTGTACTACTTGCTATTTATTCTGATTCAAGAATGTGAGTACATAAAAGATCCAATGTTCAAGGAGAAATTATGTACTTACCTGTACTCCAGTTCTCCAAAATTGGTATGTTTTATATATTCACGTGACCCTCCCTCCTCCCGGGACAGAGGCTTATTGTATTTCATTCTCACACTTGTGCTTTGAAATCTGAGCTATGATGGTCTATAGGGGGAGTGGGAGTGCTTAAGCTTCCACCTCATTGGCTGAAGTTTTTTTTTTTCAGATGAGGTGGATGTGTTACTAAACATACTATGTTGTTTCAGGACTATGGACATTTTACATTGTACACTGTTATATATTTTACACTGTATACTGCTATTTTAATGTACCGGGGATTAGAAGCCTGATGAGGGGGAATGATTCAATCATGTGAATATATAAAAGATACTAACGTCGGAGAACTGGAGTTACAGGTAAGTAACTAATTTCTTCCAATCCCTGGCAGAAACCCTCGGGCAATGCGAGTCAATGCTTCTAACAAGTTTGGAATCCCAACAAACAAGGTAGGGGAAGAGTTCCACCCTTCAGAAAGGTTACTGAGTGAACTCCAAGAGTACACTCTGGGGTGTGTTGCCTTTGTTGCAGCAGGCAGGTACACCCTCCAGGCACTTGCTCTAATGTGAAACTTGTATAATTCCTCCAGAGTTAGACACAAAGGAAGTAGGAGAGTAAGACATTGGGATGGGTTGCCTCCTTCGTCCTCTCAGAGTAGCTGTGCCCTCCATTGTTCACATACCATTCTTATGAATAAAACATTGTTTGTTGTGCCTGCTTTCTGTGTCTGTGACAGGCACACAGAAGGTGATGGCAAACATTTCATTGTATGTACATCTTCCTATATTTGGGATCTTTGTTATAATCCTTACCAATAAATGGACTAGCGGGCAAAGACATAAGATTTGTTCTCAATAATTTCAATGTAAATTCTGGACCCTGAATAAAGGTTACTGGTCACCTGGAAGGATAGTTAAACAAGGGCTATCGGAGTCATCATCCTTCTGGAGTTGTGCAAAGGAAGGTGCTGACTTGGAACACATGCGCTTTACTGTAATGATGTCCACTCTTGTTGGGATCAGAACAGGAAACCTATAGAGCAGTGGTTTCCAAACTTTTGACTTCTGAGGACCCCCATTGAGTCATCGCTGGAAGCCGGGGAACCCCAAGCAAGTTGTATGATTAAAATTTCAAATATTAAAACAGTAATTCGAAAAAAAACATGTGTACACACAAAACAAATACTCAAAGTACTAAGGTTTCTGCGGCAGATGTACGACCATTACATTTAGGGCCTCGCAATTGGCGACGTATTTCGAGTGGCAAATTCCAAGTCGCTAAATGAAATGTACAACAGTGTGTTTAACACTGTTTGCGATTGCGAGGCTCATTAATATTAATGAGCCACTCGCAATTTGCGAGCCCATTGGGAATGCCAGCTCTCCCAGGGATGGTGGCCTGCTGGGCTCAACAGACCACCATGCCTGGGACTGCTTTTAAAGAAAGCAGTTTTTTTTTTTAAAAATGCAGACCGTTTTCCATGCAGTTAAAAAAAAAAAAATTAAAGGTTTTTGTATCATTTTTTAAGGGCTGGCAGTGGTCCCTGGGACCAGTGCCTGCCCTTAAAAAATAATTTTGCATGCATTTGCAAAGGGGAACGCATTACCATCTACTTGAAGTAAGTGGTAATTGCGAGTGTTTTGCGACCGCAATTGCAGTCGCAAAACATTTGTACATGGTCTTCAGACTCGCTATTTGGAAGGGAATGTCTCTTCCAAATAGCAAGTTGCAAAACCTATTTAGCGAGTCACAAAAAAACTGCGATTTGCGAAATAGGCCATGTACATGGCCCAATAGAATTTTGCATGCGCAAACCGGTTTGCGAACCCGTTATCGCAAATAAAAACGTGTTGTACATCTGGCCCGTAGTATTTTATATTGAAGGAATAGCCCCTCTGTCACATGTATTTCATTTGTTTTATAGCATCTCTCATACCATTGTAGGATGTCAGCACTTTACATCACTCACATATAGAGACAATGAATCATATATGCAAATCAGTGTATAGAAAATGTTACATAAGGTAAAGGGGACTACAAGGTGTAGTATTCACATGTCATTCATACTGGAGGGTATTTTTAAAGAGTGCTTGGTCTGGAAAAGCACAAACTCAAGATTCAGAACATAACAGTGGCTAGCAGTGACTAACATTAAAAATGTATTTCCACTCAAATAATTTTTTTGCAGCATAAGGATAATGAATGACTGGGAAAAAGCATAAATTTCTAACTGGTACCATGCAGTTTGCAAGCAGCTCTTTGATGACAGTTTATAGGTCCCTCTGCTAGATTACGATTGTCACTTATGAAGTGCACACTAACAAAAGAATCTCTGTGACAAAAGCAGTAACCACAGACCTATGCACATAAAATACTGCTTTTTGAAATGCATGTTACACATTCTTTGCAGTAGGCATATTAACCCTCTGTGCTATATTAGTTCAGTCAAACATGCCACTGAACAAAATTCTCATCCCTCTCCAGCAGGTACATTAATCACTGGCATCCTCTTGACACTTTTATTGTTGCTCGGAAGCTGCTAATTATACAAGAAATGTTGCTGTGCTTTTAAATCTTCTGCCTACGGACCCCCTGGGAATGCGTCACGGACCCCTGGGGGTCCGCGGACCCCAGTTTGGGAAACACTGCTATAGAGGATATATTTCAGATACAAATATCACTTAACCCTTGTACCATCATTCTAGGCCCAAGGCATGAGATCTTTTCCCGCTAGCTTACAGAATCGGATAATTTTCTTAATGACATAATACTAACAATTGGATTAAAACAATATTATGTTAGGGGAGAAAAAACAATAACCTCTACTACCACATTTGGTGGGCCTGGGTCTGAGGAGTGTAGATACTATCTCAATTAATAATACAAATCCAGAGAAATAGAAGCCCCTAAGGAATGAACTCGAACTCGACTAACAAAAGTCTAAACCTCGACAGTCGATAGTAGCAGAAAAACCCACTCTTCTAGACATCCGCAATAAGAGGAAGGCGTTAGCTTACCTCCAGACCCCCCACCCTCAGTTACCATCCCTCTGTCGCTCAATTAATTTCTACTGATATCATCGTTTTAATGACTTTCCAACATTTATCTCGAAGATTTGAGTACATCTCTTTCACACTTTTCTTTCCATCTTATTTTCTTTCTTATTTACAATTCTAAGGTTCGTTCATAAGCCAGATTAGCAGTTCAAAATGGTTACAGTTAAAATGGTGTTTAATGTAGGCGATACCAAAAAATGACTAAGGAAACTTTCTACTCTGTATTCCTAATGCAAGCTTAATTACATATTGAAACATTTGACAATTCCTCTATGTTAATGTTTGTACTACTAAGTATTCCACAATATTGTTACTCCTCAAAACAAAGTTTATTCAAATAAAAAAAATTATAACAGAGGAAATTCGTTTGGGAAAGACGATGAAGATAATTTAGAAAATTGAGGAACTCCAAAAGACTGTAAAGGTTGCTGACAGTCAGGACCTGTAGAAAAAGGGGATCCTTTGGTCGATTCTAAGCGAGGAGTATTCCTCCAGATGTCTATCAATCCTAAAGAGCTCTACCAATCCCTTTTGGCCTGGGAACCAAACCACAATGCATCTGACCAGAGTTGTGATCCATGACTGATTGTTTCACCCCCCACCCCCAATGCTTGAAGTATGTCTGAGAATCAATCTTTGAGGAAATGTTCCTTGGTAAGTGCAAGTTACAATTGGCTGTTTGACAATGATATTGTATTTTCAGGGCCCCAGAGCACGAGGGCCCAAGTCTTAAGAGGAAAGTGTTGTATATCATTTCTTTCATTACCCTACCATGACCAATGACCAAAGACATGTTGCATGCATGTGCTCTAACATATCCTTATTTCCACTCTCCCTCTTTGTAGCGGTGATACTGCGGCTATATTGGCATATAATATGACTTTCCATCTATATGGACTATCCGTCCTTTTATTCACTACTAATTGTGTTGATAATGAAGGGGCGTGCCCCACAATGCCCTGGAAATTAAGGGATTTCTTCACAGTGTATACAGCCTAGCTTAGCTAGGTGATGATTGGCAACACAGGGAGTCGGCTTGCGATTTTGGTTGCTTTTTGTCATGCTGGCAGACCGGTATGGATAAGTAATCAACATGTGGATGCATGTTTCGTACAATTATGATACAAAATGGGGTGATCACGTAATGGGTAGAGTTCATTCTTTGTATTGGGTCTAAAATGTTTTGGTTACCTTATGGTGAAGCGCATTTTAATTTAAATCAATTTCCTCAGGTATCATAAGGGGTTCACTACTGACCCATTTATCATTGGATGTTTCTGGCAGGTTTGGTTCAGGAACATGTTGACTATTCAATTACAACTTTAGTGTGTTCTAACCAATGACTATGAAGACTACAGTTATTAATATTCATACCAGCAATCTACAGAACAATAAGATATTGGAGGTATGGTCACTCTTATCCTCATATGGGACAAGCAAATACAATTTAGTATTTGGAAATTAATTATATGAAAATAGAAAGGTACAATGGATGACATATTGAAAATATTACAAATTATGGAAATATGATGTGTTACTGTGATCACGTTTAATGTCAGCAAGGTACTGTACAATTTTATATCTACCTTTATTTTCATTTCCGCTCTTTTGTGTTTAATAATTTTTTAAGAATATGGGATAGCAATTGAGCATTTTCCCCTTCTTTGTGGGGTTTCCTTGTACACTAGCACTGGCAATGATTTAGTAATTTATATCTGTATTTTGGATCTGTTTTTTTTTTACTATTGAGTCCGTGTATTATAATTATTTCTCTGTTGTATTGTTATTGTACATTTTGGGTTCTTTATTATGTGCTTTATTTGTTTTATATAAACAAAGAAAAAAGTATTGCTTTGTCTCTCTCTGTGAATGTATGTTACTGCATGGCTTGTTATTTATGCTTGTTTGCATATTATTTACAGCCCTGATGAAGTTTGACTGTTTGTTTGAATGAAACGTGTTGGCTGGATGTTCATTCTATAGAAATTGTATACTTAAATGTCAAATAAAGGAAGAATATTAAAAAAAAACACAATTGAGGACTTGTGAAGTGTGACATTTCCAGGTGCACCATTCTACTTCTTTAAAACCCACTATTAGTCTTTTGTGATTAGATAGCTGTGCTCTAGTACGCTTGACCTAGAAGTGGTGAAATGCAATTTAGTAGTATCATTTGCACACTCTGACTAATGAAAAATAATATCTGTGGGCTTACAGGAAAAACAAATTCAACTGTTGCATTGATTGGTCCATCAGCGCAAAAGTGATTCTTTGTACTAGTCGACGGCTGCAAATGCAGTTTTTAGCACTGTAACTGGGAGCACAAAATTGAACTACACTAGAAGTACTTCCCAACCCTCTGTTTCTGCAACACCTGTGAGGGAGAATGTGACCTGGTGGATTCTATTCCATGTTTAGAGTTTTCTACCGAAATTGGAACATTTCAAGTTCCCTCCAAACGCCTCTGTTTTGTGATGGAATATTCCAGACCTGGAAAAGCAGTGTCGCGTGACAGGTGGGCTGGGACGGTACCACTGCACTCAGTTGGTCTGAGTCAGACTTTCTCTGGCTTCTTGAAATGTAACGTTTTGAAGCGACCACAGACGAGGTCCGCCCGTTCTCGCCTGCTCGTGCCTGGGCGTCATTTGGCAGTTTGGAGAGACTACTGGTGAACTCCCATCATGATGGGACGAATTATAGTTTATGAGCGGAGGAGCGTCGCGCGCCAGCTGGTACAGGTTTAGTCTGGACGCACCGGTGCACGCCCCTCTGAGGGGACAGGCACCGGCTGCCTGACGAACCTGCAATCAGCCAGTTCACCATCACAGGAGCGCAGCCGCTGGGCAGAGATGGAGGGCGCCTTGACACCGGGAAGCCAGCCCATATACAACCCGGTGAGTAACGCTGCCCCAGCGCTATTTATTTTTAAAGCAGATTTCATTTCTAAATAGTTAAAACATAAACGTTGCTGTGTTATTTTACTTTATATGCAAGTTTGTAAATAGAAGTTTTTCCTGAAAATAGATAATGCATAGGAACATGGGTGTGTAATTTTTTTCGGAGGGGGGGAGTGTGTGCTCCATACATTCTTCATAGAATTTAAGGCCTCTTTTGTGCTAGCTAAGTCGGTGCTTGTTGTTTACTCATTTGTTTTGTGTAGATGTTGCTGTGTTCGCATAATCCTGCCCGTCTGCGCTCGTCCGCGCCGAGGCAGCGCGAGGCTGGGCAGGCTCTGTATAGCAACACATCATTGTTTCGCCGCCTCTGGTTGGGATGATTTCCTACACACGGTCAGAGCTGCTGGTCATAGGGCAAACGTCCAAAGGAGATGCGTGTAAGCCGGTGGACCCTTTAATTGGCCCATACAGCTGCGCCTGTAATGGTTGGTCTCTTAAGAGCCCTACTAAAATATGCTCCTTGGAGAATGCCGCCCCAACCACACGATTACGTGTTGCATCGCGAGATCCACGTATTTGGTGCCTTAATGTTAGATCACTTGTTAAACATCACTTGTCTATCTATGACCTGATAGAGAAAGAGGATCCCGATCTTTTCTTAATGACAGAAACTTGGCTCCAGGACCCCGACTCTGCCATATTGAATCTTGCATTCCCTCAGAACTATACCATCTTTACTTCTAACAGGACCACAAGAGGTGGCGGTATTGCTATGGCAGTCAAATCCTGTTTTCCGGCGGAATGGAAGCCGTCAGGGCTACCCGCTTGTGAAAGCGCCATTTTTAAAGTTGCCTTTTCCCATCAATTTACTTTCAGTGGCCTCCTTGTATACCGCCCCCCCGGCAATGATTTGGTTTTTAGGTCTGCGTTGGCAGACATGGTCAGTCCTATAGCACTCGGCTGTGCCAATTTTAATATTTTGGGTGACCTCAACATCCATTTTGATAATGGATCTTCCACTATCGTGAGCTCTTTACTGGCGGATCTGGAAGCTCTCCAACTGACTCAGCTCGTTACCCTTCCAACCCACTCGGGAGGCCATATTCTTGACCCCTTCTTTTCCACACTAGATGGGTTAAGGTTGTCAGAACCGAGGCTGATGGGGTGGACTGATCACCTGTTAATAGAAGCTTTCTGTCCAGTCCACGATAAGCCTTTTATATCCACAGACAGGCCTATCTTTAAAAGGCCTTGGCATAAGCTTACGTTGGAAGAGTTTTACGGTATACTAGAGCGAAAACCGCTGAGTACCTTCACGAATGTGGATCAAGGATATCAACATTTCTGCGCTTGGATTATAGATGCCTTGGACGCTCTTATACCTTTGCGGTGGTCGAAAGGCCGGACAAAAACACCTAGCCCCTGGTATAATGAATCTCTCGCAGAATTGAAGAAATCCTGCCGTAAAACAGAGAGGGAATGGAGACGTTCCTACGACCCCGCGTTGAAAACTCGATATTTTACTGAGCTGAAGCTCTATCATAGAGCTATCTGCAGAGCAAGAGCTGCATTTTACGCGCAAGAATTTGCTACCAGCCCCAATCCTTCAAAACTGATTTTTAAGGTATTGAAGGATCTTATGAAAAATAGATCCTCATCAGAGGTGATTTGCACAGACTTGCACTGTGACAAATTGGCCTCCTTTTTTGTGGAGAAAGTGGCAAAAATCTATCGTGGGTTTGACACACTCCACAAGGACACACTCCACAAGGATCGATTGGCTTTTACCCCTGTCACGGTAGATTTTGAGCCTCTGGCTATTCTACCTGAATTGTCTAGTGAGGCCTTTGACAGGCTCAGCCTTAAGGTCAAGTCAGGCTCTCCTGCGGACCCGTTAAAGCCAGCCTTCATTAATACACTTTCCCCGCTTTGCCGTGACCCCATATTGAACCTTATCAATATGTCACTGTCTTGTGGAACGGTACCGGTGGCATGGAAACAGGCAGTGGTCACTCCGATATTAAAAAAAGCCAACTCTGATCCCCGACTGCCAGAGAACTATCGACCTATCTCCCTGTTGCCTTGGATTGCCAAAGTAACAGAAGCCCATGTCAACTCTGTTCTGTCCGAACATCTGGCTCGTAACCAGATTCTGGATTCCAGTCAGAACGGCTTCCGGTCAGGACACAGTACCGAGACGGCATTACTTTACATCACGGAACATCTTCGCCAGGTACTTGACTCAGGTCATACTGCAGCGCTTATACTACTAGACCTAAGCGCTGCCTTCGATACTGTGTCCCACCATATACTTATCCAACGCTTACAGGAGGTGGGAGTGACGGATGTCGCTCTCCAGTGGTTTCGGTCTTTTCTGGCAGACCGCTCCTTTAAAGTGGCTATACCACCTGGTCAATCTGCCACCTATCCTTTGGAGCTCGGGGTACCACAGGGGTCTTCGTTGAGCCCAACAATGTTCAACCTCTATGTGAAACCGCTGGCTGGTGTCGTCAAACAGTGGGGTCTTACGATGACCTCATACGCTGACGACACACAGCTAGCGGTGACACTTAGTGAAGACCCTGAGGTGGAGGCCCCCAGATTCCGTGCGGGTCTCTTGGCAGTTGCCGGCTGGCTCCGCACCAACTGCCTCCAGTTGAATGCCACCAAAACGGAGGTATTGGTTCTAGGGAAGCATGCGGAGCAATGGGGAAATCAGTGGTGGCCTTCGGAGCTTGGTGTCACTCCTATTCCAGCTACTGGAGTGAGAAATTTAGGAGTATGGGTAGACTCTGCGTTGACCTTCAGAGATCACACCATGAAGGTGGCTGCCACGTGTTACGGAATTTTGCGTGGTACTAGGCCGGTCCTAAAGTACTTTGATCCCCCTACCAGACAGCTTGTAGTCCAAGCCTCAATACTTTCTCGGCTGGACTACGGCAGTTCACTGCTATTAGGGGTGAATCAAGCGGAGGCCTCTAGGCTCCAAAGAGTACAAAATGCCGCGGCACGAGCCATTGTGGGCCTTCCCAGACACTGTTCAGTGTCTGGTACCATCACGGCCTTGCACTGGCTCCCGGTCAGACAGCGCATTAAATTCAAGGCGCTGTGTCTGGCCTTTAAAATTCTAAAATTTTCGTCGCCGCCGGCACTTGCTCCTCTTCTTATACCCTACAAGCCTTCTAGATCCTTGAGATCAGAGGGGCTTCATCTAGCCATCTGTCCACGCTTCAAGCTGAGCAGAATGGGTGGCAGATCCTTTAGGGTGCTAGCGGCAAGTTTATGGAATTCACTCCCTGTTCACATTCGAGCCCTTGAAGATTTGCTCACCTTCAGGCAGGCGATAAAAACCTTCCTGTTCCCGGCACCTAGTTAATTCCTTTTCTTTTATCATGTGTTATGTTACAGCATCTGTCAGAGCGCCAGGACGCCCCTTTGCTGGGGCAGCTGTGCGCTATAAAAATACCAAATAACATAACATAACATAACATAACACCAAACATAGGGGCCGATTAGGATGGCGGACGGATCGCCACCGCCATGCAGGCGGTGGCGATCCGCCCGCCATCTGTGCCCGTCCGCCACCAATTTTCCCCCGCCATATTACAATGGCGGGGGACCGCGGCGGACAGAAACACCATCCGCCGCTTTTCCGCCCCGGTCGCCTTGCGACCGGGGCAGAAAAGGGTTCATATGGCTGGCGGTGTCTTCTAGACACCGCCAGCCATATTACGATGGCCGGATGCAGATGCCTTTCCGTGGCAGCAATGCCGCCACGGAAAGGCATACGGGCTTTGCTTTGCGGGCCCGTTGCGGGCCCCCAGGGTGAAGGGGGGTGGGGGGAGCACATGGGGGGTACCTATGGTACTCCCCTGCGTTTCACAGTACAACATGGCAGGCACCGCGCGGTGCCTGTCATGTTGTGCTGTGAAACGCACAACATGCATTTTTTACATTGCGGAGGACGTGCTTTTAGCACCGTCGGCCGCAATGTTAAAAATGCGGGATGCACCCGCCACTGTGGCGGGTGCATCCTAATTCGGGGCACGGTACCTCCGCCCTTGTGGCGGACGGTCCCTGCCCCAGGCAGGATGGCGGACGGACTTTGTCCATCCGCCATCCTAATCGACCCCATAGTTTGAGGTTTAGAAGTTCGTTGGTGTAGACAAAGAGGCGGGAATCCAGACGGAACCGTGACTTTCTTCAACCCTACACCTCATTAGGGGAGTAGCTTCCTTTGGATCTGCAGGTGCAGTGGCACCGGGGCCCATGGGCCCATGAAACGCTGATTGTTTCTATAATATAATTCAAACTGCAGCCAGGCTGCTTCTGTATTTCAGAATTCAAAGAACAGCCAGGCTTCCAATTTCCTTTCTTGCACTAGTGTCCATGACACACTGGCCATGCTACTGCACCTCGCACTTCATCTGCTGGCTACAAGGCTGTCCTACTGCCATGCTGGAGTTTTATCAAGGTACAGGAACGGATGGTTGAACACCCCGGCTATCATCCTGGTCTGCATAAGGTGCTGGAAGAAGGTGCAGCAGCACGCCGAAAATAACCATGCTGGAGTTCAGATGATGAATGAGTAACAGAGAAGCCTATATTTTTTTTTCTTGTCACATCTCCTGTGAGGTCAAAGGCAAAGGTCAAATGTGAGGCTATGTTTTCTGACAAATGTATGCTTATTTTTCTTAACTTGGTGATGATTGGTTTTTACTTTTTTTTTCTGAGTGCAAAGTGAGAAGATGTTGTAAAGTATGCTGTGCCACAACCTTGCTGGAGAACAGGGTAGGTCAGTTTTTCCTAACTCACAAAATGTGCCTGTAACATTCACAGAAGAAGGACTGCACCTGCTTTTACGATTTATAAGGGGGAACCCTAAGGACTGGTCCTGCTCCCACCTGTAATCAGGACCAAGAGGTGGACTCCAAACGTCATGTAATACCTGTAAAGAAACTATACAGATATTTCAGTATTTATCAGCAGTTTAAAAAGCACAAATGAAACACACTTTTTAAGATGGAAACAAATATTTTAATAGGATTAAAACAAATTGAGGTACTTGATGAAGTGAAAATAATAAATATTCGCTGAAAATGGATTTCTGCACTTCATCTTTTATGAGCCAGATAGATGTAATCAGTAAAACTGCAGGCCTGCGTGAATTTCAGTGGAAAATATCTTCTCAGTGAATGACAGTTAATTACCACTCCATGCTTCAATAGCATATTTGCAACAATGTACTCCCACACGCACCACTGGCTACAAGCCACCTGTTTTTTTATTTCCGGAGTTTTATATAGTGCAAACTTGACCCAAAGGTATCAGGTATCAGAGCGCTTTACATGAGCACCAGTTGCGTTACAAAAGGATACATTAATTTTTGTTAGGCACGCAGAGAGTAAGGGCCTCATTTATGAGGCCATGCGTCACTTTTACGCCGCCTGTGCGTCACTTTTTTGACGCACCAGCAGTGTAAAAAATGTGCCTTGTTGCACCATATTTACAAAGTGACGCATCTAGGTAGATGCTTCACTTTGTAAACCCCTGCGCTACATTATACCTACGCCAGGTATGTATGCAGGGGGGGGGGCGTTCTGACGCAAGAAAGTGTCATAGAAGTGACGCAGTGAAATCTATAAGATTTCACTGCGCCACTTCTAGACACAAGTGCGTCAATTTCTTACACCTGCCTCACAGCAGGCGTAAGACTGACGCAGGCCCTTTCACATGGGGCTTGCCCCATGTGAAAGGACACATTGCTGGAGTTGCGTCACTTTTGTGACACACTCCAGTAATGCGTCACTTTTGCGCCATACAGATACATCAGAAATACTGACGTATTTGTAACTCCTTGCGCCATGATGCGTCATACTGTAAATATGACGCATCATTGGTGTCCCAAGGAGGGCGAAGTGAAAAGTGACGCATCGCTGTTTTCATTGCTGTTTTCACTGCATCACCAAATGTAATGCAGTGCGCGCAACGAAATTCGTTTTATTTATTTAAATGTTTACTTACCTCTAAAACTCCGTAATCCATACATTACTGCCCTCCACCCTGCCCCTCCCCCTGCCCACGTCACGCCCTACAGAAACACCTACTGCCGACCGCTACTGAAAATACCATCTCCTCTGCCCTAATGGAGGAGCCGCCCCTGGCCTCCTCTACTTTCCGCACGGGGTGGCAGTGACAGTTCATTGTGCAGGGATCTTTTCTTTCCAGTAGGCAGGACGCAGGGGGAAGCGGGCCGTTATCACTCATGGGTGGTAAATCTGGGAGTCCACACATGCGTGAACTTTTGTTTTCTAAGTGCGAGGCTATGCTTCTCAGTTACAGGCTTTTTAATAAAGAGGAAAGGAAACATGTGGGTAGGGCCATGTATTGATATTTGACTGATTTCTGGTCATATGTATTTATTCCTATATTTCTAGATTGGCTTTTTGAACTGGCATGATGGGGAAACGTTCCACTAAGAGATTTCACAAGCACAGCGCAAGCGCTGTGCAGGCAAAATCAAAAAACGACACAAGCAGGTTCCGTCGAGAAAGTTCGCTACATTCCTCTTTCCTATAAATGCTCTCACTTTGAAGTCAGCCGAAACCAAAATAACCTGTCTGCCACGAAAACACTGCTTAACATTTGACCTTGAAGTTTGTGGAAGAATACAGTGAACACAACTTTCACATTGGGCGGGGCACACTGAACCTGGACAGCCTAAAACAAATAAATGCAGCAAATGGTAAGCAAGAAAACATGAACTACAAACCACAGAGCCAATGGCAAGCAATGGGCAGAATGTATTCACAGGTCAACTTTCTGAAAGTACCGAAGATGTCTTTCACATACCACACAGCTGCGCTGGATGGTAAGCTCCGACCTAAAAAGGTAAGCTCCCAGTCCTATGTGGGACATTTTTCATTGCAGCACGGGACCCTTGTTTAGCTCCAATTTAAAAAAAAACTGCTTTGGGAAGCTTGCACAGTAAAAAAACTGTGTAAAGTTGCAAGGCCACCGGCATTGCAACTTTGGCCACCCCTAGCCCTACCATAACTAGTATAATTGCAAGTACTGCTCCTCCTTAAGGGGTCACACTTGGAAAATGTGTGCTGTGTCCTGAGTAGGATTTCCCCCCTCTGATATGGATGAGGGAGGAAAGGTTAAGACCACTTATCCCTTTCTACTGTGGAAGAGCACCAATTAGATGGCTTCTGACTGGCTACATGAGGGGCAAGGATTGGTTACTACAGAATGTAAACATGACTCTCAAACTTTGATTTCAGTCTGCTCTTGCAGTCGCCTTCATGACCCAAAGTCAGTGATAGAAGCTTCTACTCCTGCCAACTCCACAAAACGCGTCCCTACTTCCTGGCTAGGCTCGAGTGGTATGTCGCTTCTAGATATTTGCAATGGCCTCACACACTTCTATAGCACTTCTGTCTATTGTTGTGGTATCTCATGAAGAGGGCTCTCTGGACACCAAGTACTCCAGTAACGTTTGGCTTTTTTGTATATAAATTGTATAGTGGCACACGCCCTTTGGCTTGACTGTGTTCTTTTTATCCTATCTTTATCCTGGGATCACTCAAACGTGTTTACTTTGGTTTAAGGATTGTAATGAGAAGCAAGTGAGAGGTGATATGCAGTGTCCAAACATTTTAGGGAAGGCACGTTTGACTATCTCCTGGGTCAAACAACCAAGCAACAGACTGAGAATCTGACTGAGAATCATTGAAGTAATGACTCTCAGAAAGAAAAGTAGGAGTCAGTGCAATGAAAATTACAGGTAAGAAATTGCAGGGTTAGGAAGCACTGGAACATTTAAAATATTGCTTGCATTGTCCTTTTGAAGCAAATGGCACATTTTGTGGTGTCTTTACATCTAGTTTTGATCTTATGTGTTTTCAATCTTTGCAGCTCCTACCTGCCCTTGTGCCCAGCCAACACTTGTGGCTCTCTTACCAGTGGTCTACCATGGATAGGCGGAGGCAGGGAGGCAGAGAGATCCTATCAGTAACTCTTGTATCTGTTTCCTTACAGCCGATTCCTTTCTGCAGTAGGCTCAATGGCGGACTTCGTGTTGGGATGTGCGTGTATGTCCAAGGGAAGGTCCCACATCATGCTGACAGGTAAGTGCACTGTGACATCTCCCTTTGTCTGTACTGAATAACAGAATGTGATCCAAACTGCATTGATTGAAAGCAATGCATGTCCAAGGAGCTATTGACTAGTCCCAACCGAATAGCAACAGAAGACATTTGCTACATACCTCTTGTAAAGTGCTCTGATACTCTCTAGTCTGATATACATTAGATACAACTGAATAAATGGGAGGACACAAGAACTATGTGTACCTCATCGTGTTTCATCAGAGAAATCGTAAGCTGAAATTTTCCAAAACACAAACTATGGTTAATGTTACATATCAATGCAAATATTGTCTGTGAGACATATGTTCCTCCCCTCATTATTCTGTATGAAGAATCACCATGATCGCTTTCCCAGGAGTTAAACAGATGATAATGACAAACTGATAGGATCGTAGGTAGGTGCCCACCTGCCTCTAAGTTCACGTGCCTAGAGATGAGAGGTCAAGGTATCAGAAGGTGGTCAAATGTATTTTGATGGACCCCAACAAGAAAAGGCTTTACCCCACTAAAATGCATCGTGGATCAAGGGCAATACCGTAGAACATTTTGTGTGGATTTTATAAGCGCTAATTAAACTGTAGAGATTTAAATTCTTTTACCGCTTTATCTAGGTGACTATTTGTTTTCTATGGCAAATGAAAAAAACAAGCATTGGCGAAGCCAAATGGTTTTTGCCTATGCGAGATCTTTGAGCTTTGTCAAAGTTTTTTAGACATCTTGAACAGCAGCGGGGCTGCTGTGCAACATGGCTAAAGAAAAGAAAGTGCTATGACATGGCCAGTGTACATCGTGTCATAGTGCTACTTTGTTTCTTTATTTCTTACTTTCAGCCATGTTGCACAGGGTCCCGTATGCGAGAGCTGTTTCGCTTTGTTAATGTTTCTGTGGGAGGGTTGAACATGGCAGGAGGAACTGGGGTGGACAGGACACTAGGAGGAGGGTGTGAAGAGACAAAAGACAACAGACAGTAGGGGTGAGGTGGGAAGGGCATCAGGACATGGGGAGAAGAGAGGAAAAGGTGAGCAAAACAAGGGAGGGGTGAGGGTGGAGGTGGGAGAAAGACCAAAGATAGTGGGAGAAGGGAGAAAGCAAGCAACAGCGGTTAGAAGGGAGCAAGCAAAACAACAGGAAAGAGGTGGACTGCAAACTCATGCACTCTTAGAGTTCAGCAGCAAAGTAAAACAAGCATTTGCAATACAATAGGTCTCGCATTTACGCGAGTTTAAGCTATTGGCATTGTAAATGGCGATGCCTTTTATTTATGTTTTATAGACCAAAACATTAAAAAAACGCATCATTATTTACAATGTCAATAGCTCAAACTTGTGTAAATGCGAGACCTTTTGCATTACAAATGCTTGCTTTTTTTTGTTTTTGTGCGCAGATAAGCGCGCAACATGCCATACAGGGAGTGTGGCTCTCGGACAACTTCTTGGTACAATGCGATGGTCAGAAGAAAACCCCACTATAAGTAGTGTGCGCATGGGGTTTATGGGTGAGTAGGTATTGTGTGATTCCTCAGCTGCAGATTTTAGGGTTAAGTGCAGTTTGTTGCATGCACTAGACTGCCTGAGGATGCTAGCTTTGAAAAGAGACGAGTATTTACATTTGAAAGGAGGCACAAACATATGTTTTCCACTGCAACGAATGGGACAGAGTATTTTGGAAGTGCCACAGAAGAAAACGTTGTACATTGTTGTCAACAAAATAAGTTTAGGATCCGCCAAACAAGGATCTGTTGACTTGCCCTATGTTTTTTAAATGTATTTTATTGAGTTTTGTCAGCATACATACATATCACACTTCCAGACCCATGTTCTACCTCTCTCCTCCAAGTTGCCGTGGACTGGACGTCTGTGTAACCGTTGATTGCCCGCTCCTTGTGCACACACTCATTCTTTGTGTTTATGCACACACGCTCATGTCACGCCCCCCACACACACACATTCATCCCAAATACCCACCAGTGTCTGAATGCTTTATTTTTACACACATGCACAATATTCCTACACACATGGACAAGCAGATAAGCAGAGTCCCTCTATGCACTCAACCATTGCATGCCCACAAAAATCTTCCTTTATGCGTTCGCACACAGCCACACGCTATGGCAGTAAGCACACGCACAGCACACTCTTTAATGTAGGTACACAAACTCTGCACGTACACACTCACTTTTATTGCATATAGTCACCCACACTTTATATATGCACAGACTCACTTTGCTTGTACAAACACACTCGCTTTATGCACTCACTCACAACCCTTGTATGCACACATGCTTTGTGTGTGGACACACCAGAACAGACTTCCTGCAGGGACTTGTAGGCCATGCCTGTTTGACCGCATCTACACTCTCCTCTGTACAGACATACAATGCCCTTTTGTGTCCTCACCCACACCGTCCATGTGCACACCTTCCCTGCTGCCCAGGGTTGGACTGGCCTAAGGGGCAATTAGGCAGTGCCCGGAGGCCTAGTCTGACAGGCCAGAGTGTAAGACAGTTTTTTGTCTGATTGTGGCCTGTTTTATTATCTGCTGGGTGGGTTTTCATTGTGTATTTCCCTGATATTGTCACAAAAGATGCCTGCAGCAAACACAAATGCATGCAGTCTCCAATTCGCTTTACTCTCTCTCACCTCTCTCTCTCACACACACACACACACACACACTGCTTAAGTTGACGTTCTCACTCTGCCTTTGTGCTCCCCCCACACACAATACCCCTGTTCTACACATTATCGTATGTACACACGCACACACACTGAATTAGAAGAACACACACGTAGACCCACATTTGGAAGAACGGGGCACAGTGGCATTTCCATAAAATGGAAACGTATAAATCTAGGCAATCCTGGGAAAAAGTAATATAGAGATTACTTCGACCTGCAGATATGTCAGAGGACAGCAACAGCTTAGACTTTTTTTACCTGGAGCAGCAGCCGCAGGGGCCTGGCAGTGCAGCAGCAGGAACCCGCGGTATCTCCAGGGCAGAAGCACCTGGCATCGCCGGAGAAGAGTGTCGCCATCGCAGCAGATGCCGTCGCATCACCGGAGAAGTGTGTCGCCGCCGCAGACGCTGTAGTCGCATCACTGAAGATGGGTGTCACCGCTGTCGCATCTCATCACCGAAGCGCCTCGCATCACCGGAGAAGAGTGTCGCCATCAAGTCACTGGAGAAATGTGTCGCCATCACAGCACTGGAGAAGCGTGTCGCCGGGTCTGTCGCGGCTCAGAAGATTTGTTGAGTCGCCGCACGGCCGCCGGGCGTGCACGCATCGTTGTGGCATCAAGAAGAAGACACCATTTTTTTTCATTGCACCGGATCGTCATTGTGTCACGGCGCTGCGGGTGACATCGCCATGGAAGCGGAGTAAGAAACCGAAGCATCACGTCCCATGCAACGAAGAACCGACGCATCCCCGTCTACTACGCAGCAGTAGGGAACTGACGCATCACCGTTCTTGCGTGTAAGGAACCAACGCATCACCTTCTCTGCAACACTTCGTTGTATAGCGTTACGCATCCAAAGGTACATTGATCTTAAAGTGTCGCATTAACCATCTAAAGAGAACTAAGCTATTTCTATCATTTTTAAAGTACAGTGTTGTGGATTTTTGTCATTTGTGGTCTTGTGTTAAGTTTATATAAAAAGACTTATTTTTATATTACAACTTGTGTGGTGTCCATCTGTAGTGTTGTCACTGGGTTACTGTATGTGTTCACAAATGCTTTACACACTGCCTCTGATATAAGCCTGTCTGCTTGTGCCAAGCTATCAACGGGGTGAGCAGGGGTCATTATATGAGTGTACCCTCTTACCCTGACTAGACGCAAGGGTCCCTATTTGGTCAAAGGTACCTACCTCTGCCAACTAAAGACCCCCAAATCCAACACCTCCCTTTTACGTTACTTATGAACCTTTGTCGCCGAGCAGACATGTACACACAAATTGCCACCCAATTTCTTTAAAATACCTCCTGAAAGTGTCTTGATTCTCTCTCTCTTTCTCTCACTTTTTTCTTACAACAAGCAGGCATACACATGCAGGCAAACACACAAACATAAGCAGACACACAAAAGATTTGGGTATGATAAAAGCCATTTTATACTCTTCACATATCATGGCTTTTTTAATTACAACTGCCAGGGGACTGCCATCATTCCTGTGTTTGCACAAATGCACACAATAGTGTGAATGTGATTGACAACACAGGGTCTCAATGGACCCTGCTCTGTCAAGCACAGAGTGATGGTGAGCACCCTCACATTATTCAAATGAGGCCTGGTGAATTGTTCAGCTGGGCGTTAGATCAGGGCTACAGAAGCGGGGCCTTGGCTGCCAGAGACACGTTCCACTCCTGCACACCAGCACTCACAGCCAATGCGCCTACCTTTTCATGAGTACCAGTACTCTCCTCGGCAGTGGAGAAGTGCGGTACTCAGCGTGATAAATCTAACAAGTGCCGGAACTCAGTACCGGTGAGTACAGGCCCATTTAAAGCACTGCTTGTAAGAATATCTTATACGCCTTACTCTTAATATTTCATAAGTCTTACTCTTAACATGGGATATTGTACCTTCAACTGAGACATAAGTGTTCAGTTGATATGTGTGACCTGCACACAGACTTTAATCCCAGCAAGGATTCCTATAATTGTGATCCTTCTGAGATCGATAAAGTGAAAGCCATTAAAAAGGATATTAGTAAAATCTGTTATTTATCGCAACCTGAAACGATAGGAATATCACAAATGTCACAGAAATTAAAAATTACTATTATTACTGTGGACCATATAAATAAAAAAACATCACTGGTTTTCAAAACTGGCTCCCAGTAACTAAACCAGACCCACCACTACAAAACCAGCCCCACCCTTCCAGCCTCCCAGGGAAATGCCGGATGCCCGCTACGGCCAGTCCGGCCCTGGTGCCGACTCTTCTTTTTTCCATTTTTTTATTCACCATTTTTCAGCATTTTCTCTTCAAGCAATGATCTTGACCTGCACAATCATCGTGAGTCTCTTCTCTTCTTATGTGAACAAATAATTCCACTTTAAACTAGCATTTTTAGGTCTGTATTTTGACAGCGCAGCTGTCAAACTGACCTATTGCTTATAATATACATAGAGTAGGCTCTAGGTCCGCCCTTTCCAACCACTGACTTTTTTTTTTATAAGCTTGTTTCAGCTAATGGCTCAAGATTTTGTCAGTCACACACAGATTGGCTCTTCTCGTTTACTGGAAATGACAAGCTGCTACTTGGGGGACACTAGATATATATTTATTTTAAGATAACGTAACGGGGACCACTGCTGCCTGAGGCACATGAATACCAGAGCTCTGCAATTTTTACCTGTTCCATTCATCCATTAATCTGCGCAGAAGAGTTAGGACGGCAAAATGGGAAAATAAAAAGAAATGGAAGGTGCACCTGAAGGGGGAACAGCCTTTACAACGCGGGCATTACCACGCGCTGCCATTACTACGCTGCTTTTACAACGAAAGTCGTTTCAACGACTTGCGCTGGAGAGCGCTGTTGGCAAAGGAATAGTTTAATTTTCTATTCCAACACCTTCCCTACTGTCAACGTGGGCTGGAGTTGGAATAGAAAATTAAACTATTCCACTATCCAGCCCTTACAGCGCAAGTCGACTTGCGTTGTAAAAACAGCATTGTAATGGCACACATGGTAATAGCCCGCGTTGTAGTGACATACATCCACCTGAAGTAGTTGCGGTTCTCGTTCTTAACAATGGGTGGGGTGTGGGAGGGGGAGGTGTGGGGTTAGGGAGAATATAATAAATATATTAAAGAACACTTACCTGCAGCTGCGCTGCCGGCTGCCATCTCGGGATTCCTCTCCTCTGGATCCCTGCGCACTGCACAGGCTCCTAGACGCCAATCAAGATGCTGTTCTAATGAGAGCAGTGCAATGATTGGCCTGAGCGGGCTTGTTTAACGCTCGCTCAAGGCCTAGGAACCCGTGCCTCTGATTCACCCATCTGTATAACAAAGTGCACATGACGGTGTGGGTGGCATGTTTTTTTTTTGGGCATATTTATATAGCTCAAACTTGACCAGAAGGTATTGGAGCGCTTTTACATGAGCACTGGTTACTTACACATTCAGGCACGTGGAGATTACGTGATTTGCCCAGAATCACAGGATGTAGACGCGACCCAGAGGCTCGAACGCTGGTTTCCACCACCAAAGTCGGCAGTCTAGCCGACGGACCAGGTCCTCTCCCCTATTTTAAACAGCTGGACAAACCCTCATGCACACTTTACAGTGTGCACTACTCCCCCTGAACTACTCATGGCCACCCAGCCCAGACTAGGCTGCCTGCAGCAGAAAAAAAAAATGATAATAAAATGGTTTTATTATCTTTTTATTTTTCCTGTTTCTGTCTGCTGCCTGGCACTCAAGCAGGCGGGCGATGCTCCCTGCCATAGCGGAGGAGCCACCGCTGAGAAGGAAGGTGCTTTATATGTTTTGGAAAGTGAAAGGAGGCTGTGTTAAGTTGCACCGCCATAACATTTGAACAGTCCACAAAACCTATTGCTTTTAAGGGAAATAGTGAGCCAAAAACAATGCACCTATTGGAATATTCTTTTCTACAATTTATCAAGTAGCGAATCTTTTAGCAGACCACTAGGTGGCAGTGTCATTCTAGATAGAGCTTCTTTTAAATATTGGGTGTTAAGCTGCGTTCTTTTGAAAATCAGACTTTAGGTGCATGTTTAACAAGCACTGGCAAAGCCAGTAGGCCTTGCCTTTGGTACCTGTTCGCTTTGCCAATGTGTTTTAATGCCACCCATGCTGCACAGCATGATTAAAGAAAAAACGAAGCTGAGAGGGGGGCACGAAAGCAAAACGGAGGACACGGGTAGTTGGGGATGCAAAAAAGGGGAACACAGGTGGGGGAAGCAATACAGGGGTCTGATCCAACAGGGCAGAGAAGCACATTGGGAAATAAAAGCAATACCGGGGGGGCACCAAGGCATGGTGAGACAGAGCAATGAAGAGATGGGGGGGGGGACACTGGGACAGAAACAGCTGGGTCAGAGTCTACGTATTGGCTGAGCTGAATGGACACTCAGCAAATGAGAAGCAGCGAGAAGGACCTTGGGGACATTCTGATGAGCTATGGACCCACTGCAGCTGCCCCATCTTTGTTCAAGCTCCTCCTCCTGTCCCTTGCCGCAACCACCTTCAATCTCTCAATGCTCATAAGTGATTTGTGGTACCAAACCGATGCCTGGCCTCAGATTAAGTGTTTTGCAAGCAGCCACTCTCTCTTCTTCTAAGCCCAAGACAGAGGGGCATAAGTGCATCTTCAGCTCTGTTAAGTACCACGCATCAAGGGTTAGGGAAATTAATTTTAAGGCTGTTGTCTACAACACAGCATTAAAATGCATTGGTCACGCATATATAGCTCCCTGACACGCTTTGGGGATCACGAGTGTAGTGTGACAAATGGGGCAAAACAAAGTGATTGTCACAAGAATTTAATAGTATAAATACAAAAGGACCCGCTGGGAGCAGGATAGAAATAACAGGTGATTACGGGCGCCAGCTGTCAAGTGCCTGACAGTCAAGCTGACGTCATTTAAATAGTAAGTGAACATTCCATGATCTGTCATAGTGATGTCAGATCATGGAGATAGAAAATGCACTGCATACAAAATACATACAGGGCCTAACAATACAGGAAGTACAACATCTCCCTTTATCCCATATGAATAACAACTATTATATATTGATAATCACTCCATTACATAGTCTTTGAATCTTCCAGGAAGATTTATGACTCTTCCACCTCTAGAAGATAATCCTTCTACATTTCTATGAACAATATCATGAGCAGGTTCACTATATTCAGCAGTGTCAACATTTCCAGAACTCAAGTTTGCGCCACCATGCATTATAACAGAGTCATTTTCATCCATAGAGGTTCTCCTTGAGTTTACTATAAACTCCGAAGAATCCCTGTAACTGTCATTGATATGCTCTGCCATGGAAGTATTAGGCATGTCATCCCATTCAAGAACACTATCATCAACGCTACTTTCATGGTTTTCCTCATCTCTCATTATAATGCACTCTTGCCCTGGTTTTAGTTTCACCACATGGTCTTTACTTCGCCATCCTTCGCCTTCCACTAAAACTGCACCATTGGTAGCTCTGCCAACTCTTTTGGGTTTACCGTATTTGGACTCTCCCTTACTCACCATACCTGGTTTTTTCACTAAAACCCAATCTCCAGGTTTTATACATTTGACTTTCGCCCTGTTAACCATGTCGGCATATGCATTGGTAGTTTTTTGTTTTCTTTCAATGTTCTCTTTCACTCCTAACTCCTCATCATTTATCACTTTAGATTCAGTTGCAACACTACTCCATCCGCCAATCTTAGGCGTTAAGATATTGTTACACGATCTCCCTCTCATCAAGAAGAAAGGAGTGTGTTTGGTGGCATCTTTCGGAGTATTATTGTAGGTATTGACCTTCACCCTTATGAAATCTTTCACATCCACTTTGTTAGCAATTGCCATTTGAATTCCCTTTTTAAAGAACCTGTTCAGTCTCTCAACCAGGCCATTACTCTTGGGGCTGTACAAAGGAGTTTTCTCTTGAGCAATGCCTGACTCTTTTAGAAATTCGGTCATGTTGCTTGAAATTAATTGCGAACCGTTGTCTGACACCAGAATCTTTGGTTGCCCTTCACTATCAAAAAATTTTTTCCAAAAATCTATGACAATGTCAGTTGTGACAGCATGTACGAATTTGTAACAAACCCATTTAGAATAATAATCCACTAACACAATCAGGTACTTACTGACATTTGGCAGTATATAAAACGGTCCGGCGAAGTCGATTGCGACTTTTGCCCACGGACCATTCGGAATTTCAACCTTCTGCAACACATTTTTCTCAATTTTCCAGTGCTTATCAGACTTCAAACACTGTTCACACTTGTCCACATAGCTCCTTACCTCATTGTCCACCCCAGGCCACCAGTAATGCAACCTGAGAATGTTTCTAGTGGCGGTGACGCCAGGATGCCCTTTGTGAGCTAGATTTATGATTTTTTGTCGTAGTTCATAAGGCGGCACAAAGACTTCGCCTCTTTTCAAATAGCCACTTTCCATCGTCAACTCATCACTCACTTGCTGATAGCTCCTTAGTTCACTAGGTAAGTTCCTTATGGGAGGCCAAGAACTTCGCACATACTTCTGCACTGTGGCTAAAACCGTATCCTTTGCAAATTTTTCCTGCCATTCCTTCTCCGCTATGGATCCTTCACACATGACAGTTGCATCAATCAGAGCTACTACACATTCAGTGTCATCCATTGACTCCTCCTTTAAATTTTGAATTGGCAATCGTGACAAACAATCAGCTCTGCAGTTTTTTCCCCCTTTGATGTGCTCTATTACATAATTGAACTCCTGTAATTTAGACATCAATCTCAGTAGTCTTGAGCTAGCATTTCCGTTGCCACGTCCCGTACCATTCAGCATATAAACTAGAGGTTTATGATCCGTCACAAGAGTGAAACTTTTACCCCATAGATAATCTTTGAGCTTGTGCACAGCCCACACGCATGCTAAAGTCTCACGCTCAATGGTACTATAGTTTTTTTCGGTTTCATTCAGTCTCCTTGAAATAAAAGCAATAGTATTCTCCTCATTTCCAGATTTTTGACAAAACACAGCGCCGATCCCTTCATTGCTAGCATCTACAGTCACTATATTCTTTAATTGTGGATCATAGGGTTTCAATGCAGGTGCCGTAGCTATTTCCTCCTTCACTCTTTTGAAAGCTACTTCTTGCTCGGTCGACCATTTGAACACTGCGTTTTTTCTCAAAAGCATCCTGAGTGGTTCAACTTTATAAGAATAATTCTGCAAAAACCTGGAATAATATTCACTGAGTCCCAGAAAACTTTTAAGTGCATCCTTATTTCTTGGTTCAGGAGCATCCCTTATAGCTTGAACAAGATCATCCTTAGGAAGAATTCCGTCTGCAGACAACACATGCCCCAAATATTCAATTTCACTTGTCAAGAATTTACATTTGTCTTTTGACACTGTCATGCCTCTCTTTTTAATGACACCCAAAACCTTGTCGATAAGTTGCAAGTGGTCCTTTTCAGTTTCAGAATGCAAAAGAATATCGTCCTGAAAGGCTTCAACACCTTTCATTCCTCCAAACAGTAAGTCCATAAGTTTTTGAAACACACCAGAAGATGATGCTAACCCAAAAGGTAACCTCACATACCTGAAAGCTCCGTAGGGTGTAATAAATGTAGTCAGCTCCTTTGACCTTTCAGATAGACAGACTTGGTGGTAGGCAGCTCTTAAGTCAATTAATGAAAAAAATTTGGAACCGGACACCGATTGAAGGATGTCCTGAATCTTAGGTAGTGGGTGACAATTCACTAAAATGTTTCTATTTAAAGATCTCAGGTCCACACACAACCTGATGTCTCCTGTTTTCCTCTTCTTGGAAACGACAATTGCAGAAATCCATTCGGATTCTTCCGCTTCTTCAATTACACCTTCCTTGGTCAGTTTCTCTAGTACCTCTTTAAGCTCTTTTTTGATTGACAAAGGCACAGTTCTTACCTTATGTTTGCATGGCATGGCACCCTCTTTCAATTTAATATCATGAGTAAAACCCTTGACACAACCAATACTGTTTCTGAATATTTCTACATGTTTTCCCAGTATACTGTTCAAATCAGAATAATTACTCTCAACATTTATATTGTTAACCCAATCTTCTCTCAAAATAACTGGATCTTTGGCACCTGGCACTAATATGACTCCTAATTGGGCTAGGTCTCTCCACCCTACCAATATCCTCCCCTTTTCAGCTACATATATTTTGGTTTCAATGGATCTTCCCCTGAAAGTCACTGTGTCATTGAAATAGCCTAACATGTTTATTTCCTTCTCACCAAATGCTTTGGGGTTTATATCTGAATCAGTGAGTGGTACATTTTTCCATTTCTCTTCAAATAGTACATCAGAAATTGTAGTTATAGGTGCACCTGAATCAGCAGTGAATTTTAGTTCAACATTCCCAATAGTAACATCCCCAATTGGGCCTACAATCTTACCATCTACCATTTCAACATAAAGAATGATATTCGAACACATTTCCTCATCAAAATTTCCCACCGTGTTAATACTCATGTTATTACCTGATGTCTTTGTCTTACATAAAGTTGAATAATGGCCATATTTCTTGCATTTTACGCATTTCTTACCAATAGCGGGACAATTTTTGTAATCCGCTAGATGGTCATTAGATCCACATCTAAAACAACACATTTGCTTACCTCCTAATTTCTTATCCCATACATTCTTTCCAAAAGTCTTACCATCACTTTTCTTTTTGTCCTGCAAGTAAAATACATTAGTGTTATTCCCAGCATGTGATAATTCTCTGGTAGATACAAGTGATCTTTCTATACCCCTAGCAATATCTAAAACTTCCTGCAATGTAGGTCTTTTGCAAGCCAGCAACCTTTCCTGGACTTTCTTTGAGAAACAGTAGAAAACGATCTGATCTCTTATGTAAATATCAGTCATTTCATCATATTCACATTCAACAGCAAGAATCCTTAGACAAGCAATATATTCATCAACAGTCTCCCCTTCCTGTTGCTTCCTTAAAGCAAACCTATGTCTAGCAACCATTATGTTATTTTCCTCATCGAATTGTTTTTCAAGTCTTTTTAAGGCTTCATCATATTCATTCATGGGTATAAAAGTTCCAGGTGGGTTTTCAAATTCAGGCAGACTGTCAAAAACGTCCTGCCCAGCCTTTCCCAATAGGCCAAACAATAAAGAACATTTCCTTTCTGCGTCAAAAGCTTTCCCATCAATGGATACTATATAATTTTCAAAAGCCCTTTTCCATTTCTTCCACTTCATAGTAGGTTTGCCAGGCTCTTCTAAGAAACGGGGTGGTGCACAAATATTGTTGCTCTCAGCCATGTTTTCCTATGTAAAAATATTGCTTAGAGAAAATATCTGTATCCTCAAAAAATTTAAAATTCTCAACAGTATTTGTTCCAAAATATTTAATTGCTCATATCATGTAAAAAGATTAAACTGTTTAAATTACCGCTTTACCAGAGTTAATCTTCCTTCAAAAAATGACTAAAATTTCATTATAATCAGTGCTCGGCATGAATCTCCATCAACTCTCGATGTTTATTTATGTGAGTGAAATAACTTAAAAATGGCCGCACGCTGCCACGTAAGATGACGTGGTATAATTGCGGGCCAATCAGAACTGACGAGGAACCTCCCAGAATGCTTCACGCGTCACAGCTGAGGAGAATGACAACCTCTAGCGAACGCTTGCACCTGACAGGATTTTGCGCCAGCAAGTAAGTCCTCGCAGCAGCCGCTTTCTGCCGACAGTTTCCTCAGCGCTCGCCTCAGCTTCCGACAAAGTCAATTTCAAACACAAGCTCAATATGCTTTGGACTGATTAAAGCACAGTCGCATATACCTCCGCTTGCGGCTTAAGTCAATTCTGAGTCGCGCTCCGCTCCAATTTTGACTCACGCCGTCAAATCCTTTAATTAATTAAATTACTGCAGCGCTTCTTATGTGACACCGCTTACGCGTGGCAAGTACTCACACCGTGAAGTATTCCGTCTGTCCGCTTCACCTCTCTTCCTACATGACAGGTTTCATCAATCAAACCTGGAGCGATAGGAATTTTCAAATTAAATACCCGCAGGTCCTTTGCTCGATCTCCCGTCCTCGTCGCCAATTGTAGTGTGACAAATGGGGCAAAACAAAGTGATTGTCACAAGAATTTAATAGTATAAATACAAAAGGACCCGCTGGGAGCAGGATAGAAATAACAGGTGATTACGGGCGCCAGCTGTCAAGTGCCTGACAGTCAAGCTGACGTCATTTAAATAGTAAGTGAACATTCCATGATCTGTCATAGTGATGTCAGATCATGGAGATAGAAAATGCACTGCATACAAAATACATACAGGGCCTAACAATACAGGAAGTACAACAACGAGGTACTCCAAAAAACAGCCTTGTGTGCAGCATGTTAGCTTTGCACTGCAGCTCCGCCCATGAAGCATCTTAGCCTGCTGGTGGGCCTGGAGCACTTGTTGTTAAGATGACAAGGATCACAAAATACATAGTATCTTTCCTGTGCTCAAAAACAGATTGTACTCGCTCTGTCAGCCCTGCTGGCCTCTCTGATATGGGAAACATCCATTACAACGCAGTCATTACAACCACCTACCTTTACAATGCATCTGTTACAATGCAACAGCCATTACAATGCATGCCATTACAACGCATGTCACTACAACGCATACCATTACAACGCATGCCATTACAACACATTATAAGGTAAGTAATGGAGATTTTTTTAGTATTATGGTGGTTATGGGCTTTGGGGTACATGGGAATAGTAATTTGTACCCCTACTCTATCCAACACTTTCCCTACTGTTGCACTCACTGGTGTGGGAATAGTAATTGTTACCCCTACACTATCCAACACTTACCCTACTGTTGCACTCACTGGCCTGGGAATAGTAATTTTTACCCCTACACTATCTAACACTTACCCTACTGTCACCCTAAAAGTATTATTGTTATAATGGTTTGCATTGTAATGGAATGCAATGTAATGGTAGGTTTTAAAAATGCATTGTAATGGCATACGCTGTAAAATCATGTGATGTAATGGTAGTAGCGATGTAAAGACTGCATTGTAAAAGCATGCGTTGTAACGTCATATATTCCTCTGAGACACGTGTAGCTGTTGGATCTTGCAGCACAAGTGGGGCTACTAATTGTGTATTTGGCTATGTTTCCTATACTCTCTGGTGCATATCACTTCGTAGAACTTTGGAAGAGATAAGTATCGGAGGTAAAGTGGTGCTTTCATGCACGAAAGAGGTCATCTAGTGGCATATGGGTATGAATGAAACAATAAACATGGCTAAATGGGAAGAGGTGCAGCAATCTGTTGTTGCCAGATAAAAGAAAAAAGGCAACACAATTTCTGTGGTGATATAGTATAACGTTTATATAAAGCGCCCAGATGGTGAATCAGATCCGTGGAACTGGAATCTGAACTTCAACTTGCAATCTGTAGGCCAGTTTCTTTTATACATTTGTGACTACAAATATGTCATACATTTGCATATCTGATCATGCATTTGCTTAAGCCAAACATTATCTCAAAAAGTGATACTTTCTGCAAAAACAGATAATCACACGTTTATGGAATGCGACTCATGTGCACGTGTTATTCGTTAAGCTTCCAAACTGCTGCTTGTACTACCATTTGTCCTTGGCTTGTCTCTTTGAAGCCTAGAAATGCTCTAGTCCCATCATGTCTACTGCTCTACAAGGCCTAATCTCCCACCTGTCCTCTCCCTCTGTACTACATTATCTATATATTTTCTTAGAGACTTGTTCTCATAATGCGCACCTGTAACTTTCCATTTCTGCTGTGTCTAATTATATTTCTCTATTCTACTGAAGCTAATGTCTACTGCCCTACCCCCTGAAACTGACTCTATTGTCTTGTTTTATTCTACTAGCTTAGGCCTGTATTTCTCCTTTAATACGTACATCTGTACATGACTTTCTGCTGATGCTTACATTGGCATGAGTGGGCCTTCTTCATTTTCTACAACACTGTGACGCATTTTGTCCAACCTCGCTAACCTAAAGTGCCTGAGAAAATATTGGTCAGTTTCAAGAAAGAATCAGAAATTAAAAAATAACCCTTTTGTGACGAAATCACAAAAAAGCCTGCAGGTACGTCAAGACTAACTAGAGAAAACTGTCAAAAGCAAAAAACATAAAAGTAAAACGTCCTTTCTTAAAGGTAAAAAAACAAAATCCTGTCCCACCATGTTGGTAGTAATACTTTATTCGATATTTCCATATCATAAAAGTACAGACATTTACTAGACATAAAACCAATGTACAAAAAGTATTACATGCATTTCATCTTTACAAGCATTTACAATGCAACGGTTTCGCCTTTGGAAAATTTAGAGCTATTGGCAATGTAAATGACAATGCCATTTATTTATCTGTTTTCAAAACCAACACATAAATACAAATTTTGTCATTTACAATGCCAATAGCTCAAACTTTTCCAAAGGCGAAACCGTTGCATTGTAAATGCTTGTTCTAGTTTCTGAATGAAACGTTTTTCTCCTGTTTCCTTAATATGAAAGACTACATGCAGTCCTTTTGTATCTAACTGCTTAAACTAAAGCCTGTGAGCTATCTATAATCTCACCTCTTCATGATCGTACCGCCCCTAGCCCTAAAATGTAACTACCCACAGCCCTGCTCCCCCAACCCCAATCAGACCTGGGCCGCTATACAAAACCCTTGTGTGTAGTTTTGTATATCTGTCTCTCTGCTTTCTGTAATTGTCTTCACCTATGCCCCGTCTGTGGCGCGCTGCTGTTTTCCACCTTTGTGTTTTATATTTATTACATACACTGCCTCAACTCAGTTTGAAACTCCTTGCTCCCTTCCAGCCACCCTGCTCCCGATTCTCTGCACAGCTTAATAATCCATCAACCAGCCCTCCGTATGTTACTGATGTCCCTTCTTTTGAAGTAAAAGTAATTGCAACTTTTCTGAAACGGGGAACAAGTTTCTCGTGATTTGTTTCGTACTGCATTCTTTTGCCTAATACTGTTCTCTCTTTCGCAATAAGATAGTGTTTCTGTGAATTCTACAAAAGATACACAGTGCAATGGGAGGGCTTCCGCTTTTAGTCCAGAAAATAAAATGCTCAAATCACTGATGCTGATCCTTTTTTATTTTAATAACTGAACAAACACTGTGTGCCTCAGTCACAAAGGCCCAAAGTGTTTAGTTATTTCTTATGTAAACGTGCGTTTGTTTAAGTGTCTGCATTTACACCCTTACAAAAAAAAACACAGGGGTGTCCTAGGGAATGAGGGCACGTACTCCCCTCCTCATATCTTGGGAAAGAGTTTAACTCACTATCGCACACCTCAACACCACACAAGCAGAACGCCTAGGAATGCTGGCAGCCAGGAGCACTCAGCTGCTCTGGAGAGCGAGTAGGGAAATGTTATGCTAAATGCACTTATACAGCGCTTAGTACCGCGTGCTCAATATCCGCAGCGCTTAAATAATTCGTAGACGCAGATAACAGCAAGATCAGGGAAGACAGACGAAAAATTCACACTAGTTGCTAATCCTGATGGCAGAGCGCGTTTAGTGGAATGTGTAACATGGAGCGGTGCGGAGAACTGCGGGACCCGAAACATGAGAGCAGCCCGGAGTGCAGGGATCGGTGAGTCCCTCACACTAACTGTGCCATCTGCGACCCGGGTCCCCGGAAGCGAGACCGGGGTGGGACGCTTGGCAGAGGGGCGCTGCATGCCTCTTGTAGGGGGTGGAAGGTGGTGCAAATGTAGGTATCAAAGGCAGGTGCCCCCGACCAAGGACCCCCACTAGTCGCAGATGCTCCAAGATCGAGTCAAGGCGGAAAGAAGGGCGCACAGGTGAGGCGAGGCATCATTTGACCTCTGCGCAAAACGCATTGGCATCGAGGCATTTTATTGTTTTAAATGTCAGGGTGCGTGGGGAGGGCGGGGAGGGAGGTGCGAGTTAGGCTGACCCTCTGAAAAAAAAGAGTAAACCAGTCCGGAGAAAACAAGTCGGCAATGGGTGAAATGTGGGAGAAGGCGGGGCGGGGGACCCGGGCCTAAGGAGAGCTGCGGGCGGAGGGAGGGGGGGGAGCGGGACTAAGGAGAGCTGCGGGCGGGGGGATGGAGGGGGGAGCGGGACTAAGGAGAGCTGCGGAGGGAGGGGGGGAGCGGGACTAAGGAGAGCTGCGGACAGAGGGAGGTGGGAGCGGGACTGGAACAGAGCAACAGGTCATTTCGCGATTCGGGGGCGTGTTTGCGTGCTCTCCCCTTCCCATTGGCTGGAAGGTAAAATTCCAGCCAATGGGAAGAGGAGAGGGCGTGACTTAAAAAAAGACACGGAAACGCCCCCGAATCGCGTCAAGGCGGGCCCTGAACTCAGTGACGCTCCTCTCCTCCAATGGCTGGCCAGCATTTACGAGGCCAGCCAATGGAGAAGAGGGGCGTGTTCAGGCCCCTATACTATTAACAAAAGATTTCGGCTCCGCCCACCCACTGCTTAGGCAGTGGGACGGTAGCCGAAACCTAAAAATGATTAAAAAAACTTTTTACAATAAAAAGTAATTACAGAAGGCGAAAGTGCATTTTCAGTAGTAATCATAAATCTACATGGGATAGGAGTTTCTATTTTTAATAGTATCCAGCAGCCTGGTCCGTATGCACCAAGCGCTAGAAAGGTACTTTTCAACCCCACAGACTATAAGCATGGAAGATGTGTCAGTTAAGAGGATACGTAATGCAATCCTAAAATCTCTAACCCCCATTGCTCTACACACAGGTTTCAACCACCTAGCTCGAGGTAACTTGTAAGCCCTACAGGCAAACAAAAAATGAGGTAGAGATTCTTTCTTGCATGGGCAACCTGGACAAGTAACATCATAATCCCTCACCCCTTTCCACCCTGCAGTAAACTCTTTCAGAGGGAGTGTGCCATATCTCATTTTCAAGAAAAGTGATCTGTCTCTAGGAATTTAGATGTAGTCCAAAAGTGGCTCTAGCTTCCTGGTTGGCTTGTGTTCCATAAATTGATTGGTTGGTGGTCCCCACTTTGTACTTTTTAGTTCTTCAGCCACCACCCACTCCCAATAAAAAATTTTAACAATTTGTTTGTGCGGTGGTGATTGGGAAACCCAAAATTCTGTCATTCCTAGACTCATCACCAGCTGTTTTCATTTATTGAGCCACTTTATTTTTTTTTACACATTCAAATTGATCAATTCATCCAGCACCAAGTCCTATTTAGCCAATTCTGGTGTCCTTCTTAGGCGCATCCAGAACAACAAGGGGCGGAGGCGTACTATATCCGCAATTGATCTCTTGCCCATATCGTTATAAAGGGGTTTTAGGGGGGTTGAATAGGGGAGCGATACTAGGTCTCTCACAAACTTGTTCTCAGCTCTTACCAAATCCATTGTATTCTCTCCTCCCCACAGTTCAGAACCATAAACCGCAGCAGCTAGCGCCTTTCCCTCATAAACTGCAAGGGCCGGGGCTATTGGCCTACTAATAGGCGCTGATTCCTCAGGATTACTCCAGAAACCCTTTTAAGATTCAGGAGCATTTTTGCTAAGTGGGAATCCCATTTCATATTATTGCATAGCCTGACTCCCAGATAGTCAAATTCTTCGACCACCTAAAGCAGCCCCATTTAGGGTGAGATGGACTTTCCTGACCTTTTTGGAAGCTAACACCATCAGCTTCGTTTTAGTAATGTTGATGGTTAACCCTCGCTCGTCGCAGAACACGCTAAATTGATCAAGCAGTTTCTGTAAACCCGATGGGGTTTTTGACATCAGAAGTGTGTCGTCAGCAAATAGAAGGGTAGGTGTTTTCTCCCCAGCCAGGACTGGGGCATCCGCAGAGTTCTCCCTCAAATGGTCTACCACCCCATTAATGAAGAGGGAGAACAATGTCGGAGCCATAACACAGCCCTGGCGGACCCCTCTGCCGACTGGCACCCTCTCTGTAAGTTGACCTTGATTACCCCATTGGATTCTGGCATAAGTATCTTCATGGAGCCTAACAACAAACTGCAAAAGGTGACACGGAAACCCCATGGCCAACAAGACCTTCCAGAGCTTATCGCGGGGAATTACATCGAACGCTGTTTTTAAATCAATAAAGGCCAAATATAGGCTACCCTTTGCGATGGTCACAGATTTCCAGTATACTGCACAGAACCTGAAAACCTGGTCCATCGTGCCTACACTTTTCCTAAAGCCCGCCTGAAAGTGTGTCAAAAGATGATCCTCATAAAGCCATGTCTCTATTCTATTAACTATGACCCTGCCAACTACCTTCTGAATTGTTTCAATTAGACCTATAGGTCTGTAGTTGGCAGGGTCCTCTTTGTCACCTTTTTTATATATGGTCACAACCTCTGCCCCTTTCCAGGATTCGGGACTGGATGTCCAGCCATGACTAAGTTAATTATACATGCAATGAGGTCGGACCATAATTTAGGGTCATACAAAAGTCAATCTCCTGGCAGTCCATCCGGACCTGCCGCTTTGCCTGGTATTATATTGATAATAGCATCCTGCACTTCCCGGGGGACAAAGGGTTCTAGCTGCGCTTGTTTCTTCATATTATGGTTATTATAAACCCCTGTGGATTGCTCTAGGTCTGTTGTCCCACAGTACAATTTAAAGAAATGGGCGTGCCACTGTTGTTCTGTTATATGATTTGGCATTGTCTCCACCCCTCTTCTTTCCTGCTTGTTAACCAAATTCCAAAACAGGGTTGAATCTTTTGCATTGGCGGCAAATTTAAGTAGCTGCCAATGATCTTCTTCCCAATCCCTCTTAGCTATTTTAATAATCCTACTGTAGTCCTTTCTAGCTATTCTTACTGCTAGAGGGTCCTTTCTTTTTATGGAAGCTGTTTTTGCCTTCCTCTTTGCCCTACATTCAGCAGTATACCAAGGGGTGCCACTCGAAAATTTTATATTTCTCTGACCCTTGCTTCTCTCTATAATAAAAAAGCTACAATTGTATCTATTAAAATCTTATATGAATCCATTGGTTTAAAATCTTGAGAATTGGGCTGTATTAGGCTACTAGATATTAACACTCTAGTCTCTGCATGTACCAGCTCGTTAATGCTATTTAATTTCCCTTCCTTGCAACTAACCCTACTCCATTTTAGTTTTTGATTACAATTTGTCGGGATAACTTCTTTAGTAACCAACATAGGGGTATTCATTGTGTTGGTCTTATTCCCCCAGGTAAATCTCATACAGAGTGAGTTATGGTCACTATCCTGAGATGGCCTAACCACCATATCTACTAAACTGTCCCATCATCGGATGTCCATTAATATATAATCTATGCGTGGCGGACGTCCTAATCTGTTATATGTCATTGCCCCATCAGGATCTGAGACAGTCCTCCCATTAAGAGCCCGTAAGTTGTGTTCTAACGTTAGAGCATTCATCTGTATTGCTCTAGCCGACCACTTCTTAATAGGCTTTAAATTGACCAAGGGGATAGACTGCCTCCAGTCTTGTACACTGAGTCCCACAATCTCCTCATCATCCAAAGGTTCATAGGTGCAGTTGAAATTGCCTCCTACCATCACTTTGGACCTTAGGGGAATATATGCTAGTGTTTCTTCAAGTAGAGTTATAGTCGGTGACGATTGCCCACCCTTGGAACCTCTAGCATATACACAAAACAATTCCAGTGTAATTCCCCCAGTCGGACCCTTAAGGGATAGGTGTAATAAATCATTTGAGGGCAAGTTGCGGACAGTAATAGTCAAGTTCAGTGCCACACTAATCCATATATGCAGACCTCCCGATGGTCGGCCTCTTCCTATCGTGGTTGCAGGAATAAAATAGGTAGCGTACCCATTTTTATGGAGTGGAACCATACTCCATGTCTCTTGGAACATACAAATATTAAATGAATCAATAAAATCGTTCCATTCTGGGATGGCCATTTTTTTCTGCAACCCGGCTATATTCCATGAGAGGAGGTTAATGATGTTAGAAGCTGGAGCTGGTCCTGTATCTTTTACATTAGCTAATACAGGCATCAACACTCCTTTATCTACTGTACTAGAGCTAATTTGCCCATGGCTATTTAAAAGCTCTCCCAAGGAGTCATACTCATGATTGCTAAAAGATTCCCCTTCCCTCTCCGCAACACTTGCAATAGGCTCAACATCAGACATTTCATGATTGCAAGATATATACAACTTCTCGTTGTTAATGCGCTGGAGTCAATCCACATCTTCCAGCCCATATAGCAGCGAGAATTGGTTAAAGGTTGGGATATTAAAGCCATGGTAATTCGTATTATGCCCATTTGCAGCCCGATTTCCCCATGTTAATTTTTGTGGATAGTTAAAAGTTTGGTGAGTATAACCGTTAGGTCCTGTACTATGCCAATTTAAAACCCTGTGTCCTAAAAAAGGACCTTGGGAATTTGAAAACGAGGTTTGGGGATAAAAGTAACTTAGGTGGTGTCCCACCATGTATTTTCCTGGCCATTTGTTCCAGCTTCAGATTTTAAAGGGAGTGCCAATATTATAATGTCTCAATGAACAACAGAAATGCCAGTACTGTAACAACCAGTTCCTTTTAGTTAATCAGACCATAAGAATTGTGCACTATGGTCGAATAGTGTTTGAGTTAATCTTTTATTTTATTTAAAGTTTTGAGCAAGGATTATTGGTTATTATTTCACCAATTCACTATCCATTACACGACCCCTTTTCTACAAACATGTATTTACATTCACAGAGAATTATATTACAATATCAACAATATCATCATTATTATCCAATCATACCCTCACACATTCATACCCATACACAACGAAAAAAATTATTATCACAAAAACCTGGAACCAAAAGTGTTCACAGTAAGCCATATACAATAAATTTACAATGATAAAACTTTTTATGGAATTTTTTTTTATATTCTTCCTTTGTTTGAATGGCAAAAAAGTTGTCTACGCGTTTCAAACTCACACCATTCGCGCAGTTCTCATCAGGACAAAATAGCTGTGGAAGAAAGGAGAAAAACCTTCCTTTAGGATGAGAACTCAAACAAAGGAAGAATATAAAAAAAATTCCATAAAAAGTTTTATCATTGTAAATTTATTGTATAAAAGATTAACTCAAACACTATTCGACCATAGTGCACAATTCTTATGGTCTGATTAACTAAAAGGAACTGGTTGTTACAGTACTGGCATTTCTGTTGTTCATTGATACGTTGTGGCTCAGCCTTGCTGTTGGGGGCCCAGACCCAGTGGTGGTTTTTTGTTAATATTATAATGTCAGCAAGTACTAGCCAGAAGCTTTCATTAGGCTCCTCTAAGGCTGTCTGACCACGAATGTGCTCTCGATGCCCTGACAGCACACCCCGACTTACATCACATGTGGTTATCTAGGGGGAAGGTATTTTTTTACTAATTTTTCCAAGTACAATATTTACAAGAATATGGACAGTTTTAAACTCTGCGGGGCAGATTGAAAAGCCCCTTTTGCCACTTTTGCGTCACTTTTCCCATGTTAAAAGTGATGCAAAAGTGGGACAAGGGGCTTGTAAATCGGCCCCTTCATGCTTGACTGACCTTAGTAATATTAAGTTATGTGATCGGCATTTGAATAGCATTTTGAATGGTGTCATAGCTCTTCCAAAATCGGAACACTACTTTCCAGAGGTTTCTTGTTTTTCATTTACAGAATCATGGTGGTCTGTTGTCACCGTGTTAGGTCGCGAAATACCACCTTGTATTGTTTAGTAATGGTTCTTAAAAGTAATGTGATGTGTGTTATTCACACAAAGGGGCAGATTTGCAAGCTCTTTGCGACACATTTACGCCGCTGTTGTATCAATTCTGTGACGCAACAGTGGCGGCATATACCATGCGCCACGTTGCGACTTATTTACAACGTGACACATCTAGGGAGATGCGTCACGTTGTAAAGCCATGCAACACACATTAAACCTGCGTCAGGTTTAATGTATGCAGGTTGGGTGTTCCGTCGCAAGGAAGCCTCGTAAAAGTGAGGCAGTGAAATCTACAAGATTTCACTGAGTCACTTTTACGTCCAGGCTGCATCAAAACCCTGTGCCTGCAAAGCTATAATTGCTGCCTGCTGCTGCACCCATTGCCCCTCCTACCCAGCCGTGTCGAAGAACTTTAGGCTCAAGACTCCTCACAGCTCCAGAGAACGGGAGCCGTGAAGTGTGCCAAGCATAAAGATGAGGCAAGGCCACCCATGTGTCCCTTCTTGGTGAGTCTAACTGAAGAAGTAAAACAAACTTCACCGAAGCAGGACAATCCCTTTGATGTTTGTCGGCACAAATGTTTTTTTCAAACGTTATATAAAGTAAATTGAAAAGCAGGCATATTTCACATTTATTTGCCTGACTATGGTGAAAGTCAATCAGAATTTTTATTTTTAATACGGTGTGTGTTGTGTTCAGCTGCCTAGCTTTATAGGCAATAGCAATTTGCTTCCTGGCACCTGTAATTACACTTTTCCCTGATGAATTGGTTGTGAACCATGTCAGGGCCAATGTTAGTTTTGATGGCTGTATTAAATGCCTCAGGTCCAATACTATATAGTGACATGTATGAGCACCATGTTAATGTGATCACATTCCTCATTATTAGATATAAATGTGTTTCTAATGCAGCATTATTTCTTCCAGGCTTCGACTGCTCGCTCACAAGTAAACAAATGCCAACTTTCCATTTATACATAGCTTATGTTTGGTGTGTGTGCACAAACACACCAATCCCAAAGCCCAGTGGCTCAAGGCATAACTGCTTGTTTCTATTCGCTACTGTGTCATTCAAAGGACAATGAAATGTCTAACGTGAGCACACAGCAAAAACAGAAATGTCACACATAAGTAATCTGTAACCTTTGCAGCTATGCATTTTGTGGTCGACTGGGCCTATCCGAATCAGAGTGATTCACATGAAGCAAATCAGTTATGCAGCATGTGCATTGCACGCAACTAAGCACACAACTTGCATCAGTCAACCAGAATGCTTTGTTTCTAAACGTATTAATCAATCAATCAGAGTACTTGTAGAGCACGCTACTTACCCGTGAGGGTCTCAAGGCGCTGAGGGGAGGGGGTGCTGCTACTGCTCAAAGAGCCAGATCTTGAGGAGTCTTCTGAAGGCGAGTAGGTGTTGGGTCTGCCGTATGTGGGTAGGGAGGGTGTTCCAGGTCTTGGTGGCGAGGTAGGAGAAGGATCTGCTGCAGGAGGTTGTTCGTTGGATCAACGTAAATAATAGATTCAAGCTTGTTTTTTGCTAGTTAGTGGTCTTGCTTTAACCAGATTACTATCACTATGCAAATTGGGGTCTTCATAGGCAGAGCTGTTACGTTTTCCAGTTGAGTGTGTGAATAGCTCATCCATACCAGGCTTTTCTTTGCATTGTAGGACTTGTGGTTCTGTTTTTTCTATTTCAAACTTAAGACTACCTATCCTATAATGAAATTTAAACTCCTAGACTGGATGAACTACTTGCACATTAACCTGGTAAACATTGCCATTATTGCGCTGCCAGGGCACTAATTATCAGGGCTGGCTTTTGGCAAGGGCGAGGTGGCCTCAGGACTAGGACGGCATTGTTCAGAGGCATGCACAGAGCGTTCTGCATTAAGGTCATACAAACAGCAGTGTCCCGTTCACTTGGCTTCCGTAATTCAGTTCAAAGTGTTTTCAATCATTTTGAACATGCCACAGGGTCTATTATACCCAGTGCTTTAAATGGGAAAAAATAAGTGCAGGTACTCATTAAAATGAGCTAGAGGTGTAGTGAGGGGGCAGGGCTAGGGGCGGGGCTAAGGGCAAGACATGATGCTACTTGGGGGCGTGGCTAAGCACACAATAGCGACGGCGGTCTTTGGGTAGAGCTCCTAACCGGGCTCCCCTTTCTCAGGCCATATCTCTGCTTCACTTCTCCTGATCGGACCTAAACTGCTAGCGGAGCAGTGCTAAAGGTTCAGTAGCTGCCCTGCAAAGTTTGGTGTCAATCGGACACATTTCACCGTGCCGGAGCCGACGCGAGTGGTGCTGCCGCCCTCTTGGTGCCCTGCTCGGCGTGACCGACTACGCGACTCCGGGGATTGGCTGCTCCCAAGAGGCCCCGGTACTGCGGCACACAAAAGGAGTGGTGGCGGGAACTTAAGGCTACTGGCGCCGGCGCAGGAGCCCGGCGCTGAAACGGAGGTGGAGCATTGGAGCTGAACCCCTCCGCCGAAAGGAAGTCTGGCGAGTGTCCCCCTTCCGGACTTGAATGACTCCATAGTTAGAGGTGGTGCCGGGGGGGCGAGGCGCGTTGCCGCTGTCACGGGACTGCTGACCTGGCATACGATCTCAGCGAGGCAGTAAAGGATGACCAGTAGCTGCCCTGTTCAGCTTAGTAGCACTTGGACTTTGTTGGCCGTGCCGGCGTCGACGCGGGTGTAACTGCCGCTCTCGCGGTGCCCTGATAGGCCAGTGCATCTACGCGGAGCTGGGGATCAGCTCCACCCACAAGGCCCAGATATTGCTGCCTCTACGACGGAGTTGCGGCAGGGACTTGCGGAGGCTGTCGCCGGTGGCGGGGCCCGGCGCCGCGATGAGGGTGGCACATTGAGGCTGACATATCTGCAGAGTGGATGCCTAACAGGTATGCCCCCCCTGGCCTGAGAGGCTACATCATTGGCAGGGACATTTGGGAGCTGCGGAGCGGTACCTCCGCCACCTGACGTCGGCGCTGCCAAGGGACCTGCATGCCCCGGGGCATTGCCTGCGCGGACAGCGGGGGGACGCACACGTCCGTGGCTATACCCCCACGTGCAGGGCTTGTATAGGGCTATTAGCCTCTGCTTCCTGGGGACACCTACCAAGTCGCAGACTGAGATCGCTGCTAAGTACTGAGCGTGATCCTCGCTGCACTGGGGGTCAGCGATTGTTGCCTATTCACCACCGCTGTTCTACCATCTACCAACGGGCCATTCGAATGCGGCCCCCTTGTGCCTGTGGACCCCTCTTTGCGACGGCGGCGACCCGTGCCCCTTCACATCTTAGCGCCTCTCGCTGTCAGTCATCCTTGAGGCAGTTTGGACCTGTACAGAACGTTGGCACCTTTCACACGCGCCACCTGCACGCCGATTGCCTCGCTGCTCATGTCTGGGGGCACCAGGACTAGAACTGGTGGCATGCAGACAAAGGGGAAGATGGACAAGATAGTGAAATCTGCTGATTTGGACAGACGGCATCCAAACTGGACACGATGCTGGCGGCTATGGAATGCCTGGAAGAATCGATGCAACTCACCCGCGCCTCCCTAGAAACCAAAATAGACGCCGTTGCCATTGATCTCACGCACCTGCGGGCTGATCATAAGAAGCTGGTGGAACGCACCACCACCCTGGAGAATGCATGGTTGATCTTACGCCCCGAGTCACGCAGGCGGACAAACAAGTACAGCACCTCCTCACCAGAATTGAATTTTTGGAAGACCGCGCTGAGGATGCAGAAGGGAGGGCGCGGAGGAACAATGTACGACTCGTAGAAGTGCCGAAGCGCTGGGAAGGCAGGGATCCTGCGGTACACATGGAAGCTTGGTTGAGAAACGCCCTGCCCCTGGCACATTGTCACCACACTTTGTCATAGAGCGGGCGCACCGAGTGCCGACTAGGCCACCCCCAGCAGGCTCTACCCCCGCCCAATGCTCCTCAGAATTCTGAAATATCGCGAGCGATACTCCATTTTACGGGAAGCAAGAAAGCTACAAGAGGTCCGGATTGCAAATACTAAGATCATGTTCTTCCCCGATTGCACGATTCAAGTACAGCGCCAAAGACACTCCTTCCTACCTGTTAAACAACGTCTCCGTCTACTGGGCTTGAAGTATTCCCTTCTCTTCCCCGCACGTTTGAGAGTGGTGGCACAAGACAAAACACACTTTTTTGCTACCCCGGAGTTGAGATCTGGCTGGATGCTGGGATGGCCGCGGACTCCCGAACGCCGCAGTAATCGTCACCTCCACCGAGAATCAGAGGGCCCCCGCGACGCTGCAGGAACAGAACGTCACCGATTCGAAGGACGCGCATGGCGGCGGAGATCAGCCCTCCAGCGGAATTAGTTCACAGTGAGCAACAGGATGCCCTCCGAATGGTAGCGGAACTCAGTGGCTCCCCGGACACAGATAAGGCGCTGACGGCCAGTCCGCGTGCGCTTCCTAGCGATGACGAGAACATTTATGGGTTGCCGGACTCACAAATATCCACGGAGCCCCCTGACATCACCCCACAAACGGCTGATTTGATCCATTGACTGTGTAGTGGGCTATTATCGAGTGAGTCTTTGTTGTGGAGAGTTTATTTGCACAACTACTGGACTGGGCGACTAAGAGACATTCCTGAATAATGGTAATCAAGGAGTGGCTGAACACTATGCCCTACACTGACGTTGTGTTGCGCAGTAAGTACTGCTGTGGTCACTAGGGGGATTGCAGCGTAGTAGATTTGTCCTATAGCTGGGCGAGACTGGCAGACCCAACCCCTCCCTTGGCGTGAGAGATGGAGTGGGAGGTGTTCCGCCCTCCAACGAGATCCGAACACTGAGAGTTGTGCTTTCTGAGACATGGGCTTCCCGGCCGGAAACGCTGTATACATTTCCCTTGGCTGCCTAGAACTGCCTGAGCGAGGGGACGCTCCTTTGGCTTGAGTGGCAGACACACCAACGACGGTCGCGCCACGTGCACAGCAACCCCCCTGAATCTAGATGTTCATTGCCTCATTAGATAGTTTGGACGATGGCATGTTACGCTGTCACCCTTTTGGTATTATGAGTTTGTTTTCGCAGGAGGTGGAAAGGTGGAGACGGGATGCCCCTCTGGAAACATAATGTCGGCGGTTAAGATTTGTACATGGAATGCACGCGGCATGCACACGCCAGCACGCAGGTATCAGATTTATTCTTACCTTAGGCGGCACCACATTCAGATAGCTTTATTACAGGAAACACACTTGGCAGGGGCGGAAATACAGCAGCTGCACCGTAGGTGGCGGGGGCAACTGTTTGCGACTGAATACTCGGCTTATGCCCGCGGGGGCGCTACTTTGGGTGCGACCAGGAACCCCACTCGCAGTTACACACTCTCAGGTGGATCCAGACGGCAGATATGTTGTAGTACATGGCAAACTAGATGGCAGGGCTAGATGGCCAATTGATTGTCCTTGCATCCCTATATGCCCCAAATATCCATCAGGGGAGTTTCTTCACATGATTGTCTACGATCCTAGCGCCCTGGCAAGCCGTCCTTTTAGTACTGGGGGGAGACTACAACTGCATCCAAGGCATTGACATTGACCTTGATTGCTCCTTTCCACCCCTTGCTGGGGCACCGTTACATGGGGCAATGAGAGCACTGAAAGACTGGGCCACACATTGGGACCTACATGATGCTTGGCGGAGTCGTAATCCACGAACTAAAGTATACTCTTATTATTCAGGGGCACATACATTGCATGTTAGGCTGGATAGGTACATGTTGTCGAGCGACCTACTCCCCTATGTTACGGACTCTTATTACATGGGTAGCACCCATTCTGACCATAACCCTCATATCCTGGAATTAGCTTGGGAGCGCCCACACCCGCCTATACCCACCTGGAGGCTCCAACCTGACTTATTATTAGACGCCCCGTTCCGCGACTCGCTGTCGTCCTGCATTGTACACTACTTAGAGGAAAACACCCGCACAGCTTCTACCCCCCAAATTGAATGGGATGCTTTTAAAGTTGTCACTAGGGGTCACTGTCTGGGCACACAGGCCGGCATGCAGAAGCAATTGGATAGGGCACTAGCACGCATTGAAACCGATTTGCTTAGGAAGGAACAAGAGGCGGAGGGGGGTGACGATGAGTCGCTATCGGAAACCCGCACAGAACACGCATGCTTACTAGACAGGCTGAAACATTTAAATTATGCTGCCCACTCAGCACGCACTCATCATCTCGGAGACACACCAGGCAAACTACTGGCGTGGTTGATCAAACAAGACACTATGACATAACCAGTGACGTCAATAACTACCACGCAGGGTGCCACAGTTTATACACAACGGGACATTCATGGGGCCTTTGTGGAGCACTATGAGGCTCTGTACTGCTCTCGGCTACGGGTTCCTGCTACTAGCATAATTGAGTACCTATCTAACATCACCCTGCCCACATTGACTGATGCGCAGCGCGATGACTTGGGGACCCCACTTGCACCTGAAGAGCTGCGTACAGTCATTTTCTCCCTCTCTAATGGCAAGTCCCCGGGCCCGGATGGACTGCCTGCAGAATTCTATAAGGCCTATTCTGCAATTCTGATTCCGGAACTCCTACGGGTATATGCGGCAGCTGTTGCTGATTCTTCCCTTCCGCTCACACTCAATGAAGCCACTCTCATTTCCCTCCCGAAGCCTGGTAGGGACAACAAGCAACTGGGCTCTTATCGCCCACTGGCACTCCTCAACACGAATTACAAAATCCTGGCTTCAGCACTGGCCCAGCGCTTGGCCCCCCTGGTGCCTGGCCTCGTCCATGGCGACCAGAATGGCTTTGTTCCGACTCGTAGCACTTCACTTAAAATACGGCGCTTGTTTCGAGTGCAGAGCTTTGCTACGAAACAATGGCTACATTCGGGATGCTTGGTACTCGATCTAGAGAAAGCATTCGACTCTGAGAGTGGCCCTATCTTGTAGCAGTGCTGGAGAAATATGATCTTGGGGACGACTATATTCAGATGGTGGAGCTACTGTATCGGAGACCCACAGTGCGAGTTCGAACCGGTAAGCTGTTGTCAGATGTGGTTCGTGTTCAGAGGAGGACCAGGCAGGGGTGTCCTCTCTCCCCCCTGCTCTTTTCCTTGGTGATGGAGCCACTAGCGGCCATACTACGGGAAAGTGGTATGGATTGGGGGATCCCCCTAGCGGACGGTCTACACACGGTGTCTCTGTATGCGGATGACCTACTACTGTATGTCCGGGACCTGACCCATTTCACATTGGCCTTGTCTGACATATTCCGCACCTTTGAGTCCATATCAGGACTTAAAGTTAACTGGGCCAAATCTGGAGTGTATTCCTTTAACGCAGATACGCCCGAGCGTGCCATCACAGTTAATGGTGGGCGCCTCACCTGGCACCCTACCATGTTCCGATATCTTGGAATATATATCTACAGAACTCTACCGGATGTGCTGGAGGGCAACCTAGCGCGGGCGATCTCCTCCTTGCAAGCGCAAATGTCCTTTTGGAAAACCCTCCCCCTGAATGTGACTAGTCGGATCACGTTAGCGAAAATGATAGTATTACCACGGCAATTGTATTATTACGCTAATCTCCCAGTATACGTCCCCGCACGTATTTTTCGTGACCTGGAAACCTCCTTTAGGGGTCTCATCTGGAATAAAGGACGTCCCCGCGTAGCACTGAAGACGCTGTATGCCTCCACGGAAGCAGGGGGTCTGGCAGTTCCCAATCAGGAACTCTATTATTTGGCAGCACAATTGCAGTGGGTGGCCGGCTGGCTGAGTGGGAAAAATTTGGGGGATACTGCTACAGACACTACGGCCTTGACATTAACACAGGTTCATACCCTGTTTCACCCGCTGACTAAAACTCCTTATCCGTTGCAGTCACATTTAGCAGTTGCGCGTCGCTGCTATGTGCGAAGCTTGAAACTCACTAATGCTGTGATACCATATGCCCCGGTGCTCCCACTGCTGGGTACGCCCACGGGGCGGGAGGTAGTCGCAGTGGCGGCACTAGAGCGCTGGGCGCAGGCAGGGGTGGACACTGTGGGAGATTTGTACACGGAGGGATCGCTAGTTCCCTTTGCTACACTGGTCGCTGACACGGGCCTCCCAGCAGGACAATTTCTTCTACACGCAGCGCTTGTATGCACGCTAACGCGGGCTTGGGGGGACCTTTCCGGGGAATTGCCAACACACCTACTGGTGCAATATTTACATGTTATGGGAAATGGCTCTCATGTAGTACACTGGCTCGCGCAGGCGCTCCTCACCCATATGCAGTGTTCTTCCCAAAGCCTGCGAGACAAATGGGCGGTGGACAGAGGGCGATAGTGGACGGATAAGGAGTGGGCAATGGTGTTGGCTGGCGCCACGAATGTGCCGCGCAACTCCTGTTTCAAGCTCATACAGTTCTATATCATTCATCGCGCGTATTTGTCACCTGATAAGATGAATCGCTATTTCCAACTTACAACATCTGCATGCCCGCGATGTACGTTGGTAGCTGCCGACCTCTTACACATGCTATGGTCAAGAAAAAAAAAAAAAAAGACATGATGATACTTAACAACTTCTATATTAGTTGCAGCACACACCAAAACACATGAGAAATGTGTTTATATAAACCAAGCAGGTTAACTCATTACACAAAATGAAAGAGAAATGCGATAATATGTTAACATTCCTTTCTTTGCAATAGTTGCACCTTCTTAATGTCACACTGTTAACTGCTGTTTGGCACAATACTAAATATTTTTGAGCACGCAAGTAGGAAGAAACTGAAAATACCCCCACGTCGCACCAAAGCTTTTAAGGCACCAAGCAAATGAAGCAACTCATCATGACCTCCCCAGAAGATATCTCTTGTCTCTTCCATCAATCTATCCATGCATCCTACCATTTACCTGCTGATGTCCATCATTTAACCTTTCCATTCTATCGTCTCTTCAGTCTTTCATCAATCATTCAGTTTTTCACCAGTCCGTCTATTCACTTTTCATATCTAAAACTATGCATCCATCAATCCATCTCCAAACGTATGCATTCATCCTTTCACTCATACATCTCTTTATTCACCCTTTCCCTCATCCATCAATCCTTCCGCTCATCCATCCACCCTTTCACTCCTTTATTCCATCCCCCTCTTCACTTAATCCCTCCTTTCACTCATCCATCATCCACCCTTTCATCCATCCTCCCTACCTTCCAATCATCCATCCAATCTTCCACTTATCGACCCATCATCCCCCCTTTTATCCAATCATCCACCATCTTTCACCCATGCATGCTTTCACTCATCCATTCGTCTATCCATCCATCCATACATCCACCCTTGCTCACTCACCCATCCACTCACTCGTCCGCTCACCCACCCACCAACCCTCCCTGTTACGTTATTTATGAATCTTTGTCGCAGAGCAGACATGTACAAAGTGGCACCCATTTTCTTTAAAATACCTCCTGAGAGTGTCTTGATTCTCTCTCTCTTTCTTTCACTTTTTTCTTTTTTCTACTATGCTTGTGTGTATGCCACGATATGCTGCTCCAGTCCAGGTTTTCTCCTTTGAATTCTAGAATGCGAATTTAATGTCGAACAAACAAGACTACAAGTTCCAAAATTCAAAGAAAAACCTGGACTGGAACTGCACATCACACATGGACCTGGGAAACTTGGCAAGGCTGCCTCTGCTGTCTCATTTAATTCCGCAGCCAAGGTGCCTAATTTTTTTTTCCGCCCGAGGCGCTATCCAAGCAAAGGCCGGTTGGCCATCATTCACGGGGATCTGCTCAGCCTAATGCCATTTTAGTTATGCAGAATGCTGCCATTTTCAAGTCCCTTAAACGATTTTGCAAAAGCGGGCAGTTTTATTTCACTCTCTGTAAGCCCTCACGTCTGCTTTGGTGCCAGATGTATACCCTGTTACCATAGCAGCACTGACTACAGAACTTCATGACTAATGCCCTACGACACTTCCGGATTCCGGTTAATCTCTCTAACCATGCCCGTCACTCGCTGAATGTTTCAATATGTAAGCACATCACATAAATGATATGTTTTTGCCAACAGGCTGTTACCACAGCAAATGTTTCACATGACTTTTCTTGTGTTTTAGGAAACTTCCTTTAGGATTAAATGCATAGCTCTGTAAAAAAAAACGTGCTCTTTACATTACAGTACGTTTATTTAATCAAAGTTTTTTTCCTTCTACATTTGTTTGTGAAAAGCTGCTCTAAGAGTTTTGTTTCTATAGAGTACCGGTTCAAAATATGGCTAATGATTGTCTCTGTGTAAAATATATAATTTAAGGAAGCATACTTTTTTACATATACATTACTTTCCGAATGCTTGTTTATTTCACATAGCGCTAACATACCGCCTTGCTTGTGCCTGCTTCTTAGCACTATTAGATGCTGAACGCAAACAGAAAGGAAAAAAAAAACTATATCCAGGCCGTTACAGATAACATATTTAACACTGTGTGGATATTTAAAACAAAGAAGATAGTGGAAACTTCCTAAATCATAGCACCTAATCCAAATCACTCTCAATTATAAATTACCCTTACTATTTTGTTTAAAGGGAGTGTGTGCACACCGACTGACACCCACTATCACAGTGCTAGTTCAACAAGGAACTTAGAAGGTAATGTGTAAAGGCACAGGTGCACAACACAATTTTTTGACAATCAAAGTATCACTAATGATCACAAACGTGGATTTTCTCGATTGTAGTTCTTTATTCCAAAAACAGTATAAATTCAGACAAGCGTTTGTACAGCCGACGCGTTTCGTCCACTAGGGACTTCTTCAGGGCGAATTCTTTTGAGTATTTTTTGGTCGTTGTACTGGAATATCGCAATTGTTTTCATGACAAGAAAGGCATCTCAGGAAGTATGAGAAAAATCCACGGTTTTGGACATATAATCCAACGTTACAACGTTCCTTTCTCTGTGAGTAATGACAGACAGAAATTACCGATGAGCCAGTGTGTTGGGAGGGCAAGTCAAAAGGCTATTTTATTTTATTTTAAACAGGTCTTGGTAGTATGAGCGTCTTCATGTATCGGAAGCATGGGTGAGGGCCCTCTATGTTAGATGTGTGGTGCTTGGATCAGGAGAGGGCGGCTGGGCACTCAATTAATACAGCAAAAGGCGGCTCGTAGTAAAGCCATCTCTGTCTATCTCCACCCCTCCTGGCACCGTACCGCGTAGTGACGACTCCTGTCCCGGAACGAGTCTGTGTGGATATGTACAAGCCCCTATAGCCACCACAATGTCACCTATAGTGATGTTGTGGTGGCGATAGGGACTGCGCCTTATGTACAAGGCAGCGTTAAGTCACTTAACGTGGCTTAAGGCTACCTTGTACATAAGGCCCCTTTTCATGCTATGGTTAGCGCGAAAGACGTGGCCACTAGGTGTTATGGTGGGCGTTCCACCGCAACACCCATTCATTTTGATGCTGCCCCCTATGTACAAGGGTGACGTACATAGGAGGAAGCGCCAAAATTAAGACCAGGTAAAAACTGGTCTTAAGATGGCGAAACAAGGAGAAATGCATTACTTCTCCTCTTTTTTGCTTTTTCCATGTGTGCTGCCTTGTGCAGCACACATAGAAAAAGCTAAATGCCATTGTTTGTTTATGTGTACGAAGCTGTCCCTTCCTGTACATAAACAAACTTTTTTTTTTATTCCATTTTGGCACTTTCATGTGCGCTGCATGAAGCAGCACACATGAAAGTGACACAATGGCAGTTTAGGATTGTTTATGTGCAGGAAGGTACACCTTCTTGTAAATATGGTGCAGTCTTGCATTTCAGAAGTGGCGGAGAGAGGCGTTAAGCTAGGTAGGCTAACGCCCCTCTCCGCCACTTCACTGTACATATGGCCCTGTGTATCCAAGGGCATATTCTTGGAGGACGCTTACATTCTCAAGTGCCTGTTAGCGCTAGATTTTAGTAGGAATCCCAATGTTTACCACATAAACCAATGCAGTCTCCCATTAAACCTGTATAAGATTCAGGTTTCTGATCAGACTCCGTTTTGACAAAACAGGACAAAGTTCTTTCTAGGACTAAATGGTGCACCCAGGAGATTTGAACAGAAGGGTGTACCTTTTCCCAGACAGATCCTAATAGGACATGTAGGAACATTAGAAGCAACACTCAGAAGGAACAGTTTTTCACCCATCTCAGGAGAGGATGTGGCCTAACAGCTAGAGCGGTTCGACCTCGAGCTTGAGGAATGGGGTTCGAGTCTCGGCACAGACGCTCAACATCCTGTGATTCTGGGCAAATCACTTAATATCCCTGTGCCTAGCAAAATGAATGCGCCCCTGGCAACTGATGCTCATATAAAGCGTGGTGATACTTTCGGTTCGAGCTATATAAAACCAACAAAAAAAAAATGTCACAGAGGAAATATCTTGTAAGAACCTAGGGGCAGATTTATGTTAACTGGCGCATCCCCAGGGATGCGCCAGTTAACATGCGCCACAGTGCGCCACTGCTCCGCCACCCATGGTGCGCCGCATTTATGATGCGGCGCACCATGGTGCAAGGCAGTGAGGATGCGTGACGCATCTCTCGGCGCACGGGCGGCGCATTGCAGGAGTCATGTCGCAAGTGCGACATGACTCCTGCAATGCACAGGAGCCACCTATTCATTGTATGGTGCGTCACCCTTACGCCTGCTTCAAGCAGGCGTAAGGAATTGACGTAGAAAGTGACTGAGTGAAATCTCATAGATTTCACTCAGCCACTTTTAGGAGGCGTTCCTGCGCAGGAACGCCCCCCCTGCGCAGGAACGCCTCCTTATGGCGCAGGGGTTTCCAACGTGACGCATCTCCTAGATGCGTCACGTTGTAAATAGGGCGCATTGTTTGCGCCGCCGTTGCATCACATTACGTGACGCAATTGCGGCGCAAGGAGACGCAAGAGCCTCATAAATCTGCCCCCTAAGATCTCTACCACAACTTCTTCTGCAGCTGAAACTCAATACCGTGGGCACTAATATTGAAATAACCCTTAAATAAAGGGAACGGTTTTACTCTAAAGTACAATAAGCAAATGTTATGTTTTTTCATCATAATCGTAAAAAACAACTTAATTTGATGGCTGTTTTAGTTCATATTAGAGAGCCAACATTAGTGTTTTTACCGAAGTCAAAATAAATAAAAAACAGTTGTTTCTTACAGTTATTGAATCAAAATAGTTCAATTTAAATAGTTTCAAATGATGGTATACATATATGTGATGGATATTAACATCTACCAAAAGCTAAAATACAGACAAATCATTTTGCATACTAAGGGGCAGATTTACAAGTCCCTTGCGCCACGTTTACTCCGCTGTTGCGTCACGCAAAGCGGCGTAAACGTGGCGCAGCCCTACGAGGCATTTACAACGTGACGCATCTATGGAGATGCGTCACGGTGTAAGGCCCTGCGCCACATGAAACCTGCGTCAGGTTTCAAGTAGGCGTTCCGGTGCAGGGGGGGGCGTTCCACCGCAGGAACGCCCCTGAAAAGTGACTCAGTAAAATCTACAAGATTTCACTGAGTCACTTTCCCAACGCTGATGCGTCAAAAACCCTGCGCCTGCTTGAAGCAGGCGTAAGGTTTGACGCACCATGTTAAAGATAGGGCAAGTTGGAAAAGTGCTGGAGTTGCGTGCCGCATGCAACACAACTTCAGCACTGCGCCAACTTTACGCCCAAGATGCGACACGCATCTGTTCATTCTTGCATCATGGGTGGTGCAAGGATGAACTTTCCTGGCGCATCTCTGCCGATTTGCGGAGATGCGTCAGGCAACGTAAATCTGCCTCCTAGTGCTTACATTTAAGGAATATAAAGAACAGTCAAGAAGCTACAAATTACTTTAGTTTACTTTGGAGGCAGTTTCTGGACTTTAAAATATTGAATCCTCTTTCTAGTAACCTTTTTAGGTTTCGACCTGGCGATCTGCGCAAGCAGTTCGCACAGGTGAAATCTTTTGTTTACCATATTGGCTATCGGAACGTCCCCCACCTCCCATTAGCTAGCTCCATAAATGGAGGCTAGCCATTGGGAGCCGGATCTGTCCGTCAAGGCCGGACCAGATTCGGGGGCGTTCCCGCGATTTTTTCCCTCTCCGCCTCTGCGATGTCGTCATCGCGGCGGTGGGCGGAGTTTCGTTTTTTTTCCTTCTGTGTTTGTTTTGGTCATTCCATGCGAGGAAGCCCAGGTGAGTGCTTGTTTTTTAGTGGTGGAGCACGTGAATTCAGTGTACGGTGGTTAAAAATACATGATGAAGACACAGGCCACGATCTGGCTGTTCATCAAGTGCATGGGCGCTAAAAGTAGTTTTTGCCCCTTTATTTGTAGTGAGGACTCCGCAGTGGTTTGTCTGATGTGAAATTGCTCGGCTGATCCCCTTTGTTGCAGCATGCATAACTTTTCATTCTTTCAGTTCGACTTTACAGTCCGTTTTATTACTGTCCTTAAAACTGCGGGTGTCCAGTACCCAAACGGCCTAAATAGACTCGTATGGGCTAAGCATCTCGTGCCCCTCGTGAGACACTTGTAAAACTGCTCATAAGATTTGCAACAGGGAGTTTTTTCATGGTTTGGAATTTTTCGTAATGCATTACAGTTGAATTTATATAGCGCTTCATATCCTAACCGCACTGCAAAGCGCTGAAGAGCATCAGAGGCCATAAAGTACGTGCTGCAAAGGTGATTAACAGCAAATGGGTAGGGAGTGCAGAGTGGATAGGGAGTGCAGAGTGGATAGGGAGTGCAGAGTGGATAGGGAGTGCAGAGTGGATAGGGAGTGCAGGGTGGATAGGGAGTGCAGGGTGGATAGGGAGTGCAGGGTGGATAGGGAGTGCAGGGTGGATAGGGAGTGCAGGGTGGATAGGGAGTGCAGGGTGGATAGGGAGTGGAGAGTGGATAGGGAGTGGAGAGTGGATAGGGAGTGGAGAGTGCATAGGGAGTGGAGAGTGCATAGGGAGTGGAGAGTGCATAGGGAGTGGAGAGTGCATAGGGAGTGGAGAGTGCATAGGGAGTGGAGCTCGAGGGAGTGGAGAGTGCATAGAGAGTGGAGAGTGCATAGGGAGTGGAGAGTGCATAGGGAGTGGAGAGTGCATAGGGAGTGGAGAGTGGGGAGTGGAGAGTGCATAGGGAGTGGAGAGTGCATAGGGAGTGCAGAGTGGAGAGTGCATAGGGAGTGCAGAGTGGAGAGTGCATAGGGAGTGCAGAGTGGAGAGTGCATAGGGAGTGGAGAGTGCATAGGGAGTGAAGAGTGCATAGGGAGTGGAGAGTGAAGAGTGCATAGGGAGTGCAGAGTGCATAGGGAGTGGAGTGGAGAGTGCATAGGGAGTGCAGAGTGGAGAGTGCATAGGGAGTGGAGAGTGCATAGGGAGTGGAGAGTGCATAGGGAGTGGAGAGTGCATAGGGAGTGGAGAGTGCATAGGGAGTGGAGAGTGCATAGGGAGTGGAGAGTGCATAGGGAGTGAAGAGTGCATAGGGAGTGAAGAGTGGAGAGTGCATAGGGAGTGGGGAGTGGAGAGTGCATAGGGAGTGGAGAGTGCATAGGGAGTGGAGAGTGCATAGGGAGTGGAGAGTGCATAGGGAGTGGAGAGTGCATAGGGAGTGGAGAGTGCATAGGGAGTGCAGCTCGAGGGAGTGGAGAGTGCATAGGGAGTGGAGAGTGCATAGGGAGTGGAGAGTGCATAGGGAGTGGAGAGTGCATAGGGAGTGGAGAGTGCATAGGGAGTGAAGAGTGCATAGGGAGTGGAGTGGAGAGTGCATAGGGAGTGGGGAGTGGAGAGTGCATATGGAGTGGAGAGTGCATAGGGAGTGGAGAGTGCATAGGGAGTGGAGAGTGCATAGGGAGTGGAGAGTGCATAGGGAGTGGAGAGTGCATAGGGAGTGCAGCTCGAGGGAGTGGAGAGTGCATAGGGAGTGGGGAGTGGAGAGTGCATAGGGAGTGGAGAGTGCATAGGGAGTGGAGAGTGCATAGGGAGTGGAGAGTGCATAGGGAGTGGAGAGTGCATAGGGAGTGCAGCTCGAGGGAGTGGAGAGTGCATAGGGAGTGGAGAGTGGAGAGTGCATAGGGAGTGGAGAGTGCATAGGGAGTGCAGAGTGGGGAGTGGAGAGTGCATAGGGAGTGGAGAGTGCATAGGGAGTGGAGAGTGCATAGGGAGTGGAGAGTGCATAGGGAGTGGAGAGTGCATAGGGAGTGCAGAGTGCATAGAGAGTGGAGAGTGCATAGAGAGTGGAGAGTGCATAGGGAGTGGAGAGTGGAGAGTGCATAGGGAGTGCAGAGTGCATAGAGAGTGAAGAGTGGAGAGTACATAGGGAGTGCAGAGTGCATAGAGAGTGCAGAGTGGAGAGTGCATAGGGAGTGCAGAGTGCATAGAGAGTGCAGAGTGCATGGAGAGTGCATAGGGAGTGGAGAGTGGAGAGTGCATAGGGAGTGGAGAGTGCATAGAGAGTGCAGAGTGGAGAGTGCATAGGGAGTGCAGAGTGCATAGGGAGTGCAGAGTGCATGGAGAGTGCATAGGGAGTGGAGAGTGGAGAGTGCATAGGGAGTGGAGAGTGCATAGGGAGTGGAAAGTGCATAGGGAGTGGAGAGTGCATAGGGAGTGGAGAGTAGAGAGTGCATAGGGAGTGCAGAGTGCATAGAGAGTGAAAAGTGGAGAGTACATAGGGAGTGCAGAGTGCATAGAGAGTGAAGAGTGCAGAGTGCATAGGGAGTTGAGAGTGCATAGGGAGTGGAGAGTGCATAGGGAGTGGAGAGTGCATAGGGAGTGGAGAGTGCATAGGGAGTGGAGAGTGCATAGGGAGTGGAGAGTGGAGAGTGCATAGGGAGTGCAGAGTGCATAGAGAGTGAAGAGTGGAGAGTACATAGGGAGTGCAGAGTGCATAGGGAGTGGAGAGTGCATAGGGAGTGGAGAGTGCATAGGGAGTGCAGAGTGGAGAGTGCATAGGGAGTGGAGAGTGCATAGGGAGTGGAGAGTGCATAGGGAGTGGAGAGTGCATAGGGAGTGGAGAGTGCATAGGGAGTGGAGAGTGCATAGGGAGTGGAGAGTGCATAGGGAGTGGAGAGTGCATAGGGAGTGGAGAGTGCATAGGGAGTGCAGAGTGCATAGAGAGTGAAGAGTGGAGAGTGCGTAGGGAGTGCAGAGTGGAGAGTGCATAGGGAGTGCAGAGTGGATAGGGAGTGGAGAGTGGATAGGGAGTGGAGAGTGGAGAGTGCATAGGGAGTGGAGAGTGCCTAGGGAGTGCATAGGGAGTGGAGAGTGCCTAGGGAGTGGAGAGTGCCTAGGGAGTGCATAGGGAGTGGAGAGTGCATAGGGAGTGGAGAGTGCATAGGGAGTGGAGAGTGCATAGGGAGTGGAGAGTGCATAGGGAGTGGAGAGTGCATAGGGAGTGCAGAGTGGATAGGGAGTGGAGAGTGGAGAGTGCGTAGAGAGTGGAGAGTGGAGAGTGCGTAGGGAGTGGAGAGTGCATAGGGAGTGGATAGTGCATACGGAGTGGAGAGTGGAGAGTGCATAGGGAGTGGAGAGTGCATAGGGAATGGAGAGTGCATCCCCTCTACTTCTCTTCTATGGACACTTGTACTTCTTCTACTTCTCCACCAGCACAGTGTGTGTTTCCACTCGCCCGTGGCACTGGAGACTGAAGCACATCCTTCTTAGGGTCTTGCTGGTCATTATGGACACTCTTTCCAGTTCTGTACTTTTATGTGATCACACTATGCATTATGGGGGGTGTAGTGTTGCTTTGATTCCATTAGAACACAGCTGAAAACAATGATTTGTAAATAAAAAACCTCTAGTCCCACTAAATCTTGGAAGTGCTTATTCACACACACACATGCATGCACGCACATATGCAAACACACTCTCTCTCCCTCAACAGGTGCACTACCTCCTCACAAGCACGGACACATGTTTGTAAAACAGGTTCTTTAACCCACCATGCCATCCCATAATGCAGTTCGGTTGGCTAGCACACCGTGGCTGACTGAAGATGCGCACTAGGATGGCGCCGGCACTTGACAGCCAGGCACAGAGAGGCGCGTGATTGACAATGGGCGACAAGACGAGCGTGACTGAGAGCAGACGCCAACTGAAATGTCCAACCCTTAAAAAGGAAAGATTTAATGACGGTATTTTTTGTGGAACTGGTGGCGAGCTTCCTGTTTCAAGATGAGTGAGTGGACCATGTCCAAAAAGACTGACACTCCAGTAGGGTAGTGTAGTGCTTTCAGCAAGCGTTGCCTTAATGTGCCACCCCAGCACGATTTAACCCCCTCAGCTGTCAATTGGGCATCTGTCACGTGACACCTGCAGACCAGACTCTGAATTTCTTCAGTGAAATCCAGTAGGGTACAATAGGTCTTACATTTGCAAGAGATTAAGCTGTTGGCAATGTAAATGACAATGCCATTTATTTATCTGTTTTCAAAACCAACACATAAATAAAAATATTGTCATTTACAATGCCAATAGCTCTAACTGGCAAAGGCGAAACCGTTGCATTGTAAATGCTTGTTCCAATTGTTTTCAGGGGATTAGATTTGCAAGTATAAAGAGATGAGGATTTCATCTCCCATCTTGTCATTTCAGCCTACCTGTAGCAGCGCGTTATGGGTTCTTTTCTTCCTGGCTCGCTTGTAAATGTAGAAACGAGTCTCAGTTTCGACAGATCAGTCAAGGTGTGGTCCCGAACTTGCCCAACCTGTTCAGCTTAATGAGTAATCATTCGTCTGCACTAAAAGCAACATTCAAATACTTCCCAATCCTTGTATGTACAATGGGCCTCCTTTACAAAAAAATTACGCAAGTGCTGCACTACAAGCTTTTTAGCTGCGCCGTGCTGCATCATTTTCAAAGCACAAGGATGCATTGTATTAACAACAATACGACACATCCCTGTGCTTTACCCAGCGTTGCATCGTATTAACAACAATACGACACATCCCTGTGCTTTACCCGGCGTTGCATCGTATTAACAACAATACGACACATCCCTGTGCTTTACCCGGCGTTGCATCGTATTAACAACAAAACGACACATCCCTGTGCTGTACCCGGCGTTGCATCGTATTAACAACAATACGACACATCCCTGTGCTGTACCCGGCGTTGCATCGTATTAACAACAATACGACACAGGCGTTATTCACACTGAGGGGACCTTTCGGTTGGGCGGTTATTTTCCGCTACATTTCTCTTCTCCGAGAACTACGGAGGTGGAACCACGAAGACATTTCTTTTGATGGCAGGATATCCGCTATAAGGGGCACTTGGTCAACCATAGATTTTAGTGCACATCGTATGTATGGTGCACTGGATATTTATTCACATATGAAGAATTGGACACTTATTCATTTTATCCTCTAGACCTGGATAGTAGGTTTATAGTTTGTGGTACCAAGACCCCGTGTATACATGACCGCATATGATTGAACCGTCTCTTGAACATCCATATGGATACTGACCATTCTTATTGTAAATAGGGATTGACAGAGCGGTCTGCCACACAGCTGGTTCCAACAACTTTTGCTGGTTTTTGTCATCACATTCTGGACATTGAATTTTCCATTGCCCTGAAGAAGTCCCGGCTGGGACGAAACGCGTCGGCTGTTCTATTTTCACTTTGTTGAAAAATAAATCATCTTGAATAAAACGGACTTGCTGGACATTCATATTTACCTAGTGACTATTGAAAAACTGTTTGTTTTATGGTGCACCTGTACTTTTGATTATCTCCTGTTTTAGTTCTGTTTGAACTGGCATTGTGTTGGCGGGTGTCATATCAGTGTGCACATGATCCCCACCTAAGGGTTAAAATAAGGGGAATCTTCTTACATAAGTGGCATATTTTTGTATCAGGTGCATTAATTTCAAGGTTCCGCCATCCATCATGCTTTAACAATACGACACATCCCTGTGCTGTACCCGGCGTTGCATCGTATTAACAACAATACGACACATCCCTGTGCTTTACCCGGCGTTGGCAAACAAATGGCTGCCATGCACTTACAGAGGCACCCTTGCGTCATGATTGTTTTTGTGCTGAGAGGGACACCTTACTGCACGAAAACAATAACTGATGGCATTTTCCTCTTTCTATGCAGCTGCATGGAAAGAGGACAAAACGAGGAGAAATAAAGGCATTTCTCCTCGTTAAACCACTCCTACGCCTCTCCTGGGGAGACAAAGGATTCTGACGCATTCCCAGTTTTACAAACCGTTTGCAAATCTGGGAACGTAACATGTTCAATGGATGTTGCGTGGAAACACCTACAGCAGCACCCATGGAACGCCCCTTTCACGCAGAGGAATGCGTGAAGGGGCCCATATATACAAGGCCATGAAAAGTCACGCAGGGTAACTTTAGGTGGACTTGTAAATATGGGCAGGCACACTTTGCCGTCAGTGCTTCAAAAAAAGTGATGCACCTGCGGCGCAATGGCCTTGTAAATGAGGCTGCAGGGGGCTTATTTACAATCTCCTTGCGCCACAAGGGCGCTACTTTTAATATTGGAAAAAGTGATATCCCGACGGCGTAAGGGGCTTGTAAATAAGCCCCTAGATATTTGACTAAGTTGTAGACCTGTTTATTCATAGGGCCTTCCTGCACAAAAACAATCACAAGAGGTGATTTCCTCTTCCTATGTGTGCGGCAGAATGCAGCACGCATAGAGATAGGAAAAAAAAAATAAGAAAAAATGAAAACATTTCTCCTCGTTGTGCCTCCCTTTGCCTCCCCTGGGGAGGCGTAGCATTCTGACACATTTCCAGGCTTGTGACTTCTCATAAATTTGGACATGAGGCAGATGCCATGGGTGTTATGTGGGAACACCCACAACAACACCCATGGCACGCCCCTTTAACGCAAAGTATTTGGTGTAAAGGTGCCATATTTACAATTACACAAAAATCCATGCAGAGTGGCTTTAGGTGTCCTTGTAAATATGGGGCAGCAGGTTGCACCACCGGTGCGTCACAAAAAGTGCCACACCAGCGGCGCAAGGGGCTTGTAAATAAACCCCCTAGATTCTCAAAAGAGACATTTGCTTGAGTCTTAATGAGTATATATGTTGCACGCTTTGTTTGGTGGTTTTATCTGTGTAGAAATAATCTGCATGCATGATGTAGAGTACATGGATAATGTATTCCTATGAAGAGTGTGCATCAACATGGTCTGTAAAGTGTAGTCAGCAGGGCTGTATTCTGTTAAGGAGCACTCAGCAAGTGTAATATGTATGTAATTGTAGCCTTATGGAGCAACAGAATATGTAGGTAAAATCTATCCCTGAAAGCTGCATGAGTAATGTGAGAAAGGGCCATCTTTCTTGCCTTGGTATGCCCCCACTTTTTTCTTAACTGCTGATGTGCTTACCTGAGTGTGCCCTGGGTCCCTGTCAATCAGGTACCCAGGGCCTGTGTTCCTTCCCTAAAGAGAAAAGCTATGCTGAAACAAAATACCCAATTGGCACCTCTAGCCACCTGTCAGTCCCTAGTAAATGGTACCCTAGGTACCCAGGGCATGATGACCAGAGGAGACCCCTGAGGGCTGCAGCACTTATTGTGCCACCCTCAGGGGCCCTGTACCCTGGCACCCACACACTGCCTTTGCAGGCTGAGTGCCTAAGTACAGAACTAAAACAAGAGTCGACATGGCACACATCCCTGTGTACCATGCCCACAGAACCCACTGCCCTGGCATATTTCAGTCACCCCTCTAGCTGGGTGTCCTATGTCAGAGGCGAGGGCACAGGGGCATGAGCCCTGTGCCGCTACAGTACCCAGGGCCATTCCTGGGCACTGTAAGTGCAGTGATGCCATTTAAGAGTATATGGTGCTGGGAGGTCGTCATTACGAACTCCACAGCACCATAATGGCTACACTGAATACTGACAAGTTTGGTACCAAACTTCTCAGCACATTAAACCTGCACTGATGCCAGTGTGGGATTTAATGTAAAATGCACGAGAGGGCATCTTAGAGATGCCCTCCAGAACCCGAACCTACAATCCACTCTGGGCTGAGTGGCTGCAGAGGCTGCCACACAGCAGACATGCTGCTGGACCCCTGGGTGGAGAGCCCCCCGCTCTCCTGGGCCTGCAACAATGCACATCCTGGGCGAGGTGATATGTCTCCTCCCCAGGATGGACAGGGGGAAGCTTCAAAGGCATACCACCTCTAAGAACTTCTCCAGACCATTTGCTGTCCCCAGAAACTGCCCCCCCACCCGTTCTATCCCCCCTCTGGCGGGAAGACTGGCGGGAAAAACTATGCCAGGAAGGAGGGTGTGCCAACCTTTGCCAACCCCACCCCTCAGGTGGAGGAGGCCAGGTGAAGCACGACCCCGGGCTCCAGCCATCTTGTAGATGGGGAGCCCTGCCCAATCCCAGCTAGGCTCCTGCCCCCCTCCCACAGGAGAGGAGCAGGCTAGGGGGTGTCCTCACCCCAGGACAGGGACTCATTGGTCCCTGCCCTTGCCCTACATGTAACGCCCTAAATTTAGTATTTAGGGGTTCCCTGAACCTTCCTTCTTCAGATCCCGATACCAAAAGAAGAAAGAAGATCAAGAAGAAGAAGACCCGCCGCGCAGCTGCTAACAACAGGACAACAAGTGACTTGGCCCCAGCCCTACCAGCCTGTTGATCCTGGAACCTGCTCCTGCCTAATCCCGGCAACCTCTGCGGACAGCAACCTTGGGACACCCAGAGGACCTGCCTGCCTCGACCCTCTCGAAGATTGGGACTCCCATCAGCAGAGGCTCTGCAGCAACAACCCACCTGGTGCCCACCAGGAAGCTCCGGACCAGCCCACTCTGCACCAGCCGAGCCCGGGCCGGGCCAACCCAAACCAAGACCACGAGGACGTCCCCCCGGCGACTGGGACCTGAAGTACAGTGCCCAAAGACCCTCCTCGACGAACCAGACGACGCCTGCAGACGCAGAACCAGGGGCCACCCCAACAGCGACCAGCCGAGGGTAAGCTTTTCCGACCCCCAAAGACACCCCTGCACCCGGCACCCCGCGGCCCCCTGTGCCTCCCTTTGGGGTACCTACCCGTGCTCCAAGATCCCAACTTACCTGTCGAAGTGCTTGTCGCCCCTGGAGAGTCACTGTCCCCGAGCCTGCAGCCTTTGTTCCTTTATCAAGATCCTCATTGGATAACATTGAGCGCCCGACGACTCAAAAGCACGAGTGCCGCTGGATGTGATCTCTCTGACCGCTGGATGTGACTTCTCTGTCCTATCTTACTTCCCCCCTTGCCCTGAGCAAGTGACCAGGAGCCCAGCTCCCAGAACCGCGTGGCATGCTAGCCAGCCGCCACCAACCGAAGGCCCCCCCTTCTCTCATTGCATAACATTGGACCTACCTACCTCTGCTCCCGGAGCAGGGTGACACCCAGTCAAAAGAAGAAGGAGGGGATGAGGAGGATGACACTGATGATCCCCCCATCATTCCTAGGTAGGCGGGGGTCCCTGTACCCCTGACTCCAAGCATCAACCTCTGGTAGCCTAGGAACCACACAGGTGGACTAGTCCCCAGGGAACACATTGGGGAAAGCCCCAGTGAAGAGGACAACTTCCTAGCAAAGTTGGCCAAGAGATTAGACCTAGAGACCAGGCTCCTGGCTCTAGAAAAAGAAAGAAAAGAGATGGGCCTAGCCCCCATCTCTGGTGGCAGCAATACTAATAGCAAGTATAGAGAGCAATCTTATGATCCTAAAATCCCCAAGGGGATTGTCCCTAAATTTGAGGAAGGTGATGACATCACCAAGTGGTTCACAGCCTTTGAGAGGGCTTGTGATATCAGACAGCTAAAGAAACCTCTCTGGGGGGAACTCCTGTGGGAACTGTTCTCTGGTAACTGCAGAGACAGACTTCTGACCCTCTCTGGGCCAGATGCAGGGTCCGATGATCTCATGAAGAAGACTCTGATTGAGGGATTTGGACTCACCACTGAGGAGTACAGAATTCAATCAATCAATCAGGTCATTTGTAGAGCGCACTACTCACCCGTAGGGTCTCAAGGCGCTGGGGTGGGGGGGGGGTGCCGTTACTGCTCGAACAGCCAGGTCTTGAGCTTCTTCCTGAAGGAGAGGTGGTCCTGGGTCAGGCGCAGGTCGGTCGGGAGTGAGTTCCAGGTCTTGGCGGCCAGGTAGGAGAAGGACCTTCCTCCTGTTGTTGCTCTACGGATGCGGGGGACGGCGGCGAGGGCGTGGCTGGTTGATCTGAGGAGGCGCTTGGGGGTGTAGAAGTTGATCCGGTTGTTGAGGTAGCTCGGGCCTTGGTCGTGTAGGGCTTTGTGCGCGTGGGTGAGGAGACGGAAGGTGATTCTCTTGTTGACCGGGAGCCAATGCAGATCTCTCAGGTGTCCGGAGATGTGGCTGCGTCGGGGGATGTCGAGGATGAGTCTGGCCGAGGCGTTCTGGATCCGCTGGAGTCTCTTCTGGAGCTTGGCGGTGGTTCCGGCGTAGAGGGCGTTGCCGTAGTCCAGTCGGCTGGTGACGAGGGCCTGGGTGACCGTCTTCCTCGTCTCGGTGGGGATCCACCGGAAGATCTTACGTAGCATGCGCAGGATGTTGAAGCAAGACGAGGAGACGGCGTTTACTTGTCTGGTCATGGAGAGGGAGGAGTCCAGGATGAAGCCCAGGTTGCGTGCGTGGTCCGTCGGTTTGGGTGCGGTGCCCAGGGCGGGGGGCCACCAGGAGTCGTCCCAGGCGGAGGGCGAGGAGCCCAGGATGAGGACCTCCGTCTTGTCCGAGTTCAGTTTCAGGCGGCTGGTCGTCATCCATTCGGCTACCTCTCTCATCCCTTCGTGCAGGTTGGCTCTGGCGGTGGCGGGGTCGTTGGTCAGGGAGAGGATCAGCTGGGTGTCGTCGGCGTAGGAGATTATGTTGAGGTTGTGTTGGCGTGTGATGGCCGCGAGGGGGCTCATGTAGACGTTGAAGAGGGTGGGGCTCAGTGAGGAACCTTGGGGGACGCCGCAGATGACTTTGGTGGCCTCTGACTTGTACGGTGGTAGGCGGACTGTCTGTGTTCTTCCGTCGAGGAAGGAGGTGATCCATTCCAGTGCCTTGTCCTGGATTCCGATGTTGCCGAGGCGCTGTACTAGGGTGCGGTGGCAGACAGTGTCGAAAGCCGCGGAGAGGTCCAGGAGGATGAGGGCCGCTGTTTCTCCGTTGTCCATCAGAGTTCGTATGTCATCGGTGGCGGCGATGAGGGCGGTCTCGGTGCTGTGGTTCGCTCGGAAGCCGGACTGTGAGGGGTCGAGGGATCCATTCGTCTCGAGGAAGGCGGCCAGCTGTTTGTTGACGGTCTTCTCGATGACTTTGGCCGGGAACGGGAGGAGCGAGATGGGACGGTAGTTCTTGAGGTCGGTGGGGTCTGCTGTGGGTTTCTTGAGAAGAGCGCTGAGTTCGGCGTGCTTCCAGCTCTCAGGGAAGGTGGCGGTGTCGAAGGAGGTGTTGATGATGTCCCGCAGGTGGGGTGCGATGACAGCGTCGGCCTTGTTGAAGACGTGGTGAGGGCAGGGGTCAGTCGGAGATCCGGAGTGGACGGAGTTCATTGTGCGGATGGTGTCTTCGGTGCTGATCGGAGTCCAGGTGCGGAGGGTGGTGGTGGGTGGCGTTGTTGCGGTTGTGGCTTGCGTTGGTTGGTTGCTGAAGCTGTTGTGTATGTCCGCGATCTTGTTGTGGAAGTAGGACGCGAGGGAGTTGCAGAGGTCTTGCGACGGGGTGATGTCATTGTTTCCGGCGTTGGGGTTGGAGAGCTCTTTCACGATGTTGAAGAGTTCCTTGCAGTTGTGTGCGTTGTTGTCCAGCCGGTCTTGGGGCTCACAAAACCCAGACCCAATCCTGGATAGATTTTGTAGACTACTCAATAAAGACACTGGATGGTTGGTTAACTGGACACAATGTGCATGACTTTACTGGACTGTATAATTTGTTTATGAAGGAACACATTTTGAGTAATTGCACAAATGAAAAGTTACATCAGCATTTGGTAGACCTAGGTCTAATTTCTCCCCAAGAATTGGGAAAGAAGGCAGACCACTGGGTCAAGACTAGGGTGACAAGGACAGCCACTGGGGGTGACCAAAAGAAGGTGGTCACAAAACCCCCCAGGGGAAAGGTGGTGAGAATCCCCAAGATAAAAAGTCTGAGTCTTCCAAAGGGCCCCAAAAACCTGTTCAGGTGGGTGGGTCCCAATCTACTCCCTATGTGCCTCAGCCCTATAGGGGAAGAAACTTTGATCCTAACAAGGCCTATTGTAACAACTGTAAGAAGTTGGGATATTTAACTGTAGACAAAAACTGCCCCTACAAGAAAGCCCCTAAGGCACCCATTCCAGCTACTCCAGGGACAGTAAATCGACAGATAGGATCAGAGGAGTGCCCAGAGCAAATCTGGGAATACACTCAGGCTAGTCTAGTCTGCTTGGGGAATATGGAGGTTGCCAGTGTGGCTGGGTTGCCAACCAACTGTAACAAATATATGCAATACCCCTCCATCAATGGAACTAGAGTAGAAGCCCTGAGGGATACAGGTGCCAGCATCACTATGGTAAGGGAAAAGCTGGTTTCCCCAGAGCAATACCTGATTGGGAAAACTTACCCAGTCACCAATGCTGACAGCATTACCACCCAACGCCCCCTAGCTATGGTAACATTAGGATGGGGGAGGTTACTGGCCTGAAACTGGTAGTGGTCTCACCACAATTTCCAGCGGACTGTCTGCTTGGAAATGACCTGGAGACCTCAGCCTGGGCTGAAGTTGAGCAAGTAACCCATGCAGCCATGCTGGGTATCCCTAGACCGGTGTGTGTCCAAACCAGAGCACAGAGCAAAAAGAAGGGTGAACAAGTGAGGTTGCAGCCTGAAAGTATGGCCCAACCAACCAAGACAAAAAGCAAGGAGACTGGGGAACCAGCTTCTACACAGCCAGCCTCTCAGGATCCCTCTCCCCAAGGAGAGTACTTGGAAACCCTGGAGGGAACTGAGCCTATGGAGCTTGAGCCTTACCAGGCTGGACTCCTGGGCCCAGGGGGACCCACTAGGGAAGAGCTGTGCCAGGGTCAGCGAGACTGCCCCACTCTTGAAAGCCTGAGGCAGCAAGCAGCTGCAGAAGCCAAGGGAGATGTCAGTGGTACCCATAGAGCCTATTGGGAAGAGGGACTACTGTATGCTGAGGCAAGAATCCACAATCCTGGAGCTACCAGGAGAGTGGTAGTGCCTCAGAAGTACAGGGAGTTCCTCCTAACTTTAGCTCATGACATCCCCCTAGCTGGACACCTGGGGCAAACCAAAACTTGGGAAAGGTTGGTTAGCCACTTTTACTGGCCCCAGATGAACCAAAAAGTGAAGGAGTTTGTGAGCTCCTGTGTTACCTGTCAGGCCAGTGGCAAGACAGGTGGCAAGCCAAAGGCCCCCCTGATACCACTATCAGTGGTGGGGGTACCCTTTGAAAGGGTAGGTGTGGACATTGTGGGTCCACTTGAACCTCCCACAGCCTCAGGGAACAAATTCATTCTAGTAGTAGTGGATCATGCTACTAGGTACCCTGAAGCAATTCCCCTTAGGGTCACTACAGCTCCTACAGTAGCCAAGGCCGTCCTAGGTGTCTTCACCCGGGTAGGGTTTCCTAAGGAGATGGTTTAAAACAGAGGTACCAACTTCATGTCTGCTTACCTGAAACACATGTGGAAGGAGTGTGGGGTGCAGTACAAGTTCACTACCCCATACCACCCACAAACCAATGGTCTTGTAGAACGATTCAACAAGACACTGAAAGGTATGATCATGGGGCTCCCTCAAACACTCAAAAGGAGATGGGATATCCTGTCGCCATGCCTGCTTTTCGCTTATAGGGAAGTGCCACAGAAGGGAGTGGGGTTTTCACCCTTTGAACTTCTGTTTGGTCATCCTGTAAGGGAACCACTTTGTCTTGTAAAGGAGGGTTGGGAGAGTCCTCTCCAAGACCTCAAACAGGACATTGTGGACTATGTGCTTGGCCTAAGGTCCAGAATGGCTGAGTACATGGATAAAGCATCCAAAAATCTTGAGGCCAGCCAGGAGCTACAGAAGCACTGGTATGACCAAAAAGCTGCCATGGTTGAGTTTCAACCTGGGCAACAGGTGTGGATTTTGGAGCCAGTGGCACCAAGGGCTCTCCAAGACAGATGGAGTGGCCCTTACCCTATCCTGGAGAAAAAGAGTGAGGTCACTTACTGGACCTGGGCACCAGCAGAACCCCCAAAAGGGTTATCCATGTGAACCGCCTCAAACTCTACCAGGACAGGGCTGTCCTCACCATGCTGATGGTGACTGATGAGGAACAGGAAGCAGGGACTGAACCTCTCCGTGATCTCCTCTCTGCCAGCCCAAAAGATGGGTCAGTGGATGGAGTAGTCTTTTCAGACACCCGCACTCCCCAACAGCAGGCTGACTGCAAGCAAGTCTTGCAGCAGTTTGCTAGCATCTTTTCCTTGACCCCTGGTCTGACCAGCTGGTGTACCCATGATGTGGACACTGGTAACAGTAACCCTGTCAAAAACAAAATCTATCGACAATCAGACCAAGTCAAGGAAAGCATCAAAGCTGAAGTCAGCAAGATGCTGGAGCTAGGGGTGATTGAACCCTCTGAGAGCCCCTGGGCTAGCCCAGTGGTTCTAGTCCCCAAACCTCATCAACAGGGTGGAAAGAGAGAGATGAGGTTTTGTGTGGACTATAGAGGGCTCAACTCTGTCACCAAGACAGATGCTCAACCCATTCCAAGAGCAGATTAGTTGATAGACAAACTAGGGGCAGCCAAATTCCTAAGCACCTTTGACTTGACTGCAGGGTACTGGCAAATTGGCATGGTGCCAGGAGCCAAAGAGAAAACAGCATTCTCCACCCCTGATGGGCACTTTCAGTTTACTGCGATGTCTTTTGGGTTAAAGAATGCCCCTGCCACCTTCCAGAGGTTGGTGAACCAAGTCCTGACTGGGTTGGAATCCTTCAGTCCAGCCTATCTTGATGATATTGCTGTCTTTAGCTCCACCTGACAGGATCACCTGATCCACCTTGGGAAGGTTCTACAAGCCCTTCAATCTGCAGGGCTGACTATCAAGGCATCCAAATGCTAGATAGGGCAGGGCACTGTGGTGTACCTGGGCCACCTTGTTGGTGGAGGCCAGGTCCAACCCTTACCGACCAAGACCCAGAGCATCCTGGATTGGGCAGCTCCAACCACCCAGACTCAAGTCAGGGCATTCCTTGGCTTGAAAGGATATTACAGGAAGTTTGTGAAAGGATATGGGTCTATTGTGACTCCCCTCACAGAACTTACCTCCAATAAAATGCCCAAGAAAGTGAACTGGACTGTTAGTTGCCAAAAGGCTTTTGACACCGCCCCCTGTCAGTCCCTAGTAAATGGTACCCTAGGTTCCCAGGGCATGGTGACCAGAGGAGACCCCTGAGGGCTGCAGCACTTATTGTGCCACCCTCAGGGGCCCTGTACCCTGGCACCCACACACTGCCTTTGCAGGCTGAGTGCCTAAGTACAGAACTAAAACAATAGTCGACATGGCACACATCCCTGTGTGCCATGCCCACAGAACCCACTGCTCTGGCATACTTCAGTCACCCCTCTAGCTGGGTGCCCTATGCCAGCGCCATTTCTGGGCACTGTAAGTGCAGTGATGCCATTTAAGGGTATATGGTGATGGGAGGTCGTTATTACGAACTCCACAGCACCATAACGGCTACACTGAAGACTGACAAGTTTGGTACCAAACTTCTCAGCACATTACACCCGCACTGATGCCAGTGTGGGATTTAATGTAAAATGCACGAGAGGGCATCTTAGAGATGCCCTCCAGACCCCAAACCTACAATCCACGTCTGGACTGAGTGGCTGCAGTGGCTGCCACACAGCAGACATGTTGCTTGACACCTGGGTGGAGAGCCCCCCGCTCTCCTGGGCCTGCAACAATGCACATCCTGGGCAAGGTGATATGTCTCCTCCCCCAGGATGGACAGGGGGAAACTTCAAAGGCATACCGCCTCTGAGAGCTTTTCCAGACCATTTGCTGTCCCCAGCAACTGGCCCCCCACCCGTTCTACCCCCAGTCTGGCGGGAAGACTGGCGGGAAAAACTACGTCAGGAAGGAGGATGTGCCAACCTTTGCCAACCCCACCCCTCAGGTAGAGGAGGCGAGGTGAAGCACGACGCCGGGCTCCAGCCATCTTGTATATGGGGAGCCCTGCCCAATCCCAGCTAGGCTCCTGACCCCCTCCCACAGGAGAGGAGGGTGTCCTCACCCCAGGACAGGGACCCATTGGTCCCTGCCCTTGGCCTACCTGTAACGCCCCTAAATTTAGTATTTAGGGGCTCCCTGAACCTTCCTTCCTCAGATCCCGATACCAAAAGGAGAACGAAGATGTAGAAGAAGACCCGCCGCGCAGCTGCTAACAACAGGACAACAACAACTGACTTGGCCTCAGCCCTACCGGCCTGTTGATCCTGGAACCTGCTCCTGCCTAATCCTGGCGACCTCCACGGACAGCAACCTTGGGACACCCAGAGGACCTGCCTTCCGTGACCCTCTCGAGGATTGGGACTCCCATCAGCAGAGGCTCTGCTGCAACAACCCACCTGGTGCCCACCAGGAAGCTCCGGACCAGCCCACTCTGCACCAGCCGAGCCCGGGCCGGTCCAACCCGAACCAAGACCACGAAGACGTCCCCCTGGCGACTGGGACCCGAAGTCCAGTGCCCAAAGACTCTCCTCGACGAACCAGACGACGCCTGCAGACTCAGAACCAGGGGGCACCCCAACCGCGACAAGCCGAGGGTAAGCTTTTCCGACCCCCAAAGACACCCCTGCACCCGGCGCCCCACGGCCCCCTGTGCCTCCCTTTGGGGTACCTACCTGTGCTCCAAGATCCCAACTTACCCCTCGAAGTGCTGGTCGCCCCTGGAGAGTCACCGTCCCCGAGCCTTCAGCCTTTGTTCCTTTTTCAAGATCCTCATTGCATAACGTTGAGCGCCCGACGGCTCAAAAGCACCCCGCACCCAGCCGCCCTAGTGCCGCTGGATGTGACCTCTCTGTCCTATCTTACTTCCCCCCTTGCCCTGAGCAAGTGACCAGGAGCCCAGCTCCCAGAACCGCGTGGCCTGCTAGCCAGCCGCCACCAACCGAAGGCCCCCCTTCCCTCATTGGATAACAATGGGCCTACCTACCTCTGCACCCGGCCCCCCTGTGCCGCTGGGACTGAACTAACTGTACTCACCTGACCCTGGGGGACCCCTGAGTCTACACCAGAACCCTAACTTCACCAACCAAGTACTCAGCTGGAAACCGGTAATTCACTTACCTGCCATTGGATAACATTGACACATTTTGACTCGAAAATTATCTAAGTGTGAAATTTTGAAACCTGAAAATATTCCTATAAAATCAGCCAAAGTCCAAACTCGAAAATACTCACCTTTGATCAGGAGAGAAGTCAGTACTGTACCTTTCAGCCCAGCACTGAACCGCAAAAGTAATCTCTAGCGGGTTTACTAGTAACCTGTATTTTCTCCATAGGGACCCATTGTCTGCTTTTCTAGGAAATTTCTTCAAAGTGTCTACTTTTGAAAACTGCAAATATTCTTTAAAAATCGTACGAAATACTGAAACGCAATTACCTACCTGTTTTGAGTTAAGCCCCCAGTGCTGGCCCTAGGAGACTAGTGCTGGGTTACAAAAGTAACGCGATCGTACTTTACCTGTAACCTGAATTTCCTCCCATTGGATAACATTGTCAGAATCACCTTGAAAAGTTTCATAGTGTGAACTTTTAAAACAGCTTTATATTCAGGAAAATTCACCACAGTAACTAAAACGTTTTTGCTAATCTGGTTTCAGCTTAGACCCCAGGACTGAATCTAAGTTTATATGAGAGAAGTCAGTAAGGGTGTGCTAATTATGGCTGGACATTGCATAATGTGTTGTGTGGACACAGCCTACAAGTATAGGTTGTGCTGGTGTTGTCAGTATGGTTATAGTTTGCATGATTGTGTTCCTAATGGGTTTGGTCCATTTGCATTCAGTATGTATGGGAGCAAATGGTTTAAAATATCTGCATGTAGTATGAATTGGAGTAGCATCTTTGTTTGTAATATGCATGTAGTCTCTGTGAGTACAATTTATGCATGTGTAGTTTACATGTTTGTAACCTGCAGGTGTATGTTTTGTATGCATGTAAACCTTTGTTTATTATAGCAGGTATGCATGTTGTCAGTAACGGGTAGTCTGTCTGGGAACAAGTTAATAAGTATTCGTTGTAGGTTGGGTGTAAGCTGCATGCGCGTACTCTGAATATGCGCAGTGCCTGACTAGGTTTAGCATGTGTGGGTGGCAGCTGAATGAGTGTGTTCCGCGTTAGTGTAGTCTATATAGGTGCAAACTGTAAGGGGATAGGCTTTATGAATGGGTGTTTGATGTTGGTACACTGTGGCTCAGAACTGCAGCATGGTCTGACTTGATGATCATTCGTTGAAGATACGATTATGGCAATTTCACACTTCCATCCACTGTCCACCGGGCATCCTTTTAGAAGGTGAGAACCCAAACCTAATGGCAAATTCCCTGACATCCAAGATGGCCTTTGTCCACAACTACAACTGTACTTCTCTCCATGCACATACCTATGTGCAAATCTGATGTGCAGCTGGCGTAAAAGAGCAAGATTCAATCATGAGCCGCTAAGGCACATGTTCACGAAAGGAGTGATCCAGCTGTGCTAAAAGGAGCAGTGATGGTAAAGAGTTGTCTGTTAAAACAGTAACTACTTGTGCTACCCAGTAGACAGTTGCAGTAGATTTGAGCAGTTCCTACTCTCATGAGATTGCTCCTTTGGGAATAGTATCAGCACTGGTTCGTTTCTGAGAGACGTGGTACAATAATTATCAGGGCGTACAGGCTAGTGTTGAAATTAGGTTGGATCCCCACAATACAAATTTGTGAAATAGCAAATTTAATAATTGATGTTTTTATGCAAATTGTATATGAAAATACTTACCTAAATGATCGATGTTAAAGGTGCACCCTGGTTGATCTTCCTTCCTGATTCTTGCAGTTTTCACATAAATTTCCAGTGTGGACAGTCTGATGATTCCGACATTGCTCTGCACTTCAACCCTCGCTTCGGCTGGTTCGAAAAAGTGGTTTTCAACAGCTTACAGGGAGGCTCATGGTGCAGCGAAGAGAAGAAGCATGAGATGCCATTCAAAAAGGGGGAGCACTTTGAGGTGGTCTTCATCGTCAAGCAGGACTCCTACCAGGTAGAGGACACATTCTAAGTGTTAATCCTCCTATGTGAAAGTGTTTACTTTTCCAAAAACAAACTCCCAAAACAGGAGTTTGTTTTAGGGGAAGCAAAATCTAATGGCCCCAACATCAAAGGAGTTTTCTCCCATGGTGAGGAGGTAATTTATTTTTTAAATGTCTTTCTCTGCCTGAATATTCCTGAAGGACAGTAAGAAAAAAACATCTTCCACCCACTCTAAAAAGAGTGCATGGTCAGATGGCTCACTTCCAATGGCCCTCACCCCATCAGGTGTCAGAGAAACGTTTGTGCCAATAGAGAACATTCGCCTGTCTCAAAATTAAGCAGGTGGACCATGAGTTCGGTGGACAGGATACTCGATTGCCAGTTTCAATACATTAAGGGAAGCAAAGCCATTGGCAGTGGCCACTGGAGGTCACAAAAGTCTTTAATAACAATATGTGGTCACTTCTGCTCCAGACTAAAGCACATTGTACAAGTCATGTTTATTTATACTGAACATTACGTTCTTCCCTCCAACAACCTTCACCACCTCCATCACTAAGAACCTTTTTATAGGACTATGCCATACTGTCCAGCTACGTGCACAGCTGTAAAGAGACACCACCTTTTCTCACCATACATTATGAGTGCACATAGAAAATAATATTTAGGAATACGATGAGTTGTCTGTCCTACTAGCTCACCCTAACTCTGATACTACAGAGGAATGCTTTCAGCCCTTTAAATTACTCACTCCTTCGCTCATACACACTAACTTTCTTTTTGTGCATTCTTGTACTGGTGCCTTTAGTCTTAAGATGGCATTGTTCTGTCAAACCAGTAGCAAGGCATGAAACTGTAGTCTTCTACTTTCCTCTGATTGGGTCTTACTGTTCACATCAGCAGTGATGATCCCAGCTTGCTCTGCTGGCAAAGTCTTCCCTTCCCCCAGCAACCTTAATTGATCTAGCACACACATTTTCAGGTAGCAACCCCTCTCGGAAAACTTTCCCAAGCAACTATAAGATATTTCCAAAGATGCAGTGGAGGTTCCAGAGTGCTGATGAAAGCATCCAGTATGGATCTGTTTTGAGGAGCAGGGACTACAATCTGTAACTTGGCCTATGCATACTATAAGCCCTGTCTTCAGTTTTAATTATGCTTCTCCCGACAAGAGTGTGCAGTTGTTTGAATGAGTCCCAATAGAAGCATGCGGCAATCGTCTACTTCAGAACAAATGAAGTAACAGCACCGTCTGCGTTTTATTTCTGGGGTTGTCTCAAACAAATTTAAGATATCTCCCAAAATGGGAATGTCCATCAATCAATGCTCTTAAATCACAATCAGGGGATGGTGTGTTCTGATTAAGCCCTTGCATAGCAAAACAGCCTATGCCATAGTATTGTATAGAAATTATATAGAAATTCTGCAACATTTTGAACCTCTATCACTTATGTCAACTAAAGGTGTGCCATCTCTCTTCTGATAGGTGAACGCGGACGGCGGGTCATTCTATGAATTTAGGCACAGGATTCCGCTTGAGCGTGTGGAGTTCCTTCAAGTGGCTGGAGACGTCACCATTGAGTCCATCAAATTTGGTGTAGAAGCTGGAGGATTTGGAAGCAACATGGTCATAACGAGCGGGGTGAGTTCAGTCCAGCGAGGGTTTATGTGCTGGAAATCATACCTCTCTTGTGCATAGTCCTGGTACCCGCCCGAAATATATTGGTTGAATGTGATTCCCTATCCTCAGACTCTGGTTCCTATAGGGATTCTACAGCCATTCCGGAGGATCAATCCCAGGCAAATCTCCCTCTTTCAGCCAACACTGTTTCATTTTGGAATGTTGCAGGGTTACATAACAAGTGCAATATGCATGAGTGGTTAAACTTTGTATCTAGGTTTCATATCCTATGTTTACAAGAAACATGGTCTGTTGTTCCTATACATCTTAATGGTCTTAAAACATTTCACTCTACTGCAATTTCTTCGACTTGTGGGAGGCCCAAAGGTGGTTTATGTATTTATATTTCGAATATGTTGGCCCCTTTAATATTGTAGTGATTTCGGCCAAGGTATATCGTCACATTATTTCCATTCAGATTACATCGTCTACTACTTTGGCGATATTACATTTTTATAATAATGCCTGCATGAGGGATATCACTTCCACCCTCCATCAATTAGATACCGACCTTGAGTTATTATTTTTAAATGACTGCAGGGATTTGATCATTTTTTGGGGTGGACATTTTAATTTCCGATTATGGCCTCAGCCATCTAACAAGGTTTGAGGGTTGGATGCTCCAGATAAAGGTGACTTATGCTCCAGGTAGAGGTGACATCACTCATTTTGTACATTCAGGTTATGGGGATCTGTTAAATGATTTACTTTTTAAATACAATCTAAGTTTTTGCAATGAACTAACTATTCCCCATGTCGAAGTTAAGAGCACTTTTAACGGGAGAGGGGAGAACAGTGTCATGGATTATTTGCTGTTCTCTCCGTGCTATTCAGCGTTGGCCTTAAATATCACTATGCATGACATTGTAATTAGTGATCACTTCCCACAGAGTGCTGCTTTGAATATTAGTCTTATCTATCAACAGGGTGTTAATCAATGTGTATCAACTGTGGAGAACATTGAAATCTCCCGCCTCCACGGGTACTCTTTGAGATGGTCTATGATAAATCCAACTAAATTTCTAGAAAATTTAATTTTAAATCAGTGTGGCCTTTGATACCTGTTTGAATTAGTCTGCCGAGGCACATAAAGTCATTGACGCCTTTGAACAAATTAAAAATGGAATTAAAGCAGAGCTTACTGCAATTTGGAACAATACTGGTTCAGGGAACTGTGGTTGGTTTGACTCTACCTGCACACAGGCCCATAGGAGTTTAAAAGTAGCCCTAGGTAAACAACCCATGTCTATCCAGGAAGTTCGGGAGTGTAGACATGCATGCAAACTTGCCACAAAACTTCGTAAAAGAAGTTTAAAGGAGGAAGCTTGGAAAAACCTTATTGAGGCAAGCCTGAAGAACGATAATACGACCTTTCGGAGCATTATCAACTCCCCGTTTCTAAAATCTGCAGACAGCCCCCATATCAAGATTGCATCACAGAGGCTGAATGGCTAATCTATTTTTCTAATCTCTATTTAAAGCAGTAGGCTAGTGCTACTGCTCTCCCTACGTTGGTATCCATGAGCGATTCTGCAATAACTCCTCTCCTTTCTGACCAGATTTACCCTAACTTCACCCTAGACTAGGGTATTTAGGCTCTGAAGGCGAGCAAGGGAGGCAAAGCACCAGGCCTTGATGGTATACCAATCGACTTGTTTAAATCTAACATCGACTTTGGGGGCCCCTTTTAACAATACTTTTCAGAGCCTGCCGGAATGGAGGATTTTTTAGTACTTGATCAGAGTCACTCATAGTTCCCATATACAAGAAGAGAGATCATAATAGTCCAGCGCAATATAGACCTATCTCCCTGTTGGACTCTTTAGTCAAGGTGGCTGGTCGTATTCTTTTAGGCAGACTGCAGGACTGGACTGAATACAATAGTTTTATCTCCGATTTCCAGTATGGATTTCGCCCAAGCATAGGGACAATCGAGCAGGCTATTAACCTGAATTTATTAAAAAGGAAATATGTGCATACTAAAGGAGACAACTTGTTTTTAGCTTTGTAGATTTATCCTCTACTTTTGACTATCTTGAGCATGACAAATTTTGGTCAATAATGCTTACTGTGGGCGTAGGCTATACAATTGTGAATTTCCTAAGACACTTGTACGCATTAGGCACGGTAAGCGTACGTAACGGTTTAAAAGGCGAATGTACCCAGCCCTTTAGGATTGAAAGAGGAGTCCGGCAAGGATGTGTACTTGCCCCTTTTTTGTTTAACTTATACATTATTAGTTTAGGGAGAATACATGCAAGTAAATGTATTGACCTCCCTCAAGTTGGGCATCAACCTATTCCGGCACTTCTTTATGCTGATGACGCTGTACTAATAGCCCGCACTCCTTTGTGCCTACACAGACTACTTAATGAATTTGCCCAGTTTATGCTGAATCATGGTTTGAAAATTTATATTTGTAAAACATTTGTTATGAAACTTGGGAAAAGAGTTACAAATTGTCATGACATCTTTATTGAGATTACCAAGATCATGTTTACAAACACATTCTCTTATTTAGGTATTCTATTCAATAAAGAATGGAATTGGAATAGTGCGGTCAAATCCAGGCGGCTTCAATTTGTTAAAAGCAGTGAGGCTTTAGTTAACTTCTTGAGGAAGTTGAGTATTGAACTCCCAAGAGAAATTATGACGATCTATAAGGCCAAATGTAGGCCGATGGCCTTGTATGGGTCAGAGCTATGGGGTTTTGTGAATGTGGACTTACTCCAGATGACAGAAAATGCATACTTAAGTAATCTTCTTGCTCTCCCAAAAAGTTCTTCAACCTGTGTCTTTCATTCTGAATTAGGAGTACTCTATTTAGCAGACTTGTTTAAGACCAAGCAAGCTCTGCTCTGGCATAAGATCTGGGCATTTGAATACACAGAGCTTAATCACTCCATTGTAAAGGATTTCCTCAGTTCTGCATCTGCATTTAAAATTCCCTGGCTCAAATTTGTTCAAGACCTTCTGGCCGATATCGGCCATCCTGAGTATTTTGACCACCCAGAGTTTTTGAAGGGTATCTCAAAGAAAGCTCTAAAACTGAAATGTAACTCTTTACTCGAGGAATTGAGGTTATCCTCTGAGTTTATTAAACCTTCTATTTTGAAGAATCAACTGATTCTGACCTGCTATGAAATGCAATCATATTTAGCTAATGTATACAATTTGCACCATAGATTTGTTTTGACACGGTTTCGGTTGGATATTTTCCACCATTTAACAAGTTTTCCCACTACTAATAATTGGTTGCACGAACCAGTGAAGTGCCCATGTGACAAATAATCAATGCAGAGTACCATACATATTCTCTTTTTCTGTAAATATTATTCAGATCTGAGGAATTGTTTTATTAAGCCTCTGTTAAAACTGCTTAGTTTTGTACAATGCCGACCAGCTTTTATCCACCTGCAATCCCTCCCGAGTCTATATATGTGCTGTATTGTCACGATTTTTATTGGCTATTAGGTATAGGAAGCTGCTGTAGTAATGTTATTGATAGCAGAAGGATGCTTTTGTCTGTTTTTATCTACATGTTTTTTATCTTTCATTCTTTTTTAATCAGACATTGTTCTTTTTTTTAGCTTTTATGATTCACTATGTGATTTTGAATAAAGCTTATTTTGACTTGACTTGACTTGACTTTAGAGGGGTGAGTAACATGAAAAGCAGAGCAATTATCAAACAAGACTGTAAGGTGGGAGTCATTTGAGGGAGCTGTGAAACACGGTTGTTATTTAAGGGGTTTGTGTTGTTTAAGTGTCAAGTGGTATTAAAAGAATTCAGGGCTTGGTGAGTGATGGGTAAACTTGTCAAGAAAGTTAGTGATTAAGCTGGGTCTGGTGGCTTAGTGGACTAATTTGTCAAGTATAGGGGTCTCTGTTTGACCTCATGCTCACAGGTTCAAATCCCGGCGGGTCCACTCAGCCTTTCATCCTTCTGAGGTTGATAAAGTGAGTGTAGTTGAGTTAGGTAACAATAAGCATCTGTTATACAGCGCCAACATGCCTGTGGGTGAATGTGTTCTTAAAAAATACACATATTATGTTATTAATGACAAGAGGGTGTGTCCAAAAAAGAGGATAAAGGCAGAAGACGGGGTCTTGGTGAATTAAGTGGCAAGCTGTTCTGGTAGAATAAGTGATGGGGATAGGAATGAGCATGGAGCCAAAGATCAATGGATTTCTTAATAGAAAATTAATGGGAGATTGAGAAGGTGAGTGCGTGGTTCTTTGTGGATGGCCTGGAACAGCTGTGTATGAAGGCAGTGACTGGAAATCCCTGCGGATGAGAAAGAATAGAGAGTGATGGAGTTCATTTATCAATGATGTTAAAGTAAACTTGCCAGTCCTTTCATATCATACAGTATGCCATTTCAAAGGCCTTTTGGTGCTATTGGCTGCCTTGATTTGGCTGAGTGATTGGTGTGTGTATCCCCATGTAAAGATTTGTGAAGGGTTTTGTGCCTAAAGATTAGCATTTACATTTTTCTAAGTACATTTAGCGTGATATATTCCCCAACATAGCAAACACATGGAGATGATGGACGGAGCACTGAAACTTTTCAGACACTCACCCCTAGTCACAGATCTGGGTTGAATCCATCATCGTTCTTTAGCTCACTTCACCACCTCAGTTCAGACCCAACTATATGCAAATCAGTCTTGACCCTGTGCCGCATGGGAACAGACTAGCCCAAACTGCCTAGCCAGGTCTTCCCTGAACCAGAAACAAGCATCCTGGGACCGGTTTCAGGGTAACACCCCTCATCAGCCAGGCTATCTTGAATCCAGTGGCAAAGTGAGCAAGGGACCCACGTCTGGTCATACCCTTCCAACTTAGGGTGAACAAAGCAAACACAAGGAGATGATGGACGGAGCGCTGAAACTTTTCAGACACTCTCCCCAATCACAGATCTGTGTTGAATCCATCATCATTCTTTGGCTTACTTCGCCACCTCAGTTCAGACCTAGCTTTATGCAAATCAGTCTTGACCCTGTGCCCCATGGGAACAGTCCAGCCTGAACTGCTAAGCCAGGTCTTTCCTGAACCGGGAACAAGCATCCTGGGACCGGTTTCGGAGTAACACCCCTCATCAGCCAGGCTAGCTTGAATCCAGTGGCAAAGTGAGCAAGGGACCCACTGCTTGGCATACCCTGCCAACTTAGGGCGAACAAAGCAAACAGAAGGAGATGATGGACGGAGCACTGAAATTATTCCCCAACATCACAGGTTTCCACAAGGTGGACCTAGTGTTCGTGTTTATGTATTTTTTTCCAGTGACTGTCTCCAAGAGCAGAGCTGTCATGAACCCCCACTTCTCAGGGGAGGCACATCTGGGTAGACCTCCTAAGCTCCTGATGAATAATAAGCAGCAGTCACTCATCGTATAAAATTAGAATGCATGTGTCTCACTCCTTACCACTGAGGTATGGCCATTCAAATATGGAGTGTTAGGAGTTGGCCACCCTGTCAGATTAACTCATCTACAAGGGAAGTATTGAATATAAATACGGATCTCCACCCTGGCTCCTAGAAACAGTAGATACACACAGTTGTCGATATTTTACAATGAGAATGTATTTATTATGCAATATTCGTACAGAAATATTATGAATCAGAATGATGGTATTTAGTAAGGTAATCTCAGTAATCAAAGTGAATATTTGAAATACTGCAAACATCTTACACCACTCATTCCTACCCACTACCTTAGATTAATTTAGTTCCTACCAAATATCTACATATCAGCCTCATGGTTACTGGATTGGCTGAATGCCTTTTAGAATTCCTTCGCGAATAGTATGTTGAGCGATATCCCTGCATACCTCAGATAATCCAAGAGGTCTGCAATCAGATAGTGGTGCTTTGCCGTGTCCCTCCAACAGTCAGCCTCTTGTCTGCTCCACCCAAACCCACACCACTCTTTATACCATCTTCTCCAATACTTTTCTATGGTGTGGAGGGGGACTACTGCATAGCTTCTTGTGTCATCGCTGCAGAACACTAGTATTGATGCATACGGAAGGCAGGCAAATGCTGCCATTTTATTTCCCTCCAAGCCCGATTTGTGCGAGGTAGGATGGTCTTGCAGCTCCAATCATTGCACATAGTTTACTCCTTTTGAGCGACACGAAAATTTCAGTTCTCTGTTATTTTGTTAGTACGACTAACAATATACAGCTTGAAAATTAATGTCTGAAAATGATATGGTGATCTGGCACACCCTGTCAACATTACCAATACAAATATTGGTTTCATAAGCCCTAAAACTGACACACAATCGCTAAAGAGTTAGGGGCAGATTTATGAAGGCCTTGCGCCGGCGGTGCGTCACTTTTTCCCATGTAAAAATGACGCACCGGCGGCGCAAGGCCTTCATAAAACTGCCCCTTAGTGCTCTCATGCTGGCACCCAGTGTGTCTATGTGCAGAATATCTAAAGTCTAGCTGTGACCCAAAAAGAGCATTCTGAACTAGGGATAAAACAAACAGAGAAACAGGCTACTGGAGGGGTTACAATAGCCAAGTTATACAATGTTTCCTGAATAGTGAATGACTCAATAAGGTCCAGATGTTGGTAGGGAAAAAGTTCCAGTGTTCACAGGCAAAAAGCAAGAAGGAGGGACTGAAAGATGACTGTGTTTGATCATTGCAATGGAGAGTAGAGTTTTTCTAGTGGAGCGAGAAGTCATTGAGGGATGTAAATACCAGATTTGGATTGCGTATTGAAGTGGTCCTTCTCTTTGGATAGCATTGTGGACTAAGCACAAGGATTTAGAAATGATCGTCTTTTTGATGGGTTACCGATGGAGATCTTTTAGCTTACTGGTGACGGGGGGCAGCAGGAGGAAGGTTTAGTAGGAGTCTCGTGGCAGACTTTTACACCACTTGAAGTCAGCAGATCAGTTACAAAGGGGTGCCCAAATATAGAGAATTACCACAATCCAGCCTTGAGGTGATAAACACATGGATGACTATATTTCTAGAAGATTCTCTCAAAAGGGGAAGACGTTTTCTCAACATTTTGTGTGTGGCAAAACAAGAAGCCGTCAACTGGCCAATTTTAGTAGCTAAACAGAGCTGGTGATCTACCACAAAGCTGAGATTCTTAGCTGAGTCAACAGGAGTGGGGCCTAGTTCTTGAGACCAGCAACAAAGGGACAACAGAAGAAAAGTAGCTCCCCATTTGGCTTGAAGCAATTCATATCCATCCCAGCTAGCAACTATCTGCACGGACTGGGAAAAGTTAGAGGCAGTATCTTTTGGATCTTCAGAGAAGTTTATTTGGGGAGGAAAGTCTGGAGCACTGCTCTTATGTTGGGGATAGAAGTAGAATGGGCTGTGGGTTGGAAATGATTGTTGGCAATAGAAAAGAGTGCTCAGGAACAATTGGTGGACATACTGGGCCCGATTCACAGAACTAACTTAAGACAAAATCCTAAACTTACTACTTTTGGTATTCACAGAAGTTAGGATTTTGTCTTAAGTTTGTCTTAAGACAGACTTAAGTTAGGATTTTGTTTTAAGTCTGTCTTAAGTCTGTCTTAAGTTTGTTTTAAGACAAACTTAAGTCAAAATCCTAACTTCTGTGAATACCAAAAGTAGTAAGTTTAGGATTTTGTTTTAAGTTAGTTCTGTGAATCGGCCCCAGTGAGTTTCTGCATTAGGTCGTTTATTTTAGCGGTCCAAATAAGCCACACTGGTATTTTTTATAGCTGTTTTGTATGTTGGTTTTGCAGGTTCTTCATAAGCTAATCTCCAGGGGCCGTATTATACATATGGCACATTTTTCTTGACTGCGCCGGGTGCACCTTTTAAAAGGCAGGCCCGGCGCAATCAGAAAAATGCACTGTTTTGTGATGAATTCGCTGCTCCAAGAGCAGCTGTGAACTGGCGCTGCCCTGGGGGCAGCGAATTCATGTTAAAAACAGAGCGTCTGCTTTAAAGCCACTCCATGTGTCACAGTGCAGGTGGCATCCCGCCTTCACTTTCAAAGAGGATTAGAGATCCCCTTGCAGGTGGGTGCAGTAAGTGACTGCACCCCCCTGCGAGGGAATGTCTGGCGGGTCCATCGGATCCTTTTCCCTCTCCAGAGGGCTGCCTTCAGGTGGCGACCTGTCAGTGCACCTAAAGACAGCTTCTTTGCCTCTGCACCAGTGTCTGTAATGTGCACGGGCGCAGAGGCAAAGGGATTCCCTCATTTGCATGGGGCCACGACCCATACAAATGAGGGAACAACCTCTAATGATAGCGCTGGCACTTCATGTACGCCGCTGCAATTGGTATTACAGAAAGAGACGCACAAGTGTTACTGCCCCTTCTGTAATACCAAAGTTCCCGGGTGCGCGCAAAGCGGGCACTTCAGTAATACCACCCCAGGTATGCTCTAGGCGTTTGTCCTGGTTTGTAAATTGCAATTTTGGATTACTAGGAAAACCTTGTCACAAACAACAAAGTGCTGGTTGTTGGTGGAGAATCCCCTCTAGGATGTTGAGTCATCAGGGGGAGCTGAAGTCTTGTGAACAGTCCAATGCCAACATGAATCAAGTCGGCAGGATGTGTGCTCCATCTAGAAGACTGTAGCATTTGTACCTGTCTCATAGACCAGTGGCTCTTAACCTATGGTCCGGTGACCATGGATCGTCCGTGGAACCTACTCATGGGGTCCGTGACTGCTTCAAAAAATAATGAACATAAAGAGAATAAAAAAGTGTATGTAAGTACAGAAGCAAAATGTAAAATTTGAAATCATTCTGTAAATGTGAAGGAATTTGAAATCGGAGGCTAAAAATTAAGTTGGTATCCTCAGTTTGATTTATGGGACAATGCAAGAGCATCATAGTATGAACAATGGGTTGCCTTAATTGAATTTTGAAAAGTTCCAACCTACCCATTAAAATTAAAATGGTGATTTTGTTAAATTATGCTTGTGAATTAAATAAAACATTTCAACATTTGTGTATTGTTTTGTTGTTCAGATCATTGAATTTGCACACGCCGGGGTCCCTGGTTTCCAGCAATGACTAAGTGAGGCGGGGTGGGGGGGTCTCAGATTCCAAGAATGATTAAGTGGGAGTCTACATAAGTCAAAAGCTTAAGAACCACTGTCGTAGACTGTGGATGGCCTTGTTAGCAGAGTGGTTTCTTCTTGTCTGCTGACAAGGAGGCTGGTTATGGGTGGGGTTAATTCGTGGGAAACTCCCATTGACCTGTGTACCCTGCTGCTCTAAACTGTTTTGGTTATCATGTTCAAAATTGCTGTTTTGGGGTCTTCCTATGGAGAAAATCCTTAATGACAGGGCTTGACAAGGAGTAAAAACGAAACCCGCGAAATATCAATACCAGTCGCATATTGCAAGAGTGGACATAGGGAGAAAGTCTGACCTTCTCCAGGAGTTTATAGGAGGCTCTTTCCCTCAATAAATTCTTTTAAAAAACTGAAGCCAACTGATTAGTTTTGCAGCACATTTTCCAAATTTATCATTTGGAAATCAATGTGTTTTAAAAGCAGTTTGGAGTGGAAGCTCATTAAATATTTCCAAACTTCGACGTTCAGCATAGTCTCTTCCGCATTGTGTGCCTATACAAAAATTACCTGATACACCCTGAGGGCTGCTCGTACCCCTAAGCCTGCTGAGATTCCCTTACTCGATTCATCCCTGCAAGTAACCCTACCCCAGCCTGTCCAGCAGTTTTTCCTCTTTTTTGCAGTTTTTTATATCGCGAACCCGACCCAAAGGTACTGGAGCACTTTAATTGAGCGCCAGTTTCATTACACAAGGACACATTCATATTTAGCAGACATGGATAGATTAAGTTATTTGCCCAGAATCACAGGATGTTTAGCCGATGCCAAGACTTGAACCTGGTTTCTCCATGTCCAAAGTCAGCAGCTCTGGCTTTTACGCCTCATCCTAGCCTATATCCTTAATTATAAGTAAGTAAAAGTATTCTAGAGTACACAAATGCCGGAGTGTCTTGACACTGGCGTTCTATAGTAGAGCAAGAAATAAGATCTAGGCAGTGCCTGAAATGAAAAGCCAGGTTTGTAATGATGTCCTGGAAATAGCCCGAATTGGTTGCGATCTCAAAGACAATGGCATGGTATTACAAAGCCCAGCCGTTGAAAATGAGAAACCTTTGCCTCCCCACTTTATTCTGTTTATTTTTGGGAAGATCACTAGTTTAGCCCCACCTGATCTGAGATTTTGAGTGGGGGCATACCATGAGAAAATCTTCTCGAAGTAGAGAGGGCCAGTTTTGTGCAGAATCCAATGGACCATGCACAGGGCTTTAAATGTAATCCTCTCACAGACAGGTAGCCAATGAAGGCTCCGAGTGCTTTTTGAGATGGGACTGAATTTGGGAACTTGTAGGAGCATGTGAGTTGCCACGTTTTGTAGCGATTGAAGCTTCGCTTGCAGGCGTTATATAAAGCATTGCAGTAATTGATCTTTCGAAGGCCGAGAGCCAACATGATAATTTTTTGCATATCTTGATTTGATTGATTGATTTGAAAATTGAGGAGCGCAACAATTACCCAAAGATATCAAGGCGCTGTAAACCACTGTCCATAGAAACCCTGCTATGCCTATAGATGAAGGGAAGTGATCTTCAGGGAGTACAGTCAGGCCTTGAGTACCTTCCTTGAAGAATGAATGGAAAACCCTTTTTTTAAGTCCTAAGGAGATGAAAACACGATGAGGTGATCTGATTGATTTGATCTAAAGATCAGAGCTGTACATTAAATGTGACCCCCAGATTTTTCACTTTTTGAGCTGGGGATGGTAGAGGGCCCAGATTAGATGGCCACCATGAGGTATTCCAGAAGGAGGTGTTGTTGCTGAAGAGAATCACCTAATTTTTCTCAGAGTTTGGTTTGAGACAGTTTTCCTGCATCCAGGTTACAAAGTGTACCAGGCAGTTTTTTAAATTGTTGGCAACAACATCTATGTCAGATGAAATTGATATGACAATTTGCATGTCACGGAGTATGAGACGGCTGAAAAAACGTGTGAGCAGATAAGCTTCACCAAGGGGGTGCCATAGATGTTGAAAAGCGTGGGAGATAAAGATGAACCCCGGGGCACCCTGCATGGAAGAGAAAACGGGTCTGATGTGAAATTCCCAAAGATGAAAGTATGTTGCCTTTTGAAAGGAAGGAACTGAGGATGGCGAGGCCTACGCCCCCTATCCCGACCCTCTCTAGCGGGTCAATAAGCACTGAATGGTTCACAAAATCAAATGCGGCAGAGAGGTCAAGCAGAATGAGCACTGCCCTCTCTCCCTTGTCCACCCACATCTGAATCTCCATAGCAGCTACTAAGGCAGATTCAGTAGAATGCTGGTGTCTGAAGTCATATTGAGATGGATCCAGAAGATTATTAGTATCCAAGAATGTCATTAGCTCTTCATTTATCGTAGTTTCAAGAATTTTGGCTGGCAACAGCAAGTACGAAATTGGTCTATAGTTTTTGGTGTCAGCTAGATCACAGGAAAGTTTTTTAACAATTGGATGTATTGACGCCTTTTTCCAGGTTTCTGGAACTTGACCTGCAGACATAGCATTATTCTGATGTTTTGTGAGGTGTTCAGAAATCGTGCTAGAGACCATCTGTAGCACGAATAGTGGGAAGCGGTCCAGCAAGAATCCTGACTTAGTTGTCTTAACTTTGTCTTCAATGATGCACGCAAAATTGTTAAGTCTATTCAGGACACCTGGTTCATTATCATGCACCCCCAGAGATGACATGGAATGACCAAGCGGAAGTCCAGGGCTGTTGTTATTCTGATTGTGGGAGAATTCCTAGTAGGCACTATTTTCCTTCTCTTGAAAAAAATCAGCCAACTTATAACAGACATCTTGATCGGGTTGAAGGGTCAAAGGCCCCCTTCCCATTTACAAAATATATATATGTCAAAGGCCTTGGAGGATGAGGTCCCCAGGGCCCACAAAATATTATGAAGCACAGCCCCCCTTCTTAGAAAAAAAAGGGGGAAAACGGCATCTCGCTGGAGGCCCTGCCACCTCCCTGCACCACTCTGCAAACGCGCCTCCTGATGCGTTCTGGGTTGGGGGATTAAGTCCCCTAGAATCTTAAGGGTCCTTAGGCGCCAACTAGCCTACCAGGTACCTCCAGTAAACCCCACACAGTGAGATTGCTGAGAGGTGGTCCGAGGCCACGCCCCCTTTTTACACCACTCTGCAAAACGCATCTCTTGGCGCACTGCTGGTGGGGCGATGAGGTCCACATGTGTCCTGAGGACCTCAGGACTAAAATGGACTTCATCCCCCGAGCAGCAGAGAGCCAGGAGGCTCGTTTGCAGAGTGGTGTAAAAAGGGGGCGTGGCCTCGGACCACTCTCAGCAATCTTGCTTTGTGGGGCTTACTAGATATAATAGGAGGGCCCCCCTTTCTCCACCACTCTGCAAACGCTCCTCCTGGCACACTACGTGTTGGGGTTGAAGTCCACTTTACTCCTGAGGGGCATTGGGGGCCAAGAAGCCCTCCTGGTACCTCCTGTAATTCCTATGACGTGGAATTCCTGAGCGCTGGTCGGAGGCCCAGCTCCCTTTCTGCACCACTCTGCAAATGCGACTACTACGTTATAGTTAGTAATTAGCATTTAAAAAACCTTTGAAATTCACTGAAAAAACATAGGTTTCAGGGACGTTATAGTTAGTAATTAGCCTTTAAAAAACCTTAGAAATTCACTGACAAAAACATAGGTTTCAGGGATGTTGTAGTTGGAAATTAGCATTTAAAAAACCTTAGAAATTCACTGAAAAACACATAGGTTTCACGGACATTATAGTTAAAAATTAGCATTTAAAAAACCTTAAAAATTCACTGAAAAAACCCACAGGTTTCAGGGACATTATATTTAGTTGAACATTTCACTCGTACAAAAACATAGAATTTCGGCCGCTATGGTTAGATGAGCTAACTCTAACTCACGCCACCGCAATGCACTGCTGATGACGTCACATATTACATCACTCATGACATGGTCAGTGACATCACTGATGACATCACTGTTGACATCTCAAATGACATCACTGATGACATCATCCAGTGACTCAGTGTTTCTAAAAAGTTTAAGAATATTATATATAGAGTTTCTGAAAGGATGATTTAGTGAGTGCATGACTAACTGTATGTAAATGAGTGATTAAATGTGTCTTAGTGAATGCATGGGTGAATGACTAATCTGTGTGAATGTCTGTATCAGTGTCAGTTGGTATGTAAGTGGCTGCATGGGTTGGTGAGTAACTACATGAGTGTCTATATGGGTTAATGATTGGTTAACTGAGTAGCTGTATGGGTGCCTGAGTGTCTATGTGGGTTGGGGGGGGCTGTAACTCCCTGCATGGATGTGTGAGGGAGTGATTCAGTGGATGTATGGGTTCATGAGTGTGTCTGCAAGAGGTTCTATGGGTCTGTGAGTGTGCGTATGGATGTGTTGGAGAGTGAATGGATGTCTCAGTGGTATATGTGTGAGTAACTACATATGTGAAAAGCAGTATATGTGAGTGTTGGAGTATGTAACTGACTATATGTGAGAGTGAGTGATTGTGAGAGTGGCTGAATGGATGAGTGTATGCTTATGTCAGTGATTGTATAAGAGAGTAAGTATGTGTTAGTATCTGTACGAAAATGTTAGGTGGTGTGTATAACTGTATTGGTGAGTAAATGGCACTGTGATTGAGTCTTTGGGTGACTGACTAGGTGTGTGAGTAACTATGGGTGAGTGGTGGTGTGTGAGTATCTGTATAGGTGTATGAGTGCATATATCAGTGGCTGTATTGGTCAGTGACTGCGTGTATGAGTGGCTGTATGGGTGAGTGTGTGGATGTGTGTAGACCTATGAATCAGTGAGTGAGTATGTACTAACTGGTATTGGTGTGTTTATGGTTTCAAGAAAGGTAGTCTGTATTTTAGAGTGGGTATATGTATATTAGGGTGTGAGGAGGTGCATCAGATAATAAGTTAATGATGTCATCAGTGATGACATTTGAGATGTCATGAGTGATGTCATCAGTGATGTCACTGACCATGTCATGAGTTATGTAATATGTGATGTCATCAGGAGTGCATTGCAGGGGCACGAGTTATAGTTAGCTCAACTAACTATAATGGCTGAATTTCTCTGGTTTCGTACAAGTAAAATGTCCAAATAACCATAACGTCCCTGAAACCTGTGGTTTTTTCAGTGGAAAAAAAATATATATATACGTTTTCAAGGTACACAAATGTAGAATCAAGAATAGGCCACAAAGCAGTTTCCACCCTAATTGGCTTAAGAAGTTATGCTGGAAAACCTGGCATCTGATAACTTTCTCCATTCGCAATTCGCCAGACAAAAAACAAGTGAGATGTGAAAGAGGAGAATTGCTTGGTAGGAGGCATAGATCTGGAATTTAGTTTGGAAAACCCCTTTCCTCCATGTAATGCCTCATTCTAAGCAAGAAAATTTGAGCTAGGTAGTGAATACCCCACCTGTTGAATACCACAGCCTTCAGTATTGGTATTGAGTGGGTGCAGTATTACATCACAAAAGAATGCTTGGCTCATGATGAGAACGTTGTGTTAAGACAGAGGTGTGCTGTTGCTCAGTCATGGTACCAATATTACTTATTGGCGCTCCACCGGAATATCTGGACTATTTGTACAACTCTTCCTGCTGGAACTTAATTAAACACAATTGACCTGATTCTTAACAACAGACAAAAATCTGCCTCCATAATATTCCAACCTCACATGGGTGCAGATTTCAGACTGCTTGGAATTCACAAAACATTTACAGGTTATGTCTGCAAACCTACACCAGCTGAATCTTTCCAAGTGCAAGCCTGAAAAGAGTTTTTGAATCCCTGTTGTGCAAGCGGAAATATACATGTATGTATTATCGCATTTTGGAAAAAATGTAACCTTTAAAAAGAAGAAGGTTCAAACATTCACCCTCAGTCAAGATATCTGGGTTAAATCCATTGTTCTTTTGCTACCACAGTTCAGACCCAGCCATAGGCAAATCAGTCTTGACCCTGCTCCTCATGGGAACAGTCCATCCCGAACTGGGAAGCCAGTTCCTCCCTGGGACAGAAACAAGCGTCCTGGGACCAGTTTCGGGGTGTCACCCCGCATCAGCCAGGATAGCTTGAATCCAGTGGCGCAGTAAGCCCGGGACCCACGTCTGGACATACCTGGTGCACTTAAGGCAAGAAAGCAAAATACACACAAATGAAGTATGGAATGCAGAACAAATCAATCATTTACACCCAGTCAAGAGATCTGGATTATTAAACCAATCGTTCTTTTGCTCATCTTATGTCATTAGGAAAACGTGCTGTTTGGTAAAAAAATATTTTTTATTGTCTGCAAAGCACATTGGGACTTGGGAAAATGATATGTCTATAGATCCTGGTCAGCAAGGCGCTCAGTAAATTTCTAAAAATCCTTTATCGAAAATTGTGTGATCCAACTCCTGCTACTGTAATAGTGATTTGATAAGTCCCTGAGCCTCGAAGATGTAGAGAGTACAAATCCTGCACATTTAGAGGGGTAGCATGGCTGCGTTCAGTAATCCTTAGTAGCATCCTCTTTTACAAAAAATCTTTTTATTGAAACTTTGCCATGATTAGCAGGACACATCAATTTCACATTTGGTACAAATATGTTCAACAGGCAATACACATTTCTCATGTAGGTACAGAAAATACTCCTTTCCTGTCGCCTTGAAATATTACTACTTATGGACATGGCATTTGACTTCCACTGGGTTCCGCTCCCCTCCCTCCCAGGGACGACTGTTCGGTAGGGCCTCTCTTCTCCCAGGGCATTGCTACGTTTTGTGTCTCCCACCTGCATGTCTTGAAGTTCAAGCCCGTAATACCGAATCCAAGGGCACCAGATCTTAAAGAATTTCCACAGACAACCTCTGATTCTGTATGTCAGCTGCTCCTCACCCATTTTTTTTTGTCAAATCTGTTTATTAGCATTTTAGATTTTCATGGTCCAGTACGAGCTTCAACCATTTCATCACAGCTATCTGGGCATGTCAGTTAAACATTCATATACATCAAATCATTACAAATCAGAGCCACGATGTTACAGTTATAGCGTCTCATAAGCAGAGGAGAATCTGCCAAAGCTGGCTAGAATGTGGCGTGCTTAAGCGGGCAAACTCCAGATTAGTCCATGACTGTCCACGCGTTGAGCCTTATATATTAGCAGAGTTTTGGGTGGACCCCCCAGTTTGGACTGGCATACAAAAATGACATTTATATAACAACTGTAAGTAAACTTAAACAACAGCGGCTAAACCACAGGCACATATTCATGCTGCTCTTCACCCATGTACATGACCATCCCAGTTTTCCAGTCTCTTAGGGTCGGAATCTGTGGCGCTCCCAATGTCTTGGCTATACCCCTTTGACCACTATCATGCCTAGATTACACAAGCTAAGACTGTCTGGGTAGGTCTATATCAGAAGGTTTACCTAGCAATACATAGTAAGCATCCATTGGTAACTGAGCCCCTAGAATGTCACTTAGTTCCCTCACTATTCTGGTCCAGTATCTTTGTATTCATGTGCACTCCCATAATGTGTGTATAAACGTACCTCTCTCTGTCAGGCAGTGAAGTCACATTGGAGACTCTGCCCTTCCCAGTTTGTGAAGCCTTAGTAGCATACTTAACTCCTAATTATCTCAAAGAAGTAATTCAACCAAGAATAACTACCTTGCTTGGCTTGTATCTGGCATGCACCTCCTCCTCTGACTGATCAAATAGAGTCTATCTCTGTCTTAAAATCCACTCCTGACTTTGCCTTCTCTACTGGAGAGCTCCTAGTGCACGCCTCCTCATCACCATAGCATAGAGTACATCCATTCTGGAGGGTTGTGCTGGATTTTAGTTGTGGTTTTATAACTTCAACCTGGTTATCGCCTGCTTCCGCTTAATTGTAATATGCACAGACAATTGGGCTGTTTTGTGACTATTTGCGCTTTGCCGTTCTTTTGCACATTGACATTGTGAATCACTGTTACAGATTCACATTTTAAGAATCTCATGAAAGATTCACATTTTTGCAATACCGTATTATTTGCTTACCTGTGCATTTTTACGGAATTCACATTTTCAGCCCCATAGTACATCGCCAGGTCTTTTTTGTAGCATTTGCAAAAGGGTCTGTGACTGGTTTGCAAATCTCTATTTGTTCATTAGGTCTTATATCCTTTGGGTAAAGAGGAGTTGAGTGTAAGACTAGGCTAGGTCTGCCACATAAATAAATTTTATGCATTATATATCAACAGTTACAGAAAATGCTATGTGATCATTATAGTTAACGTACATGAATGGGGCCAAGCGAGGGTAACTACAAATACAGTGAATCAGATATGTTCCCTTTCTCTCCTGTTTATTATACATTGACTCCTTAAAGGGGAATGTTACATGACGTGTTAAAGGCAATAACAATTTGTTAAAAAAAAAGTTATAGAAAATGTTTAGAGGTAGTCTGTTTCCTTCATTAACCAATCAGGAGCTTGTCATTTTGAAGTGGCAACCAGCCGATAAGGTATTTTCTTATGAGATTCTTAGAAGAGAAACTGCACCTTGATGAATTCCCATCAAGTTGTGTTCATTTGAGGCTTCTTGCTTTTCACCCACAGTACTATGCAGAGATTCAGAAGGACCTCAAACAGGAAACACATAGCCTAGGCTTTTGAACTATGTCTAATGGTACACAACCCAAAACCAGCTACATATACTTGTCCTCTAAGCCACATTTGGCTTGAATACAGTATGTGGGGATGTCAGTAAAAATCATAAAGAGAGACAAATATCATTGCCTTTTGTTAGGAGGGTACAACCAGGTGAAATAATGAATTTCCTTCACAATTATACAAAGTGTCCATCATTTGTCTCCCAAATCCCAAGCAAGAATATGATTTTGCTATAGGCGAGTGGGGTAGATGGGAAGGCAAAGGTATTTTCTGAGAGAATCCAGAAGAGCGGAGGGAGGTTGAGAAGGAAGGGAGTGCAGGTCACAAAATGGAGTAAGTATTCACAGGGGTGGCAGTTGAAGATCATAATTATGTGGACTGATGATGATTTGTTTAATTGTGTTTTTGCTTTTGTTTCAGGGAATGATGCCAGATCCTTCATATACTCCAGGAGTAATGCCCGTACGTACTAGCAAACACTTTTCAGGATGGTGGGAGGCAATCAAGCAATCACTAGCATTCAAGTAGCAACAGCAGACAGCAAACTCAAGATAGTTACAGCAAAAAACCAAGCAGCCACTTGCCTCTATTCTAACCATCCAACGCCCCCCACACCCTGCTGCCTGTCCATGCCTCTTGAGGATGCCTGTATTTCTCTGCTTTCCCTTGGGAGAGATCTAGAAATGCACCTAAACATTCAGTATTCTGACTCCAGGCATCAATTATCTGGGGAAAGCATTTGTTTCTGAGCCTTCCCATACTTATAGCAAACAGGGAGAGTAAGAACACCAGCATGTGGGTGCATGTGTGTAAAATGCTTTGACATGTACGCATGAGACTCTGAGGCATCAGCAAATGGCGAGCTTGAACATGTAGAACACTCGCATTGACAGATTCTCTCCATTAAGGCTAGGACAAAGCTATATGCAGCTAACAACAGAAGACGCAACAAACATATGCAAAGACAATAGCTCTCACCCAGTTGATCTGTTGTTTTTACATTCTTGGCTTTGTCAATGCTTTTTGCCAATTTGCTGATGCTGTGCAGCATGGAGAAAAAGCAAAATGCTTTTAACTATGCTGTGCACCACTGTGAAAAAAAATAAACAAACCATATAAATAAAAAAAGCTATAATGATGCGGCCCCAGTCATGAAGCTGGTGCGTACATGCATGGTAACATATGCTTTCCCATGTCATCAAGTGCGCATGCACCTGCGTCGTGATGTGGGTGCCATTTTCTTAGATTTTTTGTGGATGACGCATGGATCATTTCTGAGATTTTCTTTTTTTGTGCAAAAGCAGTTAATGCACTGGCAGCAAGTAATAGCTGCCATGTCCACCAAAAATTTAAAGAAAAGCTAATAGGTTGGCGGGGTGTTAAGGGCAACATGAAGCACCAGGTAGTGGGCACTAGGTAACATATATATATATATATATATATATATATATATATATATATATATATATATATATATATATATATATATGATCCAGAAGTCATGAGATGCTCAGGACACCCAGCCTTTCTGGTCGGGGCCTATTAGGGAGCATCAATCCCCAAAATATTTCCAAGGAGACAGATACTCCTTTGGAGACGTGAATACAGGCCCACCAGCCATTCGGCAGTGACAATCCTTTCATTTTGCTGTAGTGTCAGCATGACGCGTTTCGACTCATGGTAAATCAGTTGGTTTACATCAAATATTGACCCGGCAGGGTGTTAGGGCCAACATGGAGCAGCAGCAGGTGGTGGAAGCACCAGATAGTGGGCACTAGGTAATATATATACTATATATATATAGATGGATGGGGAGAGTGGAAAAGGAGCACACAAGTAAGGGATCAACACGGAGGGTGGGGGTTGAAGTAACTGAGAGAGGCAAAACACTGAACTAACAGTGATCAAAGTGGAGAATGTTTTTAAATGTGGAAACCACTAGTTCATTTAGAACGAAAATTAAGCCCCTAATTGGTACAGAAAAACAATGCCTAAAGTTTTTATTCAACGTTTACACAATATCCTCTCTGTACATAAAGAGACGAAAATATCAGACGGACCAAAAAGCAAAGGACACACAAGGCTTACTTGGTAGAACTTTAGGTGCAAAGCAGGGTGAACCATCCCTGCCAAAGATGGAGGTGAATGGAGAACAACAACAGTGACATGCTGTATACACGCGGAAAAAAAACTCTCAAGGTGCTAGACGACACTGATCTCTTTGTGGGAATGCATTTGTTGCCTCTCAAAATATTTAGAAGTATGACCTGGTGAATTCCAAAGGAACCATTCTTGTGATGCAACACTTTGCATTTGAGGCCAACCCATATAGACCTATCTAGAAGACATCTCCAGCAATAACTGACAATACAGCCAGTTACTGAATAGCTAAAAGCTGTCCACTTGGTGCTCTATAGAAGTGACCACATAGTCACATAAACACAGAGTCAAAAAGTAGTTATACCAAGGCAGAAAGACCCAAATAGAGGCCAGGCACCTGAATAGAGGCAGATGCCAGACAATAGCACAAAGGCAGCAACAGAGCAGGCAAAGACATCTGAGCTACATGAAGGCAATGTAGAAAAAGCCATATAGTGGCACAAGGTTGCCTACACATAAACAATGACAGTATCTACTGACAGGGCAGTAGCAGGGGGCTTGAACACCCAGGCAGCGCCAGGGCTAATCCAATCCTGCACCCTTTTCTGGCCTACTGCAAAATTATCCAGGCCCAATGGTCACCTTTTTTTATCCTGTTTTTACCAGGCCTTCAGAGCCTACTGGTTCAAGCGGCTGCCTACTTGCAGCGAAACAAGGTCAGCCATCCTATTCTTTTTCATTATGAAACAATCATTATTGACAATAATCTCTCAAAAAGCCCTGCATGGTCTGGCCCATCAAACCAGTGTCAAAAATACTAAACCACTAGAATGCCTAATTTCCTTTTGGGCAGGAGCACCTCTCAAAGGAACAGACACTTCACCCAGTGCAAGCCCTGCCATATGGATTCTGGGGGTAGGCAACACGTTCACTCATATATGGGATAAGTGGCCCCAAACTAGTGGTCCTCTCCCCCAAAAGCCTTACACAAGACTGAACCCACCACCAGACAGTTCAGTGCAGCGCGATCTCCATCCAGGGCAGACTATGTAACTGCCCAAATTCTCCATCTTCCGCCCACCATTATCCACAAGTGTGGAGTGATAAAGCAGCTGAAAACATGCAACAAAAGAGAAATTGCACAGATGCTGTGGCAGTGAAGATGCACAAAGGCTGTAGAAGATCAAGCACATGCAGACAGCAACAGAGGAGAAGCAAACAGGCAGAGAGATGCCAAAAGAGACACAGATAAGGTCGCACATAGACACTTACTGGGTAGCAAAAACAATGACAAAGCAGATCACACAGTTGTTGCCATACTAGATACATAGAGACAGAGACCAAACAAATGCAAGCAGGAAACCACACATGGAGATGGACAGAGGAATTACAGCACACAGTCTTTGAAACATAGCAGTTATGTTATTCTCTTGTAAAGAAATTATTGAAAACTTCTAGGTTATGAGGTGCATCTCATTGTGCAGCTTAAAGATCAGGTTGGTGTTATATACATAGACTTAAAGTACGTCTTGGCTTTTTTTTCACAATGGTGTTCTCTTTTTTCCAGGGTGGAATGGGCATGCCCGGATATCAGCCTGGAAATATGCCTGTAAGTAGTCTATTGCCTGTAAACATTCAGACCTCGATTTACTGAGCCTTTGTGTTTTTGTTGCATCGCGCAAGCAACGCAGGACAATGCAAAGGCTGATTTGGAATTCAAAAAGCCACGCAAGATCTGATTTGCGTGGCTTTTTAAAGAAATGTAACGCAACGTAGCTACTTGTGCTGGGTTACATTACATTTCGACTTGGGAGGTGTTCCACGGGTGGAGCATGGGCGTTCACAAGCAATTACCCATGGATTTTGGCACATTTACAGTTTTACTAACACTAGTAAACCTAGGAATGCATCAACATGCTCCACCTCCCCAGTGAATCGCTATTTTCTCTTTCCGTATGAGTTTCATTCTGAGTGATAGGAAAAGGCTGGCATAAATGACCTGCTGCTTCTGGATGGGCATTACTATCCTCCCACTCCTTCCACATACCATATACATAGACTTAAAGTACCTCTTGGCTTTTTTTTCACAATGGTGTTCTCTTTTTTCCAGGGTGGAATGGTAATGCCCGGATATCAGCCTGGAAATATGCCTGTAAGTAGTCTATTGCCTGTAAACATTCAGACCTTGATTTACTGAGCCTTTGTGTTTTTGTTGCATCACGCAAGGGCGCAGGGCAATGCAAGGGATGATTTGGAATTCAAAAAGCCATGCACGGTCTGATTTGCGTGGCTTTTTAAAGAAATGTAACGCAACGTAGCTACTTGTGCTGTGTTACATTACATTTCAACTTCGGAGTCATTCCACAGGTGGAGCACGGGCGTTTTCATGCATCCACCAATGGATTTTGGCACATTCACAGTTTTACTAACACTAGTAAACCTTGGAATGCATCAACATGCTCCACCTCCCCAGTGAATCGCTATTTTCTCTTTCCATATGAGTTTCATTCTGAGTGATAGGAAAAGGCTGGCATAAATGACCTGCTGCTTCTGGATGGGCATTACTGGCCTCCCACTCCTTCCACATACTTCTTGGAGACCGGGGAAGAAAGTGGCTAATGGGAGCACAAGTTGCAACCTCCTATGCCAGAACATGTTGGGTTTGCTTTTTAGTGCTTAACTAGTACCGGTGGCTGCCGATGGTGGCCACCAGCACTCAATAATCCAGGTCTAGTTTCTGCAACTCCAGATGACCAGTCTTGATTGTATTTGCTCTGTTCTCTGCCAGAAATGCAACGGCAATAGTCAATGTTCCAAACATTTTAGCCTCTCTGTTTGCTAAATGTTTCAACTTGGACATAGTTCTTTTTATAGCTAACTGTTGAAACTCCATGAAGTTAAAGCAAAAACGTGCCATTGTATTATATTGTCCGAAAGTGGGTATTTCAGTTACTCCTAACATCTTGACGTTACTGTGCTAATCTCAAAGGGGCAACTATCTACTTAGCAAAAGGGCCTCATTTATGGAAAGTGTAGCATCTCTGCGTTAAAACAGTGATGCAACACTTTTCAGTGTGCCCTCCTTGCGACACCATCGATGCGCTGTATTTACTGTACGGTGCTCCATGTCGCAAGGATTTACAGATTTCCTGACATAGCTGTAGGTAGAAAAGTGGTGCATTGCTAAGGGGTGTCTAAAAACAGAAGCAACTCCAGCAATGCGTCCTTTTACATGGGCAAATCCCATGTGAAAGGGTCTGCGTCAGTCTTACACCTGCTGTGAGGCAGGCATAACATTTTGGCACAGTAGCGTCCTAGAAGTGTTGCAGTGAAATCTCATAGATTTCACTGCAACACTTCTACTAGCCTTTTCTGTGGGGGGACGCCCACCCTTCATACATTATACCTGACGCAGGTATAATGTAGTGCAGGGCTTTACAAAGTGATTCATCTGCTTTGGTTCGTCACTTTGTAAATATAGCACAACGTGGCACATTTTTTACGCCACTGCAGCATCTCAAATGTGACTTAACGGCAGCGCAAAGGGCTCATAAATAAGCCCCTAAGCTCCATTCTGTTCCTTTAGTAAACTGGTGACATGTCACTTCTTCTAGAGCTGTCATAGTAAGGTGGGTTTCTCGTGAGATGCCAGCAGGTGGATTACAACTGATAGCTCCATAGGATCTTAAAAGCGGTAGCAGTATCTGCTGATGGAGACAATACCTAAAGGTGCCCTGTCCTCTAGTTAGAGGTAGGGGTGGTCCACAAATGAGTACCGTGAGGGCTAGACCTCTTTGAAAAGGCAGATTTTCAGGTTTCACTTGAAGGAAATCAGGTGATGTCTTAGGTCTGGACTCAGTGATTTCCGTAGGGGTGTGCCTAGAGTTCTAATTTTACATTCTCCATGAGATTTTTGTGTGCAGCTGTATTAAACAATCAATTCTACATTGCCTGACCTAAGAGCCTGACTGTGTTTTGTGTAAAGTAAGATAATATAGATATTTCAGGCATGAGCCCTCCAGAGGTCTGAAGGTGTACAAAGGAGCAGCACCTATCCAAAAAAACCTTGCCAGATAAGCCTCTCAGAGCAAATGAATGTAGCTTGTCATTTCTTTCTCTCCCCACTTTCCCCCAGCCCCAAAGATTCTGCATGTAGCTTAGCTTATTTTTAACAGTGGTTACAACCATTGCTTATTCTAACTGAACTGGTTCTATGAACAATGGATGTCATTGTTCCGGTTTTCCACCAGGAGGCAGTTGTGTTCTATGACCTGTTGTCACCTTGTACAGGTTAGCAGTTCACCACTATCCATTCCAACCACAGATGAGTGTGAGAAAATACCTACAGAGCAAGCACTAATCCTTATTCCTCTAGACAAGAGGGTACTGTGTCCTTTTGATACAAGGATGCACATGTGTTGGGTGTGGCACAAAGGTCAGGCCTTATACATGGTTGGTCACATTTCTGTATTAATCGTCCCCACCTAAAAATGTTTAGATCTGGAAAATTCTCTGCAGCTTGTCATGACATAGAAGGAACCAGCTCATGCAACATCATAGACTGTCTTACAGGATAAGTTGCAACCAGATGACACCTCATTAAGGACCTAAGGTATTAAGGTCTGGTCGATAAGCACTCCACTGCCTAGGAACCTGGCTTGAGTTTTGGACTGCAACTGATCTACCAACCAGTTGCAGCTCAAAAACAACAATTGCGGGGAGTTGCAATAACTCCTGCCTCTTTCAGTATGTATAAGGCAAGATTGGATCTGTGACTCTCTGTGAATGGTTGTAAATGGAGGGATTGAAGCCTGCGAGGGACAGCAGTCTTCCATCTTGCATTCATTGAATGCTGATATTTTGGTTTGAAAGCAGCTCCTGTGTCCTAAAGGCAAAGGAGCTGCTTTAAAAAACAAACAAAAAAAACTTGCCATTCTAAAGACACCAGAGGGAGCATGCAGTTTTCCCCTTGCTCACTGTCTCTTCCACCGATGCCACCAGCTGACATTTCTAAACCGGTGGAGGCCCATCTTGAATAGCTTTGACTTTTAAGTGGCTACCACCTGCTGTGACATATTGGTATTCCATTAATAACTTTCTGCTGCAGTTGAGGTCGCAAAGCATTGATAGATTTCGTAGTAACTCAGAAGGAGGAGGGATACGGTCCTTTCATGACCCTTCTTATTCCGAATTTTAGTCAGGCGCAAAAGGCATTAGGCAAATCACACCCTTTGCAACTGCAAAAAGACTTAGGGCATGATTACGACTTTGGGGGTGTGGGAGCGGGCTGCCCCACCACGCCACCACCCCCTCCCACACTGCCAAAGCCGCCTGCTTTCCCACAGTGGTGCCTATAAGAAAGGCACAATAATGGGAGTGTCAAGGCAGTTTCTGCACGGCATGGACTGTGCAGACCATGCCCTACAGGAAAGGAGATGCATGCACACGTGCCCCCCTGCATGTATCCCCATGCACAGGGGCGATAGGGGGCCCTGTGGGGCCCCCTTTGTTTCCCGACCGCCAGCATTTTCATGGCAGGCTCACTGCCATGAAAAAGCTGGCAGTGGGGAAACTCCTAATATGCTTGGCGGTGACACACTAGTAAGCATATTGCTTTCCTAGACCGCTGCGCCAAGCCAGGGATCGTGGACCCCTTGCGATTGCGGTGGTTCTCTGGAGGCCCGACCACATTACTTGTAATAGGGCGGTCGGACCGCTGGTGTGGCTGTCCCTGACTGCCACCGGACCTCCACCGCCACTTTGGCGGTCACAGGGACCGCTGAAGGCGTAATCAGCCCATTAGTAAATGAGGCGTTTCTTAAAAGCTTCTTCCATTTCAACCCAATAACTGACAGAGATGGGAGGACACCAGTGCTTAATTTGAGCAGGTGCTTTCAAGTGCTCAGCACCGGCACTTCTTTCATAGGGCCGGGGCTACGATTTGTGGTACTGCAGGTGGTGGTCTCAATATTAATTGCCCAATTTAAAATAAAAGAACCACATACCTTGCATGGTGACGGGCTGGTATGTTTTCACAGGCAGGCATACATCCCGTTCAGGCAGGCAGGATTGTGTATCATTAATGTATGCAACAAGGACCCCCTGAAAAATTGTTTATATAATTCCTAGGTCAGGGAAAATTCATAACTGGAAAATAGCAACCTAGGCAATTATTTCAAGGCTTGTCTAGATAGTACTAGCTAGGAGAACTAAAAAATCCAAAAAGTTTAGACCAAAATATTTATTGTCACAATCTATAGCTCATCACAAAATACATATTTTTATACAAACATACTTTTAAAAAATTGTATCAACATTCAATATCAAACAGATCAAAACATAATATCGTGGACACAATAACAGTAAAATAAAATAAAACAGTGGCAGAAAAGGTAAATTCGAAGCGCGTTTCGGCGACCAGCGCCTTCTTCAGGTGTAGCCACTAATGACCTGAATTAAAAGATGTAAAAGAAATCCATATATTACTAATATGCATTCTATCTGACATACTTATAGACATAGTTCACATTATTACACAAAGCAAATATAACCTGAAATGAGATTCTAATCACATGACAACAACAGGACTATTAGTATAACATTTCGGATTATTCATTTTCTCCTATTTCGTGGACAAGCAAGACTTTTATACATTTTCAGTCTATATAGATAGAGTACTTCAGTGCTCGGTATGACCAAGAATACTTACTTGTTAGAAACTAACAAGTGTCCAAAACACTCAAAGAATATAGGATGTTATCCAGTTCAATTTGATAACAAAGTAATCTATAAGGGATGGAATAAATTCCAGATTGTAAGACTGGTTCAAAGATGAGCAATCAGCCTATACAGACAATAGTAAATAGCAACCTCCATTATTACTTACTTCAAACTTATATCAATCAGGAACCACTACACATCGCGTAATGTAGTCTCAAAATCACGGATGTGTTGATCCTTACCAAGGTGAGTAGTCGATTCTAATCACTAAAGCAAAATAAAAATAGAAATAAAAATAAAGCTGGTTATTCTAGATGGATTGATATAGATTTATGGTTTAAACACAGGGTCACATTAGAATCGATCATTAAAAACAAATGCCTCATTTTGGAAAAGGGACTAAGTCCAAAATTATGGATTTTTGCTTAACAAACCGCACTCTAAAGCTGCATGACCACAGAAGGGTACATATGGAACGCGAAATTCAAACGAAGGGAAAATAAAGGACAAATCACCTCCCGAGTTTCCCAAGGAACATCAATCAATTCATTGATTCCTATCCCATCCATTGATGCAACAATCAAATCGTACCTGTTAATTAGAGCAGTGTCTGTAGATATGGTAACAATAGCCTTTCATGAATAAAGTAAAACTTGAAAAATGAGACAAAAACAAACAATAACATTATTTGCATCACAAAAGATACAATTTTGAGAGACAATGGGATATTCTTAGGGAATCCTAAAGGTTGAGAAAATGGGAGAGTGGCTAGCATAAGTGGGAGAAGAACTGATGGGGGTTGGCAGTGCATATACCTAAAAAGCAATATCACCTAAAAATGGTTTGCATCTCACACTGCTTTTTGTTTTCAGGGAATGATGCAAGACAATCAATACAATCCAGCAGACATGCCCGTAAGTAATGAGAAAAAATCTACAAGGAATACACACACACACATGGACTTGCACATGCTGGCATGCTCCTGCTTGCGCACAGACACAGACACACAAATACTGAGATACAGGCAGATTTGAGAAAGCAGCAGCAGTCAGTGACAGAATGGATGCACAAAGGCCCTGATGGGGCTACCTCAGGAAAGTAAATGTGACATCAAATCAGGCTGAACTGACATAAACTGTGGCAGCGCAACTGCATATGGGCAGTAACCATCAACCACTAACAACTAATTCCACACACTACTACAAAGACTCCACAATCTCGAAATCCGTGAAAATGAGCTATATGTGTTACTTCTTATCTCGCAGACACACAAAGTGTAGTCTACCTACCACCTTTCACATCACCTCCTCAAACAACACTGTGGCATTGCTCAGGGGTCCATCTTATCCTCTCTATTATTCAACATCTATCTGATCTGCTTACCAAATCTGATTAAATAATACAACCTCACTTGTTACAACTATGCAGATGACACCCAAAGCATTTTAAAAACAGATAGCCTTGAAGACCTCTACAATTCACAACTTGATGACTGACTTTGTACCATAAACACACAGATGGTGCATCTGACGGGTGGGGTTGGCACAGGCTGGCACACCCTCCTTCCTGACATAGGGTTTCCTGCCAGTCTTCCCGCTGGAGTGGAGGTCAAAACCGGTTGGGGCCAGTCGCTGAGTAAGTGGTCTGGAGAAGCTCACAAAGGCGGCAGGCCTTTGAAGCTTCCCCATGCCCATACTGGAGGAGGAGACCTAGCACATCGCCCAGGATGTGCATTGTTGCATTGTTGCATGCCCAGGAAAGCGGGGGGCTCTCCACCCAGACCAGACGTGGATTGTAGGTTAGGTTTTCAGGGGTCATCTCTAAGATGCCCTCTGGTGCATTTTACATTAAATCCCACACTGGCATCAGTGCGGGTTTAATGTGCTGAGAAGTTTGATATCAAACTTGTCAGTCTTCAGTGTAGCCATTATGGTGCTGTGGAGTTCGTAATGACAACCTCCCAGCACCATATACTTTTAATGGCATCACTGCACTTACAGTGCCCAGGAAGGACCCTGGGTACTGTATGGGCACAGGGCTCATGTACCTGTGCCCACACCACTGGCATAGGGCACCCAGCTAGGGGGTGGCTGATGTATGCCAGGGCAGTGGGTTTCGTGGGCATGGCACACAGGGATGTGTGCCATGTCGACTCTTTGTTTAGTCCTGCACTTAGACACTCAGCCTGCAAAGGCAGTGTGTGGGTGTCAAGGTAAAGTGGCCCTATGGGTGGCACAATAAGTGCTGCAGCCCTTAGGGTTCTTCTCTGGTCACCATGCCCTGGGTACCTAGGGTACCATTTACTAGGGGCTGACAGGTGGCCAGAGATGCCAATTGGGTTTTAGGTCCAACACAGTTTTAGGGAAGGAGCACAGGCAATAGGCACCTGGTTGGCAGGATCCCAGGGCACACTCAGTCAAAGCACATCAGCAGTTCAGCGAAAAGTGGGGGCATACCAATGCAAGAAAGATGGCACTTTCTCACAATAACTTGATGACTGACTTTTTGCCATAAACACTAAGATGGTGAATAACCATCTAAAGCTCATTGCTGCAAAGACAGAGATTATGACCTGCAGATCTTTTGACTGGGTGTGAGTGTTAGATTGATTCAGATGCTCCGTCCATCACCACCCCCTTTTGTACCGCTTTTGGCCACCATAAGTGTGGCAGGGTATGCTCAGACGTGAGTCCCTTGCTCACTTTGCCACTGGATTCAAGCAAGCCGGGCTGAAGACAGCTGGAATGCCAGAAACCGGTCCTCGGAAGCTTGTTTCCGGTCCAGGGAAGGCATGGCTTGGCAGTTCGGGCTGCACTGTTCCCATGAGGCACAGGGTCAGACTGATTTGCATATAGCCATGTCTGAACTGGGGCGGCAGAGTGGGCTAAAGAACGGTGATGGATTAAACCCAGATCTTTTGACTGGGTGTGAGTGTTTGATTGATTCAGATGCTCCGTCCATCACCACCCCCTTTTGTACCGCTTTTGGCCACCATAAGTGTGGCAGGGTATGCTCAGACGTGAGTCCCTTGCTCACTTTGCCACTGGATTCAAGCAAGCCGGGCTGAAGACGGCTGGAATGCCGGAAACCGGTCCTCGGAAGCTTGTTTCCGGTCCAGGGAAGACATGGCTTGGCAGTTCGGGCTGCACTGTTCCCATGAGGCACAGGGTCAGACTGATTTGCATATAGCCATGTCTGAACTGGGGTGGCAGAGTGGGCTAAAGAACGGTGATGGATTAAACCCAGATCTTTTGACTGGGTGTGAGTGTTTGATTGATTCAGATGCTCCGTCCATCACCACCCCCTTTTGTACCGCTTTTGGCCACCATAAGTGTGGCAGGGTATGCTCAGACGTGAGTCCCTTGCTCATTTTGCCACTGGATTCAAGCAAGCCGGGCTGAAGACGGCTGGAATGCCAGAAACCGGTCCTCGGAAGCTTGTTTCCGGTCCAGGGAAGACATGGCTTGGCAGTTCGGGCTGCACTGTTCCCATGAGGCACAGGGTCAGACTGATTTGCATATAGCCATGTCTGAACTGGGGTGGCATAGTGGGCTAAAGAACGGTGATGGATTAAACCCAGATCTTTTGACTGGGTGTGAGTGTTTGATTGATTCAGATGCTCCGTCCATCACCACCCCTTTTTTACCGCTTTTGGCCACCATAAGTGTGGCAGGGTATGCTCAGACGTGAGTCCCTTGCTCACTTTGCCACTGGATTCAAGCAAGCCGGGCTGAAGACGGCTGGAATGCCAGAAACCGGTCCTCGGAAGCTTGTTTCTGGTCCAGGGAAGACATGGCTTGGCAGTTCGGGCTGCACTGTTCCCATGAGGCACAGGGTCAGACTGATTTGCATATAGCCATGTCTGAACTGGGGTGGCAGAGTGGGCTAAAGAACGGTGATGGATTAAACCCAGATCTTTTGACTGGGTGTGAGTGTTTGATTGATTCAGATGCTCCGTCCATCACCACCCCCTTTTGTACCGCTTTTGGCCACCATAAGTGTGGCAGGGTATGCTCAGACGTGAGTCCCTTGCTCATTTTGCCACTGGATTCAAGCAAGCCGGGCTGAAGACGGCTGGAATGCCAGAAACCGGTCCTCGGAAGCTTGTTTCCGGTCCAGGGAAGACATGGCTTGGCAGTTCGGGCTGCACTGTTCCCATGAGGCACAGGGTCAGACTGATTTGCATATAGCCATGTCTGAACTGGGGTGGCAGAGTGGGCTAAAGAACGGTGATGGACTAAACCCAGATCTTTTGACTGGGTGTGAGTGTTTGATTGATTCAGATGCTCCGTCCATTACCACCCCCTTTTGTACCGCTTTTGGCCACCATAAGTGTGGCAGGGTATGCTCAGACGTGAGTCCCTTGCTCACTTTGCCACTGGATTCAAGCAAGCCGGGCTGAAGACGGCTGGAATGCCAGAAACCGGTCCTCGGAAGCTTGTTTCCGGTCCAGGGAAGACATGGCTTGGCAGTTTGGGCTGCACTGTTCCCATGAGGCACAGGGTCAGACTGATTTGCATATAGCCATGTCTGAACTGGGGTGGCATAGTGGGCTAAAGAACGGTGATGGATTAAACCCAGATCTTTTGACTGGGTGTGAGTGTTTGATTGATTCAGATGCTCCGTCCATCACCACCCCTTTTTTACCGCTTTTGGCCACCATAAGTGTGGCAGGGTATGCTCAGACGTGAGTCCCTTGCTCACTTTGCCACTGGATTCAAGCAAGCCGGGCTGAAGACGGCTGGAATGCCAGAAACCGGTCCTCGGAAGCTTGTTTCTGGTCCAGGGAAGACATGGCTTGGCAGTTCGGGCTGCACTGTTCCCATGAGGCACAGGGTCAGACTGATTTGCATATAGCCATGTCTGAACTGGGGTGGCAGAGTGGGCTAAAGAACGGTGATGGATTAAACCCAGATCTTTTGACTGGGTGTGAGTGTTTGATTGATTCAGATGCTCTGTCCATCACCACCCCCTTTTGTACCGCTGCAGACAATGGCAACATCACCAGCCTACTGGCATATAGCCTAAGGAACTTATAGCCCCTTCCACAACATTAAGAGTAGTTTGAAACATATGAGTAACCAGTGATTCAGACCTATTCTTGACACCATATGTTAACAATGTCACAAACAGTGCCTTCTACACAATGAAAACACTATGTCACTGTGAGAAATTGGGTTATTGGTTGACTGGGGTATGAGCCCTGGTGAAGCAGCAGCCACAATCCCCATGCAGGGTAAACTATAAAAAGTCATTAAAGTCACATGTGCTTAACCCTGAGTAGTATGGCACAAAACACAGTCAGGCTTAGCATAGAGGCAATGTATCAAGTATTTATGCAGCACACAAACAGTAATAAAGTCAAAACACAGCACAAGAAAAATCCCAAACCAATTTGGAAAACTAGAGTACATTTTTATAAATTATTTGACACCAAAATGACAAAATCCAATCAGTAGAAACAGAGTTTGAAATTTTAAAAGTTTTTAGTAAAAACTAGAGTCTAAAATATCAAAGCGCCAACCACAGGTCAAAGTCAAAAGTTAAGGCTGATCACGATGAAGCACAGTTTGGATATAGAAATCAATTGGGCCTGGTCAGCGCTTACCTTTAGACTTGTGGTAAAGTTCAGTGGGGCAAGCCTGCAGGAGGTGTCCGAGGAGGAAACATCATCGTCAGATGGACTTGGGTCGAAGCAGTGGTGAAGCTTTCTACGTTCAGACTTAGTTGCCCAAATGGAAGTTGAAAAACTCCAACGGGACGAAGTACAGGGCTGTAGCTGAAGACAATTCCACAAGGTTGGATACCCCTTTGCCGAAGGACCACTGAAAATGATTTTCTGCTGCAAAGAAGAACGTAGCAGGAGAAGCCATGAAGTCAATCTGACCAGTGGTGCACCTCGGGCGGATAGGCAAGCAGGTTGGTCCTGGTCTCCTCCAGGTTCTCAGAGCACTTTTGGGCCAAATGTTGTTTAAGTCCTTAGTTTTGGACATTGGCCATCTGGGCACATTTAGGACCACAACCAAGTGTCCAGGATTGGGGGGACACCTCTTGGGGTTCAGTACTCACCCAGACGACTGGGTCCAGGTGTGGGTTCAAGTTGGTGAGAGCCTTTATGTCCCTGTGGCTTTGACCTAGAGGCCAGCAAACTAGCTCTTGGAGTCACTTCTGGCAATCCTGGGTGCAGGTCAAGATGCAGGGCTCAACAAAAGGCCTGGCCTCTGAGGGTTCAAGACGGGCTCCAAGCAGCAAAGAAGTCCTGCCAGGTACATCAGCAGTCTGGCAAAGTGTACAGCAGGTCACAGCAGCAGACAGTCCTCTGAGAGTCCTTCAGCAGGTCCAGTAGTGAACTGAAGAGTGGCTATGAAGGTCCTATTTTTGTATGCTGATGTCCTTCTGGAAGGTGGGTGAATCTTCTGGAAGGGTTCTTTGAAGTGCATGGAATTTCCGGACTCTCCTGCCCTGGTTACAAGCCGGTTGCAGTAACAATGCAGAATCGTTAGGCCCTTTGTGTGAAGGTAGAGCACAGGCTATTCAGGTGTAGGTGGGGCTGTGCTGCACTCATACCCCACATCCTGCCAGCAGATGGCCCATTGAGACACACCTAATCCCTCTATTGTTTGACAGCCTGGGAGGAATTCACAAGGTTTGTCAGCTACACCCACTCATGTGATCCAAGATAGGATGCACGCACAAAGGGTTGAGGGCAGGAAAATGGCAACTTTCTAAAAGAGGCAGTTTAAAAAATCCAACGTTACCATTAAAGAGGGTTTAGAATTGCAATTTCATAGGTACCAAACATGATATATCTACCTGCTCCCAATTAGGAATTGCAACTTATTAAATGTAATAAGGAATACCCAATGTTATTCTATGGGAGTGGTAAGCCTTACAGTAGTGGAAAACTAATTTAGGAATGTTTCACTACCAGAACATGTAAACCTTAAAAGTACATGTCCAACCTTCTAATTATCCTACCCATTAGACTACCTAGGGCCTTCCATAGGGGTGACTTATATGTACTGAAAATGGAGTTAAAGCTTTGGCAAGGGGTTTAAAATGTCAAGTCAACATGGCAGCGTAAGACTACATGAAACACACAAAAGGTGATGGAAGGAATGCTTGCAATTTGTCTATCCGCTGGCAAATACTGTTCCTTTGCTTACCATTCCACCTCAGTTTGCATCCAGCCATATGCAAATCAGTCTTGACCCTGCTTCTCATGGAAACAGCCCAGCCCAAACTGCCAAGCCATGTTTACTCTGAACCAGAACACAAGCAACCCAGGGCCAGTTTCGCCCTAGTTATTGGCTCATCAGCTGTGTACTGCTTGGTTCCAGTGACACAGTGAGCATGGGACCCATGTCTGGGCATACCCATGCCACTTAGGACAGTACATGAAGCACACAAAAGGTGATGTAAGGAATGCTTGCAATTTGTCTAACCTCTGGCAATAGCTCAGGGTAACATCCCAACCCATCCTTCCTTTGCTCACCATATCACCTCAGTTTGGACCCAGCCATATGCAAATCAGACTTTAGTGTAACACTGCATTGAGGTTGCAATAGCAGGCCTATGGCATGTTTTAGAGAGTTACTTAAGTAGGTAGTACAATGAGTGCTGCAGGCCCACTGGTAACATTTAATTCACAGGCCTTGGATATATGGTATACCACTCTACAAGGGACTTACAAGTAAATTAAATATGCTACTTTGGTATATGCCAATCAAACCATGTTTAGAGGAGTGAGCACAAGCACTTTAGCACTAGTTAGCAGCCGTAAACTGCACAGAATCCTAATGCCAACAAAAACAAATTAAGCAAAAAAGTGGAAAGTAAAGGCAAAAGGTTTGGGGGCGACCCTGCAGCGAGGGCCTGGCCCAACAGTCACCTTGCATTCCAACTTAAACTGCAAGCCATCTTCACACTGTTAATCTCGAAGCTTGACTATGCAAACAGCCTATACCTTGGCACATCTGCATTCGGCATTTGCAAAATGCAACGTACCCAGAATGCTGCTGTAAGGCTTCGTCTCCACCTTCACCCAAGAGGACGCATGACTCCAGTCCTGCAATCACTCCACTAGCTACCTATAACTAGAAGAGTAATGTTCAAGGCACCCTGCATTGTCTACAGAGCCTCCCAAGGATACCAACAGCGATACCTACAAGCTGAGTCGGCTCCTTCGTTTTAGCAGAGAAGCGTCACCCCACAAAGAAAAGCCCCAGGCCAGAGCTGAAAAATTAAATGGTAAGAAAGTTTATTTATTACCATTTTATTTTTCAGCTGATGACCGGTCCCAAACTGAGTGACAGGACAAGGCAGGGCCAGTGCTGCCGAGTGGCAGCAGGGAGCTGGATGCTTTAAAACTAGCTTTTCTCTTTGGCTGGCTGTCTTGCGACCGCCAGCCAGCCATACGCGTTTTAGACTTCTATAACCAAGCTGTCTTAGACAGCTGGATTAGAGAAAGCTCAGGTCTCCAGTGCTCTTGAGAGCGCTGAGCGCGGCCACTCCCTCCAATCCTGGTGCTGCTCTCATGCTGTTGAGAGTAGCGCCAGGATTGGTTAGGGGAGTTAGCTGGGTCCCACGTTGGAGCCTGCCTTCAGAAAAGACTGAAGGAGGAGGACATCACGTCACGTAGGAAGGTAAATTTGAATTTGAATTTTTAATTTTAAAATATTTATTAAGCGCACTTATACCGGGACGGTTTCATGGCGCTAGACAGCGGTGAATCAGTGGAGGCGAGGATGGAAGCTAGGCTGCTGAAAATCTAGAAAACAGAAAGGTCTTGAGTAGTTTGCGGAATTCCAAGTAGGAGGATGAAGTCCTAAGTGCAAGAGGAAGCGAATTCCAGAAGGATGGAGCTAGCACCGCAAATCTGGCCCCCCCGGACTTCTGCTTCCTGAATCGGGGGACTGACAAGAGAGCGTGGTGAGCGGAGCGGAGCTCTCTAGTCGGGAGGTAAGATGAAATGGCTTCACAGAGGAAGGCGGGGGCAGTCCCGGACCTAGCCTGATACGTGATGCAGCCCAACTTGAAGAGGGCCCTCTCCCTCACCGGTAACCAATGCAGAGACTGCAACAGAGGTTGGATTTAGGAAGACCATAAATCAGGCGGGCCGCCTGATTTTGTATCAGTTGGGGCCGGCGGATCAGGTAGGCCGGGGCGCCATTGTAGATCACATTCCCATAGTCAAGGCGCGATAGCACCATGGCCATGAGAATGAGCTTGAGTGCGGCGGCAGAGAAGAATCGGGAAACCTTACGGATGGTACGGAGGGAAAAAAACAGGCAGACACCACTGAGTTGATCTGCGTGTGAAGAGTGAGCAGGGGGTTAATGAAGATGCCCAGGGTTTTAACCTTGGGAACTGGAAGGGGAGGGGGGCCAAGGGAATGGGGCCAAAAGGAAGAGGACCAAGGACTGCAACCACCCCCGTCAAAACCAGTTCGGTTTTGTCGGGGTTTAGTTTGAGGTGGTTGCAGTTCATCCACCCTTGGATGAAAAGCATGACCCTCTGGAAATTCAGGGCAGAGGTGGGGGAACAGGAGAGATTAAAGATAAGTTGGAGGTCATCGGCGTAATTGAACACCGAGACCTCCATCTGCTGTAAAGAAAAAATGAGGGGTGAAATGTATAAATTGAATAACAAGGGAGACAAGGAGGAACCCTGGGGGACGCCGCAGGTCACTCTCCGAGGTGGGGCAGCAAAGTCGGCCAGATGGACGGCCTGCTCCCTATCCGTTAAAAAGGATCGGAGGCAGGCAAGGGCCATGCCCCCAATGCCCGCTGCCCCGACACGGGTCAACAGAATGCCATGGTCCACCGTGTCGAACGCGGCGGACAGGTCTAACAGGACCAGGGCCTGGGGGAGGCAGGTGTCAATGCCCTCCCTCAATTTGTCCATCACCGATACAACTACCTTCTCGGTAGAGTGCAGCGGGCGAAAGCCCGCCTGACGAGAAGAAAGGCGGCCCGTGGATTCCACAAAGGAGCTCAGAGTCCTGGTGACATGGGCCTCTGAGACCTTCGCCAGGTAAGGGAGAAGGGAGATGGGACGGTAGTTAGCAGGCAGGGAAGGATCAGTGCCTGCCTTTTCAAAATCGGAATGATGACTGCCGATTTGTGGGCGTGAGGGACAGTGCCAGTTTTAAGGGAGTGATTGATTAGAGTAAGTGGAGGGGAATAGCAAGGTAAGTGTATTTTCATTTTATTAATTTGTTTTTGTGTCCCACGGCATCACCACCCTCGGTACATGCCAGCTGCCAATGCCTACAAGTTAAGTTAAAGCAATCCCACCACCAAGCAGAACGATGCTCTCAAAGCTTATACCACTTATCATCATACCACCTTACCATAAAAAATCCATAGGAGTAACTGCTTACTCAGTACAAGTTGCCAAGCTCTGTAACTCACTCCCAGCTAAAACTAGAAGCACCCAGGAGCATATACACTTCTGAAGACAGCTGAAAACATGTCTATTTCCTATGGAACTGCACCACCTGCATCCTGACAACAGAGACCAGAAAACAGTTGCACCCTCAAGCGCAGTCCTCAGCTTACAACCCATGAATTGAAAACAAGTCAGACAGCAAACTGTGTTGATTGTGCAGGTAAGCTAAGAAGGACTGATCGATGATTCACCATGGCATTATATAGTTATGTACTTGCGTATATAACAGTTGTGTCCCACAACAATACTAATAACATGATGCGCTGCGGTCAACAGCAAATTCTAACTTATTCCTTCTACATTCAGATAAGACATATTTGCTATGAGGATTGTCCATCACCGGCAAGGTGCAGACAAAAAAACAGACATCACCAAATGAACAGGCATGGAATTACTTAAGAGATTTTTATTTACTTAGAAGGTTTTTATGTTGTGTGAACATGGCCCTAGAGTATCAGAGTGCTGTACATCAATATGAAACTATACAGTTTTATAATCAGATAGCTAGTAACATCAGGTAGGAGGTGAGGTCTGTTCTCGGTGACGCAGTTTGTCAGCTCAGTGTAGAGTGGCAGTTGGCCAGTGTTTGTGTCGTTTAACATAAATAATCAGATCATGACATTGTGCTTGAGCCTTGTCCAGTCATTTAGGTGAGAAATCTGTCCATTATGATCATCTGGACTTATTTCTTGAAGGATAAAGAAGAAGGGTTCGCCTGCATCTCAGATGGGAGAGGTTTCTTGATTATTGGTGCCGCCCCCGAGAATGTGCGATCATAAGCATCTTTTTTCTGAACTTCCGGGGTTTTAGCAGCTTAGAGCCCACACTCCTTAGAGTGCAGGTGCCTCCAGAGATCGAGGGCTTCTGAGCCAGGTATGAGGGAGTGTTGTGGTTGTAAGGCTTTGTGTGTTATACAAGCTATCTTCAGTTGAATCTTTGCCTTGAAAGGGAGCCTGTGTAGTGATTTAGGCACTGGAGTGTTGTTGTCGTAGCGTCTTGATTCTGTAATCAGCCTAGCTGGAGCGTTAAGCAAAGTCTTGAGTGAAGCAGTCCTTGCTTTGGGCAGTTCTGTTAATGTTGCACACCCGTATTGCAATCTGTAGATGACTAGGTATTGCACTGCTGTTTTGAAGTCTGGTGGTGGTAAGAAAGGTTTTATCTTTTTGAGGAGATTCATTTGGAAAACTGGTACTCTTGTGGCTGCACTGATATGTGTTTGCATATTAAGGTTTGGGTCTAGCGTTATTCCAAGTGATTTAGTTGACTCTATGATGACTGCTTTGCAGTTGAGTGCAGTTAAGTTGCTGATCCATTCTTCGACTAGTGGAGAGGTGTGTGGTGGGGATAGTAGTAAGAATACTGGTTATAGTACATTTGATTTTTGGGTCTTTTTGTGCCAGACAGTGTTGTGTTTCCATGAGTGTGTGTTGGGTTCTAATATCTTCCAGAGATGTTATCTTTAGGTACAGTAGTGTGTCATCTGCGTACATGTGGTAAGATATGTTTGCTTCTTTGTGGATTTCTGTCAGTGGTTCTATGTATAGGTTGAACAGAGTGGGGGTAAGATGGATCCTTGTGAAACCCCATTTGAGACCGGGGAGGGACTAAATAGTGTCTTATTCAGCTTGATTCTCTGTGATCAGTTCCAGAGAAAGGAGGAAAACCATTTCCGCACATTTCCTGCCAGCCCCATTCTGTTTTGTAGACATTAGCTGTGTCTGGTGGCTCAGTGGACTATTGTGTCCGTGGTAGGGGCCTGTGTTCGACCTCATGATCACAAGTTCAAAAATCCCGGTATGTCCACTCAGCATTTCATCCTTCTGAGGTCGATAAAATTAGTAACATTGAGTTGGGTAATAATAAACATCTGCTATTCAGCGCCATGATACCCTTGGATGAACATGCGCTTTACAAATACACGTAATGTTATGTAAACTGGAATTGCATCAAGCAGCCAAGGGATACGAGGCCATATCGCCTAATAAGTCACACAATTGTAAAATTGAATAACTAAGAGTAGTGTTGCTCGCCTCAATGGTCCGCTGCTCATAGACCATACAATATAACAAACAATTCATGAACAGAGAGGCAACAATAGCAACAAGACAATGAGAGAAAACAATTTCTTGAGCCTTCATTGTTGAAGCTGTATCCTTCTTTAACCGCATGCGTGCGGCGGTTATTTGTGCGCTGTGCGGCTTTTTTCTAAAAGCCGCGTTACATGACGAGCTCAGCTCGTCATCAGCGTGCGAGCGGCACAACTCATGACGAGCTGAGCTCGTCATGAGCAGGCAAGGGGTTAATATGTAGATTCAAAACATGCACAACCAACGCGTTTCACTCTCAACAGGGCTTTATCCGGGCCATGTTAATCCTAATTAGTTCACCTTAGGGTTTGGCACAACATGTTCCGAAAACACGAATAACACATTTTTTAGAGTATCTTGGTATATGTATTGTAGATTGTTGTCGTTTTGGACTTGTTTTGTTTAGATAGAGATTACTTATTTTTCTAAACTGGTGTGGTTTCCATTTGTAGTGTTTTCACTGTATTACTGTATTTGTGCACAAATTATTTGCACACTGCCTCTGACATAAGCCTGCCTGCTCATGCCAAGCTACCAAGGGGGTGAGCAGGGGTTGTCTAAGGGCGTATCTCCCTTACCCTGACTAGAAGTAAGGGTTCCTACTTGGACAAAAGTGTAAAGCATTGCCAACTAGAGACCCCCATTTCTTACAATCACAGTCAGGTTTTTTCAGGAGTGGCGTTACTTCACCAGTCTTAAGACATTCTGAGATTGATCCTTGTGTTAAGGAGGAGTTGAAAATCTTAGTCTAGAGTGGAGAGAGAGATAACTTATGTCTTTTAGAATTTTAGAGGGTATTGGGTCATTGAAATGTGTTGTTGGCTTCATTCATAGCAGGATTGTTTGGATGTCACTTTCACTGAGGGTCTTGAATCTGCTGAAGGTGACATTATTTTTTGCCTTTATGGAGGGGGGAGAGTACTGATGACCTTTTGCAATCTGTCTACTTGGAGATGATTTGGTGCAGTGCTGCTCCTTTGTTGTGTGTTGATACCATGCATGATTGTACAAGATTATGGCCTTTGAGGAAAGATTTTAGTGTGTTTCACATTTTGGTCCTTGATTTCATTTTAATGTAGGTTGAAGTCACCTAGAATATTGCGTTCAGGTGTCATAATGTGTAGGAAGCTGGCTCTATATGTGATATATCAATAAGTTGATATACCGTGTAAAGAGTCCAGGGGTTTCCTTATGAGTTGACAGGGCTTGCTATATCATCTCAAACTGCACTGTTAGGGGGTAGTGTGGTCAAACAGCCTTAGGCTTAACACAGAGGAGTGCAAGACCTTTGCAAATACACACAATGATCAATAAATAACTTAATGACTCAAGAAGGAGATCCACATCAATTTATAAACATAGCAAGTTTCTTTATATATGTTTAGGCATCAGAGAAAAATTGTTCAGGTATATATGTTTTCGAAGATTAATTCTTTTCACTTTAAAAAGATGGACAGTGAAATTTTCAAGTTCTATGAAAGGAAGAATAAGTTCTGCAAACAGGTACAGTACATTGACTTACAGGACCAATCTCCCGGAGTTGAGGTGAGTGGTGGGCAAGGTCCAAGGCAGCACCAGTAGTGCACCACCAGTGACACAAGGGCAGCCGGTGCAGGGTGCAAATGAGCGTCGGGAGCCCAGTAGGTTTCAACAGGGATCAGTCTCTGTTAAAATAGACTGCAGGTTCTAGCAGTCTGGTTGAACCAAGAGGGTTTGATGCTTGTGATGTTCAGGGATGTAGGGACACCTGGGGTCCTCTTCTCCACGGCCCAGGTGCAACGGATGCGGAGGTGCCTTTAGACGTTGGGTATCTCTTACTGAGAGCAGTCGCGGTTGAGGGGGCCTGTGTGCAGAGGCTTCAGGCGATGTCGGGAGTTCAAGAGGGATGAGACCATGATGGATTAAGCTCTGGAGTGCTGGGGAACCTTGTTGGAACTGGTGGCCCACTTGAGCTCGGGCGGGAGGTGATGGGTGCAGTGGTGGTTTCGGGTGTCTGCTTTTGGAGGTTCCGGGGGGCCTCAGAGGCTAATCCTCTGGAGTTCTTTAGAACAGGTCTGCTGTTCACGGAAGGTCTTAGGCTTCATTGAAGGCAGGCAATCCTCCCAGGTTTTGGAGGCATCAGCTGCAGGATGAGTCATCTTAGGCACAGGTTCGTCAGAGAATGACAGACAGGTCAGCAGGGCTGGGGTCAAGTCAGGTGCTCTCTTCAGTCTTCTGCTTTTGTGGCTCCTCTTGTCCTTCTTTGTAAGTCGTCAGGATCTGCTTCTCTGAAATGATATGAAATGAAAAATTACACTTGTATAGCGCGTAACTACCCGGAGGCCTCGCAGCGCAGGTGACAGAGACTCCCCTAAATACTGAATTTAGAGGCATTAGGGGAGTTTAGGGTAGTAGCCAATGGGCTACTGACCCTTGGGGTCACTACACCCCCATCACAAAGATGGCTACTTCTGAAAAAACATGTCCATAGCCTGGAGGTGGCATGCCTACCTGACTTGCTGATTTTCTCACCTGTCCAGGTTCCAAGGGGGATCTGGACATGGGTGGCGGCTTCTGGACATGGGTGGCGGCTTCCTCTCCTTTGAGGGGAGCCAGATTTCCATTCCAAAGCCGGTATCTTCTTTGAAGCTTGCCGGCCCAAGGAGGCCAATCAACAGTAACCCTGGGTGTAGTTTGCTTAGTGGCGCTACGCGTAGCTACGCAAAGTGCACTTTGCACTAGGCATGCTACGTGTTGCTACGCGAACTGCGGTAGGGAAAATGCTGTTCGCACTGATTGCAGAGTGCCGGACGCTTGTACGCACTGTGCAATCATTGCAAACGGCATCTTGCACAGTGCAAGCGGTCATTTTCTGCCACTCTAGTAGATTTGTACTCGAGCGGCAGCTTTCTCAATGCGGATTGGTAGTTTCTCATTGCGAGCGGTCGCGAGCATACGCGACCCCTCTCAATGAGAAACCTGACCTCCCCGCATTGAGAATCTCGCCGGGTGTTTTTTTTTCCACGCTCGCAATCAGCAACATGATGTTGCTAATCGCGAACGAGGAAAAAGTCTGCTGATTTTGCTGACTCGCGGTCGCAAACTAGACGTTGAGGACCGCGAGCAAGCAAAAAATGCCTGCTACGCTACGGGTTTTTGCTCTGTGCTACGTGCAATTCGCGTAGCGCGTAATAGCACAAACTACGCACGCTCCGCGAGCGTAGCGTAGTCCTATGCCAAGGGTTAATCAGCAGATCATCCTGTGGGAGAGGTTGCTACACCCTCTTCACGGACAGGCAATTTGCTCTGGGTCTCCTGAGAGCAAAAGGCTGTCACCCTAGGAGGTCAGAACAGCGTCTCGGGTGGCAGGCTGGCAGAAATCAGTCAGCAAGGACACCAGGGGCTGGTAGGTTTTCAGGGGGCACCTCTAAAGTGCTCTCTGAGTGCATGTATTGGTAAATCTGACACTGGCCACAGTGTGGGTTTACCAATACGAGATGTTTGATACCAAACATTCCTATTTTCAGGAAAGCCATCATGTAGCTGGGGAACTCATTTTCACCTGAGTCCAGCACATGATTTAAAATGACTGCCCTGGTCACTTGTACTGGCAGTAATGGAACTGACCAGCACAGGGCCATATCTGGTCATGCAGGTATGCCCTCACGTGTAGTACTAGGTACCCTGCCTTAAGGCTGTCAGGCCTGCTGTAGGGGTGACTTACAAGTATCACATGCAGTGGTAGGAGACATGATTACAAACAACGTCTCAACATGTAATGTTTGAAGGACAATTAAGAAAATATAAAGAAATACATGAAAGAGACAAAAAAGGGAGAGACACCAAGATTGAATACCACAATCTGTATTCGATGTTGTAGTAGAAAGGTGTTTTCAGACAGCACTACTCTTTGGTTGATATAGGTGTAGTCACAAAGGTGCACACATAGTGCTCATGAAAGGATGAAACAGCACAAGTGAGGCATGTGAGATGGTGACAGCGTCAAAGGCATGATTAAAAATGGTGCAGAACATGAGCAGTAACCCACTTATTAATTTGAAAGATTTTATGAGCAATAGAAGCCATAGAAATGTTGTACTTTGTCGACTGCGTTTCAGGTCATTATCAGAACAAGAGTACACAAGATTATATTGAGACTGCTGGCATGGTAGCAAGTCCAGATCGGGTCATCCGAATAGGTAAAGGTGAGTAGGCGGGTCATGAGTCCCATCGAGGTGAATGCCGAGGTCCCAGGCAGAAGCCAATGGGGTGGGGTGGGGAGAGGACTGAATAAAATCTAGACACCCCGAGAAAAACAAGCGTTATCAGTCCAAGACAGATGAAAATCTGAGGTCAATCAGCCCGATTCCTTATGAATCCTTTAGAAGGGGATGATTAGAAGGAGAAGCCTCTCATGGAAAAACGGGTGCTTCCTGGCAGGGTAATCCTCTGCCGATGCGGAGTGAATCACGTTCTTAAGTATGAGACATGGCACACAGGGCTGTGTGAAGTGTCGTGTTTTCACTTTTGTCTGCACCAAGACACGCAGCCTGCACTGGCAGTCTTGCATGTGCTTGGTGAGGGGTCTCTTAGGGTGGCACAAATTGTGTTGCAGCCCTCATGGGCCCTCTTTATTACCTCAAGCCTAGGTACCAGGACTTACAGAGGGTGCTGAAAGTTTTACCGGTTGGGGGAACAATTTTACAGTTTTGGGAAAGAGCTGTGGCACCTCGGGCCTGGTTAGCAGGAACCCAGTGCACTTTCAGTCAAAAGCACATCATTTACCAGGCAAAAAGTGGAGGCGACCATGTCAAAACGGGGCACTTTCCTACATAAGGTTTGTACTGTGATTCTTTCCATTAGTTGCACAGTGAGCATCTGATTGTCTACAGGAGTGTTGAAGATAACGTGTAGCTTGGTCAGAGATCTGCCCCTGATGAAGACTTCAACTCCGATTAATATTCTCAGGAAGATAACTTCTCAGTTTGGAAAGGTTTGATTTGTGAGTTTGATCTGCGAATGCACGCAATCCCTCCATCCTTGTCTTAATGTGCAGTCTAGTCTTATGATGTTATAGTTTGGTGGAGCTGATATATCTAATAGTTGTGTAGAAGAGTCATTTAGCCAGGTCTCTGTTAGTACTATTATGTCTAAATCATCTGACACAATATGCTCAGCCATATCAGTGGCATGTTTAGCCGCCGATCTGCAGTTATTCAGTAAACATTTCAGTGCTTTATTAGGCTTGCCCTTCTGCTTTGATCACCTCGCATTAGAGTAGTCTGTCTTAGGTTTGAGTGGTTTATAGTAGTAGCTATGGTTCGTTGCTCCTGACTAGTGTTTATGGCTATAGTCTGTCACGCACTGTGGGCCAATGCGGAGGTCTTTAACACAGTCCACCACTGCAGGTCCCAAATATCTATGCAATCTGACCACTTCTTTACATCTCACAAAGATACTCAGAAATGGGATGATAACAAAAATGCCCATTCCAACAGATCTCTCCACTTCTTACTCCCTCTAACCATGCCAGTTCAAAATCACAACTATACACAAAATATCAGATTGGAAAGCCCAGTGCAGTAACCAGCTAAGCCGACTACATCATATTAAAATTATAAAGGGACCTTCAGAGCTTTTCAAACCTACCAGCATACTGAAAACCATACAACTGCTTGTCTGTCTCTCACATTTCATCATAAATAACCCTGCTACGTACCGCATCCCATAACACAATAACTTCACCTCGGTAGTCATCACTCACAACATGATAACACTTCCCACATAGGCTCAAAACAAAGACAACATCCTTCCAACCACACACCCTACGCAGTGTAGTGTGCTACCCATGTAGGCAAGCGCTTCAGTGCCACACATAGTGGTAGTAAGCGCTATATAAATGCCACAATACAATGCAATACATGTATAGACCGTTGAAAGGGACACAGGCAGTGACAGAGCAGGTGCATAACCCCTCTTGCTGACCTCCTGGTAAATCATCTGGACCAATTTATCTACTGAAGTCGACCATCTTAACCGGCTGGCATGTCAACACAGAAAAAAGGCCTACCTTTCTTTTCCTTTCTGAAACAAACACAAAAAATCAAGAAACCATCCACTGCCTGTCTACCTGGATGGCCTGTTACATAAAAAAGATAATAGTTCATTAAATCCAATCTTGTGTAATTTGCCTTGTAACACAAAGGAACTTCTAATAAATGTCCCAATAACCAATTAACCCACACAGGTTGAATCGTAGTTTATAGGGTGGGCGGCTGGACAAGACACAGGTGGAAAAGTGAGTCGCAAATTGACAGTGCCGACTCCATTTAATCTGCCACATCTCCTCCCACCCTCAAAGTGGCCAATAGGGCCTATGCTCCTCCCCCACAGAACACACCTCTTGGGTTAAATACCTAAGCAGGGCAACCAGCTGCCTCTCCATCTAGGCCACCTATAGCAGAGAAGCAACACATGCAGTGACAATGCAGTTGCACACACATGGAAACAAATAAGCTGCATACAGGCACATAAAAAAGTAGTCAAACACAAGCAGTGGCATGAGCTGCACACAATAAGGTCACCATAGAAGTGACAAAGCATGTGCACAGTTGCAATTACCTGAAAGATTCACAAGGTCAGCGAAAAAATAGCATCATATAGGCAGCGACAAGGCAGAATGAAATGGGCATTGACCGAGTGGTCAAACCAGCCATAGATGGTCACACAGGCAGTTACTGAACTGCTCTACACCGGCAGTGTTGTAAAATGAGTGTCCTATATTGTTTTAAGGTTATAAAGCCTTTCATGAGCATATGGTAAGGAGAGTGCATGTTCTAGGTTAAGTTGTGTTACTGATTTGGGACAAACATGTGTGTGTGTAATATGTTACCAATGCATTCCTGTCATTTCCAGGGCGGAATGAACATGCCTGGGTATCAGCCTGGAAATTTTCCTGTAAGTATCCATTGCCTGTAAACATTCAGGCCTAGTTATAAGTTCCCTGGCTCTAGGGCAGTGTTGATCTGAGCAGAAGCAAATACCCCAATGGCTCCCGATCATTTCTGCATGATGGTTTGTCAGTGCAGGGCATCTTGAGGCATTTCTGATGTTGGGTTCTAGATTGGGTTAAACGTGTGTGCTCTGGTATGCCAGTGTTGTTGATGTGAGACTGTGTGGTTGTGTTTGAATGAGTTCTGAACTATCTGCTTCACACCTTGTGTCCCTCAAAGTTCTTTGTGCAGGGTTACTATAAGCCTCACACCCACAGGTACCTCAGTTCTTCCTATACCCTGTACTGAAGGTTGAGTACATTAGTAAGTAAGTGGCTGGGTAAGGTGAGTCAGTCAGTCAGTCAATGAAGAGTTAAGGTGCACCGTAATGAATTGCTTTGATTCAATAACAATTAGGAGTATGGCCAAGAATGCTAGTATGCCATGATAACCAGAAAATCTCTTCCACTCTGGAGGGGTTATGGTCTGCATGCTAGAGTCTTAGGGCCTTATTGGGAGTCTGGCAGTCCACGGACTGCCATTCTTGCGGGGACGCAGCAGTGGTGGTCTTTTTACCACCATATTACGACCAGGCCAGCCGGATCACCATAGGACCACTGCAACCGCCAGGGATCAAAGCTCCCTGGATGTGGCAAAGCGGTCTTGAGGCCGCAATATACTTGGCAGGGCAAAGCACATTACGAGTTTCCTCACCGCCACACTTTTTATAGCAGTGCGACTGCCATGAAAAGTATGGCGGTGAGAAAACAAAGGGGGCCCTACAGGGCCCCCTTGTGCCTCTGCGCCATGGGTGCATGCTGGGGGGCACATGTTGTGCCCCCCTGTGTGCATGCACCCCACCGTACCTGCCTGCCATTGACTGCAGCAGTCCATGCCGTGCAGGTGCTGGTTTTGAAGCTCCCATTGCTATGCCTATTTCATATGCACTGCTGTCGGAACGCCAAAAAACAGCCCGCCAGACAGGAGAAAACTCCTAATCTGGCAAGCAGTTCAAACATAGGTTTGGTGGTGTGTGGTGGGTCCCGCTCCCGCACCACCAAACTCATAATAAGGCCTATAGTGAGGATGCAATCAGTGTGGGATGGACTGATCAAAGAGGTGCCAATGGTTCTCTGGTATCATCCATGTATACCAACTTGTCAGGAAACAATATCCTTATAGTAATTAATGCAGAAAATCATATGAATATGCAGCTTAGACCGACGTGTTCAGAGTTTTAATTAACAAAGGGCCTATACATGTAATCCCCAATAAAGAGTTGCATGCTCAAAGTGATCACAGAGTGACAAGGATGTAGTTTCAAAAAAGTGTTTTTAATTACCATCAGATGGCAATATAAGACACAAAGGGGAAAAACAATGACAGGTGTGGCTCATTCAAGGTCCTTCCCTCTGTTTAGTCTGAACATAAGGTACCTATCGGTAATGCATTGGGTGATCAACATTGTTTCGACCCACCAGCAACTCATGGCTCCTCATCAGGTCTAACAAACAGTTAACCCGTTTCATGCTCCGCCGATTTTGCGGAAGTGCGGCACTTTCGCAAAACGGGCGGGGCCGCGTCGGCCATTGGCCGACGGCAGCACTGGGCAGGTAGTGGCCGACGGCAGCATGGAAAGGGTTAAAAGCTGAGAACCTAAAGGACTGTAGACTACAGTCCTTCAGTAGGACTGGATCCGTGACATTGTAGAAAGAGTAAAAGGGCAGGAGAAGAGGAAGGTTTCTTAAAAGTTGCTGATTGTAAAGAATCCAAGAATTGGAAGCAAAACAGTACAGCAGTAAGTCCATGTCAGTACAAAGTAGTATCACTTTGAAAGACGTGTGAGGCTGCATGCAAGGTATTGTTTGTTTGGAATGCCTGCAGGTCCTCTGGGGCTGAGAAGAGGAATGAACCCTCCAGGCAGAAGTGAGCTAATCCAGAGGAGTGGCAGTGCAAGTGTCCCTGTCTGCACTCGGCAGCATTATAATGTTACATATTATGCTAGTGTCATTTGAATAGCACACAATCTGTCATTAGTCTGGCCTCATAGTTCTGTCTATTACCTGTTTGCAATCGACAGGTTCCTGACGTTTCTATCGCAAATCAAAGTTCAATTCATCAGGTGATGCTTTTCGGCCTAAGTATTCTGGCTGATCAGGAGGTTGGGTGGCAGTGCTTCATTCAGTGCTCTCTGGGTGCATGATTTTGTTGTCTGGCAGGTTTGGCTGTTGGGCATAATCTGCTGTAATCATATCTTGGGTCAGCAGTGTGACCTCGGTGGTGGGCACAGGACTTATTTTAGGGGTCATTGGCTTCTTTTTAATCAGTAGACTCTGGCCAAGAGCTGGAGAGAGTAATACAGAAATGCAGGAAAGAAGGAGTAAGTGAAAGATTAAAAATTAGTGACAGAGGGAGAAGGCTGGGGTGAAAAAGAACCTATAAGAATCAGATAAAGGCACAGGAGCGGTGGATTGCAGAGGCATGAGGTGGAATCAAGACTAGACAGCCTTAGAATTCGAGGACCCCATTCTTCCGCATCACTGGATCTGAAGAAAACTTTGGGCCCCTGCGCTAATGTTTTTTTGACAACTGAAACACTTGCTATGTTCTGTCTAATGTGTTCTGTTTGATGCTTGTGTAGAGTATCTTGGTGGCTAGTGTTACCCATCCAGCTGAATGGCATAGCTGAGCTGTGCTGGGTGTATGGGACGTGTTCTGGAGTACTCTGTTGGGTGTATGATACGTGGTATGGAGTTTTCTGTTGGGTGTATGAGACGGGTTCTGGGGTATTCTATTGGGTGTATGAGACGTGCTCTGGAGTATTCTGTAGGGTGTATGAGACGTGTTCTGGAGTTTTCTGTTGGGTGTATGAGACGGGTTCTAGGATATTCTATTGGGTGTATGAGACATGCTCTGGAGTATTCTGTAGGGTGTATGAGACGTGTTCTGGAGTTTTCTGTTGGGTGTATGAGACGTGTTCTGGGGTATTTTGTTGGGTGTATGAGACGTGTTCTGGAAAATTCTGCTGGGTGTATCAGACGTGTTCTGGAGTATTCTGTTGGGTGTATGAGACGTGTTCTGGAGTACTCTGTTGGGTGTTTGTGTGTGGTGAATTTTGGTGGTATATGCGGCGTGGAGCACCGGAAGAGATGACCGTATTGTATATATGAGCTGTGCTTAATGTATGTGAAATATTCAGTCTATTGTTTTGGATGTTTGTGTGTGGTATATTGTGGTGGCAAGTGGTTGTGGGAGCATCCTAGTGACCCACAGCGTGGCACACCAGAGCAGGGCTGTATGCGGCGTGTTCTGAGTAACGTGGTCTCTAGGAACTAAGAACACGATCCGCCCTCAGTGAGTGGAATATTCTAATAGCAGAACCTTTCTGCTTGGAGGTGTCCCATTTGTCACAGTGGATATTATACTGAAATCTTTAAGAGGGCCTTTAATGACCACTATAGCTGTGGCGTAACACAAACTGATGGGGCCCCCCTCAGGATGTGATACGGGGCCCCGAGTCACCCATATCTCACAGATATTCATTGACCTTGGGCTGAAGGGGCCCACGCTGAAAGGTTGGGGGGATCCTTGGAGGGTGGGGGCCCCATACACCGCAGGGGTCTGCGTGACACTCCTGCTCTATAGCCCTATGCGGTGGGTCATAATAAGAACCTTTCATGAGAGTAAAAAATACAGGAACAATTAACATTTCTGAGAAGATGTGTGAAGTTAGAAATAAAGGAGGGATAAAAGGGAACTAGTTGCTTTCTTACAAGGCTGAAGCAGAAGGAAGAAGATGCTAAATTCCAACTAAGAACTGTCTCTTTCTTTTTTTATTTGAACAGGGAACGATGCCAAATCCTTCATACAATCCAGCAGAGATGTCCGTACGTAAGATCAAGATTCTTTGGGGCATGTTAAGGTCCAGAAAAGAGTAGAACAAGCGTCCTAACAAAGAGGACCCACCAGGTCTTCCACTGAGAGCAGTCTGTTCAATGCATCACATCCACCTGTGCAGCATCTGTAGTATTGTTAAAATGGCTGACAGGCATTATCTCCTTGAAAAGCTCTCAGAGTCTCTCCTTCCACTGTAGGTTCCCATGTGTAGACCCATCAGAAACACATTTGCTGTTCTGCCCTTTGTTTTGCACTCAAATATCTAAAAAGCAGAAGTCTGTGGGTTGCATTTACCACCTCAACTAGCTTTCTATGAAATTGATGTAATTTAACCTTCAAAAAAATTGGAATGACTTCAAAACTTTCAGACTTTGACTTTCATGCTTCCTCTCCCCAGAAGTTAACCTAAGTGTTGCACAAATGAGGAAAGAATGTGTGTTAGTGGCAGCAATGGGATATAAATGAGACAGAAAGCAGCCACATGCTATTCCTGACAGGGTTGATAAAGAGAATTGTCTGCCTGACTGGGTTTACAAGATCCACAGGTACACAGCGGCTACATAGTTTTCATCTGGGCACGTGAAACTCTGGCTGAGAATGGAGAAAAATATGAGGCAAGAAACAGAGCTTAGCTCATCCTACTCCGCAAAATCTTGTTAACCCAAAAAATTACCCCATCCCGGAATTTCCAAATAACGTAAAAATATCACATCCACTATATAGCCTACCACTATGTCATCAAGGTAAGTAGATGTAGAGTTAGGAAGAGTAAATCTAAACTTAATTTACAGACCTTGACCATATAGTGGTAGGAGTTTCTCTGGAGTTCATATTGTTGTAGATTGATATTTCGACCATGATATACTGAAATACAACCTCCATCCCTTGAACTCCAGGCCTTGATTGGTGTGTTTGCCGCATGGGGTTTAAAGCGCCATGTCAACCGTGTTGCCTTACAAATCAACAGCTGTCTTCCCTGTCCACATCATCCTAGTGCCTCTGAGCCACCAGTTGGGGCCCTTCCCCACGAAGGATCTGACCCCGAAATGGAAACGCACATGGCCGACGAAATAATGCAGACTGTGCGGACAGGGAGATGAGACACTACTTCACCTCCTATGCATCTGCCCCTCGCTTTTAGAAAGCTGTAAAATCATCCTTCGTGAGTTTTTTTGGGGTAAATACAATTAAGGACATGCAGAGCTGCTGTCATAGAAAGTCTGGGAGGTCTGTCAGTGCAACGGCCCTGCAAAGCTATTGCGTTTTTGGAAATGGCAGCCAAGGAACTAGATAAATCACAAGAATCAACGTGAGTGGCCCTCACAAGACAGACTGACTGGACCTCACCCTTTCATGCACTAATTTTTTATCGTTTCTCAACAAAATATCCTAGCACATTAATACCGCATTGATTATAAACATAACATTTCTTATTTTAAGAGTTAACGGGGATTGCGTAATGACAACAGTGGTTTTTTTTACCTCTTTGCATCTTTCAAATCTTTGCTTTTAATTACTGTGTATAACGTGTTTTTACAATCTTTTACGAATTCTTTTAAGAAATCAAATAAAAGTATCATTGACTACTGACCTCTGAGCCACCAAAATTCGGGTAAGAGGAGGCCTAGTAGGGTGAATATGAATTTAAATAAACCATAGTAGCTTCTATGTTGAAACAGAACCAGCAAGGAAGCAAACGTCAGAAGCACACCACCCCTCACAAAGCAGCTAAAACAACCAGGAACAGAAATGCCCACACAATCATATAGATGTATGTATACCAGCTGTAAGTTTGATATAAACAGCCAACAACAGGGCCTCCGTAAACAGACCGTCACAGTGTAACGTTAGGCACACTTATGAAGCAGCCAAAAAGTTGACCAAACTGCCACACACAGATACAAATTAGTTGCACACAGAGAGTGTTTAGCAGCAGCATACGGGTAATGTGAGAGTTGCCAGGTAGTAAAATTCAGCCACACACAGGCAGGAGCAGCGTATCCATGCAATCCTGGCATGCACAAGAAATGGCTGGGCAGCAAAACACAGGCAGAACCTAGAATAAACAGCAAACAAACAGTGGAATGGTAGTTACCCACAGGCAACAACACAGCAGTTTCACTGAAGTATAAACAGCAAGATGCAGGCATTGACAGAGCAGCCACACACACACTGATGAAAAGGCAGCTTTATGGTGAAAGTAGAGTAGAATATAGTGACAAAAACAAGCAGTGACAAGGCAACTGCATACATGCTGTGTCAAAGCAGCTTCACACAGGCTGGGGCAGTGACTGAGCATGGACATGAAGGCAATGAAGCTGCACATTGACTGAGACAGACGGCATGAACAGTTGTGGTTCACTGTACTTACACCGTCATGTATGTTTAGGCCATTTCCTAGGTGTGTGATTAGGAAGCGAGTATTGGCAGTGGTGTAAAGTGATGCTCCCCTACAAAATATTTCGCGGGCCAAGAGATTCCTGTTTTCCCCAAAGCATGGCTCTTTGACAATAAGCGTGCCAACCTTAAAAAGGCTGTTTTTAATGACAGTGGAATTCTAACCTGCAGCCAGGGTCCTGGGGAGGATCTGCCAAGTGTGCCCCCCAGCCCTTTATAGCATGAGTGTCCATCCTGTTCCCCACATGGAGGGTGGGGTGTTGTCCCCTGATTGAAGAGTCATGTGCTAGCTGCAGGACTCCTCTCTGTTAGGTTGGTGTTAATGGGGTGGGATTGCTTTGTCTGCAGCATGTTAACATTGTGCCTCTTCTGCTTTCCCAGGGTGGAATGGGCATGCCTGGCTATCAGTCTGGAACCGTCATTGTAAGTATATTCCAGCTCTAGGCAAAGACTTACTAAAACCTGCGCAATTTTACTGTGCGCTTGCGGCCTTCTATAAGGGTAAGTAAATTAACGCAATTCTTGGGGTCGCCCTTTGCCACCACTTGTGTGCCGGTCAAACCCTTAGTAACTTCAGTGCTAAAGATAGGCCATGATTGGCTAAGAAGCGGCAGCACCTTTCCGGCTCAGAGAGGGCAAGAACGAACAGTCACCATCTGACCCTCATATAACCACTACCAGATCTCACATGGCCGCAACTGATCTGCACATAGCCTTCAAGATACACTCTTGTAGCACTAAAAGATCCTCAAGCCATATGGCCGCTAAATGGACATCTTATAAGCATCAACCATCAACAGAACCTCAAAGAGACCTCACAATCAGCAGTGTCCCTTCTAGAATCCATAACAGCTCCACAGACCATCACACTGACCGCAAAAGGCTGTCTCAGACACCTTTAGTCACCCAAACCGGTCTCCCGTTGTGTGCTTGTGTTTATGTAGGTTTATCAAGAGGGAGGCTCTGTGACCAACTTCTTCTGTAAATGCCTGTGTGTGGGTGTGTCTGCATCCTTCCAACACATCCACCAATGGAACCTCAAACAGCCCAACAGGTCAAGTCATCACGAAGACTCAAAAAGTCTGTTTCCCAGTGACACGTTTAATCCCCTATACAGGTCCCAATTCACCGGTGCTTGGGTGTTTGTGAGTGGCCCCATAGGGGGGGGGGGGGCACATACAAGGTCAGAGGGGAGGGCACAGGGAGCCAGCTACTCTAGTGGGACTTGTAGAGTTTCAGCAGAGCAGTAGATCAAAAGGACAAGTGAGAAGAAACAATGCAATTTGAAGAAAAAAAACGGTATATAAGAGTATTCGAGCAGGAGACAGAAGTAGATTAATATGTGTCAGGGCTAATGCTGTAGATGGTCGTTCAGGAGTAGCCATTTGACATGTTTTTTTTGAAAGAGGCAGTCAATGGGTTGGATCTGATCACAGGAGGAAGAAAGTTCCATATTCTTGGAGCAAGACCAGAAAAAGCACGCGCAAGCTATCTTGAGCCGGATCCTAGCTTCAATGGCCAGCCAGTTTAGTTGAATAAGGCATACTTCCATCACACCTCCCAGGGGCAACTAAAACGGCCCAACAGGTCACCTCACAGCCCCACACAGTTTTCTTCTCAGAGAGACATTTAATCACCCTCAAAGGCTCACAATTCTCCAGTGCTAGGGGGGTTGTGTGCATGCGCGTGTGATTGTGAGAGGCTGTGTGCAACTTGAGGAGCTGGACGTCTGTGTGTCTGTCTGCTTCCTCCCCTCACCTCGCCTACCCTCTTCAGCGTTGGCTGTGGCAGAAGGCAGCCAGGTCTTCCTGCGCCGCCTCCCCTCTGCATTCCTTATGTGCTCGCCAACCCTACCCTGGAGTGAGTGCTGTATCCGCGCCCGCATTCCTGCGTGCACTGCAAGCCCAGGCCTGATTGTGCAATTCTAGCTTTTGTGTGGTTTTTTTTGCAGCCCATCCCATACTGTGGCAACATCTTCGGAGGGCTGTCTCCGGAGCAGACAATTGTAATTCGTGGGTTCGTTCCCCATGGTTCCAGCAGGTAAAGAAAAGACGAAAAGTACACGTGTAACAAATGAAGCATTTCTATAGCTGTCTGAAAGTGGAAATAAAATTGTATATCTTTATCATTTAAATGTTCCAGGGGCACAGACATTCTGTGGCGTTTGGATGCCAAGAAAAGTACGAAAGGATGTTGCAGCATTTTTAAGATTAGAATGTTTGACAAAAGCTTCAAGGGTCAAACGCTGTAAAACAGATTTTAAGGCAAAATATTTCACGACAAAACTTTTAAGGAAAATTAGTGCAAGACTGGGTATCACAAGACACGACATTATGATGTTTTTGTTTAGAGAAACAAAATACATCGTATTAAATTGTAATGAGGCTTTTCAAGAAATGTGGCTGAGCTATGGTAATACGTTAACACAGTGATGAACGCCATTGTCCTGAAGTGTCCATCTCGGATGACAACATTACGCACAGGTACTTGCCACCTGTCTGCCACGCCACTTCCATTACAAGGGCGACGGCTCCTCTTTTAAGACTTCTCAGTTCCCATCCCCCACTTACATAGTGAGGGACCAAGGACATTCCCTTCTCCCCTTTCAAGAGTGGTCCGCCTTTTTCCTCCACTTAGCTAATGTGACAAGATCCCTCCATGTCACCAGGGATAGTGTCTGGGTTCTGAGCCTTCATGTAGCAAAGCAAACCGTTCTGGGAGTTGCTATATTCGGCCGAACTAATGATCTACATTTCAGTTGCGTAACGCAGAATTTTGGGTAATTTTGCGGTCTCCGCGGAATGCGAAATTACCCAAATTCCGCAAACGGAATTTACCGCCCAGACCTAATTTCAGTGATGTGTTGATGAAAAAAAAGGACTGGAATATGGATGCCCTTGTGAAGTGGAATAATCTGTTATTATACCATTAATCTGTTAATTTACACTTTGCTCATCAGCGTTCAGACATTGTCTATCTTCGACTCACCCACCCTTTCATGTATTCATGTTTCTGCCATTCACACATCCTGTCATCTCTCATGTTCCTACTTGTATCCCGTTCACCCTTCCTGTCATCTTTCCTGTTCCTACTTGTGTCTTCCACTCACCCAGCCTGTCATCTCTCATGTTCCTACTTGTATCTTCCACTCACCCTTCCTGTCATCTCTCCTGTTCTTACTTGTGTCTTCCATTCACCCTTCCTGTCATCTCTCCTGTTCCTACTTGTGTCTTCCGCTCACCCATCCTGTATATACTACATATGTCTTCCACCCCTCCCTGTCATCTCTCCTGTTCCTACTTGTGTCTTCCACTCTCCCAGACTGTCATCTCTCCTGTTCATACATGTGTCTTCCACTCAGCCGGGCTGTCTTCTCTCCTGTTCCTACTTGTGTCTTCCACTCACCCATCTTGTCATCTCTCCTGTTCCTACTTGTGTCTTCCGCTCACCCATCCTGTCATATATATACTGCTCCTACATGTGTCTTTCACCCCTCCCTGTCATCGCTCCTGTTCCTACTTGTGTCTTCCACTCTTCCAGACCATCATCTCTCCTGTTCCTACTTGTGTCTTCCACTCTCCCAGACTGTCATCTCTCTTGTACCTACTTGTGTCTTTCACTCACCCATCCTGTCATCTCTCCTGTTCCTACTTGTGTCTTCATCCCACCTCCCTGTCATCTCTCTAATTCTACTTGTGTCTTCATGCCCCCTCCCTGTCATCTCTCTATTTCTACTTGTGTCTTCATCCCCCTCCCTGTCATCTCTCCTGTTCCTACATGTGTCTTCCATTCACACAGCGTGTCAAATATACTGTTCCTACTAGTCTTCCACTTACCCAGCCTGTAATCTTTCCTGTTCCTACGTGTGTCTTCCACTCACCCACCCTGTCATCTCTCCTGTTCCTACTTGTGTCTTCATCCCCCTCCCTGTCATCTCTGCTATTTCTACTTGTGTCTTCATCCCCATCCCTGTCATCTCTCCTGTTCCTACTTGTGTCTTCCACTCTCCCAGACAGTCATCTCTCCTGTTCCTAAATGTGTCTTCCACTTAGCCGGGCTGTCTTCTCTCCTGTTCCTACTTGTGTCTTCCACTCACCCATCCTGTCATCTCTCCTGTTCCTACTTGTGTCTTCCGCTCACCCATCCTGTCATATATATATTGTTCCTACATGTGTCTTCCACCCCCTCCCTCTCATCTCTCCTGTTCCTACTTGTGTCTTCCACTCTCCCAGAGTGTCATCTCTCTTGTACCTACTTGTGTCTTCCACTCACCCAGCCTGTCATCTCTCCTGTTGCTACATGTGTCTTCCACTCACCCAGTCTGTCATCTCTCCTGTCCTTACATGTGTCTTTCACTCACCCCTCCCTGTCATCTCTGCTATGTCTACTTGTGTCTTCATCCCCCTCCCTGTCATCTCTCCTGTTCCTACTTGTGTCTTCCACTCTCCCAGACAGTCATCTCTCCTGTTCCTAAATGTGTCTTCCACTTAGCCGGGCTGTCTTCTCTCCTGTTCCTACTTGTGTCTTCCACTCACCCATCCTGTCATCTCTCCTGTTCCTACTTGTGTCTTCCGCTCACCCATCCTGTCATATATATATTGTTCCTACATGTGTCTTCCACCCCCTCCCTCTCATCTCTCCTGTTCCTACTTGTGTCTTCCACTCTCCCAGACTGTCATCTCTCTTGTACCTACTTGTGTCTTCCACTCACCCATCCTGTCATCTCTCCTGTTCCTACGTCTGTCTTCATCCCCCCTCCCTGTCATCTCTCTATTTCTACTTGTGTCTTCATCCCACCTCCCTGTCATCTCTCTATTTCTACTTGTGTCTTTATCCCCTCCATGTCATCTCTCCTGTTCCTACTTGTGTCTTCCACTCTCCCAGACTGTCATCTCTCTTGTACCTACTTGTGTCTTCCACTCACCCATCCTGTCATCTCTCCTGTTCCTACTTGTGTCTTCATCCCCCTCCCTGTCATCTCTCTATTTATACTTATGTCTTCATCCCCCCTCCCTGTCATCTCTCTATTTCTACTTGTGTCTTCATCCCCCTCCCTGTCATCTCTCCTGTTCCTACATGTGTCTTCCATTCATACAGTGTGTCAAATATACTGTTCCTACTAGTCTTCCACTTACCCAGCCTGTAATCTTTCCTGTTCCTACTTGAGCCTTCCACTCACCCAGCCTGTCATCTCTCCTGTTCCTACTTGTGTCTTCATCCCCCCTCCCTGTCATCTCTCTATTTCTGATTGTGTCTTCATCCCCCTCCCTGTCATCTCTCCTGTTCCTACATGTGTCTTCCATTAACCCAGCGTGTCAAATATACTGTTCCTACTAGTCTTCCACTCACCCAGTCTGTTATCTCTCCTATTCCTACTTGAGCCTTCCACTCACCCAGCCTGTCATCTCTCCTGTTCCTACTTGTGTCTTCAACTCACCCAGTCTTTCATCTCTCCTGTTCCTACTTGAGCCTTCCACTCACCCAGCCTGTCATCTCTCCTGTTCCTACTTGAGCCTTCCTCTCACCCAGCCTGTCATCTCTCCTGTTCCTACTTGTGTCTTCCACTCACCCAGTCTGTCAGCTCTCCTTTTCCTACATATGTCTTCCACGCACCCAGTCTCTCATCCCTCCTGTTCCTACTTGTGTCTTCCACTCACCCAGTATGTTATCTCTCCTGTTCCTACGTGTCTTCCACTCTGCAAGCCTGTCATCTCTCCTGTTCCTACTTGTGTCTTCAACTCACCCAGTCTTTCATCTCTCCTGTTCCTACTTGAGCCTTCCACTCGCCCAGTCTCTCATCTCTCCTGTTCCTACTTGAGCCTTCCACTCACCCAGTCTCTCATCTCTCCTGTTCCTACTTGTTTCTTCCACTCACCCAGTCTCTCATCTCTCCTGTTCCTACTTGAGCCTTCCACTCACCCAGTCTGTCATCTCTCCTGTTCCTACTTGTGTCTTCAACTCACCCAGTCTCTCATCTCTCCTGTTCCTACTTGAGCCTTCCACTCTCCCAGTCTCTCATCTCTCCTGTTCCTACTTGTGTCTTCCACTCACCCAGCTCCTACTGAGCGACTGTGCCATTCTGCTTCATGGGGAGACAGTGGTGGGCCTCACCTCCCCCCTTCATCCCTTCACTGGTAGAACCAGCAAGGGTTCTCTGGGCCCTAATGCAAGCTGGGAGCATTGACCTCTGGTTGGCTAGTAAAAGACAGACATAATTAAATGGCAAACAAGAGTATCAGTCCTTATCAACACTGGTAGTAATTAAACAATAGGCCATGAGAGAGGAAAAGAGAAAGACTGGAGGTTATTGTGAGAAGTGGGTTGATAAGGGATGCGATAAACATGTTACCAGAGACGAGGGAGTGGACTGTCGGGATATGAGAAGGCACAGAGAGAGAGGCGTGTGGGATCTCCCTGTATGAAGGGTGAGTGAACTAAAGGAATGCCTGACACCTGGCAAGCACACACAATCTTTCAAGTCCTTTACAACTCTGTTAATCCAGAATTAAGAGACAGTCAGCTGATTAACAACTCTCTTGTGTTAGCACAGAAAGTCATAAAACCAACGTCCTGGTTGAGTCCTTAAGGTCAGGAATCAATGGATCTGATTGTCCTTTGTTGACATGTAAATCAATCCAGTGTGTTTTGTGAAAAAAAATGTCCCAATCAGTGGCACTTTCAAGCTGGCCCATTTTGCCACTACAACTCTGCCTAAAAGGACAGCTCCGTACTGCGTGTTAGCTTAATTAGTTAAATGGAAGCATAACCAGGCTACAACAGCCAGAATTCACTATATGCTACCCCACAACGGTCCAGCACTGAAAAGAGTGTCCATAATGACCCTTGAGGGGGAAGTCACCCTACCAATCGCAGATTGCGTGGACGAATACTAGTTATTAACGTTTTACGAATCGCAATTGAGAATGACTGTTAAATTATAATTTTTCATGTTAAGCTAAGACGCTATCTCGCACTACAGGCCTGTTGTACAGTGCCCCGGCCCTGCGTTCCTTCAACGTTCGCAGCGTACCAGACAGATGTCCGCTCTTGTGCGTCAGAAACAAGCAAGATTGACGAGGATACATAATAACATATTTACAAACCCTCAGCACCACCGGAGCGTCACTTTTTTTTGACGCTCTGTTGGTGCAGCGCCATTTTCCATATTTACAAGGTGACGCTAAGCCACTTTGCATGGCTTAACACTACCTTATAAATATGCCCCTTTCCTCCACAGTCCTCAGCAGCAAAGAGGGTGCAATGGGTGTGGCTGTGGGAGTTCAACCGCAACTCCCATTGCTTTTTGATGCTGCCCCAGATTTACAAGGCTAAGACAGCGCCAAAAACAGTGCCATGGAATACCAGGCGTTAGAATGGTGCAATGAGGAGAAATTATTAATTTCTCCATGCTTTTTGCTCTTTCAATGTGCAACACACATAGAAGCTGCAAATCGCCATTATTGATTGTTTATGTGCATGAAGTTGTCCCTTCCTGTACATAAAAAATCACCCCTGCAGCACTTGTAACATGGTGGCAGGGGGCCGGCGATGGCGCTCGGCAGCTTTTTCTTGCCCCAGCACTAGGGGAAATGGGGATGTACCGTATTATTGTGAATATGGCGCATCCCTGCATTTTGAAACTGTCAGAGCAGGGCGCTGCCAAATTTGGCGCAGCTCTGCGCTCCGACATTTTCTTGTGAATATGCTCCATAATTTGTAGAGGTTTAAATAGCCAGACTCGCTTAGTAGGCACTGATTTATAAACATACACACTCCAGCAATCTTGAAATGTCAGCTTTATTCAAGTAAGGGTGTAGCAGTGGCGTAGAAATGGTACCATGTGCCCCACTGCAAGTCATGAAATGACACTCCAACTGAGGCTTAGGTAGCAAAATACAACATTAATAAATAATACAGCATCTCCCCCCGGTGTCACTCCAGCTCCTGCACCACTGGTAGGTACGCCCCAAAACTGCTCTGGCTACCAAGAGTCACATGTTATTTGTGCACCCCTAATTAATCTGCTTTTTAGCCAACCAGATTTTGCACCCTGGCTCTTGTACTGCTCTTTAAATAGCATTAAAGGTTTGACCTTAGGAATCCGAACATGGAACGTGCTGTTGGCTAAAAAGCAAGTGCTGACTCAAGACTTCATCTATGACACGGGGCCTATTGGTAGTTGTGAAACAGGCCCCAAACAATGGAGTCTGAGGAGAGAAAAAACACGGAGAGGCGAGGGCTGATGAAAGGAATAAAAACAAGCCTTTGGGTGCGGTTTGAGAACAGTCATATCTGTTGCTCAACAATAAAGAGGGGACGTCAGCTTTCAACAGGAGTCGTTTTTCAGGATAAACACAGAGCCTCATTTATGAGAAGTGTCGCATTGCTGTGACCGACAAAGCAGTGATGCAACCCTTTTCAGTGCGCCCTCCTTGCGACACCATCAATGCATCATATTTACTGTGTTATGCATCATGTCGCAAGAAATGACAGATACGTCGGTATCACTGATGTCTATCGGCGCAAAACTGACGCATTGCTGGAGTTGTGTCGGAAGCGTGATGCAACTCCAGCAATGCATGGAGGAGGCCTATCCTCAATGCACTGCCTCACCCTTACCCCTGCCATGAGGCAGGCGTAAGGTTTTGACACAATGGCGTCCTAGAAGTGAGGCACTGAAATATTATAGATTTCAATGCACCACTTCTACAAGGCTTTGATGCGGGGGAACGCCCACCCTACATACATTATACCTGACACAGGTATAATGTGGCGCAGGGGTTTACACAGTGACACATCTGCCTAGATGCGTCACTTTGTAAATAGGGCACACCATGATGCATTTTTTACGCAAAAGTGTTGCAAGGACTCATAAATAAGTATCTAAACCACTTGACTTAATTTGTAGGGGTACTCTAGCCACACTTTGCCCTGCCCATTTTCTTACATAATGTTCTCATTTTGCAGGCTCAACATTAATTTCTTAGTGGGATTCTCCAGAGAAATCGCCCTGCACATGAGCCTGCGGATGGCTGACAGACGTGTGGTGAGGAACGCTTTCCTGAACGGAAGTTGGGGAGTAGAAGAGGTCGAGGTATCCTATAACCCCTTCGCACACGGAGAGAGCTTTGAGGTGAGTAGCAGCGTCATCGCTGGGACCCGCCAATGAGATCACAGCAGTAGGTTTAGCTCGAGCATTGCAAAGGCGTGCAGGCCGCAGGGGCAGGAGTAACAATCCATACAGCCAGCGTTTCCCCTTTTGTGCAAAACAAAAATCCGATTTTTTTGCTGCTCCTTTGTGAGGAAGTGTCAAGCAGCCTTGTCACACACACTACATGCATAAGTAGTTGAACATATATAAACACACACACACGTCTATAACTTTGTTAAACACTGTATAATACCTCAGTTTTTTCAGTTAAAAAACACTGACAAAATAGGTTTTAATATTACACCAATGATTATTTGTTTTATTGACCCCAGAAGAATCAAAGGTTTAGATAGCTTCATTTAAACATTTGACCTTCAGATTGGAGCAGTAAGCACATCAACTAACTGAGATATCGTATCTGCTGTCTCTGTTATCCCAGGACATCTGCTCTTAACATAGTTAAATGGTTAAGGTATTTGTCGCAGGGATGCTGGCAAGAAAGCTGGGGTGGATAATGCACTTCCTGTGGAGATCTGCGCACTCTGGGGCAGATTTACAATAAACTAACGCAGCACAGTGCAGCAAGTCATTTTGCTGCGCTGCGTTAGTTTTGAAGCACAAGGATGTGACATATTTACAACAATATGTTGCATCTCTGTGCTTCCCCCTGCGCTGGCGCACAAACTGCTGCCATGGGCTGACGCAGGCACCTGTGCACCATGGTGCAAGGATGCCTGCGTCACGGGGATGATTGTGTATGTGCAGGAAGGGTTCCCTTTCTGCACATAAGCAATCAGAAATGGCGTTTTACAACTTCTATGTGTGCTGCATTAGCACACATAGAACTTGCAAAACAATTAACCCGTTTACCGCGGCGGACATTCCGCCGCTGTGTGGGCGTTCTATGCAGTGGGCGGGGCTGCATCATCCGTTGGTCGCGTGCAGCACCCGGAAGGTAGTGCTTGCGTCGGCCGCTGGCCGACACGAGCACGGAATGGGTTAATAATTGTTTCTGAGCATCTTCCTGTACATAAACAATCCCCAGAGGTGATTTCCTCTTTCTATGTGTGCTGCAGAATGCAGCACGCATAGACAGAGGAAAAGAACTAGGAGAAATGCATACATTTCCCCTCGTTGTGCCTCCCTACGCCTCCCCTGGGGAGGCGTAGCATCCAGATGCATTTCCAGTTTTACGATTTCTTGTAAATCTGGAAATGTGTCCGGTTCCATGGGTGTTACGTGAGAACACCCACAGCAACACCCATGGATCGCCCCTTTCACGTCAAGTGCTGCGTGTACAGGGGCCGTATTTACAAGGACAGAAAAAGTCACGCAGGGGGGCTTTTTCTGATCTTGTAAATATGGGACAGCAAAATGCGCTGCTGGTGCATCAATAAAAGTGACGCACTGGTGGCGCAAGGGGCTTGTAAATCTGCCCCTCTGCTTTTTCCAGGTTTGAAACGATATTAAGAGACAACTCATAGGGCTAATCTGACTACTGTAGACCATGGCACGCAATGTGCAGGTCAAAGGTTGAAATCCAATAAACGTATATAAGCTGGTTGCTACTCTTGCTGCAAGGATCCATAAAATGAATGGTACGGGGAGAGGATGTGGCCTAATGGCCAGAGCTGCTGACTTCGGCGCTGGGGAACCACGTTCGAGTCTTGGCGTCAGCTCAACATCCTATGATTCTGGGCAAATCACTTAAAAGGGCCATATTCATTAAATCAAAATCCGCTCGCAAAGGGCCAGATTCTGAGAATCTGGCCCTTTGTGAGCGGTATTTTTGCATTTGGGATGATGCATCCCAAATGCAAAAATCGCAATTTTAGAAATCGCTACATTGCGATTATTTGCATTTAAGGAATCTCAATTTGAGATTCCTTAAATGCAATGTATGAACTATTTCAAAATTGCGAATTCGCAATCTGGGGCCGCTATTTACCGCAAAGTCTAACTACGTGGTAAATAGCAAAAACTTAGAAAAATGCACTTTAGTGCATTTTTCTAAGTTGTATGTAATGTTACACACACACCTGTCCTTGGGACATGTGTGTGCGCAACACCAGTGTACATTACCATTTCCGGGGTGCAACAGGGTGTCCTTTGGACACCCTGGCACCCTTGAAATTGCTTTCTTATTTGCGATTCTTTAGGCCCATAGGAATGAATGGTAAAGCCATTCCTTATTTGTGATTTGCAATTAGCGAATCGCAAATAAGGAAGCAGTAGAAATCGCTAAAAATATTGCGATTTCTACATGCATCCCGTTTTGCGAGTCTTTAATAGCGAATCCTTAAAATTCGCTATTAAGGACTCGCAAAACATGACTTTCATGAATCTGGGAGTTAATCTCCCTGTGCCTACCTAAAATTAATGACAAGACCTCAAGCAGGTACAGGTCAGGGACATTACCCTGGTGCCTGGTCAATTGGTATTAACAACAAATTCTTGTTGTTAACCGCATCGCTGCGGCGGAATAGCCGCCGCAGCGCTAAGGGGGCCGCATGCTGGTGATGGAACCGCTCAGTCACCAGCCGCGGTTGGGCTGTGCTGATGACGGAGCGGTTCCGTCATGGCCCCGCCCGCTCAATAGAACACCCAGCGCAGGCGCAGAATCCGCGCTGGGCAGGCGCGGCGGCCGGGCCATGACGGAACCGCTCCGTCATCAGCACAGCGCCACCGCAGCTGATGACGGAGCGGTTCGGTCATCAGCATAGAAAGGGTTAAGAAACCTCTCACCCACCTACCTGGTAGGTGGCATGCTTCATCATCGGGGCCCAGCTGGATCACCGAGTGCGATCCAGCTGTGCTGCAACGCCTGTCTACAGCGGAGCGGGATTTCGTGTGCAAGTGAAAAGTGCTATGTGTAGTGAGTTATGTGCTAAAAATGCCTATAGGAAATGCCCTTTTAAAAGTTTTAATGAAAGGGTCCTATGGCATGGGTAAAAACATAGGTGGGATATAATTAAGGTAGAAATGTCCCTCTATATCGCAGTCAAAAAGGTGTAGGTCTACTGGTTTCAGCCTTCTACGATAGTCGTGAGGCTTTCTTCAGGACCAAAGGTGTGCGGGGCCAGAAAACTTACGTGGCCACAGCAGTGTGTATGTATATCAACGCGCACCCTAAAGCGCGTTGTGTATGTAGTGGATCAATATACTCACAGATCCAATTCGTAAAGTATGTTATCTTTACGAGTAAAAGGCTACATGGATCCTGCCTCACGTTGGAGTGCTAGGGGACGGTTCGTCTCCTCTAGCTTAGCATCCAAACCTGGTACGTGGAGCTGGACCCGGTAACTCGGACATTTTTAGCACATAACTCACTACACATAGCACTTTTCACTTGCACACGAAATCCCGCTCCGCTGTAGACAGGCGTTGCAGCACTGCTGGATCGCACTCGGTGATCCAGCTGGGCCCTGATGATGAAGCATGCCACCTACCAGGTAGGTGGGTGAGGGGTTTCTTAACAACAAGAATTTGTTGTTAATACCAATTGACCAGGCACCAGGGTAATATCCCTGACCTGTACCTGCTTGAGGTCTTGTCCTCGTTGTTCTAACATATACTTTTGGGGAAAGGACAAGCTCCATTGTCTATTCCTCTCTCTCTTGTTGCTACTGAATAACGTAACTGGTGTTCGTGTAAATCGCTCCAGTACCTTCGGGTCAGTTTTGTGCTATATAAAACCACCCCAAAAAAAAGTGGTCAAATAGTTTAGATAGTTATTTTCTCACTACAAAGATGTGCAAGTAACATGCACGTTTGCCTCCCTGCAGTCCCAACCACATCTATAAATTGGGCACTGTTGAGTTGAGCAGTACACAGCATCTAATATTAGCTGTCAACATGCAGTTCATGTTCTGTTGTGTGCTATGTGAATTATTAGTACTGCTGTAATTATACAAACATATTCCACTAGAATACAATGCACCTCATAAGGAGAACCGTCTTTCCAGTATATGTGTAAAGCTTGCCACTCTGCCTTTAGTGTTTGTTTACAGGTCTTTTTCTGTGCCATTTGGAGAGTAATTTCAGATCTTCTGTGCGTAAAATTGATTAATTTCCCAAAAAAGACGATATTTCCCTTCCGCCTGTGTGTATGTGAGGAGTCATGACTAATGGCATGTGTGTGGCAATCAGGTGTACAGGTGTGATATGACTGGACCCACATGTGCTTGTGAACGGTGGCCCTCCCTCCACCGGATATCCTGACATATGCAGCACAAGTTAGGTGTTCCCTTCCGTGTCACCCTTGGGGATGTAACATTTGTCTGGTTGACTACGCCCCCTTACAGAGCCCTGTAGCATGCTTGGGATGGTTGGGGAATCAACATTGATTGATATCTTTGTGAAGTCGGGTCTGTCATTCCAGTTCACATCACTGAGTTCATCTGTTGACTCCCTATTTTTCACTCTGCATGGATCTGTCTGAAAATAGTAGACCCCACTTGGGAAGTCTGACTGGTTTCTGTTGTGATAGGCACTGCTATGACCACTTGTCTGTGACACTTCCAGTGGAAATGGCAGGGTAGATGTGCACACTGTAATACATGACAAAGAAATGAAGGAATGCTTGAACTGAGACGGCATTCCAATCCATCATGTTCAGTTCACTGGGCCACTCTTAACACAGACCAGCCATGTGCAAATCAATCTTAGTCCTGCTCCAACAGGAACCGTCCAGCCTAGACTGCCGCGTTAGGTCCACTCTGGACAGGAACACAAGCAACACTAGACCCGTGTCACCCTTCTTAGGCCTCATCGGTGTGGCATAACTTGAGTAATGTGGCACAGTGAACACAGAAACATCGTCTGGGAATACCCATGGCACTCAGGGTGTGTATCTCAAACAACAAAGTGATGAAAGGAATGCTCGAACAAAACTTTAGTGACTGGTGATCACTTATGGCTGAATTCCAGTCCATCCTTTATACCTCACTGTGCCAGTCTGGACAGACGCCAGCCATATAAAAATATGCCTTGGGCGTTCTCAAATAGTACCGGGTCAGGCATCCTCCAGATGGGAATATATGCAACCCCCAGACCAGTTTCACCCTAGTGAGGTATAATTTGAGTCCTGTAGGAAAGTGGACACGGGACTCATATTTGGCCGTACCAGTCACACTGAAGGTGTATGTTGCAACAAATAACAGTATGATTGAAGGAATGCTTGAAAGTGTCCCTTCCTGCGCATAAACAATCGCCCCTGCAGAACAGGCACCCTTGAAACATGGTGCAAAGGTGCCAGAGGCAGCTTTATTAGCGCCACCACTAGGGGAAACTCAGGAGTGCGCCATACTTTTGTAAATACGGCGCATCCCTGCGTTTTAACCGCATGCGTGCGGGCGGAATTCCGCCCGTACGCTGGGTTTTTAAAAATCGCACTTTACGTGACGAGCTGGGCTCGTCATGAGCGTGCGAGGAGGCTACGCCATGACGAGCCCAGCTCGTCATGAGCGTCGAAGGGGTTAAAAACATCAGAGCATGACGTTACCTCTTTTGGCGTAACACCATACTCTGACATTTTGTTGTAAATATGCCCCTTTGTGTCCTTAATCGGGTGCTAAAACCGGTTCTGGAGGCAACGTTTTAAATGTACACATTCCAAACTTCAAGAAGTTTGATGAAATTAACATTTGTTTTATATAAAACAGCTAGTGAAGGGCAAAAAATCATTTTTTTTATGGGATAAAAACTCCATAAATTGCCTTTACCGACATGATTTATCAACAAGATAAGTAAATCATCTTTGGGAATGTTTTCCACTTATTTTTTTTACAAGTACCAACATGGCTTTTCATGGAAATGTTTTGCCTGGGGCTTAATTGGAGAAAAATAATGATTTACTGTTGCAATTTAATGAAGCTCTGAATTTCATCTGGTTCCAACGGTGGAATGAAAAATGTCCACACTCCTAGAATTAGGCTTTTGGGTAAAGCTGAATGAATACTTTGGTTATACTACAAATTGTATCCAAGGAAAGTATGATACACATGTGTTTCCCACTGATGGCGCTGTTGAAAGTGGGAAAGATGTGATGAGTGTATTTTGACACAGCCCCCGCAAACTCCCTTGAGAAAGAGTGATATGGTGGTAACATGCCACTTCATCTCTGCTTCGTAGCACTCTGAGACATCGTAAGCATGCAGAAATGTCAGCACATGTTGATGTTGAGTGAGCACTGTGCATTAAAGGGCTTGCAGACAAGGGCGAGCCCTCTACTATGGTGGAGGAGCGTCGCCCCACTGCTGAAATGCAGCAGTCAAAAGAAAAATAAATTGACAACTATTTTACTGTCATTTTTAGGTTTCGGCTAGCGTAGGCTGCGCAATTGCGCTGTCTCGCTGGCGAGATTCAATGAGATAGAGAGAATATCACTAGCGAGGTTAAGCCCCGCTCCTCTTCTCCATTGGCTGGCCACCTAAACGGTGGCCAGCCATTGGAGAAGAGGTTCTAGTGACGTTCTTCTTTCTCTTTAAGCCCCGTCCATTTCAGATTGGGTTCCTTGACTTACTGCTGAAGTAAAAGGTTTCTTATCTTCTTTATGGGTCCAGATGGCTCCATAAAGAAGATAAGGAACCTTTTACCCCAGCAGGAAGTCGGGGCGCCCAGTCTGAAAAGGACGAGGCTTAGAGACAAAGTCTTACTAAAATAATGGCGACCCGTGTTCCTGCAAAGTTGTAACCAATTCACAAAGGCTGACTGACCATCTTTCAGCTGTTTATCGGTGTATTTGGTTATTACGTCGGTAGTAATATGAGTAATATGGGTGTAAGTATAAGGCGTGTGCTTTACATGGCGTTTTCTAGTTATCTTTCCTACTGGCTGCAAACATCTGAATGAGGGGGGTTAACACTGTCACCGCGGAAGCCTAATAAATGTTTTTGTAGACACCACTGTCCCCCCTCTGACTGTCTCTTGCTCCGGACAGCCCTGTGGGTGGGTTTCTGTCAGCTTAGAAAGAACATGCCCAGATGGGACTGTGGAGGAGGGAGGTGTCCGGTCAGCTCTCGCGCTGCAGCAGAGCCATCTTACAAAGACCATGGCCGCTTCTCCTTATCATGGGAATTCCACCTGCGGCAACTAACCGCGATCCCAAACAGAGGGGGCTGTAACCTCAGCCCCCGAGTAAACTTCCTGTTTATCAGAACTTTCCATTCTTTCTTCCCCTCGTGCGCCGCACAGCTGAAACAAGAAGCCAGGACAATATAGTGATTCTCTCAAGCAGCCAAGCAGCTCGTGGCAAGAGGACAGAGACGTGATGTACTGCCCTACGAAAGAGGGATCAGGGGTGACGCTATATAAAATCGCATTCAATTATAATGAAATCCTATGTAGAACGTACCGCGAGTGGTCTAGGAAGAAGGAACCAGGGAAAGTGTACATCCCTAGGGACTAGGGAGCACTCATGGGGTCACGGTATATTGCTCTAGGAATGAGGTGCCGGGGACAGCGCTGCTGCCATAGGGAGTAGAGGGCAGTACAGCGTGAGTGGCTGCCAGATATAGCGTGCTAACCTAGAAGTTGGCACTAGACGAAGAGGGCCTTCTCAGACGGAGGTGTCCAGGAAAATGAGCTCCTCTAGGAGGTAGGGTTAATAACAAAGCTTGCCTGCTCTGTAAGGTGAAGCAGGCAGTGGATTAAGTGCTAGAGTGGCTAACAGTAACGCTGGGGAACCAGGTTCGAGTCTGGCGGGAGACTCAGGCATCCTGTGATTCTAGGCAAATCACTTAATCTCCTTGTGCCTACAAGAAAAATGTTATGTTATGTTATGTTAGGGTGATTTATTGTGCGCACAGATACTCCAGCCAAGGAGCGTCCCGGCGCAGAGACAAGGTAGAACATAACACAACAGGAGAATAAAAACAAAACAGCTAAAACAAGAAGGTTTTTATAGCCCTCCGGAAGGTCAAGAGGTCCTCCATCAGACGGATTTCAACAGGCAGGGAATTCCATGCTGACGCGGCCATTACCCTAAACGAGCGGCCTCCCATGCGACTGAGCCTGAATCTGGGGACCACCGCAAGGGCCAAACCCTGGGAACGGAGGCTACGGGTGGGAACATAAAAAGAAAGACAGCTCGACAGGATTTCCGGGCCAATACCTCTCAAGATCTTAAAGGCAAGACACAAGACCTTAAAGAGAATGCGCTTCCTAACCGGAAGCCAATGTAGAGAGCGAAGAACACCTGCCACCGAACTGAATCTGGGCAGGCCAACAATCGCTCTCGCCGCAGCATTCTGAACCCGTTGCAAACGGGTTAGTTCGGCCTGGTTAGCCCCAGCCAGGAGAGAGCTGGCATAATCCAGGCGAGAGATGATAGTAGCCTGGATCACCAGCTGCCTGGTTGGGGCATCAAAGAACTTGAGAACAGGTCTCAAGCCCCTTAGGAGTCCAAAACAGCAGGCCGCAGTTTTTTTAGTGTGCCCTACAAAAGAGAGGCCAGCATCCAGCCATACCCCCAGATTTTTCACCTCCGATACCGGGATCGGAGTAGGTCCCAACTCTGAGGGCCACCACTGATCGCCCCACAGCTCCACTCCCTTACCGACGACCATCACCTCCGTCTTTGTGGCATTAAGCTGAAGGCAATTGCCTGTCAGCCAACTAGCCACCGCCTTCAGTCCAGACTGAAACCTGGGGGCCTCAATTTCCGCATCCCCGCTGAGAGTAACCGCCAGCTGTGTGTCGTCGGCATATGAGACCAAAGTTAGGCCCCACTGCCTAGCGACATCAGCCAGCGGTCTCACGTAGAGGTTGAACAACGTGGGACTCAGCGAGGACCCTTGCGGAACCCCCATGGCCAGCGGTTGGTAATTGGACTTGAAGGGAGGGATGGCAACACAGAAGGAGCGGTCATCTAAAAAGGAGTGGAACCATTGCAGCGCCTGACCGCCAATGCCAGTCTCCTCGAGCCGATGCAGGAGGATGATGTGGTCCACCGTGTCAAAGGCGGCGCTAAGATCTAACAAAATAAGCGCCGCCGTTTGACCAGCATCCAGCCCTGCCCGGAGATGTTCCACCATCACAAGTAACGCAGTTTCCGTACTGTGCCCAGCACGGAATCCGTTTTGTGTGGGATCGAGGGCATTGGTCCGTACCAAATGCTCAGACAGGGCCAGATTGACATGGGCCTCAGTGATCTTGGCTGGCCAGGGTAGCAACGAGATGGGGCGATAACTTTCAGGCTTAGATGGGTCCAGGGTGGGCTTTTTAATAATTGGGGACACCACGGCTTGTTTCCACTTAGCTGGAACAACTCCCGTTTCCAAGGACAGGTTGACGAGGGAGCATACAGCAGGACGCCCCATAAAAGCCTGATCACGGAAGAGAGCAGGCCTTACTGGATCGGATGGAGATCCAGATTTAACTTGCAACGCAAGTTTGTCAAAGCCGTCCAAGGTGAGGGGGGGAAGACAAGCAGAGTGGTCTGATGGTGGGCCCCATTAGTGCTTTCCCCACTGTACCCTATGCTAGGGAATGTCCGATAAATAGCTTGCACCTTCCCCAAGAAGTAGGATGCAAGGGATTCACAGTGGGAAAGGGAGCTTACGGTCGTAGAGGTAGTCCGCTTCGTCGTAAGATCTTTTACGGCCTTAAAGATGGCTTTCGACGGATTAGAACTGTTCCGGAATTCAGTGGCGTAAAAAGCCGCACGAGCTCGGCAGATGGCTCGATGGTAGAGCTTGACGGACCTGGCATATGCAGCTTTTAGATCAGCCCCATAGGTCTTTCTCCAAGCCCTCTCAGCCCGTCTACAGGCCCCCTTTAGGGCCCGAAGTGCGCCATCGTACCAGGGACTCGACTCTCTGGAGTTGATTTTAGTTGATACAATAGGTATCAGAGAGTCCAAGGCCCTGGTGATCCAAGAACAGAAGAGGTCATACCCCTTTTCTACATCCGTCAAAGGGCCCAGCGGCTCCTCTAATAGAAGATGATGGAAGTCTTCTAACCTAAGCTTTTTCCAAGCCCTCTTCTGAACCCGTCTAGCCGAAGAGATGGAAGGAGCGGCAGAGACAGGGCATAGGATGGATACCAAGAAGTGGTCTGTCCATTCCACCGGAGAAACAGAAGTGATTTGAATCCCCGGCAGGTTGGTGAACAAGGGATCCAGAATATGCCCCCCCAAATGGGTAGGCTGGGAAACCATCTGGGGCAGTTGAAAGGCCTCTAGGTCAGAGGAGATGGAACGAACTGTCAAGCCAGAGAGGGTGTCGAAATGCAGATAATATACAAAAAAATGAATGTTTCCCCCTGTAGTGCAACTGGCGCTCATGTAAAGTGCTCTGAAACCTTCGAGTTTGCGCTATATAAAACTGCCAAAAAATAAATGAGCCACTGCTCTGTGTGTGGCTCTGTGTGTGGCTCTGTGTGTGTGTGGCTCTGTGTGTGTGTGGCTCTGTGTGTGTATGGCTCTGTGTGTGTGTGGCTGTGTGTGGGGTGTGTGTGTGGGGTGTGTGTGTGTGTGGCTCTGTGTGTGTGGCTCTGTGTGTGTGTGGGGGGGCTCTGTGTGTGTGGCTCTGTGTGTGTGTGTGGCTCTGTGTGTGGCTCTGTGTGTGTGGCTCTGTGTGTGGCTCTGTGTGTGTGGCTCTGTGTGCGTGTTTGGGGGCGCTGTGTGTGTGTGTGGCTCTGTGTGTGTGTGTGTGTTGCTCTGTGTGTGTGTCTGTGGCTCTGTGTGTGTGTGTGTGGCTCTGTGTGTGTGTGTGTGGCTCTGTGTGTGTGTGTGCATGGCTGTGTGTGTGTGTGGCTCTGTGTGTGTGTGTGGCTCTGTGTCTGTGTGTGGCTCTGTATCTGTGTGGCTCTGTGTGTGTGGCTCTATGTGTGTGTGGCTCTGTGTGTCTGTGTGTGGCTCTGTGTGTCTGTGTGTGGCTCTGTGTGTGTGTGTGGCTATGTGTGTGTGGCTATGTGTGTGTGTGTGGGGCTCGTGTCTGTGTGGGGCACTTGTGTGTGTATGGGGCTCTTGTGTGTGTATGTGGCTCTGTATGTGTGTGGCTCTGTGTATGTGTGTGGCTCTGTGTGTGGCTCTGTGTGTGTGTGTCTCTGTGTGTGTGGGTGCAAATGCAATAGGTCTCGCATTTGTGACAGATTAAGCTATTAGCATTGTAAATGACAATGCCATTTATTTATCTGTTTTCAAAACCAACACATAAATAAAAAATTTGTCATTTACAATGCCAATAGCTCTAACTTTTGCAAAGGCGAGACCGTTGCATTGTAAATGCCTGTTATTAGTCCGCTGAGTCGAGGGCGGGTGGGCCAGGCCGCAGCATCACACAGCAGGGGGAGGAGGAGTGGTAGGCACTAAAAGTGAACATGCCGGCCAAAAGTGAACATGCCGGCCAAACTGACATGAACTCTTGGATATCTCCAGGCTGTTCCTTGGAGATATCCTAGTGCACAGGGGGCACAGGCTCCCAGACCCTGCTGGAGCACAAAACTGACCCGCTCCGCCCAATCCCAGCGCTTCTCTCATGCTGGGAGAAGCGCTTGGGATTGGGTGGGAAATGCAAAAACAACAGTTGATGGACAGAATGCAGAACAATGTCATACATTCACCCCAGTACAGAGATCTGGGCCTAAATCCATCGTTTTTTTGCTCACCACACCACCCCAGTTCAGACATGGCTTATGCAAATCAGCCTTGACCCTGTGCCTCATGGGAACAGTCTAGCCCGAACTGCCAAGCCATGTCTTCCCTGGACCGGAATCAAGCATCCTAGGACCGGTTTCTGGCTATCAGCCGTCTTCAGCCAGGATACCTTGACTCCAGTGGCGTGGAGAGCACGGGACTCACGTCTGAGCATACCCGTCCCACTCGGGGTGACAAATGCAAAAACAACACATGGCAGTTCAGGCTGGACTGTTCCCATGAGGCACAGGGTCAAGACTGATTTGTATATGGCCATGTCTGAACTGGGGTGGCTTGGTGAGCAAAATAACGATGGATTAAACCCAGATCTGTGACTGGGGGTGAATGTTTTGCCATTGTGCAACATTCCGTCCATCATCTTGTGTGTTTTGCTGTTCACCCTATGTGGGAAGGGTATGCCCAGACGTGGGTCCCGTGCTCACTACGCCACTGGAGTCAAGCTATCCTGGCTGCAGACGGCTGATAGCCAGAAACCGGTCCTAGGATGCTTGATTCCGGTCCAGGGAAGACATGGCTTGGCAGTTCAGGCTGGACTGTTCCCATGAGGCACAGGGTCAAGACTGATTTGCATATGGCCATGTCTGAACTGGGGTGGCTTGGTGAGCAAAATAACGATGGATTAAACCCAGATCTGTGACTGGGGGTGAATGTTTTGCCATTGTGCAACATTCCGTCCATCATCTTGTGTGTTTTGCTGGGATTGGGTGGCGTCTGAGAGACTGTGCCCATGGGAATTGTAGTGCTCGGACGGGAGCAGAGGAGCAGCGCGGCGCAGGAGCAGTTTGTGGTGGCCAGCAAGAAAGGTATGTTTATATTTTTATTATTATTATTTTTCCCACACCTCCACCTCAGATTGGCAGCACATGGCCCTGGTGGGCATTGAAGCCTTTTCGTAAGCACGCAAATGGCCAGTTTCTGCCAGTAGTTGTACTGCGAGTCACTAAGGACCATCTAAAGGGCACGCTTTGGTTAGATGGTCCTCTGAGTGCAAATGCCCAAGCATGCTGCCTTGTCAGAGCTGATAAAAGCATCTTTCAAGAGTGGCATGGATATCAGTTAGGGGTCTCCAGAGGTATCAGCAGCTGCTCCTATCCAAGGTCCAAGGAGTCATGAAGGGGCAGCAAACAAGCCTTGCAAAGCCGATAGGTTTGACACTTGCACTCGAACACTGCCAAACGCAAGAAAAAGCTTGTTGTAGGGCAATCCATCAAATAAAAGGATTGCTTGGTGGAGACAATGCATGTATGATCTCGCAATTAAATGTGTGATGATGACAAAGTGAACTTGTCAGATGTAAAAGTCACCCAGTCAGCCAATAAAATGAAAGTGAGCATAAAATAGTCATGTGGACTGTTCTAATATGTGAATGTAAGTCTCTCAAGCCAATGCCCGTAGGTCCCTGAGCAAAAGAGCCCAATAGCTGTAGGCGGCTGAACAAAACCCCTTAGAGTATGTATACAATACAAGGCAACATTTCCCATCAAAACTACAGGGAGCTTTAAGAGCCCTGCTTGCTATTTTCACCCTATGTATACAAGTCTCATTTCCCCCTATTTCCATGTATGATGAATTTGCAGTTCTGTAGTGAAATATTCTTCCTTTAAAATCCAGTGCTAAAATGTCTGATGTGGGAGGGTTGTGTCTTCTTGTCTACATCAAGGAGAGGGGATTTATAATGGGGGAGCACGCCCAAAACACCAACTACGGGTTAAAAGTAAATGAATTTAAGAAAAGAAAAACTATTTTTGTTGGTGCCCCAGAGATAGAATAACTCATCGTATCTTGGACACATGGCCTCAAGGAAAGGGGGGATTAGAATAAAATAGTGGTCTCAGAATCTGATGATTCCCAAAATCTCAGTGTCTTGCTTCTTTCTCCAGATCTCTGTACGTTGTGGTAACTCCTGCTTCCAGGTCTATGTGAATGGACAGCACCTCTTCAACTTTGACCATCGCTTCGGAGACTTCCAGCAGATCGACGCAATAGAGATCGATGGAGATGTGGTCCTCTCCTCTGTCCAGCTTTGAGCTTGAATCTCCTAATAGAGAACCTTTTACAAGCCTACTGCACTTTTACATGTGGCACAGTTTAGTGTTTGGTGGTAATTGATAATCTTATGATTTCTGGAAGATGTGCTGAATCTGGAATAAAATCAATATTGCAAGATTTCCTATGTCGGAATTCCCATTTTTCCACTCAAGAGACAAACATATAGAGGCACATTTCTTAGACCCCAGGCCCAAAACTTCGGAACCATTTGAAACTGACCCTAATGGGAGAATCTAACTATTTTCGTTTCTGTAACCCCCCCTACAAATGGAGCTACTCAGAGCAGCCTTGCAAAACCACAGAATTGATGGTAGTGAGTGAGGAATATCTCGTAAGAGTCATGCCCGTTGATGATTTAACTCCTGCTACTCCACAATTCTGGATCTTAAATACAGGTTCTACAGTGCTTTGAATTCTCCGCGAGGCAAGGTACAGCACTAAAAAAAAACTTCCAGATAAACAGTGGTGGTTGGTAATGTGAGCAGGCAGGGGCGTGAGTGGGCCATACATGCACACACATACATACTCACACTTACCCTTCTACGTACACACTCACTCACACCCATATATTCACAGACACGCACACAGCCACCATTCCAAGCACATACACATGCATGCATGCACTAATACACATACATTAATACATACATGCACCAAACATTTTTTTTAAATCACCATGCTACAGAGGTGAAGCTTAAAAAGGTTCCTGGAGAGGTGGGGCGGTGGCCTCCTCTCATTGGGTGACCTTAGGTCAGTCAAGAGGAGGCAGCAGTCCCTTACTCATCACACAGTGGGATGGGGTCAGTGGGAGTTGCTGACCCCACCCCAGTTTGTGATGAGGTGTCAGTGATAGACACTCAGCCCTGTGCATGTTATAGGCGTTAAAACTGAAGTGCCCATATCTGAGGCTAGCAGTGGGGCTCCCACTCCTTATGAGGGGAGGGACCCCAAAACCCTGTGTGAGCTGAGGAGGTCAAGCCCACAGAGCTGTGACATCTTCCCCCAGCAAATTTCAGCTAAGTCAAACAAGCACCTGCGCATTTAACGCATATATAGCGCCTGCCTGCCTGATCTGAACATAAAAGAATGTCTGTCAGGCTGACTTTTGCCCAGCCTGAGAGACACTCTTTATGCCTCCAAAAAGTACAGGGGTTCATGCGCCCTTTAGGACAGGCTCCTGCAGCAGATAAATACATCACATAAATAAACTGCATACTGTTGCTATGGGGTGAGGCAATTCCATATGTGGATTTGCCTCCACACGGACAACTTCCTTAAGTAATCTGGGAATTTTCCCTAATTATCCATTCTAAATCAGGCTTGCGCTAAAATACTTGCAAACTTCCAGGTCAGGAGACACAGAGAAATGTGAACTCTTGAGTAAGCTGCCTTAGCACCTCACAGGATTCTGTAAATTATTTGTTGTGGTTTTATTTTTTCTGTTAATATTTGTTTTGCATTTCAGCTAAATGGCTAGACATTATCATTTCCTAATCAGATGTGGGATAGCAACAAGAGAGTTGTGTCCTCGTGTTCCATCGCGGTCACTGTGGCGCATTCTTTTGTTTTAGAGGGTGAGCGTTTAGGAACAACAGCTATCTGTCTTTTAAGAACACAGCACGTGGTCTAAACAAGCATGCCAATGGTTATTTAAAGATGAAGTGCAGCGTACAAGGTTGGAGCTAGTTATTAAGGGGCATATTTTCAAGCACGGCGTTAAAATTATCGCCGCTTTAGCGGCAGAAAACAGCTGCTAAAGCGGCGATAATGGGCTTGATAATAGGCCCTTGAGAATTCCAATAGAAGCCAAGGTTCAGACCAGAACATGGGCTTCTATTGGAATTCTCAAGGGCTTATTATCAAGCCCATTATCGCCACTTTAGCTGCAGTTTTCTGGCGCTAAAGCGGTGATAATTTTAACGCCGTTTCTTTATAATATGCCCCCAGGTCTTTGTGTAACCTCTACACACACTCCATGTATTTGTTTCTTCTCCCATTTTCCTTCCATTTTTGTTAGTGCATATTTACTCTTTCTCCACCTGTCCCAGTAAACTAAAGCAGAGTAGAAACCCTGATGTATATATCAATCTATACTCCATCATGAACCAGATTGTCCATGTAATGCTGTTGAAGATCCGATCTACGACGCTGAATGTGGTCAGAAAACCCATAAGATAAAGTGGCACAATGAACAAACAAAGAACAAAGGTAACGCCTGTTTTAAATAAAAGGCCCACAACTTGATTTGCTTTATATTGTATTTGTTTTATTAAAAAAAAGGTAATACTAATATTTTGGCTGTAATAAAAAGCCTGCCTAGTGAGCTCATACCAGGTGCTTCTCTAGCCTATTGTTCCCTTCCTTCCCCCAGGCCCCAATAATCCAGCCTTTCCTTCCCCCTACCACACAATATTTTGTGCATGTCTTGTTCCCCCAAGTGAGCTCGGACACCAGGCAGTCAGAGTAAAGCGTGGGTGTTCTATAGACAAATCCTTTCTTCTTCTTTCGTTGGGTTTTGGAAACGGAAAATCAATCCAACGATGACCGATCAGCAGCAAGTCACCGACATGAACTGCACAAGACGTTTAGTAACCGTATGGTCTAGAGGAGAAAAATATGAAAAAAGCACAGTTGAAAGATGATCAAACAAAAAAGAAAACAACAACACTGCAACAGTCTACCATTCTGCTTTGGATGCCTAGTGACCAGCGGACATCAAAGACATATATTTTATATTGTGTAATAACAACAGCTTAAAGTTCTGTTAGCAGAAGTTCAGACCACTGGTGTGGTGGAGATATGTCCTCCAGGGAATTTGTTTCACTTTCAGACTTCTATGCCATCATGGAAGAGGCTTTTCCACCAAAGAAGCTGTTTCCACGATGGAAGATGACATTTTGGTGCGAGGAGGGTCTTTCAGTGGAAAGTCTTCCAGTGCCTGTTTTACACGGTGTAACGAATCGGAAATGTGCACTGAAAGGGGTGTTACTTTGTCATTAGTCTAATCTCCCCAACATGCTGCGGGGCCTGGGTGTGGTGTCTGCCATCATGTTGGGGGCCCTTACATACTGTGGCATTCTTTCACCAAGATACAGTTGCCAGTCATGGTGGTCCTCCATCTCAGATTGGGCTGCTGCGCTGCCAACATTATTAGTACAATAGCCACGTCAGTGGACCCAGCAGCCCGCCTTGCCCTCAACAAGCCGGCGCGGACCCCCTCTGCCCCCCTGTTGAACCCGCTTCATTGGCTTCCGGTCAGAAAACTAGCCATTTTTAAGATGTTCTGTGTGGTCTTTAGATCACTACAGGGGAAAGGCCCTGCCTATCTCAGAAATAAACTCATATGGTACCAACCAGCCCGACAACTAAGATCTAGTAATGGCAATCTTCTGTGCATGCAAAGAATACACAGGGCAAGGATGGGTGGGAGAGCCTTTTCCTATTTGGCCGCCAGCCACTGGAACAATCTGCCGCAGAACATTAGGGCCTGCAATGAGCTAACCAGCTTTAAGAAACTTTTAAAGACCTGGCTGTTTTAGACATGCACGCCCAATAAGTACCCATTTCTCATAGCGCCGAGAGATCCCCTTGGGGATGATTCACTTGCGCTCTATAAATAAGTAAAGTAAAGAAGTGGAGACAGAGGCGTCTCCAACTGCAGGACCTCCAGTGTAGAGGAAACTTGTATTGCTGTAGTAATCTATTTTAGGTAGAATCCGTATTTCCTGCCTCAATCAGAGCAGGCTTAAAACAAAATTGCTGAGTCAACAGTGGTAGCATGTAAAAAAAAACACAAAGCTTAAATTGCACAGATTGTTCGGATGCGTTTTTTGTAGCATTTCTGAGCCATGCCCTGAGGGACATTGTTGTCTGAAATACAGTCAAGCATCAGTAGCACCCATTTAGCGCAGCCGAACACAGGTGCTTTAAAATGGTGGATTGGCCTCTTCTGCATTGTGTGTATGTTGCTTCTGGGTAAAATGTGCTTTTAAATGTAAGTCTGCGATGCTCACAACAGAAGTCCCAAAAGAGATTTAGAGGCCGATTACGATGCGGCCTCAACGGCTCCCACCGTTGGTCAGAGCCTCCAGGGCTGCATCCTAATCGGCCCCGCAGGTTACTTTCTGACCACCTAATTATGATCTAGGTGGTCGTAAAGTAAGCCGACTGGTCAATCTGGCTGGCTTCCGAAGGGCTCTCGGAGCCTGTCGGCAGCCAGCCAGTAATCTCAAGGGCTGGTCTTTCCGCCCTTGAGATAACAACGCATGGTTTCCATGCCGGCCTGTCCGACATGGAAACCATGTTGGAAAGCATGCTTGGGGGCCCCCAGCAGGGGCCCCTTGTGCTTGCGGCCTACAGTTGGGGGCCGAGGGAGCACCTATGGTGCATCCCTGTTGATCCCTGCACCACACCACAGGCTGCAGAGATAAACTGCACCTCCCTTTACTAAATGGGATCTTGTGTTATGGCCGTACCAAGAGCTCCCACTGAGAAAAGGGAGCATGCAGCCGAACAGTGAGTGGTCACATTGTAATGACCCGGCCGGGCCCACCGACCAGAGGTCGGTCAGTCCCAGGACAAGCCTAACAGCATAATCAGGCCCTTAGCCTCGAACATTCAACCCGTGCATTGAGCAGACCATCATGCACCCCAAAACATACTATACTAGTTCCCAAGTGGCCTTCCCATATACTAAACTTACAGTCACGTGTGCGTCAAGCATTCGTCACATATACCTAATGGCCCCTCAAGCACACTAAACATTTACAGGCACATTTACTATTATTTCATGCAACGTGGTGCAGCGAGGGAGATTGCTGGGCAATGTTGCATGAAAGGGAGAGAGCAGAAATGCTCCATATTTACACAGACGTGGAACATTTCTGCTCTCTCCTTGTGCTGGCACACTGTGTGCTGCCTAGTCCCATTGCTAGGACTCTTGCACCAGAGTGCAAGTGTGCCTGTGTTGCCGGCAGGATTGTTTTGGTGCTAGAAGGAACACCTTCCTGTACAAAAACAATCCTTAGAGGCATTTTCGTTTTTCTAAGTGTGCTACAGAGTGCAGCACACATGGAAAGAGAATGCAATGAGGAGAAATAAAGCTATTTCTCCTTGTTACGCTTCGGTTAGGAAGGCACACCATACTGGCACAAACCCAGGTATACAAGTTTTATTAAATCTGGTCTTGTGTCAAAATATATGGGTGGATTTATGGGAACATCACCCATGTAATGCCAGCCCAATGCTAATTAACGCAAGGAAGCACTATGGGGTGCCTTGTGTTACTCTGCATTTTACCATACCACACAAAGCCACTTTCGTGGCCTAGTAAATGGCAACAATTATTTTGTGTTTGGGCTTTGCCACAAATGTGACGCAACCCAGACGCAAAATCTTAGTAAATCTAGGCCCAAACATCTGATGGGCACTCATGTTTCTAGTGGTACCACCAGTCTGGATCGCCATTCCAGCTGTCTGCTCTGTGCCTTCGAAGTACCAGCATCCTGCTTCTCTCTCTTGGTCTCTCTGTGGGTGAGTGGGTGTGTTCCAATCTCTCTAGATGCCAATAGAGCAGGACAAACATCATTGGAATACCACTCCAGGAGAAGCTGTCCACATACACGATGGATGGCCTCTGGTCCTCAGGATTGCAGCAGGTCTCCTAATGTGACCTATTACTAAGCTGCCCAGTCATTTGTTCACTTTTCGAGGACTGCTGCTCAAGGGTTTCAGCCCATAACCCAGGTCACATCATGCATAACTCTAAAACATCTAGGTTCAGTGCAAATACCCATGGGTTTTGTCACAAAGCACAATCTACTAAGATAGTCAGATAGGGCTTGGCTTAAAAAACTAACACGAAAACAGGCAAAACTGTGGGGAAATGTGTTAATAAAAAAACCACATTTCATTGCACGTTCTGCATCGCATTTGGCGATGCAGCGCACACAACAAAATTTGTTTCGTTTCATATACTTACCTCCGTTCGGCCATAATGCGGAGTTTACTACCCCCCACTCTGCCCCTCCCCTGCCCTGCGTCACCCCCTGGCAGCACTCCCTCCAGGAGCTGCTACTGGTTTTCAGGTGTGTTTGTCAAATTGGTTAGTTGACAAGAACGATGATTATAGCTTCCAGAGTAGAACAGATTGACAGAGCTCAGATGTGGGAAATTGTTCCTATGATGGAGTGTAGTCACCTGGTATCCGTAATAAAGTGTCATTAAAAGAGCAAGACATAGAGAAGAGAAACACTGTGCATAGGAGGTTTGTTCAGAAGTCTGGGGGCAGAGTATGTGAGGGAATGATATGGAAAAAAGTGAGCACGTGCTAGGATCACCCGGTTTCTGCCTCTGTATTTGCAAGTACTCCCTTTTAACAAGAAAACTGCATTCACTATGGCCATTTATCAGTTTTTCACATTATTTCTCGTAAAATAACTCCTCATTTTTTCAATCCCCTCCCTAGATAGCCTTTCCATCTCCACCCGTGCCAAGAAAGATAATTCCATTTGCAGTTTGCTCGCTCTTAATAAGTCAATCAGTATAGTAACTGCCATATCAGCTTAGGTCTAGTGTCTCAGAGTAAACCACACCCATTTCCTTGCTATTTTCTTCTTTAAATAGCTTGTATGTAGTACGTATATGGGTGTTTCTGTAGCGTGCTCGTAGCCAAAAAACAGTGGAGCGATCTACAGGATCAAAGACAAGCATGAAGTCAACGAGTAATAGGAGAGGTAGCTGGTTTGTGGACAATAAATGCATTATGATGTTGCATTCTTTAAAGAGATGCAGCTTCAACTCTTTCCTAAAGTGGAGCCGCGTTGCATCGGTTCTGATGGATACAGGGATCATGTTCCGGATCCTTTGTGCATAATTGGAAAAGAGCTGCTCTCTTGTATTTTTATTTATGTTTACATTTGTTAGTCTACAGTCTGAGGGTTTGCTGAGACCCACTAGAGAGGATGAGCTTGTCCTCAAGGCAAGCGCGGTTGCTGGTTGTAATGGATTTGTAAATGACAGCTAGTTTGGAGAATGGTGCAGGCCACCAAGGGGAGCCAATGGAGTTCCATCAGGATGGGGAGTGGATGGGTAATGCAGCAAGCCATTACCGCCATTGTATAAGATAATGGCCTGTGTGTTGCAGCATGCAACAACATGAGTTTTTATTCAGTAAAATAAATAGGGAGAACATTTGTGGTTTCCCAACAATCTATATTGAAGGAATATTTGCTTTCACTCTAGAATGTTTGTCACAATTAGTTTGAAAATGTCATAAACTGATCTCCTTAAATCCAGGAAATGTTAATGCTTCAAATCAACTCCAAATTTAAAAATGTAACCATATATGGTAGTCTGATTAACGTGTTCAGTTTTGGTCACAAGTGAGGAATGCCAGAACACAGCACTGTGTTTTTATGCGGTGTATACGTGTTTACAGAACCAATACGCTGTTGTGAGAATGTCACTTTGGCTGTTCTGCTAGATTCCTTTCTTTTGTGGGGAGAAATAACAAAGGAAAAGAGTGTTCCTGGAGGAGGAGAAAGAAGTGCAAAGTGGCTAGGAACACGCAGTGCTGGACATTTTCTGGTGCTCAAGAAAAAGGCTTACCACGGGAAGAGATAGGAGACGATGGAGGAGACTGAGAAAGTGAAAGTTTAAAGGGGAAGTTCTGCTGAACACGGGTATGCATGCATTGAACCACAGTGCATCCAACATCCCTCAATAACACAGTCATTTAAATTTTTCAAATGTACCGCCTGCCACCCAACTTTTCTTCCAACTGACCAGCTGAAAGTTAACTCTTGACAGCCGCCATCTTTCTTCCTCCCTGCAAATTTTAAGTGGAAGAGTGACACGTGCTACTGTGTTACATTACGTAGATGTACTGATGAGAGTACTCCACATTAAGTAATAAAATATTGTGCATTTTTTTGAAGGTCACTCATTTTCAGGCTATTGCTCTGTGAATCTGTAGTGTGTCCAGACTTTTTCCAGTGAGAGAAGGGTCAGCTGAGCTCTCTAGTGTAAAGTTCCACTGTTAAGTGAAACCCACAACCATGTGCTGACAGCCAGTGTGCATGTTGAGAGAGAGTGAGTGTGAGTGTGTGTATGTGTGTTTGTGAGTGTGTGTATTTGTGTGTGTGAGTGTGTGTGTGTGTGTGTGTGTGTGTGTAAGTGTGTGTATATGTGAGCGTGCGTGTGTGTAGCACATGTGTGGTAGTAAGGTGCTTTGTGTTGTCTGAGCATTGAGGCCAGTAGGATGTATTTTGGAAGCCACTGATTTAGCAAGGTACATGATGGAGGATGAGGACAGCTCCCCCAAACAGTGGATGTGTACTACCTACATTCATGCGGCTTGAGGGTGGAGACACAGACACACAAGTAATGAGGGTGGAGACAGCATGAAGACATTTCTTTTTTTAACAAGGGGCTGGCTAGTTCTGGCTGAGAACTGCCATTTTGCAGGTGTTAGGGGTGATGAGTTGAACAGAAGTTTCTGTTGTTCAAGGTGGAGAAGTTTCTATTTTTTCTGACCTTGTTTACTGACTAGATGAGAGCCAAGTGAAGATAATTCACATTCTATTGTACCAATGTTTCAGACACTTGTGCTTGGAGCTAGCCCCATTGCTACCTGCTGTAAGAAACATCACTTTGCACAAAGGATGTACCTAAAATGCAGCATGAAAATGACATTTGAAAAAGAACCATCCTAAACTGGTTTTGAAGTCTGAGACCGTGAATCCACTTCCTCTGTCTGCAAAACGTGAATAAAAGTGAGATCCTAATCACCCAACTTTGTACCAGTCCCAGATTCTTCTTGACCAATGAATGGAGTTCTCCACAGAGTTATGCTATGTGATTACATACTTTCTTTTTCATGGAAGACAAGCACTGGGCTGGACATTGTGTTATTGTGTCACTTGATTGTTGAGTATTGGACTCGTGCCCACAAATGACCTCCCTGTGAATGCTCACCCTCGCTACCCTGAGAGTCAAGCACAGGAAAGGTGCACTTGCAAAACCACAGTAGTCTGGACCATAGAGCAACAGTGGCAAATGACCTCAACCTCTGCGGTTGGGGCCCAGTAGCTCATGTGCGTTGAGACTCCCCGGCCAGGGTCTGATGCTTACCAACTAAAACCACTACCCTTCCTAGGGCATTGCAGCCCATCTTGAGTCCAGAACTTCTACCACTTTTCAAACTTCTCTTAAATTCTTCACGGCTCCCCAAAACGTCTTCCGTTCTTCTGTTGACAATAACGCCACTCACATCCAAATTTGTCCCTACTTATCTCCAAAACTGACTTTACTTCTTCATCGCCAAAACTATATCATCCCTTGAGCTGCCTGTGAAATGAAAGTCATGCAGCCCAAAAACTGCTTATGCATCCAATGGCATAGTGCTCATTAAATCCTCAAAAAGGTAATTATACCCCCAAACTGGTCATTAGTTTATTCTCAGTTCCTAGGTCATGACTGTAGGTTACAATGCCACCCTATTAGTTCTGTGGTAACTCACCCCTGTTTGGCACCTCCGGCTGCACTTCCGCCAGTGACAGTAAGGGATGTCACACTGAAATCTCCCCGTAACTGAAGCCACTGGACACGATCGAGATCAATCTGATGTTTGTAATCTAAGCAGAATTTATCGTCCACCGCCACCTGAAAGACACAAGATAGGAGTTATCCTTAGGAAAGGGCAAGTAAGCCTTAGGGGCATAGAAACCGAGGCCTGTGCCTTAAAGTCGCCAAAGGGATTAATCGTGTGCAGTAAATGAGTCCCTCCTGACATGAGAAGGGTCATTCCTGAGTGGATCATGAAAGATGCAAATATCTGCAAGTATCAGTGCTAATGGAGAAAGTAATTGGTGGGTGTTAGTTATATAGCAATTGTAACACAGCATGCCAGCTGGCTTTGGGGTGAAAGGAGAGACACGAGAAGGAGCAGAATCATCTAAGAGTCATCAGCAGAGGCCATTTTGGGGAGAGATGAGGTGTGGCAGAATACCTTGGTTGTTAAAAAGGAGTCGCATCAGGATGGGCGGCTATAGGGAGTCCATATGAAGTAAGCATTGCGAGAAGAGAAGAGGTGAGGGAGTAGTGGGAGGAAAGACATTAAGATGGCTTTGTTAAAAGAAGTGACAAATGAGAAGATGGGCTTGTAACGTGCAAGTTAGGAGAGGAGATTGTGATGATAAGGAAAATAAGGTATAACACCGGAAAAGAAAAGGGAGCATCGCAGTGGGAGACAGGCAACAGGAGAGAGCACTATATTAAAAGACAAGACGGGAGGAGGTGAAATCATAAAAAGAAATACGATATGAGAACACGACAGCATCAATTGCAGAACTCAACAAACATAAAGTGATCCAGCCTACTCAAAACATAGAACCAAAGAAAACATGAAGGTAAAAATGGAGCTCTAGTCATCATACAGGAAGGCCATAAACAGCCAGATTAACCAGACAGTGAATGGTACCCAGCACAAGAGCTTTCATTACCCACAGATGTGTGATATAATTTTAACTCCATGTTCTTTTTTTTCCTTTTTCTTATTTGTTTCTTTTGTCACCTATGTATTGAGTCTGTAGACCACTCCCCTTACATAGCATATTTTCATTGCATGGACGCCATGATTTCTGAAAGTGCCTAAATACAATCAAGATACTATCAAGAGACAAGTGATGGACATTCTGAATGTTAGTGACAGGCGAGAAAGGCACTCTAATGAGACAAGACACATTGTGGATGTATTGTAATGAGAACCATTACTTAAAAAGGCGACATTCAAATAGGACGAGGCAAGAGGGTATTACACAAAAAAAGACATGTGTATTGGCATTACAGTGATAGTATTGTTGGGATTCCTGTTGTACCGAGACGTGAAATGGTAAATATATTGGAGAGATATATGCATCTAAGAAGAGGGCATTAGATCAAATGACGAGACAAGAAAACACGCAATTGCAATGACATTAGACTAGATAGTGGTGCATATCGAGGTGGGACATGAAAAGAGGCCATTATAGTGAGAAGAGGCATGAAAATATAATTATATCATGTGTAACAAAATCATGAGGCAGGGGTATTTTGTTGAGATGGAACATGAAATATGGCACTGTAACAAGAAGAGATGTGAGACAAGGACCTTCCAGTGAGATGGGACACGAGAAGAAGGCACTGTAATGCGAGAGAATATGGGAAAAGGACACAGTGTGAAAATACGGTCTTTTGATGAGACAAGAAAAGAAAAGAGGACATTTCTGTGGGAGATAACACATGAGAAACAAACTCCAGAGTTAAACACAAAATCTGAGAAGGGGGGTATGAAAATTATGGATTGCATCTCCAGGCAAGACAAAAAAAGGAGGCACTGTAAAAAGAAGAAACATGTAATGGAGGCATTGCAGTGAGAAAAATTGAATGAGATGGTGAAATAATGAGACATGAAAAGGTGGCATTATATTGAGGAAGGACCCTGTAATACGGCAATGCAATCAAAAATAAATGTAGATAAGTGGGCATTGTAATAAGATGGGACAGTAAAAGAGTGCCTTATAATGAGACAAGAGAAGGTTCCGCTGTATCGAGATATGAGAGGTAGGCATTGTGCTGAGTGACAAGAAATATGAAGGCTTTGGAATGAGAGATACTACATGGGGCAATGACACTAGCATCACAAGACCCAAGAGGAGGGGGCACTGTTCTCATATGATAGATGAGAATGGAGACACGTAAGGGTGTATTTTTAGTTATCAGAATGGAATGTTGTAATGCATGGGAAAAGACATGACACAGGAATCAAAGTTCAAGATGGGACATGGCACGAGGGTGTTCTGGTGAAGACATGGTATAGTTAGGGTCTGAGGGGCATATGTAGGTAGGTGTTTGCGATTCGCAAACGCCGGAATTCGCAGAATTCTGGCATTTGCGAATCGCAAACGGCGATTTGGTATGTAGGTGCCACACCGCAAAATAAGGAATCGCAAAAATTGTGATTCCTTATTTTGCTCAAGCATTTAAAGAATCGCAATTTTGCGATTCCTTTAAATTTTATGTAGGGGTGCCTTAGAAATAGCGATTTGGGCGTAAGAAATCGCAAAATACCACCTACTCCAAGTAGATGGTATTTTGCGATTTCCTTTCAAAAAGATTTTTTTTTTTTTATTCAAAGTGCCATGTGGCGCACAGACATGCCCTTAGGGCATGTATGTGCGCCACATGTAAGTACAGGCACATTCCAAGGGTGCAAAAGGTGTCCTTTGGACACCCTGGCACCCTTGGAATTGCGATTCTCAAATTGCGATTTTCTCATAGAAAATCGCAATTTGAGAATGTATCCCCATTCATTCCTATGGGCCTCTTGGCCCATAGGAATGAATGGGACACTCATTCCTTAATTGCGATTCGCAATTTGCTAATCGCAATTAAGGAATTTTTGAGATTCGCTAAAAAAATTCCAATTTATACCTACATTCCATTTTGCAATTCTCAAATAGCGATTCCTTAAAAATCGCTATTTAAGAATCGCAAAATGTAAATTACCTACATATGCCCCCTAATAGGTTAAAGTTATTGTGCATATATGCTCCGGTAGTATAGGGCAAGAATAAAAATGCTACACTAGATAACAGATCACAACATTAACATTAGGACCAGTCAACTTTAACTTTTGACAACATGACACATTATGATCAAGAGCCTAAATTAAAGTTTTGGGGACCAGTTACTCCACCATAAAAATGACAGATATCCCATCTACCTTATTACAAGTGCATTATATGCTCTGGCACGTATATTGCGTCCGCCTTCTTAAAAAGTCACGTTTGTGATAGAGTACCTACCTAAATCAGATCCCTAAGTAACTCACCTGAAAGGTATATTTGGTGACCTCAAAAGAAACTTTGAAAGCCTTCCCCTTCTTGAAGGGCATCTCATATTTCCTCTCCTCTTTTCCCCAAGCCCCGCTCTTAAAGGTGTTGCAGACGATTTTGTCACGCCCATCGAAGCGAGGATTAAAGTGAAAAGCCACGTCGCAGCCTTCACACTGTCCTGTGGCGAAGTTCACGATAAACCTAGGGAAACACAGAAGAGAAAAAAAAAATTGTGAGAAGTCATGGTTAGGGCATTCGTCTTTCCACAACTTACTTCCTCACTTTTATTTATTTATTCATTTATTTAGTAGTAAGATGTTGGCCGGAATATTTCACATAGCTCTTCAACTGTAGAGATAGGTAAGAGGAGTTTTATTAAACATATTTTCATATATAAGTTGTTGTATGCATTAGTGGAGCCAGTTGTAAGATTGAGACTGGTAAACAACACATACATAACTAAGGTTGTGACATCAATCAAGACTAATGGACTCTGCAAGTATGAAATGTAAATGCTTAAGACAAAGAAGGGGGTGGTGTCTTTAAAGTTACAATATGGATCCTTTCGGTGCTTTTTTAAATATTTTAAAGCACCGGTAGTGCAGATGTCTCAGGAGTTCCAAGTTAGAAAGAGCAAAACTTGAAGGCAGCACTATGTGGTGTGGGTGTGACTAGAAGTTTAAAGTTTGTGGATTATACATTTTGAGTAGGTTTTTATTGGGACAGGACATGAAAGAACCAGATCAATCACTCCTTTGATAACCAGCAGCAGTGGTTTTTATAAAGCCCGCATTCTGCCAGTGAGCCCGCTGACATGAGGTAGGCTAGGGGAAATTGTAGTAAATTGGGGCAGCAAAGTTGTGACCATGTCTGGTGCTGCAAAAGAGGGCGAGGCCAACTAGAATCTACTGAAAACAAATGGGTGATCATTTCTTTTGTATATTTTGCAAGTCAAAGTCAAAGTCAAATGATCTTTATTCGGATTAAAATATCCATAAAAGCACAATTCATCACCACCAATAAGAAATACAATACAGGTTTTAAAACATGTAAATATACAATATCATCCAATACAAGTGCAAAGTTACAGTAATAAAATCACGATACAAATGTTGGACAGGCCTGTAAAATCTATATTTGCAAGTGAAATTGTGCAGTGGTAGCTGGGCTTGCAAGTCTATTTGTAAAGTGCACGTTCATTCCTAACGGGGTATCCGCTAAATTACAGATGTTTATTGTTACCCAACAGATACTCATTTTATGGACCTCAGATGGATGAAAGGCTGAGTGGACCCACCAGGGTTTGAACCTGTGACCATGAGGTCAAACACAGGCCCCTTGCAGGGCTGCATTAGTCCACTCAGCCACCAGAGCTGGCTTGTGGTGATAATAAAATCTTCAGCTTTCACAAGTGTGCTAAAAAGAACCCTAGGATTTCGCACTGAAGGGACATATTACAGAGAGGTGGGGGAAGTTTGATTAAGTCAGTAAGAGTTATGGGTACTGTTGATGAAGGCAGGTATAGTAACTGAGATTTAGAGAACTTCAGCATGAGGTATCATAAGACCGTCCATTGTCAGGAAGCTGTGAGACATTGAACGACGTGTGATTGGAAATGATGAAAGTAGGAAAGGGGAAAAAGGTTTGGATGTCGTTGGTATAAAAATAGTAAGAGAACCCAAAATAATGTATTGATGTCATTGAGGAAGTGTAGTGGGACAAAAGAAGAGAGTTTAGGACAGAGGCTTCTGGAAGTCCCTGGGGGTGGGGTTCTTAGAGATATCTTTGAGGTCCAGGCCACCAAGAAAGAACAGTCGGCGAGTTATGAGGTGAGCCAAGTGCATGCCAGCTGCGATGCACAGTGAGTCTAGAGGAGAAAATAGGTTAGGATGTTCAACAATGCCGACGACTGCAAAAGTAGGTCCATAGGAAAGAAAAATGTGTGATTGACAGTGAAGGTAGAGTTGGACACGTGCGAAAGTGCTGTTTCTGTGAAGTGGAGGGAATAGAAATACATTATCTTGGCTAAGAAGATTGAAGGGAGGAAGAATACGAGGGAATTAAAGACCAATCGATCCAATATGTCTCGCCAGAAATGGACAGGTACAGGGGAATCTCAATGTAGCATCGGTGCCTGCTATTTTGATCCCTACTGATTTGTTGCTGATTTCCTCTGCTGCTCCACACTCTTACAAGCCTCAGCAAGACAGAGCTGGCATCATTCTAGAACCAGGTTGACTCCTTTGGATCGATGTCAAGACTGGTATCGCTGCGACGACCTATATCGCAGAGCAAAAACAAAAACAACCAAGCTATGGGTGCACTTACCTTTCCATCTTGGGGGCAGCAGTGCCTTGGATGGTGAAGATCATTCCTGGGTGACATCCTCCTAGGATCTCAGCAGAGTAAGGAATAGCCTGGAAGAAAGCCAGATTGGTAGAGATGAGACAACCACCTGCTATTGGTCAAATTATCCGTCCACGGCCTATGCTGCACCAGTCTTGCATCACCTCACCATTTTCTGACACTCATTTGTATTGGGTCTGTTGGTATTAACAAGCATTTCAAAGGAACTGCATCTGATACATAACATAAGTAGAAATTGACATAAAGAATATCTGAAATGGTCCTTGAAATGCAACTTGCAAGTGATTACAATCCCAGGCATGGGAATTGATGGGCTCGAAGAAGGTGAGGCTAGTGGCAGGATGTGACTCGCTGCACAACCAGGTCGTCTAGTGTGCACCACTGCATCACTTCTCCTTTTACGTCCACATACCTCCATATGCAGCATTTCCCTCCTGCCTTATTTTACCCTCACCTTTTTGTTGGGTAATGAAACTTGGGTGAATGGAATGAAAAAAGCCTTCCAATCATTGGCCATTCAAATGTAGGTGTAACACAGAAAATGCGTGCGTAGATCTCCCGGCTTTAGAATCCTCATCAATAAAAAATGTAATTACGCCTTAAAAGTGTTCAGAAGACTCATCAAGTTACTAAATGTAGATGTCCCCTGGCTTATTTCCTATACTCGAAGAGAGGGGACAAGTCAAAGTTGTGAAGGTGTTCGCCAGAACGAAGTGAGGTTCTGCTACTGAGCTCCACAAAGGAATTCTTCCACCCTGGAAATGTTTTTCCACTAACAGAGGCCTTATTCATATGTCAATTATTTATATAGCGATATATGACAAACAACATGGACATTCGCAATAGTTTAATTACCACCCAGCTCTGTGGTCTTCAATGACCTGATATTGGAAGGACATCAAGTTGGTCGTCTGCCGGGTATCAGCTTAGAGGTTGCTTGTTTACCCCTTAGATTATTGCATCAAGCGTTCAACCCCCTGTTCTACTGAACTATGTGGGCCGTGACCGGATGAGGTAGGTAGACAAAGAGTGCGCCCAGCGATTTGAGTCAACTGATGAAATGAACGGGTTAAATGTGATTAGGGTCAGAACAGTGCGGGATTAAACCCTGTGGAGACCCCTAGGCAGTCGAAATTTCAGGGGCCCCCTCGCAAATTATCTCCCACTACGTTTTTAATTTTACCAACCAACAATTTTAAGAAACCAATTTTATTACACATAACTGAACATTACATTAATACAGTTTGTTCTCTATAGAGTCTTTAATGTACAGTTTTAGTTTCTTTGAGTTGATTAATTTTTTATTCTATCTTGCTTGATTGTAATTTTCTTTCAAGATCAAACCAATATTATTTCGATCCATTGTCGTGGGGCCCCTGAAAGGAGTGGGGCCCAAAGGCCGGTGCCTACTTTGCCGATTTGATAATCCGAATTGGGTCAGGTGTGTTTGTGAAGGGTTGCTGAAGACATTGCTGCATCCAATGGGAAACACTGCTATTGAAGGGAATGCTGTGTTGAATTACACATTCAGAAAATCATGTTTCCCTCAATGCTGTGGAAAAATCTAGACACGCCTCCTCCGAAGCAAACGATGTTAATTTACCACATTGCTGAAATAAATTAGTGAGAGACAGAGAGAGAGAGAGAGTTGGATCAAGTAGCCGGATTGACTCTGCCCCTAGCCCCTGCCGTTATAAATGTACACGTTTTCTTTTTCTCTTGCATTGGAAAATGCAAAATGGACTCCCTTAAGCTCGCCAAACTTCTTATAATGGCGGAACCTGACTGAAACGGACTTTATTATACACAGACGCGCAGGCTGCACAAGCACACAAAGAAAGCTGTCAACTTTTCCAGTTGGAATATAGTGCCACTCCCAAAACTGTGTGGTTAACCACTCCATGGAATCTCCTGATCAGATGAAACAGCCATCCCACAGCACAATCATAACAGATATCTTTACTTACATGCTACTCCATTTTGTATTCAACCTGGAGAATGCAATATTGCTTAAAGAGTTGTACTGGGCAAGATAATCCTGGTCGAGGGGTGGGCAACTCCTTAATCCATACTGAAGCAATTATGCAGTTAACTCCATGGTGCAGGTTTCACAGCCTCTAAGAGCAGCACTGAGTGGAGGGGCAGTTTCCATTTCAATGTCTATAGCATATGATATGCTTCCTTGGCTATTAACTTTGCAGATCTTCTAGTATAAGTTAGTATAGGCAATTCAAGTGTCACTCATTGGGAGGTAGTGTCACGCCTTCAACAGTGAATAATAATAACTCATTGTTATCATTTTTTTCCGTCCTTGCTTAGCTGGGTTGGGGAGGGGGCTGCTCTGCTCACTAAGCATGGCAGGAGTGGTTTGCCCACTCCAAGTGCGCAAGACGCTTTGGCCGGCTCGCCCTTTGCATGTTCTGCATCAGGCTGCATTACAACCTGGGTGCAGAACATGCCCAGCCTCTCATTTTTTTTTTTTTTTTATATATTTTTATTGCAGAATCAGGAATAAACATATCCAGCAAGCCAACCTCGACACCAACGGCACCCAGCATACAGTGCGATGGTAGTACAATACACAGCCGATTAGCCCACATCCCGGAGGCTGGGCGGCGCTTCAATGAGTCAGTTCACTGTAGGTACCTCGGTGCGTGCCCCATTCGGGGCACAGGTCAAGTGTAGCACCTCGTTTCTGCTTTTATCCCGAAACAACCAACCCACCCTCTCCATCAAGTCCTCGGCCACTCCAATGTCACGTCACTTAAACATCATGATTACCTTCCTGGGCCACCCGGTTCCGGGAGGTTGCCGCTAGCCAGCAAACCACCCCCTTCTACGACTCCCTCCCGGTACCCTCCCCCTCAACTGCTGCGAATGCGGATTCCACCATCCCCTTCCTGCTCTAGGGTGACAACTATCAGGAAGTTTCGATAAGCAAGTAGTCACACGGAGTCCCTTCCTATAGCTGATCAGTGTCTTCGCCTTCAGTTAGGTAGTCCCTTAACGCTTGCACCACCAGCTCCCAGGACCGTGCCAGTTCCAAACTCTTCTCGATACCAGTTCTAGTTGCCTGGCGCATTCGTAACACACTCTCACAGCCCGACCATTTCACCAACTCATTCCTCCACCTCCGTACAGACGGCCCCTCTTTGGACTTCCAATGCCAAGTGATTTCACGCTGTGCCAAAATCAATCCCAACCCAATAAATTTGCTCGTTACCTTGGTCTTTTTGGTGTGCGGGAACCAAAGAAGCAGGCAAGCGGCCATGTCAAAGTCTACCTCCCGATCCGTGACAGCATTCAAGAGGTCCCCTACCTCAGACCAGTAGTCCCCCAATTTCGGACAACCCCACAGCATGTGGTCAAGATCCACCGCAGGTCCTAGACATCGTGGGCACATGGCATCAAGCACCTGGAAGTGTCGGCGCAACCTCTCTGGGGTCAAATATGCCCTATGGAGCACGAAAAAATGCACCTGTTGGAATCTCGCATTCCTCGTCCCCTTCCAGGTCCTGTGTAGCACCTGGCCCCATACGGAGTCCGGGATTTGTTTACCTATGCTGGTCTCCCAACGCGACTTCAACTCAACTAACGGGGCCAGACCTTCAGTTAACATCCGATTGTGGAGGCAGGTCACCGCCTTGACGGTGCCCGCTGCCATCACCACATATTGGCACACCACGGTCACCTCCGGTTCAGCCAATCCACCCCCCCAATGCCTCTGCATAGCCGCGACAACCGCCGCATGCAACAGGAAGGTACCACTCGGCAGGCCGAATTGCTCTTGCAAGGTCTGGAACGGGGCCAACGTTCCGTCCACATAGAGGTCTCCCACCATCTGCAAACCCAGGTCCTCCCACGCCAACAATTGAGACCAATCACCTCCGTGCGGTAAGGCAGTGAGCATTCCCAGCGGAATCTCCGGTGCGTATGGCCGGCGCTTCCCAGCCCTCCTCAGGTTCCTGTTCCAACACATTCTAAGTGTCCTTTCCTCCATCGTGAGGTCCCCACTAACCAGTCTCTGTTGCATCACGATGGACGACAAGACATGCCTCTGAATGCCGACCCCCCGGTGATCCTCAGGCCCCCTGAATACTCTGGCCACGTTCTGCGTCAGGACCTGGAGCTGCGCCGCCAGATAGTATAACTCATAGTCGGGGACAGCCATCCCTCCCTCACACTTGGGTCGCATCAAGGTGGTCAATGCCACCCGTCGGCGACCGTGGCCCCAGAGAAAGCCAGTCACCAACGTCTTCAGCTCCCGAAAGATACCCTGCGGGATCCACACCGGCAATGTTCTAAAATAATAAAGGAGCCTCGGGAGTGCCACCATTTTCAACAGGGCTACACGGCCCAGTACAGATAGCGGGAGAGAGGCCCAGAAGTCCATGCTGCCTCTCAGTGCTCGAATACAGCGCCCCACATTCCCCTCAAGGAGGTCCGCCGCTTCATGGTAGATGCGCACTCCTAGGTAAACAAAACAAGAGGGTTCCCACACTACTGGCCTCGTGAGCTGCGGGCAGAGCGTGGTCTTCCGCAACGGAAACACGCAAGTCTTAGTCCAGTTCACTCTGAGGCCTGAAAGCCTCCCGAACCTGCCCAGCATGTCCACCGCGCCTTCTAGAGCCCTTCCAGAGTCCACCAAGTACAGTAATAAGTCGTCGGCATACAACGAAATATAATGCGAGTCAACTCCCTGCGCAATCCCGTCGTAAACAACTCCTGTTCTCGCCTGCGCTGCTAGCGGTTCCATTGCGAGAGCAAAGAGCAGAGGGGATAGCGAGCAGCCCTGCCTCGTGCCATGACAGACCGGATAAACCGAGGAGACCAAGGTCCCCAGCCGCACCCGCGCCTTAGCCGAAGAATAGAGCACTCTCGTCCAGCCCCTGAACCCTTCCCCAACCCCGAACTTCAACAGCACGCCATCTAGAAAATCCCATTCCAAACTATCAAACGCCTTTTCAATATCAACCGTCAGCACTACCGGGCCTGGTTCCGCCGTGGCTGCACTGTCAATGACCCCAATCAGCCGACGGATGTTCATCGAAGTGCTCCTAGAGGGGATGAATCCCGCTTGATCCCTATGCACTAAAGAGGTCATCAGTGGTAGGAGCCTGGTGGCTAGGATTCGGCTCAAAATCTTGTAATCCACAGTTAGCATAGACAACGGACGAAAGGAAGAGACATCTAAAGCATCTCTGCCTGGCTTCAGCAGGGGCACAACCAGCGCCTCCGTTATAGAGTCAGGCAACCGCCCCAATTGTTTCGCCTCCGCATACACAACCTGCAGCCTGGGCGCCAACACTTCCATAAATTTGGCGTAGAACTCGATCGGCAATCCATCCACTCCAGGGGTTTTGTTCCGCGCCATATGACTAATCGCCCCTCTTATTTCCGCTAGGGTGACGGGGCCCCCTAGATCCCGGGCTCCCTCCTCATCCAATACCGGCAAAGGGATCTGATCTAAGTAATTACCAATGTCCGTGGCCTCCACTTCGAGGTGGCTGGCGTACAGACCCGTGTAGTAGGACTGAAAGCGCCCCGGGACCGCTGACTGCGAATACACCACCTCCCCATCTTCCTGTCGCACACTCATAACCGGGCATCCTCTAGGGTTCGGATCAGCCAACTTCGCAAGGAGAGTGCCCACTTTATCCCGCTCTTCATGCACTTTCACCGCATACAACTTATAATCATAGCACCGCAATCTCTCCGTCTCAGTCGCTACTGCCTCCTTAGCACGCAACAAGCTGTCTTGCAGCTCCGGCTTCTCGGGTCGCCGCCGTTCCACCCCCCTCAACACTTCCTCCGCCTTCGCGAGGTCATTCAGCACTGTCCCTCTCACAGTCAGAAATCGTCCCATACATACCCCTCTCACCACCACTTTCATCGCATCCCATTCATTCGCTCTAGTCGCCGTCGACCCAGCATTGACCGCGAAGTAGTCGTCTATGCCCTGTCGGACCGTGTCACAGAACGCCGGGTCATCCAGCATCTCCGGGCGAAGTCTCCACGTAGGGACCGCCGATCTCGCCCGCTGCCATTGCACAGAAATCAGCAGTGGGTTATGGTCCGAAATGGTCCTAGACAAGTACTCAGAGTGAATCACCACATTCGCCAGAGACTCGCAACACAGCACCGAATCCAGTCGAACATGCAGATCATGCAGCGCTGAGAAGTAGGAGTAATCTCGAGTTTCGGGGTGCTGCGCCCTCCATACATCCACCAAGCCCCACCTCTTCTGCCAGTCCCGCCTATGGGTCGCAAGTCTGCGCACTGGGGAATCCACCAACGGCGGGTGTGACCTGTCCAACAGCACATCCGAAATGGAGTTAAAATCGCCCGCCAACAATATAGGGCCCGCCAAATAATACGCCAGTGAGCGCGACAAACCTTCAAAGAAATGCGCTTGATCAGCATTGGGGGCATAAATGTTACACAGCACCACTTCCCTACCACACAGCCGTCCTTCCACCACCACATAACGGCCCTCTGGATCTATTTTCTGACTCGTGACTTGGAATGGCGTGCCCGCTCTGATCCATATTAACACCCCTCTGGCAAATGCTGAGTAAGTCGTGCCAAACACCTGACCCCGCCACCTCCTCTGCAATGCCCCACATTCCTGCTGTGTCAGGTGAGTCTCCTGAAGCATCGCAATCTGAATACCCCGCCTCACCAAGTAGGCATGTACCTTGTGGCGCTTAACCATAGTTCGAATACCCCGGACATTCCATGTGACACATTTCAAGTTAGGTAACGTCCCCATAGAGCATCAGTCCCAACAGTGGCGCACGCCAATAAGTGTGACCCGCATCACAGCAATTGTACAACCCCCTCAAACAATCAATGTTACCCGCATTGCAGCAATTGAACAATCCCCAAAAAACAAGACCCCTAACACTCAGTAACCCCCTCCCCAGGACAGGGCCTAATAACCCAGCTTCAGCCCCGTTCCAAACCTTAAACACCCAACACATCACGCTAACCTGTGGTCGACACCACAGAAGACCTTAAGGGTCTAAAGAAGGCTATGGAGCCCCAAACCAGGACAGCAGAGCTATCACCCCGCACCCGTAGCCCCCTACTGCTAGTGCAGCCCCATACCTGGCAGTCCAACAGAAGTCAGGAGTGTCCGCCCCTATAGGCATCCCAGTATTGGTCATCGGCCCCGAGCTTCACTCATTAAACATGTTATCAGCAGTCTGTGGGGTGACCTCCGGACGCGATGCCCCTCCCACCTCCGAGTCTTCGTCGCCGGTCTTCCCTCCTTCTCCTTCCGAAGCCGAGTCTCTAGAAGCGTCATCCCGCTGAGATCCCATGATGCTCGCCGTGGCCTCCAGAGCACTCCGCCTGTCGGCCAGCATGCGCGCCTCTTGTTCAGCCCGTTGGCGCCTATTCCGGGAGCGGATGCGTTGCGATTTCCTGACCTTGGTTGGTTTTTGCCGATCCCTGGCGGGCCTGTGTGCGCGATCCGTCCCCGCACGGTACAGTTCCAACCAGGACCATGCTTCATCAGGCGTTTGGAAAAAGTGAGTTCTGTCGTCAAGGATGACCCGCAGCTTGGCCGGGAAAAGCAAGGAGTATTGGATCCCTTCCTCCCTCAGCTCTTTCTTCACCGACAGAAAAGAAGCCCTGCACCGCTGCACCTCCTGTGTATAATCCGGAAATATCGTCACCTTGCTGTTGTCCACCTGGAAGGGCCCATGGTCCCTCGCCCTTTGGATCAGCAGATCCCGATCTCTATAGTGCAGCAGCCTAACCACCATCGGTCGGGGTGGTCGGCCCTCCAGGGGAGGCTTTGCGGGCATCTTGTGCGCTCGTTCCAGGGAGAAGAAGGGGGATAGGCCCTCCGGCGCTACCACTGTCCGGAACCAGTCCTCCAAGTAGGTCACCGCATCACCCTTCTCGATTTTCTCCGGAAGCCCAACCACCCTCACGTTGTTCCGCTGGTTGCGTCCTTCCGCATCTTCTGCTCGACGCTCCAGAATCGCCAGTCGATGGATAACGTCGTCAAGTTTATGCTCCGCCGTGACCACCGCCGGTTTCAGCTCCTGGAGCAGCTGTTCATTGGACTTCACTCGGTCAGAGAGCTTGGCGTGGTCTGCTCTCAGCAGGCCAAGCCCCGTCGCCACCTGCGCAATATCCTGGTGCAGCTCATCCTTGGTGGTAGTGATCGCGGCCAGTATTGCATCAAGACGGCGGTTCAGCCTCAACTCCTGCGGCGAGGGCTCCGTTGGAAGAGCGCCATCCGCGGCCTCGGACTTCTCGTCCCCCCGCTCAGGAAGCGCGGCGAGGCCAGCCCCCATCGCAGCCATCTTAACAATGGGGAACGCGCCACCTGAGCAGCCCCCTCCAACGACGGCCGGCGGCTGCAGTCCTCCTGCCTCTTCCGTCTCTCGGGCCACCCGGTATCACCCAGTGGCAGGCCCCAATGTGCACAGCTCTCCGATCTGCAGATGGCGTTGGTCGCCCCTCCCCAACACTCGGTCGCCAGCCACCAGAATGCACTCCGCGCCGCTCCAACGACACACTTAATGCTCCACCAAAGTCTGCAAAGGCTCGGGGTGCAAGCCCTCCCCAAGAGCTAGACAGTCAAGGGTCCGCCCCACTGGGCAAATTGAGCTCGCCGTCCCCGGTGGCACCGTCCCCCGCAAGCCTCAGCGCACGCGGGGTCCGCCCGCCTTTCCGCTGGCCTGGCGCCCTCCTGCGTCCAACTGGGCGCCCAATCGCCTCGGGCGGCCGCCCCCTCAGCACTCGGCCAACTAGCCTCACAGAACTGTGTCCCAGTGGTCCCACCGCAATGCCCCCAAGTGTGGGTCGGGCTCACACACCAGCCGCGCCGCCACCGGTGCAGCGCGAGTGAAGGGCTCGCTCTCCTGCCGTTCGGGGAAGCAGGTGGGGGAGGGGCGCCGCTCGCACCAGGTCTTTACCGCCGTCCGCCTCCTCCGCTACTCCGGTCCCGCTCTCCCGGGCCTCTCACCTGCGCACCGCTGCGCGACGGCCCCCCAGGCTCCTCAGCCGGTCCAGCGCCCTACACCGCTCCGCTCTCAGAGCTCCCGTTCTTGTGGGTCCGCCATCTTGCCTTTGTTCTCCGGCCGCGCTGGTCGGGTCGCCAGGTCCGCCCGCATTCAGCGCCCAGGGTCCCGATGAGGATCAAATGCTCCCCGCTGGGTCAGCGACCCTATCGAAGCTCGGTTATAGCCGCCAGGCAGTGCGGGGCCAAGTATTACAGGATAAAGACGGGACTCGGCGCGGAGCAACTCGCTCACGCAGCCATCCCGGTCGGCGCCGAAACCACGCCCCCTCTTCTCATGCCCAGCCTCTCATTCCTGCACTCACACCAATAACAATGCTGTAGCGTTGTGATTGGCTATTGGGATCCTTGGAGCCGGGTGCTTCCTGTTTCCTGTTCTCGAAGCGGGCAAAGAGAAACGAGAGGTGGCGGCAACAGGTAAGTGTTTTAATTTTTTTTTCCATTTCCTCCCTCCTGCCCCAAGCGACACACTCCCCAATGCCATTAAATACCAGCCGCCACTGGCCTTCAATCACAATCACAATCCTGCCCAGACCTGGCCTTACAGTCTTTCTGCCCGTCTATCTACTTGTTTTATCAGAAATGTGGGCCCAGTAGAGAACTATGTGATGACAATGCGCAATGGAGCTACCCTGATTCCTCTCTCTGCCCCAACCCTGCCTGACAGCTACATGTCCAACAGAGAGTAATCTTAGGCCCTTACTCAAGGTGGGAGGGATCAGGTTCACCCTTCGCCTATAAGATGAAAAGTTACAAACTGTCACAATTAGAAACAGAGGCAGTCTACACAAGAACGACCCATAAGGTCCTGCGTGATCCAAATGAATGAGGGGCTCTCTCCTCCTTGCCAGAAGGACCGGTGTAGCATATGAGCAGTGTTATCTTTGCGTGAGACTGAAACGGAGCGCGACTTATGTGGCCAATGAGCATGAATTGACAGAAGAAACATTATTAGTAACGCCAATTACCCTAGTCACCAACCAAAAACAAAAGCAACTAACACCCAGTTGTTTTTTTACAGACAGTTGAAAGGAGGCTTCTTCTAAGGCTTCAGAAGGTGACATCTGAAGTGCAACCAGTGCCATGTGTAGATCTTAGGTCTCATACGATCCATTGGTCTCACCAAAGGACCCGCAGAGGAACCCCCTGGGTAACATGGCGCAAAGGGCTGCACTGACTGCTGAACCCGCTCAATGCCAAGCCTCTATAAATACTAGTATAGACACCGACTTAGCTATAAGTGTAGATAGAGCTTAGTCCAACTTTCACTTCTACTGCAAGAAAAGGGGGACAGCAAAGCAGGCGCTGATGTCACCAGACTGCAAGACCCCTCAAGGTACCAAGGGAAGATGACACATCATTCTACAACACTTAACAAAAGGCAGTGGTAGGTCAGAGGAAGAGTTTTTATACAGTGTAGTCACATTTTGACTGTGCAGCACTTTGTGGATGAGAGGCAACATACAACGGACAAATCAAATGTACATATTTAGACTGACGAAATTGTTCTTGTGTCGGTATCTTTCTTTTATTTGTCAGATGTATTTGTAGTATGCACAGGAACGAAATCAGCCAACGCGTTTCGCCCAGACAAAGGGCTTCTTCGGGGCAAACAATTTGTTGATAAGAAGGTAGTTTCTAGGAATATTTCTAAGAGGTGCGTCGATGGTAAGATCTGGTCCGGAGTTGAGATTGTCCTGTGTAGGGGAGAAGCTCTATGAGGAAAGCAAAAGGACCTGCGAGTCGCACTTGTCCTAGTCAATGAGTGGGAGCCGTGTCCGGTGTACGTCAAGCTGCCAGAGTGGCTGGTGCGACATTTTGAATGCTCATCTATTTAAGATCATGTCTGAAACACCAGGCAAAGTGGACTCCTACTGCAAAAGGTCAGAGTTACTACAAGAAAAGATCAACCTTAAAATAAAACTTTTCCATGAGACGATTTTGACAGAAACTGTTGGAATAGTTAATAAGATTAGCTTATGCGATATTCTGCAAAATAAATATCTAAATACAAGGCCATAAAGCTTCTGATTGCACTTATGTAGCTCGGGTAACTTGTGGAAAATACATGTGGCAGTCTATAGGAGACCCTGCCTGGTTTCAAACAAATACTTCCTAGATCAAGGATCAAAGGTGTAGGAGGAGTCTGGGCCTCCTGTATCATGTACACAAAATCTCCTTACACAACAAATACTGAAACTGTGAACACCAGTAACAAAAGGTTGGATGGCATAGAGACATGGGTGTACTACAGAGACCGAGACAACGTGCAATCAGACATGACATTGATATGTTGACGCTAACAGATAGATGAGGAATGCTCTAAAAGCCTCAGCCGTAGCAAGCAGGTCAGGATTGAGAGAAATGGTGCCCACACACCTGTACACGAGAGTTCCTGCTTGGCAGGTACTTTAAAACCATGGAGTAAGCACAACAACTCAACTGGAAAAATATCAAATAAATACTCTAAGGTAGTCCGGCCAGTCTACTCCGACTTGTAGAATTAAGGCCCATGTCCACTGACGCAACCCTCCTGCCATCTTAGAGCCTCGATCTCGAAATGACGTGATGGTGGCAGGCTGCTCCACTCTCCCACAGACTTTAAATTGTCTACACCCCCTGTAAGTGACCATCAGTCACATTTGACCAACAAAACAGGGTGAAGTTTGCAAGGCCCAGGTTCTCCTCTGGAGACCGATCAACAAAGGGAGAGACAGGGTTCAAGGGCACTCTTAGTCCCCAATCAATAGATACAAAAACAAAGGAAGAGTGTCCGTCAGTAAGGCGTGAGTGTGATCGAGATAGCACGTATTAATAGGAGGCCAGCTGTAGTTGGTCAGAAGGCTGGGCTAACTTTCAAGAAAAAACTCATTATTTCTTCAAGAAACCCTCACTCACCCTAGTGGTGACATGCTTCATCATCGGGTCCACTAGGGAGATCGAGTACCTCCCGAGTGTGCTACGACGCCAGGAGACTGCGGAGCAGGTTGTTGTGAGAGTGAATGTGAAAAAAAGGGTGTAGTTAAAAATGTCAGCGGTTGTCCCAAAAAATCATTTATTCGCTGGTCAACTTGACATATTAAAAGTAAAAGCTATGTGCAGGGAAACTATCCACAAGAAATACAGGTGTTTCCCTGTTAGGGGAAGGTCAACATGTTTCTGCCCTTTAAGTGTGTGAGTTTACAGGGCTTTCGTCAGGACCAGTAAGTGGGTGTTACCTCAACAGGTATAGGCGCGCTAAGGCCTACCCTGCTGTAGGTTGTGAAAGTTAAAAACAGTGGCACTATGTGTAAAAATAAGTGCGTGAAAATACAAACCAAAAGGCTTGGGGATTTGCCTCTATTGCGAGGAGCCCAGAAGTCTGCAGGTAGGTAAAAGACAGACAGACAAACAAAACACAAAACACAAAAATGAGCAAATGGTCATTAATGATCATGGTTTGATGCCATGCAACTTAAGGTGTGGCGTGATACGTGCTAACAGACCTATCAATGGCCGTGGTCGGGGGGGATCACGTTGTAGAGTGGAAGTTGTGCCCAAGACCCTTGGTGATGGGCCTCAACTAGGGCCAGGGTAGTGTGACCTGGCGCAGTAAAAATAGTGAGGTAATGCAACGGGGGCTTGCAGTGCTAAGTCCGTCCGTGTGGGAAGCCAGGTAGGCTGCCCATAATAGTAACATTACCTATGGTAAGAGTACGGAGAAATATTCCCCGAAGAGTGATGTAATAAAACAAAGCTACGTAATAGTAATGCGCAGCCCTGCTGGCCGTGAATTAGAGAGCTTAAAGTGGCACACTAATTGAGAATATCGGTGGCAGAGTCCTCACTTGTATTCAGTATGAACCACGCCCCATAGATTCAGAGGGGGGGTGGGAACGACAATGGCACACCCTGTCAGGGTAAAAACAAAAACACACACAAAGGAGAGTTCAAGGAGAGTAGGCAGAAGCTCACACTCAAACACTTAGCTTGTTAAGATGTCAGGTCGCTTGTACATACGCCCGCAACGCTCAGCACCCTCTCGGCACCTAGCTGTCCCCGCTGGATCTCGTGGATTATGTGTGCCGTTCATATTGAATAAATGTACCCCCGTGTTACAACCCACAGTACACAAATATGACTGAGCATAACTTCTTCACCCTTTAATTATATCTCTGATGGTGGGTACTCCAACACCTTGTTTGGTATATCTCCTAACTGTCAATGAACCTATACCCACCCACAGTGTCAATTTATTTTAGCGTGATTTTTAACACCTTATCATAGCGGACTTCTGCTTTATGACCCATTCAGCCGGTCCGTCCTTTTGCTTGCGTGCCAAGCCTCTTTTAGTATCCCGGTCGGCAGCTTGCGTGCCAAGCCTCGATCTGGTTCCAACTCTGTTCATGTGCGCGCATGCGCACCCAATGTGCATTCCAAGCCTCGTTTTTGATACGGCGTGCGACAGTGATCTGCACGCGACGACGCGAGGCTTGCTTCCCAAGCCTCGTTCTAGTCAACGCTCGTGATTGGACGACGTCCCGACGCCTCCCTCTCTTAGCGCCGGGCTTGTTCCTCGCTCGTGATCCACGAGATCCAGCGGGGACAGCTAGGTGCCGAGAGGGTGCTGAGCGTTGCGGGCGTATGTACAAGCGACCTGACATCTTAACAAGCTAAGTGTTTGAGTGTGAGCTTCTGCCTACTCTCCTTGAACTCTCCTTTGTGTGTGTTTTTGTTTTTACCCTGACAGGGTGTGCCATTGTCGCTCCCACCCCCCCTCTGAATCTATGGGGCGTGGTTCATACTGAATACAAGTGAGGACTCTGCCACCGATATTCTCAATTAGTGTGCCACTTTAAGCTCTCTAATTCACGGCCAGCAGGGCTGCGCATTACTATTACGTAGCTTTGTTTTATTACATCACTCTTCGGGGAATATTTCTCCGTACTCTTACCATAGGTAATGTTACTATTATGGGCAGCCTACCTGGCTTCCCACACGGACGGACTTAGCACTGCAAGCCCCCGTTGCATTACCTCACTATTTTTACTGCGCCAGGTCACACTACCCTGGCCCTAGTTGAGGCCCATCACCAAGGGTCTTGGGCACAACTTCCACTCTACAACGTGATCCCCCCCGACCACGGCCATTGATAGGTCTGTTAGCACGTATCACGCCACACCTTAAGTTGCATGGCATCAAACCATGATCATTAATGACCATTTGCTCATTTTTGTGTTTTGTGTTTTGTTTGTCTGTCTGTCTTTTACCTACCTGCAGACTTCTGGGCTCCTCGCAATAGAGGCAAATCCCCAAGCCTTTTGGTTTGTATTTTCACGCACTTATTTTTACACATAGTGCCACTGTTTTTAACTTTCACAACCTACAGCAGGGTAGGCCTTAGCGCGCCTATACCTGTTGAGGTAACACCCACTTACTGGTCCTGACGAAAGCCCTGTAAACTCACACACTTAAAGGGCAGAAACATGTTGACCTTCCCCTAACAGGGAAACACCTGTATTTCTTGTGGATAGTTTCCCTGCACATAGCTTTTACTTTTAATATGTCAAGTTGACCAGCGAATAAATGATTTTTTGGGACAACCGCTGACATTTTTAACTACACCCTTTTTTTCACATTCACTCTCACAACAACCTGCTCCGCAGTCTCCTGGCGTCGTAGCACACTCGGGAGGTACTCGATCTCCCTAGTGGACCCGATGATGAAGCATGTCACCACTAGGGTGAGTGAGGGTTTCTTGAAGAAATAATGAGTTTTTTCTTGAAAGTTAGCCCAGCCTTCTGACCAACTACAGCTGGCCTCCTATTAATACGTGCTATCTCGATCTCCTCTGGAGACATCTGCTTTAAAAACCCACAGACTGCCCGACAACAGGCACTGGACAGTGATCCCCATTGAGCATGAGAAACCAGGAACTCAACAATGACCTTTGAACGTTTCGTAATATGGATGGCAAGTACACACAAACATTGGTTTGGTGGACGTTTTTGAAGATCCAGACCCCACAATTGGGATGATTTGTCTCCTAAGATCCATGATGTTCTTTTCAAACTTTTGCAGATTGCAAAGATTTAGTTGTGGAAAACTCCTGCGCTGTTCAGGTTTGCAGGCAAAATCCCAGCTAAAAACTGCTTTTTTGGGCGACTAGTCTGAATACAAGGAGATTGTGGAGGAATATTCTTTACAACGTTTATTGAAAGAATTTTCACTTTCAGGAGAAGTTTTGTGAGGAGGTTAAACTATGCAGGCTTTGCAACGTTTCCAATCTTGCCAATTTGGCAAAATTGTGTAGCCAAAACTTAAATTGCTCATAATAGTGCACCATTCCCATCCCTTGGATAAACTAGCAAGACTGAAACAGCATAAAGAACACAACACTTGTTAATTTAATGAATTAACAGCTAGATTCATCAAAGACCCGTTTTGCGAGTCCTTAATAGCGATTCATAAGGAATCGCTATTAAGGACTTGCAAAACGGGATTCATGTAGGAATTGAAAAAAATTGTGATTCCTACATCTTCCTTATTTGCGATTAGCAAATTGCTAATCGCAAATAAGGAATAACTCCCCATTCATTCCTATGGGCCTACAGGCCCATAGGAATGAATGGGGAGTTATTCCTTATTTGCGATTAGCAATTTGCTAATCGCAAATAAGGATGCGATTTCAAGGGTGCCAGGGGTGTCCAAAGGACACCCTGTAGCACCCCTGAAAAGCAAATTTACACAGGTGTTGCGCACACACATGTCCAAAGGACATGTGTGTGTGTAACATGCAACTGAGAAAAATGCACTAAAGTGCTTTTTTCTATTTTTTCGCTATTTACCACGAAGTCAGACTTTGTGGTAAATAGCGGCCAAAAATTGCGAATTCGCAATTTAAAATTGGTTAATGAATTGCATTTAAGGAATCTCTAATAGAGATTCCTTAAATGCAAATCCTCGCAAATATGCGAATTAGCAAATAGCGATTTTTGCATTTGGGATGATGAATCCCAAATGCAAAAATTGCACTCGCAAAGGGCCAGATTCTGAGATTCTGGCCCTTTGCGAGACATTTTCGGCTTCATGAATCTAGCTGTAAGAGTTTCTCCGGAAAAGCTGGTTGCAATACCAAGATTAAATCAGTGGCAGCAAAAATGACTCAATATATCAGTGGTGAAGGCAACAGGTGGTGAATTGAGCAACATAATGACACAACATTGGATACAATTTGTATTAGAGGTTTTAATGTACAAAATAATATATAATTGACTGAGACCCAAGGACTAAAGTCTGGGTAGAGTGTGTCACCAGGCCACGCATACCCGTGCAATACAGCTGGGCCTTAAAGGTGGGCATAACTGCTGGAAGGGAGGAATCCGTCTAAAGCTCACTCGAGAAGCATATTTAGGGGGATTCTAATCCAAAGGATCTAAAGTTATATGTGGCTATGGGTGGTTAGGAACTGAAAGGTGGTTGATGTTTTAAGAGCTTGGGGGCATGTTTGCACGTAATGTAACAGGTATCGTGAACTGCCTTTAATTCATGGAGAAGTAATTTAAAGAATGACGCATGCTCGGTCAGTACCCTGCCAACTGGGTGGCTTGGGAGGGAGTGGGATGCTAGGAGAGGTAAGGTGTGCAGCTAGCAACATTGATGGTTTTGAGCAAGATGAAATACTGCAGGAGACTGGCTGGGGAGCTGTCCCAGAGGTCAAGCTTACTCGTAACCTAGGCAACCACCCATGTTTGGCAATGTAGAACAGTAGGCGGGGCTCATCATCTTATGTACATGCGAAAAGGACATCTTTGCACATGGGGCTGCCCCATCAACAGCAAATCTGAAAAGCTGACCTATGTATGGTTTGGCCTCGGACTGGTATTCTTATTTCACTGGTTAGACTAATTTTAGGGTTTTTTCTTTAAAGGGTGTGCCTCCGCTAAATATTTAACTCAATCATGAGATGGGGCAAGCCTCCCAACGGGTGAGCTGTAGTAGTGGCGTAGGAAGGGAGGTGTGGTGGGTGCGGGCCGCCCCGGGTGTCATCACTGAGGGGGGTGACAAAATGGCCATAATATGTGTTTTAAACACATATTTTTTGTTATTTTGTCAAGCCTGTGGTGACAAGAAATCACTGAGGGGGGTGAAAAAATGGCAAAAAATATGTGTTTTAAACACAAATTTTTGCCATTTTGTCAAGCCGGGGGTTACAATAAATTTTCCGCACTGGGTACCACCTGACCTTGCTACGCCACTGAGCTCTAGACGTAGGGAAATAGTCTGTGTTCCTCTGGTTACAAGCACAGTATGCCTGAATCTCTAACACACCACCAGGGCATGGGATTTCGATAGCAGGGGCAATATAAATTATATTTTGCCACCCCTATACTTGCAGCTTCTATAACAATCTTGGTGGCAATCGAGGATCACCTTCCCATAATACCAGCCCTGCTCGTCCATCTTTTCCGGCACTCAGTGTGCTGTACCGCTTCCTAAAGATACACCCCAAACATGCTTGTTAAATTGCATCTCAAAGAGGCCAGTTCCATTACAGAATTGACCCTCAAAAGTCCCCTCTGCCACATACAAGGCAGCTACAAAACCTTTGAACTGTGGCACCTCCATTACTACCCGCAGTTCAGTGTGGTCCATACAATCCAATAGCTCAGTTTGAGAGCTCTGAACCCCTAAAGCTAAGAAACTAGGGGGCAGATTTACAAGCCCCTTGCGCCACTTTTGCGTCATTTTTAACATGGGAAAAGTGACGCCAAAGTGGCGCAAGGGGCTTGTAAATCTGCCCCTAGCACCCTTCTGAAGCAGAGGCATAACAAAACTTGAGGGGGGCCCCCTGCAAAGTAAATTGAGGGCCCCCTGCACGAACCGGATCCAGTCAGCAGCTCTCTGGCCAGGGGCCTGTGCACACTGCCAGAGGGGCCCTCTGGAGCTTGGGTGCCCCCAGCACTGCGGGGGGCTCTTGTTACGCCACCCTTGTGAAGGGCTTGCGTCACCAGTGCTCACAGTCTGGCTATCCATTCACTTTAATACCAAATGTACACCTAAATTCTCCAAAGCTCCCTTGGGGGATTTGTGTTTCAAAGTACCCTATAGTTAATGCCCTCTCCCCTGATAATAACGCAATTTTTTATGTAGATGGAGCAATATAGTACCCCTTTTCGGGCGCGCCCTGGGCAGCGGCCTAGTAGTGCTTTGATATAGCACCTAGCTTACACAGCATGCAGAATGAACTTGTGCTGATCCCTCAGTTGAGATTCCTCATTCCTCCGGGAGTTCCTACATCAGCATCGCCCACCTGGGCCCAGCGCATACAGTAACTTTGTCAGTACATTGCTGTAACTCCTTTTCCAAGTTGGCTGTGTTCAGGCAATAAAATGCAACTACAAAACAGGAAGGAACGGGTAAAGAGAAGAGTTATGTACAAGTATCCCAGAGAAGCGCTGCACAGAGATAGGCCCAGCCTCCAAGGAGCCAGAGTCAGGCTAATGAGAGCACTAGCAGAGCAATGCAACTTTCAGACGGCCATGATGGGTGCTGGGAAGTTCAGACAGAGCCCATACTCATTTGAGGGAGTCTGTAGTACTGCCCGGTTAAGGTGCCTATGGGGCATGGATGCTGATTGCAACCTGTGGCAGAGCTGATGACTGCACTAAGCTGCCCTGGGTGGGGTCAAACAGGAATATGTGTGTCTGCTACTCTGTCATGGGTTGAGGACTGAGGTATAGGTATTTCACTTGCCTCTACTGTACCGAATCAAGTGGCTGATTACAATGGCAAACGGACTGAAGTCTGTCCGCCATTGTATCGTACAAGGCAGCGGTCCTATAAGGGTAATTACAATGAGACCGCCACCACGGCGGTCGCAATGCCTATATTGCGACCGCCTGGGTGTTGCTGCTGCCGCACCCGCCGCAATGTAAAAACTGGACATGTAACATATCCCTGCACTACCTGGCAGGCACCATGCGGTGCCTGCAACATGGTGCAGGGATATGTAGGGGGCACCATAGGTGCCCCCCAGTGCCCATGTCTAGGGTCCAGGGGGAGAACGTGGGTCTGCTACAGGCCCCCAAAGTCCCTTTCCGCCTGCCTTTTCATGGCAGGTTACCCACTATGAAAAAGGTACGTCATAATCCGCACCAACACCGTTGTAGGGACAGGGCTTTAAGTGGGCCGGGTCTCAAGGGGTCTGAGCACCGGCAGTTTTTTGACCCCTCCCATGCTCATGACGAGCTCAGCTCGTCATGAGCCATGGCGCTCCGGTGCTCATGACGAGCTCAGCTCGTCATGGCCCGTGGAACGCTCAGGTGCGGGGAGAATTCCCCTGCTGTGCTGAACGTTCCCTGGGCGCCAATGCAACTGTGACGAGCTCAGCTCGTCATGAGCACAGGAGCGCCGTGCATCATGACGAGCTGAGCTCGTCATGAGCATGCTCAGCTCATCATGAGCACAGGAGCGCCGTGCATCATGACGAGCTGAGCTCTTCATGGGCATGCGGGAGCTGTGCGCGCCCCCCTCCCCCCAGCACAGCGGGGGAATAACCCCGCAGCGAAGGGGTTGATGGGGGCCTCGAAACGGGTCTCTATCGGGCTCTGTTTTGAGCCCTGGCTCAGGCGGTCCGTTTTTTTCCTGACTGCAGTGACAGCAGTTTGCTGTCACTGCAGTCTGGAAAAAAGTGTCAGGGCGCAAAACAGCCCGATAGAGACCCGTTTCGAGACAGCAAGCACATCGATGTGGGCTGCCCACACTACTCACTAGTGGAGAAGTTACTGCATGACATCATGCCAGGTGAGCGTTGTAGGGGAAGGGAAATCCTTTAAAGAGTCATTTTCTTTCTGGATTTCCCTTCTCTTTTTGAAAGAGCAGCAACATTGTGGTAGGGTCACCAGGGCTTTAATTGGAAGCTTTTTCAATATTATATTTAACAAGCCATAGTTGCAGCTTATTTATCTTATGCAGCTAAGAACCATTGACAAAGCCAATAGTCCTTACTTGTTGTAAGTATGAAGTTACTTGTATCACATATCTGGATGCCATGACAGAAACAGCAAAATACAAGTCGGGCGGAACACTATGTTAAGCACAGATTTTTTGCGTAAGTGTTTTAAAGCCACGCCCCTAATTACACTGGCCACGCCCCTTTGAGACTCCCCCAGTTTTTTCATCCCACTTAAAGCCCTGTGTAGGGATATGATTCGCCTCCGACGGTCTGATGGGTCCTTAAACCCGTCGGAACCGTGATGGTCGGTCTTCCCGACTGCCAAAGACATGCCTGCCATTGTAATGTGGCGAGCTTTAACCTGCTGTCCATGGTGGTGAGACCGACAGGCTGCCGGTGGCGGTTTCACCACCTGCTTAATCAGGCCCATAGTTCAAAGGTTTCACAACTCTCCCCTTCCCAGAGTCCCAAAATGCTTCTTTGTGACCAACATGAGTATCTTCCAAACGCATGGACAGACTGTGAACGGCTTTAACTGATATTAAAGTTTTGAGCTTTGTCACCTTTATAGCAATATTTCAGCAAGGTTGCCGCTGCGCCCAATGCCAACAAGGAAAAGGGGCACTGCCCACGGTTGGTAGCAACAGAATGTTATGTTATGTTATGTTATGTTAAAATTGTTTCTACCGCGCACGGTCACCAGTCGGTTTAATGGCGCTCATAGACAAAAGCAGAGAGGGTAGACAGCGAGAATTATTCGTAAGCTAGCTGGAAAAGATGCGTTTTGAGTAGTTTACGGAAACTAGTGTAGCTGGGACAGAGTCGGATAGTAGTGGGAAGGGAGTTCCAAGTTGTGGGGGCAAGGAAGGAGAAGCAAGAGCCTCCGTGCTTTTTGCGTTTGAACCTGGGGACCGTTAGGAGGTTATGAGTGGAAGACCGGAGATTCTTTGAGGGAATGTAGCGCTTAAGACTGAGGGAGGTGAAAGCTGGCGCAAGGGCAAGGAGTGACTTGAAAACAGTGCAACCCAGTTTGAAAATGGATCGGGAGGCTACTGGGAGCCAATGCAGTCTCCTCAACAGGGGCGAGACATGTTGGTGCTTAGGCTGTTGAAAGACCAATCTGGCCGCCTGGTTTTGCACCAGCTGAAGCCGATGAAGGTGGTAAGCAGGGATCCCCACGTACAGGGAGTTGGCATAGTCAATACGGGAGGTGACAAGGGCCATAATGACAAGTGTGAGAGCCTCGGTGGCCAATGCCGAGGTGGAGCCCCTGCGCAAACCTTTAGTAAATAATTCCATTTCACTGTATATGTTTAGGTAATTAGCAATTCGTTCCCCAATCTATTCTACCTGGGGTCGGGGTCTGCACTGTGCGCATTACCCACAGGCATAGCTATCAGCAGTGAAGCAGGTGCAGTGGCACCGGGGCACAGCAATATAAAGGGTCTTTTGCTCCCTACTTATTGCTGATTCGTATTACCAAACCAGGCCATGGAAGGACGGGGTGATGCGTTCTCTTTTCTTGCATTGGGGCCCCTGGCACCCTAGTTACACCTCTGCCTGCTGTAGTACCACAAGTCAGGGCACCTTTCCACGAAGGAAATCTGTGCGACATTGGGTAAAAGCATACAAGCTTTTTTACATATATATGATGTGTAAAGGCGGGATGTGTGAATAATAAGTTCTTCTTTATCCAGGGATGCAAAATTGAAAAAAACTTGACTGAAGAAAGAGTGAGTTCGGGCAGGCACGTCCTTCACAAGTCAGGTCTTGACTGTTTACACATCGCCCCGCTGTATAAACTCGATTTGAAGCGGGAGGCGGGCCTGTGTACTCTTGGATGGAGCTTTCTGAAGGGGGTGGGCTCGCACCATGTGGCAGACCAGGCCTCCTGACCAGGCCCGTGCTTGGGCGCGGCCTGTCACGGTGCCAGCCCGGCCTGCCAACATACCGCGAGCGCGGAGGAGACCGCCAGTCTGATTGTGTCAGAAGATGAATCACGTTTTGTATCTCTTGCACCGCTGCCCGCCTCGCCTTCTTTATTATTAACTGTTTGGTACCACAGTGTAACTTCCACAATCCCCGTGTCGCAGTTTGCTGGGGCAGGGGCCTCAATATACCTTGGCACGTCCCTTTCTTCCACACCCGTGTGTAGCTGTACTTCATAAATCTATATCCCTCAACCCTAAATTTTTTGTACTCTCTCTTTCACTCCACCTTGGACCTCTCTCCGCACCCCCTTCATCTCTCCAAGTGTTTCTCAGACTTTCTCTCCCTCCAGCCTGTTCCTCGCTCACATCTCCCTCTTCTCCCCCGCCTCTTGAATGCCGCTACCTCCTTCCCTTGTCCCGCCCTCTTTCCATCTCCTGTCGCTCCCCTGCCCCTCCCGGGTTCTCTCTCTGCTAAACCCTAGGATGACTCACGCCTGTGGATGGGAAACTTTCCCGGGGCAGCGGGCGTGTCCGCGGCTGCGAGTACAGACGCCATTTTCACAGGCCTGTCCCTGTCTGAGAGGCAGGGAGGGGCCCTGCCTGGGCAGGAGGGGGTGCTGTGACACCTGAGAGTTGAAACCCAGGAAGAGGTGCGTGGTGGGTGAGTCCCGGGAGCACCTGAAAGACAAAGGTACCCGGGAGGGCACGCCCGAGCTGAATGTGGCCAGGTGCCAGGGGGCGGGGCCCCACCCCACCCGGGCCCCACCCCACCCAGCAGGGAGGACCGATCTGCGGAGCCAGTCAACGTAACACACTGAGACGACACCTGTGAAGGGTGAAGTGACGGGGTGGGGGGACAAAGTGAACTAGGGAGGGTGAGAGATGGGAACAGGAGAGGAGGGCGAGAAAAGGAAAGAATAGATAGGGAGCTGTGAGACAGGAACTCGGACAGTGGGTGAAGATAAAACAGGAGTGGAGCGGGAGACTGGAGTATAACAGTGGGTGAGAGATAGGGGGCAGGGGTGAGGGATGGAAACAAAGTGGAGGGGTGCGAGGCGGGAACAGGGCGGAGGGGTGAGAAGAGGTTGGAGGGAATGAGAAACGGGAGAGGGTGAAATTGAAAGATGGGTGGATGCCAGGTGAGGGATGAGAAGAGGGGGGAAGATGAGAGAAAGACATGAGGTGAATGTGCGACATGGTAGAAACATGGTGAAGGGGTGCGGGATGGAAACAAAGTGGAGGGTGGGGTGGAGTGGTGAGAAGTGGCTGGAGGGAGTGAGAGATGGGAAGAGAGTGGAAAGATAAGATGGAGACAAAAGTGAGGTGGATGTGAGACACGGGAGCGGGGTGCAGAGGCTGGGGATGGGGAACAGGGTGGAGAGATAAAAAAGCAACAACAGTGAGGTGCAGGGAGACGGGAAGGAACTGGACGGATGAGCGGGAGGTGGGAACTGTCTGGAGAAGGGAGAGAAAGAAAGAGCAGTGGGCGAGGAGGAGTGCAGATTTGGACAGTGAAAGAAACAAAAGCGGGTGAAGAAGAGATGGTTGGGGTAGTAATAGGCACCGTAAGGGTGGATAGGTGAGGGCTCAGTGCCAGTGGAAAGTTGAGGGACTGACGGATAGGCGAGAGTGCTGGTCGGCGTGACTGACGGGTAGAATGGGGGGGGGGGGAGCGCAGGCGAGCGGGTCGAGAGAAGTAGGAAAGAGGAGTGAGAGAGGCGGGCGCGATAGGTGGATGGGGGCCGCGGGAGGGAGCGGATGGCCCGAGGGCGAGTACACGAGTTGAGGGATGAAAGGCGGAATAGTGACTACTTGGGAATAATGAGCTGTTGGAAAGCGTTAAGGGGTGGGGGCAGGAGTGGAAAATCCAGTGGTCGAAGGATGTGTGGGTGAGTAGACAGTGCCAGGGTGGAGCGGCAGGGCATGGCTGACTGGTGAAAGGGGGAGAAGCGAAGAATGTTTGTGGGGGGGGGCAGGGTAAAAGGGTGAGCGGCTGGACGAAGGGCTGACGTGTGCGGGAAGGAGGTAGGAGAAAAGAGAGGGGTGAGGCTAGAGAGGACGCAGTGGAATGTTGAGAAAAACATATATAACTAAATAAAAGTTATCTATACGGGGGCAAACCAGGCGTCCGAGAAGAGAGGTGCCTTCCTGGGAGAGATGTTTTTCAGGAAGCGGGACTGCCAGGGTGAGGTGTCTCTCAGGGAGTGACACCTCTCTGGGAGGGTGGTGCTGCCAAGGTGTGGTGCCCCTGTGGCAGGAGTGCTGCTACCGTGAGGCGCTCCTGGGCAGAGGGGTTACCCCGGAGGGTCAGGTCATAGCGCTGCCAAGGTGTCCAGAAGGCGCTGGTGCCTCCCTGGTGAGGCGAACCCTCTGGAAGAGGAGCTGCTGGCACTGAGAGGTGCCCCTCGGGGTAGGATGCCCTCCGGGAGGTACCATCCTGCTCCCAGGGACAGGGAGCGGTAGGTGCGGCCGCCCAGCAGGGAGTGGTACATACCGGGTTGTAGACAGGCTGCGCGCCCAGGACCTGGTAGGTAGCCATGGCTGCTCTGCGCTCTTTCGTTGCTCTGCACCGGGGGAGGACGTGGTCTGCACAGCGCTGCTCCGGAGCGGGGCTGGGCTCTTATACCCTGCCAGGGGCGGGGCGCCTCCCACTGTCTGGCCCGGACCCACTGAGCAAGACATTCATCATAGCAGTCGAGGCCTCTATTCACCTGGTTTGCTGAAAGTGCTCGAGCTTCTCATAGGCGTGGGCGCGCGCACTTACTAACGAGTTCTTAACTTTTGAGAACTTCGATACTTGCACAAGTGCCACCATTGCCTACGTAACGTGTGTTCTTGTGTTTGAGTGTCTGCCATATATTGCAGTACTATACCTCTACTTGTACTTTGTACGCTTTTGTAACCTGCACACGTCACTTTTTCCTCCTGTAATGCACCGTTTGCTACCTCTTGTATTTTGTTTGCTCACAATTGTCACTTTTGCCTCATGTCACTTAACGTTTGCGTTTGTAATTTGTTCACTTGTAATCTTCTCCTCATGTATCAGTTCTGTTCCTATTGTGAAGCGCTGACACCTTCCGGTAAAGTCAGCGCTATATAAAAAGGCATAAATAAATAAACGTGTCTCCTTGAACAACCAAGAAACCTTAAACAGGGGGGGCACTGCAACATGATGACATCTTTATAAAAGTAGGGGGTCTAGCTTTAACAAAGAGTCTCTCTATTCATGGGTGTCAGTAGTGCAATGAGTAAAAGCCCCCATCAAGTGGTACCCTGATAAAGTCCCAGTGTACATACTGCTGAGAAGTGCTGGTACTCTTACTTTCAAATGGAACAAGTATTTCCAATGCAATAGGTCTCGCAATTGCGAGATTTTGAGCTATTGGCATTGTATGATAATGCCTTTTATTTGTGTTTAAAAAACTTGGGATAATAAAAGGCATTGTCATTTACAATACCAATAGGTCAAAGTTTCCAAAATTCAAGACCTACTGGATTGCAAATGCTTGTTGTTTACAAGCGTCCCATGCTGCGCTTTCACATTAACAGAGGCTTCGCCCCTTTCTTTAGACGAGCCGTGCCTAAAGAAAGGTCTGCGGCCACTATTAAAGTTAAAGCGCGGTATGGGGCACTTTAACCAACAAGCATTTACAATGCAATGGTTTCGCCTTTGGAAAAGTTAGAGCTATTGGTATTGTAAATGACAAAATTTGTATTTATGTGTTGGTTTTGAAAACAGATAAATAAATGGCATTGTCATTTACATTGCCATTAGCTTAATCTTTCGCAAATGTGAGGCCTATTGTAGGCCTTTAAGTGGGCCGGGTCTCACCAGGTCTGAGCAGCGACAGTTTTTTTAAGGGGTCCTCAAAGTGGGTCTTTGCCAAGTTAGGTAAATATGATGCAAATATTAATCAAGTTTGGTTCGATGTGTAATAAACGTGGTCCGAGAACTGTTTATTTTCGAAGCCAGTAATTAGTCAAGTTCAGGCTGTTCATTTTGCTTATGTTGACTATTGGTTTTGAAGAGTTAATTGTGTTTGATGGCTCTTGACACCCCTAACCCCCACCAGCCTGGGTGGGTCCTCCATCTGTTATCAAAGGGTCGATACTTGCCCCAAAAAGTGTAACCACTTAGGCGATGTGCTGAAGCACAGTGTGCTGGGCCCAGCAGGGAATTTCAATGGCTCCATTGAATAATTGCAGCCCTGCTGTGCCTGCAGATCGGTGGGGGAGGGGCTGGGGAGTGGGGGCTGATGACGTTGATCTACTCTGAGTCTACTAACAGTGAGCTGGCGTGGGACGGGCATCCAGTTGTAGAACTGAAGACTTACTTTTGTTGCATTAAAGTTCTACTTAGCTAGTAAAAGATTTACCAGAGATGGAAGGGCAAGGCAAAGAAAAACCACACCTAGCACTGTCCCCAATTGTCATTAAATCACAAGAGAACACTTAAGAGAAAGCGGGTCCATTGTGAGGGAACAGCCACCGGGGAATCAGTCCCTAATCCTAAACTAAATAATACTACTCTGTGTACGAATCTGACATAAATATATACCATATCGAGGACCCCTTCGTATTAAACAGTGCTCAACATTCATCCTAATTTAAAGAAATCAGAATAGGTCCATAATCCAATTCGTATCCAATGTTTTTATTAGTTCATTCCTTAATTAAAATGTATTTCATTGTGGCCAGATTAAACATCTATCAGGAAAGCCAACACCGTTCGTTCTCATTGAGCTTCTTCAGGGCTCTTTGGTCCATAAGGACAGTCATAGTCTCAAAGATGCGGCCATCACACTGCATGCATGTGAGCTGGCGTTTTTGTGATTTACCTCAACTGCTTCGCTAGTAGCGTTGACTAGTTAAATTGTTAAAAGCATCGCTGTGTGAAAATAACTTCTCCCACCACCCACCGTCTCACGCCCCCTCCTCACCCGTCCCGTCCCCTTTAACACAGCAAATTGTAAGCCTGTACTTTACACACGTGCATTATATTTAGAGCGAAATGCAAGGTGGCGTGTTTACTTAATATTTCTGTTGCATTAAGGGGAAACACGTTTTAAATAAGGTTTCAAGCAGTTAGATGAGTGTGCTGCGCAAGGCCCGATATTCCTTGCATGTAATGCAGTTCAGAAAAAGACAAACGCTTCATCTAGAGGGCTATTGCCTCGGCCACATTTGTTTCACTCAGCAGAAATGATAAATGCGATAATGCAAATATGAACATTTACGTCCAGAGCGCTCCCTGCATAACAAGTACACACATAGGGGTATGAAAGGATTCCCGGAAACGTTCGCACTTTATCGAAGAGTCTAGGTTGCCTCTCCGCAGTGAGGGCGCTTGAGACATCCCCCGAGGGTTTATGTTATGAGTTTTCGTTGGAGCCGTTTTCAAGCGACATGAAAGGGTGGTGTCGAAATCCAGGGGTTTCTCCAAACATTTCTGGCCCAGCACTGGAATCAGTAGCGAGAATCAGATGCTTATACCAAATGTAAACAGACTTCCGGATACCTCAGTACCTCACGTCTACCTAAATATTCGATCTTATTCCACGTCATATTTTACCGATGATATGCGTGCACTTGGCTTTTATCATTTTGCCGGTTAAACCAAACCAGGAAAAGGAGACTCGGAAACAGGATGTATTAGGTGGGACACACATGGGGCTTTCACACAAGAGGTACACAGCAATCTATTGGACTAGTTTCTCATTTTTACGTCCCCAATGAAAGGTGTACTTTTATTGTGGCGCGTCTCTGTTTTTATATTAAATATTCTGTCTGCGTTCCTTGTTTACATTTGTTTCCGCGATTGTTCATGTGGATTAATTGACAACTATTTCCCGTGTCTTTCAAAGCTGTGAGGGGTGAAGGTATCTGTTGTTAATGTAACCATATTAGTTATGAGGTAGGAGTTTACGCCAGTTTGTTTACACGAGGGTTTGCCTCACGCACCCTTTTGTTTACACGAGGCTTCCCTGCATGCGCCCTTTTGTTTACACGTCTGTATTCAGAGTTTTAAATAAGGAATAGCAATTAATCCCGGTGGCATCCAGTATAATACAGGCACGGAACAGCGTATTATGCTTAATTTGATATGGCTAAGTCAGTGCTGGTGCCCACAATGTGCTCAGAAGCCCACGGCCGGCACCGGCGCACAACCCACCGAGGCCGCGTAGTCTGGAATCAGCCTCTTGCCTTTAACCGGCTACCAGACACCCCTGCCCCTTTAGATCTCCGTTGCAGAGTCCTGCTTTCTCCCGTTGTGGCGGGGTTTCCGCCTTTCTCTTCCTTTCGCCATTGTGCGTTTTCCTTCGCTCACTCATGGGAAGTGTCAGAGGAGAAAAAATAAATTGAAGTCCTAAACAAGCACCTACGAGGACACGGACAGCAGGAGGGGGGGGGGGGGCGGGAAAGCACACGGACAGCGGGAGGGGGGGCGGGAAAGACACGGACAGTGGGGGGGGGCGGGAAAGACACGGACAGCGGGAGGGTGGGGGGGAGGAACGCACTCACCTGGACTTCTTCTGGCGGCCGTGGTCGGCATGAAATGAGGAAAACAAACAGCAAAAAAAAAAAACGAAACTCCGCCCACCGCCCAATGACGATGCGAAAAGGGTGGAGAGGGAAAAACATTGCCGGAACGCCCACCAGTCGCCTCGGGATTTGACGGACGCCTCTGTTTGCCAATGGCTAGCGTCCATTTATGGAGCTAGCCAATGGCAAACAGAGGCGGTGCCGAACATCCATACTGTTTACAAAAGTTTTCGGCCTGGGAGGAGCACTTCGTGCTCCTTTCGCCAGGTCGAAACCTAAAAAAGCATTTGTTTGTCAAGTTGACAAAAAAATACTTTTTTTTGTAAAAGCACCCCGTGTTAATGTGCATGGTGTGCTGAATGTTGCAGGAAAGAATGTATGCCTGCAGTAGGAGAAACCATTAAAGAAAATAGTGCTTACAGAGTAAATAAGACCTACGGTGTAACAACTGAAGTAAAAGGGCCAGTCCTCATGGGAGGTTACAAATGAAGACAAGGCAGTACTAAGAATGGACTAACAAGCCTATTAACAAATCAGAAGCCAACATTTTACAAAGGACTCATGACACAAGTCAATGACAAATGTGGGCGGAGAGTGGGTGGGGCTTCAAGTCCATACTCCAATACAACACAGCTCGCAGAAGTGAAGAAGGTGCCCCCTACAAATACACATTTTATATTACGGAAGCCAAGAATGCAGTTAACTGGCTCACCATCTGCACCAAGAGAAATGATAACCGCATAAACCTCTCCGGGCTTCAGCTGAGTTGCAAGGCCAAAATCAAAATCCTCAAACTCTTACAAATATCTGGAAGCAGAGGTGTCCCCATATACATTTCTCCCTTTTACACCTGACTGCAGCCACATAATCGTACAATACTTTACAATTTTGAGTCGGAAGGAAATCGCTTTAGTGTCTATGCTCCAAAATTCCATAGCCAACTTGCACACTCTAGCTGCGATGTCGTCTCTCAAGACCTCTGGTTGGGCCTAAAAAGTGTGCATCTTTAAACAACTGGGCAGTCAGGCCCATGCAGATGGAGCCCACTAACTCCACTTGACACTACAAACAGTGTCTGGATATGCTACAACCTGGGACACTGGAATTATTCAATTATGTGGCCGTACTGTTTTCCCCATCAATATGGATTTGCTGATTTTGCCACATAATCCATCACCTGCTGCATAATCTGTGGATTTTAACAAAACAAATGTCATTTCTAGCACAAACGCATCAAAAGTTACTAAAAACGCTGCTACACTTGCACTTTTCTGTTGCTCATTGCTATATTTGGGTATAAAACTTGCACAAATGAGGGGAAACCTTTGCCCAGAAGTGTTAGCATGGGTAAAAATGTCAAAATAATGAAGTAAAACTATCACACAATGTGCCACATTACGCAGCATAATTAGCTTTTTCTTGCTACAAGATTTAATGAACCCTGCGTCATAACTTGGCCCTCTTCTACCGCATAATTCCAGAGGCCCTGCCTAAATAACCCCTAACGTGTTATAGTAATAAACTGACCGGTGAATGTGTGCCGCGAAGTGCCGTTGTTGTGCATACGTCGATGTGCCCTGTTAGCTACAATGCCCCTGCTGTCGCTTAGCCACTGTGCCAGCAGCAGGCTCCTCTGGGTGTTGCGCCCTGCCCTGTGGCTGCCGCCGGTGACAGCCTTAAGGCTCCTCTGCGCACAGTCAGCCCAGTAGCCTTCTGTGTGTCAAAGATTTGATTAATTGCTTCAGCGAGTGGACGGGAGGGCAGGAAGAGGGGAGAAGGGGCGGGGAGACTTCTATCAACCTGAAGTCAGTCCATGAAAGAGGGCACAGCCCCTCAAGGAGTGCTGAACTTACAAAAACTTACTGCGCACTTCAAGGTACGGCTCAGAGGTGGGATGAGGAGACTCAATGTATTCCTGTGACACAGCACCAACAAGGAATGGGGCGAGGCAATGTTAGACTATTAGAGAAGAGAAGGAGAAAATAAAGTGAGAGAAGAAGAAAACGCATAAAAAGAAAAGAAGGCCCAGTGAGTGCGAAGGCACGGTGGGTAGGCATACCGACAACGGCAGGAACGGACCGAATGTTTAAGGGCACTTTAAAGGTTAAGGGGCGCGATCCGTTTGTACAGAAACAGAGATCGTTTTTAATTGGTAACCTTTAAAGTGCCATGTTTCACAACAGTGGCACGAGATCCCCGGAGCCTGCTATGACTCTGCACTGGTATGACTCTGGAACAAAGTAGTGACTCCGGAAGAAAGGTGTCAAAGTGTCAGCACCTGCACTTAAACTTAAGATATTTAATGCGTGGGTGCCGCTATTGTAAGCAAAAGTAAATAAATAGAAAAAAAGGCAGGCAGCTGCAGTAGGCGATTGTAAGTTACAAAAGAATAGCACAGCAGCCATTAGTACTGATGCTGCTGCACTGTTAAACAAGCTGTCGCCATTGAGCGAATGAAAAAAAAAAGTGCTTACCGACTAAATTGAAGGAGACAGCCTAACGCCGCAAGTAAACGATCCAGTCCTGATGGGCGATCCCAAGAGGATGGACTAAAAAGCCTAATTTTCAGTCGGAAGCCAGCATTTACCATGGACGATGACTCCAGCCAATGAAAAAGATGGACGAGGCTTCCACTTCACTTCTAAAACATACCCTCCTACAATATGTCTCGCAGAGCAAGCAGCGCATGCGCGCTGCAATGCTAGGCGAGCCCTAAGAAGTGCAGGTACTCAGTACCAGACAGTACCATTAAGAGCCTTAGCAGAAGTCTATTCTTTTCAGCGGGGTTGTGCCACATTAAAGATATGGACAAACAACGTACAGCAGCACGCGCAAAGTCAATAGGGCTGACTTATAAATGGTAATGAACAGCAACATAACATTTTTAGGTCTCGTCTGCGACAGCGCATGTGCTGCACGCATCTCGCTAACCAGATAAATTTTATACAACAAGAGGCTGGAGCTGGCCCATAGATTACCATTTGTTGGCTTCATTGCCACTCTCAGTTTCTGCCTCCCAATTGGGCAACGTCCAGTAGCATAGTAAGGATGCCAGGGGCCATGGTGCTAGCAAAGAAAATGGCCCATTTGGCTGCTGTTGATGAAGTAAAATACATCTCTGTCAAGGTTTAATGGCCCATCAGGGCTCTAGGCCCCGGATCCTCACCTGCTACACCCCTGGTAGCGTCTGCTGGCTTCACTTCCTTTTCTTTTTGCCGGAGCATGGACCAAATACTGATTGACTGTCTTTGATTATTTGCTGCTCCTGGATGGTACATGAACATATGTTATTGCTTGTTGTTGAGGTGCACTTCAGGCAGTTACCTCTTGAGCAAGCTTTTTTTTTCTCCAAAACACAAATGTGTCCTGTTTGATTAAGCCTTTTGTTGTGTGCAGCAGCGTGGTGTCGGAACCAAGCATTTATAAAACCTGCCTTCTCCCATGTCCCATCAATATCAATGGGCTTACCCAGTTTTGTACAGAACCTGGGGTATAATGCAGTAAACAAACAATGGTTCTTCTACCTCTCTTAGAAAGAATTCTCAAATACTTCCAAACAACCCACCAGCCGGGGATAATCCTTCAATGAAAAATCAAAAATTCGTGATAGTCTCCTTATTACATTAAACAAGCATCAATGAACAAATCAAATAATTCAAATGTATTTGAAAGCATAGTATACACACACACATAAACACATATATATTTACACAATCAATACAAAAAACACAATACAAATACAGTGCAAAAATGATTACTTGTATAATTCACAATACATTGAAATAGACGCAAAAATAATCACATGTAAAAATTATAAGTTCATCTAACATCCGATTCCTATGGGACAGTTTTCTGTTGAATACACAAATTAAATTCCACCAATTCGTATTCAACATTGACTAGGAAGTTTTGTTTTATGTTATACGTCGACGTTTCGATCCCTCACTTGTCACGCGAAATATCAGTTCGTCAAAATAGGGTCTTCCTCAGGACTAAATAGAGTGTGTATAACCGCGAAAATCCAATGTAGTGCCTTGGAATGCAGTTAAATCAAGGGATGGGATCTCATTAGTAAATTCCACCGTCAATACCCTCTTGTGTCAATAAATGAAGCATCCAATTTAATTATAAATAGGCGCACTCTGGGGACAGACCTCCGTTGTCAAATTCAATGCCAAAGTCAAGGAAAGAGCCCTCTTCCTGGGCCTTTAATTCAAAAACAACTGCCAAAAGTTCCAAGGGTCAAGTCATCTCTGAGCCCCAAAATACAGCCACTGTTCTCTTATAAATTTGCCATCCTCATGGCTGCAATATATAAGATATCTTTAGCGTATTGAAAGAAATATCCTGTGTTCCAGAAAAACCTCGGGCGCACGCGTGCCGCCTCAATCGCTCCCAGCCGGTGAGACGGTTTCCGTCCAGACTATCACGCTACTCAGAAAGAATCCTAGGATGCTTGTTTTCAGTCCAGGGAGGACCTGGCCTGGCAGTTCAGGCTGGACTGTTCCCATTGGGCGCAGGGCCAAGACTGATTTCCATATGGCCGGGTCCAAACTGGAATGGCATGGTGAACAAAAAAACAATGGATTTAGGCCCAGATCTCTGTACTGGGGTGAATGTATGACATTGTTCTGCATTCTGTCCATCAATTGTTCTTTTTGCATTTGTCACCCCGAGTGGGACGGGTATGCCCAGACATGGGTCCCGTGCTCTCCATGCCACTGGAGTCAAGCTATCCTGGCTGATAAGGGCTGAAAGCCCGAAACCGATCCTAGGATGCTTGTTTCCAGTCCAGGGGGGACCTGGCCTGGCAGTTCGGGCTCGACTGTTCCCATTGGGCGCAGGGTCAAGACTGATTTGCATATGGCTGGGTCCAAACTGGAATGGCGAGCAAAAAAAACAATGGATTTAGGCCCAGATCTCTGTACTGGGGTGAATGTATGACATTGTTCTGCATTCTGCCCATCAATTGTTCTTTTTGCATTTTGCATTAAAATAGTACTAATGCAGCAGAACACAAACATGTTTTTGACAGAGTATCCTATCCTATCCGCTGAAATCTACCTTAGGTCCTTAAATTCCAATCAACCAAAGGAGTACCCTTCTGAAGCTCCTAAGACCTCAGTGGAGGCACTTAGAGAATCACTGGCTATCAGGCTAACAGCAGGGTCCAGTCCTGGTCCACTGGTCAGCTGGGCACTTCCAGGGAAAGGCCCCTGCAGCTTGTTGTTTCCCTCTGGCCACTTAGGAAGTCAGCCAACTGACAGTCGGAGTACACTTTTTTGTCCTGGTACAAGAGGAAGGAGGTCCGGTCCTTCAGGGCTCCTGGCAGGTCACAGACAGCGGGTCCAGTACTTTGCTGACCTTCTCCAGGTGCAGAAAGTGCTCTGAAGTGGATTCCTGAAGGTGTCGCATTTATGCCACGCACAAGCTAGTGGGTGGAAATGACTCCTGGGCTTGTCCTAAACAATTGGGTAAAAGTTCCCAGGGGTTACCCTACCCACATTTGCAGCAGTTCCCATTTATCTTACTGTAAATAGGCCCAGAATGTCATGTTCCAGGACATTTCCAAGATGTCTTGAATGTCACATCCTACTTGACAAGTCTGCTGGGGTTTTTCATATGACACTTGAGGCTCACTTCAATGAAGTCTCTGTTGTCACAGGCAAATGTTAGCTGACATGTGGACATGCCCCTTCTGTTTTTTTCTGCCAGCCAGCCAGGCCCCAAATCACAGTGGGACTCTTTGACAATACAGTGTCACAGCCTGTTTGATGGGTCTTATGGGTTTACATATAACATTTGGGGCCGATTCAAATGAGGGAAACAGAATGCGAAATGGTTGTTGAAAGCTCCGCTTTGATTTTGCCGAACTTCTGTCTCCAAATTTGATGAGGGTACTGGGATTGCCTAAAATTGGATTTTAGTGTTAGATGTGGAAGGACACCACGATTTCCATAGTACACTCCCCACACACTCCACCAGCCCTCAGAGCCCAAGTTTAGCATGGCTGAAGACTACAACCATCTTGAAAATGCCCAAAGCTGGTAGTGTTAGGTCCAGGAACTTTTACCCCATTGGCTAGAGCATCCCCGGGAGCCATTTCCACCCACTAGCTCGTGTCAGACATAAATGTGGTATCTTCAGGCACCCACTGAAAACAGTCTTGGACCGAAAGAAGTTTAGAAGAGCACTGAACCTGTTGTTAGCAACCTGAGAACAGCCCTGGAGGACTGGACCAGTTTTCTCTTTTGTACCAAGAACAAAGAAGTGGACTCCAGGGGTCATACGAATGACCTCCTTTTAAAGCTACATGGAAACAACAAGCTACTAACAGCCTTTTTCTGTATCTGCCCAGCTGACCAGTGGCAACTGGACCTGGTTTGAATCTCCAGTTGGTCCCTGCCTGCCACCCTTTGAGTCTTTAAGTGCCTCCCCATAAGACCTGGAGGGCTTTAGAAGTGTACTGCTGTGGTGGATTTGGACTTGAAGGACTAAGTCAAAAGGTAACATTTTTGATCTTCTGGTTTGTGCTCATTGCAGTCAGTGTCAAATTGTGCCTATGTTCTGGTCTACTGCAACCATAGACTATCATTAACACTTTATGCTTCTTGGTGCTAAATCGACTTAAAACAATAACAATCATACCTCTGGTTCACCTTATTAGATTTCTGTGATCTTGGTGTGAATTTGTTTAATATATTTTACTATATTTTTATAATTAATTTGGGGACTTTTATTGATTTGCAGTTAAACTTTATTGCTATTTAGTACTGCTTAAATATTTTACACATTGCCTCTAAGTTAAGCTTGTCTGCTTGGTGCCAGAGCTATTTTATGGATTAGCTTAGGTTTATCTAGTTACTTTTATGGATCACCTTGACAAGGATTGTGATTATTACTTGCTGTGGGTACTTACCCTTCTCAACTAACAACACCATTTCTTAGATTGGGTTCAACAGTGTGACTCAAGACTTACAGTGATTTGTGTTACAACCAAGCATCTTTTCATAATCTGACACCAACAGCAAGTTTTGAATTATAAATTCTCTTATTTTTAATTGGGCATGTTTTCTATTTTCTAAATTTCACTCTTAAGCTTATTTGAACCTGTGATTTTGGTAAGAAAAGAGGTGGATCTCAGCTACATTGAGAGCTTCAATATGCCAGATCTCGTAAGGTTGTGTAAGGCAATAGGACTGAAACTGCCAAGGTTTCCAAGAGAGTTACCAGAAAGCTCTCACAGCCTGATAGGAAGTCCGCATGTTGCAATCTACAACACAGGTGAAAGAGTATGAGGAAGAGAAAGATGACCTTGCAGTGGCTCCAGAGTTAGTGGGAAACAGGGATACCCCTGTAGTTTTCCCAGAGCCAGCAGAGGAAGCCCATGAGATAAGCCAGAAAGAACTCAAGTTGGAGACCCTAGAAAATGTAAATGGGTCCACATACCAAATAACTTGGTGCCTAGCTTTGAGGGGGAATGACATAGAGAAGTGGTTTGAGGTCTATGAGGTGGCCTTGTGAAGTAAACAAAAATCCTTCTGAGGGGTCTCACTGATACTTGGTCCTTTTTAAACCAACAAAGAAGAAATTGGCACAGAAGCTGAAATATAAAAGTACATCTTTATTAATCTCAAATGAGGTGAGACTACGTCACACAGATCCTTAGCAACTGTCTGTTAGAATGGTCTTACTTCACTACTTATATACTCTTTATCCTGCCTCAGGCATGTAAGGGAGTTGTACCAATTACATCCCTAAACAAATGGAAAATCTGGAGGGTCAGCAGGTGAGTACCCTTTGGGGGTTTAGCAGGATTTGGGCAAAACATTAAAATTACTTTGTTCACAGAGGTTAATCTGATTTAGATGGCACTGCAGGGCATAGCATGATTACATGTCAAACAAAGGTTAATCTGATAAGCACAGGTAACGGTGAGGACGATAAACATCAGGGAAACTCCATGTAGCATGGGCTGGTCAATCAGTGTCAGGCCAAAGCATGAACAGAGTGTCCGTGCAGGAATGCAACAGGTCAAAAGTTTGAGCTCCAGAGTGTTTGTGGTACAGAGAGAAAGTCAGTCACAAGGACACAGCACAAAATGGTGGAAAAAATGGCTGAGTGAATGGCAAGACAATAAACGCACTTTTCCACAGACCCTCCTTTTGCCATAGGCGAAACCATTTTCAGTAAATTACAATGTTCATCACGCTTGTGCAACTGTGCCCAAAGTCCGTTCTAAGCCTCTTTGGTAGGCTTCTATCGTCCATCCATTGTCTTCTTCCGCGTTGGGCCTCTCGATCCAGGCCTTTCCATGAAAATAGTGCTTCTTAGTATCTGTTGGAGTGCCCTCCTGGCAAACACTCACAGCTCACTCGAAAGTCTCAATGTCTCAAGGCAGGGCACCAGTGTCTCTCCTCTGCGGCAGGCACTACAGATATGGTGCTCTTCGTTGGTCGTGGGCGCTGATTATATCGTGCAGACCCAAGTACTGTTAATGGGAAAGAGTAACAGACTTTCACGTTCAGCAACACTCTCAGGCTCCAACACTTGTTATTCAGTGTCAGAGGACACTCGGGCTGCTCTTTCATTCTAATTTTCCTTTCAACATAGGTATCACAAGTGTAGTGCCTTTTGCCAATCTCAGATCCTCCGGTGCACTGCCCTTCTGTTGGAACAAAGGAAAGGAAGGGGGTGGCCAAAACGTAGGCCAAGGGCTCAAAGGACCGCGCTGTCAGAGTTTACTAGCACATGACAGGAAGAAAACTGAAGCCTCAAACCAGCCCTGCCGTCAACAACAGGGATCCTTCTCTTTCACTCATTTTGCACTGAAACTCTTGTTCTGTGGCAAACAGGGAACCAGCTCCTCCTTCTTCTCTGATGTCCAACGCCGTCTGATGGAGCAAGCACAAAGCTTTGGAGATGCCATTGATGACGCGCTGGCGATCGCTGTCCAGCCTTGCTACTTTCTGGGTGCTGGGGCTGTAGGTCCAAGACGTCCACCGCTCAGTTGTAGCAGTCACTGATGGGAGTTAGGACTCCTCTTTATCACGGTTCTGCAGGGTTTTATGACTCTTCCTTTTACTCTGGAAGATCCCGCAGAACCTAGTGATGTAGGAAATGTGACACAGTTCGTTTTCTTCAAATTAACGCAAAAACAATTAATTGTATTTAACAATGTGACTGCAAGAAGGTGGCCTGCAATCTGCGAGGGAGTGGCCATACGCCATGGGATTACTCTGGTCTAGAATGCACTGTCACTGTCATAGGATACAAAGGCAAAGGCAGTACTTCTAGTCTCTTCAATTGGGTACCCTTCATTATCCTCACTAACTTCAATTTGAGAGCATATCCTCTGCCAGCTAAGGGTAGGTAGATACATGGGAATTCTTTCTAAATGTGTGTCCTCACACATAGTGGCATTGTCTAATGGGGTAAACATTTTTTTTTGTGTGTTCCTACATTCCTTATCTAGAACACCTCAAAAGGGAAATCGCATGATACAGATTATCAGGGACATGTAGATACCTCCCTTTAATAATTGTGCATCAGGTGCACTATGCAATACACAGGCTAATGATCAAAATATGGAAACAAAAGACAAGAACTAGAGAGTCCTGGCATTTCCATGATTAGAACACATCTGATCCCACCGAAAATCAAAACCGCAGGAACAAAGGGTAAAAAAACAAATAAAAATATGCATTGAAAATTTGTCATGTTCAAAAAAATAAACGTAAGGTATCTCCTATTGAGGTGGGAAACTTGTCTTACTATAGTATTGAGTCAGTTAACCAGTCCATCACTGCCCTGACAGTCAGACTGGAAAACATCGAACTGGGCCTAAAGAAAATTCTTGAAAACCAGTCTGGTCAAACAAAAGGGAATTTACACATAATATGGGGGTCCCTGGTACATCACTGCAGTCTGGGAGTGTGAACTTGAACAATACATCAACAATAATAAAAGGGCCCACTGGTGAAAGGAATACGGGAAAGGGAATGGGACTAGGACACAGTTAAAATCCCCAATAACTAGGTACAATGCGACATCGATCAGGGGAGAAGCGGCAAAAAGAAAAATCTATAGAAAGAACAAGAAATTACTTGGGTGATAGTCAGGCATGTGACACAACACCAAGAGTATGGGTGATACACAAAAGACCAAAGTAGAACACAAATTTTAACTCTACCACCGGCCGATACACCATATACTGTAATCTCGGCTACTGTTCCAGTTCCTTTCCCGGGGAAAATGAAACTTGGTTTCATTTAAGGAACAAAGCCATACACTACCTAGGAAGCAGAACAGGATTAACTAGTGCAATATCATGAGAAAAATTTAGGTCACCTTTAGCAAGAACTGCAGATTTATAGTTTCTCCTTAGGGTCCAATCAGGGAACATTTAATCAAGGGCTGCCCGTTCCTTAAGGGAAGGGGCAGTAACATGGCTAACTGCAGGTGACACACTTTTAATCCTGTATATCTCTTTTGCTTCTCTTCAATACCATTATAGCCAAATAGACATACACTGGTGAAGTGTTGTCTGTCATGTTCACAAAATGAAATATCATATCTGTGAAATTTAGTAACCAGAACAAGTCTAACCAACTGTTGCGTAGCGATGGGCATCGTCATGACCACCCCCTCACAACACAGAGGAACTTGTAATAGCATTAAAAGTAAAAGCATAAAAACCACACAAAAAATGCATGAAAGAAAAAAAACACATGCCAAGCCATCAGGTATACTTGCTGCATACCAAGCACAGAAAGCATAGACAAATCACAAAAGTACATGCAATAATGCCAAGCCATCAGGTATACTTGCTGTATACCAAGCACAGAAAGCATAGACAAATCACAAAAGTACATGCAAATGAGCGGTGACGCACAACACTGTGTTATGCACTTTATGCACAGAGAACCTGCAGCTCAAAACTCAATATTCTGGCCTGCTTAATTTGTCAGGCTTAAAATCAATATTCAATCTCCTTACTTTCCTCACCCCCCTTTGACAGCAGGTCACCTTAGTGGTGATCGGCTGTCAAATACAAGTTACTGTTTCGCTTCTGACACACAGGACCAGCAGGAACAATTCATAAAAGGAAAAAAATACACAACACAAAAGAGACACTTCACATAACTCACAAAATATCAACTGTAACCATCATGTCAACTTTGCAATGACTAAAACATGTAAACATGTTAAGCCACCTTAATTTTGACTGTCCAAAAGTAAAACTGTTTCACAGAAACTCTGTGTGTCCCCTGCGCCACAATTTTTCCTGTGAAAAATAAATCTGAATTTGCTTATCGTTTTTACCTAGGCATGTAGCCCACAAAATTCTAAGAAAGAGCTTCATCTTATTTTCTGTCTAAAACGAATGCAACATTTTATTTTCTGTTAAATAAAGGCAACTACGTTGACATTATTTTTCAAGAGCAGAAGCAGTGTGCAATATACTTGTCTAACAATCCAGAAGTCAGCTATTTGTATTATACCTAAATGTATGCATTTACTGAAGCCTAAGGCATTTTAAAGCTACTGTAAATGGCAAGAATGCTGTTTAAATAGTCTATTTTACCCAATTTCGACTTTGATATTTGGGGCACTTAAAAATGAATATCCTATAATTTTATTACATATTAATCATCCTCAGAATGTTCTCGAGAAATTGCAGAGATTGGACATTAGACATATCGCATGTAAATCCTTAGAAAAATGAGTTTTTTACGCCTGCGCCGAGTGATATTTCGTATGCAAATATGCTCATTATGTGATATAACACATTTTAAATTAAATGTTAATGCTAGGAGGTCACAGTATGAGTATTAAGCGTCATAAATATTAAAAAACAAATTTAAAAGCACTTATTATTTTTTTTTACAATTTGTCATAATTAAACAAAAAAAAATATATATATATATATATATATATATTTTTAAATAAAACCAATCATTTGGATAATTCCACATAGGAAAAGCAAGCTGCATCCCTTGCCTATCATATTTAGATGCATTCATTCATATGCCTAAGCACAGAAGCCTAACTTGAAACATGACAAATGTTTGCGCCACTTTTTTTTTTAAAGGACAATTATTATTTAGCAACAGAACCAAGAATAAGCTTATAAAAAAAAGGCTTTAAGAAAAGGAAATCCTGTTAAATATTTTCCTGTTATCCAAAATAATGAACCTCATTTTCGTAACTTTTAAAAAACAGCAGTCTGAAATGCAGAGTTTCACCCGTGTTTAACTGAAAAATCCTGGCTGAGTGAACATTCCTGTCAATTCGTGGCCTACAAAAACTACAGCTGTTTGCTTAGCGGCAGTAAAAGCTTTTTCTCAGTGTTGAAACGTGAGCAAGGTTGCAGTCTATTTAAAACTGAGACATTTCTAGTTTTTAAATGCGTGTGCAGTACAGCAAAATCCAATTTATTCAGATGATGTGCTTGCTTGTTAATATCTAATACAATGTATCTAAGGAAAATGCTTTATAATTGTTTATTTATTCCAAAACACATAATTTAGTTTTTGAGGCCTTTTATTCCTATTGAATGTGAATTTTAATTTTATCTTTTAAGCATTTAACAGTTTGTACATATGCGTTATTGCTTACTCTATAAATTAAATAGCAACATATAGCTATTTTAGCATATCATATGGTTCATTTCTGGATTTTTATTTAATTTCTATTTAATATTAATTAAATGACATTTTGCATAACAGACTGAAAACAACAAGAAAAACCACAAACACACATTGAGCTCATTTCAGACATATACAGAAAGGGGTCAAACACTCAGGAAACACAATACAGCGCGTTTAATAGCCATTATTTCATAAATAGCCCAATCTCTATTTACTTACAGAAGTTGCACTAATGGGAAAACCACAAACCACATAGACATTTAAACACACATTTAACCCACAAATCGTCGTGTGCCCAACCTGTGCGCTGCTGAAGTGGGAACCGGCGAGAGCGGTGGAGCCGGGGGTGCACTGATATCGGCCACAGGACATAGTCTAGTCCGCGGCCGCACAGGGAGTGCCTGGGCCGCGTGACGCGGCCTAATCGGAAGAGTTGGTGTTGGAACCCCCCTGCTCCTCTGCACGGTGATCGGAGCAGCTGTACGCTGCGGTCAGTGGCGCCCTGTGTGTGCTGGGCATAGGTGCTGGCTCCGTCCCTGAAAGTCGGTGAGTGGCAGGGTACGGCGTGAGGGAGTGCTGCCCGGCTGCGTTATTGCGGGACTAAACTGCAAGGAGGGCCCCGCGAGTGATCTGCCCCTCCCCGTGACTACCGGCGCTGGAGAGGGGACATTAAAACCAGCTGAAGGGCTGCATACACGGCCTTGGAGAGCCGAATTAGGACACAACGCCACAGACGGACGTGATTGCGGCCACAGCTTCCCCATATGAGCCACTAGTGTGGAGCTGGCGATATCATAGAGAGTGATTGCGAGGAAGTACTGACAATTAGGCTGTACCTGGAGGCGAGAGAGGTTACTGCTGTGTTTCTGCTGCCCACTGAGAGAGTGCACGCCACATCTGCCTGTGGGGCGGGCCGCCTGGACATCTCTTGTGGAGAGGGTGGGGGAGCGGAGGAGTCGGGATCTCGGAGCACCCGGGACAGGGCTTTTAAGAGCAACTGCATGGGGTCCATAAGCTAAGCCAGAGATATAATCGATAGGCTATTGCCCCGCACCCCGTGGGAGCGAATACATCAACAACACAGCACTGCTTGGATTGCGGCGACAGGATCGCGCCAACGCCACCGCGTGGCGCAAGGAGTGCCTGGACGACCTAGGGGGGGCGGACTAAAAGAAGATGGACACTTCCAATGCTGTGTTAGAGAATAGCGAAAAAAAAGCGCCATCAGGACATAACTGTGTGGAGTCACTAGGAACTGCTGGCGAGGCCCCGATGCCTGCCCCTGAGCTGGATTACTGTTGAGGACACTGTACAAGCAGCGTAGGAATTGGTACGCCACCAGACGCTGGGAGGGGAGAAGTTGATGGTGCCCAGCACTACTATCTGCTACGAGAATCAACATGGGCAAACCGGACACCAGGCAACCAAAGCTAAATTTTGATGCCGCAAAGAAAAGCAACCAGAACGCACAAGACGATCAGGAACAAGCAGGAAGAAATGAGACCCAGGGGACGCGAGTTCCGACAGGGATTTGCCACCATAGTGGACGAGGTTGACAGAATGTCGTTAGGGATAGACGCCATAGCACACAAATTAGATGGCCATGAAGATAGGATCAAAGAAACGGAAAGACGCATCTCCGAATCAGAGGACACGTCCTCCAGACACATGGCACAGCTTGCCCGCATGGACAATCTACTGAGGGTCATTGCTGCGAAGAATGAGGACTTTGAAGAGTGCAGTAGGCGCAATAATATTTGCATTTTAGGTATTCCGGAGGCGACCAATACTGGACGGATGGAAGAATACGTGGAGAAAATGTTACTAGCGGCAATTGGCTCAGAGGTCTTTTCCAACCAATTCAATGTGGAGCGTGCCCATAGGTCGCTGGGACCTAGGCCCCCACCTGGTACCTCCCCGAGGCCGATAATAGCGCGACTTTTGAACTACAGGGACCGTGATGAAGCGTTGCGGGCTGCGTGGAGTCAACAGGCCCTAACATACAATGGGAATTCCTTCTCCATTTATCCTGATTTCACACCTGTGGTCCAGGCGGAAATTCTTGGACAGCAAGAATAAGCTGAGGAAGGCACAAATTGACTACGGGCTTTTGTATCCTGCGCGATTAAGAGTTACACACCAGGGTAAACAGGGGTTCCTCACTAAACCACAGCACGTGGAGGAATTCCTCAAACAAGTTAAAAAAATGAACAGACCTGATGGCGCAGCAGAGACCCGAAGGTCCCCATTGATGGGGGCAGAGGAAGACACACAATGAGAAGATATCCACAAGCTATGTACACTGTCACAAACTGTTTCGAGTCACGTGAGTTATATGCTGGTAGACAAGAATACCAAGAGATGTTTATCTTATTTGAATGATGATCACAATGTGCTAACGTAATTGCTCACCGGGCACCCTCTGCCCATCATGGCCAGTGGCTCCGGCTATGATAGGCTCTGTGGGCGTAGGGTCGCAGTGTTGCCGCCTAGAGCTGCCCCCCCGAAGGGTAAAACCCGGGGATTGTCCGCTGAATACTGCTTGCAGGGACTAAACTGTTGTTCTTGTTGGAGGGGGCGGAGGGTGGGGTGGGCGGGTCTGTATTTCTGGCAAGTTGGGGCTGCTTCAGTGGGGGGGAGTGGGTGGGAGTACGAGTTGATAGGGAATTGGTTACTTTGGAATGGGATTGCATACAAGGCAACGGTCTTAATACCAAGATCGTAAATTCAATAAGTAGAATACAAGTGGAAGGTACGGCAGACAGCATGACGTTACGCAGTGTGCACACATGGTTATGAGATAGCGAACTGCAGAGGTGCAGACTGACACTTGAGGTGACTTGGACATATGGCTTACACTGACACAACACAACTGAATATCATTACATGGAACGTCAGGGGGTTGGGAGATCCGAGGAAGAAGCAGCAAATCCTGGCTTATTTAGCTAGGCACCAGACACATATAGCCATGCTGCAGGAGACTCACTTCACCCCCCCACAGGGTCTCTGCGTTTGCATCCAGATGGGCAGCGCACAGGATCTTCTCATCTTATTCGTCCTACTCAAGGGGGACAGCCATACTGGTTGGTCAAAAAACAGGTGCCCTTCCACCTGGCAGGAACTTCTAGTGAAAATCAGGGGAGGTACTGCTTAGCTTGGGGATGCCTAGGGTCAGAATCAGTGACTCTGGCGTGCTGTTATGGGCCTAACGAAGATGCCCCAGAATTTTTTACTTCACTGTGGATGGCGATTAGAGAGATAGGCTCAAATCACATCATATGGGGGGGAGATTTTAATGTCATCTATGCCCGAATCTACATGGGTCTCACCTCGGCCCCCGTCATTGCACCAAGGCAGGCACTGTATTGCAAGATACAATTAATGAATATCAATTGCTAGATTAGTGGAGGCACACCAATCCACTGACACGCAAAGGGACGCATTACACAGCACACGCCACGTCATGGGCAAGGTTAGATTATTGGGTTATATCTCGGGGGTTGGGCCCAGCAGTTTGTAAGGTACAGCACTTAGCTAGGACATACTCAGACCATGCACCAGTAAATCTCACGCTTTCATCGGCGGATCTCAGTCCCCCGCGATGTGCCTGGAGGCTGAATGCGTCCCTCCTATTAGACGCAGAATTCCAAGAAGAACTGCGAGAAGTTCAAGTTCAAGTTCGGACATTTGTATAGCGCACTACTCACCCAGAGGGTCTCAAGGCGCTTGGGGGGGGGGGGGGGTGCTTTACCTATCGAATATCCAAGTTGTAAGTTACTTTCTGAAGGAGAGGTGGTTCTGTACAAGGCGGAGGTGGGTGGGGAGAGAATTCCAGGTTTTGGCCGCTAAGTAGGAGAAGGTTCTTCCCCCCATGGTGGATCTATGGATGCGCGGAATTGCGGCAAGGGCTTGTTTGGATGAACTTAGTTGGCAGGTGGGGGTGTAGAAGGACAGTCGCGTGTTGAAGCATTCGGGTCCTAGGTCGTAGAGGGCTTTGTGTGCGTGGGTGAGGAGAGGGAACGTTATTCTCTTGTTGACGGGGAGCCAGTGGAGGTCTTTCAGGTGACCGGAAATGTGAGCTTGACGGGGGGTGTCCAGTATGAGTCTGGCTGAGGTGTTTTGGATGCGTTGGAGTTTTTTCTGTAGTTTGGCTGTGGTTCCGGCGTAGAGGGTGTTTCCGTAGTCCAGTCGGCTTGTGACCAGTGCGTGGGTGACTGTCTTTCTTGTTTCGGTGGGGATCCAGCGGAAGATTTTTTTGAGCATGCGTAGGATGTGGAAGCATGAGGATGAGACGGCGTTGACTTGTTTGGTCATCAAGATGGAGGAGTCCAAGATGAAGCCCAGGTTACGTGCGTGGTTCGTAGGTATGGGTGCGGTTCCCAGGGCTGGTGGCCACCATGAGTCGTCGCAGGCGGAGGGGGATGATCCTAAGATGAGGCCTTCTGTTTTGTCCGAGGTCAGTTTTAGACGGCTGTTCTTCATCCACTCGGCTACTTCTTTCATTCCTTCGTGTAAGTTGGTTTTGGCGGTGTTAGGGTCTTTGGTGAGGGAGAGGATCAGCTGGGTGTCGTCTGCGTAGGAGATGATGTTGAGGTTGTGTTGGCGTGCGATGGATGCGAGGGGACTCAAGTATACGTTGAAGAGGGTGGGACTGAGTGATGATCTTTGTGGTACGCCGCAGATGACTTCGGTGGCCTCTGATCTAAAAGGGGGAGGCGGACTCTCTAGGTTCTTCCGGCGAGGAACGAGATGATCCAGTCCAAAGCTTTTCCTTGTATTCCGATGTTGCTGAGGCGTTGTATTAGGGTGTTATGACAGACTGTGTCGAAGGCTGCGGAGAGGTCAAGTAGGATGAGGGCAGCTGTTTCTCCGTTGTCCAGTAGAGTTCGGGTGTCGTCTGTTGCTGCGATGAGTTCGGTTTCGGTGCTGTGTTTGGCTCGGAAGCCGGACTGTGAAGGGTCGAGGGATTTGTTGGTTTCGAGGAAGGCGGCGAGCTGACTGTTGACGGCTTTCTCAATCACTTTGGCAGGGAATGGGAGGAGCGATATGGGGCGGTAGTTCTTAAGTTCAGTGGGGTCTGCTGTGGGTTTCTTCAGAAGGGCGCTGAGTTCCGCATGTTTCCAGCTTTCCGGGAAGGTAGCGGAGTTGAGAGAGCAGTTGATGATGTCTCGGAGATGGGGTGCGATGATGGAGTCTGCTTTGTTGAAGATGTGGTGGGGACATGGGTCGGTTGGCGATCCTGAGTGGATGGAGTTCATCAGGCGGATGGTGTCTTCAGTGGAGATTGGGTTCCAGGCGAGAAGGCTGTTAGAGGGGGGTGTTGGTTCGGAGGTGGGTGGAGTGGACTGTCCCCAGGTTGGTTTTCAAAGCTGTTATGTATGTCGGTGATTTTGTTGTAGAAGAAAGAGGCTAGGGAGTCGCAGAGGCCTTGGGAGAGAGTGATGTCGTTGGTGTCGGAGGTGGGGTTGGTAAATTCTTTGACGATGTTGAATAATTCCTTGCTGTTGTGGGCGTTGTTGTCAAGTCGATCCTTGAATGCTGATTTCTTGGTGGATCGGATCAGTTGGTGGTGTTTGCGGGTTGCGTTCTTGAAGGTGGTCATGTTGTCAGTGGTTGGGTTTTTTCTCCAGGCTTTCTCGAGGGTGCGACATAGCTTCTTGGATTTCTTAAGGTCGTCGTTGAACCAGGGGGCTTTTTTGTTACCTTGCTTGGTTTGATGGTTTTTCAAGGGTGCTAGTTCGTCTGCGCTGTGGGTGATCCATTGTGTGAGGTTGGTGGCTGCTTGGTTTGGGTCCGATGATTTGGCAGGAGCGTTTTGGTGAAGCGATGTGAAGAGCTGGTCAGTAGTAATTTTGTTCCAGTTTCTTCGGGGAATAGGTTGTGGGGGGTTGTGGGTCTTGGTCTTATTGTAGTTGAAGTGAACGCAGCTGTGGTCCGTCCAGTGGAGAGCTGTGGTGTGATTGAAGGAGATGTGCTTGCTGGAGGTGAAGATTGGGTCGAGCGTGTGTCCGGCATAGTCGGTGGGGGTATTGACAAGTTGTTCGAGTCCGAGGTTGGCCAGGTTGTTCAGAAGGGTGGTGGTGTTGGAGTCGTTTTTCTTTTCCAGGTGGTAGTTGAGGTCTCCCAATAGAATATAGTCCTCGGAGGGGAGGGCGTGTGGGCTGATGAAGTCAGTGATGTCATCGTTGAAGTGTGTGCGGGGTCCTGGTGGTCTGTAGATGAGGGTGCCTCTGAGAGTGGTCTTGGGGTCGGTGTGGATCTGGAAGTGAAGGTGTTCGGCGGATGTGAGGATGTCGTCGGAACTGGTCGTGATGCGGATGGTGTTTTTATGGACGATGGCGATGCCTCCTCCTGTTTGGTTGGTGCAGTCCTTCCGGATGATCTTGTAGCCGTCCGGGATGGCTATGGCGATGTCGGGTGCTGATGATGCGTTCATCCATGTTTCTGTAAGAAAGGCGACATCCGGTGATGTAGTTTCGAGTAGGTTCCAGAGTTCAATGGCGTGTCTGTGGACCGAGCGGGTGTTGAGCAGGATGCACTTTAGGTGGTTAGTATCGGAGCTCTTATTGGAGTCTGTGGATTTGGTGTGGGTCCTGATGCAGTCGAACTTGCAGGAGTGGCAGGTGAAGGGTCCATGGGTGTGTCCTGGGGCAGCTTGGTAGCAGTTTGGAAGTCGGCCGGGGTTAAGTGCTGAGAGGGATGCGGCGTCGTACGTTATGCGGGTGGAGTGAGTTTTGCGGGGGCCAGGGGGTCTGGCGCTGGGCGCGGTCCAGGTGCGGACGGGCGTAGACGGGCTTACCTTTGGCGCGCCTTTGGCGCGCATGGGGCGCGTCCGCTGCGCGTTAACGCTGCGCGCAAAAGCATCTGTCATATGTGGATGGGGGCGGGGGCGAGGGAGGAGCAGCTGGGAGGCGGGAGCGGGGTGGAGAGCCAGGCTGGGAGGCACCACAACAAACAAACAAAATGGCAGCGAGCCAAAAGCAAAATCGGACGAGATTGGGGCACGACCTTGTTAAGCGCTATGAACAGGCAGCACAGTTAGGCAACAATATTCTAAGCAGGCAAAGCGAGTGAAACACAATGGTACAGTAAATCTCACAACACGGTCTAGCAGTCAAGCGCTACGATAACCCAATAATCAGCAGTGCGAGCAATGCGAGATATATGGCACTCTGGCAGTAAGCGCTACAATAATACAGTATTCAGGCAAGTAATGCGTGGTAGCTGGCAGTCTGGCAGTAAGCGCTTCGATACCAGGAGATTGATTGAGCAGGGAGCAGCGAGGGGAGCGACCGCTTCTGAGAGGCTCGGGACGGTCACAGCGCTAGTTGTGGAAGAGCGGAGCCTACACTTTCTATGGGAGGGAGGAGCAGCTGGGAGGCGCGAGGGGGGTGGAGAGCCGGGCTGGGAGGCACCACAACAAACAAACAAAATGGCAGCGAGCCAAAAGCAAAATCGGACGAGATTGGGGCACGACCTTGTTAAGCGCTATGAACAGGCAGCACAGTTAGGCAACAATATTCTAAGCAGGCAAAGTGAGTGAAACACAATGGTACAGTAAATCTCACAACACGTTCTAGCAGTCAAGCGCTACGATAACCCAATAATCAGCAGTGCGAGCAATGCGAGATATATGGCACTCTGGCAGTAAGCGCTACAATAATACAGTATTCAGGCAAGCAATGCGTGGTAGCTGGCAGTCTGGCAGTAAGCGCTACGATACCAGGAGATTGATTGAGCAGGGAGCAGCGAGGGGAGCGACCGCTTCTGAGAGGCTCAGGACGGTCACCGAGAAGAGATACAAGATTTCTTTGAACGAAACAGGGGCACAGTACAGAGCGTGGAAGTCATCTGGGAAGCATTTAAGGCCACAATCAGAGGGTTATGCATATCTAAAGGGTCCGGGGTATTAACATACATCATTAATACACTTCGCAGACTGGATGCAGAGCTCAAGGCATTGGAAGCATTGCTAGCACTCAATCCGGATGGGGCTACACAACATACACTTCGGGAGAAGCTTACGGAATACATGGATGTGGCACAAAGAGAAACACGATTTAGAGGCAAACACTGGGTGGCCCGCAGATACAGAGAGGGAGAGAGGCCCGGCAATATGTTGGCAGACACAATTAGGAAGCAGTGCAATTCCAATTATGTGGTAGAACTAGAAGGGTCAGAGGGGACACGATGTCGGGACACTGCAAGCATACTGGAGGTCTTCACAAGCCACTACTCGGAGCTTTATACTACTACCATGATATAGACCTTGAGGCATATCTGGGGGATGTGACTCTGGATTGGTTGAGCGACGTACATCGTGAATTCTTATGTGCTCCCTTTGAATTTGGACGAGGTCAGGGAAGCCATCATGCAAATACAATCGGGAAAGTCCACAGGCACCAATGGCATTCCAATAGAATTCTACTAAATCTATATAGACCTGATGGCCCCCATCTTGTGTGAGATCTATGAGGAGTCACTAGAAGCGGGCTCCCTCCCACCGTCCATGAGAGAAGCTCTCATCATCTCCCCCTTGAAACCTGAGAAACCGCCCCACCAATGTGGGTCCTACCAACCACTCTCCCTTCTCAATTGCGATGCCAAAATTCTGGCGAAACTCATTGCCAATCGCCTTACCTTGCTGTTAGACCACCTGATCCTTCCGGATCAGTCCGGATTTATTCCCGGAAGGATCACTTCACATAATTTGAGGACTCTTTTTACAATTTTGAACAATGTTTCCCCGGAGTTACCCTTGGCGGTGGTCTTCTTGGATGCCACTAAGGCTTTCGATTCCATTGAGTGGGATTATATTTTTGGGATAATGCTCTGGATGGGATTCCCATCGCTTTTTAGGGCTCGGCCTCCGCCCACGAAAGTGGGAGGAGTTTCGAGCTCCTAATGTTAAAGAGTAAAAAAAAGTTTCTCCTAGGGCTTTGGCGAGACACATTCCACACATTCCTTAGTGTGTTATGTCATCTGGCCAGTGATTCGTCTTCGCTGTCGTGTCGTTTTAGTAGCCTTGAAGTGATAGGCTAAATGTCGTTTTCGTCGGGCATGTGTAGCATTTTTCGTGCGTGTGCGCGCAAAGAAGTACATTAATTATAATTAGGAGCTGTCAGGGTGCCTCCGTAAGTGAATCCAGATGGCCGGGCGCGTTCACCATTCAGCAGCGCTCAGCGCGCAGCTGCTGCATGCCAGGCCGGGAAAGGGCTCCATTAGTTCAAGAACAAGAGTCTGACGTTCTGTCATGGGCTGTAGAAAAGAGAATTCATTTCACAACACGTCGCCTTTCCCTGGCACATGCAAGAGTTGGTCCTAAGAGAGAACCTGTGACGTCCCTCCCCTCTTCCATCTCTCTGAACCCCTCCCCCGCAGGCTCCCTGCTGGTTTCCTCCTTAATGAAATCATCTCCAAAGAAGACTGTACGTCTGGAGTTACGGCTCCACCTCGTGATGCGCCACTTTTATATATACACGAGGGAGGGAACGCGTTTCCATAGAGAAACTATTCGAGCCCACTTCATAACAACCCGGCGAGGGGAGAGGGGGAGCGAGGAGGCACATCTAGCGCTCGGAGCCCGATGCTCGCGGTGACCGGCTGCTCCTGAGCGCCAAGAAGACGCAGAGAGGCGCTGCTCCGCGCACACTCGGCTCAGGTGAGTCCCCGCGCGCCCTGATCTCAGGTGGACGTGCGTTTGGCGCTAAGTCTCCTCGAAGCGCCGTAGAGCGGATATGCCAACAACTGATGGCAAAGTTTTTATGAGTACTTGGCGCCTTCGAACTGTCCAGTATGTACAACTTTTCATTAGTCAGACGCCGTTATAGGCAACTGGTCTGGCTCGTAAGTTGTCACTGGTTGGTTGAACGAATAGATGAACGAGCCTCGTTCAGCGGGCCCCCCTATTCAGCCACATGCCGATAAATATACAAGACGCAAGAGACTCGGGCCCCTCGTCACATTCTGCAGGGGCACCATACGGAACTCCTACCCGCCTTTCACAATTCCAATCCACAACACAAGTGCACAAGTTCTTGCTGCTGGATTTTGAAAAGGCACGTGAAGTGGGAATCAGAGTACAGAATCAGAGTGCAGTTTGAGAGTGCAGAATGCAGTTTGAGAGTTGAGTGCAGATTGAGAGTGCAGAGTGCAGTTTGAGAGTGCAGAATCAGAGTGCAGTTTGAGAGTGCAGTTTGAGAGTGCAGTTTGAGAGTGCAGTTTGAGTGCATTTTGAGAGTGCAGAGTGCAGATTGAGAGTGCAGTTTGAGAGTGCAGATTGAGAGTGCAGATTGAGAGTTAAGAGTGCACGTTGAGAGTGCACATTGAGAGTTGAGAGTGCAGTTTGAGAGTTGAGAGTGCAGTTTGAGAGTTGAGAGTGCAGTTTCAGAGTTGAGAGTGCAGTTACAGAGTGCAGCATGAGAGTTGTGAGTGCAGTTTGAGAGTTGAGAGTGCAGTTTGAGAGTGCAGTTTGAGAGTGCAGTTTGAGAGTGCAGTTTGAGAGTGGAGTTTGAGAGTGCAGAGTGCAGATTGAGAGTGCAGTTTGAGAGTGCAGAGTGCAGATTGAGAGTGCAGATTGAGAGTGCAGATTGAGAGTGCAGTTTGAGAGTGCAGTTTGAGAGTGCAGTTTGAGAGTGCAGTTTGAGAGTGCAGTATGAGAGTTGAGAGTGCAGTTTGAGAGTGCAGTTTGAGAGTGCAGATTGAGAGTGCAGTTTGAGAGTGCAGAATCAGAGTGCAGAGTGCAGATTGCAGTTTGAGAGTGCAGTTTGAGAGTGCAGAGTGCAGTTTGAGAGTGGAGAGTGCAGATTGAGAGTGCAGATTGAGAGTGCAGTTTGAGAGTGCAGTTTGAGAGTGCAGAGTGGCAGTGAGTGCAGACTGAGTGCAGAGTGACAGTGAGTGCAGACTGAGTGCAGAGTGACAGTGAGTGCAGACTGAGTGCAGAGTGACAGTGAGTGCAGAGTGACAGTGAGTGCAGAGTGACAGTGAGTGCAGAGTGACAGTGAGTACAGAGTGAGTGCAGAGTGAGTGCAGAGTGACAGTGAGTGCAGAGTGACAGTGAGTGCAGAGTGACAGTGAGTGCAGAGTGACAGTGAGTGCAGAGTGGCAGTGAGTGCAGAGTGGCAGTGAGTGCAGAGTGACTGGTGAGTGCAGAGTGACAGTGAGTGCAGAGTGACAGTGAGTGCAGAGTGACAGTGAGTGCAGAGTGAAAGTGAGTGCAGAGTGACAGTGAGTGCAGAGTGAGTGCAGAGTGACAGTGAGTGCAGAGTGAGTGCAGAGTGACAGTGAGTGCAGAGTGACAGTGAGTGCAGATTGACAGTGAGTGCAGAGTGACTGTAGAGTGCAGAGTGACTGGCGAGTGCAGAGTGACAGTGAGTGCAGAGTGACAGTGAGTGCAGAGTGACAGTGAGTGCAGAGTGACAGTGAGTGCAGAGTGACAGCAGAGTGACAGTGAGTGCAGAGTGACAGTGAGTGCAGAGTGACAGCAGAGTGACAGTGAGTGCAGAGTGACAGCAGAGTGACAGTGAGTGCAGAGTGACAGCAGAGTGACAGTGACAGCAGAGTGACAGTGAGTGCAGAATGACAGTGAGTGCAGAGTGACAGTGAGTGCAGAGTGACAGTGAGTGCAGAGTGACTGTAGCGTGAGTGCAGAGTGACAGTGAGTGCAGAGTGAGTGCAGAGTGACAGTGAGTGCAGAGTGACAGTGAGTGCAGAGTGACAGTGAGTGCAGAGTGACAGTGAGTGCAGAGTGGCAGTGAGTGCAGAGTGGCAGTGAGTGCAGAGTGACAGTGAGTGCAGAGTGGCAGTGAGTGCAGAGTGGCAGTGAGTGCAGAGTGGCAGTGAGTGCAGAGTGACAGTGAGTGCAGAGTGACTGTAGAGTGCAGAGTGACTGTAGGGTGCAGAGTGACTGGTGAGTGCAGAGTGACAGTGAGTGCAGAGTGACAGTGAGTGCAGAGTGACAGCGAGTGCAGAGTGACAGTGAGTGCAGAGTGACAGTGAGTGCAGAGTGACAGCAGAGTGACAGTGAGTGCAGAGTGACAGTGAGTGCAGAGTGACAGCAGAGTGACAGTGAGTGCAGAGTGACAGCAGAGTGACAGTGAGTGCAGAGTGACAGTGAGTGCAGAGTGACAGCAGAGTGACAGTGAATGCAGAGTGACAGTGAGTGCAGAGTGACAGTGAGTGCAGAGTGACAGTGAGTGCAGAGTGACAGTGAGTGCAGAGTGACTGTAGAGTGAGTGCAGAGTGAGTGCAGAGTGACAGTGAGTGCAGAGTGACAGTGAGTGCAGAGTGACTGTAGAGTGAGTGCAGAGTGAGTGCAGAGTGACAGTGAGTGCAGAGTGACAGCAGAGTGACAGTGAGTGCAGAGTGACAGTGAGTGCAGAGTGACAGTGAGTGCAGAGTGACAGTGAGTGCAGAGTGACAGTGAGTGCAGAGTGACAATGAGTGACAGTGAGTGCAGAGTGACAATGAGTGCAGAGTGACAGTGAGTGCAGAGTGACAGTGAGTGCAGAGTGACAGTGAGTGCAGAGTGACTGCAGAGACAGTGTGTCAGGGTGCACATTGTGTGAGTGTGCAGAATGAGTGTGCAGGGTAAACAGTGTGTGACTATGCAGGGTGACATTGGGAGTGTGCGGGTGAGCAGTGTGTGAATGTGTAGGGGCAGTGTGTGAGTGTGCAGAAAACACCACACACACATACTCCACACACAACGCACACACAAACCACACACCTCAGTCTCTCAACACCACACACTTGTCACCACTCAACACAACACACTCACCACCACACTCACTCCCCAGGCTCACCCCCACAGACTCACCACCACACACTCACCAGCACACAGAAAACAACACACACAACAACACACCCCCAGCCGTCAATGAATGCTTTCACCATGCACAAACACCAACAACCATCATCCATCTGTGCACGCTTTTACCAAGCACACACCCACCAGCCGTCAGTGCACCCTTCCACCAGGCACACACACCTCCAGCCCGCAGTGCACTTTTCCACCAAGCAATCGCAGTATGGTACACTTTACTTTTAAACATATTCATATAAAGCACAGCATGCCACCATTGGTAAAATTACAATTCAACCAAGATACTTCCACTACACACCACATGCACACACTCCATAACACATGGCAAAAAGACATTGGCATTTACAATGCCATTAGCTCAAACTCAAATAAATCCGAGCCCGATTGCATTTCTAATGCTTGTTTTATCTTGGATACGATTGTTGTACCACTGACCAGGCCTAAGGTACTCATAAATGGGCACACGTCTACATCCTTCTCAATTACTAGGGGTACCAGACAGGGATGCCCATTGTCCCCCTTGTTGTTTGCCTTGGCAACGGACCCACTCGCGGCGAAGTTACGACAACACCATGAAGATAAGGCCCTGCGGTGTAACATTAGGCAGATTTTAATCTCCATGTATGCCGATGACATTACTTTATATGTGAGAGAACCCCACCATAATTTGAATCCACTTCTTTGGGAATTCATTGTATTTGGGAAACTTTCAGGGATCCAGATAAATTGGGGATAGTTTTTTCCCACTGACAGATTCAGTAGTGCACTTTCCATTAGACTACCCACTAGAGTGGTGCGACGATGAGCTGAGGTATCTAGGAATCCGAGTTACCAGGAATAAGGAAGAGCTTATGAGGCTAAACTATAAGGTTGCTCTGAAACGCGTGACAGACTGTGTGGCCCGCTGGATAGCACTGCCGCTTTCTATGGCAGGGTGGGCGTCCCTAATTAAGATGGTGATTCTACCCCAATTGCTCGATCTCTTTTTAAACGTACCATTTTATCCGGGACCATTTTTTTTTAAAGCTCTTAAGACAGAACTGATCAGATTGGTGTGGGGAGGCAAGCAGCCTAGGCTGCAATGGACTGTTTTGACAAGACCATATTCGTCGGGGGGTTTGGTATTCCCGACTTCGAACTTTATTACTTAAGCGCTCAGGCCCATTATGTCTATTTTTGGGTGAATCAACCGAAATACATGCCACAAGTAGCGGCAAAACACTGGCTTACACACCCGATCCCGATAGAGGGCGCCTTTATGCTACACCAAATAGCCAAGAACGGACACAGACCACTGTTAATGCTACAATCACGGCATGGCGACGCATTGGGCATTTCTTGAATGCCCCCATGGTATATTCCCATCTGCTACCACTTGCATATCATCCAAATATGCCCCTTCTGCAGGAAACACTATTTCATAAATTTCAGGATCGAGTTGCTATTAGAACATGGGGAGACCTGTATCAAGATGGACAGTTTCGAGAGTCGGAGAGTATATTTCAGGAAGTGCAACGAACCCCGCTAGATGCCTTTCTATATATACGGCTCAAACAAGGGGTCCGATGCCTAACCTCAGACTTTCCAGCTGAGCCCCTGATACTTGCGCCACTGCAGTTGATCCTCCAACAAAGAACGCCTAAACGTCTAGTCTCACTGATTTACCGAGCAGTTCACACGCAGCGGGAGGTGTTGACCTCGCAGGCTCGCACACAATGGGGAGACGAACTGGGTTTTACGCTGACGGATGACCAATGGGAATATTGCTGCTCGCAGACTGACCGGGTTTCGGCTAGCAGTAGGCTGCGTATCATACACTATAAATACTTACATAGATTGTATCATACACCAGTCAAGATGCACAAGTACCAGCTACGTAACACAGACAGATGTGACAGATGCCATGCGCCACAGGCCAATTTTTTACATCTGGCTTGGGAGTGTCCAGGAGAGAGCGAATATTGGAGACACGTATTTGAGGCTCTGACCTTGATGATCAACACGCATATAGAGCCAACGCCGCTGCTGGCCTTGTTGAGCTATGTTAAACATGTACCGGGGCCGCACCGCAAGTATGTAGCCCTTGCACTACTCATGGCCAAGAGATGGGTGGCCTGTAGGTGGGGCAGAGGGAGGGCGCCCAAATTCAACACATGGCTTAATGATAGGATTTACTGTCAGGAGCAGCTCACTAATTATGCCGAATTGTTACCTAGTGCATCCCGGCCCAGGGATATTTGGTCACCACTGACAGCCTACCTACTAGCGAGGCCATGCGGATCCCCGGCAGCTACGCCGTCAGGTCAGGCCTCATACACTACTCGGCCGAGGAGCCGGATGTGAGGGAAGGTGGGTCCCTGTTCTGTCTCACATATAGGATATTTCGGGTTAGCCGCGTTAACGGACATGCACATGGGTACACGTCACTGATAGGTTGCACAGTTAAGGCCTCTAAGGATGTTTTGGAATGTGGGATACCCCTGTGGGAAGCTGCATGCTCCTGGATGGGGATACAAAGAATGATATTGTGTTTTGTGATGCACCATAAGATTTTCAGAATTGAGCACAAGCCGAAATGTATGCATGAGCCGACAATTCCAATATTGACAGGAAGGTAACCTACCTGATTGTTTGTACGTTGTAGTTAAATGAGAAAACAGTTTGAATTTCGAGACCAAATGTTTATATGACGCGGCCGGCCCGTTGGGGTTGTAGGCGGCATGCTGTGTGTAAATACGCTGACAATAATGCTATCTACTTGATTGCCACTATGCTGCCGGCCTGAGAAAGGTTGTAGGCACCAAGCCGTGTTCAACAGTACGAGATCTTAATAAAGGTCTTTGAAATAAAAAAATAAACAAAAGGATACCTTATTGGCCAGTGAGAGCATGACAGATAATATATCCCACCATGAAAGAAGCACTTGTTCTGAAGTTTGGTCTATCCCTAACAAAATATCTCCTGAAGTTCATGGATAGCCAGAAGCAGTCACACTAACCATAATAATCATAAAAGATAGGCTTTATAATTGAATCATGACGGAGCACTTTCTGAGTAATTTATTTACATAGCTATACAAGTACCTCATTTATTCCAAAGTCACTGTATTCAGAGAGTTCGGGAAGAAAGCAGACTTCTGGATCAGCACCACATTGTCCAAAAAGATATTTGGAAGTGACCCCGAGAAGGGTGGTTCAGATCCCCCTCTGCAGAAGGAGGTGGATGCCCAGGATAAAACTGAGAAATTCCCCACAAGAGTTTGGAGGGAAAGAATTCCCATAAGCGTTCTGAGCATAAGGGTGGGGGTTCTGATGGACAGAAGCCCAGGATGCCCTTCTCACACCCAGGTGTTATGACTGCCAGCAGTCAGGGCACAAGAAGAGGTGCTCTAACTGCCCGAGGAAACCACCCACATTTGGGTACTCCACAGGGGTGGCCAATGTGGCCGTGGGGGAGATTGTTCCAGGAGGAGAGTGTAGGACATACCCTACTGTCCCTTAGTTGGTAGGTGGACCCAGAAGGTAAGTTGGTGATTCCTTGGGGTTGGATTCATCCCTTTCACCATATAACAATGAATTGGGTCCTTGTCACAGCTTTGAGGAATACCTGTGCCAACCGGACCGTGGTGGGGGAAAAGCTGGTTTCCCTAGAGCAGTATCTGCCTGGCCAGATATGTTAGGTAACCCAGACCCATGTTCAGGACTTTTTCCGCCCCATGGCCATGGTTTTCCTGGAATTGAGGGGATGGAGGAGGGTGGCCCAGGGGAAGGTATTTGCCAGGCCCAAGATGCTCATTGACTGCATTTACATTACGCCCTTACGATTCAAAGTTGGGAACTATATGTTAATACCGTGAGGATGATAAAAATATAACAGATAAAAACAAAAGAAATCCAAGAGGAACCCAAAGCTGAACTAAAAGACAAGCAGATATTCAAGAGAGAAACCACTGTGCAATCACTGACAGGAGCATAATTCTGTATTCATACAGGGGGAACAGGCAATGGGGTCTCATTCGGATAGACATCTTTCCATCGTCATTCGAGTCCGCAAAAGGCATCAGGAATAAAGAAGTAAGAAAAACTGCGGTTCTTGCCAATTTATATCCTAGTTTTCTTGTAAAGCAAAAGATCACTTGACCATATATGAGGAATTGCCCAATTTGCAGCCCTTCATCATGTACTAGTGTTTGGAAAGTTGCAAATTCTCCATCGCAGAATAGGGCCGTAACCATTGTAATATTCACTTCTGTTGAATGGCTCAGAGTCCAAGTATGAGCCCTCTTGACCACAGTGTGAGACCCAATAATGTTATAAAAGGTGCATATGGGATTCTAATTGTGAACTGGTTAGTGCTCCATGTCATGCATTTTAGTGAAGTGATCACCAGTTGTAAACCCAAAATAGGACTTTTTTGCTTTGTGAAAGAATATAATGTGAATGGAGACATCCCTGAGCTGCCTCGCATCGAGACCAGTCTCCCTTAGCACCGAAATAGCCAGCCATTTAGAAGGCCATTGGAGTTGGGCCGTCAAATAGTATTTCTCGAAATCTGTGGCGCCCCCCCCTACCCAGACCCTGAAGTTCCATGAGTAATTTGAGGGTGGCTTGTGCCAATCTGGTTCCCCACAATAAATCCCCCAACAGCTGGTCTAAGGTTTTAGAGAAAGATCTAGGTAGAATTAGAGACAATAGAGCAGCCGGGGAATACCCACCATTTTAGCTATTGCTCCCCACCCAATAATCAAAAAGGGCAATGTCTTCCAGAGTTTGATTAAGGTTTTCAGTAACCTGACTGCCAAGTTCAGATTGCCCTGCAATTTATCATCTATAGCCTGGGTACTCGCAAGCATACCCCCAGGGGCCGCAAAGTACTATCTGTGGCATGACCGAGGGCCACACCGATGCCTAAAGGCTAGGATAGGTGTGGTGAAGGGTGGGTGTAGGGGTACTTGAAACAGATGCATGGTGACAGGACAACAAACCGAGACTTCTGTCTGCCACCTACGCCCTATTCTCATGTACCAAGAATTAAAGTCAAAGCAAAGCACATGCATGTTAATCAAATACACTTTTTTGAAGTTTGCAGAGAGTTTATCATGTTTTTACATGTTTAGTGCAAGATGTATTTAAAACTAAAGGTGTCTCTAAAGATAAATTGTCCAGGACACCTTCTTTTCCGTTAATTCAGTTAACGTGTAAATAAAGGAAACCCATTTCTTTCACAGTTTTCTGAATGTTTGTGCTCTGTCATGTGAACTGCAGTCCAGTGCTGCTATTTACCAGGGGGCATGCATTTAAGGGCCAGGGTTATATGTCGTTACTACGAATTCCGTTGCAACGCATGCCTTTTCCACGCATGCGTTACCACGGAATTAGTTTTCCCCGCATCACCTTTACCACGTCGCTCTTACGTCGTAAATAGGAAGCGGAAGTTTATTCTGCTTCCTCTCCAACGACGCTGATTTCTTCGGCACGGCGGGTTCGTTTTTTTATGGGGGGAGACCCCCCCAACCCCCCTTTTAATCCTACGGGTTTTTTTTTATGCGTGGTAAAGACGATCGTTGAAGGCATACGCGTTGAAAAGACGTTTACGTGGAAAGTGCCCCGTTGTAAACATTACGCGTAGTAATGCCTTCGTTGTTAATGATGTTTCCCAAGGGCCAGGAGGGCCACATGCGGCCCCTGGGCTGTACTTTGAATATCCCTGATCTATAGAATGATAAATGCTCAGTCCTAAATAAGGAAAAGTCTTGGATGCCCATCAGATATTGCCCCTTTGATGCACACAGTGGCAACGTTCATGGCTTGGACAATTAGCCTCAGTTCAGATATCTTCTGGAACATATCTAATGTATTCATAATGGCAGATAAATCAGTAGTTACATCCTAGATGTAGATTATTATGTCATTTGCCTTTAGTGAGACCTTATGTGTTGTGCCGTTTAACGGGATCCCAAGCTCTTCCCCCCCCATTCGCAACCAGACAGCCAGATGTTCGCTTGCTAATGCAAACAGTAAAGGTATGAAGGTCCACAGGAGTCCCTACCAGCACTCATTGAGGGTGATGTATTCATCTTGTTTTATTCTGGCTGACAGTTTAGAGTAAAGTACATTCACCCAATGTTTTGTATAGTTGCCAATACTGGACATATTCAATACTGTCGGCATGTGCTCCGAATTTAAAGAGTCACTTGCTTTCTCTAGGTCTAATGCTATGAAAACAATTCGCCGATGGTGGTGTGGGTCTTGTTCTGAAATCCTTAGTAGCCTCCTGATGTTCATTGAGGTGTTTTGTCAAAGAATTAACCCATTCTGATCAGTAAGCACTAGGGTTGGCAGCTCGGGGAGCAATTTATAAGCCAGCAACTTTCTGAGGTATGTATAATCTGAATTTATTATGGACAGGCTTACAAGCATCTATTTCTCTTGGGTCTCATCCTGGATTAGGAATCGACGTAAAGGAGCCTTCCTGTAATGGTATGGTACCTAGACCCACATGCAGTATGAATAAGGACACAGACACTGCATTACTGGATCTGGAACTGGCCCCAGGGTACATGCACCCGGCCCCTTTTATTAGCAGGGTCCCCTGACCGCTGACACCTGTGATGGATGGGTGTGGGGTGAGTGTGGAAGCCAGCCCTCGAGGAGTGGCTGGTGGAAAACATAGTATAGTATAGTATAGGAACACTAGGAATGACCAGCTGGTCACTACACTTCCCACATTGTGTAAGGGAGATACCATTCCTCCAATGCTGTCTCGAACAATGATGCCAACCTGGGAGCCACCCAAGAAGAGAGCACACTTCTGATTTCTTGCTCAGAGTTAGTGGTCTCCATCACTGTGTATTATTGAAATGAAAGGAAGATTTAAATAGCGCTTCTAATACCCAAAGGTGTCTAGGCACTGAGCTAGAAGGAAATCAGACTTTAAAGAAAGGTCACATTACTGATTAAAGCACCATGTCTTTAGAGAAGACCTGAAGGTCAGCAAATCAGAGTTGCTTTTTATACTGAAGGGCAGAGAGTTCCATAGTCTAGCTGAACATACCACAACATGTCTGCCACCCCATTTGGATCTCTTGAACCTGGAAATTACTAGATTGACTGCAGATGCTGATCGAAGGAACCAGTGATAACTGTGGAAGCACCTTTTGATCCAGAAAGTTCACTTGCTGATCAGCAGATGCATCAGCAGTAATGTTACACAGTGTACTGTATCATTGGGAAAAAGCATAATTGACCTATTCGGCCTGTATAAATAAGGCCTTCTCATTTTTGTCTTTGATCGAAGTGACCATCTCATGACATTGTTGTGGTTTAATACTTGTCCTGGCCGTTTGCTTGCCTTGCCTGCTTCATGATGTGTCTTTGCTAAACATTTCTTTTACTCTTGTCTATGAAGCTTTCTGTATGCTGCTCTCTACGCTGCTTAGTATTTGTCTACTGTGTCACTTGACGCACTGTTTCTACCACGTGTATGGCAGATTCTATATTTAGAAGTTCACTTGGTACGACACGTCACACATCTACCACAGTTAGGATAATTATCCACTTATTTGTGGATTGAACGCCTCCCATTCAATTAGATGCAAGGAAGCGGTGTTTTTGTTTCTGTAAAAAACTGCTTTACCTACATCATGTGTACATACCCAAGTCGTGTTTCAAAGTGCAGCATCTTCGAACATTCAGCCTGATTCATAAAGCTAAATTGCACTTGCAAAGGGCAAGATTCTCAGAATCTTGCCTTTTGCGAGTGCAATTTTTGCATTTGGGATTCATCATCCCAAATGCAAAATTCGCTATTAAAGAATTCGCACATTTGCGAAGAATTGCATTTAAGGAATCTCTATTTGAGATTCCTTAAATGCAATTCATGAATCATTTTAAAATTGCGGAATTGCAATTTTGGGCCGCTATTTACCGAGAGGTCAGACCTCGTGGTAAATAGCAAAAACTTAGAAAAATGCATTTAAATGCATTTTTCTAAGTTGCATGTTACACACACACATGTCCTATGGACATGTGTGTGCGCAACACCAATGTAGATTACATTTCAGGGGTGCTACAGGGTGTCCTTTGGACACCCCTGCACCCTTGAAATCGCATCCTTATTTGCGATTAGCTAATCCTGTAGGCCCATAGGAATGCATGGGGAGTTATTCCTTATTTGCGATTAGCAATTTGCTAATCGCAAATAAGGAACATGTAGGAATGGAAATATTTTTTGCATTTCCTACATGAATCCCGTTTGCAAGTCCTTAATAGCGATTCCTTATGAATCGCTATTAGGGGCTCGCAAAACGGGAGATTGATGAATCAGGCTGATTGTATTTTGCTTGATCCGTGGAGGGACGGGCGCTGCTATTCTGCCACATTGGAACTCTCCCACATGAGGATTGTGATCGGAAATATTTTTGAGTTGCATTTTATATATTGAAACAGGGCTTGTAAAGCAACTACAGTGGCTATTCGGTCTAGCCTCATGGGAATGTTATGCATTGCTTAGAAAAACAAATAATCCCTGCCAGTAGGGTGTCCGATTCTCCAAGTATCGAATTCAATCAGTCTTCTGTACTCCGATTGACATTAGCTATGGTCGGTGCCTGAGGACTTGGTGGGATGGATCAATCCAAATGAACAACAAAAATGCTGTTAAAAGCAGTGCTTGATTTGAGCCGGTGGTTGCTGGTGCTGGCACGGCCCTTAATTGTCAACACCGGTGCTTATAGCGCGAACTTGACTGAAAGGTATTGTAGCACTTTTCATGAGCACCAGTTAAGGAAACAATCATTTTTTGTAGGCACAGGGAGATTGAGTGATTTGCTCAGAATCACAGGATGCTGAGCCTATGCAGAGACTCAAACCTGGTTTCCCAGCTCCAAAGTATGCGGTGCTGGCCATTATGTCACATCTACTTCCACTTTTAGAGTTTAATGTTTAGTAGTAGGTTCTGTTAAAGGTGGCACTAATAAGAGCAATGGACCTATATTCATATCTTTAATTTTACTGGCAAAAACACAGATTGATTTCTGAACAATGAATGTAAAAAACGTTGTAAGGTAATCTATGTCAGTGATTGAGTTCCTGTTGATATTTTACATGTTTTACTTAATCTTGCATTCTAGCTAGCTATTTCCAGCATGTTGCGTTTCTGTATGTTTTTTCCTGTAGCATGTTACTCTTTTATATAGTGCATACTTTGGACTGAGTCACCGCCAGGTATTTGTAACGGGCCACGATTGAGAGCTCTGGAGTTGAATGCAGTGTAAGGTTTTCACAGTGCTTGTCAATGGGTCAATAAAGGGTTCAGAATAAATGCCCATCCAGTCTTTGGTCTTTCTGAAGAGCACACAGAGCGATGGTCATGTATGCCGGTTGCACTTGCGATTCTGTGCAGGTGTGCTAAGGAGGTAGACAGCTGTCACAATACAGACATGGCGAAAGTAAAAGAAAATATAGTGCTTACAGGTGAGTGGGTGCGTTGTGTGTTTGCCGACGCAGTGAATTGAAGGAGATGCGAGGAAGTAAATGCAGGAGAGAGTAAAATGAGGGTGTTAAGGAGGAAAAATGAGGTGTAAAATAGGCAGATGGATGATATTTGGTAAGAAAAGGGTAGAGCATGTCTAACAGAGTGAACATAACAGGAGTGATTGAGACTTTATGGCGACTTCTACCCCTTCCACAGGCCTAAGTAATGTTTAATCACAGCCTCCCAATTTAAGAATTCATATATTTTCATTATTAGCTATTTACAAAAAGTCATTGTCATTCATTTATCGTAAATGAGAAAGAGCCTGGGCAAGTGTGAATTGTAAGATATGTGTGGGCCAACCAGAATGGTACTATACATTTACAGTGCATCAGTTTTATTATTTAAATTATCACAAATTAGACAATAATCAATAGTTTTCAGCATAAAACCACCAACAATATACATGTATACAATGTCCTGTATTGCAGTATGTTTATAGAATAGTAGAGTTTAGATTATGCACTTATTTACATTCTTTTCCTTTAAAATTTCCCTAATGAATTTAAATACACATACAAATCATTCATTCGGCTATAACATAATTGAAGAAAAGGCCCACAAATTGAATGGCTGAGATGAGCGAGAAGGCTGGCAGTATGTTGACACACTACGCTCGTTTCGGCTGAGATGCCTTCATCAGGAAACCGTCACTACATTCACTAACAATAGATGCATCATAATTCTTCAAGGAATATCTAGCTCAGGATACTATGACCAATCAAGTTGGGGTCTTTTTGTTATGTGTGTAGGTCCCAACGGTGGTAAAGGCCCACCGTGTAAGTTGATCTGGACGCTTAGTTAGTTTTCACTGTCTGGGGCCTCAATATATGCCATATGGATAGAGTAAAAAGCAAATTGTTCCCATTCAATAATGGGGGAATGATATTTAGACTACAGCAAATCCTTGGACTTAGAAGGTGAACTACATATCGCTGCAGTGTCTATGTTGTTTCGACCATAACTCGTCTTCCATACGCGTAGAGGACGAGTTATGGTTGAAACTGAATAAACAACAAAATAGTTATGCATGATATCTTGATGCACTGTAAATGTATGGTGTCATTCTGTTTTTCCTACACATATGTTACTATTCACTCTTACCCAGGCTCTTTCTCATTTGTTATATATTCCCTGTGTTTGGCAAGTTCACCTTGTATGCACTTTTCAAATGTATTCATTTATCGTAAACAGCTTACAACCACTGACAAAGCAATAGTCCTGGCTGGTTCTTGATGTGTCAGTTGATGTGTTATATATCTGGATGCAATAAAAGAATGCTCAGAGAGGAACCAAAATACCAGTTTTGTGGAAAAGTATGGGAATCACAGAGATTCAATTTACACCACACCATTAATTACATAGGCACATCGTTTTATAGACCCCTCACATTTTTCCATCCCACTTAAAGCCCTGCATACATACTTGCCAAAACGATAGGGAACCTATCTAATTTACATCCAATTAAAGTGTCTTTGCCTCAGAATCTATGTTGGTGTCCTCTACTTCAATTGGAACTCCTGCCATAATCTAGATTATTGCACCGCACATGTAGATTGTAGAGACTTTAAGAGCAGGAGCGGATGCAGGACACACAATGGCCCTGATCATGCTCGACCTCAGCGCAGCTTTCGACACTGTAGCTCATTCCATCTTGCTACAGTGTCTTAGTGAGGCTGGGGTCGCTGGTCCCACGCTGTACTGGCTGCAGTCGTTCCTTACAGGAAGATGCTTCCAGGTACAACAAGGGGCATGTCGATCGGTAGAGATGCCACTAGACCAGGGAGTGCCTCAGGGCTCAGCTTTGAGCCCCACTCTTTTTAATCTGTACATGGCCTCCCTGGCGAAGGTGGTACAGGCACACGGGGTAGAATTGGTATCTTATGCCGACGACACCCAGCTGCTGATCTCTCTATCGCAGAACACCGCCAATGCCTCCACCAACTTTAAGGCCTGTATGCAGGCATTAGCTGAGTGGATGGACTCCTACTGCCTAAAGCTCAACGGCTCTAAGACAGAGGTTCTGGTAGTGGGGGGAAAGAGTGACAGCTGGTCGGCCGAGTGGTGGCCTCCATGCCTTGGTCCTACTCCCACACCTTGTGAGGAGGCTAAGAACCTGGGAGTATGGGTTAACCCCACTCTCTCCTGTGAGGGCCATATAAGGCGTCTTGTGGGCAAGTGTTTCGGGGTACTGAAGACCCTAAACAAAACTTTAGACCTGCTACCCCTAGAGGCCAGAAGGACATTGACGCAGGCACTGGTGACCTCTCGGTTGGACTATGGAAACATTCTGTTCCTTGGGTCCACCGAGGGTAGCCTTGGTCGCCTGCAAGTCATCCAGAATGCCGCCGCCAGGCTGGTGTTGAGGAGACCTAGGAGAGCACATTTTCAGCAGGCACTGGATGCGCTTCACTGGTTGCCAGTGAAGAAACGCGTGCTGTTCAAATGCCTCCTCTTCTGTCACCGTATTGTCTGGGGCAGGTCGCCCGCCTATCTTAGGGACTTAGTCAGCCGCTACAAACCGCCAAGGGCCCTCCGCTCGGAGGGCATTGGGCTGCTGACAGTCCCAAGGGTAAGGAAGGCCAGAATGGGCGGACGATCTTTTTCGCTCCAAGCTGCTCAGCACTGGAACAAACTTCCTCCTGCCCTGAGATTGGAGAGCAGTGAGACGGTGTTTCGGGCTAGGCTCAAAACTCTACTCTATACCTTGTAGGGCTAGGGGTTCTGTAGTGGGTGGTTGTGAGTAGCTCCATTCAGCGCGGGGACACGCCGTGATGGCGTTACTGTGCGCTTTATAAGCTCTTTATTATTATTATTATTATAGATCAAGTGTACAGTATTATAGATTTTGCCCCCTCCAGCTCGTATCAAATTGTCTCCTGTAAGAACACGGTTTGAACATGCCATCTAACCAGGGAATAGCAAACACAGTATCGCTTAGTTGCTGCATTTACTCCCAAGATATTTCACGTACCTGCCCCATAGTTGGAGTTGTATGAGCTAGGAGTGTCTTGATCAGAATGATCCTTCTGCCCATTGTATGTGGTAAATTAAGAAAGGGTTCCTGAGTGGTAATGTATACAAATACAGATGCTCACAATAAAATTCAGACTACTATAGCCCCTCTTGAATTACAGATTGTGTAAAAATGTCTGTAAGTGATAACAATGTACAGCCCAAACAAATGGTGTTTACCATAAAGTTTGCAATGGAAAAACCCCTTTTATTGTGTATGTCAGAGAGGTCACAATGTAAAACTCGTTTGTGGTGCATTTCTATAGATTTCCCAATGTAAAACCATTCCTTCTTATTTCATGGGTCAGGGAATTTAAAATGTAAAACTGTTTTCTGCTATATTCATCACAGGGCTACACCGTGCAAACCCCTCATACAGTATTTGACACGGGCTGCATTAACAATATCTCTATCATTTATGAGCAAATGAACTACCTCACAGGTGAGCTAAGACAGCTTCTGCCCAGAGCTGTATGAGGTTACTAATGTAAAGATGAGTGTAAAGATTATTTTAAACCTGTTAATTTTTATGCACAATATGGAACCATGTACCTTTACCCTGTCACTTCTTTTTGCAATGGTTTTAAGTAACGTAGCAATTATTTAACAAACTTAAACTTAAACATGTGTAAAGTTACTAAGTGTTAACAAAATAAAAAGCCCTTTTCAATGTTGTTTTTTAGACTTCACAATGTTACACCCCTTCAATTTTGTTTGTCAAGGAGTTCACAATTTAAAAACAATTCCAACTGTTTTTGTCATTCATCTCAAAATGTAAAATACTCTCAGTTTTATATAAAAGTTGTATATGCAACACATCTTCCAGTATGAAAACCCCTCCTATAGTATGTCATATGGAATTCACCATTTAAAACCCTTTCATATTGCCCTTGTCAGAGGTTTCACAATGTAAAATCTCTTCCTATTACGTTTGTCAAAGAATTCATAATGTACAATCCCTTCCTTCCTGTTGTATTTGTCAGAGTGCACAATGAAAAACACCTTTCTACCATATTATCACAGTCTCAAATCCTGCAAACCCCCCTCATACTGTGTTTTACTCTATGTCGGCCTTAAAAATTTCCTAATTGATTAAGAACAAAGGAACTACTTCACAGCTAAGTTAATACAACTGCAGTCCAAACCTGTGAAAAGAGGGTTCTAAGTGATAATAATGTAAAGCCGCTGCCTGTGGTGTTTGTCATAGAGTTCACAATTGAACACCTCTCTCAGCTGTGTTAGTCACAATATTAAACTCTATTGTATTTGCCAGAGTCCACAATGTAAATCCCCCTCCAAGTACTCTTGCCAGACTTCAGAATGTAACATCCCTTCCTTACCCTTGTATTTATCAGTGGGTAAATAATGTGAAACCCCTTCTTGCTTTATTGGTCACTAGATTATACCACGCAAAGCCTTTTCCTACTGTATGTGATTGGGAGTTTGTGTTAACAATTGTGACCAATGAAACTACTGCACAACTGCTGTCCAGGTCTGTAGCAAGTTATCTCTTTATTAGGAAAGTAAAGCCCCTTCCTATAGTGTTTGTCACAAAGATCTCAATCCAGCACCCCTTCCAAATTTATTCTCAGTGGGTATGCAATGTAAAACTGCTTCCTACTGTAGTTGTCATGGGATCACACCTTGTGACGCCCCTTCCTACTGTGCTTGACATAAGGTCAGTGTCAACATTGTTTCTGTCAGATGTAATTGTAATTGCATTTATATAGTGCTTACTACCCTATACGAGGCGTCAATGTGTTTTTTAGGTGAGTAGCACGCTACTCCGGAACCCAAAGAGAATTAGTGGTGAATTAGTATTGGGAGATATGAAATAAATTTGAGCGGTGGACATGTGAGTGGTATTTGGATTGAAAAGGATAGTGGAGGGGTAGGAGAGGGAACTTAATAGTGAGCTAACACAACTGCTAGCCAAACAAAACGCACAAGGAAGAAAAGCAACATGGCGGCACGCCAGAGCCATTCTATCAATATTATTTCTTCTTTTTGTGATAAGATGAACTCTGGACATAGCTAAAGCTCACTCTAGCAAGACTTAAAACGTATATTACTACTTCTACTACTGTTACTATTACTACTGCTACTGCAAAAACAATCAGCTCACTAGATCTGCAATACCCTCTGCAAGGATAAGAAGCAAACCTGGAATGTTTCTGCCTCGTTGGTCTTTCTTAGTGGGAAGTAGCTTGAGTCTCACAGCACAGTGAGCAATCTGAACAAACATGAAGTAAATACTGTGACAGCTTTGAACAATTTGAACATGTACAGCACAAAGGTCAGGATCACATACTGGATTTACACAGTGCACTTTTCAAAACCTTTCAAACAGCTTGGAATACTTAACAAGCATTGGCATAGCCAATAGGTCTCGCCTTTGAGACCTTATACGTGTTTAGCCATGCAACAGTTGATGTTGCACCAAGGATATTGTGCTGCATAACTAAATACTTATAAGGTCCCAAAAGCGAGACCTATTGGCTATGCAAATGCTTGTTTTAAATATGTGTCAATCCTGATGGAGTAGGAGGCATTCCAAGAATATGCTTTGCTCCCCCCCCTCCGTCTACACACTGCAACTTTATAGCTGATCAATTCTGACTTGAAGACATGAAAGTGAATTTCTCTCTGCTGACACAGCTAAGAAGAGCAATGTTGGTTGAACGAAAAGAAGATTACACATGGACTGGACCAGATGTGCAAGAAAACAATGCGTGCATGGTCACGTAGGCCAGACCCTGCAGTTTACCACAACCCCTTCACATGAATTCTGTCGCAGGTGCTGAGGCGTCTGCACCCTCACCATGTGTTCAGGGTGGCATCTTGGACTACTGTCCAGTGAAAGGGAATGGAGCCGATCCGGTCTCTGAGTGGCTTGTGGTTCCTACAGAACTACTGAATAGATGCGTCTTAGAAGTTTCGTAGTTTTGTTACCTTCTGAATAAATGCTTTGTAGATGTTTTGCAGAATGTTTGCCCACAACCCCTGGATGGACGAGTCATGGTGGGTTTGCATAATGTTGGCTTTCTGCTGGAGCACGGATGCCCTGGGGTGGTAAATCAATATTTAACGGGGCCTTGCAGCTCTGGCATGGCATGTTCTGGTTCCCTGGTTCGTAGCTCCCAGGATTCTGAGCTGCTCCTCTTTGCCTTGACTTACACTAAACTTTGAGATCATGTGAGTATCCGCTTTGTATTGGGTGCTCCGCACTATTTCTACATGTGCTTAACTTTGGTACAACTTGCATGCGGACATGCAGAATGACATATGGACGTGCATGCGTCATTACGCAAGCATGTGTGTGCCCGTGCATGCGCTCTTTCACAATTCCACCAGGATCTGTTTATTTAAATTTACCGATCGGAAATGGATCGGTAATTAGAATTTTAAAAAGTTGCATGAAAGTGCTTTTTTAAAGTAAAAGACTGCGGAGTTTGGTGTGAGGGCAACAGAAAAGCAAAGGGGAGTAACCAGGGAAGAGGGAAAGTAGCACACAAGGGAGAGTAGCACAAGGGGGCGGAAGGTACACAACCGAGCAAGAACAACACAGAGCATGGGGGGACACAGGTGAAAGAGAGAAACATGGTGCCCTTGAGGAAGGAAAGCCCATGTATGAGAGAGAATAACACAGAGCACCGGGAGGGGGGTGCTGGAAGGGGGTTTGGAGAAGCAGACGAGCTCGCACATGCAGAATGACGTATGCACGAGCATGCGTCATTAACCAGGCATGTGTGTGCCCGTGCATGCGTGCTTTCACAATTCCACCAGGATCTGTTTGTTTACATTTACAGATCGGAAATGGATCAGTAAATGGAATTTTAAAAAGTTGCATGAAAGTGCTTTTTAAAAGTAAAAGACTACACGGTTTGGTGTGAGGGCAACAGAAGAGCAAAGGGGAGTAATCAGGGTAGAGGGAACGCAGCACACAAGGGAGAGTAGCACAAGGGGCGGAAGGTAAACAACCAAGCAAAAACAACATAGAGCATGGGAGGGACACAGGTGAAAGAGAGAAACATGGCGCGCTTTAGGAAGGAAAGCCCATGTGTGAGAGAGAATAACACGGAGCACCGGGAGGGGAGGTGGGCTGGAAGGGGGTTTGGAGAAGCAGACGAGCGAGACAACTGGAAAACATCTGGACTCTTATGGACTGCTTAAGCAACAAGTGCAATAGGTAGGGAAGAAAATAAAAGTGACGCAGCCGCGGGAAAAAAACCAAAAGTGAACGGGCGCGTAAGTGATTGCGCGCTGTAAGGGTGCCGCGAGCTATGAGATGTGCGCACACGATGACGAGAGGGGAAAGCCAGATGGCGCCTATGTTCGTCATTGTGCGCGTAACCGCACACTCTATGCCACCCAAAAAGCTGTGGTAGGACATTTAAAAGCCCACTCACTAAATGTCTCGCCAGACCAGCGCATGCGCGGCTCAGTCAAGACCTAAAAATACGACGTGATGCATTTTAAAGCAAATGTCATAGTTATATGTAGGGTTGGTTGGATATATACATTTATTTTTTAAATCACCAAATATTGACGTGCCTTGGGCGGAATGCTCTTTTATCTTTACTTGCCTGCAGGAAGAAATTGGGGGGTGGAGGGGTGTCATATCTCTTGACTGAGCAAAGGATAATGCTTGTGTTCGAGCTTGACGTGTCTGCCTGAGATGAAAAACCCGGTACCCATAGATGGCCACAGGGATTCTGATATTGGTCTAAAGTTTATAAAAATTTAAAGCTGGTTCTCCAGACAAAGCCATGGTTGAAAGAAGCTGTAAAGGAAGCCAGAAAACAGTATGTGATAGCTGTGAGAAGTTGGCCTGATGTGCAGTGGTCACTATTCTAGTGATCACTATATATCAGTCCAAACAACCCTTATTGATGATTGGTTGTAAGTCAACCTTATAGACCAGCTATCCTAGTAGCATGGATACGAGCAGTCTAAGGCTAAGACTCTAGAGGGCGTGTTAAGCCAGCTGTTTTACCATCACATTACCCCTTGAACACCCAGTGAAAGGACACCACACAAGTGTTATGAAAATAAACAATGTATTTATTAGAATCACAACAACCCTGTACTCTTTATGAGGACAGGGTGCTAAGCACACAACAAAACTCTTATGAAAATACTTAAGTTAGCACGTTATACACAAATGCCCGAGGGGCACGAAAAACCATATACTCTAAAAGTGGAATGCGAATTACTAGCAGGTAAGTAACGATTCTCAGAGGCTTTGGGATCGCTAGGACTGGACTACTGAACCTTTAGATTACTAGCAGGAGGCCTAGGGAACTCGGGTGCAGAGTGTGCACTCTCACGCGGGATGCGGGACAAAGTCTATGGAAGCTAGAATTCACAAAGTTAGTGTTCACGGGCGAACCCGACCTGATAGGGAGAAAACGACAGTGGATCCTGACCCTTGGATAGTGAGGCTATGCTGGGGCACCGAAATGCCGAAGTTACCTAGCCCAGGGGCTGCAGCTGCATAGGTCTGAAAAGACGTCGGGAATCCTCGTGCCGGACCAGGAGCCTGGAAGAAGGAAGTTGCTGGCAGGCGACCAGTGAAGAAAAGTTTGATGGATCCAAGCCTGGATCAAGGAAGAAGAAAACCTGAAAGCAGAGGGGACCAAGTTCTTGAATCACTAGCCAGTGATTAAGTGGGCACCAGGATGGCACCGGGCGAAGTCACCGCAGTCAGGTGAGTGGGCGCTGCTGGGCTCTGCAGTCTCTCGGACCAGGAGGCGTTGTCGGCGACCAGGATGGAGGTGCGAGCTGTCCCACGAAGGTTCTTGCTGTCGACGTCGCTGGACCCAGGATTGGGCAACAAGTCTTGGCAAATGCAAGGCCCACGCGGTGGACCTAAAATGGCGTCTTAGCCGGACCAGGAGGGTCCAGGGTACTTCTCCGATGGAGGGAAGCAAGGGCCAGTCTGGAGCAACCAGACTAGCAGCAGTATTGTCGTCGGGCGTCGTTCGGAAGGCCACAAGCCAGCGGGCTAGTAGCCAAACAACGCGGTGAGCAGCAACAAGCAGAAGGGCCCCACGCCGATCGTGGAGATGCTGGGGGGCTGCTCTTCGGTGCTGGAGCTGCTCAGGGTGGGGGCTTCTCGGACCCCAAAGCACTCACCAGGAAATTACTCGGTGGGCTTGCTGTGCAGAAGTCGTGCAGTCTTGGCGATGGCCGGTCCCTCGAGGTCTCGTCGCACCCACGGTTCTCAGCTGTGCTGTAGAGGTGGGTAGAGGTCAGAGGTGCCAGGGAAGCCGGGTCTCGTCGAGCTGGGCAGTCGGATTCCGGAGGAAGGACGTGCAGCAGACCGCAGTGTTCTTAGATGGTGCCTGCGGATGCAGGGTTACTACTCCTTAGCCACAAGAGAGAATCTTGAAGAAGAAATCGTGAAGTCCTTTCGTGGAAAGTGGTATCTTGATTCCAAAGATGATCTGATTTGGAAGGGGGCCAGTCCCTACCTTTATCTGGGAAAAGGGGTCTGGCACGCGACTAAGTCCTGCCCTAGGGGTGGGACCAGGAGGGGGGTGGTTACACCCACTTCCTTGGCGGGCTTTTCCCCAGCACAGGGTCTGGAGTGTCCCTGGAACTGGTTCAAGCCAGCCTATGCACAGTGAGCACCGAGGTGCCACGTGCAGTCACCTTCCTCTGAAGCCCTGCCTACCTACAATACACAAAATCCTGTCTGGGACGGTGCTGGCACCGCCCCTGGCAGGAAACCCTTTGTCCTTATCTCCTGCTCTGGGAGGACTCCCAGCAGCAGGAGGGCAGACTTGTGTCTCGGTGGCAGCATCCATTTTGTGGATGCTAAGGCTCTGTCTGACTTTAACCGGGGTTAGGGGTTACATACATGTCGTGTCCCTCTAGAAGGGTGGAATGCTAACCCCGTCGCCAGAATTGGCGAGGGGTTAGTATTCCAATTCGTATGACACCTTACTCGACATGTTTTGATAAAGTGATACCAGAGTTGGCATATAACCGCGAGGATTATAATGCACTTAAGAGTATATGGTATGCGATATCATGGAAACGGCTAAGGGATGGATCCCGAAAGCCGCAGACAGGCTCAGCTCATGCCAGAGCACCATCTCACACGATTCCAAGCACTCTGCCTTCAGGATTGTTAAGGCCTGCCATAGGAGTGACTGATAGGAGATCTGTGTGTCCATTTTAGGGTTAGATATAGGTATACTATATCTAAAGCAAAGGGTGAGTACATCACCTTGCCCCAGCTGTCGTGCAGCCAGTTGTGTCAGTTTAGTTAGTCAGCCCAGGGGTGGCATAATACATGCTTCAGCCCCTGGGAGACTTCTGGGTACACCTCAGCCCTGGGTACAGGGACTTGGAGAGGGCCCAGTGCCAATTCAGTACCTGAGTACAATTTGGATAGAGAGAACAGCTAGGCTGTGGGTCTGATTAGCAGGCCCACAGCCAGGGAAAGTCGTAAACCAGTGCAGCAAAAAGCAAAAATCTGGGTGATCATAGGATTGCAGACCCTACTCTCCTACATGACCCCCCCCCAAACTTTGGGACAATAAACTAACCTTGACCAGGTGAGTCTTCTTGCTCTAAGTGGAAATACCTGGAGAGCCCATCAGCATTGCTGTGATCAGTACCAGGTCTATGCTCCACTGTAAAATCCATCCCCTGTAGGGAAATGGACCACCTAAGCAGTTTGGGGTTTTCACCCTTCATCTGATTTAGCCACAAGAGGGGCTTATGGTCTGTCTGAATGGTGAAGTGAGTGCCAAACAAGTAGGCCCTCAGCGTCTTCAGGGCCCAGACCACAGCAAAGGCCTCCCTCTCAATAGCTGACCAATTTTTCTCTCTGGGTGTCAACCTCCTACTAATGAAAGCAATAGGCTGATCATTACCATCAAAATTCAGTTGAGACAGAACAGCCCCCACACCCAACTCAGAAGCATCTGTTTGGACAATGAATGGCTTGGAGTAATCTGGACTCTTTAGGATAGGTGCTGTGCACATGGCCTGCTTTAGGTCATTGAATGCTTTCTGACAGCTTGCTGTCCACTGAACTTTCTTTGGCATCTTTTTGCTTGTCAGGTCATTAAGAGGGGTCACTATGGACCCATAATTTCTGACAAACTTCCTATAGTACCCAGTCAGGCCCAAGAAAGCTCGAACCTGAGTCTGGGTGATTGGAGGAGTCCAGTCCTTGATGGCCTGTATCTTACTCTCCAGTGGCTGAACCTGGCCTCCACCTACAAGGTGGCCCAGGTATACAACCTGTGTCTGCCCTATCTGGCACTTTGTGGCCTTGATAGTGAAGCCTGCCTTTTGCAGGGCCTCTAACACTTTCCTCAGGTGGACCAGGTGATCCTCCCAGGTGGAGCTAAAGACAGCAATATCGTCTAGATATGCTGCACAGAAGTCATCCAGCCCAGTGAGGACTTGATTCACCAACCTTTGGAAGGTGGCAGGTGCATTTTTCAGTCCAAAGGGCATTACCACAAATTGATAATGCCCTCCAGGCGTAGAAAATGCTGTCTTGGGTTTGGCCTCCTCAGCTAACCTGATTTGCCAATACCCAGCTGTCAAATCAAATGTACTTAAGAAGTTGGCAGAAGCCAATTTATCTATAAGCTCATCTGCTCTTGGTATTGGGTGGGCATCAGTCTTAGTGACTGCATTGAGGCCTCTGTAGTCTACGCAAAACCTCATCTCTTTCTTACCACCCTGGGTGTGAGGCTTTGGCACTAGAACTACTGGGCTAGCCCAAGGGCTATCTGAGGGCTCAATGACTCCCAGCTCCAACATTTTCTGCACTTCAGTTTTGATGCAGTCTCTAACATGATCAGGCTGTCTGTAGATTTTACTCTTGACAGGCAGACTGTCCCCAGTGTCAACATCATGGGTACACCAATCAGTTTGGCTGGGTGTCAGAGAGAACATATGTCTGAAGGATTGCAGGACTTGCCTGCAATCCTGTTGCTGATGTTCAGTGAGGCTGCCACAAAAGACAACACCATCAACTGATCCATCATCAGGATTCTGAGTGAGCAGGTCTGGGAGAGGGTCACTCTCTTCCTCCTGTCCCTCATCTGTGGCCATGAGCAAGCTCATGTCCTTCCTGTCAACATATGCTTTGAGCCTGTTAACATGGAGCACTCTGAGAGGGCTCCTGGGAGTTCCAAGGTCCACCAAGTAGGTAACCTCTCCCTTTTGCTCAATGATGGTGTGGGGCCCAGACCATTTGTCTTTCAGAGCTGCTGGGGCCACTGGCTCCAGCACCCACACCTTCTGTCCTGGCTGGTACACAGTCAGAACAGCCTTTTGGTCATGCCAAGCTTTTTGGAGTTCTTGGCTGGCCTCAAGGTTTTTAGATGCCTTCTCCATATACTCAGCCATCCTGGAGCGGAGACCAAGTACATAGTCCACTATGTTGGTTGCAGGCTTTTTGAGAGGTCTCTCCCATCCTTCCTTCACCAAACACAGGGGTCCTCTTACAGGATGCCCATACAGAAGCTCAAAAGGGCTGTAGCCAACCCCCTTCTGTGGGACCTCTCTGTACGCAAACAAGAGGCAGGGGATCAGGACATCCCTTCTTCTCCTAAGAGTTTCAGGTAGTCCATGAATCATCCCTTTGAGGGTCCTGTTGAATCTCTCAACAAGCCCATTGCATTGTGGGTGGTAGGGTGTGGTGAACATGTAGTTCACACCACACTCCTTCCACATTGCAGTCAGATATCCTGACATTAAGTTTGTACCTCTGTCAGAAACAACCTCCTTAGGGAAGCCCACTCTGGAGAACACTCCAACTAGGGCCCTTGCCACTACAGGTGCTGTAGTGGTCCTAAGTGGAATAGCTTCAGGGTACCTGGTGGCATGATCCACTACCACCAGTATAAACTTGTGCCCTGATGCTGTCTGGGGTTCCATTGGACCAACAATGTCAATCCCCACTCTTTCAAAGGGAACTCCCACCACAGGTAGTGGTATGAGGGGGGCCTTTGTTGTGCCACCTGACTTACCACTGGCTTGGCAAGTGACACAGGAGCGACAAAACTCCTTGGTATTCTCATTCATATGGGGCCAGTGAAAGTGTGAGACAAGCCTGTCCCAAGTCTTTGTCTGACCTAAGTGACCTGCAAGGGGAATCTCATGGGCCAAGGTGAGAAGGAAACCTCTCAGAGACAAGGGGATGACCAGCCTCCTGGTTGCACCAGGCTTGGGGTCTCTTGACTCAGAGTACAGGAGTCCATCTTCCCAGTATACCCTGTGGGCACCTGTGGCATTCCCTGCAGCCTCAGCAGCAGCCTGCTGTCTGAGGGGTTCAAGGGAAGGGCAGTCTAACTGTGCCTTCCCCAGGTCTGCTCTGGTGGGTCCCCCTGAGCCCAGAAACTCAACTTGATCAAGTTCAAGCTCTTTAGGCTCAGTTTCCCTCAGTTCTCTCAGATCAGCCTCCTCAGAGACTTGATCCTCAACCTGGGGCAAGGGGGAAGGCAAGGCCTTACCCTTACTGCTCTTCTTCTTGGAAGGTGTCTGGTCCATCATTTCAGGATCCAGCACCTGTTCAGTGGGGCATTTTCTGGCCTGTGACCTAGTCACAGCAAGCACATGTGCTGGCAAGCCTAACATTTCCATGTGAGTCCTCTGCTCCACTTCTGACCATTGTGATGACTCCAAATCATTGCCCAACAAACAATCAACTGGGAGGTCTGAACTGACTACAACTTTCTTTTGTCCCTTCACTCCACCCCAGGAGAAAGCCACAATTTCCACACTATGACTAGTAGTGACATTGCTGGCATTGGTCACCAGGAAATCGGTACCTGGCATGATCTGTCCAGGGTCCACAAAGTTAGGTGTCACCATGGTGACACTGGCACAAGTGTCCCTATAGGCCTGAGCCATTTTGCCATTAATCAAAGGCGTCTGCCTGTATTTGCCCAAAGTATTGGGACTTATCTCAGGGGTTATATCCATATCCCCTGTACAGACAAGGACAGCCTGAGTGAGTGTGCCAACTAAGTTGTCAGACCCCTCAGTTCCCAAGGTTAACCCAACTAATGCCTTGGGAGGTACACTACCACTACTGACTGTACTAGGGGGTGCAGTTGCCTTAGGGGCTGTAGTGGCAGGAGTTTGTCCTCCTCTTTTGGTGCACTCACTAAACCAGTGAGATTTACTTTTGCAGTACTGGCACCACCTTTTTGACTGGCCTTCTTGAGTCTTCTTCTTCTGGGAAGCCTGACCCCCACCCTCTTTGGTTTGTTGGGGACCTGGTGAAGACTTCTGGTCATTTTGTTCACTCTTTGCATTACCCTTCTGGTCTGCTTTCTTCTGACCACCCTGGTTCTGGTTCTGGTTCTGCTTGATCCTTGTCCTGACCCATTTGTCTGCCTTCTTTCCCAATTCTTGGGGAGAGGTCAGATCTGAATCAACAAGGTGCTGGTGCAACAACTGGTTCTGACAATTGTTTAACATTTGTTCTCTCATCATAAGATTATACAATCCTGTGTAATCTGTAACCTTGCTACCCAGCAACCAGCCCTCCAAAGCCTTAGTGGCACTATCCACATAGTCAGACCAGTCCTGAGACTGAGTTTTCTGGGTGTCTCTGAACAGCAACCTGTACTGCTCAGTGGTTAAACCAAACCCATCAATCAGTGCATTTTTCAGGACCTGGTAATCATTAGCATCCTCCACCCTTGTAGTGAGGAGCTTATCTCTACCTTTGCCATCAAAGGAGAGCCACAGTATAGCTGCCCACTGACTTCGGGGAATGCACTGCACAGTGCAGGCCCTCTCCAAAGCAGCCATCCATTTCTGGATATCATCCCCTTGCTTAAAGGGGGCACTATTTTAGTCAGGTGTTTAGTATCTAAACCCTTCTCTCTATCTCTTGGGAGATTGCTGCCACCAGTGGGAGCTAACCCACTCATCTGCTGTTCTCTTGCCAGGGCAAGCTTCTCTTTGGCCAGGGCAATTTCTTCCCTTTCAATCCTCAGAGTAGCCTGTCTCATCCTGGCTTCATGCTCCATTCTCTGAGGGGAAGTCAATCTCCTCTGGGGAGAGTTCCTTCTCCTCTGAGAAGAGGCATTAGAGTGCAGAGATCTGTTGGAGTCCCTAGAAAGAGATCTATCTCACCTAACTCCAAGGTTAGGCCTACTTAGGGTCAGTACTGGGGGTCCCCCAGATCCTAGCCCAAGCAAGTCTAAGTTGGCCCTAGTTAGCCTTCTGACTACCTCAAGACCTTTGTCTACCTCGTCCCCAGAGAGTTCCCCCTCATCCTCCTCCTCAACTGCATTGGCAATGTTGGGGAGGTCTGGATCCCCAGAGGTACCCTCTAAGGCTGGCATATTCCCATCTAGCTGAGAAAGCTTTCTCGCATCATAAGTCTCTAAGAGACCTATTAAAAAGGGAATGGTGGGGTTAGACCCCTGCTTCAGTTTTCTGGAGACACAGATTTGTCTCATCTCCTGGAAACTGAGAGCTGCATATCTTGAAGTGACCTGTGGAGGGTCAACACTGACCAGGGGAGTCTCAGTAGATTCTCCCTGGGTAGACATGATTTTCTAGTGAGGTGTAAGTGGTGCACTTACCTACACTATATGTTTGCCTACTGATCCCTTGCTAGAGTTGTAGTTTAGGGTGTGCTAGGCCCTAGGAGCTACAACAGCTGGTTCAGTAGAACTCAGAGTATTCTAAGCTAAGTTATATGTACCTTTAGTACTTATGTGATCTTTCACAAGATATTCTTAGGGCATGTGTGGTAAAACAACAGCAAGCTCAAATCCCAACCGCTGCTCACCAATGTGAGAAGTTGGCCTGATGTGCAGTGGTCACTATTCTAGTGATCACTATATATCAGTCCAAACAACCCTTATTGATGATTGGTTGTAAGTCAACCTTATAGACCAGCTATCCTAGTAGCATGGATACGAGCAGTCTAAGGCTAAGACTCTAGAGGGCGTGTTAAGCCAGCTGTTTTACCATCACATTACCCCTTGAACACCCAGTGAAAGGACACCACACAAGTGTTATGAAAATAAACAATGTATTTATTAGAATCACAACAACCCTGTACTCTTTATGAGGACAGGGTGCTAAGCACACAACAAAACTCTTATGAAAATACTTAAGTTAGCACGTTATACACAAATGCCCGAGGGGCACGAAAAACCATATACTCTAAAAGTGGAATGCGAATTACTAGCAGGTAAGTAACGATTCTCAGAGGCTTTGGGATCGCTAGGACTGGACTACTGAACCTTTAGATTACTAGCAGGAGGCCTAGGGAACTCGGGTGCAGAGTGTGCACTCTCACGCGGGATGCGGGACAAAGTCTATGGAAGCTAGAATTCACAAAGTTAGTGTTCACGGGCGAACCCGACCTGATAGGGAGAAAACGACAGTGGATCCTGACCCTTGGATAGTGAGGCTATGCTGGGGCACCGAAATGCCGAAGTTACCTAGCCCAGGGGCTGCAGCTGCATAGGTCTGAAAAGACGTCGGGAATCCTCGTGCCGGACCAGGAGCCTGGAAGAAGGAAGTTGCTGGCAGGCGACCAGTGAAGAAAAGTTTGATGGATCCAAGCCTGGATCAAGGAAGAAGAAAACCTGAAAGCAGAGGGGACCAAGTTCTTGAATCACTAGCCAGTGATTAAGTGGGCACCAGGATGGCACCGGGCGAAGTCACCGCAGTCAGGTGAGTGGGCGCTGCTGGGCTCTGCAGTCTCTCGGACCAGGAGGCGTTGTCGGCGACCAGGATGGAGGTGCGAGCTGTCCCACGAAGGTTCTTGCTGTCGACGTCGCTGGACCCAGGATTGGGCAACAAGTCTTGGCAAATGCAAGGCCCACGCGGTGGACCTAAAATGGCGTCTTAGCCGGACCAGGAGGGTCCAGGGTACTTCTCTGATGGAGGGAAGCAAGGGCCAGTCTGGAGCAACCAGACTAGCAGCAGTATTGTCGTCGGGCGTCGTTCGGAAGGCCACAAGCCAGCGGGCTAGTAGCCAAACAACGCGGTGAGCAGCAACAAGCAGAAGGGCCCCACGCCGATCGTGGAGATGCTGGGGGGCTGCTCTTCGGTGCTGGAGCTGCTCAGGGTGGGGGCTTCTCGGACCCCAAAGCACTCACCAGGAAATTACTCGGTGGGCTTGCTGTGCAGAAGTCGTGCAGTCTTGGCGATGGCCGGTCCCTCGAGGTCTCGTCGCACCCACGGTTCTCAGCTGTGCTGTAGAGGTGGGTAGAGGTCAGAGGTGCCAGGGAAGCCGGGTCTCGTCGAGCTGGGCAGTCGGATTCCGGAGGAAGGACGTGCAGCAGACCGCAGTGTTCTTAGATGGTGCCTGCGGATGCAGGGTGACTACTCCTTAGCCACAAGGGAGAATCTTGAAGAAGAAATCGTGAAGTCCTTTCGTGGAAAGTGGTATCTTGATTCCAAAGATGATCTGATTTGGAAGGGGGCCAGTCCCTACCTTTATCTGGGAAAAGGGGGCTGGCACGCGACTAAGTCCTGCCCTAGGGGTGGGACCAGGAGGGGGGTGGTTACACCCACTTCCTTGGCGGGCTTTTCCCCAGCACAGGGTCTGGAGTGTCCCTGGAACTGGTTCAAGCCAGCCTATGCACAGTGAGCACCGGGGTGCCACGTGAAGTCACCTTCCTCTGAAGCCCTGCCTACCTACAATACACAAAATCCTGTCTGGGACGGTGCTGGCACCGCCCCTGGCAGGAAACCCTTTGTCCTTATCTCCTGCTCTGGGAGGACTCCCAGCAGCAGGAGGGCAGACTTGTGTCTCGGTGGCAGCATCCATTTTGTGGATGCTAAGGCTCTGTCTGACTTTAACCGGGGTTAGGGGTTACATACATGTCGTGTCCCTCTAGAAGGGTGGAATGCTAACCCCGTCGCCAGAATTGGCGAGGGGTTAGTATTCCAATTCGTATGACACCTTACTCGACATGTTTTGATAAAGCGATACCAGAGTTGGCATATAACCGCGAGGATTATAATGCACTTAAGAGTATATGGTATGCGATATCATGGAAACGGCTAAGGGATGGATCCCGAAAGCCGCAGACAGGCTCAGCTCATGCCAGAGCACCATCTCACACGATTCCAAGCACTCTGCCTTCAGGATTGTTAAGGCCTGCCATAGGAGTGACTGATAGGAGATCTGTGTGTCCATTTTAGGGTTAGATATAGGTATACTATATCTAAAGCAAAGGGTGAGTACACCACCTTGCCCCAGCTGTCGTGCAGCCAGTTGTGTCAGTTTAGTTAGTCAGCCCAGGGGTGGCATAATACATGCTTCAGCCCCTGGGAGACTTCTGGGTACACCTCAGCCCTGGGTACAGGGACTTGGAGAGGGCCCAGTGCCAATTCAGTACCTGAGTACAATTTGGATAGAGAGAACAGCTAGGCTGTGGGTCTGATTAGCAGGCCCACAGCCAGGGAAAGTCGTAAACCAGTGCAGCAAAAAGCAAAAATCTGGGTGATCATAGGATTGCAGACCCTACTCTCCTACAATAGCACGTAGGAATAGAATGAGTGCCCTTAGAGGAGCGTGGACTTAAAGGAGGCCTGAGGCTCTAGGGAGAGCTCGGCCTTTTGGAAGGTGATAAATCAGCCACTTTTCAATAAGGTAGCAGTTCCTGACCTGGTCCAAACTATCCCAGCTCAGAATTGGGAATCCCATTTTGAATCCATTTACACAGTAGCAAGGAGGAAGATAATTAATTTGCCCTTCATGGACCTCAGTCCAGCATTCGACACAGTGGATAGGTCGAAATTGTGGGCTGTGCTGAGGGACATGTGGGTGGATAATGCTCTTGTGGCTTTTCTGTATGATTTGCACTTGGGACTAGAAGCTAAAGTTACATTTGAGCAAATGGTGAATGTGCTATGCACTTTAATTTAGGGAGGGAAAGTCCAGCAAGGCTTTATACGGACTCCGCTGCTTTTTATACTTTATTATAATCTGCTGGAGAGGTTTTCACGAACTCACTGCATAGATGTCCCAAAGTTAGGAGATAGAGCGATCCCAGCATTACTGTACACAGATGACAATGTTCTTCTAGATCATTCAGCTTATGGCTTGCAGCTTTTAATGGATTGATTTTTTGATTTTATGGATAATCTGGGACTGAAAGTTAATTACACCAAATCCTACAGGACGACACCGGGCCCGAAACATGCCGAAACCAAACCGTATGTTATCAAAGATCACCATATTGGTAAAGTGGAACATTTTGTTATTTGGGTATTTTGCTGGACAGCAAAATGAATTGGGACCCCTTATTGAGATCACATGTTCAAATGTTTAACAGAGTAGCCCGCAGTATGGACGCCTTTTCTAGGTGTCTAGAATATAGCCACATTAATTCACTTTTACACCTTTATAAAGCAAAATGTGTACCGACTGTGTTATTTTTGGCTGAGATCTGGGGTAATAAGCCATGCTTGCCAATACAGGTAGCTGAAAATTATTTTTTTAGGGGGATATAAAGGTTCCCCCAGAGTGTACCTGCAGAGATTGTGAACGACGAATTGGGTGCTGGCTTTATCGTGGATCATGTTGGAGTTCGCTCCTTACTTTTATGGTTTTCAGTATGGCTTAAAAGTGAACTGGTGTTTAATAGAAGGGTCGTAAGAAACTGCTTGAACCTGGATCATGGTCTACGTATACCACGAGTGAATTGCGTCAAAATCACTTCAACTGAGCTGGGTAAACCGCAGCTTTTTAGTGACCCAGGCTAGAACTTTAAAGTAAGATGATGCTTGGGTAAAGGAGTCCTTTGTGGGATACATGCAAGAAAAAAAGGGCCAATAGCTCACTGCATATAGGTTTGTGTATACATCATGCCATGGTGAAATCCTCAAGTAAGATAGATTTGTATTTGCAGCTTGATATGCCGGTTTTCGGTAGACTTTTAGGGGCAGATTTACAAGCCCATTGCGACACTTTTACGCCGCCGTTGCATCACTTTTGTGACGCTGCGGCGGCGTAAACCATGCGCCACGTTGCAACTTATTTACAACGTGACGCATCTAGGCAGATGCGTCACGTTGTAAAGCCCTGCGCCACATGAAACCTGCGTCAGGTTTCATGTGGGCGTTCTGTCACAAGGTGGGCGTTCCCTCGCAGGAAAGCCCCATAAAACTGACGCAGTGAAATCTACAAGATTTCACTGAGTCAGTTTTACGACGCTGCTGTGTCAAATCCTTACGCCTGCTTGAAGCAGGCGTAAGAAGTGAGGCACAATGTTGAGTATGGGCAGTCCCTGTGCATTGCAGGAGTTGCGTCACTCTTGCGACGCGACTCCAGCAATGCGCCGCCCGTGCGCCTCAAGATGCGTCACGCATCTGCCCCTCCTTGCACCATGGTGCACCGCATTGTAAATGCGACGCATCTATGGTGGCGCAAGGGGGGGATTAAGTGACGCATCTGTTCTGGCGCATCCCTGCTGATTTGCAGAGATGCGCCGGAAGACGTAAATATGCCCCTTAAAGTATTTACATTTTAATCTGTTCCCACAAATAAAAGTGGGGTGGCATAAGTCATCAGACCCTCTGATATGCTCATGTGACATGGCTGCTGTACTAAACACTTTGCTATCACTCTCATTTGTCCCAAATAGACTATCTTTAGACACAAATATTTTCCTGCCCGTTTTTTTGCCTCTGGATTTTAAACAGGCAAAGCACCTTTTAGATGATTTTACTGTTTGCTTTTATGTATTGTGTTTTTTGGCGGGGGTGTTTCACTCTAGTGTATGAAATTGTATTTCATTATTTGAATCTGTTTTTCGATTAAGATACTGAACTGAATGCTCTTTAAGGACTTTTTATGATTTGCTATGCCAAACTCAAATAAAGCTATCTTGACTTGCCTATAGGCAAATGCGGAGCAAAAGAAAATAGATTTGCACACGCATAATAAACAATTTATTTATTTAAGGAGTTTATTTAATCATTTACATTGTACAAACTGACTATTTTAGAGGAATGTGAGAGTTTGAAATGTGAGAAAAATTAGAAGGTCAGAGTGGAAAGCAAAATAATCTATAACTAAAATTTAAAACATCCAGCTCTAGTTGTAAGTGCCTACCCTACACACACTGGCACTTCCAAGAGCAGAAAACACTCAGATCCTCTTGCCCTAACAAAACACTTTAGGAAACTGGAATTTTAATCTCCTTCATTTCAGAATGCACCAACCATACTGGCCTTTTTCCAAATATCCGGATTCTTTGTTCAAAGGACAAATCCGCAGACGGCCATTTATTGTATAATTCAATAAAAAATGTCAACACAAAGGAGTGTGTAACTAAACTTGGCTTCTTTATCAGCCTGTTCACCCTTTTCACAAGCTCGCCCCCTCCACAGCAGAGTACAAGGAAGGTGGCATCGTATAGTGTCTCCCTCGAAACACTGTGCAGACTCAGAGATTCCGCAGTTCGCAATCGCAGGACACTCCTAATGTAACTGTGCAACCTTGAAAGTGCACAATTCACATAGGAGAGCAAGCGGCTGAACGCTCCCTGTTCCATCCCTCACTTCCAAAGAAGCAGGACACAGTGGATCCCAAGCAGGGGAGGACAGCATTCTTACCAGACACAGCTGAATGTGACCTCTCAACATACAGCACACAGTGGATTTCTGGTGGGAGTACGACAACAACTTTCTTACCAGACACAGCTGAATGCCACCTATGAACATACAGCACTCAGTGGATCCCAAGCAGGGGAGGACAGCGTTCTTACCAGACACAGCTGAATGCCACCTCTCAACATACAGCACACAGTGGATCCCAAGAAGGGGAGGACAGCAATCTTACCAGACACAGTGGAATGCCACCTCTCAACATACAGCACTCAGTGGATCCCAAGCAGGGGAGGACAGCGTTCTTACCAGACAAAGCTGAATGCCACCTCTCAACATACAGCACACAATGGATCCCAAGCAGGGGAGGACAGCATTCTTACTAGACACAGTGGAATGCCACCTCTCAACATACATCACACAGTGTATCACAGGTGGGGGGGTAGTACAGCATTCTTACCAGACACAGCTGAATGCCACCTCTCAACATACAGCACACAGTGGATCCCAAGAAGGGGAGGACAGCAATCTTACCAGACACAGTGGAATGCCACCTCTCAACATACAGCACTCAGTGGATCCCAAGCAGGGGAGGACAGCGTTCTTACCAGACAAAGCTGAATGCCACCTCTCAACATACAGCACACAATGGATCCCAAGCAGGGGAGGACAGCATTCTTACTAGACACAGTGGAATGCCACCTCTCAACATACATCACACAGTGTATCACAGGTGGGGGGGTAGTACAGCATTCTTACCAGACACAGCTGAATGCCACCTCTCAACATACAGCACACAGTGGATCCCAAGCAGGGGAGGACAGCATTCTTACCAGACACAACTGAATGCCACCTCTCAACATACAGCACACAGTGGATCCCAAGAAGGGGAGGACAGCATTCTTACCAGACACAGTGGAATGCCACCTCTCAACATACAGCACACAGTGGATCACAGGTGGGCGGGGACAGCGTTCTTACCAGACACAGCTGAATGCCACCTCTCAACATACAGAACACAGTGGATCGCAGGTGGGGGCGGGGGGGAGACAACATTCTTACTAGACACAGCTGAATGTGACCTCTCAACATACAGCACACAGTATTCTCAAGCAGTGGAGGACAGCGTTCTTACCAGACACAGCTGAATGCCACATCTCAACATACAGCATACAGTGGATCCCAAGAAGGGGAGGACAGCGTTCTTCCCAGACACAGCTGAATGCCACCTCTCAACATACAGCACACAGTGGATCACAGGTGGCGGGGACAGCGTTCTTACCAGACACAGCTGAATGCCACCTCCCAACATACAGAACACAGTGGATCACAGGTGGGGGGGGGGGGGGAGACAACATTCTTACCAGACACAGCTGAATGTGACCTCTGAACATACAGTACACAGTATTCCCAAACAGTGGAGGACAGCGTTCTTACCAGACACAGCTGAATGCCACCTCTCAACATACAGCACACAGTGGATCCCAAGAAGGGGAGGACAGCAATCTTACCAGACACAGTGGAATGCCACCTCTCAACATACAGCACTCAGTGGATCCCAAGCAGGGGAGGACAGCGTTCTTACCAGACAAAGCTGAATGCCACCTCTCAACATACAGCACACAATGGATCCCAAGCAGGGGAGGACAGCATTCTTACTAGACACAGTGGAATGCCACCTCTCAACATACATCACACAGTGTATCACAGGTGGGGGGGGTAGTACAGCATTCTTACCAGACACAGCTGAATCTGACCTCTCAACATACAGCACACAGTGGATCCCAAGCAGGGAGCATGACAACATTCTTACCAGACACAGCTGAATGCCACCTCTCAACATACAGCACACAGTGGATCACAGGTGGCGGGGACAGCGTTCTTACCAGACACAGCTGAATGCCACCTCTCAACATACAGAACACAGTGGATCGCAGGTGGGGGGGGGGGAGACAACATTCTTACCAGACGCAGCTGAATGTGACCTCTCAACATACAGTACACAGCATTCCCAAACAGTGGAGGAGAGCATTCTTACGAGACGCAGCTGAATGTGACCCATCAACATACAGCACACAGTGGATCCCAAGCCGTGGAGGACAGCGTTCTTATTAGACACAGCTGAATGCCACCTCTCAACATACAGCACACAGTGGATCCCAAGAAGGGGAGGACAGCAATCTTACCAGACACAGTGGAATGCCACCTCTCAACATACAGCACTCAGTGGATCCCAAGCAGGGGAGGACAGCGTTCTTACCAGACAAAGCTGAATGCCACACCTCAACATACAGCACACAATGGATCCCTAGCAGGGGAGGACAGCATTCTTACTAGACACAGTGGAATGCCACCTCTCAACATACATCACACAGTGTATCACAGGTGGGGGGGTAGTACAGCATTCTTACCAGACACAGCTGAATCTGACCTCTCAACATACAGCACACAGTGGATCCCAAGCAGGGAGCATGACAACATTCTTACCAGACACAGCTGAATGCCACCTCTCAACATACAGCACACAGTGGATCACAGGTGGCGGGGACAGCGTTCTTACCAGACACAGCTGAATGCCACCTCTCAACATACAGAACACAGTATTCCCAAACAGTGGAGGACAGCATTCTTACCAGACGCAGCTGAATGTGACCCATCAACATACAGCACACAGTGGATCCCAAGCCGTGGAGGACAGCGTTCTTATTAGACACAGCTGAATGCCACCTCTCAACATACAGCACACAGTGGATCCCAAGCAGGGGAGGACAGCATTCTTACTAGACACAGTGGAATGCCACCTCTCAACATACATCACACAGTGTATCACAGGTGGGGGGGTAGTACAGCATTCTTACCAGACACAGCTGAATGCCACCTCTCAACATACAGCACACAGTGGATCCCAAGCAGGGGAGGACAGCATTCTTACCAGACACAACTGAATGCCACCTCTCAACATACAGCACACAGTGGATCCCAAGCAGTGGGGGACAACGTTCTTACCAGACACAGCTGAATGCCACCTCTCAACATATAGCACACAGTGGATCACAGGTGGGGGGGGGGGGGTACAGCATTCTTACCAGACGCAGCTGAATGTGACCCATCAACATACAGCACACAGTGGATCCCAAGCAGTGGAGGACAGCGTTCTTATTAGACACTGCTGAATGCCACCTCTCAACATACAGCACACAGTGGATCACAGGTGGGCGGGGACAGCGTTCTTACCAGACACAGCTGAATGCCACCTCTCAACATACAGAACACAGTGGATCGCAGGTGGGGGCGGGGGGGAGACGACATTCTTACTAGACACAGCTGAATGTGACCTCTCAACATACAGCACACAGTATTCTCAAGCAGTGGAGGACAGCGTTCTTACCAGACACAGCTGAATGCCACCTCTCAACATACAGCACACAGTGGATCACAGGTAGCGGGGACAGCGTTCTTACCAGACACAGCTGAATGCCACCTCTCAACATACAGTACACAGTATTCCCAAACAGTGGAGGACAGCGTTCTTACCAGACACAGCTGAATGCCACCTCTCAACATACAGCACACAGTGGATCCCAAGAAGGGGAGGACAGCAATCTTACCAGACACAGTGGAAAGCCACCTCTCAACATACAGCACTCAGTGGATCCCAAGCAGGGGAGGACAGCGTTCTTACCAGACAAAGCTGAATGCCACCTCTCAACATACATCACACAGTGTATCACAGGTGGGGGGGTAGTACTGCATTCTTACCAGACACAGCTGAATGCCACCTCTCAACATACAGCACTCAGTGGATCCCAAGCAGGGGAGGACAGCATTCTTACCAGACACAGCTGAATGCCACCTCTCATCATACAGCATACAGTGGTTCCCAAGCAGTGAAGGACAGCGTTCTTACCAGACACAGCTGAATGTGACCTCTCAGCATACAGCACACAGTGGGTCCCAAGCAGTGGAGGACAGCATTCTTACCAGACACAGCTGAATCTGACCTCTCAACATACAGCACACAGTGGATCCCAAGCAGGGAGCATGACAACATTCTTACCAGACACAGCTGAATGCCACCTCTCAACATACAGCACACAGTGGATCACAGGTGGCGGGGACAGCGTTCTTACCAGACACAGCTGAATGCCACCTCTCAACATACAGAACACAGTGGATCGCAGGTGGGGGGGGGAGACAACATTCTTACCAGACGCAGCTGAATGTGACCTCTCAACATACAGTACACAGTATTCCCAAACAGTGGAGGACAGCGTTCTTACCAGACACAGCTGAATGCCACCTCTCAACATACAGCACACAGTGGATCCCAAGAAGGGGAGGACAGCAATCTTACCAGACACAGTGGAATGCCACCTCTCAACATACAGCACTCAGTGGATCCCAAGCAGGGGAGGACAGCGTTCTTACCAGACAAAGCTGAATGCCACCTCTCAACATACATCACACAGTGTATCACAGGTGGGGGGGTAGTACAGCATTCTTACCAGACACAGCTGAATGCCACCTCTCAACATTCAGCACACAGTGGATCCCAAGCAGGGGAGGACAGCATTCTTACCAGACACAGCTGAATGCCACCTCTCATCATACAGCACACAGTGGATCCCAAGCAGTGAAGGACAGCGTTCTTACCAGACACAGCTGAATGTGACCTCTCAGCATACAGCACACAGTGGGTCCCAAGCAGCGGAGGACAGCATTCTTACCAGACACAGCTGAATCTGACCTCTCAACATACAGCACACAGTGGATCCCAAGCAGGGAGCATGACAACATTCTTACCAGACACAGCTGAATGCCACCTCTCAACATACAGCACACAGTGGATCGCAGGTGGTGGGAGGGGGGGAGACAACATTCTTACTAGACACAGCTGAATGTGACCTCTCAACATACAGCGCACAGTATTCCCAGTGGAGAACAGCGTTCTTACCAGACACAGCTGAATGCCACCTCTCAACATACGCAAAAACAACAGTTGATGGACAGAATGCAGAACAATGTCATATATTCACCCCAGTACAGAGATCTGGGCCTAAATCCATCGTTTTTTTGCACTCCACACCACCCCAGTTCAGACATGGCCACATGCAAATCAGCCTTGACCCTGTGCCTCATGGGAACAGTCCAGCCCGAACGACCAAGCCATGTCTTTCCTGGACCGGAATTAAGCATCCTAGGACCGGTTTCTGGCTATCAGCCGTCTTCAGCCAGGATAGCTTGACTCCAGTGGTGTGGAGAGCATGGGACTCACGTCTGAGCATACCCATCCCACTCGGGGTGAAAAATGCAAAAATAACAGTTGATGGACAGAATGCAGAACAATGTCATACATTCACCCCAGTACAGAGATCTGGGCCTAAATCCATAGTTTTTTTTGCACTCCACACCACCCCAGTTCAGACATGGCCATATGCAAATCAGCCTTGACCCTGTGCCTCATGGGAACAGTCCAAACCGAACTGCCAAGCCATGTCTTTCCTGGACCAGAATCAAGCATCCTAGGACCGGTTTCTGGCTATCAGCCGTCTTCAGCCAGGATAGCTTTACTCCAGTGGTGTGGAGAGCATGGGACTCACGTCTGTGCATACCCATCCCACTCGGGGTGACAAATGCAAAAACAACAGTTGATGGACAGAATGCAGAACAATGTCATACATTCACCCCAGTACAGAGATCTGGGCCTAAATCCATCGTTTTTTAGCACTCCACACCACCCCAGTTCAGACATGCCCATATGCAAATCAGCCTTGACCTTGGCAGTTCGGGCTGGACTATTCCCATGAGGCACAGGGTCAGACTGATTTGCATATGGCCATGTCTGAACCTGGGTGGCGGAGTGAGCTAAAGAATGGTGATGGATTAAACCCAGATCAGTTGACTGGGGCTGAGTGTTTGATTTGCTCAAACGCTCCGTCCATCATCCCCTTTTGTATCGCTTTGTTCGCCCTAAGTTGGCAGGGTATGCTCAGACATGAGTCCCTTGCTCACTTTGCCACTGGATTCAAGATAGCCTGGCTGATGAGGGTTATGAACCCGAAACCGGTCCCAGGATGCTTGTTTCCGGTCCAGGGAAGACATGGCTTGGCAGTTCGGGCTGGACTGTTCCCATGAGGCACAGGGTCAGACTGATTTGCATATGGCCATATCTGAACTGGGGTGGCGGAGTGAGCTAAAGAATGGTGATGGATTAAACCCAGATCAGTTGACTGGGGGTGAGTGTTTGATTTGCTCAAACACTCCGTCCATCATCCCCTTTTGTATCGCTTTGTTCACCCTAAGTTGGCAGGGTATGCTCAGACGTGAGTCCCTTGCTCACTTTGCTACTGGATTCAAGATAGCCTGGCTGTTGAGGGTTATGAACCCGAAACCGGTCCCAGGATGCTTGTTTCCGGTCCAGGGAAGACATGGCTTGGCAGTTCGGGCTGGACTGTTCCCATGAGGCACAGGGTCAGACTGATTTGCATATGGCCACGTCTGAACTAGGGTGGCGGAGTAAGCTAAAGAATGGTGATGGATTAAACCCAGATCAGTTGACTGGGGGTGAGTGTTTGATCTGCTCAAATGCTCCGTTCATCATCCCCTTTTGTATCACCTCTCAACATACAGTACACAGTGGATCCCTGGCAGGTGGAGGATGACAGCATTCTCACCAGACACATCTGAATGCCACCTATCAACTGAAATGACACTGCTAAGGAAGGAAGCTTACTTAATTTCTAAATTCAACAGTACCGTTCATGGATTAAATGAATTGTCTGAAATTTGAAGAATATGAGTGTGCATACCTCATCGATCTCATGGAACATTTACTAGTGTTGTAATCAATATGACTGTGATTGACTACAAAGCCCAAAATGTACCTGCGACCCCAAGCAGGTTTTCAAGAGGGCTTCCGGATCCGGTGGCAGCCCACGCATTGCATCGCCTCTTCGCAGGGAAGGATATTTGGATCATAAAAGCAGAACCAGTTATTTATTAGGTACAAACTTGGATGGTTTTGCACAAAATGAGCAGATACTGTATTCAAATGTACACCTAACGGAGTCCCCACTTCTATTACGGCACGACCAATTAACTTGACGGATTCTCGCTACATACAACATTGTTTCCCCCGGAGCCAGGAGTTCAAAGAAATAGCATCTGGCTGTTTTCATATGCCGAACATTTTCTCCATATTGTGTCACGTAAATGCTTCGTGCTTTACACGAACATTAAACTGTTTTTTCAAAACAGATGCCATTCAGACATGAATAGTTTCTTTCTCCTTGCAGACATACGTATCAACTAGGAGAAGAGACACACACATGCGAGAAAGCAACGTGGGAGGGCAGAAGCACACGAGGGCGAACACATCAAGAAGGAGGTAGGAGAGAAGCACACCTATGGCAATGAGCATCATGGAATACAGAGCTGGGAATACAAGCACACTAGCGAGACAGCATCTGCTTTCGTGGACGTTCGGTGTCAGGCAGAGGAGGAAAATGACTCTGTCTCGTCCTTACTGCCCAGAGAAGACACAGACAATGTCCTCTTCTTTTCTGTGCTGGCAGCTGCCCCCTTCTCTTCCTATTATTTCCTCTCTTTCTGTCTTGGTCCTCACTTACTGAAAACCGTGACTTGAAGAAACAGTTCACAACTTCTCTTTCCTCCTTTCATTTAGTTGCTTCCCTATGAAATGGATCCAAAAAAGACAAGCGTGCGCGCCTCGCGCTGGCAGCAGGGGGAGGGGAGAGAGGAGGGGGCCTGCGCCTGTTTCCCTTGCGGGAGCAAGCAGGAACCCTATGGTTTCAAGGCTCGCTCCCGCAAGGGAATCGCCAGACATGCACGTGTTGCCATTGGAAGCAATGCAAAGCGTGCACGTTTTTGCCGGCAAAGCTGTGCCCATGGCTAAAGGTCTTTTTCCTATGCAGCGCATGCGCGCTGCGTAGGCGAGACCTAATAACGTGCTGGTAAGGAGTGTGTCAAAATGGAGTGCAGGTGCTTTAAAGATGATTCGTTGGCTACAAAAGACACTCGCTTGGGCACTGCACAGCTAAGGAGAAAATTACCTCTGTTTCCATAAGCACATAGCACAGTTAATGATCAACATATTTAATGGTGCAAAACGGTCTGAGTGTGGTTTCACCATGTCCACAGTGATATGAGTTGATAACAAAGTTTATTTAGACAATAGTCTATAAACCATAGTGATTAAAAAAATATTTAAAACCACAATTCATTTTACACATTTACAACACTTGTAAAACCATAGCATAAAATTGGGAAACACTGTACTTTTTAATCTCTCCCGCCCTCCTTTGCTACCTCCGTTATATATTCTCTTGTTGCTTTCAGAAATGTCCCCAATGCAATTGTAATATCCAAAAAAGACATTTCTGTAAGGAGGTCAATGGCATCTGCACGGGAGGTCATCTCATATTTTAAAAAAATTGGACGTAAAAAGGCTTTCCGAATTGCTAAAATCCATGTACAATCGAACAATATATGTAAAATATCATTTCTTACTCCTAGGCCACATTTACAGGTTCCGTCCGGGTGGATCAGGGCCATTCTTATTTTTCTTTCAATCTTCCGTGGATTTAGGCCCACCCGAGCCTTCAAGATTTCGTGTCTTAGCCATCTATTGGGCAGTAAATCCAAATATGGGAACCGGACCTCCTTTTCCCATTCATTCTTTACCCAATTCACTGATTTTTTTAACCTCAGATAGTCCATGTCTTGTGATCTGGAAAATTCAAGCCCTTTGTCTCTAAGCATTTTTTTAGTGCAGACTATGTTCCACAATGGTGGAGAGAGGCTCAATTTCAAGCGCGCGGCTACCGTCTGGAGAGTTTTCTTCACATCTCGCGCCCAGCGTAAGCTGCTCGCTTGAATTTCCTCTCTACACCAAATCGATACCTTCTCTTCACGACCAGACTCCTGTCGGTTCCAAAATCTTATTAAGGACGTTTGAGTCTTTACATCCCATGATGTCAAACCCACCTCCATTCTGATAGCTTGAATCATGGAGCTATTTGGTAAGGCCAACAACATTTTCAAAATGTTACCTTCTTCCCGGTCCCACCCTCTTTTACGACTCAGGTAAAGCACCTCTGCCCCATAAGGCACTTGTGGGGGGATCATCACTTCAAATGCCTTTAAAAGCGGTCTGTGTGACATGTCACCGTAATCTTTATTGAATTTTTTCAGACCACAGACCGAGGAATAAGCCTTAGCCGTTTGTGCCTCCACTTGGGTATTCCACTTTAGTGTGCTATTAAACCAGAGGCCTAAATATTTGTATTCACCTACTACGTCTAGTTTATCCTGTCCTAAAAACCAATTAAAATTATTTACCCTCTTTCCAAAGCATGGGATCTTAGTTTTTTCCATATTTACAGTTAAAAACTTTTTGTCACAATATTCTTTAAAAACATTTAATTTCCTTTGGAGGCCCATTTCGGTTTGATCCAAGATCACAAGGTCATCGGCATATAAAAGGCATGACACTATATTACAATTCATACGTGGACTCGCACTTCTTTCAACTTCTAAGGCTGCGGGGAGATCTGCCAAGAAAATTGAAAAAAAGCAAGGGTGCCAGAACGCACCCTTGTCTCAAACCGTTCCTTACTGGGATTTTATGTGTTAGTGAGCCCTTTGTGTCTTTAATGACCCGGGCCCAATTGCCACTATGTAAATCTTTTAAGATGTTTAAAATACCCTGTGGAATTCCATAATTTTCTAATACTTCCCAGAGGCTATTTCGGTCCACTGTGTCGAACGCCGCCCGGAAATCGACGAAACAGCAAAATAATTTGCCATTTTGTTCCATCGATTTACTAGCCAATGCCCACAGTGCAAAACAATGATCTATCGTCGAGTGGCCTTCTTTGAAGCCACCTTGTTCGATGGGGACGATAGACCTATGTTCCACCCAAACTTTTAGCTTTCCAAGGATTATTTTAGAATTTGTTTTTTCACCTATATCCAATAGGTTTATTAGTCTATAATTCTTCGCAGCATATACATCCCCTTTCTTATGTAGTGGTCTTATTATGGCTCCCTTCCAGTTTGGAGGCATAATCCCTTGATCTAAAATTAAGGCATACATTTTCGCAAAGAATTCCGTCCACCAGGTCTGGCTTGAGTTTAGTATCAGGGCTGGTAAATTATCTGGGCCTGCAGCTCTAGTTAGATTTAGTGTCCTTATTATCTTATGGACATTTATTATTGAGCATTCCTGTTTTAGGTCCTCTACTAGGCCTTTCCAGTCCCCTGGTACCTCGTTTCCAGTCCCCCTCCCAGGGGCGTATAATTGCTCTATGTATTCTGCCCACACCTCTTCTTCCACTACGCAAGACATAGGAGCAACCGAAAGTCCCGTTGCTGACTGGATTAGCTTCCAGAACTGCCGTGTGTTCTTGGTTTCGATTGCTGCTAACAGCTTGCTCCAACACATTTCTTTATAGGATCTTTTAGCATTGCGAATTAGGGCGATATAATCTCTTTTTATTTTTACTAGATTATCCGCCCTCGATTTCTCAAATTTTTTCCATAGGCTACGTTCTTCTCTCCTAACTTCTCTTTTCTTTAATAAGCAGTCCAGGTTAAACCAGGATCCTTGCTTTGCTTGTGCCCTTCCATTGTTCTTATTGGTGCTTTCACCATGCCTTAATTCTACACTTATGCTTTTCACTACTTGAGTTATTTTCTCAACGTACCAACATAAATTTTGGCCGCACAAGTGACCTAGTTGCACCTTATGTTGCAGACTAGTTAGCCTCTCGATATATTCTTCTGTTAACCGAGTGGTTATCCGCTTAGGATAATCCATCTCTTGGGGCATAACTTTATCGCATACTATATGTTGGGCACTTACAAGCTCTAATTTTAACATTTTGTGATCGCTGCAATCTGCGGGGTCAATCCTAAAATCTTTTACCAACTCAAAATTCCAAGCCAACATAAAAATATAATCTATCAGGCAATTTTGAGACCCATATTTAAACGTTTTCTTCGCCGGGCAGTCCTGAGTTGTCCTTCCATTTAGACAAAATAAACTTTTTGTTGCCAAAAAATTGCCCAAGTTGGCCGCGTTAGGTGGTATTTTATTTTCAAGAAATACGGCTTTTTTTACTTCACATGCCTCCAGGATTTCTATATACAACTGATCTGACAATTTTGGGTTTAGTTTATGATTAAAATCTCCCAATAACAATATAAAGTCATGTCCATACTTATCACATAGTGCATCCATATCATTCTTAAAATATGACAATTCGACTCCATATTCCTTCCGTGAACTCCACTGTATATATACATTTAGAATCAACATATTTTCATATTTTTTATCAATAATTGATGTTTGAATTCTACAAGCCAAGAGCCACTTGGATGTCACTGGTATCTGAAGGGCCGTACGTAATAAACAAGTTGAGATCAAGGTCAGCAAACCACCAGCTGGGCTGCCCGAAGAAGATTTTTCTGCTGGGCGATAAATTTGTTTAAACCCTTCCACAACCGGGGGTTCACCACAGAGCCAGGTCTCTTGTATACAAATAATTTCACACTTTTTTGTGAGATCATTCAAAGCTTCCCGTTTTACTTGGGTACCCATCCCATTTATGATCCAAGAGACCATGCATGTGCTCCGTGGCTGCCCCTTAACCTAGTCTACATCACTTAGGTGGTCATAGATTACAGATTCCTCCCTATAACTTTGTGAGGGGCCTGCCGGACTTTCAATATTGCTCCAATTTTTCCAAGACTCCACTAGGTCTGAATTATTTATCACTATATTAAGGTTTTCCCGCCCTTGTTCCCTATCCCTTCCTGGTAGTTTCACTTGTCTCTTAACTAGCCCCGCATGGTGCTTTAGGAAAGATCTCTGCTGAGGCACCAGCCGATCTTGTACTAGCTCTTCTTTGGGCACTAGCCTAATCCCCTCTTTTCGGATCTCCTGCTCTGCATTTATTATTGCCGTTAGGGCTAGAGCAGAATAAAACTTTACCTTAGTAACTTCCCTACCATCCCCATTTGCCTGAAATCCCACCTGTCTCAGATCCTCTGTGCCTATGGTTTTTAAATTTGGGCAGTGCGCAAAAATGTTAAGGAGGTGGGACCTATTTAGATGGGCGCTCTTTTTTACTTTTTTCCCACCCCTTCCCAATTTTACTTGTTCAAAGTAGAGTAACTTAATTCCTTTATCCATCTCTTCTCCCAACTTAGCTTTCCACTCTTTTTGTTCATTGTTAATTTTGTGAACCTCCACCGGGCTACTTTCCCAATATACCTTCTTTTTTGCTGGGACCTTCCGGGCGGGTGTACTCATTTGCTCTGTGGCCGTCTGACTTATATTTTTTTCCTTTTCCTGGTGCATTTGCTTCTTACCACTGCTTCCCTCATTTGCTAACTTCCTGCCACAAATTTCTGAGCTTGTTCCAATTAATCTGGACTCCTTAATCTTTTTATGAGTCTGGGACTTGGGATCTTTTCTTACTGCTTCAGTTACCTCATACCTTTCTTGATAATTTTTTGTCACACTTTTACTCATCTTTTCTTTCCCTCCCCTTCTTACCACTTTTCCTCTCTTTGATAAGCCATAGTTCCTATGCTCACCTCTTCTTTTTACCAGCATTGGCCATCTTGACACATAGACTTGTTGATCCCCCAAGTGGGCTATATCAACTTGACTTGCTGATTGGGGATTTATAATTCCATCTTCCTCATCCCCTTCCCTCCCTTGACCCGTAACCACCGGGTCTACGACGGGTCTTAGCATTGAGGGCATTTGATCCCTAATGCCATGTAATTCCCCCTCAATTTTAGACAGGTGCATGTTTTGGCTTTTTCAGAACATCATGGTTTAACATTGTTACTTCTAACAGTCCTTGTAGTGATTTTTGCACCATTATCATCAGTTCCAAGATTGAAGATGCTGGAGTTTCTGATGTCTCCAAATTTATCTCTGAGTGCTGGTTTTCACCATTTGTGTCAACATTTTTATCCATTTCTACAAGGTCATTGCTTCTTGAAAAAACCATTTTTTCTGAACCAGCAAAACTTCCAGCTGGGCTTGGGGATCTTTCATCAGTGTGCCTTGTGCCCAAGCTAACTACCTCCTCCGATGTCTGTTTTAGTAATTGCGGGGAAGAAGAAAGTCGTGGTGACATTATTGTCCCCTTTTGAATTAGTAGGGACTGCACCGAACGGTCAACCAGACCTATGGAGTCTACCAAACAGTCGTCAAAGATCAAAGACGTGCCCCCTTTCCATGAATCCTCCTCATCTTCGGTAGACAAAACTTTAGCCGGTGAGAAAACCTTTTTAAAGTGCTTTCCCACAAATTCTTTGATTGTATGGGACGCTATGCTCCCCTTATTTCCTCCCTGTGGGGCTTCATTGGGGGTTTTCTCTTTGGTCCTTTGCGAACGCTTTGATTTTTCCTTGACTCCCAGTGATGTCAAGCTCTCTTGGTCCTCTTGTCTATTATCGCTGTTAGACTTTGCTTTCCTTATTGCTCCTACTGTGCTTTTATTTTTCCGTGGGGCCATTTTAGTCTTTAAGCACTTCCCTTAGGCACTTCTAGTCAAAACAATTTAGTTTAGATGATCTCTAATTTTTATATAAAATTTACTTCCACTTACCTCTGTTGTGCCTTAAACCTTTGCTCGTGACCTGTGCCCTTCTCAACTCCTCCTTAAAATGTTATTTGTCCATGGATAATTAGAATATGCGCCAAATAGTTCAAGATTCCTACCTCCACACCCTCAGCTTTAGCTTATATGAGGGTTCATAGGATTTAGTGACGATGTAACAAAAGGCTTTCTCCTATTACTGCTTACATGTGAGCTGCTCTCTTAGCCACCAACTTCCTTTTGCTTCCTCTATCCCCTCTCCACCTCCACGACCTTGTTAAAACTCAGGCCGGGGGGGGGGGGTTCTGGCAGTCGATTTTCCAAACTTGCTCCCTCGCTGGGCTGTGACTCTCCCAGCTTTCACACCCAGCTGCTCTGCTACACGATGCCTCGCCAGGTCTCCCGACCCACGCGACGGGGGACGCTACTTGGACTCACAGGTCGCACAGGCACTCTCCTCGCTCCACGCTCCTTTTCACTTTTCACTTGCCCCCCTCTCGGAGAGGGATTTACATTCAACTCGTGGCTCCGCCGCGATTCCGCGGTTCAGCGAGTCGCTTCAGCCTGCAGCTCCAGCCGCTGCTTCTCCTTGCACTCCACGCTCTTCGCGTAGCGTAACGTCAGGGTCACGGGGTCACTGGTATGGCATACGGCAACAACAGAAGTCCATTGAGCAATCCACAGAAGTCCATGAGCAGGAACCCTATGGTTTCAGGGCTCGCTCCCGCAAGGGAATCGCCAGACGTGCACGGGTTGCCATTGTAAGCAATGCAAAGCGTGCACGTTTTTGCCGGCAAAGCTGTGCCCATGGCTAAAGGTCTTTTTCCTATGCAGCGCATGCGCGCTGCGTAGGCGAGACCTAATAATGTGCTGGTAAGGAGTGTGTCAAAATGGAGTGCAGGTGCTTTAAAGATGATTCGTTGGCTGCAAAAGACACTCGCTTGGGCACTGCACAGCTAAGGAGAAAATTACCTCTGTTTCCATAAGCACATAGCACAGTTAATGATCAACATATTTAATGATGCAAAACGGTCTGGGGTGTGGTTTCACCATGTCCACGGTGATATGCTCACCAGGGTCCACTGTGGAGATCACTATGTAGCTCTCACCAGCTGCATCTCTAGTTTTCTCATCAGCTCAAGAAATCTACAGACATTAATGCACATAGAGACCAACAGACCTGTAGTCATTAAAGCCCACCACGAATACAGGCCATGTAGACCATCTAGCATACAGTCACCAACCAACTATTATTGGCGAATTCCTTTTTTAGGTCAAGCCTACGAGACAGTGCAAACTGTCTGCTTGTAAAAGAACTATTGCAGGTTTACCAAGGACCTACCAGGGTTTACAACTTGTCCATTGACTACCACTGCTTGGATTTATTGTCATTCTTGTATGCTTACTGCTTATTATTCGGCTTTCCTAGCCGCAGCTTGTTTGTATCGTGTTTGTCTCTCCCATGGAGAATAGCCTCTTTATCATCTCTCTGACTGGCTGGCTTTCATCGTTCTATTGCTCACTTTTAGAGAACAATTTTTTCTTTTTGCTTCAGAACTCCATGATAGGGCATGTGTTTTCTACTCTCTACCTCACGTGTTTCTTCCACACCAAATATCCACCCCCCCTGCTCTGTGTTGCTCTCTTCCTCATGTTGCTACCTCTCTCTAGTGTACTTCTCCCCACCAAACTCAGGCCCTCCCTCCCCCGCACTACATGTTGCTTTCTCGCATGTGTGCTTCTTGCCAATCCCTTTACTCCATTACCCACAGTCTTTTTTGGGGGGAGGGAGCAGGGCTGCAGATTGCCGCTGCTCCCCCCACCTTTAAAAAAGCACTTTCCTCGCTACTTTTTTTTTTCTTTACCGATCCATCTTGATCAGTAAGTGTAAAAATAGTGATTGTGTCATTTTGTAGGTACACACGTGTTATGGCACCACTGCAACTGCGTCATCTTACCGATGTTGTACTGCTTCATCAAAAGGCATTGACAAAGCCAATGGGTCCCAAAGGCAAGACCTGTTGACTTTGACTTTGTTTTCAATCTGCGGTAAGTGGATTTAAACCTTCAAACAATTCTTCCCACTTTTCTGGTTTTGTAGCCATCTGCCCCAGATTAAAACAAGCATTGGCAGCCAGTCTTTTGGATTTGCCAATGCTTGTTTTTTAAAGCATATTTTATGCAAAACCTTATTGTTGGGAAAGCTGGCAGATCCAGATCAATCAAAATAAAAACTTTGGCTTAAAGGAAAAATATTGTTTGGTCTCAAAAAGCACACATTGCCATAGAAGTCCATGGTAATTAAAGGGACTACTTTGTGTGTGGTTGTGCTTGTAAAAAGCCAGAATTCCATCACTCACAGTGAAGTTAGTCAGTAGCTAAAATACGCTGCCCCACTGCCCCATGATGTAGTAGGCAGAAAAGGAATGTGAATGACACAATAACAGGACATTGTATGAAGAGGGGAGCCTAAAAGCATCAAGAAGTAAGTATATTATAATAGAATTTTAGCAAAATCAAAAGGCCTTCGCTAGCACACGACCTAAAAAAGGAATATTGCAGCAGAATGCCTGCAGCCAAAGCATTACTCATTCCACTCAGTAAGAAATGCAGAGAAAGAGGACTTCTTGTGCCATCCAGTTGGGTCAGTAGGCACCTTGGGGTTTGTTTACAAGGCTATTGAGCTGCCAGTGCTTCACTTTTATTGACGCACCAGCAGCGCAATGGGCTTCCCCATTTTTACAAAGCCATGTAAAGTCATCCTGCGCGACTTTTCATGGCCTTGTAAATATGTTTCCCTTTCACGCATAACTCTGCGTGAAAGGTGAGTTCCATGGGTGTTGCTGTGGGTGTTCCCATGCAATATCCATGGAAAGTGACGCATTCCCAGGTTTACAACATTTTGTAAACATGGAAATGCGTCAGAATCCTACGCCTCCCCAGGGGAGGCATAAGGAGGCACAAAGAGGACAATACTTTTATTTCTCCCCTTTTTCGCCTCTTTCTATGCAGCATGCATAGAAAGAAGAAAATGCCTTCAATGATTGTTTTTGTGCATGAAGGGACACCATCCCTTCGGGGCAGGCACCCTTCCAAAATGATGCAAGGGTGTCCGCGCTGGCACACGACTGCTGTTCGTGCACCAGTGAAGGGGAGAAGGTCAGGAATGCATCGTATCTTGTAGATATGACACACTCCTGCCCTTTTATCTTGATGCACAGCAGCGCAGACAGATGCTGGCTGCACTGCTGTGCATCAAAATATTGTATATGAGGTCCCTTGTTTGTATGCCAATGCTGTAGAAGAGAGCAGCAGCATCATATGTTGATAGATATAGCTCAATGATGCTCCCTCCACGTAGTTCAACATAGTGCAGAAACTTTGTTGCTAAGCTGCTCTACTTTTTAGTAAATATGCTCCTTGGTTTCATTCAGCTCCAGGTCAATGGAACCAGATGATGCCTTATGAAAAATATCACTGATGTGGCAACATTACATTCCAAAGAGTGATGCTTGCACGCCTCTTTCACTCAATCAATAGCAAAGCCAGCAATTGCACTTGGTGTGCCACAGGCCATAGTATCTACATAACGTGATAAGGAACATTTAAATGCCAAACATAGCTGCCAATTGGCACTTTATATATGTATGATACCTTCGGCTAGTCCTACCTTTTTAACGAAAAGCATTTTGCTTGCTGGTCAAAAATACAGGGCTAGCTGAAGGGTTCCACAGCTAGTGAATCACACATTGTTTGTTGTGCTTCATGGAAATACCAGTATCATTCCAAGTCTCAAGTATAATTGTTGTACTAACTAGATATGATCAAATCTTACATTTTGGGACAATGTTATTGTAATTTGGGATGTGGTACATTGCAAAATCTAAACATTTCTGGAGTCAGTCGGTCAGTCAGTCAAGATAAACTTTATTTCGGCAAAAGTCATAAAAGCACAAAACAATAATAAAACATCAATTAAAAATCCACATTCTATGAATCTGGAGCAATTTTGAGAGATGCCTGGTACATCCACATGCTGATCTTTTTTCCAAATTTGGTGAAGAGTAGCCTAATGGGTCAAACGTTATTTGTAAAATCAATTATTGAGTCGTACATAGGAAATTACCAGGTTTATCTGCTGCTTTGTCTAAATGTGCTGTCTTGACCCAGCAAGAAGTGCTGTCAGATGTACACTAAGCCTGACATGAAGTACAGTTTATTAGAAAAAAACAGCTTTTTTGTAGTTTGAATAAATAAAAAAAGCTGACTGATTAAAATTAAGTGCCTATCAGGTACATGCATCATTGTTGCCGTTTGCGATTCCTTAATTGCGAAAATTAAGGAATCGCAATTAAGGAATCGCAAACGGCAATGCATCAATATTTCGCAATTTTTTTAGCGAATCCTTATTTTTCCTTAATTGCGATTCACAATTTGCGAATCGCAATTAAGGAATCCCTTCCCATTGATTCCTATGGGCCAAAAGGCCCATAGGGATGAATGGGAAGACAAACTCAATTTGCGATTTGCAATTAGCTAATCGCAAATTGAGATTGCGATTTCAAGGGTGCAGGGGTGTCCAAAGGACACCCTGTTGCACCCCTGAAATCAATCTATGCACCTATGTTGTGCCCACACATGCCCTTAGGGCATGTGTGGGCACAACATGAAACTTTGAAAAATGCACAAAAGGGCATTTTTCAAAGGATTCGCAAATTACCATGAGGTTCAACCTCATGGTAATTTGCTCCCCTTAATTGCGAAATCACAATTCTTAAATGTTTCATGCATTGTATTTAAGGAATCGCAAAATGCGATTCCTTAAATGCAATCGCAATTTGAGAATTCTCAAATATTTACGAATTCTTAAATTGCGAGGGCCTTGTACCTTCATGCATTCCAAAAAAGGATTTTGCGATCGCAAACGGACGATTTTTGCGATTTGCACCGTTTGCGACCGCAAAATCCTTTGATGCATGTACCTGTATATGTATTATTAAGTATAGATATTGTGGTTCAGAAAATGCATTTATATTTGTTTGGCTAAACTGACTATTAATTCAGAAAGCCAAGACTGTTTGGATGAGGAAGAATTACATTTTCTCATTCCATCCACCGTTACGTGGTTCATAATCAGAAACCGTGGTTTTCGAAAATGTTTAGAAGGCCCATTTGGGAGCAAACTGGACATGGCTTCACCCCTGAGAACTGGTCATCTCCAAATGATATTGTAGAGCCCAGTACTGTACCACAAAATAAGTACACACATTAAGGATGGTGTTTTGGAATACATTTAAATGTATTGTGTGCTTTTCTTCTACACATCAGGTGAGTTAGAATTATCATAAAAAATAAAAAAAAACAGCTCAGCAATTAAAAAAAGAATGAGAGGGAAAGGCAAATACTCTCCAAACATTGCTCATTACTCATGCAACACCATAAATGAAATATTTCTTGCCGTACTACATGTAGCTGGCTTAAAACTTGACATATTGACCCAAACTATTTCATATATTTGTAGAGTCATGTGCAGCTCCTCACATACCTTATGCCAGCAGGCCTAAAGTTGAAGGCCCGGGTTTCAGCCTTTCTTCCCAGCAACTCAGCAATCTGCTTGCTTCACCCAATTGTTATGGTCTATAATACATTCTTTATAAATGATGGTCTATGGAGCAATTCGGGTCCCATCACACTTAGATGCAGCGTAAAGTATGTTGTTTCTTTCAACATTCTTGCATCCTTAAACTGTATGCTGTCTCAAAAATATTCACAACATTCCTTAAATCCGGCAGACATTATTTGTTTAAGAGAGATAAACACTAAAAGAAAGGCAACAGAACACGATTTTACAATACAGCATTATCATCATATTATCTTTGATAAATTTCATACACATAACACAAACCATGGGATGATACTTTACTACAAAAAGGATCTTTTTATTCTACCTATTTACGAAACACAAGAAGGGATTGACATTCTACATTTTTCATTACATATTAATAATACAGATTACATTATTATTATAGTATACAAACCACCACATAAATTAATGCTTTCGCTATTACAATCTATCACAAACGACTAATTTTTACCCAAACTACAAATATATCATTATGGGAGATTTTAATGTTACTTTAGCACAAACAAATTCAAACACTAGAGAACTTATTAGTTTTTTTGAAACAGAATTACAATGCAAACAAATCATAAACAGTTACACAGCTAACTACCATTCGATATTAGATCACATATACACAAATGAAATATTGCAAAACTATGGTACATTAGAATGCTATTATAGTGATCATAAAGCTTTATGGGTTTATATTTAGCTTTGCATTAACTTTTCTTTCACTTCAGATGCTGACTATTAAAGAAATCACTAACAATACTGCAGACAAAAACAAACCTTATCAAAAACCAATAAGAGTCAACGTCATCAAGTGTTCCGGTAAAACAAACTACAAAAATGCTAAACAAGAAAACAAAGTACTCTATCATTTAGCTTTAGCAAATGCAACTGGGAAAATTAAAGCTACTTGCTATCAAGAAGAATTATACCATCAAACCAAAGACAACTGTGGACTACTCATTCGCAATTTCCTTATCAAAAACAAATCAATACTCATAACAAAACAAACCAAAGTCACTGAATTTCCAGCTATGCCATTGTCAGATTTGTTAGTCAAAGAAGCTGAAAATATATTACAACCGCCAGCACCACCAGTTTTACCAATCAAGGAGATTAAGCATGCAACATTGAAAACTCTTATGACAGTGTGCGGGACCATTTCGGACGTAAGTTACAACTAAACACTCACTCTCTCTCTATCCCTCTATCTCTACACACATCTCTTTCTCTCTCTATACACATCTCTATATCTCTCAACACATCTCTCTCTCTACACACCTCTACTTCTCTCTATCTCTCTCATCTCTTTCAATTGTTCACCACACAGCTCTCGCAATCTATCTATGTACACACCTCACTCTCTCTTGCTCTATCTACACACATCACTCTCACTCACTACACACCTCCCTCCCTAAACACCTCTCTCTCTCTATCTCTCTCTCTATATATATATTATATATATTTATAAAGATATAAATATATATATATATACACACACAACACAATCAAGCTCTATAAACACTTATCTCTCTATCTCTCTCACAACATCACTCTCACTGTCTCAACACCTCTCTCCTTCGCTGTACATAACGCTATGTCTCTATCATCTTGCTCTCTATCTCGCAATCAATACACACCTCTCTCTTTACTTCCCTCTTACACTATATACTCAACTCACTCTCTCTACACACCTCTCTCTCAACACCTCTCTCTTTCTCTCTCTCTACATACCTCTATCTATACGGTCTCTCTGTATCTCTAATTACAAATCGCTCTATCTTCCTCTCTCTCTCAATCTCTCTACACACCTCTCTCTTTCAGTCTGTATACTCACCTCTCTATATCACTCTCTCTCTACATACCTCTCTCTCTCTCTCTACACACCTCTCTCTCTCAATCTCTCTACACACGTCTCTCTCACCTTTCCATCTCTCTTGCTCTATACACACATCTCTCTCTCTCACCCTCTCTTTATCGCTATATACTCATATCTAACTCTCTACACAACCCTTGCTCTCTACACACCTATGACTTGCTGTAAACACACCTCTATCTTGCTACACACCTCTCTTAACATCACATATCTCACCGTATCTCTATACACCTCTCACTCTCTCATATATAACTCTATTCTCTCTTTCACTCTACACACCTCTCTCTATCTCCCTCTCTATATCGATATATGCACACACTTCTCTCTTGCTACACACCTCTCACTCAATCTACACATCTCTCTCTCTCCCGCACTCTCAAAAAACCTCTCTCTCAAATTTTACACACCTCTCTCTGTCTACACACCTCTCTCTCTCACCAAAACAACTCTCTCTATCTCTACACACCTATATATATATATATATATATATATACAACTCAGTCACTCTATATACACAACTCTATATATGTCTCTACACACCTCTCTCAGTCTCTATACAAACATCTATCTCTCTCTCTCACTATCTCTCAACAATCTATAGGTATACACACCTCTCTCTCTCTCATTCTATTTATTTATATATGCACACCTCACTCTATCTAAACACCTATATCACTCTCTCTACATACATCTCTCTCTACACATACATCTCTCTCTACATATATATATACATATATATATATACATATATATATATACACACATATATATATATATATATATTACCTACTGGCGGTCGCCAGTAGGTATATATAGTTAGGATTTTTTCTCTATGGGTTTTTTGAAAATTCTATGTCTAATAACTTTGGCGTTTGTGGACGGAATCGGCTGAAATTTTCAGGAAAATGGCACATTTTGTTTCTGAGCAGCCCTTGAAAATTTGGGGGGGGTTCGTCCAGTGGGGGCCGAGAAAAAAGGGGGGTCCCAAAACGTGTTTTTAACATTGAGTTTTCCATAGGGCGGTTGGCCTCACTTTTAGCCCGAACGGCTGAATGGATTTGCACGAAACTTGGCAAAATTGTAGGGACTGGTAGCCCGATGTGCCTTTTGTAGGTCTCAATATATGTGCTCCAGTGGATTTTGAGAAATTAACGTTTAAAAAAAGATATATATCTGTAACAGCGGACCGGTTAGCGCTCTGGTTCGCGGACTTTTCGCGCAACGGAGCTTTGTGAAGCGAAGCTGATTGGTTCTCCGGCGTCTGTCAACATTCCAAACAGTCCGTAGCGGCCGCCATCTTGTCTCTCGGTAGGATCGAGAGACAAGAGGAGGTCAAAACAAAGGGGGAAATAACTATAAGGGGGTATAGTAGATCCTCGCTGACCCCCTAGGTTTGATGTGGAGGTTTTAAAAGGGCCCCGCGGGGCAAAAAAAAAACAAAATAATAATAATCGAACGGCTGAATGGATTTGCACGAAACTTGGCAAAATATTAGGGACTGGTAGCCCGATGTGCCTTTGCTAGGTCTCAATATATGTGCTCCAGTGGATTTTGAGAAATTAACGTTGAAAAAAAGATATATATCTGTAACAGCGCTCCGCTTCGCGTACTTTTCGCGTTACGGAGCTTTGCGAAGCTGATTGGTTCTCCGGCGTCTGTCAACATTCCAAACAGTCCGTAGCGGCCGCCATCTTGTCCCTCGGTAGGATTGAGAGACAAGAGGAGGCCAAAGCGAAGGGGGAAATGACCATAAGGGGGCCTAGTAGATCATTCCTGACCTCTTAGGTTTGATGTACCATTTTGCCAAGTTTGGTGTAATTCCGTTCAGCCATTCAGGCTGTAGACGTATGTAAATGTCCTATGGAAAATTGCATGGGGAAAACACATTTGAAAGTGTTGAAATTTAGAACCAATTAAAATGTTACTTTGGTTTTGTATTTGTGTGTGATGAAAGTTAATTGGTTATGTATATATGTCAAATGAGAGGAAACCACAGCCATTTTGTGATACTACTGTCTGAGGTACATTTGTGAGGAATTTTTGGTGGTGAATTTCTGGTGTTTGATTTACACAGTACTAACACTTCTGCTACTTTTAAAAAGGTGAGTTGTTAATTTGTAAGGGGAACTATGTTGTACACTTGAAGATAATTTGAAAAATGTTTTCTGTTATTTATTTGCAGTCCTTCTGTTATACTAAATACTTGATGAAGTTAGTTTTATATTATGTATTACTAAAAACGATAAATGAAAGTGATTATTTTTTTCTGCAATTTACAGCAAGCAATTTCAAAATAAAATGGCTCACAATGAAGAGACCGTGGCAATTTCTTTTGAATTGTCCACTACATTGATTGAAATTGAGAGCACCAATAATGAAATATTGTCACAAGGAGGACATGACTTGTATGATTCCATTAGATTGATTGAAATGGACAGCACCAAGAATGAAATATTGTCACAAGGAGATGACTTGAATGATTCCACTACATTGATTGAAATTGAGAGCACCAATAATGAAATATTGTCACAAGGAGGAGATGGCTTGTATGATTCCATTAGATTGATTGAAATGGACAGCACCAATAATGAAATATTGTCACAAGGAGGAGATGACTTGAATGATTCCACTACATTGATTGAAATTGAGAGCACCAATAATGAAATATTGTCACGAGGAGATGACTTGAATGATTCCACTACATTGATTGAAATGGACAGCACCAATAATGAAATATTGTCAGAAGGAGGAGATGACTTGAATGATTTTTTTGATCAATCTCTTGATGGCGAATTTATCGAGTGTTTGGAGACCATAGAGTTACAAGAATCATCATTGCAGACTTTTAATGAGGAGATTCCAGATGAGATGATTGAAGAGGAAATTACTGATGAGGACATGTTACTAGTTGTTTCAAATTTAGAAAATTCTGAAGAATAAATTTATATTTAGAAATCAAAAATTGTTTGAGACATTATTTATTTTTATTTTTAATTTATGAGGTTGTAGCGAAGTGATTGTAGTATAAAATGAGACTTATAGTATAGAGTGCAACATTTTTATGTTACATGGTAAGTTTACTCATATTTACTTCCCTTCTGCCACTATATTATCTCCAATGTGTATTTGACATGTCTTCTTCATCTCCGGCCTCCTTTCTCTCACTGTGTGTCTCCGATGCATCTTATCGCTGGTATTTTGTGTAATTACAGAAGAGAGTAAAATAAAATAGTTCGGAACGTGAAAAGGGGGCAAAGTAGAGTACTCCTCACCCCCTAGGCCTTTTTAGGCGGTCCCAAAAGGATCAGTTTCTGCTTTCCTGAGAGATTATGGTATGAGTTCCATATACCACAATAACTTGCATTACAACATGCAAGATATCTATCTCCTATTACCAACTTTTGGAGATATTCGCGCTAAGCGCGAATATCTCCAAAAAGTAACACCTGCCCTGAGCAGTTCTTAGCCATGTTATCCAATGGGAGGTGGATAACATGGCTAAGAGTATTAGCTCGGTAATGCATGAATATCGCTGACTTTTTAGCGATATTCATGCATTGCGGCCGTTTATTATCGCATTTGCGATAAACCTTGATAATAGTAAGGTTTATCTTCGATAATTTCTGACGATGCTTAGTGGTAAAAAATTGGTTGGTAAGCATCGTTAGCGATAAATATCGCTTAACTTTGGTAATATGCCCCAACGTCTGTTAACGTTCGATTCGAAGGAAATGAGGAAGTGTTGAAAAACATTGTCTGCGCCATCTTGCCTTTTTTGAAATGCCACACTTTTGTCGTGCACGGCAGCCATTTTAGATGTCTTGACCAGACCCACTCTCTGCACGCTGTCGATTCGTAGCATGGCTCCTCACCCTCGTAAGCATCTCCCCCAGGCACTGGTCACCACCGCTCTCTGTCTTATGCATGGGCAATAAACCTTCCCCCATCTGCGCTGCTCTTCCCTGAGAATCACACTCTGTGCCCGCCCGACACCTCCCTTTCGCCCTATTCACTACCGCACCCTCTGACACTCCTCTTCCTCTGTGTCCGAATGTCCAGGCCGGTCCTAGGCTATCAGCTAGCCCTGCAAATGTAGTTTATGGCCTCAGCTGTAAAGAATCACCCCTCTTCAAAGGAGTTATAGTAGATCAAGGCCCACACCCGATGTGATCCGTCACAGCACACGCGTTCCTACTATCTGAAAACCATCCTGTATTGTGATTGGGGAGGGGACCGAGCCTGAAGCGGAAGATTCCAGGAATGACTCTTTGTACATCAAAGTTTTTACAATTATGTGTCACATTAAAAATATATAGCACTCCAACAAAGTAGTAGGAATATAAAACTTTAATAACATATAAATATATACAACAAAACAAAAACAGTAAAAACATTTAAACAACGAAGAGACCGTGGCAATTTCTTTTTAATTATCCAATAGATTTATTGAAATTGACAGCACCAATAATGAAATATTCTTGTCAGTAGCGGTCTGTTGTGCGAATAGTTCCAAGGCAGCAGAACGCGCTGAAATCTAGATGGCACGAAAGTGATGTCTAGTAAGTTGCCGCCCAGCAAAAAACGGCGTGGGGCGCCGCGGGGGTGAGTGAGTCCAGTAGGCACCACAGCTATTCTTACCGGCATTGCAGAATTACTGCTGGGGACAATGCCTGTGCTGTAGCAGGGTCACAGCAGAAACAAAAAGGATTCTGTTGAAGATGTTGTTGGTTTTCAATTTGAAAACAGTTCTGGTGTCAACTGCTATGCTAATGTAGTGGTTAATGTTTTGTTTTCTCTAGAAAATGTAAAAGAGGGGGAGGCAGTCCAAAGTTCCGTTAAAAGGGCAAAGGAAAGGATCGGTGGTTTGAACTATCAGTCAAAAAGGGGAGGGGGTGCAATAATTTTTCCTACCGGGTCACACTGTGCTTTCACCGGAAGTAAGGTCTGCAGGATTGTAGTAATTCAAAGTGAGGCTGGCGCCAGCATGGGAGCGCCGACGTCCCGCGGATACAGTTTCGTCACTCCACGGGCGATCATGGCAGTCATTCCCCATCGGGGGTCGGAGACTCCCGCGGCTCCTCTAGAATCTTCAAGGTCGTGGAGGACTACGGTGGTGGAGTCAACCAGTGACCGGGCCATTTCTTTATGTTGGGCCCGCTCTTGCCAGGTCGACCGCCATTTTGAGAGTTCGGCAGCTACCGGCGATCGCGGGGTCACATGAGCGGACGGGCTCCACCCTGCCGGGCGAGACGTTGCAGCATGGCCACAGTGGAAGAACCGTTATCTAGGTCGTTCCGAAACTGTGCAGCACTGTAGTTGTTAGGATGCCACCGCCTGGAGCGCTGAGGGTGCAGCTGGGAAGCCTCCACCTGGGGAGGCGGGAGAGGCCTGTTCGCACCGTCTCTCCCTCCCAGTGCACCCCACGGCGTCTCGCTTGAGATTTGTTATGGCCGGACCAGGCGATGAGGACGAGGGGGGGGTCGGAGGCATGTGCAAGACATCCCCCTCCAGTGTTGTCGCAGCCATTATAAAAGAAAGAAGTGTCCCGTCCGTCTTCGGGCCGGGCTTCCGGTGGATGTCGGCCGGACGCCCCTGGCTCTGGCCCCATGAACGGGTTTCTTGGTTTATCGGCTGCAGCCGGATCCCGTCGGCCTCGGCCCCCCGACCGTTGGTGGTCGGACCGGAAGAGCATGTGGCGGGACTACCTGCAACTCTCAAGGGCCACCGCGGCCGGACTGGGAGAGAGAGGGGAGGGTCGAGGAGACATTCCCCCCCCCTGCAACTGTTCAGCGTTGTAAAGGCAATCCCCTGGCCGGGTCCCGCTGGTCTCGGCCTCTCCTCCGGCTACACCCTACGTTAGGATCTCCTGGCCGAGGCGTGGCAGCAGGACCTGCCTTATATGGGCTGCTCCCGGCTGGGCGTAGCCGGAACCCTGCCCCACCTTGGAAGTTTCCAGAGTGGGGGTGGATGTTCTACTGACTTGCATTTTCCCTAGTCTATCGATTTTTTTGGCGTGGCAGGCGGTGGGACAGCGAGGGGTGATTTGGTTTCTCTTACTGTTTTTCTGGTCTCTCACCACTGGCATATTTTAACGTTTTCTTGTTTCTAGGACATTAATAGGTTTTATCATTACGTTATGTTATCGTTTCTTTGTTCGTTGTTTAATAAAAGTTCATGTTCATCAGTGGCCTACTGATTTTCGTTTTCCTATTTTTTTCTTTCCAGGTTGTTTCATGGTAAAGTTTCTGTTAACAGGATACAGTGATCACTTCGTTATTATTGCATATGTCCTTTTCACTAGGGGTGCTCTCTGGTCGGGCCAGATGACGTATCTCTAGTAAATGGTCCGGGTGAAAAAGGTGCATCAATCAGTGGGGAGTAGATAGGCATGACAGATTACAACGGGGGAGAACGGTCCGCATTACGTACCCTTTCACTACTTGCAAAGATTTTCCTACGTTTATTTGCAAACAGGGAATACCTCCAAAAAGAACTAATTCCCAAACAGTCAATGTTCGGACAATCAATCAATCAATGAGGAATGAAATAGGTACGACGTGTTAAAGGCTTGCGTTACCTACCCTTCACTATCTGCAAAGGGAGATAGAATATTCCTATTCTTCCTCGTTTGCAGGTAGAGAAGATCGTTAAGAGAATTAACTTCGAACAATTCAATGCTCGATTGAAACAATCAACAAGGGGTACTGTGAACACAAATGAACGCCGCTTATATACATACGCATTGCTATTTTCAACAGGTTGTTCCTAATGTTTCTATTTTAGCGAGGTCAAAAGAGATCCCATTAGTGGCCTACTGATTTTGCTCGATTCCTTTTGTTTTTTTACACGATTTTTCGCTATCTGCAAAGACTAAACAGAGTATTGCGACTCTGTGCTTGTTTGTAAATAGAGAATGAACCAAAGAGAACAATCAATCAAATGGAGAGAGAAGCAGGCACGACGGATTACAAAGGGGGAAAGGGCTGCGTTAACTACCCTTCACTATCTGCAAAGAGAGAGTACTCCTAATAGAAATGAGGGGTGGGGGGCAGCAATCAAAGCAGATCAGTGTGCATAAACACGAAAAAAAAAATTCTTACCACGTACTTGACATTCGACAGCTTATGATATTTGCTATTAAAAAACCATTGAAATTCACTGAAAAAACCATAGGTTATAGACCATATATAGTTAGGAATTAGCATTTACAAAACCTTGAAAATTCACTGAAAAAACCATAGGTTATAGACCATATATAGTTAGGAATTAGCATTTAAAAAACCTTATTTTACTCACACAAAACCATTGAAATTCCATATATAGTTAGTTGCACTAACTATATATTGCGCACCCGCAATCCACTGCTGATGATGTCACATATTACATCATTCATGACATGGTCAGTGACATCACTGATGACATCACTGATGACATCTCAAATGACATCACTGATGACATCTCACTTGACATCAATGATCACATCACTGATGATATCATTCATGTGACAATACAATGCATCTCCTCACATTTTAATATAACCTCTGTTTCACCCAGTGTTAAAAACAGAGTATAATTTTTGAAACCATTGACACACCAATACTAGTTACTACATACGTACTCACTGATTCCTACGTCTACACACACATTCACTCATTCACCCATACAATCATTCATACATACAATCACTCATGTTTACAACACAATCATATGCACTCATACACCTATACAGACACTCACACTCTGCCACTCATCCATGGAGTTACTCACACACCTAGTCAGTCCTGTAAAGAATCAATCACACTTCCATTTTCTACTCTATACAGTTAAACATAGAGCACCTTACGTTTTCAACCATATACTAACACATACTTACTCTCTTATACAATCATTGATACAAGTACACATTGATCTGTACAGAGTCACACACCTCCCATCCAGCCACACACACACTCAGTCTCCCATGCAAATACTTGGGCAATCAATCAATAACCCATATAGTTACTCATATAGCTACTGATCAACACATGCAGCAGTTTACAGAACAACAGACATAATGATGCACAAATTAAGACAGTTTAGTCACTAACCCATGCACTCAGTGAGACACATTTAATCACTCACTCATACATTCAGTCATGCACCTACTAAATCCTTCGTCCAGACACTTATACATCCACTCATTCTTCAATATGTAAGACATATTTTAACTTTACAGAAACATAGTCACTGGATGTTGTCATCAGTGATGTCATCAGTGATGTCATTTGAGATGTCATCAGTGATGTCATCAGTGATGTCACTGACCATGTCATGAATGATGTAATATGTGACATCATCAGCAGTGGATTGCGGGTGCGCAATATATAGTTAGTGCAACTAACTATATATGGAATTTCAATGGTTTTGTGTGAGTAAAATAAGGTTTTTTAAATGCTAATTCCTAACTATATATGGTCTATAACCTATGGTTTTTTCAGTGAATTTTCAAGGTTTTGTAAATGCTAATTCCTAACTATATATGGTCTATAACCTATGGTTTTTTCAGTGAATATATATATATATATATATATACATATATACTCACCACAACAATAATTGTAACACAACTCTATATATCTTAACACACCTCTATCAAAAAATATCTCGCTCAAAAAAACTCTCTCTATCTTTCTCCTCTCTCTTTATCTCTCTACAAACCTCTCTCTCTTTCTCTCTAAACACTGATCTTTCTCACTCTCTCAGCACACCTCTCTCTCTCTCTCTCTCTATACACACCTCAATATCTCTCTCTCTCTCCCTCTCTCTCTCTCTCTCTCTCTCTCACTCGCTGTTATTCACAAATATTAAGCAACTTTTTTTCAAATTTAGGAAGAAGAAAAAAAATGTCTTTATCAACGGACAACATACTTCGTTAAAGCCAATAACATTAAAAGATGCCATGGATGAAATAAAAGTGACACTGTGGAGAGAAGCAACCCTGTTTCATACTAACATCGGAGATTATGTTACATTAACGCACGTCACGGTACATGAATTTAATGTCCAGAAGATATTAAATACTACAAGGTAGAGCAAAATCCAAGTACGTATTACATTACATACCTAAACCACTCCTATACCCCTATAACACACCTCAATCCATCTTCTAATGCACTACCCCAAACCTTCAACACTTGTTCAACTTTAACACTATACTAGCCCTACCCTATACCCGTCTTCTCCTCTACTACACCTCTACCACACTATCCCTCTTTTGAAAATTCAATACCTATTCTACACCTTAACACAAAATATTCTACACATCTTCTATACTTCCTCTACACCTCTAAACAAAATCTATTCTAAAACTATAACTCACTTATAACATTTTTATCTATAATCTACATCTCTTACACCCCTCTATCTCTCAGAAAACAATAAACCTATCTGCTACACCTACTCTTCGGTTATAGCCTACACATCTCTTATAAATATCTTACAACACACTAGCACACTTATAACCCTCAACACCTCTAATACAGCTCACACACTATAATGACCATAAAAAAAGATCAGTTTGTTATACTAACACTCTACACCTCTACTATCCCTTAAATAGCCCTCTACACAATACTAACACTTTAAACACTATTGTACACCTACACAAAACAAAACAAACATTTTTTTTAAATATTTTCTCACAGGTAACTGAAGCACCACCAGAAATAATTGAAGTTGCAATATATGGTGTTGAAAACACAAAAGGAGACATCAGTACCATAACTACACAAGTTGCAAACACAGAGTTTTCAGTTGATGGACATACAGAATAAAATTCTCATTGAATGGTTTATGCTGGATGAAGAGGTGGAAGACATTGGAGATGCACTTATCCATTTTTTACCACAAACATGCAATGTAATATTTCTGAAATGGCAAAATTATTAAAATATTAAAGGAGAAAACAGTTGAAGTAAACCAAAATAAAAAAAAATATTTAAATTTTATAGAACTAATAACTTCATATTTATACTTCTGTGGTTTTAATAAAATAAAAATATATGTTGCAAAACAAAAAAACATGTCTTTTTTCTGTCTCAAAATACACAAAATTGACAATAAACTACTTTCAACTAGCCTACTCAAATAATAATATACATCTACTCCTTTTATACCTCTCTACCTCACTTCCCTGCTACCCCTCTTCAAACACTATACGCCTCTTCTAACACTTTTCAACAACTCTAATAGCCCTTACCAACTCTTCTAGCCATCTAAACATCTTCTACACGTATATCACTCTTCTTCACTTACACCAAGCCTCTACTATTCTAACACTCTTTGACAGATCTACTCTTCTAACACACTTCCACACCTCTACAACACCTCAAACACTCTATTACACCTCTACTATCCCTTCACAACTCTTGTACCACTCTACCCCTCTTCTAACCCTCTTCTAATGCTCTTCTAACGCTCTTCTACACATATAAAAACAAAAAAAATCGAACTCTCTTATACTTCTATACTCTTATACCACCCCTCTAACACTCCAATAACCCGATAATACAGCCTTCTACACCTCTAACCCTCTTCTACTCCTATACATCTCTTCAAAACCTATTCTACATGACCCTCAACAGCTTCGAAACACAAATTTAAGCTTCTTCATTACCTCTAACACTCCTCTAACCCTCTACTACCTCTCTACCCTGCTACCCCTCTGCAGACACTATACACCTCTTCTAACAATTTGCAACACCTTTACTAGCCAGTAACACCTCTTCTACACATCTAAACCTCTTCCACACGTCTATCACTCTTCAAGCATTCTTCTACACTTACACTAACCCTCTACTGACACACTTCCACACCTCTACTACACCTCTAACACTCTATTACACCTCTACTACCCCTCTACAACTCTTCTCCTACTCAAACCCTCTTCTAACAATCGTATAATGCTCTTATACCACTACTATTCTAACCCTCTTCTATTTCTATACTGTTATACCACCACTCTACCACTCTACAACCCCTATCCTACACCATTATAAATCTCTAGCCCTTTTCTACACTTCGAAACCTATTCAACACCTATTTTACATGACCCTCTACAGCTTTAATACACCTAAATATACCTTTTCTAAAACTCTATCCCCTCCACTACCCCGCTACTACCTTTACACACTGATAACTCTCTCTACAGACCACTATAACCCTCTTAAAACACTTTCAAACACATATAACAACACTCACCACCTCTGCTAAAAATAAAAAACACTTCTGCAGCTCTATTCCTCTTCTATCATTCTTCGAACACTATACTAGTATTCTACTAATCTACCACTCTTCTACAGCTCTAATCGTCTACCACCATTCCATTTATCTACCATACCTCCAACACTCAATTACACATCTACTACCCCTCTCCTACCCCTCTTCTAACCTTCAAATTCATCTATGCAAAATTAACAAAAACTTAAATTTGCTAGCCAATAACTCACACAATTACTTTCACTAGATACATTAACATTATCAATACCAATGCTGTTTGAGTTTTACAAACATACTTCCACCAGACACACTCACCACCAGACGTTAGTGCACGCTTCTATAAAGAAATACACACAATCAGCCGTCAGTGCACACTTCCACCAGGCACACACCACCAGCCGTCAGTGCACACTTCCACCAAGCACACACACAAACAGCCGTCACTGCACGCTTACACCAGGCACACACCAACAGCCATAACTGCACACTTCCACAAGGCACACACACCACAAGCCATCAGTGCATAATGTCTACAGGCACAAACACCACCAGCCATCAGTGCACCATTTCAACAGGCACACACACTAACAGCCATCACTGCACAATTTCAAGTGCCACACACACACCAAACCAACAGTGCACACATCAATTTGTAACACATACACTGTAACTATTGTAGCAATCACTGTATGGATCACACACATAAGCACAAACACCCACACACAAGCACAACAACACACGACAACAACCACACACAAACACAACCACACACAACACACAATCACAACAACAGACAACTACAACCACACACACACACACAACACCACACAAACACATCAACACACACATAGAGGAGTGTTGCAACAATGAGCAAAATAAAAAATAAAATAACTATTGTTATCATTTTAATTTTCAAATATTCTTCAGGGGCTCTTGGACAGAGCTGGCGATGTAGGGAAAGAAGTAGTTTTCACTCCTGAAATTCTCACAACTGCTTGGACGGCCCTCTTGGAACAGACAAACTGTGCAATGCACTTTGCATCTACCACACCAGGCTGCATTACACAGCAAGGAAAGGAACATGCAAACGCACACAGTCCCAAATTATTTGAAATATATCAAAATAATCGTACAATCAGCAAATGGTCTTCTGAACTTGTAGTTAAAGATCCAGTTCTCCTCACTCAATTTTATTCAAAATTTAGATGTTTACGCATTGTTTGATTCACTCACAGAAGAAGGACAACGTCTACAATGGGTCTAAATGTACCACAAATATTTTAACAGTGTAACAGAAACCACGCTTTAAGATGTTGTCCATCTTAATTGGCTGTACAAAATGTTTTGAGCCCAGGAGTCTCAATTTGATATTTCTGGGGTTGTCAACTACAAATAACATTCCAATACTGAATACAACAACAGAAAAAAGGCAAGTACTCAGATAGGTATTCCCATGCATTCAAGATTGCAGTCTATCATTCCATTCCCAAGAGCTATTCATTAGAATATAATGCAGTGGCAATTAGGCGTACTGGATATCCATTAGGTTTGTGATGGAGTACCTTTTGTCAAACTCTCATCCATCAACTGTGTTTTTTGCAATTTTCACCCCGAGTGGGCTGGGTATGCTCAGACGTGAGTCCCAGGCTCTCCACACCACTGGAGTCAAGCTATCCATGCTGATGAAGGCTGATAGCCAGAAACCGGTCCTTGGATGCTTGATTCCGGTCTGGGAAAGACAGGGCTTGGTAGTTCGGACTGGACTGTTCCCATGAGGCATAGGGTCAGAGCTGATTTGCATATAGCTAGTGTCTAACCCAGGGTGGTGTGGAGTGCAAAAAAACGATGGATTTAGGCCCAGATCCTTGTACTGGGGTGAATGTATGACATTGTTCTACATTCTGTCCATCAACTGTGTTTTTTGCAGTTTTCACCCCGAGTGGGCTGGGTATGCTCAGACGTGAGTCCCAGGCTCTCCACACCACTGGAGTCAAGCTATCCAGGCTGAATGAAGGCTGATAGCCAGAAACCGGTCCTTGGATGCTTGAATCCGGTCTGGGAAAGACATGGCTTGGTAGTTCGGACTGGACTGTTCCCATGAGGCATAGGGTCAGAGCTGATTTGCATATAGCTAGTGTCTAACCCAGGGTGGTGTGGAGTGCAAAAAAATGATGGATTTAGGCCCAGATCCTTGTACTGGGGTGAATGTATGACATTGTTCTACATTCTGTCCATCAACTGTGTTTTTTGAAACTCTCAATCAGGCCCTTAAAGTTTAACCACCAGCAGGTGATTTTACTTGCTTACTTCAAGATGTTTATCTCCTCCCCAGCAACATCCCCAAACTTCAGTTGAGTGTCCAGGTACCACAATTTAGTACATCAACCATGCCCACTCAGGTGCTAAACAACTGACACAACTTATGTACCTCGCAGCGGTAAGAGAGCATTTAAGGGTAGGATTGATTATAAGATTTATGCCAAGTACATGTTTGAAAGAGGGATAGTTCATTCGGAACAAATTTTAGCTTTTTGTCACAATGAAGACAGGACTCTTAATAATCAATGTGCTGTAACACCTAGATTATCGAGCACGCCTAATTAGATTAATGCAGTCTTTGTTTTATCAACCATCAGTATGCCACCTGCAATATCAACCGTAGATGCAACTAAATAAATAGTTTGTTCAAGTGACATCATCATTCATAAAAAATAAAACCAACCTCGACTCTCTGCTTAAAATAAGTTGCTGCTTGCTTTGCTTTCACTCCACAGTTCTCGGATTCCTTTGATCTCACTCCTCACATCTTTTTCGTTAAATTCACTCGTTGCTAGCTTTACTCTCAATCCTCAACTATGTTTTTCCTTTACGCTCAAACACTGACTATCTTCTTTAAAATCCTTCAACACTTCATATCCTCTCACTTCTCACCTCTGTGCATTCTTTTCCTATAACTCCTTCGCCTCCTGCTTGCATTATTTTAAGTCTTTAACTCAAAATGATTTATCTTTTTACACCTTGGAACGGTGCACATTTTCTTATGGCACTCAGATCTCTGCTAATGTTATTAATTACACATAATACATTTTGAAGGCAAAAAAAACAAACAGTGTTGTGGTTGGACATCAAATTCAGATGCACTACAATAAGCGACTCAAACAGAGGAAAATAAAATCGGACAAGCTGAACAGCACTTTTAAGTCAATAAAAACAAGTGACGTCCACTACTTAGGGCCAACAAATAAAAGCTTCCGGAATAAGGATTTATGGTCACCACATAAAGTCATTGTTTAATTATAGTGCACACTTCACCACCACACACAAACAGACGTAAGGGCATTCTTTCACCGGGCTCAAACACCACCAAACGTCAGTGCACGCTTACACCAGGCAGACAACACAAAACGTCAATGAATGCTTTCACCAGGAACACACTCACTACAAGACATCAGTACACGCTTTCACCAGACAGACACTCACCACCACCCGTCCGTGCATGCGTACAACAGGCACACACACCAAACGTAAAAGCACACTTTCAGCAGGCACACACTCACAAACAGACATCAGTACATGCTTTCATTAGCCACACACTCACCACCAAATGTCAGTGCAGCCTTACAATAAGCACACACACCACCAGCCATCAGTGCACGCTACCACCAGCCACACACACTACCAGCTAACAGTGCACTCTTACAACAGGCACACACACCACCAGCCATCAGTGCACTAATTAAACAGGCACACACACATACAACCCCCAACATACACAACAACCCACACACACACACACACACATACACCACTACCCCCCACACACACCTCACACACACAACACCACACACAACCCAACACACAACACACAAGAACACACAAACACCCCACACACAACACCAAACACAACCCCACACACAACCCAACACACAACCACACAAACCCCCACACACACACCACAAACACCACAAACACATCACACACACAACACCACAAACAAATCCACACACACACAAACACACACACAACTCCACACACAAAAACAAACACACACACACAACTACACACACGCGCAACATCTCACAAAGACACCACCACAAACACACACAACACACACACCACCCCCCACACACACCCCACACACACCCCCACACACTCATTTCAGATACATAACACAAGTGCTATACCACACATTATTAAAAATATCATATATCAAAAAATATTTAGACACTACATAAAATACATAAACAGCCGACACAACTTTGCAAAGAAACATAAAAGTTATTTACAAAATTGACATATCTGCTTTAAATAAACATACCATAGGAATACAAAGTAAAATTACTAGACACTAACAATTGTACAAATACCTTAGGCGATAAAAACACAAACAAAAATAATAAATAAATTACCTATCGACTGATGCAGGAAACCACCAGCAAAACAAATACTCCTTACACGGTGGCGCTTACAATAACGACTACAGACCTTCCACCAAAAAAATACTAAAAAAAACGCAAGGAAAACGGAAACGCCAAGACTCAAACACGAGAAGAACTTCTCACTCCTTCGAGAAGCGCGCCTCCATGAACGAGGGAATTTCCCACAGTACTCGTGTACATTGTTACGCTATGTAACAAAACGTAAACGTCTCATTGGATAATAGACACGTCGAAAATTAATTTAAAAAAACAATTAAAAAAAATAAATAGAATGCAAATTACTAGACACTAACAATTGTACAAATACCTTAGGCGATAAAAACACAAACAAAAATAATAAATAAATTACCTGTCGAGCGATGCAGGAAACCACCAGCAAAACAAATACTCATTACTCGGTGGCACTTACAATAACCAATACAGACCATCCGCCCAAAAAACCCAACAAAAAACCCAAGGAAAAAGGAAACTATTCAATAAGTCTAATTACAATAGAATCTTCACACCTCTCGTTTAAAAAATCATGCTCCTGCATTATTCAGAAATACCTTTGCTCAAATGTTATTTTAAACACGATAAATAAATACATTCATTAGATCACCACTGGCTCTCTATTGTTACCACAAACATTCAACTTTATTAACACTATATAATTTGCAACTGCATAACGGGTCCCATTTGCTGCCTTGCCACTCTGGATGCTACTAAAAAAAATTCTTGGCCACAAGTAAAAAGCATTTTTTAACTTTAGCGCTCCCAGTTGGGCACAATAAAGTAAAACAGTCAAGTAAAAAAGAAAAAAAATAACAATATGTAAAAGCATGCCTGGGAATGCATGCAGGCACAATCATTCATAGGTGCAAATGTGGAAAGACACAGCAGCGCATATGTACATTTTTGCATCATTGTGCCCGTTTTGGTTATAGTGCACAGTTACACCGGCACACACCAACAGACGTCAGGGCACTCTTTTACTGGCCACAAACACCACCAGACGTCACTGCACGCTTCTACCAGGCACACAACACCAAACGTAAATGCGCACTTTCAGCAGGCACACACTCACAAACAGACATCAGTACACGCTTTCATTAGCCACACACTCACCACCAAATGTCAGTGCATGCTTACAACAGGCACACACACCACCAGCTATCAGTGCACGCTGCCACCAGGCGCACACACTACCAGTCAGCAGTGCACTCTTCCAACAGGCACACCAACCCCCAACACACACAACAACCCACACACACACACATACACCACCAACCCCCACACACACACACAACCCCACACACAACACACAGCAACACACAAAAGCACCCACACACACCCACATACACAACCCCAAACGCAACCCCACACACAACCCAAAACACAACCACACACACACAACCCCCCACACACAACACACACCACCCCAAAACACACCACAAACACATCACACACACAACACTACAAACAAACCCACACCCAACCACACACACACAACTCCAAACACAATAACAAACACACACACACACGCAACATCTCACAAAAACACCACCACAAACACACACAACACACACACCACCCCACACACACAACCCACACACACACCCCCCACCCACTCATTTCATATACATAACACAAGTACTATAACACACAACATTAAAAATAGCATATATCAAAAATTATTTAGACACTGCATAAAATACATAAAGAGCCGACACAGCTTTGCAAAGCAACATAAAAGTTACTTTAAAAAGTGACATCATTGCTTTAAATAAACATACCATAGTCATACAGAGTGAAGTTACTAAACACTAACAAGTGTACAAATACATTAAACTATAAAAACACAAACAAAATAAAAACAAAACTGACCTGTCGAGTGATGCATGAAACCACCAGAAAAACTAAAAGTCCTTCCACTGTGGCACTAAACTACTGCAGACCATCCACAATTTTTTATTTCTTTTTAAAACACAAGGGAAACTTAAACGCCAAAGCTCTAACACAAGAAGAACTTCTCACTCCTTCGAGAAGCGCGCCTTCACTAACGAGGGAATTTCCCACAATACCGTGTACATTGTTACGCTACGTAACAAAACGTAAACCTCTCATTGGATAATATACACGTCAATCAAATTTATAAAAAAGTAATCCATAAAAAAAAAACTAGAACGCAACTATTCAAAAAATAAAATTACAATGGAATCTTCACGCCGCTCTTCTTTACAAAAAAATGCTCCTGCATTAATCGGAAAACACTTTTTAGACACCATAAATAATTATATTCAATGGCTCACCACACGCTCTCTGTTTTTGCACAAAAATGTCAACTTTAGTAAGAATATATAATTTGAAACTGCATAGCAGGTACTATCTGCTAACTTTCCACTCCACTGTGCTACTAAAAAAATTGCTTGTGCACAGTTTAAAAGCATTTTTTTATTTTAGCGCTGCAGGTTGTGCTCAATAAAGTAAAACAGTCAAGTAAAAAAAAAAAGACAATATGTAAATGCATGCCTGGTAATGCATGCAGGCACAATAATACATCATTCCAAATATAGGAAGACACAGCAGCGTATATGTGCATGTTTGCATGTTTGTACCAGTTTTGGTTATAGTGCACACTTACACCAGCACACACCAACAAACGTCAGGCCACTCTTTTACCGGACACAAACACTACCAGACGTCACTGCACACAACTCCGCACACAAACAACAACCCAAACACACAAAACCACACACACAACCCACCACACACACAACCCCCACACACACAACCCCCCCACACACACAACCCACCACAAACACAACCACCAACACACACACCCCCCACACACACAACACACAACCACAAACACAACCACCTACACACAAAACACAATACACAAAAACAAACACACAACTCCACACACACAACTCCACACACACAACACACCACAACACCTCCCACACACACCACACAACACACCACAAGACCCCACACACACAACACAAAGCCTCACAAACAAATCCACACACAACACCACAACACCCCACACACACAACTCCCCACACACACAACCACCCACAACCACCCACACACAAACTACACACACATAAACACACACACACACAAACCTCCCAAACACACAACCCCCCACACACAACACCACACACACAGACAACCCCATATATTTCAGAATGCATCTATTCCATTTACAACATAAATACAACAAAATAAAACGTTTGGAGAGTACACTTCAAATGAATGCCATATGAGAATGTACATTTGCAAACAAATAACGCTCACATGTGTTGCTCGCCTGTTTGCAGCACAGGTTCACTATACCACACTGCTAGCAACAGATTTACCCCTCCAGACCGCTTTCAGCACTTATCACATTCATAATTGTAATGCAGCAAAATCATCACACAAATAGGCCCATATGTCAAAGCACCGTCTTTAAGAATGGCAACATCTACACTCAAAGCAGCCTGTCGCTGTTTGTCTTCGGAAAAGAGAGGCAAATATATTAGTCACAACCACATGCACTGTCATCTCTCTGAGGCATAACATATGCTGACTCCTATGATTTCAATTTAACCTGTCTTAGGTCATTTATTCAAAACACGAAAAAATAATTACACAACAGCCAGACAGTTCACACTTCCAAATGACACACACAACAACAGCCGTCAGTAAACACTTACAACAAGAACACACACCAACAGCTGGAAATGCACACTTCCAATTGCACACACACCAACAGTAATCATTGCACACAACATTTTTGAAGACATCCACTTTTAACTATTGTATCAATAACGGTATGACACACATTACTTTTTAACATATTCATCAAAAGCACAGCGTGACAAGATTGCACACGAAAAAAAAATAACATAGTAAATAAAGCCTGTATTACAGGAGGTAGCATTACTTCGCAACTTAACACACACAATATAACAAACAAAAACCTTAAAATCACTAAAGGACCTGCATATTACAGGTAAAATTAAGAAACATAAAACAGAAGAGCCAAAACAACAATAAAATATGTCATTAACACAAAAACACCTCCCTTACAATTTTGTTGTTATGTGAGGGGACATTTACTTTAAAAAAATATATAAAACACATACAAATTTAAAAAAATAGTTTTAATGTATTAACAAAAAATACCATCAAGGATATAAGGCATATTGAGAAACTCATAATTTATGCTCATATAAATCACGTTGCTAATAGCAAAATGCATAACTCATATATAACACTTCAAATAACCTCATATTATAAACTTCTATGGTCAAAAACAACGCAAATTAACATACACAAAAAAATATTTAACCAATAAAACAAAAAAAAGGTAATTTTGACTACAAACATCCCTTTACTATTAGAACACTTAATAACACGTCAGGATGCAAACAATTAAAATAATCACGGCCATTTACAACATACAACAAATAAATAAAAATAACAAACAATTATTCACACACTCTTTTCATATACATAACACAACTACTATACCTAACAACATTAACAATTGCATATATTAAGAATTTATTATACACTACATAAAATACATAAACAGCCAACACACCTTTGCTTAGGTACATAAAAGTTAAATAAAAAAACGGACATAATTGCTTTAAATAAACATAACATAGTAAAAAAATTAAACATTACTAAACACTAAATAGTACACCAATACATTAGCTATACAAACACAAACAAGGGAAATAAAAAACTTACCTGTCGAGCGATGCAGGAAAAACTAAAAGTCCTTCCACTGTGGCACTAAACTACTACAGACCATCCACAATTTTTTATTTCTTTTTAAAACACAAGGGAAACTTAAACGCCAAAGCTCTAACACAAGAAGAACTTCTCACTCCTTCGAGAAGCGCGCCTTCACTAACGAGGGAATTTCCCACAATACCGTGTACATTGTTACGCTACGTAACAAAACGTAAACCTCTCATTGGATAATATACACGTCAATCAAATTTATAAAAAAGTAATCCATAAAAAAAAAACTAGAACGCAACTATTCAAAAAATAAAATTACAATGGAATCTTCACGCCGCTCTTCTTTACAAAAAAATGCTCCTGCATTAATCGGAAAACACTTTTTAGACACCATAAATAATTATATTCAATGGCTCACCACACGCTCTCTGTTTTTGCACAAAAATGTCAACTTTAGTAAGAATATATAATTTGAAACTGCATAGCAGGTACTATCTGCTAACTTTCCACTCCACTGTGCTACTAAAAAAATTGCTTGTGCACAGTTTAAAAGCATTTTTTTATTTTAGCGCTGCAGGTTGTGCTCAATAAAGTAAAACAGTCAAGTAAAAAAAAAAAGACAATATGTAAATGCATGCCTGGTAATGCATGCAGGCACAATAATACATCATTCCAAATATAGGAAGACACAGCAGCGTATATGTGCATGTTTGCATGTTTGTACCAGTTTTGGTTATAGTGCACACTTACACCAGCACACACCAACAAACGTCAGGCCACTCTTTTACCGGACACAAACACTACCAGACGTCACTGCACACAACTCCGCACACAAACAACAACCCAAACACACAAAACCACACACACAACCCACTGTACTGACTAGTATAGCTAGTTGTTTTGTCTGGACATCGACCTCGCTAAACAAGTGCAGGAGCTGCTGGACTTCCTTCACAAGAAGCAGCATGAACTGAAGCTGAACATGGATCAGACCCAAAAGCAGCTGGAACTGTGCCTACAACTCCGACAACTGCAAGCGGAGGTCAAACAGGTCAGGCATAACCTTTCGATCTTAGCCACAATTTAACTGGGGTAGTAAGCGGAATCTGTCACTCCCACAGTCATTTTTTCAGCTTCAACTGCCATTCTTGGCTAAGTAAATAATTGCAGTATTGATCTGTGCCTACTCGTCTCTCTCCATAACACATCCCATGCTTTGTTAATCAATAATATATACATAACAAGGGTTTTGATTACAGGTTTATTAAGCGGATACCTGTGCAAATATAAATACATCTCATCCACACAGCCGACCTTCTGTGTCCTCTCACACCCTAATGTGCCTTGACACCACCAGACCCTGAAGTCACTAGTTGTGACTGTTGTAGTGCTCGCCTTAGCCTTCATCCTGTGATGTAACAAATCATTATATATGGCGTGCAGAGCCAAGGTGCAAGTATCGATTTTTAGATGTTATTTGATTTACCAATGACAATAATATTCCTATTTCCAGGATAACTTGTGGTTCAATCAATAATTTCCTTTTTGCCATGAATATTTTAATATTCTCTATCAATGCCTGATAAATTTCCTGGTGACTTAACTGTACGCCACAAAACTTGTTGCTACTCGGCCTCTACTGAAATCATGTGAATTCCAATGGTTCCAGTTTTGTTCTGGCTTCATTGTCATAATGTGTATAAAAACAAATTTAAGGGTCTCACCATGTGTCAAGAGCCTGTTACTGAGCACTGAATTCAGCCATCATCCACACACACACAACCCCCCCCACACACAACACCACACACACACACAACCCCCAACACACACAACCCCCAACGCACACACACCCCCACCCCCCCCACACACACACATAACCCCCAACACACACACCCACACACGCACAACCCCCCACACACAACCCCCCACACACACAACCCCCCCCCACACTCACAACCCCCCACACACACACAACCCCCCACACACACAACCCCCCACACACAACACACACAACACACACACAAGCACACACAACCACACTCAACCACACACACAACCACACACACAACCCCAAACACAACAGACACAACCACACACACAACCCCAAACACAACACACACAACCACACACACAACCCCACACACAACCACACACAACAACCACACACACAACCATCTATCTATCTATCTATCTATCTAGCTACCTATCTATCTAGCTATCTATCAATCTATCTATCGATCGCCCTCACTCTATCTATCACCCTCACTCTATCTATCGCCCTCACTCTATCTATCGCCCTCACTCTATCTATCGCCCTCACTCTATCTATCTGTCTATCTATCTCCTTCACTCTATCTATCTATCTATCGCCCTCACTCTATCTATCGCCCTCACTCTATCGATCTATCGCCCTCACTCTATCTATCGCCATCACTCTATCTTTCTATCTTTCTATCTATCTATCTATCTATCTATCTATCTATCTATCTATCTATCTATCTATCTATCTATCGATCACCCTCACTCTATCTATCTATCTGTCTATCTATCTATCGCCTTCACACTATCTATCTATCTATCTATCTATCTATCTATCTATCTATCTATCTATCTATCTATCTATCTATCTATCTATCTATCTATCTATCTATCTCCCTTGTTGTGAATGTATCTAGGACCCTATTTAAATATTCCCAATTCATGCTCTTATGTGGTTATAACAAAACATATCCTTATAAAGGCATAGGAATCATATCCATATTTAGTCATAGCCAATGCAGTCCAAATACGGCAAGGCTACTCCCATAGACTTCTAGAAAGTACAACGCGTTCTTTAAACAAACCAAGCCTCCAGCAGCCCGGGAAATCCCCCTGCTTTTGTTTTGATTTGAACAAGAACTCCTGGAGTCCAGAAAGAACTGTAAGTTCTTAGTGACGTCTTATGTCCAACCTTACGTCAAACTCGGCACCTTCCATGTATAAATATACCAACGTTGCCTTAAGCAAACACACGGTGGTTTGGAGCAGAGCGGCTATCTACTTGCCCGAAGCCCAGCTGATGCAAGAGTCGAAGGAAGCCGACCCTCCCATTTGACGGACTGAGAGAGACGCTGTCGTTTCTCTTGCCGAGAAATCCAGCCCCAGTGTTTCCAGTCACCCTTGCGGGTTTCTGGGAGATCGAGTCCTAAGAGCGAGATACAAGACCTCCTCCATTCTATAACCAAGGTACAGAGCTGATTAAATCCTTAAGAGAATTCTTGATTCAGATTCTTGGCAAAACTAACTTAACTTAAACTGCAGCTCACTTACTCCTTCCCACGTACTAGGCTTAGGTTAGGTACACTGGGGTAGGCGTATCTTAGAATCACCAGTTGAGTATGTTTAGTCAATGATTTTATGTATGTATATATTTTATCCGTTTTAAGTATCATATGGCTCAGAAACCATATAAATGCTTTTACAGTATTATTTCATAATACTCCTTTTACTGTACGCACTTTACTTTATAACAAGTATTGCAATTGTGGCAATTCACTTCTCTTGCACGAGAAAGAGGACTGCTCAATAAATAACAACTTTTATTGAAAACGCCCGTCTCTCTATTTCTCTGCACTCTGGTGAAACTAAGCATGCACGAAGACTGAGTGAAATAGCTGTGGTTTAATGGCGCCCTAAAACATCACAATCACATCACCAGGCTCGGTCCACTAGGTAGACCAGGAGCCACATGGCCGGTTCTACCCAGCTACACACCACACCCTGACATTGAAAAAATGTCAGACCGAGAACTTTTAGCCCAGCTAAAACAACTGATTAAAATACATAGACAATTGGTCCAATATGTCATGCGGACTTCAACAGTCCAACCAGCAATAAAAATTGCACAACAAACCCCTCAATAGGGGAACACAAATAAAATCACACCACAGAATATACAATCAGCCATTGGCAAAATACCCGCGAAACTGGAACAAATTCCATTCTGGTTAGCTCAAAAAATAACTCAAATAGAGACAGTATTTCCTGATACTACACCTCATGACAAACACAGAATTCTGACTATCTGTCTTCCAATGGGGATCGCACCACATGTGGAGGACTGTGACACTTGGGGCACAGTCTTTGCTTCAATTTACACAAAAACACATGGTGTTCCATCTATGGCGGTTATACCAGACGTACTAAGACAGATTCAAAATGAATACGGTCCAGAACCTGCTTTAACTCTGAAATGAAATGAAATGAAAAATTGCACTTATATAGCGCGTAACTACCTGGAGGCCTCGCAGCGCTTTAGACTGATTATTTATAACAGGCACCGGGTAGGTCAGCACGTTTGTGCATACAAGTGCGTTTTAGAGCCTTTCTGAAGGACATGAGATTGTTGTTTTCTTGGAGGGAAAGGGGCAGGGAGTTCCAAAGTTTGGCCGCAGTATGGGAAAAGGAGCGACCACCCCAGCGAGCCTTGTTAATTTTTGTTGTGGTTACAAGCTGAAGTGAGCTAGAGCGTAAAGCTCTGGACGGTGCATAAGGCGTAACCACAGGATGGAGAATTGCCGGGCCAGTGCGATGGAATGATTTGTGAACTATACACATGGCCTTAAACTGCACTCTAGCCGCCACCGGGAGCCAGTGAAGATCTTTCAGAGCTTTCCTAGCTGACTGCCGGCGGGGGATGTTGTACAAGCGCCGTGCAGCACAGTTTTGTATGACTTGAAGCCTGTGAGTAACTGCTACCGGGGCTCCTAAATAAAGCGCGTTCCCATAATCCAGGCGAGAGAGAATCAGGGCCTGGACCATGACTCTCCTGGCCTGGAATTGGAGTAGAGGGAGCACCTTACGGAGCATTTTCATCAGCCCTATGCAAGTAGAGGCAGTTTTTGTAGCTTGGGCTGAGAGATCAAGCGCCTTGTCTAGCCAAATCCCCAGACTCTTGATCTGAGATTTGGGAAGGGGGGGCAGGCCAAGACATGGGGGCCAAATGGATGCAAGGGCAGATGGAGAGGAATTGCCCAACAGCATAATGTCTGTTTTCTCCCCGTTTAATTTAAGACAGGAAGATTGCATCCATCTGGCAATAGCCTCTAGACAGGGACCTAGGGTGGAGGACGACCCCTCGGGGTGGTCGAGAGAGACCACCAGTTGGGTGTCGTCTGCGTAGGTAACAATACGCACACCAAAGAGATGGACTATCCCTTCTAGGGGTTCCATGTAAGCATTAAAAAGGGTGGGACTCAGGGAAGAACCCTGAGGCACCCCACAGCTGAGCGAGTGCTTAGGGGAAACTGTCTCACCCTCAAACACCTGAAAGAACCTGCCATCCAGGAAGGAGGTAAGCCATTCTAGGGCCGCACCCGACACGCCCAAACCACTCAAACGTTGTAATAATATGGCATGGTTGACCGTGTCGAATGCGGCGCTGAGGTCGAGTAGTATAATGGCAGCCTTTCCTCCCTGGTCCAGCACGGCTCTGGCCTCTTCAGTCACTGCCAAGAGTGGTTTTAGTTCCGTGCTGGGGACGGAACCCTGTCTGGGAGGCACGAAGCAGACTATTGGTTTCTAGGTAGTCCACTAAGATGTTATTAACGTGCCTCTCCAGCAGTTTGCTCATCCAGGGGAGCAAGGAGATGGGACGATAGTTGGCCAAGTTGTTCTGGTCAAGTGTAGGCTTTTTCAGTAAGGCTCTAACCCTCGCACACTTCCAGGGTGGAGGGACCGTACTGGAAATGATGGAAGCATTAAGAACATCCAGAATCACTGGACGAATGATATTCATGACCTTGATAAGAGTCTGAGGAGGAGCTTGATCGCTAGGGGATCTTGAGGTGATTTTCGGGATCAACCTATCTAGTGTGGGGAGGTCGAGGAGTGGGAGTTTGTTAAGCTGACAAGAATAATTGACAACAGTAGGGAAGGTGGGTTCTAGAGTATTGCTACCAATGGTAAATGCAGAGTAAATGGCCTGGATCTTCTGGGTATGAAACTACTGAAAGACTTTAAGCAGGTCTCGGCTATATTACTAGCCAACATAAAAGGAGAAGCAGCATCTGTGGTGATCCGCCAGAAATTGAAAGAAACAGATATAGCAGAACAACCTTTTGAACTTGCCATAATTATAGAAAAATCCTATGAAGAACTAGGTAGAGATAGTTTGGGTGGGAAACCACTAAAACCCCAAATAATTGAAAATCCTGAAAAAACCTTTATTAAAAATAATCTCAAAACTTCAAAAAAGAAGTGGGAGGGTAATAAACAAACTACTCCAAGAGAAAAACAGTTTCAGTCAAGAGGAAGGTCTCCTCAATGGAGAGATAGATCTCCAGAACGAGGAAGCAAGTCTCCCCACAGGGAGCCCTATGGAAAAAGATACAACCTTAGAGAGAGGGATAAATTGAGAAAACCTGACAGATATCAAGATAATGATACTCGTCCCTCTCGATCTTTTCAGACTTCCTCACAGAAATCGGAAAGAAGAGGACGGTCAGAACACAAGGAAGAGCACGTCAAGTCCAAAGACAAGGAACCTGCTCATCAAAGTAAAAAATTACAATTTCCAAAAAAGAAGGTAGCTAGTATTAAAATAAAACATGCCGAGGATTTTGAGGACACAACTGAAAAACGGAGAGTGGGCCCAAACAGTGCTAGACAGCGCAGCAGAAGTGACCGTAGCTCGCAAGATCCTGATGAATCTTCTGGAGACAGTGGACACGAATGAATACATTCAATTGGAAACTGCAGACACCAGAGTTAGCAAACCCCATAAAGTATATGAAATAACATTACGTATAGAGGGGAACAAAACTAGGAAAATAAAGGGTCTCTTTTGGGATAACCTATCGGAAGGCTATGATATCCTTCTAGCAGAAAAAGACTGGCCACCAGAGTTTGTCAGGGAGTGCCCACATGGCGAAGAAATGATTATGCCTGCCTTCTCAAATCACATTCCAATACATAAAAAATTTACATTTGCAAGAAAATGGGCAGTTGCCCAAGCCCCTGCATTATATAAAAATCATGTAGGATGGGATGAGGATTCTCCTCACCACAAAATCCAGTTAAAAAATCAACCGACTGCACAAAGGCAGTATCCTGTTAAGCAAGAAGCTAAAAAATAAGTCAGGGTGATCCTAGATCAACTTGAATATCAGGGGGTAATTGAAACTTGCACCTCACAAATGAACAATCCTTTGTTTCCTGTCTCCAAGCCAGACGATTCATATCGTCTAGTTTTGGACCACAGACACCTAAACTCATGCTGCAAAACTTTTGCAGTACAAAACTCACATAGTGAAGCACTAATGAATAACATCGTGCACAAAAAATATAAAACAACATTAGATATCTCAAATGGTTTCTTTTGTCAAAACATTGCACCTGAAAGTAGGTATTTGACCGCTTTCTCCTGTTTAGGGGGGCAAAAACAATTTTGCCGTCTCCCACAGGGATTCAAGAATAGCCCAGGATTATTCTCAGCAAGGGTAACAGAATTACTACAAATGTATGATGATGAGGCATTATCCTATGTCGATGACATCTATCTTACAGACGACGACCTGGAGAAACACTTGAAAAGAGTGAACACCATCATAATTGGGTTCGCATCTGAGGTTTATAAATTCAACTTTAAGAAGTCACGAATTGCCCATCTAACTGTCCTGTTTTTAGGATATGAATTATCAAGTGAAGGCAAAAGCCTAGCAGACAATTTCTTAGAGAAATGTGCAGTACTCCAAGCTCCAAAAATGCTGAAAAACTTACAATCAATTCTAGGTTTCCTGAATTTCGGAAGAACATACATTCTAAATTATGCAGAGAGGGTTAAACCTCTCTACGAATTAATACAACCTCATTTCAAACCAATTAATTGGACTCAGAAACACACAGAGATTTTATGATCATTACAAACAGACATGCTAACTAAAACAAAACTGCAAACACGCGCAAATGAACGCAACCATGTAATCCGAGTCATCCCAGGAAGATGCCGATTCACGTACCTGACCTCTAATGAGGGAGAAATGGTACCAATAGCTTATAAATCACACTTGTACACACAAGCTGAAATGAAATTCAGTTCTACTGAAAAAATTCTGACTACGGTTCAAACTGCTGTAGCAAAAGAAAGAGCCCTAGTCCAAGGGAGCAACATATCTGTTTTAACAGCAGTATCAGCCCTTGAGGCAGTAACGAGATCACGCATTCCAAATGCAGTGGCATTAGATCCAAAATGGATACAATGGGAAAATTATCTTGCTGCAGAAGACGTGAAACACGCTTTTGATCCAAAAATGAAAAGACTAGAAGATCTAGAATACGAACATGAATATCCTCTGCCAATCGAAATTCTGCCTCTCGAACAATACACCTGTGTAATCTACACGGCCAGATTTGCACAACACTACGTTGTGAAAAAACAAGTTTACATTGCAGGATGCGCGATTGTTAAAGGTCGCTGGTGCTTAGGTAAATTCAGACCGATGGTCACCAAAACTGAATCAATCAGAAACTGTACAGCTCAGCGAGCTGAAATAAGATCTTTAAAGATGGCGCTTGAAAATGCCGATTGAGATTTCCCCACATTAATAGTGTGCGATTCGCATTACTGTGTCCAGTCTTACAATAATGACATGCAGACATGGATCAAAAACGGTTAAAAAGATTAAACTGGTGCCACAATAAAGCATAAAAACTTTGGGAACAAGTAGTTCTTTTGCAGAAAGAACTACAAAAGACTCACGTGATACATACACGGAGTCATCAACGTGACGGCGTTCACGTTGCAGGGAATTCATTGGCTAACAGAGCCACAGTGGCAGCTGTCAAACCGGCTTCCGTAGCTACTGAAAAGCGTACTAAAAAACATATAGACGGTGAAACGCTACTAGCAGTAAAAGCCTCAATGGAAGGCAATTATGCGGCGTTACCTCTAAATTATCCACTCGGAAATATATACATAATTGATGTGAACTCCGATCCTTTTGCACAAATCCCTGGATTGGGGGATAGAGTCATTTCAAACACGAACCAGAGGGCTTACTTGGTTCAAGAAGCACACATGGGAATGGGTCTGAGGCATCAAGAGATCTTGAAATCTCTAATAGAATTACAATCAGAATACTGGTGGCCGGGGATGAATGTGCAAATTTACAAGTTTGCAACGGATTGTCAGGACTGCAATAGAGATTGCAGTTGTGAACCGGACGAGACACCAGCCCAGATACCTTTATTAGAAAGCCTTAGGCTATCTATACGCAAAAATCCAGATGGAAAAAGGCGATCCCATAATTATTAAGACGAGATTCATTTAGATGAGGTCCCAGCGCTCGGCTGACGCCAGAGCTGTTATAAAAGATTTGCGAGTCTTTATCGGCACATACGCAATTGGCATGCTACATTCTGACCAGGGTCCGGCGTTTAGCTCTAGGGCTTACAAGGAGGCCATGGCCAGCATGGGCATTGCATTGCGGTACTCCAGTCCATTCCATCCCGAGGGAAATGCGGTAGTGGAGAGAAAAAAACGGGACATAAAGCAATCTATAAAGGCGAGGGTATTAGGTTCGGGTGATGGGTGTGTCAAACATCTAACAAGTGTCCAACGTAGTCTTAATAATCTGCCAAGAAATTCTCTAAAAGGTATCACTCCATACGAACTTTTGTTTGGTACTAGAATGATCATTCATGACCTTGATCGTCACACTTCAGTGGTGAAAGAAAAATCCTTTGACATCAAAGATCGTTTGGCTGTTTTACAGGACTTAAATGAAGCAAGAAGAAGTCTAAGTAACACAAAGCTAAAGCTAACGACCACTGAAGAAAAAACACCTGTCCCAGCAAGACCTGTCTGAATTCCAAAGATTGGGGATCTGGTCAGAGAAAAGATCGTGGTGAAGAAGGAATTTGGGCCTTCTTACAGAAAAGCAGTACCTGTCTTAGCTGTCAGCGGAACAAGATCAGTAGTACTACCGCCCCTTGCTGGTAAAAAGGAGAACAGAGTTGTATCAATCGACCTGGTAAAACCACAATCTTGTGGCCAATAATAAGTAGTAGGCCCAGTGGACTCCCAAGAAGCAGCAGAAGACCAAATCTTGCTACAATCCAAGAGGTTCAAACTGAGAGACTAATCACCTTTGATAAACCTGCAGTGAACAAAAAAGGACTATGCAACAAAGCCATGGAACTTGTGCCTCTTGAAACCCAAATTGCAACAGTTCGTCAAGAAATACCAGTCTACAATGATGTAGCCTCTGAACATACATATCCAAAGACAAATGAAAATCCGGAAGCAATTCCAACAATTGACAGAACTGCATCTGGCTACTTCATCAATTTCGATAACTTTTCGGATGATCCAAGCGAACATTAAGAAACGCCAGCAACTAAAACTGTCAAAGAAAAAATGACTAAACTATTTCGTCAACTCAAAGAAACATATCTGATTTCACCATGGATTAAATTATGGATTGTGTTAGGTGTACTTTTCCTCCTACTTTGGCTCATCATGATTTTAAGTTTGGGTAGATTTATTGACGGAAAATATAGTAGAATGGACACAGCAAGTCAGAACATCAACTTGGCCCTAAAGCCCCACAGATCTTCTCACATTGAAAAAAGAGAACTGTCATCAGTGAACATCACAGCCAATCCTATACCTGGGGGTATAGCATGGGACAAAACGGATTACGAAATCTATGGCCCGGTTGAACTCTTGAAATATCCACATCAGTTCAAGATTTCCTTAAGTGACTTTGTGACACCAAGTACTTTCTCTGATGATTGGGACTTTGAAAATATTAATAATATGATGTCAGATTTAGAAATGTCAGCAAAATTCACAGAACATGACTATTTGCAGGTTCATCGAACTATGAAGAAATGTATTGTTATAATCATTATGGTCATCACTATTTGCATAAATCTGTTAACCCTAGAAATGTTTTTACTTATAACCAATGGGAACATTGTCCCACGCCGCCAAAGGGCAGTTCAAAAACATTTTATGCGAAATTTCCATACTTCTCAGGGTTTAAGAACACAGATCCAGAAACGTTTTATTTCAAAATGTTAAATAAGACAGGAATGAAAAACATGTTGACAAATACTAAATTGATTTATTCTGAAAAATGTTATGAAAAAATGTCTACATTTGGTTTTGAATTTTGGAAAATGAATATTGAGACAAAAACAATCTGTGGTACAAAAGACTGGCAGGTACAAGGTATAGAATCATTATTTAGAGCCTGCATGATCCCAGAACAGATAATATTCCTGAATGACACCATTCAACAAACAACCTGTCTTGGTCTAGCCAAGATAAAAGACTTAAAGAAACCGTCTATTCCAAAACCCATACCTGATAGTAATAGCACTACAGATGTGGAGATAGACGTATCCCACATTTTACCCCAAAACAGAACAAATCCTGATTGGAAAAAATGGTTGATCTGGCCCACAGATACTAATAACTGTCAAGATAGATTCCTGAACAAAACACAGGGGTTCAAACAGACCAGGCCAGACCCAAGATATTCCCAAAGACAACATCCAGGGTTAGTTACAACATACAGTGTAGGGAAACTATGCCTCGAATGGCTACAGAGATCCACACTGCAGGAAATTAAGCAACACTTAACTTTACTTAAAGAAGGTGCTGACTTGCGAGATTTCATATTGGGACCTCGCAAACAGCGTCAAAAACGTTTCATATACGCCGGGATATACGCAGCTTACAACAAAGCTTGGAAAGTAATGCAAGTTGAAACTGCAGAAAAAGTACGAGAAATTGATCGTATAAATTTGGAAAAATCACTGTCTGTAGTGGACAATGGGTTAACGACTCTGTCCTCCAGAATGTATTCACTGGACAGCATTGTATCATCTGCTATTGATATAATAGAGCAGGACTTGCTAATGTTACAACATGGCCAGTCCCAATTACGTTCTATTGTACAGCTAGGCTGGACGTTCCAAAATCTGCGTTCAGGTCACGTGCCATGGCGTCTAATCAACATACTGTCATTATTTTCTATCTTTAACCTTACTGATAAACAAATCAGTTTTGCACAAAAGGGAGCAGATTAAACGATTCTGAGCATTGAAAAACTTGAAAGATTACCATTGACAATGTCAGAGAGACCTGTCATTGAATGGATAATACATGGTACAATTACAATTCCGATAACAACTTTTCAGTTTCAATATTGCCAAAAGTATATACCAGCAGGCCTGTATGAAATGTTGGGTAAAGGATACATCAAATCAACCTGGAAATTACCTTATACACATAAATGTTATAATGAAGGGAAAAAAGAGGTATTTCTTAGTGGCAATAACTGTAAAAATGCACTAAGCGGTACACTTCTGTGTCAAGGTATTAACTTGCATGGAGCCTGCGAAAGTTCGTCAAATAACCTTTCATGTCACCTGCATGGCACTCCTGCAACACAGATAGAGCCTTTTTTTACAGACAGCTTTCCAACGGCAGCTACGTTGTAATAAATGACCGCAGGGAGGAGGAGCCAAGATGGCGACCGGGATGGCTGCATAAACGCTCGGCTCCGTGAGCCCTCTCACCCCGCACGTATATCCTGGCACTTATCCTGCGAAATAATTGCATATCTAAAGTTGGTGAAGATACCGTTCACTTACCGTCTGCTCCTGAGGCTTCTCCGTGCGGTAGACCCGACGAACTGTCCCTGACTGTTTGGCGGCCTTCACTGTGCCGGGGCCGCGATCTTGAGTGAGGAGAGTATCCGGCCGCTACTGCAACAACAGCGGCCTCTGGCTGCGGTGGGGAGCCGGTCGGAGGGAACCTGAGATCTGCTGGCCAAGGGCGACAGGGCCGACCCACTCCAAATAGCAGATTGCCCTACGGGAAGTGCGATACCGCGGGACCGGAGAGAAACCAGGATCCTCGGCCCCCCCTCGGTGTGATGCCAGGACATTAACAACTTCTCCCGGGATGGACGGGTGCCTCCCGGGGAGCGGCAGAGATTTTGTTTAGCCCTTTGGTGACCCTCCGTTGAGATGCCTGCTCTGATTTTTGGGGTCCACCCGTGGATCCTGTTGCATCCTGGTGTAGGGCCCGGTCCTGCGGTGAGATGGAGAAGGAGGAGGCCGTAACGGCTGAGATGGCGGATGGCGCCCTTTTCCGCACCCCTCTTCCGGACAGAGAAACCGCTGTACAAGAGAGTCCCGTGGGTTGGCAACATGAGAAAGGGCCCACGTCCAGAGATGTACTGGCTGCATTAACAACCCTGCGAATGTCCCTGATCCGGGAGGCCCGGGAACTGGGAAGAAAGATGGCCGCCATTGTTGTTCCACCGTTCCACGTCGGCTTGGTTCAATCTTGTGTGGGCGCCGATTTGCCCGCCTCTGTGCCATTGACGACTGCCTCCGCTACGTTCACGTCCGTAGAGCCGCTGATGGACTTGGTTCATGTGATTGCTGTGGGTACACATGTTGCACGTGTGATTGACTCATTGGGGCCCCTGTCTGCTCGGCGAGTGACAAAACGGCATCGGTATGTGTTTTGGGCTGCCTCGGCGGTGTTTCGGTGCTTGCCGCATTGTGTGCTTCTTTTTCCATGGCTGGCGACGCTGTGTTCGGACTGGAGGCTGTTCTCGATGTCGATATTGACACAGACAGATTTCCGCCATGCGTCTTCGGCGGGGTTCTGGTGGCTAACGTCCCATGGAGCAACGACACTTCCAGATCCTCCTGGAACATTTGGACCCTTCGTGCTATTTTGTATGCTGATTGAGACTGAGACATACGTTGGTACTATGGATAGAAGAGGCCAGGGGTGAGACCGTTTGGGACATGGTGGGACTCATTGTTGGTTGATGGTGTTTTCAGGAACACTCAGCGGGGATATAATTGCTTGTGATGTGAATGGTTACTCTTTTTCGTAGTCCTTTTATCATTGCCGTCAGACGATTATTGCACGCGGTGGTGGGGAGGGGCTGGGTGGCCGGGTTGATGGCCCTTCTCCGATAATTTTTCTTCTTTTTTCTTTCTTCTTCTCTATATTTCAGGTTTCTTAATTAGGGCGACAGGCACGCTGCTGGGGGGGGGGGTAGGCCGTAACCTTCTGCAGGGGTGCAGGGTGGGGGGTTTGGGGGATGGGATTGTTAATTTGTCCTTTCTTTGTCTTTATGGCCCTTTGTCCTTTTCTTTTCGATGTCGTCGTCTTTTATGTTTCCTACAGTGTGTTTCGCTTTGTGGGATGGGGCATAGCTTGCAACGGTCTGTTTGTGTGTTTTTTACAACTATCCTGACTCAAAGGCCCTACCCCCATTACTTCGAATGCATGTGCACTGCTGGCGGGTTTTCTGCTTTTTGTTCGTTATCGTAGGAGCATGTATGATTGTACGACATTGATTCTAATTTTTATTTTTCTTTATTGTAAAATGAACCTTCTTGGATCCTTATTTTCACTTCGTTACTTTCTTCATATGTTGTATCCTGGACACTCACCAGACCTTGATTTCCGTGCCGCTGTATTTTTCTATAATGTATTGCTTTATTTTCGATCTATTTGAATAGCGGCCGGCCGGAATGGTTGTAGGCCCATATTTGTATTTCCTTGCTGAAACAATAAAGGTTCTTTAAAAAAAAATGTAAAAAAAATGACCGCAGCTGTTGTGGCATGGTGCCAGGAAAAGCCTATCTCGTAACTGTTACTTCCAGGGTCATTTGCTGTATTCAAGTATTGTATCCAAACAGCAATCCAGACAAGGAGGCAACATTATGGCCTTCTGTGAATATCTCTTCTATTCGAATTGATACTTTAAGCAGAATGAAGTCTATTCTTTTACAAAAAACTGTGCCTTTAACCTCGTCCAAAGAGACGTATGATCTGGAAGTTGCAAGGACAGCGGCAGAGATAAATTCCCTATTATCGACAAATTGCCCCGTGCATTTCGTAGAAATGTTTAGGTCAAATTTTAAACATGTCTGATACCAGTGGCCTCGCACATGTATTTAAGACCATTTTTCGGGACTGTTAGCACCCTTTGAAACAGTTCTGGGCATATTCCCGAATTTTGTGCATTCTGTGTTCAGCGGACTGCCTCTTCTTTTGGAACTCGTAGCAGGAATTTTATTTTTGTTCCTTCTGCTCCGATATGGCAAGTCAAGCCCCAGACAAAACTCAGGCTACGATGGAAGAAACAATCCTGGCTATACGTTACAGAGAACGGATCACTAAACTCCTCGGCTTTGCCCGGCTAAGAGATCTGAGTACTACCTGGTTTTTTTTCATTCAGACCAATCAGGCACTATCTATCTATCTATCTATCTATCTATCTATCTATCTATCTATCTATCTATCTATCTATCGCCCTCACTCTATCTATCGCCCTCACTCTATCTATCTATTGCCCGCACTCTATGTCTATCGCCCTCACTCTATCTGTTGCACTCACTCTATCTATTGCCATCACTCTATCTCTCTGTCTATCTATCTATCGCCTTCACACTATCTATCTATTTATCTATCTATCTCCCTCACTCTATCTATTGCACTCACTCTATCTATTGCCATCACTCTATCTATCTATCTATCGTCCTCTTTCTATCCAATTGTCTATCTATCTATCGCCCTCACTCTATCTATCTATCGCCCTCACTCTATCTATCTATCGCCCTCACTCTATCTATCTGTTTATCTATCTATCGCCCTCACTCTATCTATCTGTTTATCTATCTATCGCCCTCACTCTGTCTATCTATTGCACTCACTCTATCTATTGCCATCACTCTATCTATCTATCTATCTATCTATCTATCTATCTATCTATCTATCTATCTATCTATCTATCGCCCTCTTTCTATCTATCTGTCTATCTATCTATCTATCGCCCTCACTCTATCTATCTGTCTAGCTATCTATCGCCCTCACTCTTTCTATCTATCTATCTATCTATCTATCTATCTATCTATCTATCTATCTATCTATCTATCTATCTATTGCCCTCACTCCATCTATCTATCGCCCTCACTCTATCTATCTATCGCCCTTACTCTATCTATCGGTTGCCCTCACTCTATCTATCTATCGCACTCACTCTATCTATCGCATCACCACAGCATCACTCAGCACCACCACAGCATTACTCAGGGGCACCACAACATCACTATGCGCTACCACATATGTCACTGAATGCCACAGCATCACTCGTCGCCACCACATCACTAAGCGCCACCACAGCATCAATCTGTGCAACCATTCAACAACAACTGGTTCAAATATGTTCTCTCAATGTTTCAAACTTTATTACAAATGTCACAAAAAGATGTTAATATTTCACTTCTGTTCTTGGATTTTACTCGCAATAAAATACACTGAACATAATCTTCACAAAAGTTATTAACAAAAGTTTTAGCTATTGCCATTAGAAATTACAATAACTTTTATGTAACTATTAATTATTACAAAAAAATTAAAATCCATTGTTATTTGTAATGTCAATACATCTAAGTCACGTAAATACAACACATATTGTATTACAAATGCTATAGGTGTCACATTTTCAAAAGTTAAAACTAATGACATTGTAAATAACTAAGCTCTTTTCAAATGCCCCTCTCATTGCCTCCATCCTCTGTATGTGTCCTCTATCTGAGTACAATCTATTCTGAATCACGCACCTTTGACTTTTCTCCATCTCAGAAAATTTCCCACAACTCATTTACAAGATCACAATCTCTCCTCCTTCCGCTGAAAGTGATACCTATGCAACCTAACAATACCTAATCTCCTCTAACTCCTGCATTTATCTCACCAACCATGTGCTTGAGCTCACCTTCCCTTCTCCCTTACTAATGATTTCCACCAACCACTATTACTTTGGTCCACCATAAAAAAAACTGAAATGACTGCATGGATTTGGCTTGCTTTGAGCGCACAAGACAAATCTCAATTGGCCTAACGGCTAGGGCGGTCGACCTCGAATCTGGGGAACTGGGTTCGAGTCTCGGCAATGACACTGAACATCCTGTGATTCTGGGCACATCACTTAGGGCCATATGTAGGTGGGCTTTTACCGGTCAGTAACGGTGAAATTCGGTAAATTTCACTGTTACCGACGGGTATTTAGGGATTTGAGATGTAGGTGGCAGGATATCAGCATTCCGTAATTTACCGATTCAGTAAATTAAGGAATCGGTAAATTACTGAATCCTAAAAATACTGTATCGGTAAATTACCGAATGCTGATATCCTATGTAAGGAGCACTCAAGCGAGTGCATTTTTCATTTAAGGATTCGTCGTTTACCACCAACTACAAGTTGGTGGTAAATACCGAATACCTTAGATAAAGCAATTTTTTGCATTTTTTTTAGTGCCATGTGGCAGACATACATGCTGTGTGCCACATGTACGATTCAGGGGTGCAACAGGGTGTCAATGTGACACCCTGCACTCTTGAATATGTTCCCCCTATTACCGAATCGGTAATAGTGAATGGCTTCCCATTCATTCCTTTTGGCCTCCAGGCCCATAGGAATGAAGGGAATTACTGAATAGGTAAATATCGAATCGGTAATACCGAATATTTACCTACATACTATTTACCGATTTTCAAATACCGAATCGGTAAAATTCGGTATTTAAAAATCGGTAAATAGTAATTACCTACATATGACCCTAAATCCCCCTGTGCCTAATAAAAATGAATGTGTCCTCATGTAATGCAAATGGTGCTATGTAAAGCGCTCTGATACCCGATTCGGGTCAAGTTTGCGCTATAAAAAATTCTGTAAAAAAAAAACCTGTGACCAATAACATTGAACTAACTATTAACCTTGGGTTCCAGAGCAGCATGCTGCCTGACATAAATTGCTTTAACGCCTCGTCAGGGCTAGTAAGTGCTATATAAATACAATTACAAGTACAATCTGTTGCACAAGACAGAGAACAATGCTATAGTTAGTTCATTAGGAAGCATTCATAAGCTACTGTGTTGTACCTTTTGAATTCTACCAGCATGGAACTTGCACAAGATCAACCTAGAAGCATATGTCTGGTTATCATGAATTGCTGCAGAAAGTGGGAAATCCTCTGGCTTTTGCAAGGTGAGCAGCAAAATATGTGACAATTTACCACATACAATTTCTGGTAGCAAGAAAATTAAGATGCCCACTTTAACGCACCACCCTCCTCGGCTGCAATCCCAGCCCCTGCGACATGTTTTCATAGCTGCAACCTGCCACCCTCCCCATCTTTCCTAGTTAAAATGTTACTATTGTTTAATTGGGATTACTCAAGGATGGTCCACTCCAAGAGATACAGCTTTTTTTACTGCTACATTTTTAACAATGTCAACGTGATGTGGCCATTTACACCTAAATGTCCTTTGTATGGGTTGTTGAAACACGCTGCATGTGCAGACATGGATGGTTGTATATAATACAGACTGCTCTTATATACCTATTTCCCTTGTACTGTGGCTACTGTAAACATGTAACCTTGAGAAATGTTCAGTAAAATATGTCAAAAAGATGCCCAAATTAATGAAAGCCTGACTGTTTAGGCATTGACACATACTTCTGCCACAAACTGAAATCGATTCAGTGCAAAAACAAGGCCAAACAATGGCAAGTTAAAGTGACAAGTCAAACGTGTAGAAAAAAAGGCATGCCACACACAATAATGTACTCTTTCATCAATAAAAAATATCAGTAAATAAAGTAAGATTCCTTGACTTGGGTTTTTGGTTCATGACCTAAGACTGGTGAAGTTTAAGAGTAAAAAATATTCCAAAAACCTTTAGGCCAAGGTGTGTTAGGCTGGAGGAGACCTACAAGCACCCGCTAATTATTTTGGATTATTCAGTGTGTGTTGGGGTGTGGCCTAGCCAGCTAAGATGGCGGACGCACCTCTTTAGTACTCCATCTGGCGGCCCGTGCAATCCATGATTATTCATGCCTTAACCCCCTCCAATCCAGCTGAACTCGGTGCCAGAGGCAACAACGCTCTCCTGGATGCCTGCTGATAGCTGGATTGAAGACCGAGCAGCGATCCCCGAGCTGTGCACGGCCTCCCAGACAATCTAGCAACGAGGCCAACATGGCGGCGCCCACGGATCGCTGTAAACCCAGGAGGCCGCAGCAACCACTAACGGGGCCTACCGGAAGCGGCGGAGATATTGTGCCTTATTGCCGGCCCTCCACCATGAGGTGCCGCACCTAACACTGATTCGCACCCGCACACAACGTCCATCCACTGCACAGCGCTAGGACTCGAGGGGCGCGGTGGGAGGTTAGAACACACCGGCGGCCACAGCAACCACTCACGGGGCCTACCTGAAACAGCGGCGAGATTGTGAACCATTGTCAGCCCCCCATCACGAGGGGCTGCACCTAACACCAATCCACGCCTGAATACAGCGCCCTCCCCCTGCATGGCGCTGGGACTCGGGCGCACAGCGGGAGGTTAGGGCATACCAGAGGCCACAGAGACCACTCACGGAGCCTACCTGAAGCGGCTGCGATATTGTGAACCAATACCGGTCCCCCACCATGAGGTGCTGCACCAGGCACCAAGCCGCACCCAAACACGTCCTCCCCCTGCATGGCTCTGGGACTCGAGGCTGTGCGGCTGGAGGTTTGAACACACCAAAGGCCACAGTGACCACTAACGTCCTACCCGAAGTGGTGGTGAGATTGTGAACTGTTGCCGGCTCCGCCACCACGAGGTGCTGCACCTAACACCACTCTGCATCCAAACACAGTGTCCTCTCATTGCACAGAACTGGGACTCGAGGCGCACGGTGAGAGGTTAGAACACGCCGGAGGTGATTGAAGGGCGGCAGACCGCATCGCCCCTGCACAGCCATAAGCTGGCGGCTAACACTTCCCCACCATCAGGACACAACCAGCAGCCGTAGGCATCCAGGCGGCGTGAATTGAGGCCACTGAGAGCTTTCCCATCAGCGGTCTCCTACCCTCACTGCACTTGACAAGCTCCGGTCCTCCCTCTAGGCCCCTGGGCCCCGTCTGCACGGTGCTAAGCCACGAGGTGCGCGGAGGCTGAACCGGGGAGGTTGCAGAAGCCTTCCCCCCCCCACACGGTGCTGGGACTCGAGGCCCGAGACCGGGGGGTCCAGGAAAACGGAAGATACCCCAATAGATAGATCGCCTGTCTCAGCAGCTACAGAAGCAATAGTTGACCACACCTCCCCCTGCTACCATTGCGCACTGCAGCCCAGGGTCACATCTGACTCTTCACCCTCTGACAAGTGAGCCCCCACCGGCGAGCACGGGCACCACCAACATCAGAGGGACGGCCTAGAAGTACACACCGTCAGTCAACCACAAGCCGAGAGGGTACAACTCGTGGACCTCCCTGCGGGCAGCAACTGGATATATAAAAACAACATGGGATGCCAACGCATAATGGGGAGACCACAAGTACAGGCGAATTGGAGGCAGACCTCCCCAGACCCTACGATCACCCACTCGGAGGGGGAGCCCTCCCGAGCAGAGTCTGCGTCCGAAAAGTTGGACAAGGTCCCAGCTGCAATTGAACATTCACGGGTGACCATGGAAAACAGATTTGGAGAATTAGCCATAGACCTTAACCTCCTTGGAGATGATCATAGAAAATTTGCAGACAAAGTCAAACTGGGAGAGGAGACACTCCAAGCCATAGAGGCGAAAGTGCAGATGCACCAGGATGCCATAAAAGACCTGCACTTATGAGTAAAGCCCCTGGAAAACAAGACGGACGATCTAGAAGGTCGCTCTCGCAGAAGTAATATCCGCATCCTGAATCTGCCAGAGGTGTCCGAAGGACCCAGCCCCCTTCGATACATTGAGACATGGATTAAAACATTCACTCAGACAAAATAGCTGACCCAGTTTTTTCCATAGAGAGGGCACACCGGTTTCCGGCCCGCAGACCACCACCGGGATCGCCGCCCCGACCGTTCCTGCTGAAATTGCTCTACTACCAGGACAGAGACACTATTCTCAGAGCTGCTAGACAGAAAGGGCCGCTTCGAGTGGAAGACAAGCAAGTCATGTTGTTCCCGGAACACTCTTGGGCTGTCCAGCAACAAAGAGCCACTTTCCTGACAGTTAAACGAACACTGTGCCAAAAGAACGTACAATATGCCCTCCTGTTCCCTGCCCGTCTCAAAATCTTGCATGACGGAGTCGCACATTTCTTCACTGACCCTGCGGAGGCAAGTGGCTGGGTGGAGCAACGATTGTCAGCACTGGACAACCACAGAAACACACAAAGCCATCGGCCCACTGGCTGCCAAAGACAACAACACAAAAAAAAAACCTTCCAGCAACTGAACCCACTCTCTGATTCCCTCATGGAACAAATTATAGCGGAGCGCAGAAGAGAACTGCAAGCAGCAGCAATAGTGCAATCAACAGGGGACAGCTCGGATGGTGAGAAGGCCCCACATCTGTTCACTTCAGAAGAGGAAGTCAGTGATGTACACACCTCCTGAAATGGCTCAGTCACTCCTCCAATAGTGACCCCCTCAAACGGCGGACACGCTGATATAAGAGCTGCTTGACTGCGAGGCGACCACGGGGTGCACTGTCTACGACAGAATCGGCTCCCGAACAGAGGACACTACTATGAGTACATGGGACACCGTGATCAGATATCCAGAACAGGCACAACATGACATACCAGAGTGGAACATCGCGGATGGAAAATGATGAGGGGGAAACCTTAGGCATCTCAGAATCAGCGTCACAGAGCGGGCGGCAGAGACACCAGCAACTAGAGGAGCTGTCCAACCACCCATCACAAACAACGAACTAAAGACAGTACATGAAGTATAGTTTGGACATATACAGCTAGATTCATCATGATCCCGTTTTGCGAGTCCTTAATAGCGATTAATAGCGATTCATAGGAATCGCTATTAAGGACTTGCAAAACGGGATTCATGTAGGATTTGCAAAAAGTATTGCGATTCCTACATCATCCTTATTCGCAATTAGCCAGATTAGTCAGACTTCGTGATAAATAGCGGCAAAAATTTGCGAATTCGCTAATTAAAAATGGGTAATGAATTGTATTTAAGGAATCTCAAATAGAGATTCCTTAAATGCGATTTCTCGCAAATATGCGATTTCGCAAATAGCGATTTTTGCATTTGGGATGATGAATCCCAAATGCAAAAAATTGCGCTCGCAAAGGGCCAGATTCTGAGAATCTGGCCCTTTGCAAGCCGATTTTTCGTTCATGAATCTAGCTGTTAGTCCCCAACGACATGTCCTTTAAGTTGGGAATGCTACCCATTGTTCAGGTTTAGTTGTCCCCTGCTCAAGTTTCCCAATTTCCCTCAGTGGAGCAAACTAGCGGAATTGTAAGATGTAAGTGGGTGGTTGACATTCGGAGGGGAGAGGCTGGGAGGGAGCCAATGGGCATCGCGAATATACGACCTTCTCGTAGACACCACACAACATGACCACTAAGATCCCCAACACGGATATAAAAATTATTACGATAAATGTCAGGGGCATGCACACAGCAAATAATCAATACGCTGTCTATGCATGTATAAAGAGATAGCAAGCACAGATAGCTCTCCTACAGGAGACGCACCTGTCAGCGATCGAGGTGGATCGATTACATAAGAAATGGCGGGGTATTATCTGTGGGGAGGCGCAGCGGACACCACTAGGCTACACGGTGGAAGGCGCACCCAAAGACAAATGTCATTGTAGGGGCCTTCCCCACTCGACCTCCCATGGAGAAAGTAGGGTGGAGCACTATACCAGTGGGGATAGTGACAATACACACCCCATACAGTGGTTGATCTTTAATTACATTTCTATTTAAATATAAAGACGGAGCCCCATAGATAATGGTCCTGATGAATGCTGCATACCCGTTTGAGACATTGAGCAGAAACATGTTGACCACAGCCATCACGGTGAAGGGATAATTAGTTCCCCAGTCACCGCTCACTTCTTTTAATACCAAACTAGTCTTTATGACAACTGTAGCGGTTTGTAGATCACTTTCACTACTCACGGGCCCCTACTTAGTTTAGAAGTTCATCCCTGTCATCAGGTTATGCCCGCCCTCTATCAAACCGAGTTTTTAGAGGGCGAGGACATCCTATGATGAAGCTTGACAACAGGTGGTGTGTGAGGTCAGTCCTACACTTTTTGTGAGATGCCCCCACTTTACATGGATCTCTAGAGACCTGTAGCAATCCCGACTAGGGGCAGCCCCATTTGTGTTTACACAAGGTATTATCTGCGCCACCACTGTAGGAGAGTAGGGTCTGCTTCCTATGGTCACCCCCACTTTTTGCTGTGATTCTCTGGTTTTTCGACTTTAATGTGGCTGTGGGCCTGCTAATCAGACCCACAGCCCAGCTGTTCTCTCTCTAAATTGATACCATGCACTTTAGGTGCATATCAGATTGGTTACTGGGTCACCCTTGTAAGCCCCTGTATAGTGTACCATAGGTACCCAGGGCATAGGTGCACCCTAGGCCTACCAGGGGCAGCAGCATGTATTATGCCACCCCTGGTTTGCCTTCCAAACTGACACCACAGGTCTGTTCACACAGCCTGGGTAAGGTGGTGTAATCACCTCTTACTTAGATATAGTATACCTATATCTACCTTTACATAGAGACACATATACACCTATAAGCCACTCCTATGCTAGGTCTCGACAATCCTGGAGGCAGAGTGCTTGGTTTTATGTGGGAGGGTGCTCTGGCATGAGCTGAGCCCCTCTGCAGCTTTCGAAACCATCTCCTTATAGCTGTTCTATGATATAGCCATACCATATACTCTTAAGTGCATAATAATCCTCGCGGTTAATGCTAACTTTGGTTTGGCTTTATCAAAACATGTCGTGTAAGGTGTCATACACTTTGGAATACTACCCCCCCCCCGCCAATTCTGGCAGCGGGGGTAGCATTCCACCCTTCTAGAGCGTAAAAGCATGTAAGTTACTGCTTTGCCCGGTTAAAGTTAAACAGAGCCTCAGCATCACAAAATGGAAGCTGCTGCCACAGACATGAGTCTGACCTCCTGTTGCTGGGGCAATCTCTGGCAGGGGAGGCCTGGACAATAGGTTTCCTGTCCAGGGAGGTGTTAGCACCTCCCCAGACAGGGGGTGTGAGTATTGGGGGAAGGGAGGGCTGTATTCAGTGAATGCATCTAGACACTGCCTAGGTCACACAAGGTGCTCCATGCATAGCCCGGTTCAAACCAGTTGCTGGGACACTCCAGCCCCAGCTCGGGCACAAAACTGGACAAAGGGAAAGGGGTGTAACCACCCCCTTATCAGGTCCACCCATAGGAGGAACCTAGTCAGGTAATCCAGCCCCCATCCTTAGTATAAATATAGGAGCTGTGTCCCTGTGACTTTAGATTATCCTGGACGAATCTTTGTAAGACATATCTTGGACCTTCCACATTCCAATCTGACTGGAAGACGGAAGACATCTCCCTTGTGGTCAAGGAGTGCCCCCTCTGTGCAAACAGGAACCAACAGCAACATTGCCGGTCTGCAGTTTCAAGGCTCCTGTCGGAACCCGAAGACTCTGCAACTCAAGAACTGGACTTCCAAACTTCTCTGACCCCGACCCACATCCACAGCAAAGCTGAGACCAGTGGCAGACACAAGAGACGTGGGACCGGACATCTTGGACATCCTGTATTTTGCTACCTGCACGCCTTTCCTAAAGCCTCAGTAAGTTGTGCATTGGAGTACGGGAAGCCCCAGCCCCAAGCACCATTTGCACCGAAGCCCAGGCCCCCACACTCCACGAGTGTCCCATGGGCTTTGCCTTTGCATTTGAGCTCAATGTATCTTCCCGGTTCATTGCCCGTTGGCTAGTGAGCCCCCCAAAGATGCCATCTTGAATCTTGCTATTCTGGTTGCTCCAGGCTTCCTCCAGCTTTCGTGAAAAGGAGAAGCACCACATACCTTGCTGGTCTGCAACAGAGCCAATCTTGACATTCTGCGTGGGTTGCGGTTGCCAAGGCTTGTTGGGTCCAATCCGGATACCGACACCGCAGTTATCTAGATCTGTCATGGGAGAGCTCGAATCCCGCTCCTGGTCATCGTCGATGCCTCCTGGACCTCGTGGCTGAAGAGACAATCTCACCTTCTTCATCTTAAAGCACCCAACATCGCCTGGTTCCTTCCTGGTTCCTTCCTGGTCACTGGCTAGTGACCCAGACTCTGTCCCCTCTGCTTTCAGGTTCTTCACATCTCTGATCCACCCTTGGATCCACCCGGATGCTTTTCCTCTGGCCGCCTGCAGCACTTCTTTGCAGCTCCCCATAGAAAACGACAAGAAAAGACACCTATGCACCCGGCTTCCCTGGGTGAGGTAACACGAGTACTCCAGTGCTCCCGTGGGTCTTGACTCTAGAAGTGTCCTAGTTTAAAAGGGTTCCATCCTGAAGTGTCCTTAAATTGAAACTTTGTATCTTTTAAGATCTCCATAGAAAGTCAATGGGAACCCGCACCTATGTTTAGACACTGCACACGGCTCCTGTGGGTCTCCTACTTCCTAACCCTTGGTTGTTTAGTGTAGCCCCAGCGATTCCACAGGCCCTAGGCCTGCTTTCTAACTCTCACGTGGTACTTATACCACTTTATTAGTATATGGTTTGTGAGGCCTCTAGGGCATAACGTATACTGTGCAACTTATCGTATATTAACTGTGTGACTTGTATTGTATTTTTACCTCTGACCTCATAAAGAGTGCAGAGGGGTTGTGTTTAGATTAAATACATATATATTTGATATATACCTTGTGTGGTGTCCTTTCATTTGGTATTCAAGGGATTATATATGGTAAAACAACTTGCTTAACTTGCCTACTGAAGTCTTAGCCTGAAGACTGCTGGTTCATGCTACCACTAGGATAGCTTTCTATAAGGTTAACTTTACAACCACCATAAATAAGGGTTGATTAGATTGGTGCAAGGAGCCCACTAGAACTAGTGGACATCATATGCCAGGCTAACGTCTCACAACCACATACTCAGCATTCGCCAGGGGCGCCCTAATATGGATACGGCCTGGGATCCCCTTCAGGGAGCAGTCACGTACCACAGATAAAGAGGGTCGATATTCCCTGATAGAAGGACTGTTGGAGGGTCACTCAATACTGTTAGGGAGCATATATGCTTCAAATGTAGACCAGGACCAGTTTTGGAGACGCCTTACAGGGGTACCAACCCAATACACCTCGGTCCCGTGGCTCTTAGGGGGTGATTACAACTGTGTTCTGGACATCTGTCTCAATAGATCCCACCCCCCCAGCACACTCACCAGCACACAAGCAGACGGAACAATATCAAACATGGGTGAAACACTGGGCATTGGTAGAAGCATGGCAGGAGCGGAATCCAGACACTGGAATGTACTCCTTCCACTCCATCCTACAAAACCTACGAGTTTGACTCTACCGATTCCTTTGCTCCACAACACTGCTCCCGGGAGTACAACACACAGACTATCTGGGAAGGGTACTATCGGATCATGACGCACACAAACTGACTCTCAGATGGAGGCCTCCACACCCCCCAGTGCCCAACTGGAAACTGCAGCGAGAATGCCTCACAGACCAGGTGTTTTGCCACGAACACGGATATCACATTCAAGAGCATTCCACCCTCAATACTGGCACGGCGACATCCAGACTAACAGAATGGGACGCATTCAAAGCCGCAGCCAGGGGGCATTGTATGCAGCAAATAGTAGAGGTACGAGGACACTCGAAAGATCACTGCACCGTGCGGAGATGGCGCTAGTGGCCCTAACGCAACAAACAGATGCTGATGGAGCCAACCCCGACCAAATAGCAGCGGCCAAAACATCCCATGCAGAAGCAATGACGGACTTGCGCAAATACAACTTCCGGGCAATAGATTGGGGACACTCCTGGCTTGGCTAGCCAAGCAAAACACGGATGTGAAAAAGATTACGGAAATACTCGATAAGGCCGTGACCCTTTGACACTCGCAAATAGATATTTTACGCATTTTTCATGACTTTTACTTGAGTGTCTATCGAGCCCCTGCACACGCAAACCAACACATGATTACCCAGTTCCTTCACCCATTGCCTATTCTCCACATAACACCCACAGACAAAAAAGCATTGGAAGTAAAGATCAAATCCCCAGACGTCACCCATGCAATCAGAACACTGGCACATAACAAAGCTCCAGGAATGGACAGCTTCCCACTCGAATACTACAGTACCTTTGCAGCCCAACTGATCCCCCGGGCAGGAGCCATGTACGAGGACACGTTGGGTAGGGGTAAGCTCCCAGACTTGCTCAAGGAATCTATTCTGGTTACATTTCCCAAACCACACAGGGACCCAACGTTCCCCGCCTCGTACAGACCAATAACACTGCTAAATGCAGACTGTAAAATATTAGGCAAAATCCTAGCTGACCAGTACACCCAGATCGTTGTGCCGTTGATCCACCCCGACCAATGTGGTTTCGTTCCAAGGCGCAACACCTCGCAAAACCTACGAAGTTTGATTCATGTCCAGGACAGGGCGCAACTGCAATTTTCTTACCCGGCATGTCTGATCCTAGACCTCGACAATTCCTTTGATACCTTGCTATGTCCGTACTTATTCGGCATCCTTCGTAGAATAAAGGTAGGGCCTACCCTGATGAAGTATACACAAATCCTCTATAAAGGCCTAACTTCACAAGTGAGAATAGGTAAATATATTTCCGCTTCCTTCCCGGTCGAAAGAGGAACTAGACAGGGGCACCCCTTGTACCCCATTTATTCGTCCTGGCAGTAGAACCCCTAGCAATAAGGCTACGACAGGAGGGCGGCACTTGAGGTATTCCAATAGCAGACACTGTGCATTGCGTATCATTGTACGCAGATTATCTTTTGATATATGTCAGACAGGTCACAAGTGACCTCACTCCAATATGGACCACGCTGCGAGACTTTGCGGAGGTCTCTGGCCTCAAAGTCAATTGGGCCAAATCCACGATCTATCCACTGAGCCCACATCTAGCCCCGCTCGACATATCTGCCGGAGCTCACACACTCGCCTGGAGCACTGCTGCGCCTAGATATTTGGGGGTGCTGTTGTTTCATTCACCCAAGGACCTGTATGAAGGAAACCACTGCAAGGTACTAGCGGGGATCGCGCATCGGTGGGCTTCTGGAAGACACTGCCTCTCGCTTCCATTGGACGAGTAGCCCTTGCAAAAATTATCATGGTCCCCAGACTCCTCTATCCCTTCACCAACCTCCCTGTGGTACCGCCGCGCCCCTTCTTTCGGGAGTTAGACACACTACTAACCGCACTGACCTGGGGAGGAGGTAGACATAGGGTGGCCTTAACCACACTATACTTTCCCACAAATCAGGGAGGACTGGGATCACCGTCCTTTGAAGCATATTTTCTGGCAGCTCAACTCCAATGGTTGTCACACTGGACAGCGGAGCGCCACATATGAGAAACAATCACAGATGTCAGGTACCAAGCCTCTTCGCACTTATCCCATCCAAGTATCCATAGCCCGAACGTGCATGCTGAAAATCAATCGTATGTCCAGGGGGAAACCCCCTTACTCACCTCTGCTTCCACTGGTAGGGTTCCCCCAAAATGATAAATACTATACCACTCAAGCCCTTCAGGTGTGGACTGATCATTCGGTCACAGAGATGGAATCCCTGTTTGAAGACGGACAGCTAAGGACATATGCCCAAATGGCAGCTCACTATGACCTACCTCGGGCCAGTTCCTGCTACACAGGTAACTACTGGACAGTGGTCGACCCTACTGGGACCTCAATGAGAGGGAGCCCCCGACACACCCGGTGATACACACTATACTGCATATGAGGGCAGGCAGACATTTAGTTACCAGGCTATACAAAGCCGTTCGGGAACTGATCCTCCGCCCATTAGACTCACTACGGCAGACATGGGAAGAGGAAGCGGGACAGGTATTTAGCGATAAAGAGTGGGAAAAAGCGCTAGAATATCCCAAAAAGCTCTCCAGGAATGCGCGTTTTAGGAACATTCAAGTTAATTTCCTACACAGGGCACACCTAACCCCACACCACCTTCACCCTTTTTATCCTGACACACACTTCGCCTGCCCCCGTTGCCAGACTCCTGAGGAGAACTTCAAACATATGTTCTGGGACTGGCCCGCCGTCCAGCAATATTGGGACAGAATACATCAAATACTCCAATAGACGACCAACATTCTGACCATGTCATCATGGGAAGCCAGTGCCCTCTGAATTTTCCGCAGGCGGAAAACCAAAAAGGTTCAGTACCGCTTCGCCTCATTAGCCATTCTCTTAGCAAAAAGGGGTATAGCCACACACTGGCAGTCCGTGCAGGACGCCCCCGAGGCAGCCTGGATAGGGGCCATGAAGAAATGGGGGGCGGTGGAAGAAGAGGTACCAAGAGATGAGGGGAATACGGAAACACCCCATGTCTCTAGAGTGGGCACAATTATTGCATCGATTTACCCACAAAACAACACAAAGGGAATCACAGGTAGCCTCCCAATCACCGACTATCCCCCTGAGACCGACGGATGATAATGCAAGACCAAACCCAGATGCCTAGAGCTGGAAATGTACAAGGGCTGCATCGGGCAATCGCAACCACCAGGTCAGACCAACCCGTCACTACCCCATGCACATGATGACACACAGTGTACCGAAATCACGGCCTCGGGCAGCCCCTGGAATGATGGTTTTTGGCCCAAGGAGTTGGGCAGGGCACCAGAACCAGCAACCGTGGTGAAAAGCTTGGGTATTCACATTGACAGTAACCTGTCCATGAACAAACAGGTGTCCGTAGTGGTTGGCACTTGTGTAGGTCTTCTGAGACAGCTTCGTAAGATTTCTGCACTGCTGTCTTTTTCCACCTTAAGAAGTGTTGTGTCAGCTATGATTTTGGGGCGTCTGGGCTACGGCAATGTGTTATACTTAGGGCTTCCCCAGCGGCAACTTGCGAGGTTGCAGATCGTAATGAATGATGCCGCGAGATTAATTTTTAAGATGCCAAGGAAAACGCGTGCTACCCCTCTCCTGCATCAGTTGCATTGGCTCCCAGTAAGACAGAGGGCGCTGTTCAAAGGATTGTGTATTTCACACAAAGCACTCTATGGTAATGCGCCCAGTTACATCAAGACCAGACTTACTGGCTACACCCCTGGTAGGGCGCTTCGGTCCTCTGAAGCTACTCTCTTGGCTAATCCACGTTTTCGCCTGTCCACTATGGGCGGCCGTGCTTTTTCCACTCTGCTTCCGGCAGCGTGGAATAAACTGCCAATCAGTCTCCGCAAGGAGTCAAACCTATTGCTCTTTCGCCGAACATTAAAAACAATACTTTTTCGGGAAGCATGGGGAGTGCTATAAATTAGACATCTGGTTTCGGTTGCACTGATTTCCTTTTATGTACAAGCGCTTAGAGACCTCGGGGTGATAATGCGCTATATAAATGGAAATAAATAAATAAATAAATAAACCACACAATTAATACATTCTGATAGCTCCGCAACAGCTTTCCCAGTTCACTCCCAAAGTTAATATTTTTATCCCTATATCAATGATTCCGAAACCGATGGGTTTTAAACGGGAATGCATGCACTGAACGACATTCGAGCATTTACAAAAAGGGAATGAGAGGGGAACACATAGCAAACCCATAACCGCAGATAACGCACCCATAAACATACTAGTATAGTATCAAATTCTAGACACGGGGATATCACCCAGAGTGTTTTACAGTACTTTGTCTGAAATGTCGGATATGCACTAAGGTTATGAATTCTGTTCTCCACAGTGATTCTTCAACAATGTATTGTCATGACGTCAATTGATGCAATGAAATGCAAAATCCCAATAAAGAAATTTGAACAAAAAAATAAGTGTGTGTTTGGCTAATTCTGTGTTCTGGAGTAGCTTGAGGTGATAACTTTTAACCTGATTTCAAAACCCAGTCAAGCACACAATCCAAGTGGCCTATGCTTGTGGGACTTAAGTCTCCTGTGACCACTGTATGGCTCAGGGATTCACCTAATGTCAGCAGATGCCCGTTCTTGGCTTGCTGATGACCATATACTGTCGGGGTACTTGTCTGTACTCTATCATCAGATCCTCACAGTGCCACTAGTGCTCTCAAACAACCTTCCACCAGCCTACCGTGGTTTACTGGAGCCTTGTAATGTAGCTACATTCAGATGATTCAGATAAGTCATTGCAACTACTGCATAGCATGAAAAGAGCTACAGAAGGTAATCAACCCAAGCAGTGAAGAACTTTTCTAGGCGCCCCCTAGGCAGTCAAGGGTAACTGTGCCTCAATTGTAACATTTAGCATTTGGTCACAATACTATTCAACCCAAATGAAATGGCTAAGTACTCCCTTTTAGCACTTGTCTTGCTCAAAGTATCTCGTGAGAGTGGGGTTGGCCGTACTCACAGAAGGCAATGCAAGTTTAGACACACAGAACTGTATAAACACTTGGATAACAATTAATAACTGACTGTCCAGCTAATATTGTACCTTATTAAAGTACTTTATTATAATATTTAAGCAAAAAAAGCTACACAAAAAATGATTATAGACAAGGAAAACTAGATGCCTCAAGCATCTATCTAGAGAAAGATATAATACCAATAATGGTAGTATAGTACTAAAGTGCTAAGTGCTTTCAAAACAGATTACACAAGGACGGATGGCCAGTTTTATCCAATGGAAGGTGTTTGCGAAGACAACACCAAGAAAACGATCACCTATGCCCTCATCACCAGCAGACTAGACTATGCGAACACCCTGTATGCAGGGGTAACCAACCAGCTCACAAGAAGACTTCAGCCCGTCCAGAACGCAGCAGCCAGACCAGTCACAAATCTCCCACACCAGCCCACATTATGCCACACTTTAGGGAAATCCATTCGCTCCATATACAAGAGCACGCTCACTTCAGACTCCTCATCCACACCTACAAAGCACTCCACATCACATGTCCTGCCTACCTAAACAGCTGCTATCATTTCCACCAACCTTATAGACACCTCATACATATACAAAAGCAGAGCAGGGGGTTGTGCTTTCTCATACCTTGCTCCTAAATCCTGGATCAAACTCCCACAACACATCAGATCCCTCTCCACTCTTCTTGATATACGCAAGAAGCTGAAGACTGGCTTTTTGAGTAAGCCCTCCGGGGCTTGCCTCACACACTAACTACTAACGTCTGGATACCCTCACGGGTGATAAGTGCCCTATAAAAACACTGTTAACAAAACATAACAACTTGTGTGAGCCTGAGTGCAGTAGGAAAAACTGATGTTTCTTACGAAAGGCTCATGTAAGCAAACAATAGCAAAACTTCTGCAAAATACACTTCAAAAGGTATTAGGTCTAAGTACAAAACTTCAAAGAAAACAATAGCTACTGTGTTTGACTTGGGTAGTGTGGCCGGGTATCAGAAATAGACGGTAGACCAAGTCGTTTTAGAGAGGGTTTTATTTTACCAAACACTCTCCTCTGTCTGCATGTTAGTCTTTCTTTGGCAAATGTTGCGGGATCCGTCTTGACTCTGCGAGTGGGAGCCACACTGGAGGGTCGGCCAAGCTCTGTGGGTTCTTGACAATACTGGTCTCCCGGGCCGGATGTTCCGTGGCGGTAGCCGCAACCAAAAGAAAACAAAAAAAGAAATATCAGGACAACCGTCCTATACTCTGGTTCCTATACCAGGGACCGGGGGGTGAGGAAGCTACAACTCCACAGTGCTCAACGTGTAATCACACCACGAAGGCGAAGGCCGGTGCTCGGGTGCTCATGAAAGAAGGGGTAGGAAAGGGGTTGTATATACAGGGGATATGTACATGGGGTAGCGATTGGTGGAGGGGACTCGGTGTTACGCATTCGGGCGGTCTTTCCTTCCTACCCAGCCCGCTACCTTGCCCCGTACCTGTTCCAGCCACGCTCCTCCCCTGGGAACGTGGCAGGGCGACTCGTGGGGTCGTTGGCCTCCCGGCTTTGCAGCTCTGTTCTCGGGACCCAAGCCTCGCTCCTCGTCATCCGTTTCTTCTTTGGTATTCTGGTTTCCTGCTCTCGTTCTCCACTCCAAACCTCCTTCCTCACTGGTAACGCCGTACGACTTATCCCGGAGATTTCCTTCTTTTGACGGTCCGTGTGTGGTAACGTCATTCAGGGGAGGAGTCTCGTCCTGGAGGAAGCCCCAATTAAAGGTACCCGCTCCTTGTTCTTCGTCGGTGTTTAATAAAGTTTGGGTTTGTGGAAGCCATGTGTTCTGCTGAAAGGGGACAAGAGGGGGTAAGATAGGTATTGCCGACCATCATTCTCGTATATCTTCAGCTTCACCCGCCCTGTCACACTCCTCCCCCCCTGGATTCTCCCGCTCAGGGAGAGGAAGAACCCGGGACAGGTAATCCACATTACTATTGTCCTTCCCTTTCTTATGGTGTACTTTGAATGCAAAAGGCTGGAGAGAAAAGAACCAACGAAGCACTCTGGGGTTTTGGGCTTGATTCCTGTACATCCATTGCAAGGGAGCGTGGTCTGTGTAAAGGATGAATGGCTTCCCTTCCAGATAATAACAGAGTTTGTCTATGGCCCATTTAATGGCCAGACACTCCTGTTCTATCGTGGGATATTTGCATTCCCTAGGGAACAGCTTTCTGCTGACATACAGAATGGGGTGCTCCAGGCCATCCCCCCCCTATCTGTGACAACACAGCCCCTATTCCTGAGTCAGAAGCATCAGTGGCCAGAATGAAGGGTTTATTAAAATCGGGTGATATGAGAACTGGATTGGTGGTGATAGTTTTCTTCAACTCCCGGAACGCTCTCAATACTTCTGTGGAGGGGGTCAGTAGGGTGCGGGCCTGACTTCTTTTCTGAGGAGGTCTGTTAGGGGAGAGGCTAGTTCTGCAAACTTGGGAATGAACCTGCGGTAATACCCTATTAAGCCTAAAAATGCTCTTAGTTCCCTCTTGGTGGTTGGAAAGGGTGTTTCTGCTATGGCCCTGACTTTTTCTGTCTGCGTCGCGATCATCCCGTCGCCCAACACGAACCCAAGGTATTTCACCTTCTGGAATGCTGCTCGTGATTTTTTTGCATTCACGTGCAGACCGGCTTGTTTGAGGGCTTTAGAATGATTTCCAGATGTTCCAAGTGTTCGGTCCAGCTGCTGCTGTAAACCACGATGTCACCCAGGTAGGCCAAACTGAATGAGGGGTATGGACGTAGAACGTTGTTCATGAGGCGTTGAAATGTGGCAGGTGCCCCGTGGAGACCGAAGGGAATAAGGTTGAATTCAAACAATCCTTCGTCCCGTTGTAAAGGCTGTCTTCATCCGGTCCTCTTCAAGGAGGGGCACCCGCCAATACCCCTTGGTGAGGTCAAACGTGGTGATGTATACCGCGTCCCCTAGCTTCTCTATTAGTTCGTCTACCCGCGGGACGGGGTAAGCATTGAACATGGAGATGGCATTTAGAGCTCTAAAGTCCATGCAGAAGCGTGTTGTTCCATCTGGCTTCGGAACCATAACTATTGGGGATGCTCAGTTGCTATCAGAGGGGCGAATGACCCCCAGTTTTAACATCTCATGTACTTCCCGTCTTACGGCCTCTCGCCTGGCTGCTGCTATCCGGTACGGTTTCTGTTTCACCAGTTTTCCTGGTTGAGTCTCGATTTTATGCTCCACTAAAGTTGTTTTTCCTGGAAGATCTGAGAATATGTCAGAAAAGGGTAGTAGAGTGTTTTGTAATTCTTCCCTCTTTTTTCTGTGAGATCTTCGTTGACTATGAGGTTCTCTAGCGTGGAGTTAGGCCTAGCTGTAGTGGGTATCAGAAGGTTTGCTGCCTTGGGCGGAGGTCCAAGCCACTTTTTCAGCATATTTATGTGATAACATTGCTTTTTAGAAGGAGTGACCTGCAACCTGTACGTGGTGTCGCCTATGGTCTCTGTCACTCGATATGGGCCTGTCCACTCGCTTTTGAATTTACTGGTAGAAGAGGGGAGAAGCACCAACGCCCAGTCCCCCACGGCCAACCTTATCAACTTCTTCCCTCGATCATAGTATTTCTTCTGTTTGGTCCTACTTTTTTCCAAATTTGAGTAGGCGAGGTCTCTTAATTTTCTGATTTTCAACCTTAATTGTTCCTTGGTCATTTCGAGTAAGGACCTCGGCTGCCATCCAGAGACTAATTAGAATGCTGAGCAGCCTAGGCTGCTTTGTATCTGTGACCGTAGGACGTAAAGAGCCAGTGGTAGAAGCAGGTCCCAGTCATGTCCCTCTACTGTGAGCATCTTCTTTAAGGTGGACTTCAAGGATTGGTTGTATCTCTCGACGAGCCCGTCCGTCTGGGGGTGATATACAGACGTGCGCAGATGATGCACATCCAATGTCCGGCACACTTCCTTCGTCAGGCGGGACATAAAGGGGGTCCACTGGTCTGTTATCACTTCTTTAGGGAAACCCACCCTGGACAACAATTCCACAAACATTTCTGCGATTATAAACAACAACAAGAGGGTATTAAGTATGCGGGAAGTGATGGCGCTCAATCAGAATTTGCGTACATATTCAAATTTGGAAAACAAACAGTAGTCACTGGTGCAAGCAGGGAGGGGAGACCCTACACAAAACCCCTCAATTTTAAATGTAAAAATGTTTTTACAATTAAGATTCATGCAACAAAGTCCCGCGCACACAGATTTAAGTTTCAACAAGTATAGTACTCATATATGTAATTTACGAAAACAATAATCCAACGTCGATTCTTTAAATTTTGATGTGTCACTCCTTTTATTAGATGTTCACACCAATAGAAATTCACAGCCAGCCGACACGTGTTTCGTTATAGGTCAATACAATCATAGACACTATAACTCTTCAGGGCTGGAAAAATACAAAAAATGAATGGCCTATAGTGAGTATGCAACAACAATAATATGTTACAAAAACCAAAATTGAATGTGCCCATTCTCTACATTCCAAAGCATAACACCCGTCATAAGGAACCCAAAAAGGTGGTTGTATCAGGTTAATACAAACAGAAAGAGTAGCAATCAACTACTAAGGTCGCAATTACAAGCATTGACGCTCTTTATGGAAAACGGATAATCATTTTATGTCAATTACTCCAAAAAGGTATAAGTTATTATAAATATATTATTAAGTGGACAGACACCCGTGAAACAATTCACACAAAAATTATAAAAAACATACTAGTATTCTTAATGTTTAAGTCCAAATCTGTCAGCAGAATTCATAGTATAGTTAGAAACACATGTCTGAGTACGTTCCGAGAATATACGAATAAAAAGATCCAAGGCTATATAATGCTCTCATTGCAAATGAGGGCGTGATATCAGAAAACCGCATGCAACTCCCATCAGTGTGATGCATAATACAAGAGTATTTACAACGATACCTCAATGGCTGAATCTTTATCTTTTAAGGGCTGTTTAGGTAAAGATAAGTAAAAGAGAAAGAGGAAGGAAAGCGCAAATTTTGGTTGGTAAAGTTTGTCAGGAAAACAATACGTGACTCTCATTGCGGATGTCCGTATAAAGTAAAAGTAGCTCACCCCAAGTCCGGTGATAATTCCAACCCGGCAGGGTAACCAATATTATCGTGAAGTCGACAAAACGATGCTGTCAAGATATAATTTAATAATCCACATTTAAGGATGTAGCCACAGATAGAACCTAATGGCACGGTAAACAATTTCACCAAACACTGAATCTCACTAAAACTCACAATGCAATATAAGCATTTCCACTTCAAATTATCAAAAGGTCGAATAATTAGTCCCACAAAGTATTCGAAGTCCATAAATTTAACACAACCAAGTGTCCATGCAAACGATAAATCTAACCCACACAGCCCAATCTGAACACCTATTAGGATCAATTTTAAACGACCCAAACAGTAAAATCAGTCACACCTTCACTCACGAAGGCAGTCTCTTACCCGTAAGTATCCAATAGTCCTTTATATAGGGGACGCTCAGGTAATGCACGTTAGTGCCATCCAAATAACAATTGTATATGGGTCCAAAATATATACACCGATATGAAACAACGCTTCGTAGAACGAGGTTATTCCCCTGACATCCTACATAAAGCCAAAAATAGAATCAAAAGAGTCAAAAGGGAAGATACTCTAAGACCTAAACCTACTCCTAATGGGGACAAAAAAGACAATATACGTATGGTCACTGACTTCAATGAATTGAGCCATGTGCTGCGTAGGAGTCTCAAGAGACATTGGAGTATCCTTACAGCTGATAAAACATTGACCAATTATGTGACAAAACAACCTCAAATTACATTTAGGAGAGGTAGGACTTTACGCAATAGACTTAGTCCTACAGTGCCTAGAACGTCTAAAATTAACACATGGCTTAACTCACCCAACAGAGGCTTCTTTAAATGTGGTTTCTGTGGAGTGTGTAGGTGGGCTAAACATAAGACAAAAAATTTTAAAGGTTGTGACAACAAAACCTACGAGATTCGAATGAACATTAACTGTTTAACTAAATTCGTCATCTACATTATTGAATGTAAATGTGGACTCCAGTATGTGGGTAGCACCATTAGGTGCTTGAAAGAGAGGATTGGGGAACATGTTAGAGCTCTTTTACAGCAAGATGCTAGATATCCGGTGGCAATTCATGCAAGTATTTGCCACGCACAAGGTCCCAAAAAAGAATTTGCCTTTTTTGGAATTGACCATATCCCTATGGACACTAGAGGTGGCAACAGAGAGCTTCGCCTCAGACGTGCAGAAGCATTCTGGATTATGAGACTTCATACGGTGGGGCGGGGTCTTAATTGCGACCCGGAGATGCAATTTTTTCTGGGGGACTGATGCACTATACTCAGAATTTTAGTATTAATTTTCTGATTATACGTTGACACTACTGTAAGGTTTACCCTGCACCCGTTTGTTGTAACTTATCTGCAATATTATCCTTTCTGTATGAACGATAATATATTAAATATCTTGTTCGGTATATTTTGACTGAAGGGTGGGTGGTGCTCTTACTCTTCACCCTCACTTACTTTGGTTTCAATGAATACGTATAGTATGCGCATTTTTATTAAGGCAAGTATATGTTGTAATACTCGCATTTACCACTTGCCTGTATGATTTATATTTTATATATTTTTTGTTGTCGTTTTATTGCCACATATACACTGTGGCTGATTATCGCATGAGCATTGTTATTGGACTGTGTTTTCAATCGTACATATCATGTTCCTCTCGCTCACCAATGTAATATCATGGGAGTTCATTTCCGAATATTTGTTGGAAATGTGATCCTCTTTCGATTAATATGAACAGCGGTTCATCTAACTGCTGATTTCCTTTCCTTTCCTCTCTCCTTTCACTTCAGTTAACTATCACTTCAGTTAACTATTTCTTCAATTTGTATGCTCGGCATGGTGTCTGTGGACATACCTGGGTCGATGTAGGACTAAAGAATTGGGACCTGGAGTGTCCGTAGCAGGGACAAAGTCCGTTTTCTATTGCTGTGAACCATTACGGAGGTTCACGCTCTAGCTTTTTGCTTGCCGCTTGGATTGTATAAGTTGGACTGCCGGGGCACGTTGGGGTTACTTCCGGGTCGGGGACGCCTGTTGCAACGAGGGTGATTGTACCAAGGTGATTACGCCAGCCCTTCCAACTTTTCTAGCTTTATATGTAAACTATTGACTTGAAATTTCCGTAGCGCAACGGGATTCGGAAACCTAATTCTACTCCCATATTTCTTGTCTTATAGAAACCGGATACCACACGTACCCATGTGGTAGTCCGTCACGAATCTGATCGGTGTATATATTTTGGACCCATATACAATTGTTATTTGGATGGCACTAACGTGCATTACCTGAGCGTCCCCTATATAAAGGACTATTGGATACTTACGGGTAAGAGACTGCCTTCGTGAGTGAAGGTGTGACTGATTTTACTGTTTGGGTCGTTTAAAATTGATCCTAATAGGTGTTCAGATTGGGCTGTGTGGGTTAGATTTATCGTTTGCATGGACACTTGGTTGTGTTAAATTTATGGACTTCGAATACTTTGTGGGACTAATTATTCGACCTTTTGATAATTTGAAGTGGAAATGCTTATATTGCATTGTGAGTTTTAGTGAGATTCAGTGTTTGGTGAAATTGTTTACCGTGCCATTAGGTTCTATCTGTGGCTACATCCTTAAATGTGGATTATTAAATTATATCTTGACAGCATCGTTTTGTCGACTTCACGATAATATTGGTTACCCTGCCGGGTTGGAATTATCACCGGACTTGGGGTGCGCTACTTTTACTTTATACGGACATCCGCAATGAGAGTCACGTATTGTTTTCCTGACAAACTTTACCAACCAAAATTTGCGCTTTCCTTCCTCTTTCTCTTTTACTTATCTTTACCTAAACAGCCCTTAAAAGATAAAGATTCAGCCATTGAGGTATCGTTGTAAATACTCTTGTATTATGCATCACACTGATGGGAGTTGCATGCGGTTTTCTGATATCACGCCCTCATTTGCAATGAGAGCATTATATAGCCTTGGATCTTTTTATTCGTATATTCTCGGAACGTACTCAGACATGTGTTTCTAACTATACTATGAATTCTGCTGACAGATTTGGACTTAAACATTAAGAATACTAGTATGTTTTTTATAATTTTTGTGTGAATTGTTTCACGGGTGTCTGTCCACTTAATAATATATTTATAATAACTTATACCTTTTTGGAGTAATTGACATAAAATGATTATCCGTTTTCCATAAAGAGCGTCAATGCTTGTAATTGCGACCTTAGTAGTTGATTGCTACTCTTTCTGTTTGTATTAACCTGATACAACCACCTTTTTGGGTTCCTTATGACGGGTGTTATGCTTTGGAATGTAGAGAATGGGCACATTCAATTTTGGTTTTTGTAACATATTATTGTTGTTGCATACTCACTATAGGCCATTCATTTTTTGTATTTTTCCAGCCCTGAAGAGTTATAGTGTCTATGATTGTATTGACCTATAACGAAACACGTGTCGGCTGGCTGTGAATTTCTATTGGTGTGAACATCTAATAAAAGGAGTGACACATCAAAATTTAAAGAATCGACGTTGGATTATTGTTTTCGTAAATTACATATATGAGTACTATACTTGTTGAAACTTAAATCTGTGTGCGCGGGACTTTGTTGCAACATTTCTGCGATGTTCCTGGTGGTAGGAGCCCGGAGAGGGAAGGCCTCTATAAATCTGGTGGCATAATCTACTATAACAAGGGCGTAGAGGTACCCCCTTGATGTTTTGGGTAAGGGCCCTATCAAGACCATGCCCACCCATTCAAAGGGGGTTCCGATGATGGGCATAGGCCGAAGAGGTGCAGCCATAGGTCTGTGAGTGTTTTTCTTCTGGCATATTTCGCAAGTTTGGCAATAATTCTGTATATCTTTATAGATGCCGGGCCAGAAGAAATATCGCAACACACTTTCAGAGGTCTTTTCTTTCCCGGAGTGCCCGGCCGTGAGATGTGCATGTAAAAAGAATAAGACCTGTTCTCGGAAGGGCAGTTGAACCAATAGCTGAGAGTGCCCCCTCCTTTCCCCTTCTGGATATAGCAGCTCATTTCTGATAAAAAACGGGGATATGTGATGGCCTGACTGTTCTGACTAACATGAGCGGCTTCCCAGGCATTAAAGAGGGCTTGTGCAAAGTGGAAGCTGCGGTCAATTATCCAAGGATCCTGGGTGATAAGGGTCGGTACGGGATTTCCCACTTTTCCCTCCTGCCCACCTAGTTTATCCTGGAAGAGTGAAAGAAAACCAGGATTATCCACCCCTAGAATAATATCTTCTGGCAGGTAATCGACCACTCCTACTTTTACCGTGCAGGGGTCCCTATCTAATGGTATCATGGTTACTAGGGCAAGTGGATAGGGCTTTACGTCTCCGTGCACACAACGGATATGAACCAGTGCACCAGGAACATATTGGGTAGGATGAGGCTTTTCTGTACTACGGATTGTTTACACCCTGAATCTAAAAGGGCCTTTACCACTTTGTCATTCATCCTTACACATACATAAAAGGACGCTCCCATCTCAGCTTAATACAGAACCGCTTTCGGCAGGTACCCGACTTCCATTGGCTCTTCAGTTGGCCTTTTCTTGGGGCACACGCGGGCAATGTGGCCCCAGTCGCCACACTCGAAACATTGTGGACCCCGAATAGCTGGAATATCCATTCTAGTGTTTTTAAGTCTGGGGGGGTCCATTAGGGGTTTCATCCTCTTCTCTGTTTTAGCAGGCAGAGTGGCTTTGTGTAGTTTGTCTACGTCTCACCCCATGGTCCGGGGTTGTGCTCTGGCGTGGTTTGCGGCTATTTTAATAGCCTGTTCGACCGAGAGGTTGGAATGTAGATTTAGCCACCTTTGAGTAGCATATGGTAGGGCCTCCATAAACTGCTCCAGATATATTTTCGCCATGACTTTTTCTCTGGTGCTAGTGGTCGGTTTTAACCACTTGTCAGTGGCCATTTTCAAGCGAAAAAACGTTTTGGGGTTCTCCCCAAGTGCCCCTCGTTCAACCGAAACCGTACTCTGTAGGCCTCGGCATCGAGTCCAAGGTGATCCAATATCACCTCCTTGATTTCTTGATAGCGAGCGTCTCCAGTAGGGTTGGCTACTTGGTAGGCGAACTGTGCTTCGACGCTCAGGAGTGGCGCTAAAAAGAATGGCCATTTGTCCTCGGGCCAACCACATGCTCCTGCGGCCCTCTCAAAATTGAATAAAAACTCGTCTGGGTCTTCCCCGGGTACATATTTTTGGAGAGCTATTCCAGATGGATTGGCAACATGTACTCTTCTCTCCATGGGAACAGGTATGCCAGGGTCGGATGTGACTTTTTGGAGGCTCTCTATATGCGCCGTTATTTTGTTCTGAAATAGTTTGTGGTCTGCCTGGGCTGATGTCATCTGTCTTTCGACAGCCCACTCAAGCTTCTCTTGCCCTTTGATCATATGCTGTATAAGGGAGTCCATCTCGTTTTGGCAGATGGACTGAGATGGAAATCCCACTTCTGACACCAGTTGTGGCGGGGTATCAGAATTAGATGGTAGACCAAGTCGTTTTAGAGAGGGTTTTATTTCACCAAACACTCTCCTCTGTCTGCTTGTTAGTCTTTCTTTGGCAAGTGTTGCGGGATCCGTCTTGACTCTGCGAATGGGAGCCACACTGGAGGGTCGGCCAAGCTCTGTGTGTTCTTGACATTACTGGTCTCCCGGGCCGGGTGTTCCGTGGCAGTAGCCGCAACCAAAAGAAAACAAAAAAAAGAAATATCAGGACAGCCGTCCTATACTCTGGTTCCTATACCAGGGACCGGGGGGGTGAGGAACCTACAACTCCACAGTGCTCAACGTGTAATCACACCACGAAGGCGAAGGCCGGTGCTCGGATGTTCGTGAAAGAAGGGGTAGGAAAGGGGTTGTATATACAGGGGATATGTACATGGGGTAGCGATTGGTGGAGGGGACTCGGTGTTACGCATTCGGGCGGTCTTTCCTTCCTACCCAGCCCACTACCTTGCCCTGTACCTGTTCCAGCCACGCTCCTCCCCAGGGAAATGTGGCAGGGCGACTCGTGGGGTCGTTGGCCTCCCGGCTTTGCAGCGCTGTTCTCGGGACCAAAGCCTCGCTCCTCGTCGTCCGTTTCTTCCTCGGTATTCTGTTTTTTCGCTCTCGTTCTCCACACCAAACCTCCTTCCTCACTGTTAACGCCGTTTGACTTCTCCCGGAGATTTCCTTCCTTTGACGGTCCGTGCGTGGTGACGCCATTCAGGGAAGGAGTCTTGTCCTGGAGGAAGCCCCAATTAGAGGTACCCGCTCCTTGTTCTTCGTCGGTGTTTAATAAAGTTTGGGTTTGTGGAAGCCATGTGTCCTGCTGAAAGGGGACAAGAGGGGGTACGATAGGTATTGCCGACCACCATTCTCGTATATCTTCAGCTTCCTCATGGTGCCGACCCGCCCTGTCACAGGTAGGTTTGGTTTTGGTTATTAGTGGAGAAATGTAAATGGCTGTTCAATGCACCTGCAGAAAAACCTTCCAGACCATTGCGGCTTCACATGAAGACATCATCCTTAGAGTGAAATGCTAACTTAAGCCCGGCAAGTAAAAATAGTCTTTTGTGGGGGTATGCAGGGTAGGTGCACCGGTCTTCTGGCGCAGTGTGAGAGGGTCACGGACTACTGAAGTACCACTAATCCATTAGCCACTGGGCTGGCCTTAAGAGGTAGCAGTTGGTCAATATACCAGAACACTTTGATACCAATTTAGATGTCAAACAATGTTGGGGGACTGTACCTCAATTCTCACTGGTCATGATCAAGATCTAGTGGTGTGGCACCAAGGAAAATTGCGGCTTCAGCCACCGTGCAGAGGGTGAATATTGAGAAAGCTGGAGACTGTGCAAGTCCAATGCTGGTAACCAGGGGTTGAAGTGACAACAGTTCTGGAACTGCTTGATATGAAATCAGAATTTCAACAGGTTCTAGAATCTAGGTGACATCCTAGTGATCACACTGAATCCCAAGACCAGGTTTTGTAGTTGAGGAAACCCATAAAACCTCCAGGAGTGGCTACAAAGTGTACACAAGCTTCCCACAGCAAGGGGCTCCAGGATGTGTGTCAGGGAAGAAATCGGCTCACCCTTAAAGAAAAGATGTCTCGTTCCCTCTGCCTCAATGGCATTGTGTAGCAGCTGATGACTCCTGAGCAGCTGGCTCGGGGCAACCTTGTATTCCCTGGGCAGGCCAAGTGCCATGATTGTCTCTCAGAGGTCTCCTCAGTCAGCTGGGCTTGTTACGTCACTAGCAGGCTTTCAATCCTTTTGAAAAAAACAATCAAACATGAGGTGGTTCTGCTGTGCTTTCGTCTTACCATCAAAGAGAGCTCCACCCACAGGGAAGCTATCTTAATGCTTTTATCATAGAGTGATGTTAAATCCAATTTAGGTGCGTGCCTTGTGTTTTAATCTCTGCTTCAACAGTATTCCAAAAGGTCACCTTCCATATACTTTATGGTACAAAATGTCATTATTTAATTTCTAAGAGACCATCTTGATTTTTATGACAGAGCTGAGGAACATTTAAGAATGTAATGAGTTTGGGAAGTGTGGCTGAGAAGGCTCCATTTTTAAAGGACAAGGGGGCCCATGCATCAACGAAAATACAGATCACAAATGGGCCAATTCGCACAATCGCCCCCTTTGTGACCGGTATTTTTGCATTCGGGATGCATCGACCCAAATGCAAATTTCCAATTTAGGGATTCGCAAATTTTGCGATTACTTAAATTGCGAATGCAACAAGCATTTCCTAAATGAGACTTTGCATTTAGGAAACCCAAATTACCATCAACTGTAAGTTGATCGTAATTTGCAAAAACTTTGAAAAATGCACAAAAGTGCATTTTTCAAAGTGCCATGTGGTGCACACACATGCCCTTAAGGCATGTGTGTGCACCACATTTGCACACATGCCAATTTCGGGGGTGCTTCAGGGTGGCCTTTTGGCCCCCTTAAAATTGCATGCTCAATTTGCGTGTAACTATTTAGTACTCGCAAATTGCTCATGCAATTCCCAGTAATGTCTATGGGCCTTTAGGCCCATAGGAATTAATGTGAAGCTATTCCTTAATAATGAATCGCAATTTGCTATTTGCAATTAAGGAATATGCAGGAATCGCTAATATTTTAGCGAAACCTACATGCATAGCCAATTGCGATTCCATAATTGCGATTCCTTAATAATCGCAATTATGGAATTGCAAGTGCCTACTTTGATGCATGTACCCCAAGAAGTGTAACTTATACAAGAAAAAGTTAGCATAGTTCTGGCATTGTATTCTAGAGGAAGGAATCAGACCAAAATGGTCTACCACGTTCTATAAATTCAGCTTCACACTAACTAACAAAGATCATTTGCTATCCCTTCATGGTTATTGTGAATATTGAGGGAAATGCATTTCTTGGCCAAGGGGGAACCTATTCCTGTCCAAGAAAGGTGCAGAAGTTGCATAGGGGAAGTGCAGGAAAATGTGCTTAATTGTATAAAAAGTGGGAGTGGATGAAAAATTCTGCTCCTCAGCGAAGTTTGCAGACTTTTGCCCAGACCGCATTCCGCGTGGGGTTCCGGCAAAACTGCACCAACCGATGCATGGCGGAGTTTTTAATCATGTGTGGCTCACCAACGTTAGGATTGCAAATGAGAATTTGCATCCACTAGCTTGATGTCCGGGGGCTAGAATGCCTCTCGGCGAGATTTCTCAACGTGGCGGTCGAGGCCGTTCGTGCTCAAGTAGAAAATCTACTCAAATGGCAGGAAGAAGCAGCACCATCTGTGGTGCCATTAGCACTGATTTAACAGTGTGGAACAAGCTGCCAGAGCTAAAACTCAGTACGAGCAACGCAACATGCCGAATTCCGCCCGCTCATGGAAGTCCGTGGAATCTCCCAGAGTTTTTAGGTCACTCCACAGAATTCCGCACATTGAAACTCCATGAGTTTCGCCCACCCCTAAAAGACTATTTTGGCTGTGCCCAGGCTTATACTATTTGTTGTTTAGAGACAATGTTTGGTATCTGTAGATGTCGGATGGTCTTGTTTTTGGACAGTTGCCGCTCAAATGTGTAGCAATGTTTTGTGGGATGTGGAATTTGTCACAAGGACATTGACTGAAGCAGAATGTAGATACTTGGTTAATGAACATAAACAGGGCAGGCAGAGCTAAAGAGCCACAACCATGGGGACTGAGGCCTATTATCATTGCTGTCTCAGGGCCGGTCCTCCTATGGTTTCTGCAAACTGGGCCAAGTACAACCTTGTCTTCTCACTGTCAGTGGTAGCAAGGGCGAGTAGTCTAGGTTTATCAGGGAGGTTAGCGTGGGGGTACTCAGGCTCAATAATCAACACCCCCAGCAGTGCATAAGACCAATGTCCAGCCCAGTGCTCCTCTTTGTATAAAAGACTAGTACTTTGTTACACAGGAAACATACACAACAATGCAAGAATGACTGAGTTACAGGTGTGAGTCTTTATGTTTCCAGCTGCCTTTTCTGCCTAGCTTAGCAACGACTTAACCTGACTCTTGTGAGTCTCCCTGTTTCTGTGGGTTCCCCCACCTGGTTCAAAGTTCAAGGTACTACTCATGCTCTACCCCACCCCCCCTGCTTCCTCTTAGCACTCAGACTCTTGGGGCTAGGCCCTTTGAGTCTGCTATGCAGTTTGTAGGATCAGCCCCAGTCTACGTTGACTCTCACCAGCAGGAGGATTTCACCCGTAGCAAGGAGCTTTCCAGGTGGCACATAGTAGTCTTCAAGGGATATAGTGCATTGCTCAGAGGGTTGTGGCAGGAGTGTAGGCTTCTGTTGGTGGTTTTCTTCCAGGCATCTACCAGTAGATCTCTGCTCACTGTGCGGCTCACCACGGCACTTCGGTGAGTACTTGTCGTTCCTTCATGGGCACAACAAAAACACGTGCATGTGATGGTTCTTCAGGGCAGCGGTCGCCAGGCCCTATCTTCAAGATGCAGTGCCTCAAGGTGATGAGCTCGATTCTTCATGAGGCACCAGATCACTTCATTTTCAAAGCGGGTCCCACCCCAGTGGCACACTTTGGCAGTTGTGCAATCACACAGTCCAATTGTGGGCGGGCATATTGGCCACCAGCTGACGCTTATACTTGCTTTGGAAGTCCTACCACTCAAAAACGCCAGGTGGCGTGGTAGCTTTGATGGAGATAAATAATGAAGATCGCCCTGCCCAGTCCGGCAGTACTGCGATTCCCTAGCTGCAGATGCTCAGCGAGTCTCTGTTGGACAATCCCCATACCATAGTCAATTGTGGCAGTCCATTCCATGATCAGTTCCTCCTGTGGGACTGGCGCTTTCTTCCCTTGCTCACAGGTGGATGTCTTGGCACCCAGGACAGTCCAGTAATTCCTCCTTCAGGCTGGACTCCAGGAAATGTTTCCTTGTCTCTGGGGCTATCAGTGTGACACTAACCGTTGTCTCCCTCGAAGTCCCTGAGCACTCTGTAGAGTACCCCCTCCATGGTAGAAAAGACCCCAAAAATGAATACCAATGGCTCTTGGGCTTCCAACTTTAAATAGATTTCACACATGGAGGATGTGTATTCCAGGCATGATTGTTTGGAACCAGTTTGGGCTGTATCCCCTTTCATGTGTGCCAGCTGAATATATGCCTGGAATACACATCCTCCATGTGTGAAATTTTTGCCCTTACACTATCTAACACTTACCCTACTGTTGCCCTAAAAGTATTATGCGTTGCAAAGGTATGCGTTGTAATGGAATGCGTTGTAATGGTAGTTTTTAAAAATGCAATGATATGGCATGCATTTTAAAATCATGCAATGTAAGGGTAGTTACAATGTAAAGACTGCGTTGTAAAAGCATGCTTTGTAATTGCATGCGTTTTAAGTCATTTACAACCCAAAATATTAGAAGGGACTTCTAAAGAAAGTCTTTCTCCTCACTCTTTACTATAGTGTCTGGCTTTCCACCCATCCATGTAGTAGATGCACGCAATCACATATACTGGGGGAAAGCATCCTCTCTTCCATCTTGTACTGTGGTCAAAATTGAGGGCTTAAAAAATGGAGCCCACAGGTCTGTACCACTTGTGCACGGCACACTATCAATCCTAGCACCCACACACATGTACAACACTGTTGATATTGGCACTGAGGATTCTAGGTTCATCATGAGCATCTGAACTTTAGATGAATGTGCCTGAAAGTGCACATTCATGTCTCACAGGTAAAAAGGCTTGTCACTATAATTCACCAACAATGGTATGCTGCCATCACCATGCTCCGCGCATTAAATCTGCAACAGGGATGGCATTCCTCTGTCACTATAATGGTGCTCCCCTCTCGGTTCATGACAATGTCCAGAACTTATCATTGTGAAAGACTAGGCTAACTCGACATGCGCACAAACGCATTAGTGTGTAGCTTGAACAACAAGCATTTGTAATGCAATAGGTCTCGCATTAGGAAAGTTTGAGCTATTGGTATTGTAAATGACACATTTTTTATTTCTGTGTTGGTTTTGAAAATTGCGAAATTAATAGCTTTGTCATTTACAATGGCAATAGTTATAACTTTCGCAAATGTGACTCATATAGCATTTCTAATGCAATATGTGTTGTATTTACGTGACTTAGATGTATTGCTATTACAAATAACAATAGCTTTTATTTTTTTTAAAATTAATACTTAAATAAAAGTTATTGTAATTTAGCTTAAACTTTTGTAAATAACTTTTGTGAAGATTATGTTCATTGTATTTTATTGTGACGAAAATCCAAGAACAAAAGTGAACTATTAACATCTTTGTGTGACATTTGTAATAAAGCTCGAAACATTGAGAGAACATATTTGAACCAGTTGTTGTTGAATGGTGGCGCTGAGTGATGCTGTGGCGTTCAGTGATGCTGTGGCAGCGCATAGTGATGTTCTGGTGCCCATGAGTGATGCCTGTGGTGGTGCTGAGTGATGCTGTGGTAATGCGATGGAGTGAATGCGATAGAGTGAGTGCGATAGATAGATAGAGTGAGTGAGTGCGATAGATAGAGTGAGTGAGTGCGATAGATAGAGTGAGTGCGATAGATAGATAGAGTGAGTGAGTGCGATAGATAGATAGAGTGAGTGAGTGCGATAGATAGATAGAGTGAGTGAGTGCGATAGATAGATAGAGTGAGTGCGATAGAGAGAGTGCGATAGATAGAGAGAGAGAGTGCGATAGAGAGAGAGTGCGATAGAGAGAGAGAGAGCGATAGAGAGAGAGAGAGAGTGCGATAGATAGAGAGAGAGAGAGTGAGTTAGTGCGATAGATAGAGAGAGAGCGAGCGATAGATAGAGAGAGAGAGTGCGATAGATAGAGAGAGAGTGCGATAGAGAGAGAGAGTGCGATAGAGAGAGAGTGCGATAGAGAGAGAGAGAGTGCGATAGAGAGAGAGAGAGTGCGATAGAGAGAGAGAGAGGGCGATAGAGAGAGAGAGAGGGCGATAGAGAGAGAGAGAGGGCGATAGAGAGAGAGAGAGAGAGAGGGCGAGAGAGAGAGGGCGATAGAGAGAGAGAGAGGGCGAGAGAGAGAGGGCGATAGAGAGAGGATGATATAGAGAGAGAGGGCGAAAGAGAGAGAGAGGGCGATAGAGAGAGTGCGATAGAGAGAGCGAGAGTGCGATAGAGAGAGAGGGCGATAGAGAGAGAGAGGGCGATAGAGAGAGAGAGAGGGCGATAGAGAGAGAGAGGGCGATAGAGAGAGAGAGAGAGGGCGAGAGAGAGAGAGTGATAGAGAGAGAGAGGGGGCGATAGAGAGAGAGAGAGGGCGATAGAGAGAGAGAGGGCAATAGAGAGAGAGAGAGGGCAGTAGATAGAGAGAGAGGGCGATAGAGAGAGAGGGCGATAGATAGAGAGAGAGAGCGATAGATAGCATTTATGAGACGAGGATTATACGTCGATGCATTTATTCTTTTGTGTTGTAAAACAGTCCATGCAATAGAGTGAGTGCGATAGATAGAGTGAGTGAGTGCGATAGATAGATAGAGTGAGTGAGTGCGATAGATAGATAGATAGAGTGAGTTAGTGCGATAGATAGAGAGAGAGAGTGCGATAGAGAGAGAGAGAGTGCGATAGAGAGAGAGAGAGTGCGATAGATAGAGAGAGAGAGTGCGATAGAGAGAGAGAGTGCGATAGATAGAGAGAGAGAGAGAGAGAGTGCGATAGATAGAGTGCGATAGATAGAGAGAGAGAGTGCGATAGAGAGAGAGAGAGCGATAGAGAGAGAGCGATAGACAGAGAGAGAGTGCGATAGAGAGAGAGAGTGCGATAGATAGGGAGATAGAGAGAGAGCGATAGATAGAGAGAGAGAGTGAGTGCGATAGAGAGAGAGAGAGAGAGAGAGCGATAGAGAGAGAGAGAGTGCGATAGATAGAGAGAGAGTGCGATAGAGAGAGAGAGAGAGTGCGATAGAGAGAGAGAGAGAGTGCGATAGAGAGAGTTAGATAGAGAGAGAGTGCGATAGAGAAAGAGAGAGAGAGTTAGATAGAGAGAGAAAGAGAGAGCGTGATAGATAGAGAGAGAGAGTGCGATAGATAGAGAGAGCGCGATAGTTAGAGAGAGAGAGCGCAATAGAGAGAGAGTGCGATAGATAGAGAGAGCGCGATAGTTAGAGAGAGAGAGCGCGATAGAGAGAGAGCGCGATAGAGAGAGAGAGAGTGCGATAGAGAGAGAGAGAGAGAGTTAGAAAAAAGCTTTTCCATGGAGGTGAACATGGGCGTGTCAACAGTGATTACAGAGTGAGAATACATATATTTTTTTTAAAACAGCCATTTACCAAAAAATAAGGTTGGATCGAGTACAAAAACCGAGGCTGCACTAAACTTGTAGATAAATAAGTCTCTAGGGATAATAAACGGCGCTTCAGGGCCCTATTATCTTTGCACTCTTCGATATACTAATGCCAAGAAGTAGAAACAGAACTGCATGTGGCCTCATGTCACAAGTCTCTTTCAGACAGTTCTGGGACTTTGTAAACCATGGTTCTTTGCATCCATGGAACTATATGCCCATACCTCCACATGCAAAAAACAAAACTGCATGTCCCAGAAAGCAAAGCGCTTCTGGCTTAAAACCAGGAATGGCTGAGAAAGCGTGTCACACATGGCACTAGGATACCTGGCAGCTGCGTGGGAGGAGCCAGTGGTAAACATGAATTCGTTTGTTCAGCATGTAAAACAGGAATTTCTCCATAGCTGTTTGAGACACGTAGATAAGCCTTATGGGTAAATCTGGGTTTATTTAGTGCTAACAAGAAGGTAGACTAGAGCATCCGTGGTGCCAGGAAGGGGCAGAGAGCTGACCCACATTAGTAATGGAGGCCTGTTCACATGTGGCAGAAAACATCAGTGACGTGACTTTTACGGTGCTGCAGAATTGTCTCCTGTTCGTGCGACACAGGGATGTGCATTTTCAAACAGTAATGCAGAGCTGAGGAGTGGAAGGCGCCCTCAACACAGCACACGTCTTATGCAGCTCCCGTAGCCTTTCAGTCAACAGACTCAAAAAAATATAATACACTACAAAAAAAACACATGTGAAAGGGAGGGGCTTAAAATACCAGAGTCCTCGATGCCGATCACCAGGTGTAGGCCGGGGAGATGAGATAAGACAGGGAAGGGAGGGCCGGCGAGGGAGCTGGCAAGAAGTGTGCTAATGAAAAAAAAAAGTGCGGTCGCCATGGTAAAATAGGAAGCGAGCCATTCGCTGCGTTGATCAAAGAAAACACAGCCGTGCACCACCTGAAGCGTCCGGCATGCTGCGAGTTACCAAAGCTCAAAGTTAGAAAAAACACAACGGAACAAAAATACACTACAAACAAACACATATGAAAGGGAGGGGCTTAACATTCCGGAGTCCTCGATGCCGATCACCAGGTGTAGGCCGGAGAGATGAGATAAGACAGGGAAGGGAGGGCCGGCGAGGGAGCTGGCAAGAAGTGTGCTAATGGAAAAAAAAAGTGCGGTCGCCATGGTAAAATAGGAAGCGAGCCATGCGCTGCGTTGATCAAAGAAAACACAGCCGTGCACCACCTGAAGCGGCCGGCATGCTGCGAGTTACCAAAGCACAAAGTTAGAAAAAGCACAACAGAACAAAAATACACTACAAACAAACACATATAAAAGGGAGGGGCTTAACATACCAGAGTCCTCACTGCACCATGTATGAGAACTTGCTACCAACAAAAATGGATCATCATTTAAAGAATAAAGACGTGTAATGTGAAGAGGTATACACATTTGAGTCATTTATCTCAAGAGAAGTTTATTTGCAAACGGTCTGGCTGGTGGCATGAGTGTCAAATTATTGCAAGGACTGCTTGCATGACGTGAAAGTAGTACTTACAAGCAGATTGTCCTGTAAATAGGATTTCAGCTGCAGGGGAGCAGCAGCCTTTGATGTCTGATGGTGGTGTAAGAGAGACAAATGTTGGTGTGCGAGGCTTCCTTTCAAGTCGGGGGCGGGGAGCAGGGGAGTGATCGAGTGGGAGGGAACGAGCATATGGGGTGTGAGTGAGAAGTGAGGCCAAGCGCGCGCTGGCGAAGCGTCGCGTTTGAATACCTCACATGCATTCGGGAGAATCCGCGCTTGGTCAAGAGTTTGTTTTGCCTACTATATACTCGGCTATTAATCCCTGCGGGATATAATAGCCGAGACCTAAAAATCCCCAAAACAGGACCACAGGTATATAGGGGGCATATTATCAAGCCCAATCTTGGCGCTTTAGCGGCCGTTTTCGGACAAAAAGCAGCGATTTAATATATCGCTCTATTATCAAGGCCATGCTAACGCATGTGTCCTTGAGTTAGCAGCCGTCTTTTCCCCACTTTGCATGTCAGCGATTATTATTGCTAATGATATGCAAAGTGGGCGTTCCTCACAGACCAACATTGGTAAACATCGCTAAAACTGCATCGTGATATTTACAAGGATGCCCCAGACCTGCAAATCAATGATCAAAGTCCTGCTAAGGCCCCTTTATCGCAGGATTTTAACTCCTGCTATTAATCCAATTTAGCCATCTGTAACATGGGAGGTGGATCTCAGGGCTAAGTCCACACCTGCCTATTATCAAGGTTTACATTATCGCAGATCATTTTTCGCTGCTTTTCTCATGCTAATGCATGTTATCACCCTCTATCACTGGATTTCACATTGCCTGGGTGAAAAGCGTTAATAATACATCACTAACCCGGCGCTGAAATCCAGCGATAGACGGCGATAATGAAAATCGCGCTATGCGTGATGTGCGATAATTATTGTATGTGCTTGATAATATGCCCCATAGTTAGGGCGTGCAGGGCAGGAGACATGACTGTACATCATGTTCGAGACATTCGTCCTAACAGCAGCGTTTCAGGTTATACCTATGGGGAAAGGAATTTAAGGTGCCCACAAATTATACACCCCTGAATAAAATGTTGCCATCTATGGAGATACATGACCACAAGGACTGCACAATTGACAGGGTTTTAACCTCCAAATATGCAGATTATGAAAGGGAAATGTTCCTGACTAAGCAACACCATGGCACGGAGGAGACATATTCCCAGAATTTGATGCAAAAGCGGATGATGCTGTAAGCATTTGAGGGGTGGAATCAGTAAAAGTCATTTAAGTGGACATCGCGGCGCATACTTTGGTTTAGAAATAGCTATATGTAGATGAGGTCATATTTAAAAGATGGCACCTTTTTGTGCCACCTGTACGGATACAAAAGATGACTGTGGAGATTGGCTAGGGAGTATTTTCATGGCAAGGTATGACCATCCATGTAAATCCAGCAATGTATATATTTGCTATAAAAACAAGCGTTTGCAATGCAATAGGTCTCGCATTAGGAAAGGTTGAGCTATTGGTCTTGTAAATGACAATTTTTTTATTTATGTGTTGGTTTTGAAAATAGCTAAATTAATAGCTTTGTCATTTACAATGCCAATAGTTATAACTTTAGCAAATGTAATGTAATGTAATGTGGGTGTACTTGTAAAGCGCACTGCGACTCCATGGAGTATCCTGGCGCTGAAGACCGCTAGGGAACCCGTCCTGGTTTTCCCTGTGAGATGGTCCCTTTCTGGGTATCTCCAAGGTGACACCAGGCATCCCCGACGTCTTGTAGAGATGAGGCAAGCTTAATGCCCAGAGTTGCCGAGTGTGTTCCCTGGTTAGAGTAGGCACCGAGGCGAGAATTATCAAGTCCGTTTTGACCCTGGTCCACGACCCTGCCGCTTCGGGAATTGAACCCTGGTCCCGGGCCGTTCTCTGCTTACGGGTCTGCCGCCTCTAACCAGTGAGCCACACCACTCCATGTGACACCTATAGCATTTGTAATGCAACATGTTTTGTATTTACGTGACTTAGATGTATTGATATTACAAATAACAATGGCTTTTAATTTTTTTAAATAATTAATACTTAAATAAAAGTGATTGTAATTTATAATGGCAATAGCTTAAACTTTTGTAAATAACTTTTATGAAGATTATGTTCAGTGTATTTTATTGTGACGAAAATGCAAGAACAGAAGTGAAATATTAACTTTTTTTGTGACATTTGTAATAAAGCTTGAAACATTGAGAGAACATATTTGAACCAGTTGTTGTTGAATAGTTGCACAGATCGATGCTGTGATGGCACGGAGTGATGTTGTGTTGGCGACGAGTGATGCTGTGGCGTTCAGTGATGCTGTGGTAGCGCATAGTGATGTTGTTGTGACCCTGAGTGATGCTGTGGTGGCCCTGAGTGATGCTGTGGTGGCCCTGAGTGATGCTGTGGAGGCCGTGAGTGATGCTGTGGAGGCCGTGAGTGATGCTGTGGAGGCCGTGAGTGATGCTGTGGAGGCCGTGAGTGATGCTGTGGAGGCCGTGAGTGATGCTGTGGAGGCCGTGAGTGATGCTGTGGAGGCCGTGAGTGATGCTGTGGAGGCTCCGAGTGATGCTGTGGAGACCCTGAGTGATGCTGTGGAGGCCCTGAGTGATGCTGTGGAGGCCCTGAGTGATGCTGTGGAGGCCCTGAGTGATGCTGTGGAGGCCCTGAGTGATGCTGTGGAGGCCCTGAGTGATGCTGTGGTGGCGCATAATAATGCTTTGGTAGCGCATAGTGATGCTGTGGTGTTCCAGAGTGATGCAGTAGTGTTCCAGAGTGATGCTGTGGTGGTGCTGAGTGGTGCTGTGGTGGTGCTGAGTGGTGCTGAGTAATGCTGTGGTGGTGCTGAGTGATGCTGTGGTGGTGCTGAGTGATGCGGTGGTGGTGCTGAGTGATGCTGTGGTGGTGCTGAGTGATGCTGTGGTGGTGCTGAGTGATGCTGTGGTGGTGCTGAGTGATGCTGTGGTGGTGCTGAGTGGTGCTGTGGTGGTGCTGAGTGATAATGTAGTGGTGCTGAGTGATAATGTGGTGGTGCTGAGTGATGCTGGGGTTGCGCGGAGTGAGGATGTGGTGACGCTGAGTGATGATGTGGTGATGCTGAGTGGTGCTGTGGTGGTGCTGAGTGATGCTGGGGTGGTGCTGAGTGATGCTGTGGTGGTGCTGAGTGGTGCTGAGTGATGCTGGGGTGGCGCTGAGTGATGCTGTGGTGGTGCTGAGTGATGCTGTGGTGGTGCTGAGTGATGCTGTGGTGGTGCTGAGTGATGCTGAGTGATGCTGTGGTGGTGCTGAGTGGTGCTGTGGTGGTGCTGAGTGGTGCTGTGGTGGTGCTGAGTGGTGCTGTGGTGGTGCTGAGTGGTGCTGAGTGGTGGTGCTGAGTGTTGCTGTGGTGGTCCTGAGTGGTGCTGTGGTGGTGCTGAGTGATAATGTGGGGGTACCGAGTGATAATGTGGTGGTGCTGAGTGATGCTGGGTTAGCGCTGAGTGATGATGTGGTGATGCGGAGTGGTGCTGTGGTGGTGCTGAGTGATGCTGGGGTGGCGCTGAGTGATGCTGTGGTGGTGCTGAGTGGTGCTGTGGTGGTGCTGAGTGATAATGTGGTGGTGCCGAGTGATGCTGGGGTAGTGCTGAGTGATGATGTGGTGATGCTGAGTGGTGCTGTTGTGGTGCTGAGTGATTCTAGGGTGGCGCTGAGTGATGCTGTGGTGGCGCGGAGTGGTGCTGTGGTGGTGCTGAGTGGTGCTGGGGTGGTGCTGAGTGATGCTGGGGTGGCGCTGAGTGATGCTGGGGTGGCGCTGAGTGATGCTGAGTGATGATGTGGTGATGCGGAGTGGTGCTGTGGTGGTGCTGAGTGATGCTGGGGTGGTGCTGAGTGATGCTGTGGTAGTGCTTAGTGGTGCTGTGGTGGTGCTGAGTGATAATGTGGTGGTGCTGAGTGATGCTGGGGTAGCGCTGAGTGATGATGTGGTGATGCTGAGTGGTGCTGTGGTGGTGCTGAGTGATTCTGGGGTGGCGCTGAGTGATGCTGTGGTGGTGCTGAGTGGTGCTGGGGTGGCGCTGAGTGATGCTGGGGTGGCGCTGAGTGATGCTGGGTTGGCGCTGAGTGGTGCTGGGTTGGCGCTGAGTGATGCTGGGGTGGCGCTGAGTGATGCTGGGTTGGCGCTGAGTGATGCTGTGGTGGTGCTGAGTGATGCTGTGGTGGTGCTGAGTGATGCTGGGGTGGCGCTGAGTGATGCTGAGTGATGATGTGGTGATGCGGAGTGGTGCTGTGGTGGTGCTGAGTGATGCTGGGGTGGTGCTGAGTGATGCTGTGGTAGTGCTTAGTGGTGCTGTGGTGGTGCTGAGTGATAATGTGGTGGTGCTGAGTGATGCTGGGGTAGCGCTGAGTGATGATGTGGTGATGCTGAGTGGTGCTGTGGTGGTGCTGAGTGATTCTGGGGTGGCGCTGAGTGATGCTGTGGTGGTGCTGAGTGGTGCTGGGGTGGCGCTGAGTGATGCTGGGGTGGCGCTGAGTGGTGCTGTGCTGGTGCTGAGTGGTGCTGGGGTGGCGCTGAGTGATGCTGGGGTGGCGCTGAGTGATGCTGGGTTGGCGCTGAGTGATGCTGTGGTGGTGCTGAGTGATGCTGTGGTGGTGCTGAGTGGTGCTGTGGTGGTGCTGAGTGATGCTGTGGTGGTGCTGAGTGGTGCTGCTGTGGGGGTGCTGTGGTGGTGCTGAGTGGTGCTGTGGTGGTGCTGAGTGATAATGTGGTGGTGCTGAGTGATGCTTCGGTGGTGCTGAGTGATGCTGGGGTAGCGCTGAGTGATGATGTGGTGATGCTGAGCGGTGTGGTGGTGCTGAGTTATGCTGGGGTGGCGCTGAGTGATGCTGTGGTGGTGCTGCGTGGTGGTGCTGAGTAGTGCTGTGGTGGTGATGAGTGATGCTGTGGTGGTGCTGAGTTGTGCTGTGGTGGTGCTGAGTGATGCTGTGGTGGTGCTGAGTGGTGCTGTGGTGGTGCTGAGTGGTGCTGGGGTGGCGCTGAGTGATGCTGTGGTGGTGCTGTGGTGGTGCTCAGGTGGTGCTGAGTGATGCTGGGGTGGTGCTGAGTGATGCTGGGGTGGCGCTGAGTGATGCTGTGATGGTGCTGAGTGGTGCTGTGGTGGTGCTGAGTGATGCTGTGGTGGTGCTGAGTGATGCTGTGGTGGTGCTGAGTGGTGCTGTGGTGGTGCTGAGTGATAATGTGGTGGTGCTGAGTGGTGCTGTGGTGGTGCTGAGTGATGCTGGGGTAGCACTGAGTGATGATGTGGTGATGCTGAGTGGTGCTGTGGTGGTGCTGAGTGATGCTGGGGTGGCGCTGGGTGGTGCTGTGGTGGTCCTGAGTGGTGCTGTGGTGGTGCTGAGTGAGCCCGAACCTCAGGCTGGTGTGGTTGCAGTAAGAAGTCGGCCACTGAGGAGGGCACTAGAGGGAATGACAGTTGTGATATTTGCATGTTCGCTGCAGCACCCCAAAACGTTGCGGAGCAAGAAAGAAGTGGCACTGGGACATGAGGCCCATTAAGTAGCCGGATCAGTTTCCTTACCTGGTCCCATGGGTGATCGCCAGCATCTGCAGGCTGTCATGGCAGCAGTGGTACATTTAAGTAAGGAGGGATGCGTGCGGCATGGGAAGCGTGCGATGAGTGCTCCTGTGCTGCGCGAGACAGGCGCTGAGGAGGCGGGGTGCCCAGCAGCTTTGCAGGTCAGCAGGGCCACGGCAAACGATGCATTAGAGATGCAGGGGTGGGGCTTAAGGCTCCCATCATGTGAAAGGGCATGCGAGGCATTTCAGCAGTGCCAATGGAGGGAAGATCAGAAGGAGAATGTGGCAGGAGGCAGTATGGGGCTAAAGGGAGAGGTCACTGCAGGTATGAGTCGAGAGAAGAAGCCTACGAAGGTATTCAACAGGAAGAGAACGGGGAGTGCACCACGGCAGTGCAGGGGCAGGGCAGTGGCTACCAGTAATTCGGACACTGGGGTGTCTTGGAGGGAGCTAGTGGGAGGTGGATATGCGTGCCAACGGACAAAGAAGTTTCGTCTGGGAGTTTAGCACTTCCCGGCAGGCAATCAGGTCTTTCAACCCAGGACAGAACGGAGGATGTGGACTCGGGAGAGTCCAGTGAGGCTCGTCAACCTTGAAAAGATATTGCAGGGACCAGTGACGCTGGTTGGAAGACAGTGATGGACAGAAGCGACAACCCGGGGAAAGTCTAGTGGGGCCTCCTCAGCAGCAAGTGGGGAAAGGTCTAGTGCGGCCTTCGCAGCCACGGAGGAATAGTTTGATGCAAATGACTGGTAAGTGGGTGGACTCTAGGGATGCACTGGTGGAGGCAAATGCCTGTTTACACAAATGCAAATACGTAGCGGACAGGGGTGTGGGGACAGACGAGAATTAGGAGACTAGGCACAAAGGTGAGGAGGGGCTGAGGACAAGTTCAATACAATACAATACAAGTTCTGGAAAAACGAAATGAGTAAGACAAGCAAGGGGAGTAAGATCCATTGAAAACTTGACATAGCGGCGTGCGAGAGAGATGCAAACGTAGAAACTGAAAAGGAGACACCTTGGAGGAGAAAATCGAGAGCGCGCTAGGACCCAGAGACCTCTTTACTAAGCTAAGATTCACGACAGAGAGGGGCTGTGAAGGACGGAGAGGCGACAGGCAGAGGCCATGTGCGGCGGACATCAAAGGAAGGGTGGGAGGGAACCTTTGAAGTGTGAAGCTCTCTCGGCATTGCTGTGGCGGGTCTGAAGCACGTGCACGGGCACATGAACTGCATGTCATCCGAATACGCGCTTGGTTCTAAGAGTTTGTTTCAGCTACTATAGATCGACATCTGCAATGCGCAAGCGCATTGGCAGAGGTCGACCTAAAAAACCAATAGGTCTTCACAAATCCACATATCTCATCATACAGATGAATGCAAAAATGCAAAGTTAAAAAAACTTTGAAAAACTTTAGTAAACAAAAAACCGATATTAGTTGCATGAACATTACTAAATAAAAGCTTCAGTGCGAGCTGGGCTGGTCATGCATCCTCAAGCACAGAACATTGGGTGTAAGTATTTTCTTCAGCTAAGACAAATAACACATGAATCAGATCCTGTTTCAAGCCTGATCAAAGAGCTCACTAAACCGGTTTATCACGTGACCTGGCAAACTGTTCTATTTCTGCATGCCTGGTCGTTTGGCGTGCACATTCAATTTAAAAACGATAGTTTAAGGGCAGCAACCTGTTGGTGCCCGTGTACAGAGGAGGACCACCAGGTGAGGCGAATCAGTTTACATGAGGTGTTTACATTCATATGTCTGCAATATCCCCAGTCTTATAGGCAGGCCTACAACTTAGGGATAACATGCCAAACTTTCATAAGGATTCAATGAGAAAAAATCAAGTGCCGTTTAATCACTTAGCCAGGGACAGACTAATTTGCATACAGCCGGGTTCTGAAACTGGGATGGTGCAATGAGCTAAAAAACGGTGTTGGATCTAGCCCTGATCTCTTGACTGGGTGAGAGTACTCTGCTTAATTCAGAGACTCTGTCCATCACCACCCCTTGTTGTAAATTATTTTGTCCACCCTAAGCGTGGAAGGGTATACTCAGATGTGAGTCCCTTGCTCAGTGCACCATCAGGATTCAAGCAAGCCGGGCCGAAGACGGCTGCAATGCCAGAAACCGGTCCCCGGAAGCTTGTTTCCTTCCCAGTGTAAGAATTGGCTTTTGTAGTCTGGTCTGCCCTGTTCCCATGATGCACTGGGCCAGGGACAGACTAATTTGCATACAGCCGGGTTCTGAAACTGGGATGGTGCAATGAGCTAAAAAACGGTGTTGGATCTAGCCCTGATCTCTTGACTGGGTGAGAGTACTCTGCTTAATTCAGAGACTCTGTCCATCACCACCCCTTGTTGTAAATTGTTTAATCACTTACAGGCACATGCATCAATGTAGGCTTTTGAGACTCCTTAATTGAGATTATTAAGGAATCGCAATTAAGGAATTGCAAAAGCATATGCATGTGAGAATCGTTATAAAATGAGCGATTCCCAAACATTCCTTAATTGCGAGTCGCAATTAAGGAATGCCTTCTCTTTCATTCCTATGGGCCTACATGCCCATAGGAATGAATGGGAGATTGCATGCGCAATTTGCGAGTACAAATAGGTACTCGCAAATTGTGCATGCAATTTCAAGGGTATCTAAAGGACATACTGTTGCACCCCTGAAATTGATCTGTGCACACATGTTGCGCACACTCATGCCCCCAGGGCATATGTGTGTGTAACGTACAACTTTGATAAATGCACTTTAGTCCATTTTTCAAAGTTTTTGCAAATTACCATCAAGTGCAAATTGATGGTAATTTGTGCCCCCGATTAGCAAAATCGCAATTTGCGATTCCATCATGCATTTCATTTAAGGAATCGCAATTTGCAATTCCTTAAATGCAATCGCAATTTAAGAAATCTCAATACTTTGAAATCTCAATACTTTGCGATTTCTTAAATTGCGAGAGGTGGACAGGTTGATGCATCGCAGAAGCCCTTTTAGCGGGCGCAAGCGGCTGATTTTTGCGATTCGCACTGTTTGCGCTTGCAAAAATGGTTGATGCATGTGCCCGTTACCGTCTAACATTATTTCTGTTAAATTCACTCTCAAAAGTGACCTTCTAAACTGCAGTAGAGCCCTGGTCGCGCTTCAGACATTCAGGATTTATTAATAATACACAACCATGATTTGCACATTTTTTTTTTCCTCCAAAAAACGTGGGCCACCTCACGTTCATCTCTCCTGTTTGATGAAATGTTAGTTAAAGGACAATTTATTTTCAATATAGTGTCCACGTAATTTAGGAGGTGTCATTGGTCTCATTTACAGTAAAGGCCTAAAATATTTAGTACTGACTTTCCTCTCATTCTCCTCGCAGAAACATTGTCTGTCAGACACCGTACCAGTTGTATTTTAATTGTTTTCCCGTCGTGCTGTCCTTTAATCATGAGGAGTTTGCTATATTTGGTCTTCTGTTCCCCTTTCTTTTAATTGCACTATTTTCCCTGGGAATTTCAGTCTTCATTTTCCTAATCCGGATCGTTTTACACAGGGGTGGCTCTAGGCTCATGGCGGCCCTGAGCAGGGAGCGTAGGTAGGGGGCCCCGGAAGACGGGGTCTGTGTGGGGCAGAGCGCGGAGGCCAGTGAAGAGGGGGTCACAGGGTGTTTGGAAGTGGAACAGAGCCGGAGGCCACCAAATCCCTGCCTGGGGCCGCCACGCAAATATGTATCCATCCTCAGAGGATTATTATAATAAGGATTTATATTGACATGGTGGCCCCTGGGGTTTGGTGGCCCTGTGCAGGTGCACACCTTGCACATGCCTAAGGCCGCCCCTGGTTTTACATCCTTTTAAATACATTCCTCACGCACATGCACCTATGGCTTGTGATTTGATCATCGGTCGCAACTAGATCAGAGACCATTGAATGGTAAGTTTGGAATGTATCAATGTGATTTTCGGCTCCAGTGGCAAAAATAGCGTCGCAAACCAAATGTTACAGACTCTCTATTTGTGACTGGAATTTGCGATTACCAATTTCCGTTTAATTATTTAGGAATGTACTATTGGTTCTCTAAATGCTAACAGTTGCAAGATAGGGTTTCTACAATCGCAAATTAGCATGAAGTAGGAGCAGGTGGTAATCAGGTGCAAACTATAAAAGGGGTTCAAACATTGCTTTTTTCCTCCCAATGGTTGCTCTATAGCAGTGTTTCCCAAATTGTGGTCCGCGGACCCCCAGGGGTCCGTGACACATTCCCAGGGGGTCCGCAGGCAACAGTTTTAAAAGCACAGAAAAGTTTCTTGTATAATTAGCAGCTTTCGGGCAACAATAAAAGTGTCAAGATAAAGCCAGTGATTAATGTACCTGCTGGAGCTTGAGGAGAGTTTTGTTTAGTGGCAGCTTTGACTAAACTAATGTAGCACAGAGGGTTAATGTGCCTACTGCAATGAATGTGTAACATGTATTTTAAAAAGCAGCATTTTATGTGCATAGGTTCGTGGTTACTGCTTTTGTCACAGAGATTCTTTTGTTACTGTGCACTTCATAAGTGACAATCGTAATGTAGCAGAGGGATCTATAAACGGTCATCAAAGAGCTGCTTGCAAACTGCATGGTAGCAGTTAGTAACTTTTGTTTTTTCCCAGTTATTCATTATCCTGATGCTGCTAAAAAGATTTATTTGGGTGGAAATACATTTTTAATGTTAAAGTCAGTGCTAGCCACTGCGTTATGTTCTGAATCCTGAGTTTGTGCTTTTCCAGACCAAGCACTCTTTAAACATTTTATATACACACTGATTTACATGTACGATTCAATGTCTCTATATGTGTGTGATGTAAAGTGCTCTGACATCCTACAATGGTATGAGAGATGCTATAAAACAAATGAAATACATGTGACAGAGGGGCTATTACTTCAATATAAAATACTAAGGGCCAGATGTACGATCCGTTTTTATATGCGTGAACGGGTTCGTGAACCCGCTTTCACATGCAAAAACGTATTGGGCCATGTACATTGCCTATTTCGCGAGTCGCAATTTGTTTGCGACTGGCTAAATAGGTTTTGCAACTTGCTATTTGGAAGGGGCATTCCCTTCCAAATAGCGAGTCTTAAAACCATGTACAAATGTTTTGCGGTCGCAAAACACTCGCAATTACCACTTACTTCAAGTAGATGGTAATGCATTTGCAAATGGGAAGGGGTCCCCCTTCCCCTTTGCAAATGCATGCAAAATTATTTTTTAAGGGCAGGCAGTGGTCCCAGGGACCTCTGCCTGCCCTTAGAAAATGAAACGAAAACGTTTCATTATTTTTTTTTTTTTTAAATGCATGGTAAATGGGCTGCATTTTTTTTTAACTGCTTTATTTAAAAGCAGTCCCAGACATGGTGGCCTGCAGAGCCCTGCAGTCACCATACCTAGGAGGGCTGGCATTCCCAATAGGCTCGCAAATTGCGAGAGGCTCATTAATATTAATTAACCTCGCAATTTGCGACCCCATTGGGAATCCGAAACTGTGTTAAACACACTGTTGTACATTTCATTTAGCGAATCGCAATTTGCCACTCGCAATGTGTCGCCAATTGCGAGGCGCTAAATGAAATGGTCATACATCTGGCCCCAAAATCCTTAGGGGCAGATTTACAAGCCGCTTGCGCCTCTTTTACGCCGCCGTTGCGTCACTTTCGTGATGCAGCGGCAACGCAAACGATGCGTCATGGTGCAGGGTATTTACAATGTGACGCATCTGGGAGATGCGCCACGTTGTAAATCCCTGCGCCAGAAAGCCCTGCGCCAGAAGGAGGCGTTCCGGCGCAGGAACGCCTCCTAAAAGTGGCTGAGTGAAATCTACAAGATTTCACTCAGTCACTTTGGGGCCGATGCTGCGTCAAAACCCTGCGTCTGCTTGAAGCAGGCGTAAGGATTGACGCAGCATTAACAAGATTCGGCCCCCCAGAGCATTGCTGGAGCTGTGTCGCGCTTGCGACGCAACTCCAACAATGCGCCACCTTTACGGCACAGATGCGTCATGCATCTGTGCTTTTTTGCCCCATGAGGCACAGCATTGTAAATGCGGTGCATCAATGGCGGCGGAGGCATGGCGCACAATAAGTGGCGCATCCCTGCTGATATGCATGGATGCGTCACTTATTGTAAATCTGCCCCTAAATACTTTAAATATTTGTTTTGTGTGCACACGTGTTTTTTCGAATTACTGTTTTAATATTTGAAATTTAACTCATACAAATTGCTTGGGGGTCCCCGGCTTCCAGTGGTGACTCAATGGGGGTCCTCAGGAGTCAAAAGTTTGGGAACCACTGCTCTATAGCAATGGCAAGGCGGATAAGGCTGTTTCCTCCACAAGACCACAGGAGAAGATTTTCAAAGTCTGGGTGTCCTTGTTTCAGCAGATTGAGGAGGTGATGTATAACAACAATAGGCTCCGCCCCACTATTATTTTAGATCTAATTTCTGGGTTAAACCCAGCGTTGTCAAGGGAAACACAGAGGAGTGTTGTTATACCAACCCACATTCAGGTATTCTGCTGCCTACATCTTTTAGTCAGGAAGCTGTCAGGGTGTTATTGTCTTCAGGAGGGGGTTTACAAAGTGCTCTTTTGCATTATTTACGATGCTATGCTGGTAAACATTCACAGATAGATTTTTTCCCAGCATACAATAGTTGCAGCAAATAAAAAGTTTTTTTTTCATCTTTCACATTTACCAGAGATTATAGACTGTGTTGATGGGGCGCATGTCTTAATTTGCCCTCCTACTGCTACAGAATTTTTGTATAGGAATCGGAATAACCAGCACTCTTTAAACATTCAAATAGTTTTCTATGCTGGCTCTTTAACTTCTAACCTTGTGGCAAAAGTTTTAGGTTCCACCCATGATTCCTGTTATGTTATGTTAATAGCAATTTCTAGAACGCACGTACACCCTTGGGTTTCATGGCGCTATTTGTTCAAGACACTAGGCACAGTTCTAAGCGTAAGCCTGTTGGAAAAGCCACGTTTTTAAAGACTTTCAAAATGCCAAAAGGTCATTTCTCTGTCTAATAGGCAGCGGAAGGGAGTTTCAAAGAGAGGCGGCCAGATAGTAGAAACAGCTGCCACCCTGGCGTTTCTTCTTAAATGGGGGACAGTTACCAGACCTAAATATGTGGAGCGTAGATTGCGCTGAGGTTTATAATTAGTAATAGACTTCCTAATGAATATAGAGCCATTATCATGTAGCTCCCTGAAAGTGATACATCCTGCTTTAAAAGCAATTCGCTGAGCCACTGGCAACCAGTGGAGTTTTCTCAGCCCAGCCCTAATTGATTGCCATTTGGGTTGTTTCCAAATGAGCCTTGCTGCCTGGTTTTGGACCAACTGGAGGTGTTTTAATAGGCCAGTTGGAAGGCCCAAATAGAGACTGTTTGAGAAATCCAAACGGGAGAGTACGAGGGCTAACACTACTTGAATAAGTGCTGAGTGTGTTAAAAGGTGGGCTATTTTCATGATCTTTCTAAGTTGGAAGAAACAAGAAGAGACCACCATTCCTACCTGTCCTTTAAGAGAAAGATCTTCGTTGAGAGTGATCCCTAGACTTTTAACCAAGTGGGTCTTTATGGGAGGGATTCCCATATCGGCTGGCCAAAAGTGTCGACCCCAGCTCAGTTCACTTTCCAATCTATTCAGATCAATTCTGTCTTGCCCGGGTTAAGTTTAAGATGATTTAGGGTCATCCATCTCTGTATGTGTGACATAACAGCCAGACATTCGGCAGCTGAATCCGGGGTGTTTAGGGGAATGATTAACTGAAGATCATCCGCATAGTTATAAAGAGTAATTTTATAGTTTTTTAAAGAATAAATCAACGGACGGAGATATAAATTAAATAATAAGGGAGAAAGTGACGAACCTTGCGGTACCCCACAGGTAGATGTCATTCTGGGGGCTGCGAAAGACCCTAATCTCACTGACTGTGTGTGATTTTTAATAAAAGAGGCAATCCAGTTCAGCCCGGGGCCCCTGAGGCCGGCCTGCTCGACAATGCTAATCAGAATGTTGTAGTCAACCGTGTCGAACGCGGCCGACAAATCAAGGAGCACCAGGGCCTGATCCTGTATCTTTCAGCTTTTTTTCTCTAAACAACGGTCTTGCAAGATGGTTTTCTTTGAGGTATTTCCACATTGTAAATTTATACTTAGTAAATGCAAACCATATAGTTGTATTGTTAATTGTATTTTTAATTTGTGGTAGATGGCAGTGCTTACGCAGTACGCTCATGGATTTTTGACTCCATACCTCAGTAGAAGTACAAGGAGTGAATGCTGTTACAATACTGCTCACAAGCGGACAAGGGCAGTTAAAGAGGGTACTTTTGGCCTGCTTAATATGAGGTTTCGTTTTTTTGGGAATTCCGAATTTTGATTACTACTCTGCCTTAGAGAATGGAAGAAAATATCATCTGGTAATATTTTTGGTGGATTCCAGTTTCTCTTTACCAAAGTTTGGCAGTAAATACACGTGATCCGGTTAATTGTGATAGCCAATGTGACGCCTGTTACTGCACATATACTAATTAGGAGTTTATCAGCTAACACCGTACTCCCGCATTTTTCACCCAATAAATGAAATCTGCCGTTATTCATTGAGTGAAAAACAGCAGTTAATTTTCAGAACCTGCATATTTTGGTGCGTTAAGCCACTAATAGAATCAAACAATAAAACAAACATTGGGGATTTCCTTGACACCCGCAACTTAGTTGTATTGAATATACTTGACTAAACTACATCCTTAACAATGATCATGGTGAAACCAGAAAACAAAATACATAACAAATTAGATTCCCATAAAGAATTTACTAATATATCGGGCATTTGCCTGGGAGGTGATTTTAATGCAAAATTATCAGACATGTCATATAGATCAGGGCCCTTTTAAATGTCAAGACCATGAACCTTAGGAGTATTATTAGGAAAATATAACCCCAGAGGCTGTAATCAATTTCTGAGAAAGGCATTTTATTGATTGCAGAAGCCCATACGCTTTTTGGGTTGGCAGAGGTCCTCAGCTCCACCCCACTTGCAGGGGACACCTTGAGCTATGTAGAGTTCTCCACCTGCCTGGTGGAGATATTTATGATAAAAGCGCATCTCCTGATGCAGCTACATACAGAGAAGGCCACCATGTTGATGCATTACGCTTGCCCTTCATGTCTGCTTCTCAGAAACAAATCTGCAAAGTGAGAGTTTGTTTCTGAAAAGCAAAACCCAAAGTCCTGATGTGCAGTGAGTTTCCTCCTGGTTAGGGAAAACATGCATTTAACTTCCCCCAACCTTATCTCATGCCACCATTGAATACGTTGCCCGACTGCACAGTCTCGACACTAGAAGGGGACAGCACTCCAAGACCAGAATTGAGCTGCAGCATGTGGCTGGAAGTCAAGGTGAGAAGGACATAAGATGTCTCTTGAGAGATAAGTGAAACTGTTTAGGAAGAACAAGCACAACCAATGAAGACCCAGGAAGAAGATAGAGGGTTGGTTTGAGAAGTCTGTCAGGATCCATCAGAAAACTGACCAATACCACTTGCAGACCTGCTGGCTACCAGCCAGAGCATGGAAAACAAAACGCTGTGCACAGATGCCAAACGTTAACTAGGCGCATCCTATTCAACTATGGACTGAATATAAGGGTAGCAGAACCGATGAGTGGGTTCAGGGGAGAAAACAAGTGGTGTAAACAAGTGATGTACACAAAGTACCAAGAACAGATCAGACCTTGAGTAATGTGAACATTTTAACTATAAAAATGTACCAAGAAAAGAAAGCACCTTGAGGGAGGGTATATTTTGAAATATAACAATTGCTGACCATGTAGGGTGGAGTAAAGTAACCACAGGTCACAAGGTTTAAAAACAGTATTCCTCCAAGTTTCATTTTCTTTTCTGGCAAAGGATTTGTTTGGCTTTGTGATTTCAGTTTTTACACCTCCTGGTTTCCCATTAGGGGAGGCAATGCATGGTGTTTTTCGAATTATCTCAGCACCTTCCTGTTAATCAGCACTCAATATGCTTGCTATCAATTCACACTACTGACCCCCAACCTCTGTTGAGAAATCATATATCCTTGTTTCTTACCTCCCTCTATCCCAGGGTAAATGACCTTCCATCTAATCAGAAGCCTTTGATCTGGTGTTCTGAGGCCTCGAATAACTCCAAAAGACACAATTATCTAAAAGAAGAAAGGAGACAACATTTTTAAACAAGTGCCTTACCTCAAGACTAGTTTTCTTCCTCTCAATTTTTTAGTTCTCTCAAGTTCAGACACAGAAAACAAATATGTTTGATGAACTATCGGTAGCAGAAACTCTTTTTTGAGCACCTGTATTTTGTGTCCTCCTTTCTCATGCACACACTCCTCCCTCTGTAACCGAATGACAGCACTCTTCCTCAAACAACAAAATCAAGAGAAGTAATATCAAACAATCCGGAAACTTCAACATCTCGCTATATCCTCCCACACAACCTTCAATCCTCTCCTCCACCTACATCCCATGCAAGAGCCGAAGACATCCAACATGCCCATAAATCAAAGCACTCAGCTTTCCTACTGAGTCTTGCTTTGTGGGATGCATCAAAAAGGTCTTTTTGTCTTTTGCCCCAGACATCACAAACTTAGTGGCCAACTCCATTGCCAAAGATTTAGTAAGTGGTAAAATGAAGAATGGCGTAAATGTTCCCTTCTGAAAACAACTATGCAGAAGCAGAGGTTCTAGTAACTCACAGGCCAACTTCAAACATTCAATAACACAGCAAAATCCAGGAAAGATAGGAGACTAGACAATTCCAGGAGTGCATGGCAGAAAAGACCTCCTTGTGGATCGCAGTTAAGATTCCATCTACTGAGGCACCTGAAATAACGTTGTCCACCATGAGGGAGGACCTTCTCATCGTGCTTGATGTAGACAGCTATTCAGCAACGATTGCTTTTTGACCTCTCGGTGGCATAGAACACCATCAACCACAACAGTATCATTACATGATTGAATGAGCGGATGGGAATCATAGGCCATCCTCCCTGGATACCATAGACAACAATTTTGGATTCAGATCAGCTCAGTCTGCAGCCTCAGAAACCATGTTTACGTGTATTACGGAGATCTGTCCTCACTTACCCTCTGTTCAGTGTTTACGCATGCCCTTTAGAGCTGGCGACCAAGTACCATAAGCTTTAATTGCAGATATTAGGAGGACATGGAGACGGGTTGGTCACTACAGAGAGGATGCATGATATCAGAGCTGTTGCTAAATCATAACATGTGCACTTTCTTAGACTTACAATATTTTCAGTGAAGATCATTCTCCAGCCAGCTCTTAACAAAAAGGCTTTGTTCACGGAGTTGACTCTTTCAGCTGACTATCAGCTGCTTGACTCATTACCAGCACTAGGATTTTCCACTTGTATCTAATTTAGTTAGAAATGTATTTTATCATCAAATGCGCTATGTAAGTAACAAGGAGCCTTTCATGAAAAACCATAATCTGGTACCTTTATCAGCCAGAAAAGTTACTTTACTGTAATATTGGAAACTGATTTAGCAGTTTTGGTGAGGGTGGGGGATGCACGGAGGACTCTCCCAGTAGTCGAGGGTGTGGGATGCACGCAGGACCCTCCCAGTAGTCAAGGGTGGGGGATGCACGCAGGACCCTCCCAGTAGTCAAGGGTGGGGGATGCACGCAGGACTCTCCCAGTAGTCAAGGTGGGTGATGCATGCAGGACCCTCCCAGTAGTCATGGATTAGGGATGCACACCGGTCCCTCCCAGTAGTCAAGGGTGGAGGATGCACGCAGGACTCTCCCAGTAGTCAAAGGTGGGGGATGCACGCAGGACTCTCCCAGTAGTCAAGGGTGGGGGATGCACGCAGGACTCTCCCAGTAGTCAAGGGTTAGGGATGCCCACCGGTCCCTCCCAGTAGTCAAGGGTGGGGGATGCACGCAGGACACTCCCAGTAGTCAAGGGGGGGGGGGGTACATACAGGACCCTCCCAGGAGTCAAGGGTGGGTGATGCAAGCAGGACCCTCCCAGTAGTCAAGGGTTAGGGATGCACACAGGACACTCCTAGTAGTCAAGGGTGGGGGATTCATGCAGGACCCTCCCAGTAGTCATGGGTGGGGGATGCACACCGGTCCCTCCCAGTAGTCAAGGGTGGGGGATGCACGAAGGACCGTTCCAGTAGTCAAGGGTGGGGGATGCACGAAGGACCCTCCCAGTAGTCAAGGGTGGGGGATGCACGAAGGACTGTTCCAGTAGTCAAGGGTGGGGGGTGCACGAAGGACCGTTCCAGTAGTCAAGGCTGAGGGATACACGCAGGACTCTCCCAATAGTCGAGGGTGGGGGGTGCACGAAGGACCGTTCCAGTAGTCAAGGGTGGGGATGCACGAAGGACCCTCCCAGTAGTCAAGGGTGGGGGATGCACGCAGGACCCTCCCAGTAGTCATGGGTGGGGGATGCACGAAGGACCCTTCCAGTAGTCAAGGTTGAGGGATGCAGAAAGGACCTTCCCAGTAGTCAAGGGTGGAAAATGTACACAGGACCCTCCCAGTAGTCATGGGTGGGGGATGCAGAAAGGACCCTCCCAGTAGTCATGGGTGGGGGATGCAGAAAGGACCTTCCCAGTAGTCAAGGGTGGAAAATGTACACAGGACCCTCCCAGTAGTCAAGGGTGGGGGATGCACGCAGGACTCTCCCAGTAGTCAAGGGTTAGGGATGCCCACCGGTCCCTCCCAGTAGTCAAGGGTGGGGGATGCACGCAGGACACTCCCAGTAGTCAAGGGTGGGGGGTGCATACAGGACCCTCCCAGTAGTCATGGGTGGGGGATGCACCAGGACCCTCCCAGTAGTCAAGGGTGAGGGATGCACACCGGTCCCTCCAGTAGTCAAGGGTGGGGGATGCACGAAGGACCGTTCCAGTAGTCAAGGGTGGGGGATGCACGAAGGACCGTTCTAGTAGTCAAGGGTGGGGGGTGCACGAAGGACCGTTCCAGTAGTCAAGGGTGGGGGATGCACAAAGGACCCTCCCAGTAGTCAAGGGTGGGGGATGCATGCAGGACGCTCCCGTAGTCATGGGTGGGGGATGCACGAAGGACCCTTCCAGTAGTCAAGGGTGGGGGATGCACGAAGGACCCTCCCAGTAGTCATGGGTGGGGGATGCAGAAAGGACCTTCCCAGTAGTCAAGGGTGGAAAATGTACACAGGACCCTCCCAGTAGTCATGGGTGGGGGATGCAGAAAGGACCCTCCCAGTAGTCATGGGTGGGGGATGCAGAAAGGACCTTCCCAGTTGTCATGGGTGGAAAATGTACACAGGACCCTCCCAGTAGTCAAGGGTGGAGGATGCACGCAGGACTCTCCCAGTAGTCAAGGGTGGGGGATGCACGCAGGACTCTCCCAGTAGTCAAGGGTGGGGGATGCAGAAATGACCCTCCCAGTAGTCAAGGGTGGGGAGTGTACACAGGACCCTCCCAGTAGTCAAGGGTGGGGGATGCACGCAGGACTCTCCCAGTAGTCAAGGATGGGGGATGCAGAAATGACCCTCCCAGTAGTCAACTGTGGGGAGTGTACACAGGACCCTCCCAGTAGTCAAGGGTGGGGGATGCAGAAATGACCCTCCCAGTAGGCAAGGGTGGGGAGTGTACACAGGACCCTCCCAGTAGTCATGGGTGGGGGATGAAGAAAGGACCCTCCCAGTAGTCAAGGGTGGGGAGTGTACACAGGACCCTCCCTTTAGTCAAGGGTGGGGGATGCAGAAAGGACCCTCCCAGTAGTCAAGGGTGGGGGGGTGCATACAGGTCGATCCCAGTAGTCAAGGGTGGGGGATGCACACAGGTCCCTCCCAGTAGTCAAGGGTGGGGGATGCATTCAGGAGGACACTCCCAGTAGTCACGCTATTAACCCTGCCTTGTATCTCAGCAACACATACGGATTCAGTGCACCTACATGGCTGCAAAACACGTACCCAGCTACTTTCAGGGCTGTCTTTATTTTGTGCTTGTTTCTCAGCCTACTTAGCCGAGGGACGTTCACAACATTTAAGCTACTAATACTTTTTGGCCTCATCCGTGTGTGATTAGTCTCGCAAATGGTTAGGTACTGATTATCTGCACTTAAATTTGAAAGGCAGAATACCAGCACTTCTCACGAACAGTGAATAGCTGCTCTTTTATTTCAATTTTCAAGTATCACATGTAATCAGTCAAGTGGTTAGTGGATGGTTGTGTGTGAAGTCCATGGGATCTTTACAAATACAAACAGGCTTGTCTTATGTATCCTTCACTTCCGTCCTCTCCAACCATACCCCACTCAGCTCAATTCTTGCCTCTTCCGTTGCTGCTCCTATCCTAAAGGATTACAATACAATCTAATTGTGTACCTCATGACCACCAACTAATGGCACTCCATCACTAGTTTCCCCCCTTGCTGTTTACATCTGGTCTTCAGATCACTACCTATAAAAGCCCCAGAAAAGCTCTCCATGGACACATAACCTCTTCAAATGTCTCCTCTTCCCATGCTGCTTTGCGCCAAACGTTCTGCTCAATTCTTGCAAAGTAATTCTACCACCCCTTATTTATCACAACTTTTCTTCTCTCCTAGAGAATCTCTTGTCCCCTCCAACAAATTAACCAAGTACAAAAAATGAAAAAAATATCTCTTCCCATTTTTTGTCACAAATGTTATGTAGCACCCCCAAAAGTCCATCAACACTACTGCAGCAATGTCCTTCTAACCCGGTAAGTGCCCTTTCCTTCCATAAAGGTCTGTCTCTCAATACTCCATTTCCCTGCTCATGGCTCCACAGAAGTTGTTCTATAAACTAAGATATCCACAGGTTCACCTCAGATAGTCCGAGATGAAATATCTTTATCAGTTAACCTTAACAGAAACCTTGTGATGCCTATGATCAAAACATCCATGCTCTGTTGTTCTTGGTCTCTCACGCATAAATTCCAAATTGCTTGTACACCTGTTCAACGGAGGCTGCAAACAATCCTGTGAATTGCAGAGTCCTCATTCTCCTGCTTCCCGATGTTCTTGGGCGTTCTTGTTGGACGCTGTCTGCTTCTAGAGCTGACCCACAGAAACGCAGACACTATGAATGAGACAATTGATTTGCAAAGTTATTTTTCAACTTAGGAAAATACCTAATTCTGGAGGCAAGATGGCGGCCACTCGCTTGGCTGAGTAAGCTGGTGCTCTCTCCCTCTCCCACGGAACCTTACCCCAGCTGTCTTAACCTTCCCCGGTGGTTTCTCTGGCGCTGTGTCTCCCGTGTGGAAATGCGGTAAAACAAATTCTTGCTTTCTGGTTTTACCGGTATGCTCAGACTTGCTGCTTTGGTAACAGGCACCAATACTGCTGGTGTCAATTGGGTGCTTCACTGTGCTGTGTGGCGCTTGGTCTCAATCTCCCATACCGGTGGATGCGGTATGGCGCCGAAAGTCATCTCCAAGGCTGCACTCGCGGCTCGAGCACGCTCCGCGCCAGCTGCCGCTGGAGGTTCCGGGAATGATCGGGAGACTCATACTGAAGCAGCAAGCGCCATACGAACTGATCGGAGTGCAGAGAAGACGACAAGCACAGGAGTAGTCCGTAATCCAGAAGGAGGCGCATAGACGTTACCTGCTCTATTGAATCAGTTAAATTCAAAGACCAAAGGCTCTGGCTTAGTACCTCAAGTTACCGTGGCTACGGTAAATGTTTCAGAGGCGGCAACAGGAGGGAGAACAATGATGGCTATATCTATATGTACTTACAATAATGGGAATAATAGTAGCGCCAAACCTGTACAGGACAAAATTGAGAAAATGTCTGTGGCACCTAGGCAGGGAATCACAGAGGATTATTTGGCACAAAATGCAGAAGGAATAGACTCCAGTGTAAAGTTGATTGTTCCCGTGAACTGCATTGTGGGAAATGTAGTTCAGCCAGGAAGTGAAGCGCCGGCCGGCGTAACTGGTAATAAGCCAAGGAATACAATTAGCCTGGCATCAGGCATAACTAATCAGCTCTGTAAAGAGCTTGAAGATGAAAAGGTTTTTTCTCTTTCAGAGAATACTGGGTCATCTTTTGACGAAGAGGAGATAGATCCTGAGTGGACTGATGACGGCAGTGATAATGGTGACTGGCGGCAGAATAATGTCCTGAGTAGTGGGTTGGGACCTCGGCTTCCCCGGACAGTTCGAAAGGGGAATGGTCAGAAGATACGAAATCCTAGAAGAGAGGGCTCGGGGGTCTTGGTTCTCCGCCCATGGATAACTCCTTAATCGATGACCCGGATTTAGAGGACGGCAGGTCAGTAGGGATAATTACAACACAGTCTCAGGAATCCGAGCTGCCTCTCTCTGAGATTATGCTATCACTCATCTATCAAACAATCATTGCGCATCGGGAGGAGACTCGTCAAGCGAATGCCCGTACTCAGGGAGTCTGTCGCAGAGTCCAGAACTCTAACCGGAGACTAACAAAAACTTGCACCGAAATAGCAACCAGAGTTGGGGAAGCAGAGGAAAGGATTTCTAACCTCGAAGATGCTGTAGCTGCCCAGAGGAATGCAACTGATTTGATTGGGGCACAGAAGGAGGACATATTATGGAAACTAAAGGATTTAGAAAATAGGCTGAGAAGGAACAACCTTAGAATTTTAGGGGTTCCGGAGGGCCTTGAAGGGGCTGATGTAAGAAAATTTGTGGTTGAACTTTTCCAAGAGGCATTCCCGGAAACCCCGCAGTGGGATTGGCAGGTTGAGGTCCTTCGTGCTCATCGCTTTCCTTTTAAACAGCGGCAAAAGACTGGGGATAAGCCCCGTACAATACTGATGTCTCAACAACTTCTGAGCCAGGGAAAAAGTATATGAGTTAGCAAGGCCAGATAGGAAAAGGCGAGGCAAGGGTTGCGATTATTTTGTCTGCCCCGATTTTTGTCCTGCTACAATGGAGCGGAGGTGGCAGCTCCGCCAGCTGATTGCTCCCTTTTAGGCGAAGGGAGCACAGGCCTTTTTACTTTTTCCCTCAAAGTTGAAGATTATCTGGCAAGGGCAGACTAAGTTTTTGTTGTCTGCAATACAGGCTAAGGCATTTCTTTCTGCGATGTAAAGGTTTAAAAAGGAGGGACCATTTTGGGGTATTTTCTGTTTTTTCTTGTTTTTGAGGAGGAGTAGGAGGACGACGAGGCAAGTGCTAGATGTAAATTGGGAGAAATAATTTACATGTTTGTCTGTGCTCATTTTTGGGGGAATTTTTTCCTTTCTCCCACTACGTCAAATAGGTATCACTCTGTTTTGTGTCTAATTAGTGCTCTTGTCCCTTGCCTTCCCTCTTCTTCTGCAAGATATGGGGAGAGGTAACCCGTGTGGGAATGGGTTACCAGCTTTGTCCATCACAAGGACTTAGTCCTGTTGCCACTTAGGGGTGTTGTATGGGAAGGGGGGCAGAAGAGGGGGAGGGGACGTTTGGGTGGTGGGGGAGGGGTAGGGGGGGTTGGTGTCAGTGGGGGGTGTAAGGCAGGGGTAAGGAGTAGCAGGCTTACGAAAGTTTTTGCAGAAATGGCAATGTGCTCTGATCAAAATGATTATATATTTAGTTGTAAGGTATCGGGTGAAAAAAGGGGAGAATTACAAAGTAGGTTTTGGTTTGTTTGGTTAGATGGGGCAGGATAAACTTGTTATAGGTACTTGGAATGTGTGTGGTCTCAATGCAAAGAAACGGGCGTTATTCTCTAAAATTGTACAGACCATGTATCTTGATATTCTATGTATCCAGGAGACACACATACCTTGGGGAAGGCGGGATTGTTTGAAGATACCGGGGTTTGATCTCACAGCTTGTTCTAAACAATCATCTATGATAAGAGGGGTGTCTATTCTTATGAAGCGGGGGGTAGGTGTCTGCAAAAGGATCCGGGATGATCGAATGGGGAGGTGGGTTATTGCTGAATTTCTAATTAATGATAGATTATTAACGGTATGCACTGTCTATGGTTCTAATGTTGATGATCCCGAGGTGTTTCAGTTTTTAAATGGTGAGTTAGCTCTGTGGCCTAGCCCACTCTTGTTATGTGGGGATATAAATATCAACATTTCAAGTGACTTTGATTTTGCAAATAATGACAACTATGGTGGCAGGAAGCCGAAAGTTTTCAAAGCACTTCAGACCTTACTTCAGGAGCACGGAATCATAGACTTATGGTTCTTACATAATAAATTAGATGATGGATACACTTATTATTCGGCTCCTCATAATAAATATGTTAGGTTAGATTATGTTTTTATTTCAGAGCAGGTGGCAGCTGCTTCTTCTATTTTTTCTCCCTCGCGGATCTTATCGGACTATAATCCATTGATAGCAGAATGTGCATGGCCACGGATTAGAAAACCTCCACGTGAGTGGTCGTTTGAAAGAAAATTGTTGTTAGACGAGGCCTATTGTACGCATATTAGGGAGTGGTTAGATGAATTTTTAAACATTAATAGGGGTACTGCCTCTGATCAGATTGTTTGGGACACCCTGAAAGCAGGGCTGCGGGGAGAAACTAAAAGTTTTTCCTCCCATAAATGGAAGGCAGAACAAGAGATGATTAAGAGCCGTGTGAAGGAGTTAAGAGATGCTGAAATAGAACTCGCTGGTAAAATCAAGCATGGCCATAATATTGAATCTTGTCAACTGGAAATTGCAATCATGAAAGCCAGACTTCTGGAGTTTTTTGGACAGGACCTTGCCACAAAATATCTTCAATATCGTACAAAGATGTTTGAGTTTGGGGAGAATTCTGGTAGGGTTCTCTCCAAGAGACTCCAGCAGCAAAGAGTACAGAGTCGTGTTGTAAAATTCCAAGATCATATGGGGATAGTTCACGATACACAGGAGGGTGTAAATGGTGTGTTCCTAAATTACTATACTAATTTGTATAGTGAGGCTATCTCGAGCCCTTCTATAGAGAAGGAAGTCGAGGACTTTCTATTGGGAATTGACACCGTTAAGTTATGTCAAGAGGAGAGTGAATTGTTATCAACTCCTATTCAATGGGATGAGATAGAACTTGCGGTGAAGTCCTTAGCGAATGGCAAAGCTTGTGGTCCAGATGCTGTGCCTCTTGAGTTCTTTAAGGCATTTCTGGGGGAGATTCAGATAGATTTGCTTAATGTGCTTAGAGCCGCACAGAAGGGTATTGTCCCTGAATCTTGGAAAGACACTACTATAGTCCTGTTTAAGAAGAAAGGCAAGCCGGAGCTTTTACCCTCATCTTTCTGACCCATATCGCTAATAAACAGCGACTCAAAAATGTATTCTAAAATCTTGGCAGTCAGATTGGCTCGAGTGATTACTCCTCTGGTCTCGCTACGCCAGCATGGTTTTATCCCCGGGCGTGACACGTCAGACCACGTTAGACGGGTTATAGCTGTTATGGATTGGGCACAGGTCACGGCCTCTCCCCTCGGGGTGATCCTGTTGGACGCCGAGAAGGCATTCGACAGGGTCTCCTGGGGGTTCTTGTGGGCCGTGCTTCAGTGGAAGGGATTCAGTATTGAATTTATTCAAGCAATTCGGGCATTGTATTCTTTCCCAAAAGCTGCACTCCGTATTTCTGTGCAACAGACAAGCTCTTTTGCTATATGTAGGGGCACACGGCAAGGGTGTCCGTGTTCACCCCTATTATTTGCCCTTTATATTGATCCGTTTTTGAGTAAGATAGAGGGTAACCAGGACATAATGCCAATAAGGGCTGGCGGAACGACATACTGCACTCTAGCGTACGCAGACGATATAGTCGTTTTAACATCAGACGTTTCTTCTGCATTTAATGCACTTAAGACCTTGGCCGAGTGTTTCGGAGTAGTGTCAGGGTATAAATTAAATGTAGCCAAAACCCAAGTAATGCAGACACCCGATATGCCAATCTCTGATGCCCCAGTTCTTACAGAAGCTATATATCTTGGGGTATGCATAACTGCCAAAGTAGAAGCTATTCCGGATTTAAACATTCTTCCGGTGGTGGAGGCAGTTAATATTAAATTAGAGCGATTAGACCACCTTCATCTTTCTTTATATGGTCGATGCAGTGTTTCCTAAAATAGTTGTCCTTCCGAAGTTTTTATATTTGTTTAGGACGATCCCCTTAGAATTAACACAAAGCAGTCTTAGTAAGGCAGATAGGATTTGTAATAGATTTTTGTGGGGATTTGGGCGGTCACGTCGGACAGCTAAGTTTAAGAGCCTTCCCCGGGCTCGGGGTGGTTGGTCAGTACCAAATATTTTACTTTATTATTTGGCAGCTATGGTTCAGACGCTGGGCGTACCATTGCTTGGAGATAAGGCAGTGGTGCCTCTATGTAATCGGCCAACTATTTTTGAGATTGGTCTAGGCGGCGAGGCCAAGGGCATTTTATTGGAAGTAATAGAACCAAGTTACTATAAGAGAATGCGGTTCAAGGTCATAATGGCTATGTTTGTTATTTGGCGGAAAATCAGGCGGAAGCTATGTATTCCCAACTTGAATATTTTTACTCCCTTTAAAGCTGTTCGGCTTTTACCTGGTATATTCCAGGATCAAACGATGATCAGATGGCAAGCGCTTGGGGCTCGGGCTATAGGGGATTTAGTTAGGGATGGTCAACTTCTCTCTTATGTCACTCTAAAGGATAAATCTAAGTTTTTACCACGGGCATTTTTTCAAATATCTTCAGATACAAAGTTTTATACATAAATGTTTAAGGGCACACCTTCTTTTGTAGGTAAACTTCCCGTTATAGAACTAATCCAAAAAAGAAGTAAAATAGATGTGCTGTATCAATGTCTATTATCCATTCTTCCAGATGATCTATTAGCACAAGGTGTCAAGTGGGATGGCAAGTTTGGGAAGACGGGCACGGATTTAACACCAGCTTTGGAACTCGCCAGTGATGTTTTGGCTTCTGGGACTCTTAGAACTCAAAGCTATATGGCAATGTTAGACCTATATTATACGCCTGCCAAGATTTCAAAATGGGGCAGTAGAAAGGGGGATTCTTGTGCAAGGTGTGGTCTGTATGCGGCTGACTCCATTCATATGTTTTATACTTGCCCATCTCTTTCTGGTTTTCTGGCAGACGTCGAGCGCTTTATTAACTCCACGCTCAAGATTAATTGCAGTCTGTCACCAAAGCTGGTGATATTTGGAGTGGATGAGGGGATTAATGAAGAAATGAATTCACGATACATATTAGCCTTTTTGTTTATAGCCATGTGCCAGATCCGGCTTTGCATAAATTCTCAATGGCTGTCCCCTGAAGCTCCTACTTTCATGAACTGGCGAGCTAGATTACTAGCTATCCATAGGCTTGAAATGCCAGTTTTTTCTTTAAAGGGCAGAAGGAGGAGGGAGACAGCATCTAGGATTTGGGCACCGGTTGAAGATTGGATTAATTAATTGTCCGAGAAACAGTAATTACTGGATTAGCTTATTAGCTCTCCACTCATGTCTATGGGTAATGTGCCTTATGACTAGTATTTCAGTGATTCGTTTTTTATCTTTTTTTTTCTTGGGTCATCTCTTCTTTCTCTATATAGTAATGAACTTGAATATGTTTTTTTCTTCTCTTCATTTTGTCTGATGTATTATTGACATGTATGCATTGTTTGGGTTGTCAACTTCTACCAATAAAAATTTTAAAAAAATTTAAAAAAATAGGAAAATACCTAATTCTGAATATGTGAATCTGATATTTGTGTCATGAATCCAGCAAAAAAATATTTCAGTGCCTGAAAACGTTCTCATCCCTTGCAGTTTGTTTGCTAATAACACTACTGTCTGATTATTTTCATCTTCATCCAGCTGACTAACTGTTTTTCTACAGCACCAAGGCTATCACTAGAGGGAAAAAATATCAGAAAATAAAGCACACCCCTCCTTTTCCATACCTTTGGCTCATCCTTTACACAGCCTTTTATCAACTACTGCTGACCAAAACTATCCTGCAATATCAGAATAAATATGTTCTTACTGTTCTGTTTGGTCCCCATTAGACCACACTATTACTGCAAAAAGAAATATTGGGTAGACCTTGATGACTATCTTAATTGTTCCCTTTGAATGTAACCCTGTAGTGAGGTCTAGCTTGCTCCAGGCATCACATCCTGAACCTTCTGCTAAACCTCTTTCCTAACTTGCCAACATTGCTGGTAAGGTTGACCAGTCGCTTGACATTCCTCAGTTACATCTTATCCGCGCTCAGCATTTCATCTAATAACTCTGGCAACATTTTCGCTTTCTCTGCAGGCAACCTCATATCCAATCAGTCTTAATCTAGCTCTATCAAGAGCGTAATCTAATATGACACCCTGAAGCTTCTGACTGACCTTGTACAATGGAAGGCAAAAACTCAGACCTGCTCTTGAAATTGATAAAGAGAAGCTTGCCACTCTAACTATCCATCGTTTTCCTGCCTACAAACACACTCTGGGCTAAGACTTTTGAGGCAGAAATGTGAACTACAATTAGCTGTCTATTTTCGGGTCATCTCCTGTATCGGATACGTAAATGACTGATTTACCGTACTCCCAAGAGCTTTTCTGGTGCTAAAGGTTAATCATGTTGCCTCATTCCTTTTCTTTCCAAACTGGCTCAACTTGGAATCATGCTGTGTTCACAAAATATCATGTACCACCTATAAAAGTCAACACTTCAATCACTCCGAAATGCCTCACGCAAAGAAATCCAAGTATCTGATGGATTTAGAAAATGTAAAAGCAAACCAGACCATCCTTCAAGAATAAATCCACATTAAAATATAACATCTCAGGAAAGAAACCTATGATCTGGAACACATTACCCACCCAAACCAAAGAGCTCCTTAATTTCTCCATCTTCAAGAGTTGCCTTAAAAACATCTGTTGCTAGAACAGACCCACTACAAACATGATATATAATAAACAAATCCTTTGCATTTCTTCCTGTTTCTTGGATGATCTTCCGTATACTCTTTTATTTTCAGAACTTCTTTGTACATTTGTTCCTCGTCTGCTAAACCCCTAATCTTATCTTTCTTATCTCACTAAATTTTCTTGTCAATAGTATACTGTTTGGGGCAATATATGCCACTGTCAAGGTGATCGTGTAATCTTTCTTGCTTCACTAAACCTTCCTTTCATTAGTCAAGAGTATACCATGCTGCTTAAAGGCCTTCCCAGTATGTATGTGCTTCCTCTGTGCAAAACAAATGTTTTAATGCCTTCTCTGTAACTTAGCTGTCTACTGTGAGCGTGTCTACCTGTTTGCAAACTGTACTGCACCCCGGCTATGGGTATGGTGTGCACTATAAAAGATATATAATATATATCTATGGGATGTGTCACTGTGGGTGCAAAAGCCATGCCCCAAAAATCATGGACTCCCTAACTTTCAAGTTACCTAAACTTTGTCTCATACCGTTCTCCCACAAATTAATATTATATGAAAAGGCACCCTCCGAATAATCAATAAAGCAGAGCTGCAAACATAAGTAACTGGGACCACTCACTGACTGAGTTCTAGAGAAAGAGAAAAGTTACAGTATTACAAAAATCTTAATCCAAGCGGTACAGAATAAATGCCATGAAAGCTTTACAGGCAAAATAATAGTGAATAGTAAAAATCAGAAACCATTCTAAGCTCCAAACCAGCAGCAAAACAATATAGGAATCAGGCTGCACCCCACCCCAATAGAAAATCAAATATTTTACAAACATCTCACAAAAATATGACCCACCACTAAGATCAAGGGGTTCTTATGCACAAATTTTTCATAACAAATAAGTAAAACTGCATACATAATTCTGCTTAGCATTGAATCATGTCTGCTTTTCAATGTGTCAATAAAAATGCGTTTAAAAAAGGATCAGTAAAACAGCAGAATCATCGTGGTGTCAGTATCAATTCTTAGGCAAATCAGAATGATAAACCTCGTTATCATAACACATAAGCACTATCCCATTTTCAGAAAATATTCTTTACCTCCTATTCTAGTGTCATCCAGCTATGTTGAAACAAAATATGCAACATTTAACAATGACACTTCAAACACATGACTAGGACTAGTCTTCATAGCAGAACTTCAACGGAATGACCTCAAATTGAAGCAAGTCAGGAGAAGATGAGTGAATGACAGAGACAGCGTCCATCTTATCCAAGCTGGTGTTTGCACTAAAATGTGGCCTAACTAAAACACATTAACTAACACATTTTTATACATCATAATAAAACAGTTTCAACTAGAATCATGTTAACTCATCATATACGTTCAGGATCCTGTGTGAAAAAAACTCTTGCTATATCCATTCAATCTTTTGGCTTTTCTGTGGTGTTCTATGCCGATGACACCCAGATTATTGCGTCTATCTCTAGTAATGAATAAGAGGTAGCACTCGAGTTTCAGAACTGTGTGCAGGGAATTGGACAATGGATTAAAACCAACAGTTTTAAAAATAATGCTGAAAAAACTGAGGATCTTCGGTTTGGTAATAATATATTCTTCTGGACCCCTATGTGGTGTCATTGCAAGATGGGCCACCCTTCCTGCTCAAACAGTGAGAAATCTAAGGGTGATCTTTGATAGCAAGCTTACGTTTTCTGCCCAGATAAATCAGGTCACGTCAAAGTTTATATTTTAGCATCATAAGAATCATTAAGAACATTTTTGCGCTTCAGCTGTGAAAGACGGTAGTAGTGGCCTTAATTCTATCCCATATTGACTAGTACAATGCTCTTTATTTGAATAGGCAACAGAAGTCACCCAACAAACTTCAGACTGTGCAAAATGAAGCTACTCGACTATTAATATACCCAAAATCCACTCCGTTTCTCAAGAACTATCCAATCTACATTGGCTCCCAGTGAGGAAAGGTATTACAGTTAAATCTTTGTTTAGTATATAAAGTTTGGTATAATTCAGGTCCAGGGTACATCTGGTCAAATCTCAATGGTAGGTTTCACAATACGAATCCTCAGCCTACTTTTTCAAAGAATGCCTGGTTACCGCTAGGCGTGGAATGAGGCAAAGAAGTATGAATTTTGATCTAATGGTGCATGGATAACAGTTTGGGACGCTGTATGAGTGTATGCAGGAGATCTTGAGCTATTCAGATGGAAAATACTGGGTCACTGTATATGTAACACATGTGTGTGGGAATACAAATTAATGACTTTAACAAAGTTTGGTGTTGGAATAAGCATGATCTTTGATGATGCTGTCATACATATAACGGTGGCTTTCCATTTACTAAGAATATACAGTACAATAAATTCCGTGAAGTGTGCACATATGAGCTGATGAGGGGGTGAACACGCGTGCTCAATGGACCAATATGTGAACTCGTGTGTTTGATTAAGGAGGGCTGAGAGATGCATAATAATGCATACACATGAGGAACAAGAAAGAGTATAGTATGACCTATGAGATTTACAGTAAAGGTTGCTATATTGAAGTAGTTTTCCCATGCCTATCATACTGCATAGGAATAGGAAGAACCCAGTTTTTTACTACCATGAGCAACACAGTCAAATGTAACAGTGCTTGTGAGCATTACTAGATTTATGACATGAGTTGTTCAAGGTTTAGAGTGTACCATAGGAGTGAATGATTAATACGTAAAGTTGTGTTGGCCAATATATGAAACTTCCCCCAAAAAACTTGTGCGATGTACACAAGAGTTTTCTTCTAGTTGTGTGGAAAGAATTGTTTTGGACACAGTAACATTCAGTTAGAAACTTGTCCCATAAGTAAATAGATTAAATTTGTACCACTTACATTCATTCATTATTTTTTCCCTAGGCATGTGTGTGACTACTAGGTTTGAAACCAATTTGAATTAGGGCAAGTAAGTGCACTAGCATTGCATGCTCACAAGTGTGCTATTCCTATTCACTCAGTGTGCAGTGTTTCCATGAGTGTGAGACACAACAATGCACTGATAAGTGTGGCAGATAATTGCACGTATGGAAGATAATAGAAGCTACTGAAATAATCATACACTGTTGATGAATGGGTCATTCATTCATGACTTTTAATGGAGAATCAGTTCACTTGTTTACAGATGAATTCCAGTTGACGGCAGGTAAGCCTTATTCTTACCTGCATGTACAAATTAGCACTCAAAGACAAGCTAGTAGGGGTACTTTTGACTGCCCTGCCGAAGGCCCTAGACCCCTCCTACGAGGGTTCATACTGCGTCCGAAACATGTTGGCACAGGACAGTAGTAGAAAGGATGTTCGGAACATAGATTCACGGTAACATCCTCCTATATTTTTAATCTAGCCTTGTGTACCCAAAAATAAAGTGAAAGCCTGGGTTTACAGAAAGATTGTTTTATATAAGAATGTGGACCCCTTATATGGCCCGAAAAACACTTATTCTAATCTCCCTCCCAATGAGGTTGAGACTACCATGTTGGTGGTTTACAACAAAAGGGAGAGATATTCTATGGGAAGGGCAATTTCCACTCCTAGCGAGTGGTAGGTCCAGTCACAGCTTGCGCCCTCAGCTGAAGAGTAATTACAAAAAGGCTGTGCTGTTGCTAGAGATTATCAGGAATGTACAAAGCTCTAAATGTGTGGGATGTTGTAGGGTCTCGTGGAGTCCTACGATTGGGTATCCATTTTGTTGGATGTAATGCCCTCACACACCCTTTCAGGTGTCATGCTTCATCATCTGGGCTTGTTCCTCATTGGGAACTGGCGGCGAGTGGTAGGTGCTAGACGCTACTACACGGGATGATCAACCAGATGTTGGATGACTTTACCCGCTGTTATACCCGCCGGATACTGTTGTTGTCTGCACATTTAACCATTTAGGTAGATGCAGCCCAACACAGGTATCATGCAGGAAACACTATTTTTTCTGTATACATACTAAACTTGAATGTATTCTGAATAAAAGATACCAATCACTTTGACGTAGACAGTTGACTAGAATACTTAGTTTCACTTGTAGTTCCTGAAGAATCGCTAGCCACTGCACCAGAGCGAGAAACATGTCGACCAACTACAGCACACACTAATTTGTGACTCGTGACTTGGGAGCATAATATCCCAGCGAGTACTAGTTAGTTTGATTTTAACTAAAGTAGGGGACCTCCAGAATAAAGTCATTCCCGGTACTCCTAGCTTTATTTTAAACCACTTACACACGTCTACGCATCTCTGGCCCCCCACCCGCACTTCATCTAAGTGCTGTTGGATAAAAGATCTCCGCCAAAGAGCCCCTCTTTGAGGTGTTGCCCGTTGGGTATTGCACCGCCGACCCAACGAGGAGCAAGCCCAGATGATGAAGCATGACACCTGAAAGGGTGTGTGAGGGCATTACATCCAACAAAATGGATGCCCAATCGTAGGACTCCACGAGACCCTACAACATCCCACACATTTAGAGTTTTGTACATTCCTGATAATCTCTAGGAACAGCACAGCCTTTTTGTAATTACTACCATGTTGGTATCATTTTAACATGGTGGGACAGACTGGCCGATGAAGAAGAATACCACAATTAGTGGATGAGGTCTTTTCGTCCAAATCTTTTTTGCTACTTGTTTTCCCTCAGACATAGTTTTGCTATTCAGAGAAAGATGCAGGAATAGATAAGCTGATGTACTGCAGTGTGGTTCTCATATTTCATGTTGGAGGGTGTTCAGTAAACATACCTCTAGCTCTCTCCTTATTTGCGGTATTATAAGTGCGCTCTACAATAACTTTTTCTTTTAATTTCATTTCAAAAGCATTGACACTCATTAACATTTGCTGCATAAAAATATAAACCAAGGAAAAAATATGACATCACTTGTTCTGGCCCTGCTAACATCATGAACACCCATTGTAGAATTGTACCAAGCATTCAAACAATGCGCAAGAAATGGACGACCATATTTAGCTGCATTTATCCTTCAGTCAAATTGTGTAATCATCAACTCAGAAGCCTCAGCAAACAGAAAGAACATTTAACGCATGGCTTCACAAAGTTGGAAAATATTTTTTTTTAAAGAGGCTGAAAAATACAAGAACAAAACGGTTCTGTGGGAGAAGAGAGAGGCAAAACCTATTGGGAATTCTTGGGCAAAAAAAGGTATTTGATAAAATGTCTGGAATATGAGTTTGCAAAGAGGCTAAACATTTGTGAAAGGTGTCATAATTATATGTTCCTTCAAACAGACCTCATGGTCTGTGTAGATATTCTAGCACTTTAAAGCAAACACTCAGTTAACTTCTAACCAAATAATAATAAATAAGTAATTGACTGCCCCACAGTCCACGTCAGGTAATCAGTTGACTAGTAGTCGCCTACCAATTTTGACAGGAATATACCTTATGATACGCCAATGGGCTTTTCCAAAGGCCCCATTCAAACAGTTAAACTAATCTCCCTTTTGCCACCACTTCACTCAACCTATTTCTCACTGCTTCATGCATCTCCTTTTCTGAGTTCAGAGTCTCCACTGAACGCTCATCTGTTTCCTAAATCCTGGCCTCCTCCCTGTCCAGATAACAAAAGTTCAGCTTTTTTCCCATTGCTCCTAACTTAACAAGTAGAACATCCTTTCCATTACACACATATTTGATGTTCTTTATTTATTTATTCATTCATTTATTGAACAATTGTCCATAGTTCAGCTGCACCCAGAGGCATTGGTGTGCTGTACAAAGAACAGTAAAATGACATCGGTGTAATATACTGTAGTAATATAAAATGAGGGGATGTAATAACATTTGAGACAGAACAAGCATAGGAGATGCAATGACAAAAATGAAATTATTTAAACAGAACTCCAGTCCAAATCAGAAGGAATTGAGGAGATGAGTCATTGGAGGTTTTATGAAAGATAGAAGCTAATATGTAGTTCTAATTTGACTTGTCAAAGAGTTCAAACAGATTGTGGCACCGCCTGTGGTCCCATTGGCCTGAAGATAACCTCCCCCACTTTTAACCTTCCCAAAGCACACTTTATTACTGAATGTTTTACAGTCTGTATCTGCACACTGCTCTTGTCTGCACCTATCTCCTTGGCAACATCCACTGTAGCCACAAATCCACCTGTGATTCTCCTTGCTCTCAATCAGGAATGGCTTAAATTATTTGCCATACTTCAGCCAAGCTTTACCTGCACCTTCCTAGTCACATTCATGTATGAAGATGAAGTAATGTACCACTCCAGGCAGCATTCACAATACACACTGGCATTTTTAAGAAATGCAGATTTGCAATGGCTGTCAGCACATTGGTTCTCCTGCTTTCACAAGCATTCCTCCTCTTTGGACCTCTACTTGTTTCTTACTTCCTTCTGTAACAACTTAATAATCTGTACATACTTCTTCTTGGAAATGTTCTTTTTCAACCACTCCATTAAATCCACTACTAGAAGATTTGTTATGCCCACTCAGAGGAACGTCTTAACTTTCATGTCAGTTTTGCCTTTACACTCTCAATTTTTGTTTCTCCAACATCTATTCACATGCCTTGTTCTTATCATTTTCACGATTTCCCCATAGCCTACAACCCTGTCTCCATATTCTTTTGTGCTCCCTTGCACATCCTCTGTCCCTACCTTTGTATCTTTCTCACTTTCCATCTGCCAGACCTCCTCTCTTAAACCAGCCATATCATGACTACCTTCCTTCTCTCTTCTCTTCTGAACTCTGCCTTCCCCTGGTCCTCTTAGTGCCCTCAATGCTCCATGTTCTTCACCAGCTGCTATGTTAATTTTCTGGTAGCTTAAAAGATTCTATTTCTGTTAATTTTCTCTTGCCATTATCTAGAATATTAGCAAACAATGTGCTCTACAACCTAAGTCTGTGCCTGTTCGTCACCAAAGTCCTAGGACTCCTGCTGCAGGGGAAAACACATTTTCTACCCCACCACTACCTTGCCCATCTCTCTACAGCCCCAAAAATGTAATGCTCCCTTATCACTTTTCACCAAGGCCATTTTTGATGCAGGCAAGGTCAATTGTTCCAGTTGTAGACATTTGATAGACTCCCTCACATTCTTTGACAGATAGTTAAAGATAACTGTCAAAGACAATGTGCTGAGCTGGCAAGGTGCACACTGACTTTGATATCTGTAGAGCAGTCTGAATTACATCTCGAAGGTTTTACATGAATAAAATCTTGACCATTTGGAATTGTGACATATAGTCCACAACAACAACAGTTTTCAATGAGGACACATTTTCAAATTGAAATTCCTCAGGTGAAAGGTTTTTTTCGAGATCTTGTACGAGTTGATACTTCACTGGTTTGGTTGCAGCATCTCCATCAAATAATGTGCTTGTTTGAAGAAGATTGTGCGACAGAATGCCCTTGATAAATTTACCCCTTTCTTTTGCTATAGCCATCTCTCTATGTGCTTACGAAAATTGTTTTTTGTAACCTGTTTTCTAGAGGCTTGTTGGACGAAACTCTTACTATGGCAAGTAAAGCTTGGAAGTTTAGCTTTAATGATTATGTCAAAAAGCTTTTTCTCTTTCAATACAAATCTCTCCTGCTTCAGTTCTGCATATAGTTTTGATCCATGTTCTAAGACATCTAGTAGATGTGTCTTTATATCATTATCCGCATACTGTTTGGTCATGAAGTTGTATAGTTGCACAGGCTCAGTCATTTCAAATGGGTTTCCTTGCTGCTGCAAGAAATAAAGAAGGCTGGCAACATGCTTATTAATGAAAAACGTAGGGAACCGTTGCACTCCTAAGTAAATAATCACGTCAAACTTCTTCCAAAAGTAAAGATGGTTAGGGTGCTACAGAGGCTCACCTCCTGTTCATAGAGGTGCAAAATGATACGTCAGCAGAAAACCCTTCCCCGGGAAAGGTAGGAATCTGAAGCACTCCTGTAGCGATACTGATTGCTTTTTCAAAAAATTCAATGTGGCCGAGTTTAATTTTTCAGGAAAATCCAAGATTTATTCATATGTTTCTTTTTCCATATTACTTCATATGAAAGTTGTGAACCGTCATGGTTCAATTCATGTTAATCCAGTCCAATAGACAAACACAACCTTTCTTTAACATGGTTGGCAGGTTAACACGTTGAGAATATAACCCCGATGCATTTCTTCAGGGGGAACTTTCTGAGAAATAAAAAGAGGGAGAAAAGGATATATCGAAATCGAAGCGAAACAGAATGCTCAAACTGTGGTAGCCAAAAGACTGCTATATATAAGATGAGGAAAGTGGCTAGTCTTAGAGAAGCTGTGTACTCTAAGTTTAGAGGGTGACTCTTAGAAAAAATAAAAATAAAAGCGAAACCAAGCAGAGTGGTGCAGGCTGTAAAAAAAGGGTGTGCTAATTTAAATACCCAAATGGGTTAATGTAGATATCGGGCATGAGGGTCAAGAAGCAAATGTGTTTCTAGAAACACGAACGTGAATGTAAGAGACCCGAGTGAAACAAGGGCACTGGTGCATAGATGAACTCTTGTGTCAACAGAAGCTGTAAGCGTGCTAGAAAAACGGGCTGAGAAAAAGCGAAACGTACATTCAAAGTAAGTTACACTGGTAGCTGGGTAGGCTTGCGAGGATCTCTGGAGCAATGCTAAGTTTAAAGTGATAGTGCCTAGCGTAAAAAAACAACGTGCAGGATCAAGCATGTGGGGGCAAGTGAAGCAATACGTCTATGGCGGAAAGCGGTACACAAGTGGTATCCTAAGCAAAGCGTTAACAAAGTTACTCAGTTCATATCAAGTCATGCTCAGACATACCTCAGTGTTTTTAGCTCACGTCGCCAAAGAAAACGTTTTGGTGTGCAGTGAACGCCGCCGGGAGTGAAACCAGTGCAATGGTAACAACGAGAAATACCAAGGACCCGGTAGTGTCGTCCCTAGGGCTGAGGATATAGAAGAAAGACTACGCGCTAGAGCGAGGTCTACAGTAGAAGACAGATGCAGATCTGTAAGTGTCTAGTGCAGAAAGCGAACTAATAAAGCAAGCGAGATTCAGAATACAAAAGTGCGAAACAATACAAGAAATTAGGAGAAGTTAAGGAGTAGGTGGCAGAAAGATAGAAAATCCTAACTGTGAAAACAGGAAAGGGTCAAATGATCAACTGTAGAATAGGAAGGAAGAAAAAGGGAAAAGAAAAAAAGAAACAAAAGGAGGATAAAGAAATAAACTCAAAGACATGAAAGAAACATAGGGGCATGAAAAAACATTAAGAATCACAATGTAGGGTCGCCACTCCCCTTCTCATACGCCTTCTGATATACTCCCACACCCCGAGAACCTACAATTACCTTGACAACAGCAATCCTGTTGAGACACAGCCTGAACCCCCCAGACACCCTACTTTCCCTTTTGTTAATCCCCCACAGTTGGGAATAGTTGAACATTGGATCGGCAGACGATCCGGGCTCAGTTATACATTGGGGACACACGTAGCTACGATAGCTCACAGAGATTTGGAGACACTCCTACATTAATACCCCAACCTAATATGCCTGCAATGGTAACCCCCACCTGACCGAGTCATACTGTCATGATGAGACCGACAGCACGGTATTAGACACACCCACCGCCATTTACTGATAGGATACACACTATGGCCTCACCACCGCATCACAATATCCCTAGATCAGGTCGCACATTGAACACACATGACTCCTGTTGTATTGAGGAATAAAACCTATGGTCATGAGACTTGCAGTTTACCTATCCGATATAAGAATGTATTGATGTAATGAGTTCTATTGCCATGATATTTGACAGTTGAAACCCAATAAACAAATTTAAACAAAAAAAAAGAATCACAATGTAAACAGAGGGGAAGGCGGTTTGAGAATCACAGGGAAAGATAGGGGAAAACCAGAGATACAGGCAGAATAGTTGTGCGGATATGTGAGAGTCACATTATAAAAAAACAACTGAATTCCAGTCTTTCATTGAGCCCTTTTTGATGGAGGGCATTCAATTTGTGTATCCAGTAGAGTTCATGCTGTAATAAGAATTTTTTATTGTCTCTGCCTTCAATGTTAGTGATAGTTTCCAACGCCATGAACCGTATTTGGCTGATGTTATGCGACATGTTGACAAAGTGCGCGGCTACACAAGATGTCAGGTTCTTAGTATGAATGTTACTTCTGTGTTCAGTTAATCTAATTTTAATCTTGCGTTCCGTTTTACCCACATACGGTAATCCACACGGGCATTTGAGCAAGTAGACAACGTTGGTAGTGTCACACGTCGCATTCACTTTCAGTTTGATGGGAGTGCCTTGGGTGGGATGAGTTATTGTGCTCCCTTTAATAATGCTGTTGCAATTGCCACAGTTGTGGCAAGGGACTGTCCCCTTAAAGGTGGTATCTGCGGTTTTCTTCTGTTGATTGAGTAGTTGTTTTAGATTCTTGGTACGTTGGTATGCAAATATGGGATAGGCTTGAAAAATGTTATTGGAGTCCTGTCGGTTTGGAGCAGTTGCCAGTGTTTACGGATCGTTTGTTTGATTTTAGTACTTTGGATGGAATCCTCATTAAACTCGGCCACATTGAATTTTTTGAAAAAGTGATCAGTATCGCTACAGGAGTGCTTCACATTCCAACCTTTCCCGGGAAAGGGTTTTCTGCGAACATGTTTATTAAAACACTCCCCTCTCTTTCCCACAAGTTCATGGTGAGGAACAGTTTCACGATGGTCCATGAATATTGCATTTGTCATCTCTGTGAAAACATTGAAAATAGAAAGGACTTCATGGTAAACTAGCTGCCATTGTTCAACATATTCCCTTTTACGTGTCTGACCAACAATGCTTGGAACTTTTCTTTGATCTCTATATCGACTATTCCAGTTCATATATGGATCCACAGCATTGAACCTCCCCTCTCTGTCTTTCACCACAAAATGTCTTTGGATTCATTTTATGTAGAGGTATGGTTTGTAGCTTTGTTTGTGTATGCCTTCAGGGGACACAGCTTGTTTTCCAACAACTACTGAATTGTACAGGCTTGAAAAAACACAATGTGTGCTGGATGTGCCAGACAAAGAACAGCTGTCTTCAAAATCAAAATTAACAAGAGCAGCAATTGTACATCCTTTCCTGGTAAAGTGACTTGGAAATGTTGTGCTGTTGGATTCACAAGATTTTACAGCATGAGCTGCTATTAAGTTCCTGCTCCGTATTATGTCATTATAACTTGTTAATACACCAATCCTACACCAATCCTATTTATACAAGTGATCAGCTCTCTACTTTTGCACTTGTCATTAATTGCATAGGCAGTCTTCATGTGTAGCCGAGTTTTCTTTTTGCTGTGATGTCATACATAAAACATAATTTGGAAAAGACAGTACATTTGCAAAGCATAAGCCTGTCAGCGTGTGGCGCTATTGTGGTAGTGTGTGTGTGGTGGCAGCTCTGCTGCTTTTAACTTCCCGTTTTTGTATTTAATTTAAAAACTTGTTTTAGGCACTTTTACCTTGTTCTTAAAGCCTGGCCCACATACCCCCACCTTTGTCACCCTCTACTTGCACTCTAATAGGCAAATTCACCGCGCTTTGCGGGTCCTTCGCCCTGTCTCGAGGCGGCCATCTTTGGGGAGGAAGAGCAGTGTGGTAGTAGTCCTTTGTTGATCTTGCTCGCTGTCTATTTAGGCAGGCAAGTTTGGCAGCGCGTTCTCTCCAGCGTGTGGCGCTATTGTGGTAGTGTGTGTGTGGTGGCAGCTCTGCTGCTTTTAACTTCCCGTTTTTGTATTTAATTTAAAAACTTGTTTTAGGCACTTTTACCTTGTTCTTAAAGCCTGGCCCACATACCCCCACCTTTGTCACCCTCTACTTGCACTCTAATAGGCAAATTCACCGCGCTTTGCGGGTCCTTCGCCCTGTCTCGAGGCGGCCATCTTTGGGGAGGAAGAGCAGTGTGGTTGTAGTCCTTTGTTGATCTTGCTCGCTGTCTATTTAGGCAGCCATGCTGACGCGCAGCGGCCACGCGCAGCGGGGACGCCGTAATGACGCCGGAGTTACGCCAGAGTTCAGCCCGTCTGTGCCCGTCCGGGCCCAGACGGGCCTAGGGCCTGCCACCATGCCCGACTCTGTAACACCTTTTACCACCAGGCTCCAATATGGGAGAGATGCCCTTATCGCCCTACGTTCGCCCCACCCTATTAGTTGTAGCTATGCTCAGATGGGGACCATTCAATTTTTACCGTGTAGAGCTTGTTCTTCCGGTCACAATTCAGTGGCCGTGAAATCTGTCCTTTTCATGGCTTTACTAAACTGCCGGTCTTTACCGAGCCACGCCATTGAAATTAATTCACTCATTTTAGATCACAAGCTCGACGTGCTGTTTCTCACTGAGACCTGGCTCTCCCCCAGCTCTGGCCCGGACATGGTCAGAGCACTCCCCCCAGGCTTTCACATACTCCATCTTGATAGACCTAAAGGGAGGGGAGGAGGAATTGCAGTTCTCTACAGAGACACGCTTGCGTGTAAGATTCAGAATGGAGGGGTGACGGACTGTGAGAGCTTACAGTTCTCCCTTCGGCTGTCACCTACAGTATCTTTGGTAGGCCTGCTGATCTATCGCCCTCCCGGACCCTTGGGTAGCTTCCCTAACTCTCTTCTGGAAATCACTACACTTCTTGCCTCCTCAACTGCCAACTTTGTGGTTCTCGGGGATTTTAATATCCATCTCGAGGACCCCACTAATGTTGCAGGAATCGATCTGCTTGATG